>NW_027185378.1:1228750-2457500 GCF_022577435.1 Embiotoca jacksoni
CCGAGAGAAATGTTAAGTAACGAAAAAACAAGAGTGCAACTTGCAGCCAGGAGGCGAGAAACGGACAAAATCCAAAACGGTTCCCTCCTCCTACGATCCCTCCATCCTCCATCTTCCTGCACTTTATTTCACCATCTTACCGGACGCCTTGTGCTTCTGCTTTTAATTTCTTACAGTAAACTTTATCGATCATGTTTGAAGGGTAAAAGGACCCGTGTGTTACCGTACGGTCGATTCTTCAAAGAAAAAGATTTGATCAAAAAGGATGGAGAGTTCAATTTTGTCTTTGCGGCTTCACGGTTGCTTTATAACTTCTACACTCTCGTCACGAACCTCTTGCATGTCTGGCTCCGTCGTGGAGGTCCATCTGAAAATGTGAAAACTACTCGTTGATGATTGGACGACACTGACATCATTCAAGTATTTAATTAAAGTAAAAAAAGCCGCTGTGAAGTCTGTAAACTTTTCTTTCCTGCTCCCAACTTCATACCTCCATCATGCATCACATCATCTCCACTCCTCCTCCTGTAGAGTGACCCTGCTTCTTCCCCCTGACCTGTGTTGTTGTACATCAGTAACCCCGCCCCCTTCTCCTCCCCCCGCCCCCCTGTCCCCCCACAGTCTTCAGGAGGCCCTCAGCCAGGCCTCCCAGCCTTCTACTTCCCAGGTGAAAAGTCAGCCATCCAGAACCCCGTCCCAGGTGACCGTGCTGAGCGCGAGCGCCTCCCTGCTGGCCAGGAACGGAAGCACAAACCTGGAGGGTTCTCAGGACAAGGCCTCCACGGTGGGCGCCACCAGCCTGCAGGATGACTTCGGTAGGAAGCTCGCAGAGAGAGATCAGCTGTTTTAAGAGCATGCATTTCTTTTAGAGGTGACGGGTCTGAATGTGTTGTTTTAGAAGCTCTGATCAGAAAGATGGTTTGGAGGAGCGGCGGTCAGATATGACTGTCATGGATGAGCACCATTATCCACGCTCGGTGGCCTATCGTAATCAGTCAAAGCGAGCACCATTACCCACGCTCCATTTCTCTCTGATAATGTGTCTGTAGCCGATACTTGACCTCACTGAGACGTTGATATTCCCCTTCGATCACAGCGGGTGCCTTTCTGCCCCCGCTGCTGACAGCAGCTTGTTTCACTGAGGACTGTCGATGGTTGTTCGTGTTTCAGAGTGTTTTTCAGAGCATTTCAGGGCGTTTCTGAGTGTTTCACTAGTCAATGGTTGTTTATGTTTCAGGCTGTTTCAGAGTATTTGACTGATATCTCTGCAGGTTTTTCTTTTGTTTTGAACTCTGAACTGCTGATGAATGGATAAACTACTCGTGCTCATAATTTGACCAGATGCAGATTTGTGAGTGTGAGTGTGAGTGAGTGAGAGAGAGAGAGAGAGAGAGGGAGAGAGAGCTTGCGTAACACATCTCGTTTTATCTGCATATTAGTTAACAGTGTCTGAGGCTTCATGCAGGTTTTTATGCACCGCTGATGATGCTGCAGCAGACCAGTAAACATCTGCATCGCACAGCGGGACGTCCTGATCAAACGTCTGTAAATAAATAGAGGTGCATCTCAGGGCTCTGACTAATTCCTGAAAGTCCATTTTCTTTTGCACAAGCCAATAAACCGGGACAAACAAACATCTGTCCGTAGTTCTCCCTCCATATTTATAATTCAGACGACACTTCCTAGACAACATGTTTTCTTCTGGGTTATATATGCATTGAACAACACACACACACACACACACACACACACACACACACACACACACCCCCCTCCCTGGAGTCCAGCTCAGCCAGCTTCATCTTCTCCATGTTTCCCAACAATTTCAATAACCAAGTTATCATATTTACAATCAACATTCGGATCGCAATCAAGGCTTCATTAACCGCGTAACCATGGCAACATTCTGTGTTCCACCTGGACTCCGAGGAATTTTAGGTTTCTATTTAAAATGGCTCCTGTAACACCAGGAAGTAGTTTAAAAAGAGGATTTAGGTTGTTAAACAATGCCTCTCATGTTTATAAGCTTTATGGACACGAGTGTTTTTTTCTTTTTGCTGACAGTAGCTGTTGAGCTCTTCTACTTCCATCCTGCTCCTGTAGCTTGTTGCAGGATAAAGCGGACTAAAGGTCTTCCGATGCAGCAGACGTACGGTGAGAGCGACCCGTCAGCTTCTCACTGAGCGTCTGCAGCCTCTCTGGGAGGAGGAAGAGGGGGATCGCTCACTCAATAATCTCATTAGCTCAGATGAACACGGCATTATTGCCACAGCCATCTAATTCTCTGCATGTAAACATGGAGTTTAAGGAAACGATGGAGTCACGCTCTGCTTGTGACTCCTTGCACTGACTCAGCCTCCCCTCCCTCTGCTGCTGTGTGTCTGCAGGAAAGCTCACGCCCTCCCTGTACGAGGCCGCAGGATGTGACATGTCGCTGGTCAACTTCGAACCTGCAACGAGACGGGCCTCCAATAACATATGGTGAGTATCACACTGGGATTAAAGACGATGACATTCAACCTCTGGCTGCTCTAATGAGCTTCTTATGTTTCTAATCATATAAAATCCATGTCAGTTGTAGAGATATTGAACTTCTGTTAGCGCTGTAATATTTAACATACAGCCAGTGGGAGTTGCTTTTTACCTCATTATCAAACTTTGGGCAAGAAAGCAAATACGTTTTCCAATAAAAATGATTTGACATAAATGCATCTTCTTTAAAAAAACATAAACGTACTGTACAAAAAAGCAAAGCAAGCATCCTATTGGCTGAGGTCACCAGGGAGTGATTTTAATACAGTAAGAGCAGCAGAAGCTTATCTCTCATGTGGTTCTGTTTGATTACTGCAGGGACACCGACTCCCACCTCTCCAGTTCTACCTCAGTCCGCTTCTACCCTCACGACCTGGTGAGTGCCCTGTGTGTTGTGCCCTGTGTGTCTGTGTGTGTGTGTGTGTGTGTGTGTGTGTGTGTGTGTGAGACACAGAGATGGAAAGAGAAGACTGCATGCTCATGTTTTTCCGCCCCTTCTCGTTTCCTTAAATTGAAAACCAATCAGATCACAGCACCTTAAAATAACTCCTTCGGCCACCAGTCGGCTCCTGAACCAATTTGAACTGGTTTTATCTGGTTTCATCTGATCTTATCTGATCTGCTTTTGCTGCATCAGCAACAAAGATGCCTTCAGTCATCTGGTGTTTTCTATTGAACTATTTCTGTCCTGAGAATAAAGATGGCTGAGAGCAGACTGAGATGAGGATGGAACAACCAAAAAAACTAATATTTCATGACTTTTACTGTTTTTATCGCTCTCATGTTATAATCTAACATTTATACTCACTGTATTTTTTATTTAAAATCACATTAATAAAGTTCAACCTGCGGTGTGAATTTGTTAGACTGACCGTGGGACAGATCTCCCTCCCTCAGATCCGTCTGAACCGGCTGCTGACGATGGACCCGGAGCTGCTGGAGCAGCAGGATGGAGACCTGAGCCCGGAGCTCCAGGACGCCCCGCTGGGACAGGAGGACGCCGCCACCGCCGCCGGCAAAGCCAAGCAGTATTACCGCCTGTGGCTCCTCCCCTACCTGTGGGTCGGCCTGCACTTCGATCGGCTCACCCTGTTGGCGCTGTTCGACAGGTACGTTCTGTTTTTAAATATTTTTTTTCAGTTTTAGCAACCTTAACAATCATATTCACAATTTTTCCAACTGTTTTTCTATAATTTTTTTAAGCTGTATTTTTTGGGTTTATAGAGAATTCAATAAAATACAATAAAAATAAAACCAAACTTCACTCCATCTTAACTTATTAATGCTTGACGTAAAACAAAGGTGCAACATAGAAGAAGAACCCAAAAGTAAAGAGGGAAGGTGTGTGTGTGTTTGTGTCGGAGCATGAGCGATCGCTTCTCTGTATTATCATGTCGATGGCAGCGGGCCACTTTATTTGTCCCTTAAACCTCCGTCTGGTTCAGATTCAGAAAGCCTTGCCGTCCCTCTTCGGTCCCTCCGCTCCCCTCCGGTCGATCCACTTTTCTGAACCGTCACTCGGCTGCCAGTTAACATCAGTCATTGATTTTTCATTGTTGACTCTGGAACAGTTTGTTCTTCTCTATTAAATCTTCTCTGTCCATTGACTTTATTAGATTCTGTTTTTCAGAGCTGACGCAGAGTCTTTCGGAAGGTTTTCTTCCTCATCGACATTATTTTGTGTTTTTCTGTCTCTGTCCAGGTGATAGTCACAGTTATGACTATGAGTTATAGACATTATGTTTTCAGGTTGTCCGTCTGTCTGTCCAGTTTTCGTGAACCCGATATCTCAAGAACACCTGGAGGGAATTTCTTCAAACTTGGCAAAAACACCCACTTGATATCAAGGATGAACTGATTTGACTTTGTGGGTCAAAGATCAAAGGTTGATGTCACTGTGACCCCAATTAGACACATTCAGGTGAACATGATATCTCAGGAACACCTGGATTGAATTTATTGAAATGTGAGTCAATCGTTCAGTCGGCCTCAAGGATGAACTGATTTCAGTTTGGTGGCCAAAGGTCAAAGTTCAAGGTCACTGTGACCTCATGTCCCTCTCATCCGTCTGTTCCATGCTTGTGAACGCAATATCTCAAGAACGCTTCGAGGGAATTTCTTTAAACTTTGCAAAAAGCTTCACCGGGTACCAACCATGAACAAATAAGATTTTGTTGGTGAAAGTTCAAAAGTCAAGGTCACTGTCCCATCACATTAGCATATGCTTGTGAACATTATATGTCTGGAGAGAATTTCTTCAAACTTGTCACAAATGTTTAATTTAAGTCGAGGATGAGCTGATAATATTTTAGTGGTCAAAGGTCACTATGAGTTTACATCCATTTTGAATGGAATAGATTTCCAGAAAACCTGTACACATGTGGCACAAACATGCATGAACACGACCTGCATGTAAACTACTAGGCTGTAGTTCTAGTTGTATATATGTGTATGAATTTTCCAGCCTGGCTCGGATAGTAAAGTGAGCTTGACGTTGTCTCCTGGGTGTTTTCCAGGAACCGTGAGGTCCTGGAGAACGTGCTGGCCGTGGTCCTGGCCGTCCTCGTGGCCTTCCTGGGCTCCGTGCTGCTGGTCCACGGCTTCTTCACCGACATCTGGGTCTTCCAGTTCTGCCTGGTCATCGCCAGCTGCCAGTATTCCTTACTGAAGGTGAGCCGACACAGTGCAGCTCTGTTTCACCAAGATGCCGTCATGTGTCTCAGCTCAGCGTGCCTCGAAGGGACTCCTAAATGAACGATTTAATACTCGACCTCCTCAACTGTTTGGAATAAAGTCCTTCTACGTCATCTGTGATTTTATCTCTTCCTTTTTCTGTATCGACAGAGTGTCCAACCAGATTCCTCCTCCCCCCGACATGTAAGTCTTCATCATTAATGGATCATGTTTCTCTGTTTGGGGACGTCACAGTCAAACATGATAAATAAACAGTCAGTTTTCCTTTACACAGTCTGACCTGCAGGTCTTTGCAACGGCTCTGGAAAATGATGTTGCTTTTCCCCTCTGTGTGTGTGTGTGTGTGTGTGTGTGTGTGTGTGTGTGTGTGTGTGTGTGTGTGTGTGTGTGTGTGTGTGTGTGTGTGTGTGTGTGTGTGTGTGCGCGCGTGCGCGCGCGCGTTCCTGCTTCCCTTGCGTCAGTAGGCTGCTCTGAAGCGCCGTCTTTTATTAATGCAGCTCTTACTCAACTGCAGGCAGAAGCTTTAAATAGCCGGTCAGAGTTTAGACCAGGCTCTCTCTCTCTCTCTCCCTCTTTGTCCCCCCACCCCCTTCCTCTTCCTCCTCCCTCTCCGTCCCCTCCTCTTCACCCTAAGGACGTCTTAGGGACGATTTTTATCCCTTCCCTCTTCACGACATTTAAAAAAGACAAACTGCTCTATCTGCTGTGATTTTTGGTGCGTGAACAGTCGGAGCTTCCTTCGGTAATGAAGCAGGCCGGCTCGTGGCCTCCTGGTTTGAACCCTGCAGCTGCAGACATGCAGCCTTCCTCTCCTGTGAAACCCGACACCGCATGCTATTTCTGTTCCTACCTGTGTCCCTGTCCCCAGGGCTCCTCTGACACACACACCGCCGAGATAATATTTTCTGTGGGGATGTTTGTTGTTGGAATCATCACTGGATTGTACAGAAGAGTTCCTGTTATTTACCATCACACTCTCTGGTTTTATGGTCCTCTTTTTGCTTATATTTTGCTTTTTGCTTATATCAATATAGTATGTATAGTATGTATAGTATGTATGTATTGCTGAGCTCCTCCGTCCATCACGTCCTCCTTCCTTGCTGCAGGGCCACAACCGCATCATCGCGTACAGCCGGCCCGTCTACTTCTGCCTGTGCTGCGGCCTCATCTGGCTGCTCCACTACAGCAGCCTGAGGACCACGTCGTCCCGCTTCACCCTCTACGGAGTCGCGCTCACCAGCTCCCTGGTTCTCACCTCGGCCAGGGACCTCGTCATCGGTCGGTGCTCCTCCTGCTGGTTTTTCTCTACAATAATAATCATAAGGGCAGCACGGTGGTGCAGTGGTTAGCACTGTCACCTCACAGCAAAAAAGGTTCCGGGTTCGAATCCGGTCCTGGGCCTTTCTGTGCGGAGTTTGCATGTTCTCCCTGTGCTTGCGTGGGTTCTCTCCGGGTTCTCCGGGTTCCTCCCATCATCCAAAAACATGCACCTCAGGTCAGGTTACCTGGCGCCGCGCTAGTGGCAGCCTGCTGCAGCATCTCCCCCCTGAGAGCCCCCCTGCTGTCGTGAAGAAATTTCCCCTCGGGGATTAATAAAGTTTATAAAATCAAAAAATCAAAATCAAATAATAAGGTTCTTTTATTCACACTTTTCCACACAATGTTACACAGAGAAACCAACTGTAAACTACTAATACTAGTGGTTTTAGGTCAGTAAATACTTAAAACTGCCTGTCATCAGTAAATGGTCAATAATCGCTGCAGTTGCCGTGGTGACGCATCACTGTAAACCAGTATGAAACAGTAATATGTGCAGTAAACACTTTCTCATCTGAAAGATCTGCTGAAATTTAGGAGAAATGTTTAAAAATGTGAATATTGACTCTCTGACTGTCTGTCCCCCTGCTTGGGTCTCTCTAACTATCTGTCTCTCTGCTTGCGTCTCTCTGCTTGTGTCCCCCTGCTTGTGTGTCTCTATAACTGCCTGTCCCCCTGCTTGTGTCTCTCTGCTTGTGTCCCCGTGCTTGTGTCCCCCGGCTTGTGTCTCTCTGACTGTCTGTCCCCCTGCTTGTGTCTCTCTGGTTGTGTCCCCCTACTTGTGTCTCTGCTTGTGTCTCTCTGCAGTCTTCACCCTGTGTTTTCCCATCATCTTCTTCGTGGGTCTGCTGCCACAAGTCAACACGTTCGTCATGTACCTCTTCGAGCAGCTGGACATACACGTGTTCGGGGGCAACGGTGAGTAACGCGCAACGTCTCCTCGGGGGAGGGGGGGATGACAACGACGACAGACTGGGACTGAGACTGTGATCCGAACGAGACGAGACAAGACAGAAGACACTCGTTCACGATGTTAAACATGAACAGTGCTGATGCTGCTGCCTGTCCCTGTGAGACGTCTCACTGCCTCTGTCCTCTCCGTGTCTCTGCAGCCTCCACCAGCCTCCTGTCGGCGCTCTACAGCGTCCTGCGCAGTGTTGTCACCGTCGCTCTGCTCTACGGATTCTGCTACGGAGCTCTGAAGGTGAGACACGAACCAACGTTGAAGAGAAGGTTTTTCTTTAATTATTCTGTCGTTTTATTTTAGATTCAGGATTTTAATTTAATGTAAAATAAAATCCCATTTTAATGAAATGTAATTTTACATAACACAAACATTTATTTTTGCCCCGCACCTTTACGACTGTCGGTAACACACTCAAATGATGAATTAAATCCGTGTCCCTCTCTGTGTGCATCAGGAGACCTGGGAGCCTCATCACATCCCCGTGTTGTTCTCCGTGTTCTGCGGCCTCCTGGTGGCCGTCTCGTACCACCTGAGCAGACAGAGCGGTGACCCCTCGGTCCTCGTGTGAGTTCACACACCTCAATCACAGACTTTTACTGTCACTCGTTTTATGAAGGAAGAAACGTTTAAGAAAAGACGTTTAACTTTTCTTTAAACTGCTCTGCCGGGTCTGCAGGAGAGAAATTCAAGAATAAACTGAGACTTTTCTCCTCATTGAGATGCTGTGGATTAAATCAGTGTTTCTAAAAAGCTTAAAACTGTCATATTTGTGCTTCTTGTTTTACAGCTCGCTGATACAGACGAAGGTTTTACCCAATTTAAAGGACAAGAACCCGGAGGACCCGCTGTCGGAGGTGCAGGATCCGCTGCCGGACAAGCTCAGGGCCTCGGTGGTGAGTTCATACTGCTGGCACTGATCAAAGACATGACATAATATCGGGATAAAATACAGTTTCAGATGTTCATATTTCAACCTGAAGTCGGATCCCGTCCTCGATGTTTGTTTTTGAATGTGCAGAACGAGCGTCTGCAGTCGGACCTGATCGTCTGCGTCGTCATCGCTGTCCTCTACTTCGCCATCCACGTCAGCACCGTGTTCATCGCCCTGCAGGTACAATCAGATGTCATGAGCGACACTCGTGGGAAAAAAATAAACATGTTTGGATCCACCTATAAACCATCAGACAGAAAGATAAATAAAAACCTCTTTGTGCCCTTCAGCCTTTCCTCAGCTACGTCCTGTACGCCCTGCTGGGGACGGTGGGCTTGTTGACCCACTACCTGCTGCCTCAGGTCCGCAAGCAGCTGCCCTGGTACTGCTTCTCCCACCCGCTGCTCAAAACCAAGGAGTACTACCAGTTCGAAGTTAGGGGTGAGTCACAGTGAGAGATCATCTGTGTGTTTGTGCTTTTATATTTCTGCCTGACCGCCTCCATCAGGAGTCCCTCTGTGTCTCTGAACTGTCCTCCCGTCCGTCTCTCTTGTGTCTTGTCAGATGCGGCTCACGTGATGTGGTTCGAAAAGCTTCACGTGTGGCTGCTGTTCGTGGAGAAGAACGTCCTCTACCCGCTCGTCATCCTCAACGAGCTGAGCGGCAGCGCCCGCGAGCTCGCCAGCCCGAAGAGGCTCGACACAGAGTGAGGACTCTCTCCCAGCTTCCTTCGTGTCCTTCGATTTTCTGTCTGCTTCTCTGCTGGATTTATAGAAGACACTCTGTTGATCTCCCTCCCCGTGTTTTGGTTCCTGCTGCAGGGTCGGCGCTCTGATGATCACGGTAGCTGGCCTGAAGCTGCTGCGCTCCTCCTACAGCAGCCCCACCTACCAGTACATCACCATCCTCTTCACCGTCCTCTTCTTCACCTTCGACTACCGCCACCTGTCCGAGACGCTGCTGCTCGACCTCTTCCTCATGTCCATCGTCTTCAGCAAGGTGAGAGGAAGACGGGACGAGATCGACCGCCTGCAGGAGACACATTAATACCATAATTTAATATTTTATTACAGTCACAATGTTGGATTTAGTTTCTATGCAGCTCTCTGTGTCTTTGCCGTTATCGACACTGAAGTTTGTTTTGTTTCTTTCCAGTTGTGGGAGCTCTTCTACAAGCTGCACTTTGTTTACACCTACATCGCCCCATGGCAGATCACGTGGGGCTCCGCCTTCCACGCCTTCGCTCAGCCCTTCGCCGTGCCTCGTATCCTTTTTATCACATCACACACTGAGTTGCTGCTGTAAAACCCACCTGTGATTCCTCTTTAAATGCTCTGTGAGTACGATGAGTCCTTGACCCGAGGGCCTGCAGACTCCGCCATGCTGTTCGTCCAGACGGTGGTGTCAGCCATCTTCTCCACCCCCCTCAACCCTTTCCTGGGCAGCGCCATCTTCATCACCTCGTACGTCCGCCCCGTCAAGTTCTGGGAGAGAGACTATAAGTAGGAAACATTTCATATTCTCATGTCAGACTCATGTTTCTGTGAATCTGTTTCTGAAATATTTGATTTCCTTTTTCATTCTAATTTTTATTTGGAAAAAAACTTAAACTTTGTAAAATAGTGTTTACATGATGCTCCCATTTTAACAAGAGTGAAAAGGGAAAATAATAAAGTAAAATAACTTAAAAGTATAAACTGTGTGAATAATACATGTAAAAAAATACGTAAATAACAAAACAAAAAAAAGAAGAAAATATGAACATTGAACAGAGGAGCAGCTAAATGAACCATTTTGGATGACGGAAGATTTGCAACAGCTTTCAAACTTTTCTTGTTCAACTCTTAACTCAAAAGTTTGTTTCTCCATCACATGGTGCATCACATGAACCCGTTCCTCAACGGTGGGATTTTTTGTTGTCATTCTGTTTTATCAGCAAAATATTAAACATATATCTGTTTTCAGGACCCTGGACAGCGTCTGACTTTTAATACCTTTTCCACAATGGTTTTGTATTTTTTTCAGAGTATTGGAGGAGCGAGCTGCAGAACACGTGGTAGTGATTCACCTTTTGTTCTCCACAGGACCTCCAACTTGAAATGTTTTTTATTTAGGAAACTCTGCTTTAGGAAAACCTTTCTAGATCCTTCCACCCAAATTCTCTCCAGGAAACAGCAGAACAACTTTTCCAGAGGTTGCGTCCTCCCCACTCAGCTCACGTAGTCCGTTCTATGTTGTGAAATGTTTTTTTTCTGTGCAGCACCAAGAGAGTGGATCACTCCAACACCCGGCTGGCCTCTCAGCTGGACAGAAACCCAGGTGAGGACGTGACGTTAGCAGCAAACAGACTCTCCTGTTTGATTGAAGCTTATTTCCAACTACAGGCAGCTTTCAGTCCTCAAGTCTGTTCCACTGAATATAAAACGCAGTAACGTACGTTTCACTGATTGTCTCTCCGTCTCCTGTTCGTCCTCCGTCCGTCCCTCCTCAGGCTCTGACGACAACAACCTGAACTCCATCTTCTACGAGCACCTCACCCGCTCCCTGCAGCACAGCCTGTGCGGGGACCTCCTGCTGGGCCGCTGGGGGAACTTCAGCACCGGGGACTGCTTCATCCTGGCCTCCGACTACCTGAACGCTCTGGTGCACCTCATCGAGATCGGAAATGGCCTCATCACCTTCCAGCTGCGGGGGCTGGAGTTCAGAGGTCAGCAGGTCCATGTGTGACACGATTCAAGATTTATTTACTTCAATAAACGTAAAGTAGTGCAAGATATGGAGGTGGAAGTATTCACGAAGTGGTCCAGGAGTTTTAGGGAAATGATCATGTTAATATGATCATTGTCATTAAATATTTCCAAATATTAGAACTTTTAGAAAGAAACTAGGTTTGTTTATTCCTAAAATTAGGATCCTGTCATTGCAATTATTAACTTAAATTCAAATAATATCCACAATATTTGCGGCAGCTTGCAATTTTGCAGAATTCCCAAACTTTTTTTTCTGCAAAAAAGTTCCTCAGTAAAAACTCTGCTGAAAATCTTTCAAAATAAAACTCACTTTATTAACGAAACTAGCTCCTTATTTATTATCAGCAATTCAGGAAGTGGGCATTGTTTAGCATTGTCGCCTCACAGCGAAAAGGTTCTGGGTTTGAATCCGGACCTGGGCCTTTCTGTGCGGAGTTTGCATGTTCTCCCTGTGCCTGCGTGGGTTCTCTCCTGGTACTCCGGCTTCCTCCCACCGTCCAAAAACATGCACCTCAGGTTAATTGGTGGTTCTAGAAATTCCCCTTAGGTGTGAATAAGAGCTTGAATGGTCTTTGTTTCCGTCTGTCTTAATCACAGTTTTTGAGAAAATCTGCCACAAAATCAAACGTGTTTGATCGCAACAGTCGCAGAAACAACCTGGAGGGACCGATTACGTCCTTCTAACAAACAGGTCGACCATTTCCCATCCGGTTTCAGTCTCCACACCAAACAGGCAGCGTGTGACTCGTATGTAGCTGCACAGCTCAGACAGCCGTTAGTAATATCAGCATTACCAGTCCATCGCACCACTCAGCAACTTCTTCTGTAAATGTTTTTATGGTTCTTCTGTCTGTCAGCTCCAACGATGAGTCCATCGATCTGCAGAGAAGTCATTAAATCATCAAGCAGAACGGTTCAGTTTGGATGTTCTTCACAGATTTTATGAAGCAAATTATTGATCTATTGTTCGAAAAATTACTCAGAGGCTGTATTCAAAATCAAACATATCAGACATTTATTCTTGCAAGAAGGAGCAAATACATGTACACTCAAAGAAAGGTGTCCAGCATTGCTCAAAGTCTCTCCTCCGTAGTTCAGCTTATATACAGTGTGACAAACAGTTGACAGTCATCCCATTCCCTCTGTATATCTGATTTTGTAGATAGTACTGAGTGAGGTCGTAGGTCACAAGATAAAGGTACAGAGACGTTGCAACTGAGACTATAGAACCATGTTGTGCAACGGATAAATGAGTATATCTTTTCTGAGACAATAGAAACATGTTGTAACAGACAGACAAACATTTGACAACTAGGTTAGGTTAGGTAGTTACTTTATTAATCCCAGAGGGGAAATTTTTTCGCTACAGCAGCATACAGAAGCAATAAGATAATAATAGAATAATAGAAAAGCAATAAAATAGCAGTAAAATAGCAGTAAAAATATAAAATATAAAATGCACAGTATATACAGTATGATGAGTTCATTATTTTTCCATCATCTATTTTGTCAGTTGAATGCAGAAATCAACAGATGAATCGATCCTCTTTATAAGAAGTTCTTCCGTCATTGAGCTGCTGTTTTTCCCTCCTCAGGAACGTACTGCCAGCAGCGGGAGGTGGAAGCCATCACTGAAGGGGTGGAGGAAGACGAGGGCTGCTGCTGCTGCGAGCCGGGCCACCTTCCTCACATCCTGTCCTTCAACGCCGCCTTCGGGCAGCGCTGGCTGGCCTGGGAGGTTCTGGTCACCAAGTACGTCCTGGAGGGCTACAGCATCACGGACAACAGCGCCGCCTCCATGCTGCAGGTGTTCGACCTGCGCCGCATCCTCACCACCTACTACGTCAAGGTTGGTGTCATCTCGCCGGAGGAGCTATGACCTATGACCCACCCCTCCATCCATTTGATTCCCAAATGATCTGAGAGCATCCTGCTTCTCTGATCTCAGGGCATCATCTACTACGTCATCGCCTCGGCGAAGCTGGAGGAGTGGCTGGCCAACGAGACAATGAGAGACGGGCTGCGGGGGTGCGGAGAGAGGAACTACGTGGACCTGGACCCCACCTTCAACCCCAACATCGACGAGGACTACGACCACCGGCTGGCGGGCGTCTCCAGGGACAGCTTCTGCAGCGTCTACCTGGGCTGGATCCAGTACTGCAACTCTCGGAGGGCCAAGGTACACTTCAGGTTTCTGTTTGTGTGTCAGCGAGTTGTTTACCGAGTGACCACAGGGGGCGCTGTTTATGAACTGGAACTTCCATTGAAGTTTAAAAGAAGACATTTCTGGCACTGCGTTAAAAAATCCAGGATAAAAACAATTATTTGGATCGCAAACAGATTCTATTTCACAGGTTTGTTGGTTTTGGTCGCAGACTTCAGAATTTTTACTATATTGTGTCACAAGAAGTTTTGATTTTTAATCTACGATGAAGTATCAGGACCACATTAAAGAAAAAAAATGAGAAGAGTATTTTTTTTTTTTTACAGTTTTGCCTCAGAGAAAAAAGTTAAAATAATATTTCCAGAAAAAAATTACATTTCAAAATTAGAATTTAATTTTTGAAAATAGATCAAACTTTCTTTGTGCTTCTGACTCCACAAGATGTCATTTTGATGAATCAGTTTGAGTAAAAAAGTAAATTCTGTCTCTTTTAGCTCATAAACAGTTTGGTAATAAGTTTCAGAGACTGAAATATCTGGAAATGGACAGATTTGACGGTATCCATTGTTGCACCTGCAGCAATACAAAGAGGATGTTCTCAGTTGAAATGTTTTTACTTTTTATTGCAGTGGGAGAAACTTGCTCTCGAAACTCTTATTTTTCATAAAAAAGACACAAAACCACCTTCAGCTGTTGTGCAGCAGGATGTTGGTGTGTGAAGTCAGACTGTCTTAATTAATGTGGATGTTATAATTGAAATGTGTCAGAATATGTTGTCTTGCATGACGACACAGACAGTTTGGATGATAACTGGGAGGATTATTTTTCTTTGTTACTTAAAAGAATCCACTAAAGTCCAGACAATGACGCTTCACAGTCAACATCAAAAGACCTTTAAAGATCGTTAACGCCTCCCAGCCGTTTGATTTTTTTTTTCCAACTTTAAGGGATGTTTCTTCCCGTTTCTCCCCGAGCAGCGTTTTATCTGCGTCACTTGTTGTCAGATGATTTTTAAAAAGAGAAGAAAGTAGTGAGTCTGTGTGAAAAGTTTGAGATCATATCTGAGTTTGTCTCCGCTGGTTTGTCTGCAGCCTCTGGACAGTGAGAGGGACTCGGCTCTGGTGCTGCTCTGCTTCGGCCTGTGTGTGCTGGGGAGGAGAGCTCTGGGGACGGCCGCCCATCACATGTCCAGGTCACTCCCTGATCTTCATCATCTCTGTCTGTGCTCCTGATGAAGAGGAGTGACTCATCCTCACCTGTCTTTTCTTTCTCTGCTCTACCACAGTAACCTGGAGTCCTTCCTTTACGGACTTCACGCGTTATTTAAAGGAGACTTCCGCATCTCTTCGGTGCGAGACGAGTGGATCTTCGCCGACATGGAGCTGCTCAGGAAGGTCGTGGTTCCTGGAATCCGAATGTCTCTCAAACTCCACCAGGTGAGACTCAGCAGGTCGACAGGAAGCAGCCTTCAGCGTCGCTCTCAGGGTCGAATTCACCCAGCTGTTCTCTCTGTCAGGACCACTTCACGTCCCCCGACGAGTACGACGAGCCGGCAGTGCTGTTTGAGGCCATCTCCTCCCACCAGCAGAACCTGGTCATCGCTCACGAGGGCGACCCGGCGTGGAGGAGTGCTGTGCTGTCCAACGCCCCGTCGCTGCTCGCCCTGCGCCACGTCCTGGACGAAGGGACCAACGAGTACAAAATCATCATGCTCAATCGCCGGTACCTCAGCTTCCGGGTCATCAAGGTAGGCTGGAGAGATGATAGAGAGACCGTCGCTGGTTCTGAGGCAGAATATTTAACAAGAACTTCCTCCACTGCAGGTGAATAAAGAATGTGTGCGAGGCCTGTGGGCGGGGCAGCAGCAGGAGCTGGTGTTCCTCAGGAACAGGAACCCGGAGCGCGGCAGCATCCAGAACGCCAAGCAGGCTCTGAGGAACATGATCAACTCATCCTGCGACCAGCCGATCGGATATCCCATCTACGTGTCGCCGCTGACAACCTCCTACTGCAACTCCCACCCGCAGCTCGGACACATCCTTGGAGGCCCCATCAGCATCGGCAACATCCGCAACTTCGTGGTCAGCACCTGGCACCGGTCTGTCATCAACATGTTTTATGAATGCAGGAAATGTTCAGGTTGTTCTTTTGTTTAATTTTGTTTACACTGAGATTGACGAAGATGATTTTTGTGTGTGTCAGGTTACGGAAGGGCTGCGGCGCCGGCTGTAACAGCGGCGGGAACATCGAGGACTCGGACGGCGGCGGTTTGTCGTGCGGCAGCGGGAACGGGACCGGAGGAGAATCTCAGCAGAGCTCAGTGTCACAAGGGGGCCCCTCTGGACCCACCCCCCCCCACTCGTACCAGCCCCATCCTCTGGGTGAGAACAACACAGCTGGATCTCAGTCCAGTAGCGACATCACAATGACACTTTAACACATTAATCTGTTCGGCTTGACTCAACCTTCCTGCTCTCCTCTCCGTGTTCAGGCACCAGTCAGAGTTCTCAGTCTGTTCAGTCAGGTCTGGTCCGTCACTCTCCGGCCCGAGCCTCCGTGGCGAGCCAGTCGTCGTCGTACCGCTACAGCAGCAGCCGCCACTCGTCGCTGCGGACCTCCACCACGGGCCTGGAGCCCTGCCGGCGCTCCTCCACCAGCCAGCTGTCCCTGCGCACGCTGCCCACCTCCCTGCAGCTGCGTCTGGGCTCCACCTCGGACCCCGCCGGCCCCTCGGCCTCCCTCTCCAGCCACAGCATCCCGCCCTGCAAGCGCCACACGCTGGTGGGCCTCCTGGGCAACGACGGCCTGTGCAGCACCGTGACGGATCCTCTGAGCCAGCATCATCATCATCATCATCATCATCACCACCACCACCCGCAGCAGCACAACCCCACCATCTCCACCATACGGAGAGACGACATCTCCTACCGGGTGCAGGTCTGGAAACCAGTTCTACCACGAAATTCAACCTCTGCAACCTGTGTGTGTGTGTGTGTGTGTGTTTGCATGTCAATCATCTCTGCTGTGCTTGCGTGCTGTCTCTCAGATCGTGGATGTGAGTCAGGTGCTGGAGAACATCAACCTGTCGAAGAGGAAGGAGCTGCAGTGGCCTGACGAGACCGTGAGACTGAGAGCAGGACGGACCTGCTGGAGGGACTGGAGCCCTTTAGAGGGCATGGAAGGGCATGTAAGTGTTCTCCGACAGCTGTGAACACATCTGTAATCAGGGTTTTTATCTCCTTCCTGCTCATCAACAATCACTTCAGTCAACATGAGATTTTTCCTGCAGCTGCAAACGAAGGCTAACATGCAGAAAAATCAACATTTCAAGAGCTTCGGCTCCAAAAACTACAACTTGAAACAAAAGCCAGATGTAAAGTTTGTAAAAAATACTATTGATGTATTAAACTGTGGGAGAGGGAGCCCTTCGTTACCATGACAACAGTAAAATCACTGCTCTGCTGCAGCCCAGTTGAGGAGAAGCTTTAGGCAGGCCGACCACATTCACTCATTCTGCTCCATTTAAGAAGAAATATTTTCATCAGTTTGTTGTTGAAACAGTTAAAAAAAAAAAAAAAGTGAAGATATATGTCTCGCACACTCTGACCTCTGACACTATTACTGTGATTTCTTTGTGATGATCTTGTGTGTCCTCTTGTTTTTTTCCCGGCCTGTTAACTTCCTGCCTGACCCCCGTCATGAATCTGATTGGACGCCGCCTCCCCTGTCACCCCCTGCAGGTGATTCACCGGTGGGTGCCTTGTAGCCGAGACCCAACCAACCGCTCCCACATCGACAAGACCATCCTGCTGGTACAGGTGGAAGATAAACTCGTGCCCGTCGTCGATACGGGGGTCATTGAGTTGGGAGCAGAGGTGTGAGACGAGGAAGCACACATACATCGCGCCAAGCCTGGGGAGCGCCCCAAATCCTGCTCCTTATCACTGAGGAGGACCGGAAGCCAGGGAAAAGTGCAAGCACAGGCAGAGTATACATCTATCCAACATGCTTTACCGCGCCGACACCTCCACAGTATCTGCCTTGCTTCGCGTCTCAGAAATGCTGCATGACAGTAAACGACCCTTCAGTTAAGTTCCTACTCGCTACTGGTGATTAATTTCTATGCATTTCATCGACCGTGACAGAGCTGAGTGTACGCAGCGCGTTTCCTTTCTCCTTAAATCATTTGCCAAATAAGTCTATTGAACGTTTGCCATGGTTTCATTCATGTGAATTTTTTTTTTTTTTTTTTTTTTCTGCCAAGACTGCAGAGACGTCGAGCTGCGAGCCGACGGCGCCGACCTCGACTCTCTGTTCCAACGTTGTCATTCCTCTTTGGACTAATTTGAAATTTTGCGCAAAGAAAAAGAGAAAGTTGCACTATAATTTTTGTTTTTTAATTTACAGCGATGCACTACAATCTTTAGCTAATATCACATCTTATTTATTACAGACTCTGAATGGCCATGGTTACCGATGCCTTGGGAATGAAAAAAAAAATGCAATCGTCATTCTGTTTTCAGCCATTTTTATTTGAATATTTTATGTTTGATAAACTTGAAAATAACTTTTTACTGTATATGATTATATCTATATATATATATATATATATTTACACAAATATATATATAATGTCAATGTATAAAAGATTTTGTTTTGGATATTTATTACTGTGAACATGGTATTTACACTTTGTTACATCTTTCTTCTTCATTTTGGGACAAAGGTTAACGTGTTAAGGACCATCGGTTGAAAACGAGAAACGCATTTTTGATGGACTGTTTCACTATTTAACTTAATTCTTTTCTATATGGAGAAATAAAAGTTTGATTTATTGCAGTCTTTAATGCGCCTCCTCTCAATGCTTCCTGTTATTGATCCGACAGGTTGAATGTGACATCCGTGAGGCCAATAGAGCTTTTGGGGAAACAACCTACAAAGACAATCAAACTCAATCAAACTTAGTCCAAAAACACAAACTCACCTTAAAGAGTCTCTTTAGGTCCAGAGGTTTTTCTGCCAGAAAGGAAGGAGGTCCTTTGTGTCATAATTGGTGTTGAGATCATAACTTTTGAAATGTTACAGGTTACTAGTTACCCTGTTAAACATGTAATTAGTAAATCTAACTATTTTAATTACTTCAAAGTAATGTAACTTTTTACATATGATTACTTTTCTATCAAATGTTTTAAACTGAAATGGCCTAAAAAAAAAAAATGCTAAACTGGTCAAAAGAACTTCAATTCCGTTTGGAAAATGATTAACAAATCACAAGTCTGCAGATCACAGCTGACTGCATTGAATAACCTCAAACCAGGTCTACATTCAGGTCTAGTTTACAGGTTTATGACACTGGTCTTAAGATACCATCCTGCACAGCGGAAAGATTCAAAGCAGCAGAAAGAATATTCAATTCTACAAAAAGAACATATTCAGCATTTTGAATAGTAACTGCAATTTAATTAAATTTTTCTCAGTAATTATGACTGATCACAGTTACATTTATTTTGGCTGCAGGGATGTTGTGCTAAAAGTGTCTCATCTCTATTAGAGTAAAATAAAAATAAATTTGTTTGTACAGTCTCTTTATTATTCCCTGTGAAATGTCATGTGAGCATCTGGATTACCAAACCCTGATGTCATCTAGATTTTGTACTCTCATGAGTAAAAATCAATTTTTTTTTAAAGCACATGACTGCACATGACTGTTTACGGTAAGGCCCCGCCCTCCTCGCTCTCTGATTGGCTACTGCGCTCGAGTATGCGCCGACTGTTTTTCCCGACATAATATGTAAACGTGCTGCCGACTCGACGGAAGATGTTCTCGTAGCTGCTTCACTTCCACCAACAACACAGCAAAGAAAAGGTAATAAAACAAGTCTGCGTGTGTGTTTTTATCCGCTTTAATTCACCCGGAGTGTGTTTTATTAGCTTTAAAGCACTTTAATCTTCTAAAAAGTCGAGGTTTCTGTTCGCTTGTTATTCTAGCAGCGGCTAGCTTCCCAGAATGGATACCATCATCATGTGACATACAGCCATCAGATGTTATCTTGTGTCGAACTTTTTCCACCTCGCCATCTCCAGCAGATACCTTTACTCTTTGGGGTGAACCTAAACCTTTTTAACCCCGCTGTCATCCCTCCAGGACTCCCACAGGAGGTGAGATGATGAGCCGCTACGTCCTCTTCGCTCTGCTCGGCCTCGGCGTCGGGCTTGTTCTCGGATTTCCCACCCAGGAGACTGACGGTGGGAAAAACTGGGTGTTGATCGTGGCAGGCTCCAACGGCTGGTACAACTACAGGCATCAGGTGGGACGGGGGAAGCTGTAATGAGGCCACTGTGCAAACTGCATGACTCAAGAAGTTCGCTGCAAATAAGCTCCTTCCTCTCCAGCGTGTATGATTTTTCCTTCTGTTCTTCCAGCTTTTAAAACACTCGGACTGACTGTGATCATGTGTCTCTCCCTCCCAGGCCGATGCTTGCCATGCCTACCAGATCGTCCACAAGAACGGCATCCCAGATGAGCAGATTGTGGTCATGATGTATGATGACTTGGCTCAAAATGAGGAGTGAGTTGGCACTTTTTTAAAGGTTCTCTGCAGCTGTTTCTTCTTCTTTTTCTTTTTCTTCTTCTTTCCCCCGAAGTGTTCACAAAATACATCAGTCATATTTGTCCTTCTTTCTAGAGAAGATACAGCACAAACAAATCTTCAAATTGAAATTTAGGAATTACTTTTTCACAGGTTATATTACATTTAATTTAACAGACAGATTAAAGATTGAAACCAAATTAAATAATTGTTCATTATTTACATGTTTCCTTAATGGGAATTTTTATAGAAATATAACTGAATGTAAGTATTTAATCATCAAATAATTTTTCAAGCATTTTGTAAATAGTAAAATAAATAAAATAAAATCACATTAGAAACCTGACATCTTCAGTTTATTATGAGTATAAAACATAGATTCTCACTTTGAAAAGCTTCAGCTATTAAAAATTTGGCACTTTTTCTTTAAAAAAATTATTTTATAATATAATCAATTAAAATATTGTCTGATTTACTGTCCGTCTTTAGATTAATCGATTATTTGACAGCTTGTTTCATCTCCAGACTTTAACTCCTAAACTGATAAATAAGGAGAATATTGATCAGAATTTAGTGTATATGTGTTAAAACATAAGAGATGAAGTGACAGTTTATTCACTGATTAATCTTTTGAAGTGTTTTTTTAAGATACTCAGAGATTTACTCGACTGTCAGCAACTGCTCTGTGACGCTCGAATGAATGTCTGTCTCCTCTCTGAGCCGGTGATGAACGTATTTCAGGGTTTCCAGTGGTTGTTGGTTGCAGCTGTTTCACTTGAGTCCTGTTCACATTTCCCAGGTCGCTTTGTGTCGCTTGGCGTTGAGTCAAGTAGGAGTCACAAGGAAGTCATTTCTCTGACTGGAAGTTTTGTTCCTCCTGGAATTTAGATAAAACACAGACAGCTGACAGAGTCGGCTCTTAAGTTTTAGTATACATCACTTACATTTGAATTAAATCATAAAATCCTGATCAAATCTTTGAAAAATTTACTTGTATTGGATAAAAAACAGAAACTCTTCATGCTTCTGGACTGCACACTTCTTCATCTGTGGCTGCACTTCCACCAGATTTAATCCCTGATTAATCGATGTATTTTTTGATTGATTAACAGTCAAATCTGTTTGATGTGTTGACAGCGATATACGAGCATGTGTGTGAGCGTATGAGCGTGTGTGCGTGTGGTGTGGTGTGAGCGTGTGTGTGAGCGTGTGTGTGGTGTGTGTGGTGTGAGCGTGTGTGAGCGTGTGTGTGTGTGTGGTGTGAGCGTGTGTGGTGTGTGTGAGCGTGTGTGTGTGTGTGGTGTGAGCGTGTGTGTGGTGTGAGCATGTGTGTGAGCGTGTGTGTGGTGTGTGTGGTGTGAGCGTGTGTGGTGCGAGAGACAGAAATAGAAAGAGAAGTCTGCATGTTAATGTTTTCCCGCCCCTTCTCGTTACTGCAGATTATGTTGGGTGTTTTTCTGCATCAAATCATAGATATCAGATGTCAGTTGACACATTAAATGCTTTTCTTCTCCTTTCAGGTGAATCACAAGTCAAAGAAATGTGTTTGTTTTGTGTGCGAATGAGGGCTGCTGGCCAATTTATAACGGAGGAATGTGGTTATATTACCTGCGTTGGCCGACAATCACGATGTGTCTCGTAAACTGGGTCCAAGTTTTAGTTATGCAACATTGATTGTTTTATATTGATTGCGTTTGTGGTTAATAAATAACTTTTATTGTAGCATTTGCACTGAAGATTTTCCGCTTTTTATGTTAAATATCATTAATTTTCCTTCCAATTTGATGAGATTGTTCGTGAGCTGCTGTAACAGTGCAGTTCGTCACGTGAAGTACGTCATTATTGTTACAAGAAGTGATCCTGCAGTCAAAGCAGGAGAAAAGTTGTTTTTTTCAACAGCCTGTTTGTGGCTTGGTCCCCTGATCAGTGAATCATTCGTGTGTTTCCCTGTCAAAGTGTTTTGTCAACCAGTTTCACTTCCTCCTGTGAATCTCTATCATTAGTATCATAGTATTAAAGGGCAGGGGGGGAAACGGAAAACACAAAAAAAATACCCCAACACACAGACAACACAACACGCACACTCGCACACGGTGAAGATCACGACCATCCAATATTTGGTTGTCAGCTTTGTCCCTTGTGTGCAGAGATTTCTCCGGATTCTCTAAAAAATTTTTTAATGATATTATGAACCGTAGATGATGAAATCCACCATTTCTTTGTACTTTCTTTACATTATGTGGATCTTGTGCATATGACAGGTGAATATTTTGATAAATTATAATAATGTCGTCACATGTCTAATAACGACAACAAGAATAACAGAGAGCAAAGGAGATGAGTGCTGGATATAAAATAATAATAATAATAATAATAATCATCGTCATCATCATCATGAACCCTATGTTTGTTTGCAAGGAACCCCACCCCTGGGATGATCATCAACAGGCCCAACGGCTCAGACGTGTACAAGGGAGTTCCTAAAGACTACACCGGAGATGTGAGTGCTTCAGAAAACACATTTCTATAGAATAAAATGATAAAAAGTTTGGAGAGGGCGTTTGTGATGACCCGTCACATTCCTCCCGTCGCTGCAGGACGTGACCCCTGACAACTTCTTGGCGGTGCTGAAGGGCGACTCCTCGAAGGTGGAAGGTGGCTCCGGAAAAGTGTTGAAGAGGCAAGTGCTGACGCATCGGAGGACTGAACGGCATCTGGTTTATCAAGTTTATTTTTTTCTTACTTCCGTCTGATTCTGTCTGCAGCGGCCCCAACGATCACGTGTTCGTGTACTTCACCGACCACGGGGCCCCTGGTATCGTGGCCTTCCCCAATGATGAGGTGAGGATGATTTTTACTTCCTGCCACACACACACACACACACACACACACACACACACACACACACACACGTGTAGTACTTGAGTTTCTACAGTGTAGTGTTGTCTAAAAACAGCAAACTCTGCACTTACCAGAAATAACTGTAACATTTGAACGCATCAGCTGCCAACACACCTGCAGGTTGAAGTATTTTTTTTTTTCCCCCAGAATTCAATGTGTTCTGTTTAACACACGGATTCTTCTGTTCAGCAGCAGTACGGTGCTACTCAGTGAAACATAAACTCTTTAATGAGTTATTTATTGGATGGGTGGTGATGAAATTTCACGTCTTCTTTCAGAATAATTTGTAATAACTTTAGAGAGCGCTCCAGATTTATATCCGGCACCAGTCCTCACATGTTCATTTGTATTTTAGGGCTCACACACTTCTTGATTCAGTAAAATGTAGTCTGTGTTTGTTTGAATAACTCTCTCTCTGTGTCTGCAGCTACACGCCGAAGACCTCCAGGCCGCCATTAAATACATGCACGACAATAAGAAATACAAAAAGGTACACGTCGTCTGGTTCTTACTTGTGTAGACGCACAAAAATCCAATAACATCTGATACGAACGCTTGTTTTTGTCCTCCACCTCCGCACAGATGGTGTTGTACATCGAGGCCTGTGAGTCCGGGTCAATGATGAACCACCTGCCTGCCGACATCGACGGTGAGTTGACCTTTAAGCTCCACATGGTCCAGAAGGATAAAGAGATAACGGAGTCGGAGCAGGTCAATAAAAAGCTGACCGACATTAACTTTTCCTCGTGACCGACGTTAACTTGTTTTGCATCCTTCCTCGTGTCCAGACCGGACTGAGGTCAGCGATGTGGACTTTAGTTCTAGACTGAAACGCCGACCTCAGCCTTCCAGCTGGTGGTGTCCTCTCTGTCATGTGTGTGGCATCATGTGAGACCTCCACAGGACACAGATCAAAGTCCTGATTTTAATCAAAAGGCTGCTTTTAATCCCCACTCTAACTCCCTTCATCTGCACCCTGATTGACAGTCGAGGTGTCTGAACTTTGTTTTTTCTGGAACATTTTTGACTTCAGAGCTACACACACACACACACACACACACACACACACACACACAAACGTTTGAAGCTGACATGTGAATCTGGAAAATTTTAAATCAGCATGACATGAAGAATGTGTTTTGTTTTTTTTCATCAGTGTACGCCACCACCGCTGCCAACTCTCACGAGTCGTCTTACGCCTGCTACTACGACGACAAGAGGGAAACCTACCTGGGAGACTGGTACAGCGTCAACTGGATGGAGGACTCTGACGTGGTGGGTGGGCTTTCTGCTACCGTGTTCACAGACTGTATACAAAAGTGTTCATAGCTTCCTGGTCTGAAAAATGAGGCCGATGCAGAAGTGCCTTAAAGCTACAGTACCACCGAGTGCCACTAGAGATCGGCTCGAAAAAGCCTCCGGCTCCATAGACTCCCATTCAACTTCTCTCATCAAATACAAAGTCAATAATTCTTTTCCACCAGTTATCTCGGTGTTGTTAGCTAAAGTTGCTCCTTCTTATTAGTTTTCTGGCGGTCCATCTAAAAATAATCCATCATTAATTAGAAAATAAGCTTCAAAAAGACGTGTTTGATTGACAGGCCTGTGGTGCAGTCAGGTTACAGCTATCGGTGGGCGGGACGAAGTATCGTCAGTCAGATCCACTGCCCGCTCCTCCCTCAACTTGTCCAAATATGGTCACTTCCTGCTCCAAACTGCTCCAAACTAGCAAGATGGTGACGGACAGAATCTGAACTTCATAACATTCACAAACCAACAGGTGACCTCACTGCTGGTTGATACTTGAGACAGATGCACAAATCAAATGTCTGCTGGAACTTTGGTAGTTCTTTATCAAGAACACGTCTGTCGTTACCTGAAAGTAGAAGTTTATTTTTTATTTTTGGGGAAATATTGTGTTGCTCATGTTGTTTTTTTGTGCCTCCAGGAGGACCTGAAAAAAGAGACTTTGCTGAGGCAATTTAAGATCGTGAGGAGCCACACGAACACGAGCCACGTCCAGCAGTTCGGGAACAAGGTGAGAGACACTGCTGATGCTGATGAGGAGGGAAATACCATCAAACATTTCACTGCACACCAAAATAATCTGAGGGGAATTCCTGTTTTAACAGCAGTGCCGATGCAGAAGACATGTTCCTGCTTTTATTTTCACAGTCCGTCTCTCTCTCTGCAGACTATGGCCCACATGAAGGTCGTGGCCTTTCAGGGAAACCCCTCCGCTGGCGTGACCCCTCCTCTGATGACCCTCCCCCCCGTCACTGAGCCGGACCTGACCCCAAGCCCCGACGTCCCCCTCGCCATCCTCAAGAGGAAGATGATGGCCTCCAACGACATCAGAGCCGCTCGCAGCCTGCTGGTGGAGATCGACGCCCACCTCAAGGTAAATGGAGACGGCGCCCCCCGGTGGAGCACCTGCTGCGTTACAGACTCTTAACAGAGTTTGTGTGTCCCCTCAGGTCAGGCAGATGCTGGCGGAGACGACGCGGCAGGTGGTCGAGAAGGTGACGGGCGACAAGCTGAAGGCCGAGGAGGTTCTGAACGAGCAGGCCGAGCTGACTCAGCATCAGTGCTACAGGGCTGCAGTGGACCACTACAAATACAGCTGCTTCAACTGGCACAAAACTGAGGTGGGAAGATGCAAACGATGTGGCTACGGGTTTTATTTTAGTCAGATATCGACTGTAAGATGGGAAATGATACCGATTATTTTGTGGGTTACTTTTCATGCAGCTGCGTGGTTTTATTCAGAAAACGTTCGCTTCTCTCTGGAACTTTTGTGACATTTGAAGAGTCCCAGATCGTTGTGTGACATTTCTGACGTGACGCTCTGCTGTGTTTCAGTACGAATATGCCCTGAGACATCTGTACGCTCTGGTGAACCTGTGTGAGAGGGGATACTCCGCAGACAGGTACGCTGCACACTTCTTTAACCAGCTGGTTTCTGTGACTAAACACTTCTTTTATTTCTGTTGTCTGTGAGATTTTTTTTTTTAATTCTCTGTATCCTCAGTGTCACATTAATCCGCAGCGGAAAATAGTCCCCAATAATAGAAAACATTTATCATTAATCTGAATTTAGACTTAAAAAATGCCTTCCTGATATTTTTGGTCAATATTATTATTGTTTTTATTATTAAATTTTAATGATTAAAAAAAAAAATCATCAGTTATTGTTCATTTAAAGGAACAAACTTCAGTTTTAATCATTTCATTCATAGATCATTGTATTAATCTACTGTGTGATGCAAAACTTTTGCCATTAGAAACATAATAATTGCAGTGATTCCCAAGCTGTGGTACGTGTCCCACCGGTGGGCTACAGCAGCTTCACTCAACAGCCTGACTTTAACTCGCCCAAGTCCATTAAAAAAACAAAACAAACTGATTTTATTTCATTTGAATAGTTATTACATGAACACATTAAAGTGACATAAAAATATGACACTTAAAATTATACTTTAAAATGGCAATCATTTCATGAGGCTAACCGTGCAGACATGATGCTAACGTGTTGGTTGGTTCTGGGAAATTACATTTAATTCAAATATGATATATTTTACAGAAAATTGAGATTTAAATCCAAAATAAAATGTCCAAATAATTCAAAACATGACTCTTTTAATGTGGTAATTTTATTATTTTGCAGAATTTATTGTCATAAACATTCGTCCTGCCAGTTTTTTCTGTAACAGAGACGCTGCCCCCTGCTGGCAGGTTTGAGTTTCTGTTATTTACCTCTGATGTTTTTGTTTGCTCTGCAGCATCCAGCTGGCCATGGACTCAGTGTGTCACTTCAGATACTAAAAACCGTTAAAGCTTCTTCCTCGAGAAGAGCAGAGACATCGAGCTTCTCTTTGCACCGCGCAGCAATCGATGTGACGTGGAGTTGCTGTTTTATGAACACAC
Source organism: Embiotoca jacksoni (assembly GCF_022577435.1). Lineage (NCBI taxonomy): Eukaryota > Metazoa > Chordata > Actinopteri > Embiotocidae > Embiotoca > Embiotoca jacksoni. The sequence continues at coordinate 1,255,524 of NW_027185378.1, forward strand.
TATAACACTTTTCTTTTTCTTTTTTTTTTTTTAACCTGTTTTGATTTTACTGAGAATTGTGTAGCCTGTTTTATGATGAATTGTCCTATCACTGTGAACACTTGCTCTGATTTTTTTTTTTTTGTTGTGTGTTTTTTTTAAGAATATACAACAATAATGACGTGGAAATGATGTAAATGTGTTTTGCCCTCAGCTTTATTCGTCGAGCCTGTGGAGACTTTGTGGTGATGCAGGGATCATATAAATAAAATGAAAAATAAATAAAATTTGAAGGACAAAACTGTTTTCTGTCAAGTGTTTGAATCGTAGCTGGTCTTCAGAGGAGGACTTGTGTTGTGTCTAAATAATTCTACTTGAGCCTTGAAGTGTGCACATAAACCGACAGGGGTCCTTGAAGGGGATTTCACCCGTTATATCTTACGACAGGAGGAATTATCTTTCTCTTTCTTGCAAAAACAGAATAAACAAGACTGGTGGAGTAAAAGTGTCATCATTGGTGAGGAGAAATGTTTGACCTTTATTATATGAGACGGGAAATGAAAAGAAACTTACTTAGGAAGGCCTGTGAGTCCTCATCGTCCACGACTTTAAAACCGTTTCCACCTAACACCAATCTGTCCTGAGCCGTCCTATTATTTGAAGATGAGCACAAGCATTAAAGCCCCTCTCCTTTCAAAAATGTCTTTTCCTACTGTAGTTTTTCATAAATAAGACATCTTGTATCTTGTAGATCGGGTTATCTGAAATGTGAAGAGTTTTTGTCATTATATATGACAATTAATTCTTAGACTCTGAAGTGAAATCGCGATGTTTTACAGTGTCAATGAACCAATGTGGCATCAAAATTATTATTAATAATAATAATAATAGTTCATTACAACTGTAAAAACATTAATGAAGAAACTTTTATAAAATCGATGACAAGGGAATCATTAGATAAACAAAATAAAATCCATACCTAGTTGTTTTGTTGAAACTGTTTAAATGCCAGAAAATAGAGGTTTTGTTACAGGAAAAAATAAATCCGTGAATATGTTAATTTGGCAAAAAATAGAAATGAATTCATGTCACAAAAAAAAAATGGCTTTTTAATTTGTATATTTCTCACGGCTTTTGAACACAAGTCTGCGTGACTGCTACAGTTGAGACCGTACCCTAAACTGGATGATGTACCTACCAGTCCAAAAATAGTATTTCTTTAATATGACTGAAAATAATTTGTAAACTTTTCAATGGATTTGTTTAATTTTCTCTCAGTTTGTAATTATTTTCTTTGTTTCTTTAACAGACGCAATAAAATTTGATTTTCAATCGGAATATCATCTTATACGAGGTGTCTTTGAACATTTTAATCAGGCACACTCCTCTGCCATCTAAACCCGCGAGGTGGGGTTTACGAGGCCGCCTCCCCGGCAGGAGGCCGGCCTCGTAAACCCCAACTACGTCATCAAACAGGAAGATAACCTGACTGAAGCCCGTCTTCTAACATGCAAACGCGACGAACCGGAGAAGAGCTGTGACAACAAACCGACTCCCGGCCGAGCGGCACCGACAGGAGGACAGAAAACGGCTGTTCGTTCGGACTAACGTCTCTCCCTCTCCGACGGTTGTTTTTAGTTTCCCGCTGCAAACCCGAGCCGTTTGTTTGAGCTCGCGGAGTTAGCGTGTTTGCTAACGTCTCTCTCGGATTGCGAAAGTCGGCTCGTTTTTTTTTTTTTTTTTTTTTTTTTTTTAACGCCCTTTAAACATCTCGACCAGTGAACTGTATTAAAGATCTCAACATGGGGTCCAGAGCGTCCACGTTACTCCGAGAAGAGGAAATCGAGGAAATAAAAAAGGAGACTGGCTGTAAGTAGGAACAGACTAATTCCTGGGATGAACAGACACATCTGAGGTGTCGTTCTCTGCACTTAGACACTTAATAGATCTTTCAGTAAAATCTCCAAATCACACACTCAGAGGGGGAGTTCAGCATTTTATCTGCTAAGAGAGTGAGAAGTTTGATACATTCGCTTTGTATATATGGACTTGTGCTGAAATGAGGTGAAAGTAACATGCTGCTGACACAGTGATGCTTCACTATCAATAATCTGACGATGTCGCATATAATCAGATATCAGTCGGAGGGTCCAAAACAGGACTTTTACTTTCAGTACCTTTTCTTCTGTAAAGTATGAGAATACTTCCTCCACCTCTGTCCGCTGTCTTCTGGTCCTTTGGTAGTAAAAGGTGTGTCCTCCTGTGTGTCCTCCCTGCAGTCTCCCACAGTCAGATCACCCGCCTGTACAGCCGCTTCACCAGCCTGGATAAAGGAGAGAACGGCACCCTCAGGTGAGCAGAGACCACCAGCAGCGTGACAATACACACACTGAACATTAGTTTGGTTTCTTTAGCAGACCAGTTTGGAAGTTTGGTGTCATGCAGTGGTTGATTTTTAATAAATAGATCCTCTCACAGCTTTGCAAATTGTTATAGAGGGTGCAGTAACCTCAGGTGCAGGACTTTATGTCACAATGTAGTGAGTCGGGCCGTGACTTGCGTTTATAAGAATTTGACGATGCAACACGTGTCATGATACAGGAGTTATGTTTCAGTGTGTTGCAATTTTAGGAAAGCTGTCATCGTATAATAATGATAATAATACTAATAAACTTTATTTATAAGAGACCTTTCATACATAAAATGCAGTTAAAATGTTTTTACAGGAGAAAATTAAAACAAAAAACAAAAATAAGATAATACTGTCACTAAAAGAAGTCGCAAATAAAAACCAGTTGTCTTAAAACGGATAAAAATGTCTTAAAAACTAAACTGTAAAAATAACTTCAAATTTAAAATCAATATCAAGTGGTGAGGGTTCAAAAACAGAGACAAAGACTGGACGTAGTTTAAAATGTATTTAAATGAGTTTGATAAGATTGATTGATGAACAAGGTTTTCTTGATTTAGTGTTTTGTCGGTTTGGTAAACTGTGTTTGTTCACTGTGGAGATTTAAAAAAACAAAAACAGGCTGCAGGTAAAAGTTGGGTCAGAAAAAGCTCTGAGTTAATGAAGTCAGTCCTGAACACAGAGACACATTTTTCTGGTTCAGTGATTGGTGAAGTCAGTAATCATTAAGCAACTGAAAGTTAAGTTTGACCTCGAGGTGGTTCGGTGGAGGAGGATTATTCTGAGCCTCTGAAGGACAAAGACTCGTGAAGGATGTTTACACACAACAGTTCTTTCCTCCACCTGTTCCCGCTCCGCTGCTTCGGGACACATTTTTCCTATCGTGACATTCTGATTGTTCGGTCGTTGCCACAATAACAGAAACATCTGACACGAAATACCAAAATTAATCATGAACACAAATCAAATTATTCATCAGAAGTTCATCAAATCTCAGTCTGACTCCTGTGAGAGGCTCTAAATGAAGTGCAGGAAGAGAAGAGCTGTTTAAAATGAAGTGTCCCTTTTTGTGTTTAAAATTCCTTCTCCTCTCCCGACGTCTGCAGTCGAGAGGATTTCCAGAGGATCCCCGAGTTGGCCATCAACCCTCTGGGAGACCGAATCATCAACGCGTTCTTTCCTGAGGGGTGAGTTCTCCCCGTTCAGTCTTCTTTGAGTCACCAGCTCAGCTGAAACAGAGCCGGATGCTTTTCACTCCAGATGCTCTGTCTTTTTCTGCCAAGTCTGTGTGGTAATAAATCTCAGTGAGGTTTAGAGAAAATATTTGACTGCAGTTTTGGCTTTTTTTTTTTTTTTTTTTTTTTTTTTTTTTTTTTTTTTATCATTACAGCAGTCCAAACCCAGATGTTTTTCAATGTATCATTAAACTCCCAAAAAGTCTGACGTGTAGGCGTTTGAATTGCAGCTATGGGTTTAATGGTTTCAGATGGTTTCTCGTTTCTCTGGTTTGCTTTAGAAAAAAGGTGGAATGCATTCAAGTGTGCACACTGTGGTGTTGAGTTACGACCAGGCTGAGCGTTCAACGGTAACCTGATCCTCCGCAGAGACCTCAGGAACCTTGTTTCAGACCCGATTCTGTTTTTCAGGGAGGACCAGGTGAACTTCCGGGGCTTCATGCGGACGCTGGCCCACTTCAGACCCATCGAGGACAACGAGAAGCACAAGAACGCCGCCCCCAGCGAGCCGCTCAACAGCCGGACAAACAAGCTGCTGTGTGAGTGTCCGGGCGGCGCCGCTGACCCGCATCACGACCGCTGACCGGGTTTCTTCGCGCGGACTCACGACTTCTGTACGTTTCTTTATTCTTCCAGTTGCTTTCCGCCTGTACGACCTGGACAGAGACGACAAGATCTCCCGGGACGAGCTGCTGCAGGTGAGTGTGTCATGTAAATAAGACGCCGAGTCAGCGCTCAGTTTGTGGTTGACACACACAGTGAACCAGGCAGGTGGAGAATAATAACATTTCAAACACGGTGTTTCTTTCTGTCCTTCGAGGACATCCTTTATTATCTCCTCTGAAAATATTTACAGCAACAAACTGTGTTGTGTAACATCTATTTTAAAGAAGGATTTCCTCGCCGAGGACGAGACTTTGCCCTACGGCTGATAATGATGTGATCTCTCCCCTTAAGTACAGGCTCATTTCTCCCGGACGGTCTGAACTCCTGTGTTTTGGCTCTGTCCGTGTTATTTCTCGGTTTCAGTGCCTGTAATCGCTGTAAGCTCCGAGTCAAATAACTCAGGCGGAGCTGCTGTTTATGTGCAAAACATTTCTGCGTCACCTGCCGGAGCCTGCGGGGCTGGAAGTAGTAGCTCAGAGGACCGCTTGTCTTCTTATTTCTACTAAATACGTGTGCACTGTTATTTATAACCGTGCAATTCCTACGAATGATCTCGCGTGATGCTAAGACACACCGACCACTCAGGTTATTTTCAGACCGTCTGACCGTATTTGGTATTAAACCGGCCGTGGTGTTCCTCCTCCGCAGGTCCTGCGGATGATGGTCGGCGTGAACATCTCTGATGAGCAGCTCGGCAGCATCGCCGATCGGACCATCCAGGAGGCTGACACCAACGGAGACAACTCCATCTCCTTCAATGAGTTTATCAAGGCCAGTTCTGTGCTCAATACTCGTTTTATTTACACAGCTGTTTGGTCACCACAGGAGCATTCCTACCGGACTTGTTATTTGAAGGGTTCTTTTTAATTAAAGCGCAGACGAAGACCACGTTCACTTTTAGCTCTGGAGGCCCCAGTAGGACTCAAACTGACTACAGTCCAGCAGTGACCTCGGAGAAGAAATATATATTGCAGAGACATATTCTACACACTGCTGAAGGGTTTTTGGTGTGTACCGTCGTGGAAAAGCTGCTTAACTCTTGAAGCTTAAAGCAAAATGTAAAACTCCTGGTGTCATCGCAGGTGTTTCTTCTTTACAGTCTCCAAGAACACACAGGGAGAGGATTTTATAATGAACAGAAACTTCAGGATTTAGTTTTTATTGGTCAGACATGCAGAGCACATTTTCAGAACGGTTTTCAAAACCATGTATAGATGATTATAAAACACAGTTAGCAACTCACGACCTTTAAACTCTTACCCAAGTTGAAGTATCGGGAAAATGAAACGAACCCGAGATCCTCAAAAAGACGTATTTTCATCTATTCCCAAACGCGACTGAAAACTAAAAGTTATTAAAGGAGCTGCCTGAGAAGATCCGCTCAGCAGTTAGTGACGTCTTTTAAATCCTTTCTTTGAACAAACTTCTGTCTGAGAGTCTTTCCTGATTTCAGTGATGCCTTTTAAAGACCGCAGGACCTCCGTTCAGATTTCTTTGATTGTAAACTTGCTCTGCTTTGTTTCCTCAGGTTTTGGAAAAGGTGGACGTGGAACAGAAAATGAGCATCCGCTTTCTGCACTAAGCTCGGTTTCCCTCGAACGCGTCAGGACTCCACCTCATCCAGCTTCCCGGCGGGCTGCAGTCCACACTCCGAGTTCACGCTGCCCCACCGCGCATTTGGTAGATGACGTCATAGATCTTGAATTTCTGCCTCTGCACTGCTCTGTAAACAAAAGGGACACGTTGCGTGCCTTGGTTTGTTTTATGCAATGTCACGATGTATTATTATTTTTTTTTTTTCCCAGTAATGGAACATTATTTATTAGCAGACTTTTAGAGGGTCGTAGTTAGTGCCACCGCTGCTCCGGTACCATACGGCTTGTTTCCAATGCAGTGAGTAAGTTTACTCATTGATATTTAGTTCATTGTCTGTATGAATATGCAATGGTTCAAAGTAAAAACCTGTAAACGAGTTTTTAATGCTAACAGGATCTTCTGAGTTCGCTGACTTGTGGCAGAACAAGTCCGACCTGAGTTTGTCCCTCGAAGCCGAGCAGGACCTGCTCCACACACACGTGTTTGACTCCCTCAAGTGCCATAGCCTTAGTTCCTCTTTGTGAGTTATTGTCTCGGCAGGCAGCAGGCACCTTTAGCCACGTTTGTCCATTTTCTTTTCCCGTGGATTTAACCGAACTACTGCCAATAAAATCGTCATTTCATGGTTCAATCGTCAAACTTCAGCAACAGGGAGTTTGGACCCACCAGGATCCACTGCTGGTTCCACGTGGTGTTCAAAGAAACGGTTTATTTATTTACAACTAAAACGGGTGGTGGACAGAACATCTCTTCAGTGTTTGAGTCTTCCACAGCTGCTGTTCTTGCATGTAACAAAAGGATATTTATCAGGATTTTAGCTGCCCACTTTTGAAGGTTTTACCCCCTTTTGATAAACTCCTGTCTCAGTGTCGGGTCCTGGGGTGGTAACCGGGCCGTGGACTAGCTAGTTCGTAGATTTAGATCCGGTAAAGATAACATGCTGTGCTTCTATTTGTCTTCTTGTGGCTAAGAAAAAAAAAAAAAGTTTGTTAATTTATGCACAACTCAACATTTGTGTTACAATATTTTTCCCCATTGACGATCTCCAGAAGCTAAAGAGAATCAAATGCATTAGAAATATGAATTTTCTGGTGATCTGGAGACCCTTTTAATCTTTAATGTGAGTTTTGTTGAATCATTACAAGAACAGCTGAGGGCAAGAAATACAGCTCAACCATTTTGTTAATCATTACGTGATGATCAGTCAGAGTTGCTCCCTGTGTTATGTGATGTCAGTCGAGGTATTATCAAAGTGATTCATGAATTTGATTTGAATAAAATAAGTGCCATGCTTTATTTGTGTCATTTATTGAGACGGTGATTGCCCTGTTTGTTTTTTATTGTTGGTAGCTGGGTTTATTCTAGTTGATCAATTGTAAAATGTGAATTAATTGGAGTACATCAAAACAATTGGGTATAGTTGACATGATGACATGAAAGTGTACCAAAATCCAGCCAACTTTAGAGCCCTATAACTCTGGCATCCTTTACACTACAAGTGTCATTCAAATTTCAAAGTGGCCATGAGCCTGTGAACTTTACCTCACTAAAGCAGTGTCTTGATATCGGTTTTGGTTTTTAAGAAATCATACTTTTAAGGTTTATGAACTTTTTGACCCATTTCTCAGCTTATAATGGGTGTGTATTGGATGTCATGTCTTTAACCTGTGACCACGCCTGTAAAATACACAGTAGGTACATGAGAATTAATAAATGTATTCCTAACAAGATCCTGCTGCTTACGGTGAAATTATTTTTGTGATAGGACTTGCAGTTTTTGTTTTTTGAGATAATTCTCAGAGGCTCTGTCGCCTCTCCTCAGGGCGAGAATCATCATAGCAACCAGTGATTCAGCAGCTGGCTAAAGGCCTCTCAGATTTCCATAATGGCCGCCCTGATGGGGCAATTTATAACGTTTTGATCAATTTATCATTTCAATATCAAACTTCAGCATCTGCACTGGCACATTAAACATGTCCTCTGCAATTTTCTAAGTGCTGTTTATCGTTTTACATGAGGAAACGGCTGATACTCGGGTGGCGCTACAAGGCTGATTAAACTGTAAGGAGAAACAACGAAGAAGAAGCATTTCCGGGGCGGGCCTGAGCTTTGATTGACAGCTGTCCTGCCCAGTCGTCGCATTCCTCCCTTAGTCCGTAGTAGCAGAGCGAAAATGGCGTAGAGCGGAGGGTGTCCAGAGGAGAAGGAGACGGCTGGACCTTCTTCTCTCCTCGACGGCGTGTCCGCGGGGGGAGAAGGGGGTCCGGAGGTTTTGCGTTTATCTTTCTTCAGACGTGTCCTCACCGACCGTCTCGGCTTAAAAAACCCGGCAAGTCGTTCAGTTTGGGAGAGCTTTATGTGTCACCGTAGAGGAAGAAACCCCCCCGGCTTTTGTTTACCACTGTGTGCAGCTGCAGCTCAAACCACAACGGAAATATCTCTGCACCAAGGTCAGTCCTCTAACCAGCTCCAGCTTTACACCTGTGACTCATTTTGGACATTTTCTGCCTCGTTTAAAAGAGTATGTTGATCTGGAAAATATATTGTGCTGTTTCAGTTATTTTGTTTCGTCTGCAAAATCTTTACATTAATATGTTCTTGTCAAATCATGATGAGTTTCTGTAGTAATAAATGTCTATGGAGCAGGTCCACGATTTTTTTTTAAAGGCTAGAGCTAAAATAATTAGGAATTTAATCATCAAAAAAATGAATACATTTGATCATCAATTAATCACATAAGTAGTTTTCCCAATGCAGTGTGAGGATTTGCTCTTTTTCTTCTCTCTTATCAGACTTCTTTATAAACCAAACAATTCTCCGGATCAGGTTTAATCAGGTCATTAAGTGAAGAAAATAAAGAATATTAATCATTATTCTAGGACGACACCAGCTGAAGCCCAGACTGGAGGGACGAAGGTTGTCTCCTTCAGATCGGACCCTGCACCACCAATGCATCACTTCCACCGCCGCCGAGACCTGCGGAGGTAAAGAGTCTCTGTCAGGATGACCTGCTTTTGGGGTTTCTGGGACACGCGTGTCCTCCTTCCTGTTTGTCCTTCTGCTGGGACGTTTCTCCTCCGCAGCATCCCCTCTTGTCCTGGCCTGTTTCTGCAGCCTGATCACCAACGAGGACGTCTACAGAGACTTTTGGGCCGTCTGAACCTGCATTGTGCACACTCTGGTTATGTCTACGTGTAGCCTAACACCAGCTTTGCAGAAATTGGCACAAAGTCTTCATGTAAACATACAGATAAATCCCCACATTTTAGATCAAAACAGTTTGATAATGAACAAACTATCTGCTCTCAGTTTCTGGGAGGAAGCGACACACGATACTGTAGCAAAGATCAAGGCCTGTGATTCAGATTAGACTCATTTGGGTGTTTTATTTTTGTTTTGTTTTTTTGCACTACCTCATCGCCATAGCACGTCCAACAGGACCGAAGAAGGAGCGTGATCTGTAGCTTAATGGTTGTGAAGCGCCACAGCAGTTTTCTGTGTTGATCCTAGATGCATTTTAGTTTGGGAGGGTGAATAGGAGAGGAGCGAGCAGCGCAAGTGATGCACCCTGTCATCTGTCTTTTATCCCACGTCAAGTCTGCAGGTTGAATGTAGAGGTGAAATTGGAAGTTTTCCCACATTTTCAGTCTTGTTAATTGAAATTAGGCAACTTTTAGTTCGTACTTGGATCTATTTCCACATTGTGGTCCAGTTTTTACTCTCCACTCCGACCTAAACTCACTTTAGTTTAGTCTTTTTCCCTCTTCATGAGCTCTCATTTGTCCATGATCTGGAACCTGCTGCATGTAGAGACAGAAAAATATCCCAAATTGCCCTCAGCTTTGATCCTAACCTGAAAGAAACCCTGGTCTCATTTCTTAGTTGTTGTTTTTTTGTGATCATTTTATAAAAAATAATCACATTTTAACCGGGATTTGTGCAATATTTGATCTTAACTGTCATATTGTTGACCAAACTGTATATTGTATAAAACAAGTGACAAGTTGTTTGAAAGCAACAAAATCACCAATGTCTTCCATTAAGATATGTATAGACTCATGTGCATTAGCTTCTTTAGCGGGAATGTGGTGCCACAACATTATTGTAGCCATGCATGACCAGTAGTGATGCTTGCTTCATGGAGAATAGTGAAATTGACTTCTAGACTAAGCTGGAGCTCAAATTTCAGTCCAATTAAAAAAAAAATTGATGTACTACACCTTTAAATATTTAGTTACAGCTTTGCCCTAAAATCCAGTGAGATCTTTTTATTTCACGTCTAGGTAATGAAAATTTAAGTAAAGTATGACGCAATCAGGGTATATAAAATACAGTATTGACTCACGTCCTAGTGAGCACGCTGAAAACTTAATGTATGACGAGGGTTGCACAATTAATCGGATTCAAATTGTGATTCGTGCCTCTAACGAATCCACCGCATCAGCTGCATCAAAACAACAACCGTATAAAATGTGTGAAATTTACACTCGACAAAAAAACGGACCCAAAATAGTAGAAACGTCGCACGAGGTGCATGTAATTCTCAGCGGGTCGGCAGAACACCGGCCTGGTGCCAGGCACCGTGAGATTGGTTTTCTTCTGTATTAATAAGTAAATGATGCATGAAACATTTAAATTGAAAATAAAATTGTGAGAGAATCTTGATTTAAATTCTAAGAAAAAAACGGTGCAGCTTTCGTACGACGGCTAAAAATCTCGTTAAAATGAGACTCGGCTGCGACGACGATAGAAACCTTTGAGAGGAACTTTTGAAATCCTGGATGATGTTGGGTTTTTTTAATGCCTAGAATTAAGATCTCACCGCGACATCGCTTTGTACATATTACCTCATAATTTTGGGATTCAGAGCGTTATATTTTAATCCATAAAATTGTATTTGATTAGAGTTTTAGAAGCAATAACTTACAATAATGCATGAGTTTAGTGCCAGGGTGTACGTGTTTAAAGGTAACGATTCCCCCTCTCTATGTATTCGACTTTTTTTTATATATATATAGATATATAGATCTATATATATATAGATCTATATATATATTTGGCTTTAAAACGGAGTATCAGGTGTGCAGGTTGAAGACTCGTCCTGCAGAACAGCGTAGAGGTGAGGACGGCCGTAGCATCACAACAAACTGACCTTCTTTCCGAGCCGAGCGGTGCATGAGAGATGCTTTAAATTTCACTTGTAGCATTTTTACATCCAGAAACCCCCCCCCCCCCTTCCCTGACACACACACACACACACACACACACACTTTCTCAGTGGCTCTGTGGCTGCAGAAAGGACTCTGCGAGCTCATTTGAAAAGCACTTTCTCTCGATGTACTGACTTGCACCGTCACCGTCCCGTCTTTGAATGCTGTGTCTTAACGAGCTTGCAATGCTCCTTCTGGGATTTATAATCACCATTTATAAGCAAGAAGTAGGCGTCTACCAACACGAATATATGGGTTTAAAAAAAAATATGCATGACTTAGCAGAATAAAGAATGTATTGCATGCAATAATCCAACTTTGTAATGTGAACGAGTGTAATTAGGATGTTGAAGTGTTCGTGTCGGATGTTCTGAAGCAGTTTTATGGACACGAACGTAGAAAAAGAAAAAGTAAAAAAAGAACAGAAAGAAGCTTCTGTTGTGTCGAACGCGAGGTGGCCGTTCAGCCACAGATCATAGAGAAGCTTCAGTCACATTAATGACTCTGTTGATCCGCTGAGGAGGCGGGCTGTGTAGAAACTATGCACTCCAGAGGGAGGAAGTGGGCATGCTTATTATGTGTGAGCCTCTTGTCTGGTTTTGTATTAACTTAAAAAAAAAAAAAGATGATGATGATAAATCTGTATCAGAAATTCAGCAATAAAATGCAGCATGGTGCCAACTGGACGGCTGCGTGTCGCTGTGTGCTTTCAGAGTTTGAGAAAACGACGTCGTGCAGCAATGAAAAGTTTGCATTTAGAAAATAGAATATTAGTGAAGGGAAATTTGACAAGAGGAGCTCAAATTCTGTCCTACGAAGGACCTATATCTGGATGTAGGTTCCAAAAATGTACGTTTATTTTACGTGAAATTCCATTTAATACATACATTTTTTTTTGTGTAAAATATAAGACTAATAATTTAAAAAAAAAATACTCTTTAAAATATAACATGAAAAACATAAAGCATCCATGTGCTTCTTTTGTGTGACAAAAAAAACCCAGTGTGGACTAAATTGACGGACTCTTGAGTTCCACGTTGACTTAAATACATTCAATTGATTTGATTTCTGACAGCAAAGATGTCTGACGTCATCCAAGAGAAGGTTTGAATCAGTCCTGCCAGGATTTAAGGTAAAACTGTTTGGTTTTTAATTGGAGTTATTGGGCTGCAAATATTCTTTTTTTTTTTTTACTTTATTGACAAAACAGAATTTACCATAAAGACACAAGAAACCGGACGGACTCTGTTTCATCCAGAACAATAAAACAGTAAAAAGAGAGCACAGCTGAGATGGCCAGGAATGAACACTGTTAATTGTTGTTGTGTAAAAAATATTATTAATGCATCAAACAGTGGGTGAGATGTGTCACTGAGCCAAATTTAAAGCTCTGAGAGGTTTGAAAGATGACAAACCGAATGAGTGTGTAAAGTCTGAGTGAAATGAAAGAGGCAGCTGCAGAGACGTCAGTCAGCAGGAAACTACGACGAGTGGGAGTGCAGGTGGGAGAGGACGCTCGCTACTCGTTCAGTTCACTGCTCATGCTCCCGTCGACCAGTCGGCTCTTCAGGCGCGACATCATTTCCAGCCTCTCTTCAAACTGCTGTCTCACCTGCAGAGGAAACGTGTATTTATTACAGTATCATTAATTACTGCCTGGGTCGATGGTGTCACCCGCAGGCTCAACTGTACACTCATCACCCGTTTAAACACATCAGTTTCATCCACAGTTGTTTCATTTGTTTGTAGCAGAGTATAAATATTTAAGACTTAATCGTCACCTCGGCGATGCATTCACTGAGGGGCTTCAGGTCAAATGTGAAGGTGGAGGCTTTCACCATCGAGCGGCTGTTGAGGATGTAACTGCAAAGTAAGAGAAAGAGATGTGAACGGTCGAGTAAAATCCCCCTCATAACCTACCTGTTTATTCGAGCCCCTTCAGGCAGAAGTAAACAAGAACACAAGAAGTCAATATGCTCACCAGCTGATGTTTGCTTTGTGGAGGAGAAAGATGGAGCGAACCGCGGCCAACCGGGACGGAGCCGAGTGAATGAGTTTCCCCACGGCGCAGCAGCAGCTTCGACACTTCAGAGAGCTGAAGATGCTGAAAGTAAAACGAGAGAAGTGACGAACACGAGGATGAAAATGACCTGTGGGAGGAGGACACAGTCCAGGTTTCTGCTCAGGATGACGTTCAGTGCTTCATAAACAAACTGCCTTTACAGGAGCATAAATCCTTGAATAAACAATAATTTGTGTTTACTCACCAGTTATTCATTTGTCCTTTATGTCCTGTCTCCATTTTATCACTGACAACCACATCGTTGGTGACTCCTGAGGGGAGGCACGCAGAAAAGTATCGATTAATATCAGGTTTTTCTAGAAACCCTTCAAAACACACATTAAAGAGAATATCTGATCAAATGTAAACGCAGAAGAGAAATTCAGAACAGACAAAAACTGGCTTTATTTTTTTTTATTTTTTTATTTTTTAGACAGAGTTCAGGTCACGTGATGTCAACTCATGGATGAAACAAAACAAACTCCATCAGCCGTGTGAAGAACATGAGCTGTTGCTGAAAGCTCCGGAAATAGCCTGTCACATTAAGATGCCATAACGTTTCTTTGTATCTGAAACGTCTTTAAATAATCTTTAAAGTAAACTCTAATGTTTTGGAGGGATTGTTACCTGTGCACATGATGGAGTCCAGACTTCTAACCTCCCCACAGATAACGAAGGAGTCCGCCAGCACCGTGTTACACTCCTGACAGTGGAGGGTCACGTGCTGTCCGCGCGCTGCCGCCGGCTTCACGTCGTCGGTGCGATTCATTAAGGTGCTCTCGTTAAACTCCATCTTTTAATCAGGTTTTAATGCTAACTCTCCCGCTCCAGAGTTTGAACCGACAGAGGGGAGGATGTTTTCTTCTTCGCCGCCAGTATTCTTCCTTTTTTTTTTTTTTTTTTTTTTTTTTTTTGGTGGTTGGCAACTTCAAGGTGCGTTACCGCCCCTACCGGACTGGAGTGTGGAGCAGGAGATTGGTAGGGAAACAAATAAACAAAATTATATGATCTAAACTTGTTTCATTATCAAACATGGTTATATACTTTCTCGATTGTTTTCTCAAAGAACATTTAATCATTTCGTTTTTCAGAAAAAAAACCCCTCATTTAAAATAATTTAATCACTCAAATAAAGTTAAAATTTGACTTAACTAAGTACAGCACTTGTTTCCAGCAATACATAAATCTTATCAAAAATATTGATATTTTTAATCTTTACAGAACTTCATATATTTCATGAACTATATCTTACCTTCAATGAGGTGTAAATTGCTGCAATGAAATTAATTATACACAAATCTGTACAAAGAATAACCTTTTCCATTTTTAACTGCAGTTTCTTTTTATCCATTGTAATGCTTTCATCTCAGATGTAAACAGGCTAAAGACAGATTATTTTATTTTCTACTTTTAAACGAACATTTTAACGTTTTTGTTTTTATCAAAGCAAAATCTGTGTTTTTCATTTGTGTGTTTTTGAATAAATCTTCAAAACCTTTATGTTTGTAAAACTGACATTATGTGGTGTAAAGTGTCTATTTATTCAAATAATATTTTTGGTAAGTTTTTAATTGAAAAAAAAAAAACATAATGTAAAAAATAAATACGTTGTTCAAATTCAGTTTAAGCAACAAAAAAAACAAAAAGAAATTAAGAATGAATGTTAACACACGTGTCTCTGATTGGCTGCAAAGCATTTCCGGTCAAATCCAATAGCCAATCATACGGCTCCCGCTGCTGTGTTTTGAATCAGAGGGAGTTTTAACCGTCGGTCGCAGAAGCTCGCGCTGAAAGTGAAACGGACGCGTGTGAACGGATATAGTTTTAACCAAAAAACGGGACAAACTACCACAATAACATGGATCTTGACTCTATGAAATATCCAGAACTACGACGCCTCGCTAAAGAGCTCGGACTGAAAGCAAACATGAAGGTAGGAGCTTCTCGCTTTAAAACAAGTGATACTATTCAGACAGTGTTGAGGCTTCTTCTTCGCTAACAGTAGCTCAGTGGTTGCTAACGTTAGCACACATTCAAAAACTGACTTTTATTTTTCAATAACAGGCCGACAAACTCCTGAAAGCCATAAAGCAGCATTATCAGCAAGAAAACAACAACATGGAGGGGGACAAGGAGGAGGAAGGGCAGCAGGTAACCTACTCTTCATCCGTACTGCTGTATTAATGCCAATCAATAGCATTTATGTCGGTATCTGATGTGTGCGTGTCGTACTGCTGCTCCAGGGACACGCCAGTGATGGCACTGCTGCTACCAAGGATGGAGACGCCTCTCAGGAGGTTTCCAGCACCGCTGTGTTTGTGAACACGCGTCGGGGCAAAGGAAACGGTGCCAAAAGGAAGCTCTCTGATGCTGCAGCAGGGACTGAGTGTGATGGCGAGAAGCCCTCGGAGGCTGCAGAGGTAACACAAGCAGAACTACAACTAAATACCATCTAATGCAGCTTCCATTAGGAAGAAATACACGTTTATTTTCTGTGCATACTTCAGTATGCAGAGTTGGTACCTTAGTCCTTCTGCACAGGGTCATTTGTGTTGCATTCTTCTTAGTATTAATTAGGTTTAAAGACTTAAACTGCTGTTGTTCCTCCTAAGGGTGACACCGAAGTGGATGCATCGAGGGCCCCCTGCAATCCTCGAGGTGCTAAGAAGAGAAAGGTGTCCTCCAAAGATTCTGACAAACCTGCAGCCGAGCCTCCAAAGACGTCTGTCGGTGAGCAGCAGCAGTCTGATGTGAAGGATGAAGCACTCGTGAACGGTGATGCAGGTCAGTGATGATGAAACTGGATTTCTTCTGATGCCTCTGTGTCGCTGCTATCTTTAAGATGCTCTGCACTCTGACATTAAGTTATGATGAAATATAGGTTTGTTTTTACATATATTTTAAATGTCTGTGTCCAGAAAAAGAACCAAAAGTGGCCAAAGCTGGTAAAATCCCTCGTTACAATGGTCTCCTGCAGAAGAACAAGCCGTTGAAGCCCATCACTCCGAGTACGTTTTCTGTCTTTTCTTTTTTTCCTCTCCCCCTTCCTTCCTGTGTCCTTTTTTTAAAGTAATATTTGTAAAATATATCTCTTGTGCAGACTTCAAAAAACTCCACGAGGCGCATTTTAACAAGATGGAGTCCATCGATTCGTATGTCCAGCGCAAGACAAAGCAGATGGAGACCTACAAGAATCCAGTCAAAGAACAGAAAGTGCTCCTGCTGAACTATCTTTAAGTGAACTTTAATTTATTCCGTTAAATATTGATTACATTGGAGATAACCTGCATGTGTCCATGTATCCCACAAAAGATGAATCCGACCCGTGCCACCATGTTCAGCCCCGTCCCGGTGAATAAGAAAGCGGCCGAGGAAAAACGCAGACAAACGTTACTCTCGGCGAGTAAAGCTCCTCCGAACAAACCAGCCGGGAAGGAAGACGTTCCCTTCAGACCGTCCGTCCTCTCCACGCGCAGGATCAACGTTCGGTGAGTCTCTGTCTTCGGGCCTTTGTGAGGAGAAGAAATTATTTCTTTTTAACCTCTAACTTCGCCATAAAACCAGTCATTTGTTGGTGAAGTGGTGGTGACACAGGGAGGCACATAAAATGGAAATAAAGTCTATTTAATGTCCATCCATCCATCATCCATTGTTTCAATACCGTTAAAAACGCCTTATTTTCATGGCAGACGGTGCATTTTAAAATAAGTATAGTCATAATAAATTATGTGACTATGCGGTTTTTAGAGACATAATTCCCCGCACTGCTACCACGGCAACTAAGACCTCCAGAAACCAGAGAAAACCCTGATATTTGTACCTGAACAAGGTCACGACGGGGTGGGGTGGGGGTGGGGGGTCTAATCCAGGTGATTTTGGGTGGAGGCAGGGTGCACATGGACAGCTCACCAGTCCATCACAGAAAGACAGACTACCATTCACACTCACATCTACAGACCAATTTACTGAACATGCATGTCTTTGGATGTCTGTTGGAAGCCGGAGCAGCTGCAGAAAACCCGAGCAGGCGGAACATGCAGACTTCCACACGGAAAGACTGCCGCTGTGTGTATTTAACGTGACGGTAAATTAACCCGACGTGTTTGTGTGCAGCTTCTCAGCAGCTACTCGTGACAACGAGCACAAGAAGTCCTTGATAAAGACTCCGGCCCGCATGTCGCCCTGCGTGACCTCCAGCACGCCTCGGAGACAGACCACTGCTACAAAAACTGCAGGTACTTATGACCTTTCAACCCCAGGAATCACGCCTGGATTGATTTATTCATATGCGTGCACACTGTGAGGATGACTCGTCGTTTCCCTCTGAAAGGACCGTTTGTTTTCACCGGCAACACAAGCACCTTGCAAACCCCCGGAGCACAGAAGACCCCCAACTTTGACCTGAAGGCCAGTCTATCGCGACCTCTCACCTACAAGCCCCATAAAGGTACGAAACTCGTCTCCACTTCCTGTTTACATGAGACGGTGTCAGAAGGCCGGACGGAGAACTGATGTGTTTTGTTTTTTTTAAATTGTGTTTTTTTTAAATAGGGAAACTGAAGCCATTTGTAGAGAGTAAAGATAACACGGCTGCAAACGACAAACAAACAAACGACAAACAAACAAACGCGCACCAGGAAAACTACAAACAGCACAAAGTCCAGTCGAGGTGAGTCTCGCGCTGATATCAATAAATCTTCAGTTCCAGTTTCTTCTTTGCAGTGTCCCTCATGAATGTCTCGTTCCTCCTTCAGGGACGAGAGGAGAACCAAACAAAAGGAGAACCGGAAGCAGAAGAAAGAAAACCTGCTCGGAGCTCGACGAGGCCTCGCCATGATGTAAACACCTTCTGCTTGTTTTGTACAGCTTGTTGTTCAGTGTAAATATTTCACCGTCTGCAGCTCGACTGTCGTAGGAAAGAAGACGAGTCGTACGTCTCCTCTCTGTTCCCAAGTTTTAGGTTTGACTTTGTTTAACTGCCTTTTCGCTCCGAATGATGCTTTCATTTGTTGTTTCAATGTTTAGAAAGTCTTTCCTGCTTAGCTGCATTTGAAATTTATGATTTTGTTCTTTATATAAAATTGAAATGCTTTGTTTTTACATGTTTTTGGGAGGGGAAACTGATATAAAAGAGACACTGACCTGAATGGATTCCCTGTCTGTTGTAGTTTTTTTTTTTTTTAATAGACTAAAAAAAAAAAGACTTGCACGTTGAAAGTATTTGTATTGTTGATGATGTTGTGATGACAGTAAATGCAGGACTGACTTGATTTTGTTGTGAAAGAGCAGCACAATCATCTTAAATATCCTCCTGGAACTGAAATATTGTGTTTGTCTCCTTCAGCCGTGAAATTGAGAACATGTGTTTGTTTTTAAGTGTTCACAGTACGTCCACGAGAAACCACAAAGTTTTGCGGCCGTTTAAACTTCGGGATTCCTCTTGTAGACCTCGTAGGCGAACTCCTCAGTGTGTGCGTAATCCTTGCAGACACCGATGAAGTCGATCTCGAGCTGGAACGGACCGTCTGCTTTGTCTCCCAAGGTGAACCCGATGCTGTTTATCTGTAAACATCCAGTAAACATGTTAGTAACCATCTCCGGGTGATGATGCAGGTCTGCTGACGGGTGGAACTCGTGTGACTCTTTGCACTACCTTGTCCAGCCACAGGGGGTGCTGGTCGTCCTGTATCCTCCCTCGATGTGTGAGGAAGAACTTGGAGAAAGGAATCTGCAGATGAGGGACACACGAGTTCATCAGTGTTCTGTTCCTTAAAGTCGGAGTAAAGTAAATTCACAGATTTACACTTCACGTGGAGCTTTTTAAAAGTTCTCTGAACACTATAGCATCTCTCGGCAGAACCTTCCAATCACACCTGGAAATTATTTCTAAAAAGAGTTTATTTTGCCGTTTTATCTCACCTTAACGTCCTGCCAGTAGGGCCCCCCCCTGGTGTACAGGAAGTAGTTGTAGATGTCGTCTTTCTGGTGGGAGAAGTACGTCTCCGCGGCGATGTTGATCATCCACGGCCGGCCGTCTCCTCGCACGCGCAGCTGCAGGGTGTTAAAACTGGACCAGTCGTGGTGCTTTTTTCTGTCAAATGAAACCTGAGAGATAAAAGAATTTACATACTTGTACCAATAAACAAAGTAGAGAGTGGAGGACGAGGAGCAGGTCTGTAGATTCAGATTGTGTATTGTGTGTGAGGAGTGAATTCAGCTCGTACAGATGTTCCTGATGTTTGGGCTGTGCAGCATGAAATGAATGCATCTAAACATCTGTTGTTTTTTTTGTAGAAAATTATACTTTAAATTGTCTTGTGTCTCAGAAATCTCTCAACAGGGAACTTTAACCACAAGAAGACAAAAAGACTGAAATAATAATTTTGTATCCATCTTGTTTCTTATACGTATTTGTACATTTTTCTCATATTGTGTGCACCTTTTTTTTTTTTCTCTGCTGCTGTGACTAAATTTCCCCACTGTGGGATTAATAAAGTCTTAATCTATAGTTTCTGGATTTTTATGCTGGAGTGGAAAAAAACACTCCATGCAGATGCAGCAACACATGTCTGGTACTAAATCTGAAATGACCATGTGAGCCTGTTTTAATGGAATTTAAAGTGCCAAAGAATAAAATTCGGGTGTAGATATGCTTTAAATTTAGTACCCTGGATCCACTTAACCCTCCAACCTGATGAGAAGAGAACATACAAGTCCACAAACTAAAAGAAAAGGAGGTTTATGAGGTCCCTCACCAGCGGCTGCTTGGAGCGCATGCTGCAGTATCCGCTGTATCGCGTTTCTCCGTCTCGTGGGGGAGTCGAGCTCAGAGTCCCGTACAGGAAACAGGTGTTATTGTTCTTGCCCAGCTTCAGGTACACTTTACTTTGGCCTCCTATCTCGTGATCGGAGGACACCGTCCACTCCTCCAGGCTCTCGGGGCCCCTGAACTCCCACATGACCCGGTTCTGCTCCAGCATGTGCTCCAGGATGGGTTTCCCCTCCGGACCGACCCAGCGGTCACTGAACTCCTTCTTCAGCAGAGCGAAGTGCCTCTTTATCCCCGTCACACCCTTCCAGAAGTCAAAGTTAATCTTAATCTTGTTGTCGTCGTTGGGCTGACCGGGCCGCCGGTACTCGCCCTGGATCACAGCTCTCCTCGGCACCGTGAGAGGAGTGGTGGAGGGAAGGAAGAGGAGGTGAGGATGATGATGATGGTGGATGGAGCTCAGCAGCCTCAGCGGAGGGAATCGTGTGATCTTCGGCAGTGACATGTCAGCGACGATCCAGAGGATTTACTGCTGGGATACATCACATGGTGAGGTTAGAGGGTGAGTTATTTAATAATTTTCTTTAATATTCTTTGTATAATTATTTGGTAGAAGATACCACAATTCACACTGCTGCAACATATGTTTTGTTTTTAGAGGAATCTCTTATGATCGGAGTTGAATTTTTGCACTACTGTGCCTGTTCTGATTCATTCTAAATACAGTGGGTACGGAAAGTATTCAGACCCCTTTACATTTTTCACTCTTTGTTTCATTGCAGCCATTTGCTAAAATCAAAAAAGTTCATTTTATTTCTTATTAATGTACACTCAGCACCCCACGTTGACAGAAAAAAACAGAAATGTAGAAATTTATGCAAATTTATTAAAAAAGAAAAACTGAAATATCACATGGTCATAAGTATTCAGACCCTTTGCTGTGACACTCATATTTAACTCACATGCTGTCCATTTCTTCTGATCCTCCTTGAGATGGTTCTACTCCTTCATTGGTGTCCAGCTGTGTTTAATTAAACTGATTGGACTTGATTAGGAAAGGCACACACCTGTCTATATAAGACCTTACAGCTCACAGTGCATGTCAGAGCAAATAAGAATCATGAGGTCGAAGGAACTGTCCAAGGAGCTCAGAGACAGAATTGTGGCAAGGCACAGATCTGGCCAAGGTTACAAAATAATTTCTGCAGCACTCAAGGTTCCTAAGAGCACAGTGGCCTCCATAATCCTTAAATGGAAGAAGTTTGGGACGACCAGAACTCTTCCTAGACCTGGCCGTCCAGCCAAACTGAGCAATCGTGGGAGAAGAGCCTTGGTGAGAGAGGTAAAGAAGAACCCAAAGATCACTGTGGCTGAGCTCCAGAGATGCAGTAGGGAGATGGGAGAAAGTTCCACAAAGTCAACTATCACTGCAGCCCTCCACCAGTCGGGGCTTTATGGCAGAGTGGTCCGACGGAAGCCTCTCCTCAGTGCAAGACATATGAAAGCCCGCATAGAGTTTGCCAAAAAACACATGAAGGACTCCCAGACTATGAGAAATAAGATTCTCTGGTCTGATGAGACCAAGATTGAACTTTTTGGCGTTAATTCTAAGCGGTATGTGTGGAGAAAACCAGGCACTGCTCATCACCTGCCCAATACAATCCCAACAGTGAAACATGGTGGTGGCAGCATCATGCTATGGGGGTGTTTTTCAGCTGCAGGGACAGGACGACTGGTTGCAATTGAAGGAAAGATGAATGCGGCCAAGTACAGAGATATCCTGGAAGAAAACCTCTTCCAGAGTGCTCTGGACCTCAGACTGGGCCGAAGGTTCACCTTCCAACAAGACAATGACCCTAAGCACACAGCTAAAATAACAAAGGAGTGGCTTCGGAACAACTCTGTGACCATTCTTGACTGGCCCAGCCAGAGCCCTGACCTAAACCCAATTGAGCATCTCTGGAGAGACCTGAAAATGGCTGTCCACCAACATTCACCATCCAACCTGATGGAACTGGAGAGGATCTGCAAGGAAGAATGGCAGAGGATCCCCAAATCCAGGTGTGAAAAGCTTGTTGCATCATTCCCAAGAAGACTCATGGCTGTACTAGCTCAAAAGGATGCTTCTACTCAATACTGAGCAAAGGGTCTGAATACTTATGACCATGTGATATTTCAGTTTTTCTTTTTTAATAAATTTGCACAAATTTCTACATTTCTGTTTTTTTCTGTCAAGATGGGGTGCTGAGTGTACATTAATGAGAAATAAAATGAACTTTTTTGATTTTAGCAAATGGCTGCAATGAAACAAAGAGTGAAAAATTTAAAGGGGTCTGAATACTTTCCGTACCCACTGTAGATAGATAGATAGATATGCACAATATATAAATATAAAAATAGAATCATATTAAATTAAACTGAATTAAATACATATTTTAACTACTTTTTATTAATGTGATCTCGTGTTTAATTTGATCTGTTATATATTTTATTTTATTTTTAAACTACATTTGAACATGTTTTCCTGTTTCCTGCAATAAAGCAATTTGAGCTGCATATCTAGAATGAAAAGTGTGATCCAAATAAAGTATATCATAATCATTTTTAGTGGTTACACAAATGTTTTTTTGTTTATGTAATGGTGACAGCATGTCACACGTTATCTGACATCAGAAAAACATGTTCTAGTCTTAAACAACAGTTATAGCGATTTTTGTCACTCTAGTTTTTGAATGGCATTTATCATTAATTTATACACTTCTATTAAGAAGAAGAATTACTCACGACACTGGTAAAAATATTTACAAAATTGTTCTGAAACCATAATACGGTGAAAAAGGCAGCACAGGAAGCACAATGCGTTTCCACTTACTGTGACCGCGCTGCAGCAGTTGAAACCTGCTGGGTGCTTCAGCGGACCGCGGGAGTTTGCAACGATCTTACATACGTCATTAAAATATCAAAATGAAGCTCTGTTATAGAAGTAAAAACAGCTTATAAACTGCTCGCGACCTCGCTTGTACAGATCCAAGGTTGTTCAGGTCCACACAGCGGAAGTGTTCGAGCTGTGTCCAGCATACATTCAGATAGAACAACACGGGCATAGAACAGTGACCGCGTCAATCATCGTGGATCTTGAACGCAGCTTTGGTGCACCAATGATTGCTGTTCTGACTGACGCACTCTCTGTAGATATGCAGTTCCCCTCTGCTAACTATCAGTTTTCACATGTCTGTTAATTCAATTGTATGTCTATTTATTTATTTGATTCTAATATTATTTTACGAATTATCTATATAAGAAGCACACACACAATTGTGTTTTTGTTTTTTTAAGCTAAGAAAAAAGACGTAAACTCCTTGCGGTAACTATGGTATCAAATGTGAACGCGCATGCTCAGTTCTGCCTTTGTGTG
This sequence comes from Embiotoca jacksoni, assembly GCF_022577435.1. Classification (NCBI taxonomy): domain Eukaryota; kingdom Metazoa; phylum Chordata; class Actinopteri; family Embiotocidae; genus Embiotoca; species Embiotoca jacksoni. The sequence continues at coordinate 1,278,866 of NW_027185378.1, forward strand.
GCTAGGTAGCAGCAGTGGCTAGCCTAGAACATTTAGACGACACAGGGGCAGCTAGTAGGTTAGCCGTGCAGCTAATCATGGTGAACGTCAAGAAGCGGAAAGGTCGAGTCGTGATTGACTCCGACTCTGAGGACAGTGCTAGCGACGATAATTTAGACCAGGTAGGTGTGCGTTTTTCTGATTTCCAACAGGAGTGCGCTTAAGTTGTCAACCGTTTTAAGGTGAAGCTAATGTATGCTAACTGGTTGAGAGTGGGCCTGTTTTATTTACACTCCTCATTTCCTTATCGACTAAACACACCGTTCCTACGAGAACATAATGTAAGTGTATGTCTCAAGTGTTTCTGTTGGGTATCCAACTCAGTGGAGGGTGTGAGGTTGGACAGAATCAGTTAGCCAAGTGAAGCTAACCGTTAAGGTTACATTACGAGGTGTACTGGCTTCATGCAGTATTATATTGCCGCGCCACGGGCCTCCGGCTGGTTCCGAGTAGTGAGCTGCTCGGCTACGGTCGTGTCCTGATGGGGGTTTTGTTTGTTAGCGGTCAGGCCAATGGTGAATGGGACGTATTTTGGTGAAAACTGAGGCCGTAGTTGTTGTCGGGCTACATCGTTCAGCTTAAACTCTATCTCCTGAATGACGTCATGGGCGCAGAGACCTGAAGCCCTGTTTACGGTGTTGTTGTCAAACAAGAGCTGGTTCGTGCAGCTCGGCTGACCTGAAGCCTGCAGCTTCAACACACACGGGTTCATCTTTCTGTTCTCTTGTTTAATTAAAACTAATAAACATAATCGCTTCACACGAAGCTGGTTTTCGACCCCGAGTTTTTTTTAATCCAGGTACGTTCTTTTAAAAGGGGGCGGGGTTTGCATCACCTGACCAATCACAAACACGTTCAGGTGTACTGGCAGCAGAGCGGCATATTGTACGTACTATAATAATAGACAATTACACAGAAATTAAACACATGAACAAAGTTGAAAGATGCACAGCTGATACATACAGAAAGTACAGCTGGCAAACAATTACAGACTGTATGAATGTGAAAGTTAAAAAGCTTCTCATATCGCTGGTTCATCATTAGTACTGGTCACAATTAATTTTACTGGTGAAAAACGGCCGGCTGCTAAACAGAAATGCATAACTTCTGTTGTTAGTCAGTGACAGTAGAGGTAATTTAGAATCTGTTTAAACACGTGTTGCTGTTCCTACTTTATTTCTAATAGAAGATGATTTTACTGTAAATCTGAATCCACCTCTGTAAGTGGTTTGAAAAGCTGTGTCGCAGTACATCTTCCACACATTTTAAGCTCATTCACACCTATACTGAGAGACCTCCGCTCATGTTTGTGTTTCTGGTTTCTCTGGGTGCTCCTTCTGAATCGTGTTGATGTGCTGTTGCTTTCAGGAGTTGTTGTCTCTGGCAAAGAGGAAGCGGGTGGATTCAGGTGAGCAGGAAGAACCTGTTAACAAACCAGCAGCATCGACCGACTCTGAGACGTCCGACAGCGATGATGAGGTACGACTTATTTCACTTCAGGGCAAATCTGGCACAAGAGAAGTCTCCGCTGCTGTATGACCAGAAGTGAACTTTTCCCTCCTCTGTTTAGTGGACTGTGGGCGGCACCAAAGGCAAAAAGAAGGTGAAGCCAGGGAAAGGGTCGGAGAAGAAGAACGCAGCGAAGAAGAAGGTGAACAAAGCGACAGCGTCCGGCAGCTCAGATGGAGACAGCTCAGCTGAGAGCTCTGCACCGGAGGAGGGTACGTGTCCTCTCAGCCATGCATGACAAAAGTTCAGATGACCTCAGATTCATAAATTGCAAAGCAGAAGGTGCAGACATGCGATGAACTGTAGGTCACACATCAGGTGTCTGGATTACATGACTCACTCACTCAGCCGCTGTTATCCCAGTTGGCACACAGCGTGGTGCCTAATCTGCTGTTTACTGCACCTTTATAGAAAACCTGGAATCTAATCTAGCCATGATTTAAAAAAAAAGAGCCCTCAGACAACAACCCTTTTTATTATTTTAAATAAAGTGTTAAAAAAAAATATAACATGTTCTTACACATAGGAAACACTTCAGGGAACAATGTTGACTCACTGCCTCATAAATAATTGAATTGTCTTTTAATTTACACTTTTTATTTTGGGTCCTAATAATATCAGTCGTGTTTAAAGAGGCTGTAGCTGCCACATGGTTAAAGCTGCTTTTATTCCCCGGCTTGTTAACTTTTTTTAAATGCACCCACATACAATCTTTTAATTAGACATATTGTGCAAACAAAACAAAGGGGGATTAATTACGGAGCAGATTTTGCACATAGTTTAAGTCACGAGGAGCGTGTAGGATTTAGTGGCATCTAGTGGAGACGCTGCAGATTGCAGGCGCCTCGCTCTCCCCGTCGGTGCGTGCAGGAGAGTCGACTATAGCTGCATGTTTTGCGTGCTTGGTTTGTCCCTTCGGGGCTCTTTGTAGAAACACGTCGGGACGTCGATGATAAGGGCTCATTGTCAGGCACAGAAAACAAAACAGTTTTTAATTTCAGGTGATTTTACACCAATTAAAACACAACTATGGATATTATATTCCATTGTTGCTAATAGATCCTCCTACGTTCTACACACAGAAAAAGACTGCGCAGCTGTTCAGTCAGAAATATAACAAAAGCCAAATAATGTTGCTTTAATGCAGAAGACTGCCCGCATAATCAACATTTTTGCTTTGTGATATGAGCTGCCGTGACCTGATTTCCTCCTCAGTGAAACAAAACAGCAGAATGCAGTAAAGTCCGTTTACCTTCCAGGACGGCCTGCTATATTTAGAGCATTAAAAAGATGCCCAAACTGAGAGTTATCCTGGAAGCTGTTATCTCGGCCAGCGCTGACCTCTGTGATGAATGCATTGTGTTACCTGAGCACTTTTATTATGAAACAGCTGCAGGAGGTTGTTATTAATGAGATAAAGTTACAAACAGAAACACTGGATTCCTCAGCTTGCATCACTTCAAACGTAATTTTAAATCCTGCAACAGACTTTCTGAAGGTCTCGGGATGATCGGGTTTGAAATCTGATTAATTATTCTTTAAAAAAACATTTCAGGCGAGGTGTCCGATTCGGAGAGCAACAGCTCATCCTCCAGCTCCGACTCGGACTCCTCCGAGGACGAGGTGTTCAGGGACGGCTACGACGACGACCTGATGGGCGACGCCGAGGACAGAGCTCGTCTGGAGCAGATGACGGAGAAGGAGAGGGAGCAGGAGCTCTTCAACAGGATTGAGAAGAGAGAGGTGCTCAAGAGACGGTGAGGTCCAACGAAAGATGACACTTTTTTTTTTTAAATTTTGCTTTTATAGTTTGTTTTTACCAAATAAGAAAGATTTTAGAGCTGGACAGATTGGACAAAGACAAATGAAGATGTTTGTTTCTCAAGGTTTGAAATCAAGAAGAAGCTGAAGACGGCAAAGAAGAAAGAGAAAGAGGAGAAGAAGAAGAAGCAGGAGGAAGAGCAAGAAAAGAGGAAACTATCTCAGGTTCAAGACACACAAGTGGTGAGTTCCGTTTCAGAGGCTTCAGAAAGAATATCAGACAGATATGGTGTGATGATGATGTGGGTCGGCGTGCTTCGATCCTGAGAGTCGTGTTGGAGATTAAACGAGTTGACATCATCACTCCTCTTCCTCATCCTGTGTTTGTCTTCATGTGTCGTTGTGATCTCCATCCGTCTCCAGGTCATGTCACACAACAAGGAGAGACGATCCAAACGTGACGAGAAGCTGGATAAGAAGTCTCAGGCGATGGAGGAGCTGAAGGCCGAGCGCGAGAAGAAGAAGAACAAAACAGGTCGGTGGATTTCACTGATTTCACTGCGAGGTCGTTGCGACAGTTCGGTCGACTCTGAACGCTGACGTTTTTGCCTCTCCGCAGCCGAACTGCTGGCCAAACGTCAGCCCCTGAAGACCAGCGAGGTTTACTCCGATGACGAGGAGGAGGAGGAAGAGGACGACGACAAGTCATCGGTCAAAAGCGACCGGAGTTCACGTTCATCGTCCTACGATGACGACGAGTGAGTATCTGAAGCGTTCACCGCAGTGAGACTCTTTTTTTTTCTCCTGACTTCAACTAAATGTCTGGATTTGGTGCCACCCACAGGAAAGAGGAGACTCCGCCCAAGTCGCAGCCAGTGTCACTTCCAGATGAGCTGAACCGGGTCCGCCTGTCCAGACACAAGCTGGAGCGCTGGTGCCACATGCCCTTCTTCGCTAAGACGGTGACCGGCTGCTTCGTGAGGATAGGGATCGGAAACAGCAGCAGCAAACCAGTTTACAGGGTGAGAGAAGCCTCTGGGTTTCTTTATGTCAGACACGTTTTGATCAAAAATGTAATTTCTGGAGTTTTGATTGATTTTTTTTTTTTGCGTTAAATTTTTTTTTTTTTTTTTTTTTTTTTTTTTTTTTTTTTTTTTTTTTAAAGGCTTTCTTTTTATTAACTACCTGCTAAAGAGTAACATCTACTGACTTCCTGTGATAATAATTCTGCTGCACATCACAGAAATATCTGACCTGTACTCTGTTTTTCTTTCTGTTTTGGGGCTCAAAGCGTTAAAAAGTGTCTAAAAGTATCTTTCCACAACAGACAGTCTGTGACTAATATAGAACACAAAGACTTCATCTGCTGTCAAAATAGGAGCTTTACATCACATCCATTCAACACTAAAACAAAGTTCAGTCTCTTACAGCTGGAAGTGAGAAAACTTATTTAACATATTCCTCATTCCCATCATAAGACCACATTTCCCACAAACCCTGTCACTTCCTGTCGTCAGGTCAGCTAGCAGCAGTTTGTTTTGATGGTGAGAGGAGAGGGGGCGGAGCCTCGGTGGTTGGAAACAAACACTTAGTTTTGGTAATAAAGTCTGTTTTATTTTGAAAGCATACTTTATGATGTAATACTTTCAGCAGAGCTTCTGTTGATGACAGGTTTTGAGGAAAAGCAAATATTGCAGATTGCTTGAATTTTTGTTCATTATTGTGATCGCAAGACTGTGATTTCCTGATATGATGGTGATATTGAAGAAGTAGATTTAATAAAGTAAATATTTAATTTAACTTTATTCCTTCCTTCTTGTTGAAGGTTGCTGAAATCGTGGATGTAGTCGAGACGGCGAAGGTTTACCAGCTTGGATCAACGCGAACAAACAAGGGATTACAGTTAAGGTAGGTGTTCTATCGCAGATGTAATAAACATATTAATATAGCTCATGAAGAATTAGTTTTCATTGATTATTCCTGATCCACAATATGTTGTGAATATTCTTCAGGCATGGAGGTGACACTCGGGTTTTCAGGCTGGAGTTCGTATCAAATCAAGAGTTCACTGAAAGTGAATTCATGAAGTGGAAGGAGGCGGTAAGTGGATTTAAAACGAGTTGAAACGTTCAGTTAGATGTGAGTTTTTGAGTTTCACGTGTTGGCTTCCTGTGGTGCAGATGATAGTTGCCACGATGCAGGTACCAACTCTGGACGAGATCACTAAGAAGGAGCAGTCCATCAAAGAGGCTCTGAACTACAAATTCAACGACAAAGACATCGAAGACGTACGTCTGTCCCCGCTGGACGTTCACTGATCTCTCTGTCCTCGTGTTTCACCAACGGCAGCTCATCCTCTTTTCTCTGAACTCTCTGCAGATTGTGAAGGAGAAGGACCGGTTCCGAAAAGCACCTCCAAACTACGCCATGAAGAAAACACAGTTACTCAAAGACAAGGTAAAAAATTTTTTTTTTAAATCACTGCTTCTGTTCCAACTCAGAAAATGTTTTTTAAGTGTATTACTGCCACCTTGTGACGGGAGTAACACATTGCAACCAGGTGCTGGCAGAAATATGGGAAATAAAGGGGGATTTTTTTTTTAATATATATTCTAATGACTGTCCTACAAACATCCCGAACACACACTCTGACAGCAGCTGGCACAGATTTGTACTTGAATGTGTAGTCCCTCTAAATTTGCGTTTTCTCTGTGTGATTGAAGGCCATGGCAGAAGAGAGCGGAGATGGGGACAAAGTGAAGGTGATCCAGGATGAGCTGAACGAACTGGAGGAAAGAGCTGAAGCACTGGACCGACAGAGGACCAAAAACATCTCTGCCATCAGGTACACGACATGTGGAAACCCCTCAGGAGGAGGAGGAGGAAGTGGTGGTGGTGGTGGTGGGGGGTGTACTGGAATCAGAGAAGAAGTTGTTTTTAAAATCGTAATGTAAATGTCTGTTTCACTACTACAGCTACATTAATCAGAGGAACAGAAGCTGGAACATCGTTGAGTCTGAGAAAGCTCTGGTGGTGAGTGTCCTCCTTCGCACATCTGCTTGGACACCTGTGATCCTCCTCACCTGTTAAAGGGAAATATGCTTTTATATTCTAATAGGCTGAAGGACAAAACGCCAAAAACCAACAAATGGACCCGTTCACTAGAAGACAGTGTAAACCCACCATGGTGTCCAATGTAAGTTGTTGTTTTAGGTATCTGCCGGATGCTTTTATTCCCTTAAAGGTCAGATATACGTGATCTGATCTGTCCCTCTGCTCCTCGTCCTGCAGGCCAGAGACCCGTCGGTCCACGCAGCCATCCTCGCTCACCTGAACCAGAAGTACGGCTCCGGGTCGGCCGCCGATCAGTCGAGTGCAGACAAGAACAAACTGGTAAGCGGGAAGCTCCCTGTCCAGCCTGACGGTTTTTACCCTCGAGCAGTTCTTCTAGCTTTTTTTTTGTCCTGTGTGTCGTAGGATCCATTAAACCCGAAAGACAAAGATGTCACCAGGCCAAACACTGACCTCTCAGAAGACCTCTTCAAAGTTCATGATTTCGACGTGAAAATTGACCTCCAGGTTCCCAACGCAGGTGAGACGGTTCGACCGCTGCGTGTTTTTATGATGCACTTCACATGGAAGGATGTTCTGCTTGGTCACTGCAGCAGGATTATTATCACAGGAAGTGATTACATATTACTCTTTTTTTGTTTAAAAAAATTGTTTACGACAACAAAATCACTTAAAACTCCACAAATGACATCACCATTTTTTGAGGAAAAAACACTAAATCAAACTTCTCTGATCGCAACTGTCACAAAAAAAAAATGCAGCGCTGCAACTCTAATGTGTGATTTTGCTCTCCTCCTCTGCAGAGGCCAAGTCTCTGTCCGTGAGCTCCAACGCACTGCCGGTGAAGGACGGCGCCCCCCGCAGGTCCCTCAACCTGGAGGACTACAAGAAGAGGAGGGGCCTGATCTGATGCAGCAGGTCCCTCATTCAGAAACCATGTTGCATGTGAAATCGGTTGTGCAGGAGAGAGAGAGAGCGAGAGAGAGAGAGTGTGTGTGTGCGTGCGTGTGCGTGCGTGTGCGTGCGTGCGTGCGTGCGTGCGTGCGTGCGTGTTTGAGAGAAAGGGTGTGTGTGTGTGAATGGCTCCCGGAGGACATGTGTTTGAATGTTCCTACTACAGACTGTTCATCCAAACAGAGGAAATACTGATTGAACGAAGACTCTCTCCCAGGATCTCTCTTGGAAGCGACTAGTCCAGAAGTCCGCTGTTTTTTTTGTTTTTTTTTTGCATTATCACAGACAAACTCGTATACAGAGTTATGTTTTTTTTTTTGTGGTTTTTTTTAATGTATTTAACTTCTCTTCCCTCTTCTGGATCTTCTGGGTTCCACTCCTGTTTGGGTTATTTTTTTTTTTTTTTTTGTAAAAGACTCATTGGATTATCACCTTGAACAAGGACACTATCTTAGAAGATTTAGTCTGTTGAGGCATTTTGAAATTACCGGACTTCTAACGGAGTTGGCCAGTTTGTCCTCGTCAGCAATTAATTGATGTTGTAAATCTTTTTCCTGCCCTAAATGTGTGATCATCTGCCCCGCGCAGTCTGCCCTGTATTCGAGCAGACTCGTGTTTCTTTTCGCAGAGCGTAGATGACCTTGAACGTGAAAAGTTCAGCCAGCTGGACATTTATCACTTTTTAAGTCTTTGAAACAACCTGATTTAAGAGGAACTCTTTTCTATGGCTGGCCGGCTTGAAAATTAAAAATAAAGTGTTGCTTCATTTCTGTTTTCTCTCGGTTGGTCGTTGAGGGGATAAACTCCCCCTCCCGTAAACTCCCAGAGCAGATTCTTCGTGTTCTCGATTGTGTCCATAGTCAGTTCCTGTATTGGTGTGGCATGCCATGTAAATATGCATTTTTGAGTGAGTGCGGAAAAAATAAAGAGGCACTGTTTCATAACTTCTGTGTCGGTGTCTGTTTTTTTAAGGTACAGATGAGACACAAGACCAGCTGTGTTGTTTTATCTGTCTAAGATGTATGGATGTGACTTAACGAACCCGACTAAAATATATATTTTTTTCCTTGTTAGTGTCACTTCTGCTCAAATTAAATTTTATTAGGCTGCAGTTAAGACTGAATCCATAACTACAGTTTTCATTAGCTTTTTTTTTTTTTTAATTATTATAATGAGGTGTATTTTTATTCTAAAATAAAGGTTTGGAATTAAGGAAACGGAAGTGCTCTCTTTTTTGTTATATACTTTGTCTTTTATTATGAAAACAACATTAACTTTTTAAAGGGACTAATTTTCTTAATGAGGTGTATTTTTCATTCTCAAACAAATGTTTTTAAACGATAATACTTGGGGGGGGGGGGGACATACTAATTAAAAAAAAAAATCTTAATTAAACTTAAATTGGCTAACTGATGAGCTTTGAAAGAATAAGTTAGTTTTGTAGATATATACAGAAGCATTAAATGCGTAATCGGTTCTGTTTACCATTGTTTGTGTTTATATTGATAGGAGTAAACAAGCAGGAGGAAGCCTCGGCTTTCCGAAAACCTCATTGGTTAATTTTTGATCAGGCGTTTCCGAGGACGCTCTGTTGTGGGGTCCTTGCGTGCAGCACTTCCTGGTCCACGTATGGAGAAGCTCACTGATATCCTCTTTGACAGATAATGCCATTTATACCGTGTTTATCCAAAAGTTTTTTGTCTTTCATGAAACCTCGGCGGTAGCCCGGTGACCTGAGACACTCTGAGGTTCGCGGGATTTTTTCAAACGGTACGTTTGAAGGTTTTCTGTCTGCTAGCCTGTTAGCTTTAGCAGGGATGGAGGGGATCCTGGATCAACTGTGTTTACACTTATTTTTACGTTGACAACTGCGGATGGCCGCTGCAGACGACTACATTTCTAACACTGACGATGAGATGAGAATTCGGGAGCTTTTTACCCCGAGTCGAGTCTGTCAGGCTGCCTGCACAGACTGGAGGGTCCTGAACGTCAGCTATGGCCCTCACGTAGCTTCAACTTTAATCTGCTGGCATCTGTTAAGGGAACAATTCAAACTGAAGGCATTTTATAAGAAGCTTGTTACAACAGTCAGCAAGTTTATCGTCATAGTAGTGTTTACTGCCTGTTTTGGTTCAGAGATCATCAGGTTGAACAAACACAGGCAGGACGGACTTCCTTTGTTTGGATTTGAGTTGTCTTGTTCAGGAACGCCCTGATCACACACTCACACTCACACACCCACACACACTCACACACCTGCACACACTCACACACCCCCACACACTCACAGCAGCACACACTCACACACCTGCACACATTCACACACCTGCACACACACGCTACCAACTGGAAGCAGCTCCTTTGATTGACAATTGGGGATTAGGGCCATTGCTCAAGGGCATCTCAGCAGTGGCAATGAAAGAGGGTGAAGTTGTCGACCCAGATTTATCCTCAGACATTTAATGGACCACCTTGAACATGTAACGTTTTAAAAGTCATACTTTAGATTCATTTTAGAGTTATATTCTGCTTTTTACCCTTTTAGAAGTCGAATGTGTTGAAGTTTAATATCTGTAAACCCAAATTAAATATATAATCTGTCAGTTAAACCTCGGGGACTCCTCTAACAGCCCGCTTCATTCTCATGTCCTGCTGTTGTTCCTTCCATCAGGGTACAAAATGTCCTGGTTTTCTGACTTTGCTGGAAAAGCTGAAAACTTCCTGAATAAAGTGGACCAAGGAGCTGCCACTGCTCTGAGCACCAGCCAGACGAGGTCCTCCTCCTTTTCTTCATCGTACGACGGAGACTCCGTGAACACTGCGGGGTTCCAGACCGACCCGGCCGAGCCACATCGCGCCTACACATCCTCTCACGATGCCCCGAGCTTCATCTCTGCTTCCGCCAGCAACATCAAGAGGTCCAATGCCACCCTGCTGGCCGGCACGGCCAACGTGGCCGCCGCCACCGCTACAGGCGGCAGCAGCGCTGCCAGCTCTGCCAAGACCTCGTCCAGCTTCGTGAGGCCGAGAAAGAGCGAGCAGGACGTGGACGACGACATGCTCTTCGATTTCCTGAACAGCTCGGACCCTCCGGTCAGCAGCAGGAGGGACTCGTGGAGGGAACTCGTCAAAGTTCCCGTCACGGAGGCCCAAAACCCGCCACCTCCCTCCCCCGCCGCCCCTCATATGACCCCCTCGGCCCCGTCCACGCCCCCCTCCACCCGTGGTGTGTCCAGGGCCTCGAGCATGAGCTCCCTGTCAGCTCACAGCGTCAAGACATCAGAGGAGAGCTCTGCTAAGGAACAAAGTCAAGGTGAGCTGAGTCAGCAGGTTTCTGCTCATCTGATCAATAACTGATCAATAACACTCACAGAGCTCAGGACCAACACAGGAGCACAAAGTCAGGAAGCATCCAAGTTCTAGTGTTTCCGAATTTTCTAAACTTAAAGAACCAATTTTCAAAATGAATCACAAAACTCTGCTTTAATTATTGCAACTGTAAGACTGCGATTTCCTTAAAGGACTAAATGATAAGTAGAAATCCTCTCTTAGAGGGTCTCTGGTATCCAAACAAACATGTTGCATGTATTTCCTTCCTTCTTTCTATTTGTAAAAGACACTTTAAGCCCACCACTGTTTACACATCTTCTTCTTCTCTGCCTTTTTATTGGCACTCAGCTGCATATTTTGGGATGTTATCCACAGCTAGAGATCAGTGTGACATCGTTGTTATGTTTTTGTTTTCAGCCATATGTGTCGTCATGTGTGTGCACGAGATAAACAAACTGGAAAAATGTCTCCGTAGTTCAACAGGAGGTCAAAACGTCCACAGAGGAACTTTAATGTCTGAATGTTCAGCCGGGTGTTCCTGCTATATTTGACCAGCAGCAGCTGTGTTCCTCTTGTTTTATTGATGTAAATGTCTACCTGGCCACCACAGACACACCTGAGAGCTCGGACTCGGGCCTGGCGGTCCCTCAGGAACCCAGCAGGCAGGAGGGCCCCCCACCCCCCGCGGAGGAGCCCCAGAGCCACATCCTGTCCAGCCTGCGTCTGGAGAACCAGCTGCTGCGCAGCGAGGTGGTCTCCCTCAACCAGGAGATGGCCTCAGTGATCCGGAGAGCTAAAGACCTGCAGGACGGTAAGTGAACCGACCCGACGGAGCAGAACAGAACAGAACACACAGAGCAGCTCCACACCTCCCCTCCTGTCTCTTTCTGCTCCGGTAGAACTGAACCAGGTCCGGCTGCGCGCAGACAGGTGGAACTCGGAGCAGTCTCACACCGACCGCACGCTACGACAGCTCCGGTCGCAGGTTGATGACCTCACAGAAGCCCTCTCCGCCAAAGACGGTCAACTCGCGGTACTGAAAATCCGACTGGACGAAGCCGATCAGCTCCTGAAGTCCCGCAGCGTTGCATTGGAGGAGGCGCAGAACGAGACATCCAGGTACGATGCGGTGAACATCTTTCGGAGGAGGAACCCGATTCTTATGAGTTGGCTCAGATGCGAGCCCTTCTTGTTTTTAGGATGATGCAGGACCACACGGAGGGCAGCAGCATGCAGTCTCAAGCTCTGGAAACGATTCAGGAGAGGCTGCGAGAGGCGGAGCTGTCTCTCCGGAGGGAGCAGGACAGCTACCGGCAGATGCAGGTGAACATTCGTCTGTCTTCATCTCCACCAGCTGAGTGTAGAGCGAACACACACGGGAAGTGTGAGACGTGTTCACTGTGTGTTCCCCTGCAGAGCGAGTGCTCCAGCCGCCTCTCCAAACTGGAGGCCGAGAGGCAGACGCTCGCAGAGACGGTGACCGCAGCCGAGCGGCGAGCGGCGGAGGAGAAGCTCCGAATCGACGATATCCAGCAGCAGATGAAGAGCGCCAAAGCTGCAGCGGAGTCCGCCAAGCAGGAGCTGCAGGACTACAAGCACAAAGCATCACGCATCCTCCAGGTACGATTCGCTCAGGCTCCGGGATAAAGTGAATTTTTTTTTTTTTTATACATACTTCATGAATGTTTCTGATTTCTGTCTTCAGTCCAAAGAGAAGCTGATCAGCAGTCTGAAGGAGGGATCGGGTCTGGACGCTTTGGACGGCAGCGGGGCCTTTGCTCTGGAAGTGGAGGAGCTGCGATACGAAAAGGAGCTGCAGAGGGAGGAGAACCAAAAACTGCAGGGACAAGTGAGCACGCTGCGGACAGAAATACAGGTGAGGTGATTATCTCTGTGACGTGAGGCGTTTTATTCCCTCTGCAGCAACAAATCCGGAGGTTTTCCGTCTCGAGTTGTCTCAGTGGTTTGATTTTTACCTCCAGGATTTGGAGAATCAGGCTATGGCGGAGGCGGAGACGTGGCGGGAGCAGCAGGTGCAGGTTCAGGAGCAGCAGGCCTTACAGAACCGAGCCAAGCAGGAGTTGGACGCTGAGGTGGAGCGCTACAAGCAGGTGAGAGACAGATTTAATGTGGGGAGATATTGTTTAGAAGAATTATTGTGTTAGATAAGATGTGTTTTTTTTTGTTTTTTTGTAGGAGCTGCAGTACCTGGAGGATGAGCAACATCGAGCCAAAACCTCGCTGCAGAGCCGGATCAAAGACCGAGAGGATGAAATCCAGAAACTCAGGAACCAGGTGAGTCGTACGGAGCAAGCGGGGAACCTCTGTCCTCGGCGACGTCCCGCTCTGTGACACAAAAGATGAAGGTGTGTGTTTTCTCCCTCGCAGCTGACCAACAAGACCCTCAGCAGCAGCAGCCAGACGGAGCTGGAGAACCGCCTCCACCAGCTGACGGAGACGCTGATCCAGAAGCAGACGATGCTGGAGGCTCTGGGCACGGAGAAGAGCTCGCTGGTCTTCCAGCTGGAGCATCTGGAGCAGCAGCTGAAGAGCGCTCAGGGGGGCGCGAGCGGAGGGCCGACCATCAACATGAGCGGCCTGGAGGCAGCAGGTAGGAGGAGCTCGAGTAGTGATGCTTCCAGCAGGTGAAATGAGGCTCATTGTTCATTGACCGTGTGTTGGGCTGTCAGGGCCTCGACAGAGAAACACCCCGGTGCTCTTCAGCGACCACGACAGCCCCGGAGTGTACGGCAGAGTACGCAAAGCAGCCAGCACGATCGACCGCTTCAGGTGAGCCGCCGCGGTTTTCATTCACTCTGTTTTTCTCCTGTGAAATTCCGTCCACCGTGACGAAGAAGATGTTTTTTTTTCCTCACAGCATACGACTGGGAATCTTCCTGAGGCGCTACCCGATAGCCAGAGTCTTTGTCATCATCTACATGGTGAGTGTTTATCTCAGAAACAGTTTGCAGTTTGGCTCAGATAAAAACCTTTAATTCACTATCTGTTTGTTATCCAGGCCGTGCTGCACTTGTGGGTGATGATTGTCCTCCTGACGTACACGCCGGAGATGCACGGTCACCCCGATGGAAGATAGGAGGCTTCGATTTTCCACTTCGGTGTTTGAAGTTGTTTGTTTTGGTTTGAGGAAGCTGCTGGAATACAAAGCTCTGGGACTGGACTCGCCCTGTTTTGCACAGATCTGCTACGAATTAAAAGACATTTCCTCTGATTTATTCTTTCACCTGGAGATGATTGACAGCCGACAGCTGAGTTTTAAAATGATTACGGAGTGAAATATATATATTGTGTTGGTCGTGGCTCATCAAAATCCATCTGTTCTTTGTTCTCCTGATTGTATTTAACACTATGTAAAAAAATAATCTTTTAATAAACTGGTTAGGAGAAACAACACAAGTTTCAACTCAAGTTTTTTTAAGCTTGTGCTGCAAACTGTGGGGCTGAAAAGATAATAATATTGATAATATCTTTTATTGATATAGCGCTGTTCAAAAATAGGTTAGAGCTCTTTACATGCATTTAAAAAAAATAATAATCAACATTTAAGGAAATATTTGGATAAAATGTAGCAAAAGATAATTAAACAAAAACTAAATAAATGAAAAGGAGGTCCAAAATACTGTGTTTTTAAGGCTGACTGTGTTAACTTCCCTGATCTTCTCCAGCAGGTTGTTCCACAGCTAAAAGGGCTGTATTGATCACCTTTGGTTTATTTGTTAGTTGACCTACAAGAGTAACCACTTCTGGTTTCAGCTTTGGTTCATTTTTGGGCCGAGTCCTGAAACATGGAGTTTAGTTAAAATTGTACTCTTAAACCGGTGCAAAACACTTCCTACATTCAATCCAAAACCAGTGTAAAACAACTTCTGAAACCAGTCTCTTATAAGTCCTAAAAATCAGTCCCAAAACCAGTCTAAAGCCCTTCATTACCATGCCAACAGGTAGCAGCATGCTGCCTCCATCATTGCTCTGCTGCAGCCCACTGGAGGAGAAGCTTAAGTTTATCGCCTTTTTTTTTTTAAATTCTTTTTATTCCTGGCATCGACAGCATCCGCAGCTACTAACAGAGACCAGGGAGAGCTTCTCAAACTGCAGAGGACTATCAAGGTAACTGATAGCGCTTCTCATTGTGACGAGTATAAACTAGAATATAGGTTAAATACGCCAACTGTAATAACACTGATACCTTGAGGTTTTATATACAGGAGCTCCGGGACAGTGAATAAAAAAAAAGAAGGTTTTTGAAGAGTTCTTTTTTACATTAAAAAGCAGATGAACTTTCTCAGCCGCTAAAGGATCATTTAATCCTAAAGTTGATCCGAAAAATGTAATTATAAATCAATACATTTTGAGATTTTCACATGACAGGCAGAGGATGACAAAAAAGTTGTGAGACAACTGTAGTGGAGTAAAAAAGAAAACATTTACATAAACTGTACAAATACCTCAAATTTGTACTTAAGTGCAGTACTTGAGTAAATGTACTCCGTTTGTTCAAGTACTTTTATTCGCCTTTATTTAGTTTAACTCGTGTAAAATGTTCCGGTAACCTTCCAGAAGCTTCTCCCAATAAGAGGGATTAGACAGCATTCATAATTATAAAGTATTTCTACATTGATTGTACTTGAAGTTGAGTGTCCGATTGTCATGAACGCACCTTTGTAATGTGTTGGTCCTCCAGTATCCCACAATGCACCGCGGCCGCGCTCCGTGTCCACGTCAAACCTGACAACCATCGCCAACGCCACCGCTGAGCTGATAATGGCTGCAGTTGAGGTGGCACTTTCAGGGCGCTGAGACGTTTAAAACGGGCTGGAAACGGGACTCGCAAGGACCGGAGAGGACCCGGACCCCGGCACGGAGCCCTAACCCCAGGTCTGAGCTGCTGGGCTGCCGGGTAATGTCGATAAAGCCGCTTGTCTCGGTGAATTCCTCCGAAGCGGACGATCAGCTGTTGTTAGCCGGCTCTGTGCTAAGTGAGCCCGAAAAGAAGTGACTCTGTGACGGAAGCGGATTGTAAAGTTGTCCCGGTGGTTCCGAGTCTGGTTCTGATCTTCATGAGCGAGTTGACGTTACCTTCGGTCGAGTTGAAGCTAGGCTAACCCTTCCGCTGCCCTTCTCCTCGGCCTTCTTTGTTTTTGTTTGTTTGTTTATATTTTATCCCCCAGTGAAGATGTCATCGTGGCTCGGTGGGCTCGGCTCCGGCCTCGGACAGTCTCTGGGGCAGGTTGGCGGGAGCCTGTCGTCCTTCACCGGGCAGATATCAAACTTTACCAAAGACATGTTACTGGAAGGGGTAGAAGAGGTCGGAGGTGAGTTTCCGGGGTCCGGGTCTTTGAACTCATCACCTTGAAACAACAACTACTTTATAAACTCAAATATATTCTGTGCTTTGACTGGTTAATAGTTGCCTTTAATAAAACACTTAATAAAAGCCCTAAAAATCACCCAAATTCAACTTGCAAACAATGTTTATCTGTAGGAAGACTGAGAGACACTGAGCTGCAGACCTACAACGATTAGTCGATTAATCAGAAAATTAAAACACAACTAGTTTGATCATTAACTAATGGTTTTGAAACAGTTTATTTCATGAAAGGATGCCTACATTTTCTGTTATTTTCTGCTTCCTTCAGTCCTCCAGCTGAATATATTTTATGTTGAGACAGAACAAGACATTTAAAGCTACAATTTGGGCTTCGGGAAGCACATTTTTCACCATTATTTAACATTTATTTAGTGTATTTTCACAGCACCTCAGACAAATGAACAGAATTTGAGTGCTGACTGTGGGAGGATGAGAAAATTGAAGTTGAAATCTTTTCACAAGCACCCATGTTTGACCTACGTTTATTGATTTCTGAATGTGTTCTTTTAAATTAAATATTGTGTTGATAACACTCCAAAAGATTGTAAATTTAGATTTCCAGCGCAGTCAGCGTTTTAGGAAACAGCATGACAGCAGCTCAGTTTAGAGGCTTTGTTTGTTTGTTTTGCCAGATATTTTTCCCAGAATTTTCTAATCTTGATGTCTTTAAAAGTTGTGCAATTAAACTCTTCGATTGTTGTTGTCTAAACTGTAGTTTGAGTTCATGAGTTTGTTACGAAGTCAACATGCAGCGATCGCAGAGCTCACAGAAGGAGAGCTCCCCCACGTCTGCCCAAATTAAACCTGAAAGTGTCGTCGGTCTGAAACAAACAGACAGCGAGAGATAAAACATCGACGCAGAGAGAACTTTGGTCGCAGATCTCCAACTCGCGACTCAATCAGACCTCCAATCAATGTGGAGACTTTGAAGACATGAACTGGAGCTGTAGTCTGTGCAGTGTGTGCAGCTGATGGTGTTATGTGTTGGCTGAGGCCGCGTCCAGCTGTTAGATTGCATCGCCGTAACAACATGAGCAGATATGTCGACCTGCTCGGTCGGATGGGTTTGTTTATGATGCGAGTCGGGTTCAGCAGGTCTGTGTGTCACTGATAGGGAAGAACTTCTATGTGGCAAGTTTCACATTTTAAAAATGTATTGCTGACATAAATCTGAGTAGAAATGTACTTTGTTTATGGCTCAGAAAAACAGACGTCTTTCATTTCCTGCCCCTTGGAGGTTTTTACTTGAGAATAATTCTCACGTGAAAAAAATATCCACATTTGTGTTGATAAATTCCGTCCAGGGAAGCCGCAATGATTAATGCAAATTCAAGCGATCTCCATAAACTTTCTGCAACTTAACCACAAAAAAACTCCACAAATTAAATCACAGCATTTCAATCACAATAAAACCGTTTCATGTTATTTTTCTGCTTGTGACTCTAGATGCTGCCACAGAACTGCAGGTGTCTAATTCGAAGCTTGCTGAAGTGGAGACGGCATTTACTTCTCAGAAATCGGAGGTGAGAGTTAAATTGTTTGTCAGAGAGGAAACGCAGCAAGAGATGGACAGTTCTGGATTTCTTCTGTTGCAGTAGTGAGGCCCTAAAAATTAATAAACTGCAGCTGCTGGTATTAATATAATTTAACACATGTTTCCTACTGGTCCTGCAATTATGGAAAGTCAGGGGATTTGATCATTTTTAGGGAATATCATGAAGTTTAGTTTGAATTTTATGCATGAAAGCTGCAGTCCTGAGGATTTGGTTTTGATCGTTGTGTTGATAAGCATCCTTCCAGCTGAGGTCCCTCCAGTGTCTCTCTGAGCTCCACCGTGTTTTTACTTCACCGTGAACTCTGTCCTTCCTGTGAAGGTCACTATAAAACGCTCATTTCCTGCATGTTTCCGTCGTATTAACCTCCTCTCATCTCCTCCTCTCTGTTCGTTGTAGCATGACCGACTGAGGAAGCTGCACGCGGAGCTGGAGGAGAAGCTGGAGGCCTCCGAGATCCAGATCAAACGTCAGTCTGCAGAGTACAGAAACCTCCTGCAGCAGAAAGACGTACGGAAACATTTAGATGGCTGTAACTTCAAACTATGAGCGCAAGAAGTCCGGTTGTGTTCGGATGCAGCAGATCAAACATGAAGCTCCTGTTAACGTCGGGTGTATTCGTCTCCTCCAGGTGGAGATCAGCCACCTGAAAGCCCGGCAGAGCGGACTCCAAGAAGATGTCCACAAGCTGCAGCAGTCGGCCCAGTCGTCGTCCGTCGTCGGCGCCGCCGTGCTGCCCATCACCACCGCCTCTTCCTCCACCACCACTTCCTCATCCGCCTCCTCCTACCTGTCCCGCCCCTCGGGGTCTCACCAGGGTTTCCACGGCGACGAGGTCGACCTCAGCGATGTCATCTGGTCGCAGCAGGAGATTAACCGGCTGTCGACCGAAGTGCTGCGACTGGAGGGGGAGGTGTCGCACTGGAGGAGAATGTCTCAGGTGACAGAGGGAGGCTGTAGTGATGTAGCAGGAGGGTGAGCAGCAGAGTATATAATCAGGGGTTCACACTGGTCCTGGAAAATCCTGGAATTATAAGAAGTCTCTTCCAGTCATTAAAATCAGGGGATTGGATCATTTTCTGGGCCGAGTCCTGAAACATCATGGAGTTTAGTTAAAATTGTAGTCTTAAACCGGTGCAAAACAAGTCCTACATTCAATCCAAAACCAGTGTAAAACAACTCCTAAAACCAGTCTGAAACCAGTCTCTTATAAGTCCTAAAAATCAGTCCCAAAACCAGTCCAAAGCCCTTCGTTACCATGCCAACAGGTAGCAGCATGCTGCCTCCATCACTGCTCTGCTGCAGCCCACTGGAGGAGGAGCTTAAGTTTATCTCCTTGTTTTAAATTTTGTTTTATTCCAGGCATCGACAGCATCCGCAGCTACTAACGGAGACCAGGGAGAGCTTCTCAAACTGCAGAGGACTATCAAGGTAACTGACAGCGCTTCTTATTGTGACGAGTATAAACTAGAATATAGGTTAAATACGCCAACTGTAATAACACTGATACCTCGACGTTTTATAAACAGGAGCTCCGGGATGAGATGAGCCGTGAGGTGGACGAACATCAACACGAACTGACGGCTCTGCAGGATGCTCAGAGGCAGAAGATGGTTGACGTTACCCGGCGGCACCGAGAGGAGCTGGCGGAGTACGAGGAGAGGATAGAGGAGCTGGAGGATCAGATGCAGAGTGGTCAGCTTAACTTTGGACACCTCAGACATCAAAACATGTGACAGGAATTTAGATATCAAAAGAATGAGAGGGATAGTCTCATCAGATTCAGCCTTCTTCCTCCAGGTGCCGCTCCGGATGCCTCCACACTGCCCGAGCTGCAGCGGACCGTCCGCTCCCTGCAGGAAGTGGCCGAGCAGCGGGACGAGCAGCTGTCCGAGCTGTCGTCCAGCCTGCAGGAGGCGCAGAGGAGGCAGGCCGAGCTGCAGCTGGAGCGGGACGAGGCCCAGGAGGAGAATGCCGGGCTGCTGCAGAACTACACGCGGCTGCAGGCCTCCGTCACCGAGCTGCAGACGCGAGTGCAGGAGCAGGAGGGGAAGGCTCTGCAGAAGGCCCAGCTGGAGCACGAGATCCAGATGTTGACAAACAGCCTCACGGGTAGGGGCTGTTCCTTGAAGCCGTTAAAGCTCTATATATCCTGTATTATTGGAATAATCTCACATTATAGAGATGTATCTTAAATCTTAATCCAAATTTCTATTTTCCAGCTTCAGAAGAGGAAATAGAACGACTGAAGAGTCTGTCTGAGGCAAGTATGCACATCAACAACAAGCCGTGCATCCCGTCACATGTATGCGTATTTATTACCTTTTTAATTCTAGTTAATGAGTGTTTAACTGTTTAACTTCAGGCTGAACCGAAGGAAGAAGTGGAGCACGCAGACATCTTGGAGCTGAATACCATTATCGGGACGTTGAGACAAGAGAAGGAGGTCGTAGAACAAGAAAAGGTTTGTTTAGAATGCAGATTTAAGATTATTTGAACCTCAGTGTCTGTAAATACAGTTTTATTCATCTGTATAGGTTCTCTAACAACATTTATGTGTGTTTTCTGTTCAGTCTGAGCTGCAGCAGAGACTGGCCGCTGCAGAGGAGCAGCTGGTGGTCAGAAACACGCCTGAGTCAGAGGAGGCAGAGATTCTGGAGGAGCTGCAGATGGAGCTGCAGAGGAGAGAGACGGTGCTGAGAGCGACGGAGGAGGAGCGGGACACGCTGATGTCAGAGCTGGAGGAACTGGACCGGCAGAACCAGGAAGCCACGCAGGTCTGAGAAACAACACTGCTTCCTTTATGATTATAATGCTGTATGATTTCAGTTCAGTTTCATGTTCCGGAGTGACAGATCGTCTCGTCTCCAGATAGCTGGTCACATTTTTCCAGCTTTAAAATTGAAAACACAAAACTTCTCTCGGAGACTGACATCTGGAACATCTGGAGTTATGTTTGCAACACGTTTTTCTTTGTGAAAGCATCTCTGAGTCCGTTTAAAGAAAAAGGTGTGAATGTTCGTGGAATATCTGAATACTTTAGCACCAGCTGTGGTGATTTTTAAAAAGAGATTTTTGACATTTTGAATCTATTTTAACCTTTTTTTTTTTTTGCGTTGTTTATTCTCCACTCCTCTGGTGTGTAAAACCTTGAAGGAGAGGGAAATATCCTGCTGTGTACGTAACGTGATCTCTCGCATTGTTGTATTATTTATTGACATATTTAAATGGGCAACAGCTATTTACAGCAAGATTTCAGGTTTTGAAAAAAAAAAAAAAAAAATGTAAATGCTGCACAGTGCAGCAGGGGGGGAAATGTGAACTATTATCTGACTTGTGTTTCTTCTCTCCAGCATCTGATCTCAGTGAAGGAGCAGCTCTCCGGGCAGCTGAAGGAGGCCGAGGCCGAGCTGAGGAAAGTCACCGCGGAGCTCGACACCAACCAGGAGGAGAGAAGGACACTGGAACTCGAGCTGCAGACACAGAAGGAGAAGACGAGCCAGAGCGCCTTCACCCTCAACGAACTGCACATGGGCAAGCAGCAGCTGGAGCGCGCCGTGAAGGAGATGAAGGAGAAGCTGGGACTCGCGCAGGAGCAGAGCCGGGACGCTCGCAGGGAGGTGGCGGAGCTGAAGAAGAGCCTGCAGCACAGGGAGGACGAGCGGCCGTCTGCTGCCGAGGCGGAGCTGCAACAGGGAGAGCAGAGAGGAGCGGAGGGAGACGCAGCAGAGATGGAGAGGGAGCTGTCGGACCTCAGGAAGGCGTTTGAGGAGGTGAGGAGCTCTAAAGACAAGGTGATGTCCGAGGACTTCGAGCTGAAGGTGGAGAACAGCAGGTTGAAGACGGACGGTGAGCACACGCAGGTTAGAGTGGAGGAACTGACGAAGCAGCTGAAGGACAGCCAGGCTGCTCTGAGCAGAGCTGTGAGGGAGAAGGACACTCGCATCGAGGCCTTAAAGCTGGAGAAGAGTCAGCTGGAGGGGGAGCTGACGCAGGCGGAGAGGACGCTGACACAGCAGGTGAAGCAGTACCAGCACACCATCGAGGAGCTGAGCCGAGCCCGTTCCATGGACGCCTCCGCTCTGCAGACCGAGCACGAAAAGGCCATCAGGCTGAACCAGGACAAGGACCTGGAGATCGGCAAGCTGAGGAGGGACGTGGAGCAGCTGGCGTCCGACCACAGAGACACCAACGAGATGCTGTCCATCACCGTCGCAGGACAGAAGCAGCTGACGGATCTGCTGCAGGAGAAAGACGTGTTCATGGAGACCGTGAAGCAAAACGCTGCAGATTTACAGACGGAGATGGAGAACAGCATCGCAGCCGTCACCAAGGAGGCCGAAAGTCTGAAACAGGCGCTGGAGGAGAAGGAGAGACAGCTGGGAGGCATGAAGGAGGACAATAGCCACCTGAAGGAGGAGATCGACCGGCTCAGGGACCAGCAGAGCAGACCGGCGCCGCTGGCCGAGCCGAGGACTCTGGACATCATCACCGAGCTGGAGACGGAGATCACGCAGCTCAAGTCCTCCAGGAGCAGCCTGGAGGAGGAGGTGCAGGCTCTGAGGAGGAGCGTGGAGGAGCAGCAGGCGTCCCTCCTGCTGACTCAGCAGTCTCTGCAGGCGAAGCAGGGCGAGCTGGAGCAGGCCCACGCCCGCCACCAGCAAACGGCGCTCAACTACGACCGACTCATCCACGCCAGAGACGAGGAGATCTCCCGCCTGCAGCAGACGGCGGACCGGATCAGCGAGAGCCGCGCCGTCTCTCCGCCCACGCAGGGAGACATCATCCTGCAGGAGGACAAGACCCAGACTCTGAACCAGGAGAATGGCAACGAGAAGCACGACCTGTCCAAGGTGGAAATAGAGAAGCTGGTTCGGGGCATCAAGGAGAAGGAGACGGAGATCAGCCAGCTCAACGAGAAAAACCTGTTGCTCACCAAGCAGCTGGACCAGCTGGTGGTCTCCCGGGACGAGGTGGGCAAACTGTCCCAGATGATCCTGCAGAAGGACCTGGAGATCCAGGCGCTGCATGCCAGAGTGTCGATGGGCGGTGGACACAACCAGGACGTCCTGTTCCTCCAGCAGCAGCTGCAGGCGTACGCCGTGGAGAGAGAGCAGGTGCTCGCCGTGCTTAACGAGAAGACCCGAGAGAACAGCCAGCTGCGCTCCGACTACCACCGGCTCATGGACATCATGGCAGGGAAGGAAGCCGCCCTGCTGAAGCTGCAGCAGGAGAACCAGCGGCTCTCCAACATGAGCGACCCCTCAGGGAGCCAGGAGATGTTCAAGGAGACCATCCAGAACCTGTCGCGGATCATCCGGGAGAAGGACATCGAGATCGACGCGCTGACCCAGAAGTGCCAGACTCTGGTGACGGTGCTGCAGTCCTCCGGAGGAGAGTCCGGCCCCGGCTCCGGGGGCGTCAGCAGCAACCAGTTCGAGGAGCTGCTGCAGGAGAGGGACACGCTGAAGCAGCAGGTGAAGAAGATGGAGGAGTGGAAGCAGCAGGTGATCACCACGGTGAAGAACATGCAGCACGAGTCGGCGCAGCTGCAGGAGGAGCTGCTCAAGCTGCAGGGTCAGGTCTCCGCTGACAGCGACTGCAGCTCCAAGCTGTTCGTGGACTATGCCCGCCTCATCCAGAGCTACGAGCAGAAGGAGAGGAGGCTGGGGAGTCTGAGTGTGGAGCTGGCTCAGGTGCAGCAGACCATCACCCAGCTCAGCAGCACCAAGGACGTCCTGCTGGGGAAACTGGACAGCGTGGCTCCGACTCCTGAAGCCGCTTTGTCCGGCGGTTCCTCTCTCACAGCTGACACTCCGACTCACCTGACAGCTTCAGCTGGAGACGGTGACCAGCTGCAGGAAGAGTTCACACGGCTGCAGGCTCGGTTAGCTGAGAGGGAAAACGCGATCAGGACCCTTCAGGAGAACAACCACCGACTCTCCAACTCCGCCTCCGCCTCCGAGAGCGAGCAGAGGAGTCAGGTGGAGGAGGCGCGGCAGGTCCGGGAGCGGCTGGAGGCCCTGCAGAGGGCGGTGAGGGAGAAGGACTTACTCATCAAAACCAAAGGAGACCAGCTGATCCACGTCAGCGAGGCTCTGCGGAACCGCGAGAACGACAACGAGGTGCTGAAGCAGGCCGTGACCAACCTGAAGGAGCGCGCTCTGATCCTGGAGCTGGACGGGAGGAAGCTGAAGGAGGAGAACGAGCTGGTTGCCGCTCGCTCCCGAGAGAAGGAGTCCGAGTTCAGAGCGCTGCAGGAGACCAACATGCAGGTTTCTCTTCTGCTCCGGGAGAAGGAGTTCCAGCTGAGCGCCATGAGCGAGAAGGCTGCGACCGTGGAGAAGATGCTTACCGACACGGAGCAGGTCGGTTTAAACGCATCCATCAACGTGGTCATCTCCGACTGGAAACATATTCCTCGTCTGTTTAGGTTTGTTTACTTTGTTGTTGTTGTTGTTGTTGTTGCTGCTGCTGTTGTGCTGCAGGGTAAATCAGGAGAGCTGAAGCAGCTGCTGAACGAGCTGAAGTCCATGCAAGATAAGGCGGTGGTGTTCCAGCAGGAGAGGGATCAGGTGATGATGGCGCTGAAGCAGAAACAGATGGAGACCACAGCGGTGCAGGCGGAGGTGAGAAGGGAACGTTCACTGACCTGCAACACATCTGAACCGCACAGTCAACCCAGTTTAAATCTGCAGAAAGTATGAAGTTATTGCCAAGAATGAAGTTTTATTCTACATTTTTTCACAGCTGCAGCACGTGAGAGACAAAGAGCAGCGCCTCAACTTGGAGCTGGAGAGGTTGCGTAATCATCTGCTGGAGATTGAGGATTCGTACACGAGAGAAGCGCTCGCCGCCGAGGACCGCGAGACCGACCTGCGGCGGAGGGTGAAGCTGCTGGACGAGAGGCTGGCCACATCCTCGAGTGCGGTGGAGAACGCCAGGTTAGAAAATGCTAAAACTGGCGTGTGTTGAGCTGAGACGAAGACACTTTACTGTCATTGTTGTAATTTTGGAGTTGATTTTAAGATTTTCCTGCCGGTTTCCAAAGCTGACTGTGACATCATATCCTCCTTCTAGAAATGCACAGATATGTTATGTACCCTGAAGGCGATGGGTGCCTCGTCTGAAGATTTCAGACGTAAAAAGTCAATCTTCTCTTCTGTTTTCACCACGTTTCAAACCTCTTTTCCCTTTTAAATTACTACAAATGATTTCCTAATTGTCTACCTACTGCAATAAGACTGTACAATAACTCACCTCTGGCAAAATCCATCACACAACAATAACACCGTTGGTTGTCTGTTTTCTTGTTTGTTTAAATCTTTGCACTATTGTTTAGTTAGTTTTAATTTAATTATTTAATTATTCTATTTTATTTATTGTATATACTGTGTATTTTTATATTTAACATTTTACTGTTGTTTCATTGCTTTCCTGTACCTATAATGCTGCTGTAGCGGGGGAAAAAAAAATTCCCTTGTGGGATTAATAAAGTAACTATCTATCTAGCTATCTATCTACCTT
Organism: Embiotoca jacksoni; assembly: GCF_022577435.1. Lineage (NCBI taxonomy): Eukaryota > Metazoa > Chordata > Actinopteri > Embiotocidae > Embiotoca > Embiotoca jacksoni. The sequence continues at coordinate 1,304,000 of NW_027185378.1, forward strand.
TCCCTCCCACCTGCAGGCGGTATTATTCTGGGTCACCTTTCATTGCGTGTTCACCTGTCTTTTCCTGTGCAGCCAACAGGCCAGCCTGCAGGTGGAGTCTCTGCAGGAGCAGCTGAGCGGGGTGGTGAAGCAGAGGGACGACGCTCTCATCCAGCTCCGAACCTCTCAGGAGCAGGTCAACCAGTATGCGGTGTCGCTGTCCAACCTGCAGATGGTGCTAGAGCAGTTCCAGCAAGGCAAGTCGGCAGGAAACCTTCAGTGGAGACTCCAGCAGCTGTGTTTGAAGTTTGCGTCTGTTTTCTTGTAGTCAAATGTTTTCTTGTTGCGTCTCTCCCCGTCAGAGGAGAAAGCCACGTACTCAGCAGAACTTGAGAGGCACAAGAAGGAGAAGGAGGAGTGGCGGAGGAAAGCCGTGAAGCTGGAGGACCAGGCATCTGCTCTGCAGGTGATATATCCAAATATCCAAAGCTAGCTTCACTTTATGTATACTCAACAGTGAAGTTTTTCCTGCGTTTGAATATAAACCAGACAAATGAACGTTGATTTTTTTTTTTTTTTTTTTTTTTTTTCCCCTCCCCTCGATCAGTTGAACCTGGACGAGGCCACCGCTGCTCTGGACTCAGCGTCTCGTCTCACCGATCAGCTCGATCTGAAGGAGGAGCAGCTGGAGGAGCTGAAGAGACAAGGTGAGGTGTCACACGTTAAGCTGCCGGGTGGGCTGACGCATTTCAGCATTTTTTACTTTGCTATTTTTCAATCTGTTTGAGACCATTGTTCTTCTCCTGTGTCTTCTCCACACCGTGTCCGTGTAATGATGAGATTTAAGCTCCGCCCTCCATCAAACACACAGAGATCAGAGGACAGAAACACAGCAGAGACGCTCACACTGAGCTGGAAACAAATGAGGTCATTGACCCCCCCCCCCCCCCCCCCTCACCGCTAAACTCCGAGTCCCTGAATACATATTGGTCACACATCCTCTGAAGTTTTTTTTTTTTCCCACTATAAATGTTGGACTGTTTAAAACTTTCCGGCTTTCCAGCACAATAAAGGTTGTAATATAATACCTCTACATTGATATACTCACCCTGTGACCTGTAATACCTCCTGTCCTGTTTCTTTGTCACACTCAGCAGGTTTCCCTCTTATCAGACCCGACATCACGTCACGGCAGAGTCTCGCACTGTTTCTTCTCTCCTCGCTCTCTGACTCTCATACTCGATGTTTTTTCAGCCCTGATACAAGGCTTCATATTTGCTCTATGAACCGCTCAGATATGGCGAATGTGTATAATGTTTATTAATAGCAGGTCGTCTGTGGGAATGTGCTGAAGCAGAGTTACAGCAGTGAGAGGCCGAGCGGCCATAGCTCCGGATCAGAGTAAATATTCAGTTTCATAACACTCGCTGCAGATGAAAAACGATTCTGTCTGTTTACCCGAGCTGCGACTCGGTTCCAGATCCCAGAAATGTTTATTTTTGTGATACCGTAGAAAGATTTTGATGCATTATGTGAAATAAAAAAAAATAAAAAATGGTGGATGGGGTTGAAAAAAAAAAAAAAAAAGCTAGAAATTCCATCTTTTTGCTTAATTTGCACAATGTGAAGTTTTTGTTCACAACACATAACATGGTGATATTTTATCTATGTTTTATAAAAAACAGCTCAGACATTTCTGGCTTCCATCTTTTTAAGAAAACAAGAATCGAAACCAGAGAAACTGATTTAAAAGAATCTTGTTTTTATTTCCTCTACATGGTTGAAGGAGTCAGTAAGTGCTGCTAAACAACCTTCTGCATTTTTCAAAGGATCTCTGCGTCATTACTTTTGGTAAAAGTGCTTTTTTAGCGCTGTTTTAAATGTTTAATTTAATTTAGTTTAAATTTGAGTGTAAAATCACAGTGCAGGTCCTGATTCACTGTACTAGCACAAAAAAAAACAAGCACATTGAAATATCAGTGTGAAGAACATTTATTGCAGAAAAGTGCAATCAAAACAGGTAAAAGAGGAACAACATCCTTTGAGCCTGTGTCTGCTTTGTCAAACAGAAAGATATATATAATAATATATAATATAAGTGAGTGTCATCAGCATAGAAGTTAAAGTCCCTGCAGTGTTTCCCGACAATCGTCCTGAGGGGAGCATGTGGAGGGTGAAAAGTGTTCACTGATATTAAAAGAGGAGAGGAAGAAACTGGGACCGTGTTGAACAAGATGGAAGATGTTCTCATTACTGTTTGTTTGTTTGTTGCAGTGGAGTTGAGGCAGGAGATGTTGGAGGAGGCTCAGAGGAAACTGATGACCCTCCTGAACAGCACAGAGGGGAAGATAGACAAGTGAGTTCAGCTCTGTCTGCGTTTTATTTTAATTCTGTTTAATTAGATCATAATTCAGTCCTCTCATGGTTTTTTTTTCTCATTTAAACCTCCACAGTTTCTTAAGGAACTTATACTTCAGTATAACTACGGGACGAGGTCTTTTTTTTTTTAAAGCTTGAAAGTCTTCAATTTTAGATAAACTAAAGTATTAAGAGATTATTCGTGTTGTGAAAATGTCCCTCCATCTTTAGCTTTTTAAATCTACTAAATGACCAGAACATCACATGTTTTGAAGTTATGGAAGAGAAATGCACCCTTCCATCTCGTACACTGTTGGAATTGTTTTAATTAGAGTTTGTGTATCTGTAAAAGTAAACAAATAGCACAGTTCATCTAGTTTTGATTCATGCAGCTGCATAAAAACGGGTTGTTTAAACCTTTTCTCCCATCATGGTTCATGTGTGCAGGGTCCTGATGAGAAACCTGTTCCTCGGCTACTTCCACACTCATAAAACCAAGCGCGGCGACGTGCTGAGGCTCATGGGAAGTGTCCTGGGACTGAGCCGAGAGGACGTCGACAAGGTGACACAATTTGATTTGTGTTTTCAGGCTGAGTGATAAAAATCTGAATATTTCAGACTAAATACAACTGTCAATACTGCATGAATGACTGTTCGACGTAAAGAATAATCAGCAATATGAACATAATAACTCAGTGGGTGAAGACAAATACCACAACGGTCTGATAAGTTCTGAACATTACGTCACTTTACTGTGATGCAGCTTTAAAACCAGGAAAAGAAAACAAGGATTTTACCTCCCAGACTTAAACCTGACTTCTTCTAATTATAACAAAACTAGGACCTCTAAATCTGACTGAATAAATATCACTTTATATCTTATTTATTAGATTAGATGAAGTCCTGAGTCCACGATAAATCCTCATGGAGAACAGAAAATGTATAATCAGACTTTAAAATACTTTAATAATCGCTGCGGTGACAGTTTGAAGAGGAAGTTGTGACCTACATCCTGAACTGCAGGGTCAGGCTGCTCGCTGAGGTTTTGTTTGAGTCCATCTGAAACAGAAAGCAGGTCCTGATCCAGATCTTCTGGCAGGAGTTCTGCAGGACGCCGTCCAAACTCTGTTACCCAACGCTCTTAAAGGGAACCAGATCCAGGCTGAGGGACAAATGCATTTACAACTCCTCCGAAGAGCCGGTTTTACTGTGTTTGGAGGTCATTCTGCTTCTTTTTTTTTTTTTTTTTTCATCCCTCCCTCATCGCCTGTTAATGCCATTTAAATTTTCCACTCAACTCGTGTTTACGGCAGCCAAGCGTCCCACAAAACCCACCGGGTCTTCAGAACCGGCCTCTTTATACAGGGTTCGTGCAGCTTGAGTCCTTGCCAGCGAAGTGATGCTAATGATCAGGCAGTGTGACTGTGTATCCGTTTAACTCCCCGGAGGAGTTTTCCAGAGAGCGCCGGCCGTCTAAGAGGAAACCAGGAGCGATTAAAGAACAGGAGGAGGTCTCCTCTAACTGGACCAGTTAAACCGACGGCTCCTATATGTGCGTGTGTGTTCAGACAGTATTGAGTGTATTTATCTACTCTTCCTTCCCTCCCTCCCTACCTCCCACCTGTAGATGCTGGAGGACGATGGTCGTCACGGCGTCACTGGCTGGGTGTCGACCTGGTTGGGAAGCAGAGGAGCGCAGAGCGTCCCGAACACCCCGCAGAGACCCACCAGCGGTCAGGGACTTAACTCGGTAAGAAACACACAGAGATTCACGGCTCATGTTGGATAGACTGCAGTCTGAAAGGTAACAACACAGAGGAGGACGATGCATGTGGTGGTCTGACTCCTCCACACCTCCTACAACTGTCCGACACCAGGTGTGACATCAGTGTCAATAACCCTGACGAGGTCTCTGGAAAAAGTTCAGTGTGAGAAGAAGAGGGCAAAATATTCACATTTACCAAATAAATGGCATAAATAAACCTCACACCTCACAGACTGTATATGATAATGGACGTAGTTTCCGGGTCTGATGAGTGTAATACCACTGAGGGCCACTAAGGGCTGTCTTCAATAGACTTCCATTCAAAAAGCATCAATTTCTCTCCTGAAAGCATTCCAGCATTCATTATATATTGGTTATCAAACACAGATATGTTTGAAGGGGCGTGGCTGTTTGATTGACAGGTCTGTGGTGCAGCCAAGTTTCTGATATAGGTGGGTGGGGCATAGATTTACTCCACCAGACTATTACTCACAGATTATAGTCTGGATTAGTGTTAGCTCAGCCACTCCAAAGGGCGGACCAATCAGCGACCAGTGTTAGTAGTTAAGTGCGTTCTTCCAGCCCCTCCTTCACTGTGATTGGACAGCTGGGTAAAAAGTGACAGTGACTAGCACAGTGTTTTAAAGTTAATGTTTGTAGATTCTTTCTAGTAAATTAAATATGTAGCGACAATTTTATCATCCTGTACTTCTCTGCCTCTAAGTGCAATTTTAATTTCTTCAAAATATTTTATTTTTAATGTTTTTCTGTGTCTCTGTGAAGCACTTTGTGTTTCCTTCATTATAGGTTGTTGAAATTCAACTTTTTATCAGTAGAAGTCAGAGTTTACGCAGGGTTTCCATTATAAATCAAATATTCTGTCCTGTCTTGTTGTCTCAGTCCTTCTCAGAAATGTTTGTAAAGTTCCTGGAGATGGAGTCGACCCCTTCGCTGCCCGCCCCGAGGCTTCCTGTCCACGACATCAAGCCTCTGAGCGCCCCGCCTCCCAGAAGAACCAGCGGGGTAGCTTCCAGCTCCGCAGCAGGTAGACGACCCGTCAGACTGGAGGTGTTCTTTACTTCCTCTAACACATCAGGCTTCATTTAAACTTTAACTTCTGCTCTCAGGACTTCCAGCAGCCGGCAAGCGTCTCGGCGAGTCCAACCCCTTCCTGGCCCCTCGCTCAGCCGCTGTGCCGCTGCTGGCCGGGTCGGGCTCCGGCGGCTCCGGAGGTCACCTGCTGATGAAGCCCATCTCCAATGCCCTGCCCACCTTCACGCCGGTGCCGGTGTTAGCCGAGGACAGCGGCGGAGCGGTGCTCAAAGACCTGCTGAAGCAGTGATGACATGTCTAAAACAGTTTCCTCGCTGCTCTTTTTTTTTTATTTCCTGCAAAAATTAACCATCAAGAGGGTTCATCTCTGAGGGGATGAAACCAAAGTTTGTTTTTTTAGGTTAGGTTCAGTTTTATTGACAACTGTTCTATGCAGCAGACTTTCCCTTTAAGTGTTTCCCGCTCAGACAGAAAGTGACGCTACGTGCAGAGGGAATGCAGGAGGAAACGGTTTCATTCTCACCATCAGTTTACATTTTCATTCTTCGCAGCAGTCCTGAACACAAGTGACCTTTATGAATTCACTGTGTGCAGCTCCGTACATGTGGGTCGGATCAGCGCCTCCGTTTGCAGGAGGAAACTTTACTTTTTTTATCTATTGCGTTGAACATCCTCTGACTTTCTGGTCTCTTCAGTATTTTTTTGTTGCAGTGAGCTGTTTGGGATCCTGAGACCTTGCTGGCAGCAGCTTCCAGATTTATGTGGCTCACTACATCTGTTAAAACCATAAAGACTTCTCTTTTTCTTTTTTCTTTTTTTTTTGTCTCTTCCAGATGGCCAGACTGTGATATGCAATAAGCGTTGTAATTATGGCTGCTGACTGCTCCTATAACAGTACTATATCATTATATATATGTAAATGGGTGGTGTTTTCCTATTTATAGGCACTGAGGAGGTTGTGGAAGTGAAGTGCCTGCCTTTTTAATAATTAGTAATCAGGATTGTAAATGGTTAATATAAATATATATATATATACATATATATATATATTTACAAAATGTAAAAACCTGACCTGAGCAGGCAGCTGTGACTGAGCTGCTCTACATTTTTGTACAGATGTCAGTCTGCCTGCAACAGGAATGTCTCTCCAGGTGTATTGATCACATGTATAAACTGTAAATCCTCCCTGTAAGAGACTTTTTGTAGATCTGAGGCGTTACAGAGGAACCCGGATGATCTTTAATTGATGTTAGAACCCGGAAATCAACTGGAATTTGAAAATCAAATAAAGGTACCACTGGCCCCCCTGACTGCTGCGTGGTTGTTGTCTTTTTTGCGCATTCATGTGAACCAGATGTGGCTACTGCAGCGCCAGATGTGCAGTGTCATCCAGGTTTGTATCTGTGGAAAACAGACACCCACTGTGTAAATTTTCTGCCTCTGAACCTCCAACAGCAGCTGGACTGAGTGCCGGCGTCTGTGCGCGCGCCGCCTGGAGGGGGCTGGCTCTCCTGATTGAATCCAGCTGTTGTGAGGGAGTTCGGAGGGGGTTTGGGGGGGCGGGGGGGCGAGGGGCAGTCAATTTGCATTGCTAAATAATCCGTACAGCCGACAGCGGGGCAGAAACGGAGCAGTCCATTTTGAATTCCTGCCCCTCTCGGTCCATGTTCTGAAGCTCCAGCTCGAGCAGACGGCGCTTCATGAAAACCGGGTGTCGGCTTCCGCGTAACGGCGCATAGTTGGGGGGGCGGCGAGAGCCCTACTGGAGGGGATCTGAGTTTACGGGTCGTCTCGATCTTCCCTGTGAGAGCTCACCAGAAACCATGCTGCTGGAAGTACGTGGCTTCAGGTTCTGCTCCTCTGTCAGGTCGGTACCGTTTTCTTCATCGCGTTCCGGACTCTGTCGGTTTTGTTTCCTATTTGAATGAGTTCGTCTCATCATCCTATTGTTTCACCTACAGCAGTTTAATAATCTCAAATGTGTTCGCAGGATGCTGGCAGCTCTGGTATTTATTCTGCTGTGCATCCAGCCGGGACACGGACAGGTAACACAACACATTTACTTCATTCATTCAGAGTGAGGTCATCACGGGCTGCAGATGTTCTGGTGCCATTTTATTTGAAAGTGGTTTATATACACCCGAAATCAGAGATTAAATGGTTAGAAAGGTGGAAATGCATATTTGAAAGAATGTAACCGATTAAAATATTATTTTTGCATTAGAAGTCTCATGATAAATCCAGATTAATATAATTCATGGGGAAACCGTCTCTGATCTCTCCTCAGACCTGCACAGAAGGGTTTGCATATGACCGCAGGGCCCGGCAGTGTATCGGTAAGTGAAATTACCTCGTTTAGTCTTTTATTACGAAAGGTTAAGTTTTATTCTGGAGTAAAAAAGCAGCTCGTGAAGTCTCTGACGCAGCTGGGGGGTTCCCAGATGTTCTGGGCGCAGGAATGTTCTTATCAGCGCGCGGCTCTGTGTTCCAGATGTGGATGAATGCCGCACACTGCCAGATGCGTGCCGCGGAGACATGCGCTGTGTGAACCAGAACGGAGGTTACCTATGCATCCCGAGGACTCTCTACAACCAGCCGTACGCACCGCAGTCGCCGAACCCGCCGGAGCCGGCTTACCCGGACACCTCTGTGGGATTTCCGGACACCTTCCTCCCGGGTCCTCCCCGGTCCGTGGAGCCCAGCTACCCCAGAGTGAGGGGCGCCGCGCAGTGCCTGCTGGGATATACTGTCGCAGAGGATGGCACCTGTAATGGTGAGTCAGTGAACGCACCGAAACTAACAAGTTATTAATTTAAAGAATCTCCTCAAGTAAAAGTTTAGTTCAATGGTTCTCAACCTGAGAGGTGAGGCACCTCCGAAGGGTATCAACATGAATCTGACGCGTTCTAAGACATCTCACAAGTTGTTGTGCTCTTCACTAATCTTTGCCTTTTGTGAGGTTTTTTTTTTTTAAGTTTTTTTTTTTTTTAAGTTATTTAAGTGAAATTATCTGAGCTATTGTCAGGCAAAACGTCTCTTATTGTGAAACTGCAAAGAACTCAGATACCCCTGAATCATTATGAAGGACTTTTTGTAAAAGCTCACAAACTGGATTATTTTTAAATAATTTATCACATTTTATGACTTAAAATCTGTGTTTTCTAGTCAAATCTTTAACTCCAGTTGTCAGTTATTATTTTTAAAATAATATATTGTATTTTTTAAGCTTATCATATTTTGTTATATTAATTCATGACATTATTTCTCACTGAAGTGTAGAAATAGAAACACTAACTTTAACCCCTAGGATCTGGGTTACTGCTTCAGGACAGCTCATTTAGCTCCACATTGTCATATAAATTATCAGTCATACAAGAAGATGCACAAACTGCTGTTGAAAGTTTTTGAGCCATGTTTTCTGGTCTTATTCCTTGAAAGTCTTCGGTTGGTCGTGATGTTTCCTCCCTTCCATCACAGCTAGAGAATGTAAACAATGAGCCTGACGTCATTTAGTTGTTTTCAGCAGAGGGAAGGTTTGTTAACAGATTGTTTAACTTTGCATTTCAGAGGAGTGAAGATCTATAATTATGCATTATTTCAAAGATTGGAAAACATGAAACAGAAATCAATTTTTCTGCTTTCCCTCTGTGTGTATCATCCTGTGACCCCTCAGACTGTGACCTCTAAAGTTCAGAGTGCTTTTCCTGTCATTGTTTTCATTGGATCCTCCTTTCTTGTTGCTCTGTCGGTGCAGCAAGCCTTCACATCACCTTCTCGGAACTTATTGCTGCATCAGGGAGGCTGTAGCTCAGTTGGTAGAGTGTGTTGCACACTAATCGCAAGGTTGGTGGTTTGATCCCAGCTCCTCCTGTCCACATGCCTAAGTGTCCTTGAACAAGACACTGAACCCTAAAAAAAAGCTCCTGATGGTGTACCATCACACCGTTGTAAGTTACTTTAGATAAAAGCATAAGCTAAATGTAATGTATTAATTATAATAATCATCGTTTGCAAGGGTGAGAGATCTTCTGATGTCCGGATTCACAAAATGTGGAGAAATCTCTGTACACAAGGCTGAAAACAGACGCAATTCTGAAGTGAAAATCATTGCATGGGCTCAGGAACGCTTCCGAAAATCATTGTTGGTTTTGGAGCAACAAATGCCGCCATCCAGACATCTTTTTCAGCGATGCCAAACCACATTCTGCTCCGTAGTAGGAACCGTGCTGTTGTCTGCTGCAGCTGTTTGTAGTCTCCAGCGACTCGGGTTGGATGTTTCGAGACATCTGTCGCCTCCTGCTGTTTATCAGATGACGCGGTGACAATGGGGAGATCAAATAAAGGACAGAAACGTGGTGTCAGTCGTTAAAGATTGTGTTTGAACTCCGGGGAGAAAATCATTAATCCATCAGATCACAGGATCAGATGTGTTTTGGGTGGCTGACCGGCCTGCTGTCACCCGGCCAGAGCGGAGGGACCTCCAAACGCCTCGCACCAAATACATCTCACCTTTAATTGAGTCTGTTGGATTTCACAACCTGGAGAAATCCCAGCTGTCAGATAAACACAGAGTCCCCCCAGTGTGTCCGAGCGTTCTCCCTCAAGTCCATCTGGGGTGTTTTTCTGTCACTTTGGATAAATCAGCTGGGACCCTGTAATGAGGGGAAAATGTACACATACAGTACAGTTCTCTGCCTCCAAAGAGAGCTAAGTTCATGCACAAATATGGGCTGTCTCTCCTCGGAGGGGAGAATCGGCTCACAACCTTGTTTGGGTAAACTACACTGTCCCGGTGCCAAAAGTGAGGTCATGTGTTGCCAAATCTGTGTCCTGAGGAACAGGCCGGTCTCTGTGGGGGCCTCTCCTAACGAGTGCCCCCGAAGGCTGGCGTGTGTGCGGTGATGTAATGGGCCGCTGATTGATGCTGAAACTACACAGACTGGGAGTTCCTGTCTGAGCGTGGAACAAACACGGCTTTGTTTTTAAAGTAACGGTGAAATGCTCCATCAGTGGCACCAGCGGCACCAGTCTGGGAGAACAACTGGGTTAATTAGGTCTATGGTATGCCTGCATGCAGTTGTGGGTTTGTTTATCCGTGTTCATGCAGTCACAGTCGCAGTATGAGCCATCTCTGCACCTCTTCACCCAAATTACAGAAAAGACGCGCAACCCTGATTAAAAAAAAAAAGTTGTGAAGCGCTTTCAAATGTAAATAAAATGTTGAAACAGACAACAAAGGGAATTAATATGTACTTGATTGAGCACTAAACGCACTAAATGATCCATTTGAACTAAAATTAGACACTAAATCTGAATAGAAGAATACTTTACGTATAGTTCGATCCAGTTTCTGCAGCGCACCGTGTTGTTTTTTATTCCTCTAGGGACACTAACGCTCATTTCCTCTCCTATCTCCGGTTCTAGGGGGGGATTTTCGTATTTTTACTTGAGTCCGGGGATTACATGCTTCTTGCGGCCTGGGAAAACTTTCCAACCGCTTGGGCTTTTGAAACCAATGGACACACTCAGAAATACAGGATCAGAACACAAAACCTTGTGTTTTGATTGTAGATAAATGAGCACAGCAAACATCAGTATGCAGGAAAAGATGGATTAATGTCATTTAAAGCCACTTGTGTTCAAATCTAGTGTGAAAATCTTCCTCCTGCTGAGGTTTTCATCAAAGTTTCAGGTCTTTTCAGGTCTTGCAGCTCGTCTCTCATGTCTCCATGCAGCTGATTGTCAGCAGCTCCTGAAACAGCCTATATAAGGACAAGCTCCTGCAGCGCAGCTCCACATGAGCTGCAGAGACGTTTTCACTGCGAGCAGGTGCCATGTAGCTGTTGGCTGGAGGCCGAGCGCTCCGGGGGCCCCCGTGAAGGGCCAGGGGTCCGAGCTGGCACCGAGGGCAGCGCAGACAGACCTTATCACAGCTGCCTGTCCAAACAACAAAAAAAAAGAAACACCCCACCTCCCACCCATTTCCCCCGCCAGGTTTCTAGAGGCTGGAGACTTCACGGTCTGAGAACCACGAACAGAGGCTGGAAACACTGATCTGTCACATCCTCATAAGGAAATGATGGCGAGTTCATGACTGTAATCTGAGAAATCTCTAATCTCATGGAAAAGCAATTGTTCTGTATTGAAATGTTGCTGTTTTTTAACTCAGGGTGGTGAAAAGCAGAAACTGTTGAATGGGAGGGTGTCGCTGCAGAAGGAAAACATTTCGAGTGTAGTGAACGTTTTGAGCAGGAAGCCTGGATTACTGCAGCGGTGTTCCTGTTAGTAACAGAGATGGAGGATTAAACTAAAATATAGAGTGAGAACAGTTTGTTCTATAAAGTTACGTCACTTGTAGATAGTTTTTTAATTATTTTAAATTCACAATAGGAGTAAAAAAGAAAAAAGATCCCAAGTCAAATATTTATGTGAAGTGTAGCACGATTATTATCACAGGAAGTCAGCACATTTCACTCTTTAGCAGGTAAATCGCAAATTTCTTCTCCTGGACTTGCAATTTTTGTTAATTCCTGCAATTAAACAGCAAACAAATCACTTAAAAATCCCTAAATTGTGTCACAATTTTTAGGAAAAACACAGCAATATCAAACATTTTTGATCAAAACAATCTGTCTATATTTAGAGTATGGTCCTGGTTTCTAGACTTCAGTTTCTAGAACAGCAAGAATTTATATTTTCATGCTTTTATTGCTGATCTCTTCCTCCGGAGTTTCCCTTTTCATTTTATTAGCTCGTCTTTTTATTTATTTGTCTGTTTGTCCATCTGATAACATTCTTCTCTCTAACATGACCGTTTTCTCCTCCTCTCTCTTGCAGACATCGATGAATGCGAGAGAAACTCTCATCACTGCAACCCCACCCAGGTGTGCATCAACACGTCAGGGGGCTACACCTGCTCCTGCAACGAGGGCTACTGGCTCATCGGAGGACAGTGTCAGGGTGAGTCGCATGTTCTTAGATGGTAGATATGAAACCAGGCAGAAATTATGTTCTAATTAGCTTATTTAAAGAAAACCTTGTGATTTGTGGTGCGTTTAAGGAAGCCCAGGCAGTTTAAACTCAAGCTTGTGTTTTGTGTGGAAAATCTAAGTGTTGAGCAAACATTGTGAGATGGATCCTATACATTTAGTGATGAAAAGTGGTGTTTTTATTCTTAATTAAGAAGATGAGGGTATTAATGCTCATATTTCCAAAAAATAAAAACCACATTTCTTGTTGTCTCTGTTTGATGATACAGAAAAGAAGACATTGATTCTTGTTTTTATATTTTGAAAATGCCATCAGGACCCCTGAAAGCTTCATCTCTCCTCTATAAGAACAGCACCCTCTTCCTGTTCTGTGCAGTAAAGCAGCCACTGACTGTAGATTTAATTAATAAAACACAGCATGTGCCGGTCCATCACTTGTCTTTCTTTTTATCTTTTTTGGACCAGATATCGATGAATGTCGCTATGGTTACTGCCAGCAGCTGTGCGCCAACGTGCCCGGCTCGTACTCATGCTCATGCAACCCCGGCTTCATCCTGAACCCAGACAGCAGGACCTGTCAGGGTAACACACACACACACACACACACAGGGGCAGAGTAAACACACACTCCCACGTTGTGTTGACGTCCCGCTTCTGTCGTTGCTCCAGATGTGGACGAGTGTGAAGAGGAACCCTGCAGTCACGGCTGCTTCAACACCTACGGCTCCTTCATGTGCAACTGTGACGAGGGTTTCGAGCTGGCGGCCGACGGCACCAACTGCATCGGTGAGGAACTCACTCTGAAAGAATTTGACATTTGAATGCTTTAAATAGTAAAATTTACTCTGTTTGAAGTAGGTAGGAATAAAGTTTGATGTTTCAGAGCGTATATTCTGTATTACTTCTCATCTCAAGTAAAAAAAAAAAAAGGTCTCAAAACCAGCATGTAATAACTGCATAGACTTTTTATGTTACAGTTGTTTATCGTTTGCAGCATCACAATGTGTGACAAACAGCAGATTCTTGTTTATCGCAGAGGTGATTGTTACAGTATAAACCAGAAGGGGCCCAAATACTTTCCTATGAAGTACCAAAAATTATTCAGGCTCCAGGTCCAGAAATAAATGTTTATGTGATGTGAAATTACATTTAATCAAAAGTGCATTATATTTTAATTTAACTCAGTTTTATTTATTGTGTAAAATCACTTTATGAACAAAAAATAACGACAATAAAATAAAGGAAACTTTAAAATGAAGATGCAAACAACCTCATTAAAATATCATATGTAATAGTGAACAGTAAAGAGACTTATAAGAGGAAATGCTGAAACAACATGGAAAAGTAACCGATGGCTGCAGGGCAGAAGAGAGAACATTAAAGGGGACGGTTCTGGTTCTGCAGTCTGAGAGTTCAGCGTTCTGGTCGGCTGTTAATAATTTTACTGGAAATTAACATTCTCAATCTTAAGAAAAATCAAATTTCAGAGTAATTCAAACATTCCTCTTTGATCTGTTTGATAGTGATTTTAAAAACAACAATTTTACTAACGAACTAACAAACTATTCAGAGCTTCTACTTCATCTCACCTGCATGTTTTAAACTGAGAGGAAACACGTCCTCAGAGACGGACCAAAGCCGACTTGGGTGAGTCCTGCTGGTGTGGATGTCTCACTCTGATGAGCACTAATCATGTTTTATTATTTTTTTGTGTAGACTTGGATGAGTGCAGTTTCTCTGAGTTTCTGTGTCAGCACAGATGTGTGAACACGCCGGGTTCGTTCTCCTGCATCTGTCCGCCGGGTTATTACGTCTACGAGGACGGACGGAGCTGTGAAGGTAAAGTCCACAACAGGAGACGAATGCCTCGTCTCGAATCTTTCAGTTTAATGTCTGTATTTCACTTCTTGGATGTTAAATCAGGACAGACGATATGTTTCTCGATGAACTTCTTTCTTTCTGCATCATGTTTGTGTTTAAGGGAAATGTTGTTGATGCTGTCTTGTTGTTTACCTGATGATGATGATGATGATGATGATAATGATGATGATGATGATGATGAGGATGCATTAACTGACTCTGACTGTTGTGTGTTTGATTTTAAAGATGTCAATGAATGTGACACTGGTAACAACACGTGTACAACAGCACAAGTGTGTTTCAATTTCCAGGGAGGCTATACATGCCTGGATCCGTTACAGTGTATCCTGCCTTATGTTGAAGTTAGTGACAAGTGAGTTCCCCTCCTTCCTTTTCCTCAGCTGTTTGTGCCTCTTCATGTATTTACCTGTTTGATGACTTGTTTTGTTTCTTGCAGTCAGTGCATGTGCTCAGCCGAGAACCCTGCATGCAGGGAAAAACCCTTCACCGTTCTGTACCGACACATGGACCTGTCGTCGGGGCGCAGTGTGCCTGCAGATATCTTCCAGATGCAGGCCACCACGCGCTACCCCGGCGCCTTCTACATCTTCCAGATCAAGTCGGGCAACGACGGCCGAGAGTTTTACATGAGGGTGAGTCAAGAATAGATCCATGAACTGCAGTTGTGATGGACAGGATGCAGAAGAGTGTTTTATCTAAACTTTATGTGCTGTAAAGTGGATTTTTAATGGAAGTCTTCTGCCGTACAAAACCTGAATCTGATGGGTTTTATGTTTCTGACAACTAGAATCACCACCGAGCGTTTGTCTGCCTCCGCTTACCACTCAAGTTGTAGTTTACATGTATATCTGTCCAAACCCATATAGATACTGAGCTCACAGTGACCTTTGACCTCCAAAATCCTAACATTTCATTGCTGAGCCAAAGTGAACATTTGTGACCAATCTGAAGAAATTCCCTTAAGGCGTTCTTAAGAAAAAAATTGCGTACACAGGCATGGGTTAATGTGAGGTGATAGGGATCTTGAACTTTGACCTTTTAACACCAAAATCATATCAGGTCATCGTTGGTACTGAGTGAATGTTTTTGCCAAATTGACCAAATTCCCTGAAAGCGTTTTTGATATATCGCATTCACAAGAACAGGACGGACAGATGAGAGGGAACGTGAGGTCGCAGTGACTTTGACCTTTGACCTTTGATCTCTGACCTCCAAACTATCATCAGTTCATGCTTGAGACTGAGTGAACGATTGTGCCTCATTTAAAGAAATTCCATCCTGGCGTTCCTGAGGTATCATGTTCACGTCAATGTGTTGAATTGGGGTTATAGTGACCTTAACCTTTGACCTTTGCCCCATAAACTCTAATCAGTTCATCCTTACTATCAAGTGAATGTTTTTGCCAAGTTTGACCAAATTCCCTCAAGGTGTTTTTGAGAAATCATGGTAACGGGACATGCTACCTCCGGCTGTGACTTTCACCTGGATGGAGACAGAAAATGTGATTCTGGACAGATTCTTAAAATATGCCAAAGAAACTTAAATTATTCTGCTCCAGTTTCAGTTGTTTACATACTCTCAGGCTTCTAGTGACACCTGTGATTTCCCTGCTATGACACAATAGATATTTATGAGTGCAAAGAGGATGTAAACCAGGAAGCAGCTGAACATTCAGTGCTGCATTCAGCCAGTAGAGGGAGCTGTCGGTGTGTGTAATGAGGCTGAGAGGCTCATTTTGTTCCTCTGACTTTATAAATCCTAATAAATCAGATTGATATTTAAATGTAAAGATTTTCTGTGACTCAGTGGAGTGAAAACCTGAGATTTATCTCTGATCTGACCTCGCGTAGAAGAAAACAGAGTCACTGAGTCACTCCTCTGTTTCCTGCTCGTCATTCCTCACATTCCTCCTCTGTCTCCTTCATCTCACAGCAAACCAGTAACGTGAGCGCCACCCTGGTCCTGTCTCGACCCATCAAAGGGCCAAAAGAGGTGGTGCTGGACCTGGAGATGGTCACGGTCAACAACGTCATCAACTTCCGAGGCAGCTCCATCATCCGCCTGACGATATTCGTGTCGGAGCATCAGTTCTGAGCGTCCCACTCGGACTCCATCACGCAGCTGGTTTGTTTAAAAAAAAAAAAAAAAATCATGATGTCATCGTCAGTAGAGACACGTCCGATCAGGACTCAGATCAGCTGATGGGAAGGATTCCTGTGCTCGGATCCCCCGCCCTGCTTTAATGGACTCTCAGCTTTTACGGCTGTAAAGTGGACTTTGGACACACAGAGGGACATTTATGGTCTGACGTCCTCTATTCAGAAAGTTGTCTTCCTCATGAATCTTCTTCATCCCTTCACATACGTAACATGTGAACGTGGGCTTCATCCTGAAGTGTAACTGCGCGATGTTTGAGATGATATAACAGCCAGTCGTTAACTGAATTATTGATCACAGTTTTCTTTTTCGACCAATAAATGTCTTCCCCACACATCTGTCCCCGGCGTGAGACGGCTCCTGGACTCCCGAAACAGTAACACATTGTCACAGTATCATAATCGCATTTTACATCCCCAAAGTCTGGGGACACTGTGGAGGAATCTGGGTGCACATATAAAAACTTTACTGAACACATGTTGGGATTATATGAGCACATTATAATAACTGTATATAATTTGGTCCAATGGAGAGCACTATAAGAAAATCTGGGATTACATAAAAGGAACACATTTCAGGGACAATGACAAATTAATTATATCAAATAACTAATTTTGGAAACAGTTTATGAAACCCTAAAAATACGGGATTACATTTATTTACAATCATGGGGATTTGGGATGAGTGTGGGATTATACCAGCACATTTCTGGGGCTTTGTGTCAAAATGTATTAAAAAAAAAAAAAAAAAAAACATGTAGAAGGAAAACATTACATTTTTAGGATTTGGCTGCACAATAACAACAATAACTGTCCCCAGTATGAGCAGGCTGCTGAACTCTAAAAGCAACATTTCTGGGATTATAATGATATCTGTAACAAATTGCATGGACACGATAACACGTGCGATATTTGGGTGCACTGTAACAAATTTAGGGGATTATATCAACATTAGTCAATTAAATTTGAGGGCCGCAACCCAAAAATTGGGAGATGTCCAAAATCTGAACCATTTAGGGACCAAAATAATTAATACTTTTTGGGGTAATGCACCAAATTTGAGGGATTTGGCCACTTGACCACACATTTTAGGATCATTAAGATTATTTTTTTAATACCTACTACGCCGATGGGGCACATTTTGGTTTTGCAAAGTGTAAGTGTTTGGGATTAGTGGAACATTTTATGATTATATCAGCACCCAGTAAACGTAAACAGGTCGTGTGAGTTTCTGCCTGGATGATCCAATGAGGTGTTTGAGGATCGCCCGCAGGAGGAAAAGAAAATGACAAACGCAAAAACCCAAACAGAGAGCGGTGCACTCACAACTCTTCGGGGAAGGAAGCGTGAGAGTCCGTGTCAGTCCGGGAATCAGAGAGAGAGGGAGGGAGGAGGGAGAAGGAGGAGGAGTGAAGAAGAGAGCGAGAAAGAGACCTGTAACTAATCGTAAACCGGAGCTTGTTGGTATTCCCCTCCTGTCGGCCCGGTCAGTGAACCACACCGCTGGATGTTCAGTTGGACCTTCAGTGAATCATCGAGCGGTGAGTTTACACTTAAAAAGGTTTTAGAAGTTCAATTAGAGGTTTGTTATGTTACGATTATGCAAATTCATTAATGTGCCTGCAGCCTAAGAGTCGCTGATCAGAGGCTGTTTGTTAAACTTGTATTAATTCCATTAATATGTATTGAGCTCCACGTGGCTTTTTAAACATGGATTTTAGAATACAGTGATTTTATGAAAATGTGTTATGAGGGCTACTACGGACATACTATGGGGTAGAGGTCTATACATTTTTATAAAAACAATTTGTCAACTAAGTTTTGCCTTTCTTCGGAGACGCAAGCAAAATTTGGTATCTATGCCTAACGGTGAACACAGTTTGCAGGCTCTATACATCGACTTTGGGGGATCTGAATGGAGCTAAAACAAATTTGGTGCTCATCTAGTGCAAATTTTGTAGGTGTTCAACCAAATTTTTTTATTTAAAATCGTTTTTTGAAGCGCTATTTTTAAAAGTTTTGGGAATTAGTTAAATCAATTTGGGGTCATTTTTCTGCCAAACCTTTAAGGAACAACAAACAGATGTTGGTGGTGCTGTATGTGCATATTGTAATAAATTCTGGGGATAGGAGCAGATTTTATTTAAGGGCGTGGTAGAAAAATGTGAGATGTTAAATGAAAAATTTGGCAAATTTTTAACTATAATAAACAGCCTGTGCTAAATTCTGAGATTAGACCAGCAACTAGAACATTTTGGAGAATATAGCAAATCTCGACAAAGTGTACAGCAGTTTACAAAAAAATTGTGTTTGCTGCAACATTTAAGGTTACCGCACCAAATTGGGTACCATAAAAAATTCATAAAAAAATTATAATTTTAAGACTGGTATAACAAATCTGGAGGCTTTAGAGTGTTATCGTCTCCTGATTAAGTACCAAAGGTTTGTTCTGGCTCTTTTGGTGTAATCTGTGTGAACATGTCCTATTTCACTAAGTACATATTTGCCGTTGCAGACATGGAGTTCTTAAAAAACTGCTGTAAGAACCTGATGAAGAAGAAGGAGAAGGAGCAGGAGACCCGAGGTGACTGGACGTCCTTCACACCTGTGTATCAGCCAGCTTTTACCTTCTGCTGTCTTCCTCACTGAGAGATTTCTTCTGATTTAAAGTGATTGCTCTGAAGATGCCTCCCAGCGAGGCAGCAGCCTCAGGACAGAAGAGGGGGGTCACCGAGGATTACCTCCTGTCCAAGCTTCCGCCGGACGGCAGAGAGGTGCCGTTCGTCCTGCCGACCTTCAAGGCATCCTACATCCAACCCAGAGGTCCCAGTTACCCCAACCTCCAGCCCGGGCTGCAGAGTACGTACCTGTAGCAGTCAGGAGGTGTTCATCTGAGTCACTCGGTTGAAGCGTCATAATTACCTGTGGGATGTGAGGCGACTTTTGGCTCTGCTGTCGGTCTGCAGGTTCGGCTCGCTGCACGTACACAGAGAGGAAGGCGGAGCTGCTGGGCACCAGTCACCTCGTCTGCAGCCCAGAGTCCAGCTTCCATCGGGGTGAGATGGTAGAGCACATCACGCCCGGGTCGACCTGCCGAGACACCCTAAAGAGCAGAACCTCCGGCCCTCAGAGCCCAGGTACCACAGAGATCCAAATTATCGCAACAAAACAAGGACAATCAAAACCAATACATGGTCAGGAATGACTTGGAAATTAATTTTGGGAATCGGAATTAAAGATATTTGTGAAAAACTAGACTAAAATAATGGTACAGTTTTTGTATTTTGGCCTAATGGGGTTATAGATGCATTAAATATCTCACAATGTTGGATTTGTTTTAAATATTTTGTGAATTTATATCAGATTTCTGAACATAAATCCATAATCTGGACTCTCTAAACTAGATGAAAAAACTTTTTGATAAACACTGACGTTTTTCCTGCAGTTTGGACTCTGAAGCTGGGCAGTCAGGAGCGACTCAGCAGCTCCATGTTCGATCTGTCCAGCCCTCAGAGCCGCAAGCAGGTGAGACCGCTCTCTATCTAATCTGTGTTCACACAGCGGCTTTTTTCTGTGTCAACCAAGACTAAATATAGTTTTACAGTTTCCACTGTCCTCAGCAGCAGAGTGCAAACAAACCTCACAAAGCTGGTATTTTGATTTAAAGAAGGAGATTTGAGTGACATTTCATCTGGAAGAGCTGAAACATTTTACAAGTAACTTTACTTATCTTTGCGCCATTTAAAAAAAATAAAAGTAACATAAATGTAATGAAGCCCAAGTGTGCCAAAAAGAAAAGAAAAAATATTTAAAACATTGCAAAGATTTAGTTTTGTGACATTCACACAGAGCCAAGCTAGGTGTTTTCCCTCTTTTTTCAGTCTTTGTGCTAAAGTAAACTGAACGGTTGCTACCTGTAACTTCATATTTACCGTACAGATGTGAGAAGGGTGTCAAAGCTTTCATGTTAAATAAATAAAATGTTTTATCAACAATCGGAGAGATTCTCTGACGCTTCTCCGAGAGTGGAAATAAAATGTTCACAGAGAGTTATTTAAAAACAAACGGAGCGGTCCAAGTTTTTATATTGACATTTAAAGTGAGTTGATTGATTCACGATGGCACCTCAAAGCCTCGCTTTGATCTGCTTCCGTTAGCGTTAACTCCAAAACAACTGATGAAAATAGCATAATTGTATTGATGACTTTATTAAATTAAAGTGATATAAATTAACATACATTATTGACTATTGTATGAAATTTTCCCACGGATCAGCTTGTTTTCTTCCAGTTTATCTGTGAATCTATCTGTTTGCCGCATGTGATTCAGCTGCAGCTTTTCTGATTGGATATTCCTGCTGATTGTCTTGGACGAAGCGACATCTAATCACACATGTGACGTAAACCTAGGTCACTGTGTTATTCTTGGTTAAATAAAGGATGTGGTGTACTGTGCCTGTCACCAGCTCCTTATTGTTTGAGGCTGTCTTACAATAAATCAATCAAAAGTCTATATTAAACATGACGTGTGTCATTCATGCAGAGCCCAAACATCAGAGCAGTTTTAAAGACACACTGGTGTGAACTAACACAAGTACGTTTCTGTTCGCCTTCTCGTATCTCGGTTAAATTAGTTAAAATGTTTAGTTTGGCAACATCGAGAGCAAACAGTAGTAAATAATGAAAGCAGGAAAGTCATGGCACTTTGGCAATAGATTGATGGTAAACAAATAAACCAGAGTGGAAAGGTGCAGAGGAATACCAGTCATCTGGTTGTTTCACCACTTTGTTATAGGCTGAAATATTTCAACAACTAGTAGATGCTTTTTATTGTCATAAATCGATGAATATTCAGTGTATTGATGTGAAATTTGGTGCACCCATTAATGGCTCCCAGGTGATGATTTTTTTTTTATTTTTTATTATTCAGCGCTGTTATCAGGTAAAAATGTTAATCTATTGAACACTTTTTCCCCATGTGTTTACCAGTTAGCACAGTTTAGCATGCTAACACGCTAAACTAACATGTTGAACATCATGTTAGCATTTAGCACAAAGCGTCTCTGTACCACCGTGCAGCTTCACAGAGTTGCTGTCATGGCTGCAGTCTTTGTAGATGAAGAAGGTTTGAAGTTTCATGCCGATCTGACTGTGTTTGTTTTCGCATGCAGCATTTAGACTCCTCGTCCAGCGCCTTCAGCAGCGCGTCCTCCATGATGGACTCCATGGAAAGCAGTCTGGGTAACTATCAAACACATCAAACCTTCTTTTAAGTCTACGAGCTTCCTGCTCACACATTAATAACAAAGCAGCTGATTCACGGCATGGCTCAATTCAACTCTGCGCCACTTTGATTTTCCATCGGTCAAAACTTGTAGAAAATAGCTGATACTGCGATTGGTATCCCTTCGGTTGAAGTCCCAGTTTAGCTGAGCTGATACTTAAAGGTGAAGTGAAACAGGTGACCATCTGCCGTGGAAACAAAATCAATAAAAGCACCTGGTACTAAAAGCGATTCAAGTCGAGTGTAATTGACGTTACCATGCGGGGGAAAAGCAGCAAAATGAATATGACTTAAATGACTTGGACCACACGAATTGAACACAATTTTGACCCAGTTTAGTTGTCATCAACAAATATACAGAGTGTCAGGAACAACAAACGAGCTTTGTACTGGACATCACTGAAAAACAGGCGACTGGGACACCGCACGCCACTCCAACAAAAAGTCTAGCATGTCTGAATTTTTTTTATTATCTGTCGAGTTTGACATATTTTCCGACGTGTTCCTTGACCTATAGGATGACAGAGTGTATCACACACACAAAGTGCCTCTGTAGCCATGATTGACAGCTTCTTGACCGGACGACACAGAAAGTCACGCACAAACGTGTACGCAGATTGTTCCGGGTCGTACTTTCTCTCTCTGACAAAGACACGGAAATCATTTAAGGCACTCTGATTTAATCTGACAGAGTTACAAACAAACATATTGTTTTGTCTGATTCTGGCATGCACTGAGTACAAAGCATACCGTTGCGCTGCTTATGACAAAAACAATGCATTGTCTGATCAAGATCACTTTGCATTGTGAAATAGTGTAACAACAGAAACACAAATTAACTCCAAAATCTTTCTGGGATAAACTGTAAAGATTGTGTTATTATTCAAAGCATATTTTTATTATAAGAGATTGATTGATTGATTGATTGTAATTCATCTGTCTTTTAGGAGGTCATGCAATGCCATGACAAACAGGCTCTATTATTTACAGAATAATATAACTATAATCTGCAGAATTAGATGTAATCATTTTAATTTAGGGACTACAAACCTTTTCATTGGACAGAGCAGGAAATAAATCTTGATTGAGATTGTTTTCAGACAGAAGATCTTTTTCATCGTTCAGGTTCGTTAGATAAACACTTAAATTAAAGGGAATTAAATCCTGGATTATAGGTTCAATTTTGCACTTTTAAACTTTCCTCTTCCTCCTCTTTAATCCCTGATTAGCATCATGTGATACTTTCTCGTCACGCTGAGAGGACTTCATGCTTCTGGCCTCTCGTTCTTACAGACTCCGTCACGTCCAGGGACGAGCGCGAGCCGGGGAAGGTTTGTGTCCGGCTGAGCTACCAGGAGGCTTTGGAGCAGGTGTGGATCACCCTGGTTCAGGTAAGGTTACTTACAGAGTGGAGGGACAAGAAGCAGCATTGTGCTTAATGAAAGGAGCCTCTGTGTATCCAGAACACAGGTCTCTGTTCGCTGCGCTCAAAGCTCTATTAAGTTTGGCTCGGACGCTCTGGAGGGAAAAGGTTGTTTTCTAAGGAACGAAGTGTCCTGATTGATGATGGAATAGTGATCAGTGTATGTGAGGAGCTGCTCGCCTTTTATGCAGAGATGAGTATTAATTCGGGGGCCAAAAATGAAAAAGGGGGCACTTGTTTCCCACCTTCATCTGGTTGTGGTGTTGGCTCTGTTTGTTGTTGTTGTGCGGTGGCACAAATGCCCTCGCTGTCAGACTTTATGTCATTTTGTAGACCATGAATTGAAGATATTTCTGTGATTATGCTATTTTTTCTAAATAGACCACTTTGTAAAAAAAAAAACATGTGCTTACCGTAACAGCACTCAATCCTATTTCCTCTTTTTATAACCAGTGTTCAGACCTCAATCTTCCTCCGGACGCAGTGGAACAACAAAAGATCGGTTTTAAAGCGATCATCACCCTCCCCAAACCCGTCCACTTCAAGAGCTCCATCAGAGAGTGCTGTCAGGTATTTGACAAGCTGTAATCATCCTCCATATGCTATCTTACATAAGGGTGCGGTTTTACCACATTGTGGTGTGAAGGATAAAATTACATAAATCTGACTATTTGAATTATCACAGTTGGACTTTTGTACACAAATACTATGAAGTTAACTTGGAAAAGCTACGTTACTTTTACTCGATTCCTCCTCTGCTTCCAGGATGTATCCTTCATGGAGACCTTCGTGTTCGCGCTGCGTCTGCAGCAGTTGCGTTGCAGCGCCTTGGTGCTGCGGCTGCAGATGCACAACCCCAGGAAACGTACGGTGGCAGAGTGCGTCCTCTCCCTGCGACAGCTCGGCCCTCAGGAGACGGAGCACTGGCTCGACCTCAACCCTCCATCCAAATCCTCAGTAAGAGTTCAAGATCAGTTTAAATCTCATGAGTCAGACCTGTGGCGCTAGAGTGGTTCTGGTTTCCAGGAATTAAAGGGTTATCATCTCGGTATCTAAATACCAACCAGCAGCAAACCTGTTGGTTTGTGAACTTATGGTTACTTCCTACTCAAACCACTCTGAACTAGCAAGATGGTGACGGACAAATTCTGAACTGGAGGCTTCATAACGTTCACAAACCAACGGGTGACGTCACTGTTTGCTATACTTCTTCAACATTTTCCAGACCCAGAAGCTACATCCAGTCTTATATACAGTCTGTTCTTATTACCAAATACCAGCAAAACAACTAACTGACATCCCATCAGCCTCAGCTGTACTTTTATGTTAAATGCTAATTAGCAATCGGGCTAAACTAAGATGTGGAACTCCCCACCGAGCTGCGAGCATTGCTGTATATCCCTTTTCTGTTTTGTTTTCTGTCCTTTTTCTCTCCAAAGAAGCTGCTGATATTTTCCTTGTTGAGGTTTCTCTGAGCTCAGCTGCTTTTGCTTTTAAGAGCCTCGGCTGAGTGGCAGTGATTTGTACAATTTTGGTCTTTTGTGTGCAGCAGATGGATAAAAACACAGACTGAACAACCAAAGTACAGAAACAGTTAGCGTTTTATTGTCACTGGCCAGACATCCATCCATTTATCAACACAACCACTCTCTGCTGGTGACATGGTTTGAGGTTTGACCTATTTTCCACGTCTTCCATTTCCAGAATGAGCACTCTGGTTTCTTCTGTTTAAAAAAATTAAACCTATTTCACTTTTTCATGTGGTTATGCAACAACAGCGTCAATATTAGTACGGGACATTCCAGTGAGTTACAATACATCATGGGGACAGTTTTATGAGGTGTACTCAGGGCTTTGTCTGTATTTACTGCACTCATACAAAAGGCTGATAAAAGATAGCAGCCAGCAGAGGAAGTGGTGGAGAATAAGTAGTAAAAGTCCAAGATATTCTCACAGAGAGTTTTTCATCTTGGTCTTGACAGCTGAAGAGTGAGTAAAACAAACTTGCGGGTCTGAAAAATGAGGCCGATGGAGAAGTGCCTGAAGCTGCAATACCACCGAGTGCCACTAGAGGTTGGCTCCAAAAATCCATACATGAAATACAAAGTCAGTAAATGTTTTGCACCAGTTATCTCGGTGTTGATAGCTAAAGTCACTCCTTCTTATTAGTTTTCTGGAGGGCCATTTGAAAATAATCCGTCATTAATTAGAAAATAAGCTTCAAAAAGACGAGTTTTTGGGGTGTGTCTGTTTGATTGACAGGTCTGTGGTGCGGTCAGGTTACAGCTATCGGTGGGCGTGACGTAGTATCGTCAGGTTTCCAATCAGATCAGTCAGATCCACCGCTCGCTCCTCCTCCAGCTTGTACAAATATGGTCACTTCCTGCTCCAAACCGCTCCGAACTACCAAAGATGGTGACGGACAAAATCCGAATACGAGGCTCCATAAAGTTCTCAAACCAACGGGTGATGTCACTGCTAGTTGCCGCTTGGGTCGATTTGACTCAGAACCTGCGAAAATTAGTTCCTGCCCACCAGTAGTGGAAACCTGACTGCACCACAGGCATGTCAATCAAACAGACACGCCCCCCAAAAACACAGCTTTTTGATTCTTCTTTTCTAGTTAATGACGGGATTATATTTACGATCAAAAATAACTCCGTATCCTCCTCCAGGTGTGCCACTCTGAGCTGCATCTCACCACCTGCTTTCAGCCAGTCAACGGGCGAATCCAGCTGCAGGTCCTCGCCGCCCAAAACCTCCCAGCATCCTCGTCACCGCTCACACCAGGTAGGTGTGTTTTAAAACGTTTAAACGACAAACTGTTAGTGTTGTCAGCCATCATTGTTTACGTCTCCTCCGTCTCTCCGTTGAAGCCTTTTTTGTCAAAGTGGAGATGCACCAGTCGGGGCAGGTGGTGATGAAGAAGAAGACTCGAGTGCTGAAGGCTTCGGGGGGGCAGTGTCAGTGGGCGGAGACCTTTCACTTCCTGCTCTCCGCCTTTGACCACGCCTGCTCACTGTCAGTCAAACTCTACAGTCGTAGCTCAGTCCGGAGGAAACAGTGTCTCGGACAGGTGAGTCCAGGTCTTTTTCTTTTACTTACTTGTATTATTTGTATGTACTTTTGTTAGCAGATGTTCATTACTGCTGATATGACAGTTTACTTGTATTGAATGATGAACTCATCCTTTCCCAAGAGGCTTGTTGTCTCTTACGGTGTTTTGATTACAGTATACTGAGGAATGACCTTCTTCTGTGTGTGCATCAGGTCCATCTGGGATTCGACAGCCCCGTCCTCGACGTCGTGGAGCAGTGGAAGGACACCATGGCTCACCCGGAAAAAGTGGTGCCGGCGTGGCACAGCCTGACTTCTTCCTGAACCTCTTCACGGTCGGACGTGATGCTCTGCAGGTCCAGCTGCATTCCTGCACGCTGTCCGCTCAGATGGACCGGACTGTGGTCTGCTGAACGTGCTCTGAAGGTCCAGAGAGCCGACGGTTCAGGCAGTCAGTGATCGGTTGTAAATGAGGGTTTCGAACAAAGTGTAGGTGATGGAATGGCTTTTTGCTTTTAGACTAAATGGAACATTTTTCTTAAAAAACAATAGTGTCTCTTTAACTAATTTGCTGTATTATGAAGCTGTATTCTGTAAGTTACGTCCTTTATCACTGCTTTTTCGTGAAAACCTTTTCCAGACATTTGATGCAATGGAAACTTTGTTTGTTTTTAGTCTGTAAGTAAGATTCATCTTTAAGGATTAAGGTGGTGATGTTCTGTATCTTTGTCAACAAAAACAGCTGGGCATTGTAGTTTTTTAGCAAACGTGACATAAACAGACGACGGGGCATCAAGGCAAAGCGTGTAATAGACTCCCATTCAACTTCTATCACATGACCTGCTTCTGTTAAGATTCATTTCCTTATCCTGTCTAAAAATAAAGTTTCCCTGTAGTGGGCAGGCGTCTGTATTACACACTTTGCCGTGATACTGGGCTGAAACTGGAGTAAATATATTTTTTAGAGGAGGATTTCAACACATTTTTTAATGTTTTATGTTCTTTATAATGTAGAAAACTCCACAGGATGTCATGTTACTGGACCACACAGCAGCTCATGTATCAAACTGCACTTTATGTTTTTTTTTTAATGTATTTAATGTTGAAAATTTAGTGTGATTAAAAGTAGCCGTCGTTTGGAAATATGACGGGTGTTTATGGAACGAATGCAAAGTGATATAATAGTTGACTCTGTAGATACTTTTTGGTTTTCAGTAGAATCTAAAAACAATGAGAGGATCTCTGATAGCTCAAGAATTTAGATTTAAAAACAGATGCTTCTGACTTTTTGCTGCATGGAAAGAAAACAGGCCAAGGTCCTGCAGAATGTACGTTACACACAGCTCCTGTAGAACAGATCAACAACCATAAAGCAGCGTGTCACTGTCACATTTTATTGGAGAGTCTGCATCTGTTTCTCCTCCTGACCCTTGAACATTGTGTTTATTTGATCCCATTTCAATGTTTATTATGAGACAATTTCATGTCGCTTCTCTTTCTGTTTACACTCAATCTCATCTTCAGCAGCTGAAAAGTTGTTGTTTTGCTCTTTGAAAAATCAGAACGAGTTCCTGTGAACCGCAGTGGTCTATTATTTTTGATTAAATGTTTCCAAAAAGGAACAAAACATACGAGTGATCACAAGAAATCATTACTTTCAAAGACATTTTTTTTTAACTTAAAATGTATTTTTAAATGATCTTTCCTCTGAAAATAATTAGTTCTGAATGTTTTTGAAGTGTGAATTTAGGGCATTTGCGAAGAAAACATCCGGATTTATTGTCCCAAAGAGGAATCCCGTCTCCACTTGAGGTCGAGCAGCGACATGCCTGTGTGTGTAACTAGCTGTGGATTGGGACACACATACACACACCCAACTAACAATCAGTCTGTGGACTGAGAAAACACAATGTGGCCAGTGTTTGCATTTGAAGTGTGTGTGACCAGGACAACCTGCGTCAGAGCCCTTCACATCGTGGCGCTCCAAAGCACCATCACCCTCTTTTTGTTTTGTTGTAATTACTGTTTGATTTATGGTTAATGCTACACAGGAGACATTCCAGACACACCTCCACCTGTGGATGTGATTAACGCTCAGGAGATGTGCTGTGAAGAAGCAGGACTTTGAATTTTTGTTTCCTCTGTGATCAACAGATCTGAGGTCAGTCCAGTCGTCTCCTGACTGCACGCTTGTGTGAGCAGATTTCCTCACCTGGGAGACGCAGTGGAGAATTTACAGGAAGATGCTCTTAAAAAAACATCATGGTGTTTTTCATCTAAACGAACCTCATAAATCAATCAGTTGGACTTTATTGGTATTTAAAATTTTCATACAAACGGCATCTAACAAAAAGTGCTTCCCAATAAAAAAGATGATAGATAACACACTCAGAAACAGGAGCAGAAAAACTCACACAGATCTGTATTGAGTTAAATAAAATATTGAAATAAAGTATAAGGTTATGTTAACTAGTAAAACCAACTAAAATGTTTAAATAAATATTCAAATAAATCAATAACATTCAATGAAAACTAGTAAAACCAAATAAATGTATGTATAAAAAGACAAATCAATGAAATTCAATCAAAAGTCAAAATACCAAAAAACTAGTAAAATCAAATAAAATGTATATATAAATAAATAGACAAATAAATCAATGAAATTCAATTAAAAGTTAAATAAAATACTGAACAACTGCTAAAACCAAATAAAATGTATAAATAAAAAGACAAAGTGATCAATTAAAATAAATTAATGGTCAAATTAAATGCTAAAACAGAGTATAAGGATATATGAAGAGGTAAAACCAACTGAATTGTAAAATTAGACAACTATATATCTAAATAAAATAAAATAAAAATGTAAATAAAGTATTCAAAATAAATCTGCCATGAAGTCAAACCAGCTATATGACAGGTGTATGACTTTATATGAAATGCTGCTGTTTAAATGTATTATAACATGAAAAAAAAACGGTTGGAGAAAAAATATGAACAAAACTCTCAAGTCCTGCAGAAAAATATTTCTGGAATTTTTAATTTCTGAGAGGAAGCAGGAGTATAAGAACCACCCTTTTCTTTTTTACTTCTGAAAATCAGGAAATGGAGATGAAGCACGAGGAGGACGGTCTTCAGCGGGGCCACAGATGGCTGCGCATGCAGGGGTCTCTAACAATGCCTGTTTCCAGTGGTCTCATTAATTTGTGCACTTTGCAGGAGTAAACCTCTGCAGGAGGCTCCAGTCCAGCTGTCCTCTGATTGGCTGCAGCTGCTGCAGACTGGATGAGCTGCTTCTCATCAAAATGGGATAAGAACCTCCAGCCCCCACGCCCCCCTCCTTCCGCCCCCCCGGTTTCGTTTTCAGAATCTGAATTCTTCACATACTAAAACTGATGAATCTGTGGAGGAGAGCCAGAAAACATCCTCTCAGGTTTCTGCAGGAGTCGAGGCGCCCTCGTGTGGTGATGGTTGAAAACTGCAGTGTTTTATTGTCCTCCCGTGTTGAGCAAAGGTGTGTGTGTGTGACGCATTCTTCTTTGAAGACCTGAGCAGGAATGAACAGACAGAGCTCAGTTGTCAGGATCAGAGAGAGTAACATGGAGGCAGGGAAGAGAAGCTCCACTATCAGAGAGGGATTCCTGGTCAAACGGGTGAGTTTCATTTCTGTAAAATAGGGAGTGTATTTTTCTTTCATCTGTTCTCCCATCGTTCGCTACTTTTTGCGTCGCTTTCCACGTGCGACGGTGACGTTACCGAGAACTTTTTTCTCTAAAACAAATCTTTGATCACAACAGGGTCACGTCGTGCACAACTGGAAGGCGCGCTGGTTCGTAATGACACCAGACAAGCTGCTGTATTATAAATACGAAGGAGGCAGAAGAGACTCGAATCAGAGAGGAAAGATCCCACTGAAGGACTGTGTGATAACATGTCCGTTCCTGGAGTACGAGAACCGCCCGGTGAGTCACTTCAGAAACTTTCTGAGACGTCCTTTCTTTTAAAAACAGTAAAAATGATCCGTGTAGTCACAGCTGAACTGAAGTTTTTCATTGTTACAATACAAATCACAGCTCAGGCTAAATTATAAAACGTTCCTGTTTAATAGGAGAAAATAACAATTTACTACTAGAAATGTTGGTTTAAACTGAAAACCTGCCTCTAATTGCCTCAGACATATTTTCCTTTTATTTATTCTATTCACATTTTGATATCTAAATCTATCTTTCTTCTAATTACTTTAACATATTTTTATAATCTAATCTTTTATCCTAGTTTCCTTACTTTCTTAGCTTTTATCTCTTTAATGCCTTTCATTGTCTTCATTCTCATTTTGTACTTTGACATTTGATCACCAAAATTGAATCAGTTAATCTGAGTCAAAGTGAACGATTGTGTGACATTTAAGGAAATTCCATCGAGTCGTTCCTGAGATATCATGTTCACGTGAATGTGTCGAATTGGGGTCACAGTGACCTTTGACCTTTACCCCCCTAAAATATATTCAGGTCATCTTTGGTATCAAGTGAATGTTTTTGCCAAGTTTGAAGAAATTCCCTCCAGGTGTTCTTGAGATATCTTCTTCACGAGGACGGGACGGACAGACTCACAACCTAAAAAACATGATGCCTCCGGCGGTGACTATCACCTGGACGGAGACATGAAAACACACGAGTTTCCACATATTTTCCACATGTGATCATATGTCTGATACAAAGTGAATTTATTCACTAGTCAGTGTTTTCCTTTGTTTATGATTTTATTGGTGGAAACCACAGAAGGTGCGTCTCCACCAGCTGAGGCTCCGCTCCTCACTGCATTAAATAAAACATTGCCTCAGGTTTGTCTGTTCTGTCCGGACCTGATCTCCACCATCATCATCATCTCCCGACTTCAAAGAACCTTTTGTGTTTTGTTCTAAGTTGAATTTGACACATTTTCTGACACTAAAGGAAGATTAATGTTCCTTTAAACAGCTGGTGTTTAAACTCCAGACGAAGCACGGCGCGGCTCACTTCCTGGAGGCCTGTTCCAGAGAGGAGAGAGATGAGTGGGCCGCTGACATCACCGCCGCCGCCAACAAGCTGCAGAAGGGCGACGGAGGGTCGAAGGTCACGGACCAGGAAGAACCAGATGGATCCCAGTTACACAACATCAACCTGAGGTACACCTGAGGAGAAGGAGATGAGGAGGAGAGGAAGAGGAGGAGGCGGTACTTATATTTCTGTCTGTTTCTCTCTGTCAAAGCAAAGTGTTGGACTCCATGTACGACGTCCACAGTGGCATCAAGATGAGCAACCACGTGGAGCAGGGCAACACCTACAGCAACTGTTTCTCAGGTCAGCCTCGAAAAAACATCAACAACATGTTATCTGAGGTCTCTTTACTTGCTGTTTACTTCCTGTTTACTTTCCTGCACGGCTGATGCTCATACAGCCGGTTGGGATTAAAATAACTTCTAAAAGATAAATGTACAGGTCATGAATTTAGAGTTTTCTAATTAG
Organism: Embiotoca jacksoni; assembly: GCF_022577435.1. Taxonomy (NCBI): domain Eukaryota; kingdom Metazoa; phylum Chordata; class Actinopteri; family Embiotocidae; genus Embiotoca; species Embiotoca jacksoni. Next base: position 1,335,445 of record NW_027185378.1, read on the forward strand.
TTTATTCTAAAGTAAAAACTTAAATTTACTTAGATGTAATAGGAAATATTAGTTTAGTTGTAACAAAATGAAAAAATGGTTTACTGTCTTCATACAAAATAATATTTTTACTTTGTATGAAAGTACATTTTTATCTTTGGTAAAATAAATATTTTTGGTTGATATCAAATCAAATCATAAATACAATTTGAGGAAAAACTAATAATTTTTAGTGTAACAAATTAGAGTAATTTTTTTTAAGTTGGTCCCAAGTATAATTTTTTTCAGCTTATGTAGTAACAAGAAAATGCATTAAAACAATGTTTATGAAGGGAATGAAGAGACAAATACAAGAAATTAAATGTAAAAAAAAAAAATATATAGAACAATAATAATTATAATATAAACAATAATCTTAATAATATCATAACACAATTATTTAAAATAAGTGTCTCTGAATTCATAGTGAAGTTGAAATGATTCTTGGTTTTTTGTGTATTTTTTCATCTTTTTAAATATGTTTCTACCCGTTTATGTGTGGCGGTCCCTGCAGGCTCGGCGGTGGTAGACTGGCTGGTGTTCATGCAGCTGGTTCTGACCCGGGTGGAGGCCGTGACGCTGGCCTCGGCGCTGCTGGAGGAGGGCTTCCTGCAGACCGTCGGCCTGAGGAGCGTAGAGGCGCTGCGCACGGCCGGCCTCGGCGAGCAGCTCATGGACGACTCCACCGCCCTCTACAGCTTCGTAAGTACTGCTCAGACTGACCGGTTGGAGGCAGGTTTGGAGTTCTGCTCTGGTTCTGACGGGTTTCTGCTGATTGACAGTCTGACAGTCTGAAGAAGAGAGGCAGTGTGAAGGCCGAGACGTCGCTGTCCGCAGTGGAGCTCAGTGGGAAAGTAATAAAGAGAGGATTTCTGATGAAACAGGTAAATAAAATTCCATTTCAAACGAGACACTTTGCGATCGCCAGGTTTTGAAAACATCTGTTGAACTTTCTGGAAAGAACTTGCAGAACAGACAGAGCGAAAATAATGTATTAATGTTTATAACTGCAGATAAGTATTTACATCCAATCTGATGACCTAACAATGAAAGTAACCTGTTGCTGAATGGATTATTAATGTATAGTAATCCCTTAAACAATCGCAATAATTAACGTAAATTCAGGAAATCTCTGCACTATTCGTAGCAGCTTGAAATTTTGGAACATTCACGCGATTTTTTTTCACAAAAAAAGTAATCAGTGGAAGTATTACAGCATAAAGTCAGACTTTCAAAATAGAATTCCAAAAGTAAGCGTTAATTTCCAACCATCAAGGTTCCGCCCCCTCTCCTCACCATCAAAACAAACTGCTGCTAGCTCACCGCAACAACAGGAAGTGACGGGGTTTGTGGGAAATTGTGGTCTTATGATGGGAATGAGGAATATGTTAAATTAGTTTTCTCACACTTCCAGCTATAAGAGACTGAATGTGGATTTAGTGTTGAATGGATGTGGGTTAAAGCTCTTATTTTGACAGCAGATGAAGCCTTTGTGTTCTATATTAGTCAAAGACTGTCTGTTGTGGAAAGATATTTTTAGACACTTTTTATCACTTTGAGCCCCAAAACAGAAAGAAAAACAGAGTACAGGTCAGATATTTCTGTGATGTGCAGCAGGATTATTATCACAGAAAGTCAGCACATGTTACTCTTTAGCAGGTAGGAGTTACTCAGTTTGCAATTTTTACTAATTCTTGTAATAAAATCATTTAAAACTGCAAATTATGTCGCAATTTTTGGACTAAGTTGCTGCAAAATTAAGAATTTTTGATCACAACAATCACAAAAAACTCTTTCATTGCATTAATATCACAAAGAATAAACAATAAACAGCATCTTTCAGAGGTTTTCCACAACCTGGGAACCCTAAAGTTGTCCCTATTAATGCTGTGTGATGTATTATTAAATATTTTATTGATAAAGTTGTTCACTGCATGTTAGAGGTTCTGGCTTCAATCAAACTAACTCATCTTTGAACACAGGGACACAGAAGGAAAAACTGGAAGGTGCGCCTGTTCGTGCTGCGTTCAGAGCCGGCGTTCCTCCACTATTATGACCCCACCACGGTGAGTGAACAGGCGAGGCAATAAAGGTTTGATCAACAGCTCTTCCTCACGTCTGACTCACTTCCTGTCTGTCTTATGTCAGGATGACATCAGCCCGGCTGGCGGCTTCTCCCTTCGAGGCTGTCTGGTATCTTCTCTGAATGATAACGGAGTTCCTTCAGGTGAGTCGAACTCCAACAACTCCTCACAAACTTTACATTTTTAAACCAAATAATCAGAAAAAAGGACCAGGTTTCCAATCCGTCCCCCTTCTGTCCACCTGAACACGTTTGATTATTCCGTCCTGACGCAGGTAAACTTCACTGACTCTGATTTCTCCTCCCACGCAGGTGTGAAGGGAAACATTCAGGGCAATCTGTTTAAAATCATCACTCAGCTGGACACTCATTACTTCATCCAGGCTCCGACTCAGCAGGAGAAGATGGACTGGATCGACGCCATCAGGCTGCAGACGTAGAGCTGCTGGGTTTTATTTCAAATGGATTTACACATTCTGTGAATGTAAGTGACGGAAAGCATCAGAGGTTACAGAACGTTTGGATCCACTTCCTGTCAGACGCCGCTACTTTAGGTTTGATTGTAATTTGGAGTTTTAAAAGGCATTTTTTTAAAGTGCTTGTTTGTAATTTCCATTTTCTGCTACTTAATTATTGTAGTTCACAATCATACAAAAGAGAAATATAACTAACTCACCCACCGATGCACCAGTAACAATATACTATTAATGTTTATATAAGAATATAATCAGTTCGAAGCCATTTTTAACATGCATTGAATTTATTCAAGAAAAAGCATTAAAAAGTCTTAAATTTGATGAACTATAAAGTGTTTATTTATCCTGTTGCTTGGTGTTGAGAGACGTTACACACTTTTAAACTATAAATTGAATTGTTTGGACTTTGGATTGCTGGATTTCCATCTTACTTTGGCCCATAATAATATAAAACTGGTATTAAATTACATTCAAGTTGCTGATAAAAACCTCTTAAAACATCTTAAATTCAACTTCATGAGCTCAAAAAAGTTTTGTATTTATATGAAGGTACTTTTCATGAAGTAAAAACGTCTGACACAGTGATGAAGTTCAGCACATGTAGAGACTGGAAGAGTTTCAGGAGGAATTTATCTCAATCATCAGACCTCAGTTCAGGCCAACACTCCCACCAACAAGCTGAGTCAGGCCTTTATCACAATGACTCACTGTGAGCTGGTGGTGTTTTATTGCTTCCAGTCAAATCAGGAGTGATGTAGGCGCTCAGAGATCAGACGCTGTCGGAGAAAATCAAAGTTATTCCACCACAAAACAACAACAAAAATAACAATAAAAGTGATTTATTGCGGTGAAGTAAAATCGAAACATTCACAGAAAAAGTGCTGTTGGAAAATAAAAAGTACACAAACTGGTGAAGTTAATAACAGAAAGTGCAACACTACCTCTAAACCTTCCAGCTGTGTGAGAAACTAAATGTACCGCGCGTGTTTACTGGCATGCACGAATGTTTTTACATGATTACACCTGTTGCAGCCCTCAGTCGGGCACAGAGTCACAATCTTTGTTATGTAGTCAATTTGAGGAACATTCATCTTCATGCAGGCGCTCGTAAACAAAAGTGTTTTCAAAGGTTAAATACAAAGAAATCAAAGACAAACGTCTTAAAGACCGACGGGAAAATATTACAGCTCAGATCACTTCGTAGTTCAAATCACATTCCTCATTGGGTTTAAGACATTCAGTCGATCGTCTTCAAGTCCCCGGACAGGTAACCTTAGTGGAGGCACTTTGTCTTAACACGTGGTTACGAGGCAGGCGTGACTTTGTTTGAACGTGGAAACACAACATCCCCATCGTGGGTTAATTTACTCACTCTACTCTAATCCTACACTGTCCCAGGGCGTCCTCAGGTTTAGGAGTCTGCGGGGGGAGACGCTGCTGTTAGGCCACCTTGGTGAGCTGCAGGTCGCCGAAGACTCGTAAGGCAGTGAGGGAGGCGAGCGGGGAGAGGCGGTGGGTGAAGCCGCACAGAGGCTGTCCGTCCACCAGGATACGAAACTGCTGGTGCTCACAAACGATCTCCATCTGAGGGTCAAAGGGAAAAGGAAAAGATTTGTATTTAGAACTGTGTGACAAAACAAAATGCAAAACAAAAAGTTCCTTATTTACTATTAAAACAATATCAACAGTGGTTACAAGTAACTTAAAGACATCCTAAAGAGTTATTGGCCACTAGTAGTGCTGTGGAGCGAAGTTTTCTCCATTTTGATGCTATATGCTGTTGCACTAACTAACAGAAACCTGACTGCACCAGGGGCCTGTCAATCAAACAGACACGCCCCCAAATATACCTCGAAGCAAGAAAACATTTTTCAGGCTCCCGTTAAGCAATTTTTATTCAAGTTAGTGGCTGCCATCTTGGAGTTCAATACCGCAGGTCTCATGAATTAATACAGTCATGATATTCAGTGCCATGTTTGCCAGTTTTTCCCGTGGACACTGGTGGTATTTAAAAAAACAACAACATCCCCTTTAACAGCAAACCCAGCAGCTCCAAAACTTTTTAAAGTTTCTATTCAAGTTAACCCGACACCATTTTTGAGTACAAGACCCAGTTCTCAGTAATTAATACATTCTTGACGTAAACAGTACAGGTCTTAGCATTTTTTTTTTTTTTAGCAAATATCCTTCTTTTTAAGAGGCAGGAAATGCTTTCAAAGTGTCTGTTAGGCACAAAGTACTTGCTTTATTTACAAGAAAACTTCATTGGGTACTTTTAAAATTTATATAATCTTCTGACGAGCAGCTTGATAGCGCTCTGTCCTGAGGTAGAAGATGAACAGAAGAATAAGAGACAATCTCAACCAGTTATATCCTCTCTAGCACTGGAGAAACTATGACAAAACAACAAGCAGCACGCAAAGGACAAACTTTTGTAATTCTCCTTTAAGGTGCAGCACAAATGTCTGTAACCCAAACTGAAGAACCTGGACAACATGAGGATTCTCCCACATTACCAACATTTAGTTCAACCTTACTGATGACTCTTCTTCGTGTGTTGCCTCCATGCAGAAAGTCAGAGATTGTAAAAGTACCTTAAAGGCTTCTCCGGCTGCAAAAGGAAAGAAGGACAGCGTGTTTTCAGAAGGACCCCACTTCCCGGCCAGGCGGGCGTTCCGTTGGACCGCCTTTTCCTTGAAGCTGACTTTCAGCTGCAGACCCACGTCTCCCTCTGCGTCCTCCTCCTGAGGACAGCTGGACAGAATCACCTCGAGGCTGCAGACACCAACACGAGAGAGATTTTCTGTCTTTTATCAAACAGTGACCTCTTCTGCAGCTCATCATAATGTAATCAGGAGGCATTTAAAAAAGACTGAGGTGGAAATAAACGTATGAAAGCAGGAGAATGTGTAATATTCTTATCATTTTACAGAAAAAACTAATGAAATGTAATACCATTTTACACATTAAACTATCTGGAATCATACACAACTTTCTCCACTTCGACCAGATGCTACGTTTAAGAGCTACATGTTAAAGGATCATTAATAAAATAATAGAGCGCTGACAGGAGTCATTCAGCAAAAAAACACTTTTATTTCTGAACCTCTGGGAGACTTTTGGTGCCACAAATTATTTTTATTGAGATTTTGCTTAATAAAATAATCGAAATGTTTCCTCCATCACTGCCAGCGTCTCAGTCATTTGATTTAATCTTTTGGTAAATAAACTAATCCTCCATTTTACAGGGTTGTTTTTGTAATCTGGTGTTGGCCTGGAATTATTACAATCTCCTTTTAAATTCATTTAAACAGCCTCTGAGACTTAAACAATAGATTTACCCAGTTGGGCATCACTGAAGAGGAGATTTAGCACTCAGACGACCTAAATCAAAATGGGAGTAAATCTAAATCCGCATATAGATCAGTAGAAATTTAAATTTTAAAGCATTATTTTGTAACGTATTGGTCTCAAATTATTAGTTTCTTTTTTCAATTCAGTTGAGCAATTTGTGAGAACCAAACCAGGGTTCTTTTTTTACAGATAACATAAATCTGTAGTTGTTATTAGGATTATTATGCACATTTCATTCCTTCTTTCTCACCATACTGCAGCCTATAGTTGTGTTACTCTGGTTAAATGAGGTTACTGTGGAGTTTCACACTTAAAGAACGTTATTTTCTTCATGTTTATTTATAATTCTCAAGTTATAATAAAAGAGAAATACCATTTTAGCTTTGCTTTAGTTGTAGAATCACAAATATAAAACATCAGTGCTTAAAAAAATACAATAAAATAGACCTCGTGTTGGTGTTGGTGATTTTTCTACATTTAATAAGTAGAGGTAAGTAATAAGTAATAAGAGGATCTAAATTAACAAGTAAATCTAAATCTTCATCAATCAGGATAATTTAGAATCTACTGAGAAATAAAATCACCAAAACATTCAGTGGAGGAGGTCTCTTGAGGTTTGTCCTTAAAAACTCTGCTGAAGTGTCAGCAGCCAAAAATAAGTTTTCTGACACAAAAAAAAAAAACAGTTTATTTCTGCACAGATCGTTTGTAAACTTAAATATGCAGCTGATGTTATCAACCGATGGATTTCTACTCATGGAGTGACCCGTTAGATTTCATGGGATTTGCAACTCTCCCACGCGTTCACGGACTGACCAGTAATTAGGGAAACGCACCCTCATTATAAAGATATTTTCCCCAAAAAACAGGGACCAGCTGGTTGGCAGTCAGTGTGCACTCAAACACAAAACAACAGCAGCTTTTAGATCATCTTTAGCATCTTTAGCACCAGCTTTTATTGGCTGTCACTTGAACAATTCTCATTTTTCTCTCTCTTTAAATTGGAACAGGTGTGTGCACTTACCTCTTGGGTTTTTGGTTAACAATTCCCATCACCACCAGCTTCATTGAAGGCCGCATCCCGCCTTTTATCTCTCCGGTGTAGTCCCCCTGTGAGACAATGGGTGCAGATGAGGATGAGGCCTGCACCGCTGCACGGGACAGCACACATTTTAAGATGAGGATGTGACAACAGCTGCAGGTGCTTCATCACGCAGCTTGCTGATGCGTTCACCTGCGGCGCGGTGCGGTCTGCAGCGCCGGTCAGGGGAACAATAGCTCCATTGATCGGGATTTTAAACAATCAGCTGCACAGACAAACTGTACTTCTTTTTTTTTTTTTTCAGGTCAGCGTGCAGGATGATGCTGCAGAAACGTTACAACGCATGTTACGATAAACAAACAAAGAGGATGATACATACATTGTCTTTCTTGTCGTTTTCTTCCATTCCACTCAGGGCGTGATGCGGTGTGGAGGATTTAGGCAGTGATGCCAACAGAGGACTGATTGACTCTGCCTCTTGTTGGCAAACCCCGCCTGTACCACGTTGTCATAGAGACTGGCTCCCAGTTTGGCAGTGATGATGGAGGGAGGGAGGGAGGAGAGGAGGGGTCTGCAGACTGAAAGGACTCACTACTAATGAATGGGATGATCCCTTGCTGCTTCCCTGCATATCATTAGCAGCATTTTCAGTACTAAAGTGCACCGTGTGTTCCTATCTACATGGTGCCTTCACTGGCCATGGTTTTCCTCAGGATTACTAACCTGGTTGTACACCTTATTTTATTGCTTCTTGTGCACATAACTATATTTAAGCAATTTAAGTAATAATTGTGAAGTAAAAAAATCTAATTGTTACTGGACAACAAGGCTGGATTCAATTCAGACACGCCCTTCATTTGACCCCTCTACAAGACTGGACCTGGGAACAATGACGACATAAAATTTTCCACTTAGAATTTCCCTGCAAAAATATTACATGATAATATGACAATGTCATATCGCCCTATCAGCAGATTAATCAGCACATTAAAGGTGAAAAAGTCATCAATAAACTGTGGAATGCTACTTAAAGACGTTAAAGATGATTGTTGGTCTAAAAATATATTAACAGTCCAATAATTGCCCCAGTAATTCGTTTAAATATTCATGTATGGAGCCTTTTCTCCAAATTAATGTATTTCCAACTGCACCTGAAAGCAGCAGTGCAAACCAGAACCCGGCTCCCTCGAACGCCCACCACGTGCCAACCTTTGGCCAACCAGCATCCGGGAATCAGCTGATTTTGTCACATGACCTCCGGCACACACCTAACATAACAGGTTGCAAGAGAACCGTGGCCGGAGCGAAATTGATCCCCAGTTTTGGGGGGCAAACAGCACAAAGAAATGAGTAAGTGACTTTATTTTATACTAACAAACCTCTAAACGCTTTTTGTGCGTGTGAGAACGTGCGTTTGCTCGCTGTTACGGAAGTTAGCTAACTTGTTTTAGCCGCAGCCTGTCAGAAACATGTTAGCTATTGCTAACCAGAAGAGATAGCTGTCAATTCTAACCAGAGACGAGGATGTAAACTATAAACAAAGGCGTTTTAAAAGCGTAATTAATGATCTGTAACGTTTCGGACTCGCACACAGCAGCACCACAGACAGCCACTGTCTTTCCCAAACATCGGGGTTTGTTTGCACAGACATTTAAAGGCACAGATGACGTTAAAATGCGTAATGTTTCGCATGGGTGGTGCGGATTGTGCTTCTCATGTCAGTAAAGAATAAACCGTGGATAAAAGGGCGTGAAGGGAAACAGATTTACAAAGCAAACATGTAATAAGTGATATTTACATTAAAATAGTCCGTACAAATCAATTTCCTGGAAGAAAATGCAAACAATGAATCAAAATATGCTAAATAATCGATTGCAATACTGAATAAAAGTCTCAAATCCAGCCTTATTATACACTTTATCGCATGAATTGACTGTATACTGCTATACATAACTCACTGTGTGGAAGAATGAGCACTTTTTCTTTATTCAAGTTTTTTTTAAATATCACAAATCATGTATAAAATCAAAAACTATTTACTACCTAATTGTTAGAAAAATTACTCAGAGGCTGGATTCAAAATCAAACACATCGGACATTTATTCTTGCAAGAAGGAGCAAATACATGTACACTCAAAGAAAGGTGTCCAGCATTGCTCAAAGTCTCTCCTCTGTAGTTCAGCTTATATACAGTGTGACAAACAGTTGACCCCCATTCCCTCTGTATATCTGATTTTGTAGATACTACTGAGTGAGGTCGTAGGTCACAAGATAAAGGTACAGAGACGTTGTAACTAAGACTATAGAACCATGTTGTGCAACAGATAGACCAACATTTGACAAGTATGATGAGTTCGTTATTTTCCCATCATTAATTGTGCCAAAAATAATTCTGTTAAGTAATTATTATTTCTTGTGTTTTCAGTTGTAGAATAAAAGATACAAATGCACGTCATTGTAGCTGTAAACGTTTTGTTTCAGGTGAGGAATGCTCCCGCGTGCTCCTCGGCTACGCGGTGGTGAAGATGCCGGTTCACGCGTGACCGCTCAGCTGAGGAGCGTCACGGTGAGAGCGACCATGCATCCTTTCGGCCGTGAAGCCGAGACCTCCCTTCAGGACCTGTTCGAGTATTTCAAGAGGTGCCTGCAGCACGGCGAGTGGCAGCTGGCGAGCGCTTGCGTGCCACAGCTGGTGAACTCAGCGGGAGGACTTTCAGAGAACGTGCACAACATAATCAAAGCGATTGTCTGCCATCCGTACAGTTTAGCGTGAGTCTGATATCAATTATCATAAGAATATCAGTTTATTTTTCCTCTGTGACTTTAATGAATTGTTTTACAGATGGGAGTCTGTCGGCAGTCCACACAGACTGGCCTGGTTTTGGCTGCAGGTGTTGGAGAAATGGACAAAAGAGCAGGTGATTCTGGAAAATGTCTCTCTTTTCGATGGATGAAAACATGAAAAAAAATATCTTTATGCAACATTATTTAAATCAGTCAAACAGTGGACTGTATTGTGCTGTTTAATAAGGTGAAAAGCTGTTTAAAAACCACCCATTTACTCGTTCTGCCCTTCACTTCAGGTTCCTCCACACGTCAGAAGAGAGCTGGAGTTTCTGCTCCTCCTGGAGGAACTGGGCTCCGAGGGAATACCAGACACTCTCCTCAAGGTTAATGGAGTTGAGACTACATCTGATAACTTTACTTTGTTATTGCATATTCATCTGTAAATGATCTTTCAACAGGAGTTGCAGCAGACTTTCATGGACTCACAGTCGGAGCGAAAGACATCAGAAAGTTCAAGAACAGCAGCAGCTGCTGCAGAGTCCTGCCTGAGAACCCTGTTGGAGAAGAAGAAGCCGAGACTCGCTCAGACTTTAGCACATTTTTTAGAGGTATTTTACAAATATGTACTTATGTAATTTAGCTACATGAAGCTGGATCAAAAAGTTCACAGATTGCATGCGACAAACAGTCGCACTGTGACGTGCACGGAGCAGGAAGAAGCTATGACCTTCACGAGTAAGTTTCATCACTTAAAATAGCACCTGAGTTGTGGCGTCATGGCAACAGTTATGAGAACATGCCACTCACAGTGCGTTGAAAACTTGAATAAACAAACTCCCGAAAGTTATAACGTCCTCCTGCTCGACCAGTCTCTGAACTTTTTTATCCACCCTCTTATATCTCTTCTTTTTGTATAGCTAATAAATTGATTTACAAAACTTCAAAATTAAGTATACATTTATGTTTAAATCAGATCATATCTTATGTTAATTTCATATGCCATAACATCTGTAAATATTGAAGACCTTTGGTGTTTCTAAAAGGTTCATCTTTTCTCAACAAATTGTGTGACTGTGGCGTATTTAAATTTCATTTCACTTTAGAAACACTACTTCCTTGATTTCCTCCTCCAGGATGAGTCCTGCTCCGAGGACCTCCCTCTTCAGCACAGCTTCATCCAACACCTGCTGAAGAAGCTGGGGAAGCCGGAGGAGGTGGACGAGTGGGTGGATGAGATCTATGCCGTGCTGGCTGTGATGCCGTGGAGCTCTCGGAGAGGAGGAGGAGGAGGAGATGGAGGCGGCGGCGGTGGTGGCCAACTGGAGGCGCTGTGTGAAGCTCTGTGGGCGGCCAGAGACGGACCTCTCAGGGAGGAGCGGGTCCTCGGCTGCCTGCTCCGCCCGCGGGGCCACGCGCTCGTCTCCGCCTACTGCCGCACCGCTCTGAGGCTGCAGAGAGATCAACTGCTGAGGAGCTCACCGCACACACAAGGTAGTCGGGTCCACTGAGAAGGGTTTACATCTGTTTACGGTGTCAAAATCCAAACAGCAATGTGGATGATCTGTTAATTTTGTGCAGCTAAAAAGTTCAAAATATAAGTTTTACAGCACAGTGCTGGTAATCCTCCCTGTTAAACTCCATTGACCTCCATCTCATCTCTAAAGAATCATTCTTCCTATTTCTGTCCGTCTGCTGCTCATGTGCTGTTAGTGTGTCTGATGTCAATGAATATAAGAAGAGACGAGAACATTTAGAAAAACCTGTCAGGATGACAGGTGTTAATTATCTGTAAAACGCATCTTGTATCCATCTTGTCCGTTTGTTTTTACGTCTCCTCCTCAGCCGACCTTCCTGAAGCAGAGAAGCTCGTCCTCAGTTTATGTTGCCACAAAGATCGTCCTTCTGTCTGGAGGACCATCTACTTCGAGTGCCTTAGCAGTGGGAAGCACTTCCTGGAGCAGGTCCTGGTGAGTAACCATGGTAACAGAGAGGACAGTCTCCTTTCAGCATCTTTTGTTTTTATGATTCGGTGCTGGATGCTGATGGTCAGGAAGTGATGTAACGGGACGGGCTGCTTCCTGCAGGTGACATCACTGGACCTGATCAAACAGGAGGAGTTCACTCTGCTGAAGGACATCCTGCAGGTGGAGTTCCAGCCGCTGTCTCGTCTGCTGCTGCTGCTCGGGTGGACGCAGTGCTGCAGCCTGAGCTCGGCTCAGACGCTGCTCACCGTGCTGCACAAGGAGCAGGTCAGAACCGAAATAGCGTCCATGTGGTGTTTTTTGTTTTTTTGTTTTAAAACTGCAAGAAAACATTTCAGGAGTGAAATAAGCATTAATACGTATTCAGACAGTCGGGGTTTCATATGTTGCAAACCTAAGGAACGAACAGCTTTCCATATCACTGAGCTGCATGCGAGCGGCGAAGGAATACATACATCTGCATGTACTGAAGCAGAGTTAAAATCCAAGCCTCTTTGTTTCTTGTAAAAACCTTCCTAATATGTTTCAGAATGAACAGAGTTGAGTGTTCAGAGGTCTAATCAGCACCAAGAGACCTGATCTTTGACCTTTGTTGCTGACCTGCTCTTCCTCCGTCTCTCCAGGCTGCAGCCAACGACTCGGTCCTGCAGGAGTTCGCTGATCTTCTGTCATCTCAGCTGGGAATACTTAAGTGGTGTAAAAACAACAACCTGTAAGCTTTTCGTTTTCTTTTTTTTTTATATATATATTTAATATTTAACTGTGGTTTAATTCCAGCTTAATCATCTTTTAGTTGTAATTTGTCCCTCTTGTGTCTCTGTGTGCAGAGGGATCTCCACGGAGGCTCTGCTGGCTCAGCTTCACACTCTGGACAATCACTCAGCTCTCTACATCCTCCACTCTCTGACTCCGCTGCCTCAGTTTGAAGAGCGCAGGATATTAGACCTCCTGCAGCAACTGCCAAATTTACCAGAAACAGGTTCACATCATCCACTGTCTTCTTATTTTAGTCCTTTTTATATTGCTGAAAGAACAATGACTCTGATAGTGCCGGTGGTTCTTTTATTTGACTTCCTGCAGATGACGCTGAGTCGGTCAGTTCTCTGAACCCCGGCGTGCAGAGGAACGTCGTTCTTTTCCAGGGCTTCTGTGCCATGAAGTATGCCGTCTACGCTCTCTGTGTGAACGCACATAGATACTCAAACTGCAGCGAGTGCGAGTCCACGCAGCCGCAGCAGCAGCAGCAGCAGCAGCAGCAGCAGCCCTCAGAGGCAGAAACGGACAAAAACAGAAGCTCGACTTCCTCACAAGGTATGAAAGTGGGAAGTTCTGGGTGGATGACGGATGAGAGAAAAGCTTCCTTTCTGCTAATTTTAGGTCATTCGCAAAAAATTAGACAGTAATATCATGACTTAAAAAAGAAGTAAAATATCTTGAAAAAGCCAGATTGTGTTGTTCGGATTCATTTAAAATCTTTTTTTGATAGCTGAGAGCTTTTATTTTGAAGTTTTAATGACATTTCCACAGTTTCTTATCTTTTAAACTCCCTCTACTTCTGTAATACTGTTTTAATACTACAACAAGAATCTTCTGATTGTTGTAAAGCCAACAAGTTCATCCCTCTTTACCGACCTTTTTGTCTTTTTATGTCGTTCTGAATGATATTCTGACTTCCTGTTTCCCAGGTTGCCATCTGGCATTCCATCACTACCTGTCGGAGTGTCAGCTCTACCTGGAGACCGTCCCCGCCATGTTCCGCCTGGAGCTGCTGGAAAACATCTTCTCCCTCCTCTTCCTGTCTACGGCTGACTTCTCCCAGCAAGTTCTCTCAAATCTGAACACGGGGAGCGACTGTCAGTCAAAACCAAACGGCAGAACCGGACCTGTAGAAGCAGAACCCAGAGGTCAGACGGAGGAGGCGGAAAAGCTGCGTTCAGGTTCAGCGGCGCTCCACCACAGTCACCTGGACCTGGGTCACTTCATCCGGGGCTGCAGGGGGTTTCTGGTGGACGTGGCGGGCATGGAGGGTTTCCTGAAGCTGCTGAAGGAGGGGCTGGAGGGCATGTGTGTGGTGGGTCAGCAGGACGGGCAGGAGGCGGGGCGGGCGCTGCATGGAGAGGCTGAGGCCGTGGCCAGCCTGGGCTGCTCGGTGACCGCCGACACGTTTGGGACGCGCCTGCAGAGGCTGTCCAAGCGCACGGCGGAGGCTCAGTGGAGGCTGCAGATCATCACCAGCAACCAGGGCAGCGCAGGTGACGAGCTCAGAGGGGTTCTGCAGATTTCTGGATTCATCTCTGTGCACGAAAACTAAATACTTTTCAATTTGACCTGCAGGTTCAGAGAGTCCCTTCCAGATGTTGGCAGCCAGCTGTGCGGTCACGTCCCTGGGAGGCAGCAGGAGCTCGAGCCTGAGGAGGAGGCGGAAACCAGGGAGACAAACGTCCGTGGAGAAACAGAACGGAGAAGTTAGCACAAGCGCTTCAGGTCAGAAACGTGTGAAACTCGGGTGCTGATGATGATCGAGAGACGCAACTTTCAATACTTCCTCATGAAGGTTGTCGCTTCCTCTTGCTGCGTTCACGTGCAACAGAAGCAGTCTCTGAACTTTTTGTTCCACCCTTGTATATTCGGTGTTTCTCAAACGTTGGATTTTTGGGATTGTGTGGTTATTTTCTGTAACTATGATTTACAGATGTCCCCTAAAGCTTCGTGGCTGCACACAGAGAAGCCTTCAGTTCCCGCTCTGTTCCTGCAGGGCATGCAGCTCGTGTGTGGCCACAAATATGTCTGTCTGAAAAGAGAGAAACAAGAAATTCTTAGTGTCAGAATTACTGAGTGAAACAAGAGGCCAAACATTCCCCCGAGGCTGCCGATGTTGAGCCTTTTTTTTTTTTTGTGCTCTTATCTTCCTCTAGAAAATATGTTGATTTATTTATTTTTTGGCTCCATGCCGGGCTTTTTTCTTTCAGGAGAATTCAACATATTTTATAAATCATGAATTATTTGTGTTGATATTTATTGATCATTTGTCAGACGGTGGAGGAGGCCCAGCAGCAGGCAGTGCAGAGCTTGAGTTCTGCCCGTGTGGAGGGCCCCACAGCTGGCTGGTCCCCGCCATGCTGTCCCCTCCGGAGTCCCTGCTGATGTCCTGCATCCGCCGGGGGAACTTCATGGAGGCCCGTCAGGTGTCGGTGGTGTTCGACCTGGAGGCGTCCGCCTCCTCTGGCGAGCTGGTCTTCATGGAGCGCTACAGAGAGGTCCTGGTGGAGCTGGGCCGGGTGGAGCAGAAGATGGAGAGTCAGCCCATGTCTTCGTCCTCCTCCTCAGAGGGCCTGGGGTCGGCGGCTCCAGCGGCAGTGGGGTCTGGGAGGAGTCGGTTGGGCAGCAGCGGACGCTCCACGCTGCAGGCCATCGGGAGTGCTGCTGCTGCAGGTTCGACAGGTTCTTCCTTTGTTCTGCCTCCTGTTGCTCTCGGGTTTAGTTGCGTATTAACCCACCTGTTTAAATTTGTTTTAACTCTGGCCTTTTCAGTGTGATCTCCGTTCCACGTTGCGTCACACGTTTAATGTGGTTTTATTGTATTTATAGCAGAATTTATTTTAAAAAAATACTCGGAGAAAAAACATGAAGCTGCTTCAGGCTGCAGTGGAAGAGATGTTAAATATCTCAGTATGTTTCCTTCCTTCAATTTTCCTCCTATTTGTTTTACATTTGTTCAAAGTGATGCATCAACAGTGATTGTCCTCCTTCCCTCTAAAAACTGCAGTTTACTATGTTTTAACAGCAGAAAAGTTTAACCAAAAATAAAGGTGCCTGAGCTGGAAATATATCGATATTTTATCGTATCGCAATATGACACTTCATTTTGTCGATTTTTTTTTTTTTTTTTTTTTTTTAATGTCGTAATATGTTGATATGACATCATTTTCATTTTCTCAATTTACCAAACTGTTCTAATATTTACCCACTTTGTCATTAAATCCACATTACTGATGATTATTTATCAAAAATCTCATGATGTAAATATATTTTTAAAGTATCAGTAGTCATCCCTAAAATATCATATCAAAAATGATGTTTGAATTTGGCCATATCACTGAGCACTAAATGTTAAAATGTTCTAGTTATTTAAAGAAAATATGAACAAAATATGTCCATAAATTCAGAGTTCAGGTTTTTTTATCAGGGATTTCTCCTGTTACAGCTCACTTGTTCTTTACTGCTTTAATCTGTTGCTAAAGTTTGTGTGCCCACAGTTTAAGATCATTTTATTCTTGTATTTATGATAAACTATTTATTTTTACATTTGAAAGGCTTTTATGGATTAAAAAAAAAAATAACCACATGTGTGTGTTTCCCTGCAGGAGTGGCCTTCTACTCCATCTCCGACATCGCCGACCGTCTCCTCAGCACTGCCGCCCACCCGCTGCCCTCCCTGGAGGAGGGCTACTGGCTGAGCCGCTACTGTGCCGCCGCCGACTCCTCCGGCCTCCTCGCCACGCTGCTGGAGGAGCTCAGCCCGGCAGCCATGGCCGCCTTCGACCTGGCCTGCTGCCACTGTCAGCTCTGGAAGACGTCCCGGCAGCTGCTGGACACGGCGGAGCGCCGACTCAGCAGCAGCCTGGAGGCGAGAGGTACGAAGCCTGGATTTAAGGGACTAAAAAAACGGATTTATTTTGAGATAAAGGAAACGACCAAATACGACTGTTTGTGATATGTGCTGTTTTTAAAAAAAACATTTTTTATCATCTTCAATCCCTCTATGTTTATCCAGGAGTAGGAGTCGACCCTAAAGTGCCTCATGCT
The DNA here is from genome assembly GCF_022577435.1 of Embiotoca jacksoni. Classification (NCBI taxonomy): domain Eukaryota; kingdom Metazoa; phylum Chordata; class Actinopteri; family Embiotocidae; genus Embiotoca; species Embiotoca jacksoni. Next base: position 1,351,993 of record NW_027185378.1, read on the forward strand.
GAGGGGATCTGTGGGTTTCCGATGGTTTTACAGCAGATCAATAAGATCCTGAATCATTCAGCGACTCATAAAGGCTCCGTCAAAACAGGTGAACGCAAACACTCAAACATTTTCATCTGGGGAATAAAAACTAGACTTTTTACATTTAAATATTCAGTCTGAAGCGTCAAAGTTTGATTCAAAATGTTCTTTTCTTTTTTTTATAATTCAAACCTGCTGGCCAGTGACTCATCCTAAAAAATGTAGAGAAAGTTTACTTTGTCCCGGATCCTCTCTTCTCCGTAGAAGCTGTCGGGGACGACCAGGTGTTTTCCAGCCCGTTTGGTTGCTGCATCCAGGAAGTTCTGCTCTGCTGCTACCCGACTCTGAGCGAGGAGAGCATCTCCGCCCGGCTCAGTCTGACTCAGCGTCTGGAGAACACACTGCACAACCTGAGCACGGCGACGGACGGCACAGGTCGGCACGGTTAACATGCAACGCGTTAGAGATGTCAGAAAGTGTCAAAACAAAGAAAAATACTGATAATGTATGTAAACCTAGAGCTAAAAGTCCATCGTGTTCAAAACTCTGCAGTATATGACAATTTTAGTAGAATTAAAAGGATAATTTTCACTAAATAAGTTGGTCCTGGAGTTATAAAAGTCTCCTCCAGACATTAAAATCAGAGGATTGGATCTTTTTTTCCTGGAACATCCTGGAGTTTATTTTAAATTTGATCTGTAATATTCTCCCTGCAGTATTTTTCTATTTGCTGTGACTGAACTTGTTTCCCAAGTAGTTTTATCTCCTTCAGCTCATCAACAATCACTTCAGGCAACATGAGCTTTTTCCTGCAGCTGCTAATGAAGGTTAACCTTCGTTACCATGCCAACAGTAACATCACTGCTCTGCTGCAGCCCAATGGAGGAGGAGCTTTAGGACATTCAGGCATTTTGGTCCATTTAACAAGAAATATTTAAATCAGTTTGTTGTTTAAAATACCTTAAAAAAAAAATGCCTGAAAACGCTGTGAACGAGGAGATAAGACTGGAAATAAAATAATGTAAAAATGCTCATTAAATTCAACTTTTTATCAGTGAAAGTCAGAGAGTTTGACGCTGCATGTCATATTTGTACACAGTAACTTTAGTCATCATGACACTCTTTTTTTTCTGGTATGTTAAAGAGTGTTTTCAATATTCTGTCTCCTATCAGAGGGCAGTGCGGGCAGCTCTCTCCTGTCTCTGCTGGTCGATCAGGCCAGCCTGAAGCAGGCGGAGCTCGACATTCATCCCGTCCGCTCCAGCATGAAGCAGCTCCTGCGCTCCCTGGACGAGCTCTGCCCCTTCGAGCCCGACGGAGATGTCAGCCGGCCGGATTACGTGCGAAGTTTCCTCGACTACGTCAACACGCTGGCATCCGTGTTGGTGCGCAGCCTGAGTTCAGAAGGTAAACGGATTTGTTTACTCGGTTGGAAACGAAAGGCTTCAGTTTGTAGATTCATTCAGTCCTTTCATCTTAGGCTCTTCCAGGTGTCTCTGGAGTTTCTTTTGTCTTCCTCATCCTTGTTTTTCTTCTGATTTCTCCCTCGTTGTTTCTCTCAGATCAAAGCGGTGAAGTGAAGCTCGGGAATCCTCTGCTGGTTCTGCTTCAGGCTCCGTTTCAGCTCCTCACCCACCTGCTGTTCGACCGACAGGTGTCTCCCGACAGGTACGCCGACGCCACATCAGTGCCAACAAGTATTCACACAACACGCCTGTGGTTGGTGGAACTACTCTGTTCATGAGAGAATCCACTATTCAAATTCAAAAGGTTGTTTTGTTCCAGTGAAAAGCAGCTCATTTTAATCTCCTCTAACAGGGATGATGGAAAACCGGAGTCAAATCTGACCGATATACTTTATATTAACTGAAATTAAAATCGAAAATATTTATTATAATTCATAAAAATGGTTTAAAATTGTAAGAGACACTTTAGAATTCTCAGAAATGCTGATTGGGTCGACAGTAAAAGAAGAAATAAGTTTCTGATCGATGTGTTTGTTTAGTTTATGACAGGAATGAGATGAGTATTTGTTGCTGGGGAAATTCAGAAAGTTTCAGTTTTAATACTTTGTTTAAAGAAAGTATAAAACTGTGTGTCTCATGTCCTGTTTCGTGTCCAGAGTGCTGTCTCTGCTGCAGCAGGAAGGTCTCCGTCTCAGCGTCCAGCAGGTGATCGTCCAGCGGTGCTGCGAGGCTCTTCCCGTGTGGGTCTCCTGTCCCGGCGACGACAAAGACTCCGGTCAGGACAGGAGAGACGAAGGAGCGTTCGGTGTCACCGCCTTGTCCAACCTGCTCCAGCAGTTCGCTTCGGATCACATGACCTCTCTGGGAATCGCAGACTCTCAGTCGGATGTGAGCTCCGAGTCCGAGTCCTCAGTGGACGACCGCTCCACCACCCCCACCAACCTGTCCACGTCTCCCCCCTCTCAGTCCTCTTCCTCCTCCTCCTCCTCCTCCTCCTCTTCCTCTTCTTCTTTCCTCCTCACCCCCTCCGCCCTGGCCTTCCTGAAGTCCCGCTCCCCTCTGCTGGCCACGCTGGCGTGTCTGAGCGCCTGTAGAGGAGAAGCTGCCCGGACGCAGCCCTCTGGTTGGTCGGGATATTTCCGCAGCGGCCGTAAAGAAGTCGTCCTCGACGGAGAGCAGATCTCCAGAGAGGTGGACAACCTCCTGAAGGAGTTCCCCATCCTGCGGGCGTACCTGCACACCATGGCTGAGCCGGTGCTGGGCGCCCCGCTGAGCGACAGCAGGGAGAGCTCCACTGTCTGTGGGAAACCTCTCATTAGTCTGATGCTGTGCGGACCTCAGGAGGAAGCCGCTCAGGCTGCAGCCGCCGAGGCCTTCCAGAAGGCTCTCTCTACCAGAGATCTGAACCGAGCCCTCGGGCTGCTGGAGCTGTACGGACAGGGCTGCAGCCAGGAGGGGGAGCTAAGAGACCGTCTCCTGGCCTGTGCTGCTTTAGAAGGTGAGTAATAACTACTCTCATTAAAGTTGTTATGTAATGACTTCTTTTTTTTTTTTTTTTTTTTGTTATCATGTAGAGGCTTCTAAGAAATACTGATATGACCTTTTGTACAAACATGGAAAGATACTTTATTGTTATTGCTTATATAAACACAACAAAACAGTCGTCTCAGCATTTATAAAATAGAATAAAATACCAGGTCAAATATATAATTATAATTTTTTTTTTAAATGCATGTTTTTACATAGAAATCTAGAGATAACATTGTCAATATTGTTGCACAGTTACAGCAGCACTATAGTCATTTGTGTTTTTCCCTGAGGGCACAGAGTGTAGAGAATTCTGGGTTCAGCAGTTTGTTCACAGCTCCCAGCGAAAAATGCTTTTTTTTTCAGCATGTTGGTTTGTGCTTGTTTGACATTAATCCTTCTTGAGTGTGGGGGTGGCCTGGTTCGAGCGGATTTCCTCTCTCCTCTGTAGACTCGTAGTAATTTAGGAAGAAAAAAATACAAAAATATTTGCAAGTTTCAGCTTCTCAAATATGAGAATTTGCTGCTTTTCTTTGTTGAATATCTTTGCAAAGAGAACATTTTTGAGTTTCCAACTGTTTGTCAGACAAAATGAAACATTTTAAGATGTCACTTTGAAAGAAGCTGCATATTAAACAGATTTCTTAATAGTTTAGTCAAATAGTTTCTTTGAATTTCTTTTCATCTCTGTTTTGCGTGATTAGTGACATCACCTCACCATCTCAGGTGTTTGAACTGTAAGTGAGACGTCCGTTGTTTTTCAGACGGAGACGCAGGTATCGGTCAGCTGTTCCGGGTGCAGGACTCCGACCTGCGAGCCCGTGTCGGCCTCCAGGCTCTGGAGCGGTGGCCTCTCTCTTCGTGCCTGGAGCTGCTGGAGTTCTGCTTGAACGACGTCGGCACGGAGGCAACGCTGAAAATTGAGCTGGAGCTGAAAAAGAAAGAGCTGGACATCTACTGCAGGGTAACACTGAGCTCAGTTACTATATCACACTGCAGCAGATATGAACCATGAAATCACATGAAGCTTGTGTAATTTTACATGTCAGGATCTTTATCTGGCTGCTCAGTGGATGTTTTCAGTTCTTGTGTTGCAGCTGAGAGAATTTACGTCTCGAGTTCAGCATGCCGAACACGTTCTCCGAGTCTTGTATAACAGACTCTCCATGTCCTTTGTGAAAAAGTCTCTGTGCTTTCTTCCCCTCGTCACAGATGTTGAACTTACAGCCCCCGTTGCCGTGGGCAACCTGGCAGGAGCTGAAGACCGAGTCCAAGATGAACTCCGAGTCTGTGTTATCAACGATCCTCGAGGCAAAAGTAGGTTCAGCACCAGTTTAAAAGAAACATACACATGTCTTTTACAAAATCAACGCCACACCCTGGTCTCATGACTACATGGCTGTTTATGTATCCTAAATAATATAATGTATATTTTTTTAACAGGAGTTTGCGGTGTGTGAGCAGTGGGTGGAGCTGTATCCTGTGTCTGAGCAGCTGAGATTGCGGCTGCAGACCGAACATCTGCTGCATCTGCTGGAGAAAGGACAGTCGGACGAGGCGTTTCAGGTCCGCACCGACTTCTCCGACTTCAGATTTGAATCTATTTCAGGATGTTTAACATATCGAGCAGTAACCAAAAGAACTGACATCATTTTTGTGCAAAAGTACTCAATTTTCTTTTATGTACTGTATGTGTTCCAGAAAAGTCAGAGGAGTTTAACTGTGATTTTGATCAATTCTTGCTCCGTGCGTCGCTGTTTCACCTCCTCTTGTTAATTTCCTCCGTCCGTCTCTTGGTCTATTCAGTTACTCGAGGGTCTCTCTGATTTCTCGGTGGGTCTGGATGTTTGTGAGCGTGCTCTGGACCGCCGCCCTGGATTGGCCACGTGTCACTTCCTGACTGACTATCTGACCCTGCACTTCCAGAGGCAGGTGTCTCCGGCACGTCAGCGGCACATCCACGCCCTTCACCTGGGCTCCAAGGTCTGTGAGTGTGGAGACGGTTTCAATCTATATGATGTTTTTAAGGAGTACTCTATCCACCATATTTTCTTTAGAGATTTATTTCATCCAGGCTCTGGTAATCTCACGCCTAGACTATTGTAACTCCCTCCTGGCAGGTCTACCTGTTAGCGCCATTCGTCCTCTGCAGCTCATCCAGAATGCCGCAGCTCGACTAGTCTTTAACCTCCCTAAATTCACTCGCACTACTCCGCTCCTCCGCTCCCTTCACTGGTTGCCAGTAGCCGCCCGCATCCGTTTCAAAACATTGGTACTTGCGTACGGTGCTGCGAACAGATCGGGTCCAGTCTACATCCAGGACATGGTCAAACCCTACATCCCACCCCGTTCACTCTGCTCTGCAGCTACAAATCGGCTGGTCGCTCCCTCACTGCGAGCTAAACACTCTACAAAATCACAACTGTTTGCTGTCCTGGCTCCTAAATGGTGGAATGAGCTCCCCAATGACATCAGGACAGCAGAAACTCTGTACATCTTCTGTCGCAAACTAAAAACACACCTCTTCTGACTTTACCTATAGGTAGCACTTTAGTAGCGCTTAAAATGGCATTTACTGATAGCACTTTGTAGTTTGGCTTTCTTGAAGAAATTGTATTTTCTTGATTCCTGTTGTTCTGGGTTTTGTACCCTCATGGTTGAAATGCACTTATTGTAAGTCGCTTTGGATAAAAGCGTCAGCTAAATGAAATGTAATGTAATGGTCAAACTTGCGTTTTCTAGAATTGCAGCAACATTTGATGTAATTTCCCTTCAGTTGTCAGTAAAGTTTCCTTCTTGCAACTCAGTGACATCACTCATTACACACTTCTAGAAATTCTGGCTTGTGGAAAACAGTTTTGCAACTTTTTGTATCCTAAAATATTGGTAAACAGTGAATTAATCTGCAGGAAAATATGTAAAAAATGTGGAGAGTATTGTTCTGACACAAAGACAAACCTAAAGTGAAGTTCAAACCTGGATTCTTCCAGTAAAGGTCAACATGATGCTTCCACCTGATTGCTGTTTAAAGTACTTCTGTTTCAGCAGTTCTTGTGTAACACGGATGCTATTTTCACCATCAAGGAGTATTATTCATATTCATATTCATATTCATATTCATATTCATATTCATGCTTCACATCTTCAGGGTGAGTAAATGTGTGCGTGTTCTCCAGATGCTGCTGACTCTGCCCCCAGCTGCCCGCCACGACTACTTCCCGCTGCTGTCGGACCCTCTGCTGATGCTGGAGCAGCTGCTGATGAACCTGAAGGTGGACTGGGCCGATGTGGCGGTCAGAACCCTGCGGAGCCTACTGGTGGGTCAGGAGGCTGGATTCAGCAGCGACGACATCGACAAGCTCCTGGTGGACTACGCCTGCAAGGCCCTGGACTTCTCCTGCGCCCCCCGAGAGAGGTCTCGATCAGGTCAGTGGCACGCAGCACACTTGTGGACACGAGGACAGATGTGGACAGGTGTAGACACCTGGACAAATGTTTTAGTGATGGTTCAACTGCCACTGGATACCCTCTGATTCTTAGTCTTATTTATTTATTCTTTAATATGATAATGATAATCGGTCACCCATTCGAGCTCGGTCGCCCGTCTTCATCCCCCTCGAGCTTGGTTTTGTCGCCCGTCTTCATCGGTTTAGTCGCTCTGACCTGTTATATTTACATATTTGAACTCTTTCTGTTCCAGACTCCATCATCAGCCTGCAGGATGCTCTGATCCAGTGTCCCGCTCAGGACAGCAGCTCCCTGTCCACCAGCCGGATCGAATCTCCAACACCTTCCTCAAGTGAGACGTCTGCACGTGGTTATCACAGATTTTTTCTTTTTTTTTCTTTCTTGTCTTTATTATTGATGTTCTTACTTAACTGTACTTTGTTTCCAGGCAGCACCCTGACACACGCCTCCCCCACGAACAGCGCCGACAGGGAGAAGGATCGCGGCTCGTCGGGGAGGAAGCAGCGCTCGCCCGCTGAGTTCCAGCCTCCGGATCAACCGCCGGCCCGTAAAGACTGGGTCCCTGACACCCAGCAGCACGTCTGCATGGTCTGCCAGAGGGAGAGGTTCACTATGGTGAGCGGTTATAACAGTGGGGATGACACAGATTAAAAAGAAATGAGGTTTTACGTAAAACATGTTTATTTATTTATTCCTCTTGCAGTTCAACAGGCGTCACCACTGTCGGAGGTGCGGCCGTCTGGTTTGTCATGCGTGTTCCGAGAGGAAGATGACGGTTGACGGGTGTCCTGAAGAGGAAGTCAGAGTCTGTGACCAGTGTTACACCTTCTTTCACCCAGAGTAAGAACCTCTGCAGTCAGATTATTTAATATCATTGGGTTTGGATTGGTTCAAATCTAGCAGAAAGAATTTGAAGTAATGCAGCAGGTTTTATTTGATGACTTGTCTTAAACATTTTCACCAGAATAAATCCAACTATAATACCCACCCGACCTTCTACTATTAGCAGAGTTTTTTGTGAGTTTGTGGAAGATTTAGGTGCACGTCTGTGGTGGAAGTTTTGAGAGTCCACCGCCAAAATCTTTTGTTTTTTAATGAAAAATATGCAGCTTCAGATGTTTTTTTTTTTTTTTTTAAATTTACAAAATCTGAGTGAAATTATCTAAACTTTTGAATGCAGATAAATAAACAACAAGTGGACACAGGTCTTGTTTATTTATTCTTTAATCAGATAATCACTCACTCGTCTTCATCCCTCTTGAGCTCCGTTTTGTCGCTCTCGAAAAAGATGGAAACGTTTCTGTTGGTTTCATCCGGCTGATTTTCATACCAAACATTGTATTAAACATATGAATTCCTAAATTATTACAAGATAAACAGAAAATACTGAATGATTGAAAACTGGAACAAATCGGAGAAGAAGAAAAAGAAGGATTGTCAACCTGAGAGAGGAAGGATGTAGATAAACATTAAAAGCTTTTGCAATTATTTGAAATTTCAGTGTTTTTTCTTTTGCAGTTCTGATGACGAGCTGGAACCGACTGAAGGTAAATAAAAATGATGTCACAAATTTGACTGAATCTTACAATCCTGACTGTCGTCACGTCATAACACGTCGGTCCTCTCCTCCGTCAGCAGTACCCAGGAGCCCCGTGGTCACACAGGAAGCTCTCGACGGGATGCTTCACCTGCCTGAAGTCGTCCAGCGGCAGTTCCATCTCAGCACGAGTCCTGCAGAGAACCAGACGCGGCGGAGCGAGTTCTACTACGAACAGGTCGGGATACGCACACGTAGCGTCACATCTGGACCCGTGTGACGCCTGTCGAGATCTTTACACACCAGTGTTGTTTTTTTTCCTTGTATTTTCCCATGAATTTGATGTGGCTAAAATGTTGTATTTGTTGTATGTAGCTGATTTTTCTGAGCTTTTGTCGTCGTTTTCCCGTAAAATAATTACCGGCGAGTGTTTTGTATTTTCATCTTGTAACACCTTCAGTTACCTGCAGCGTATTGAGGCCGACACTCTTTTTCTGAACCCCTCAGGCTCCCAGCGTGTACCTCTGCGTGGCCGTCTTGTCTCTGCACAGCGACCAAACCGCCTGCGGCCACCAGCTGATCCGACACTGCCGCTCTCTGTCCTGGAAGCTGACCAACCCGGAGGTGGACGCCTGCCTCCTCACCGACATCATGAGGCAGCTGCTGTTCAGCGCCAAGCTGATGTTCGTCAAAGTGGGCCGCAGCCAGGACCTCGCCCTGTGTGACAGGTGAGACATTTGTCGTGATGTGGACGGCTGTTTGTGACGTCAGAGCCACTGGGCGAGTATTGGGATGGTGAGATATTTGGATGTGGAAGAAGAAAAGAAAGTTCAATTATTGACTATTTTCTAAGATAATTGAGCTTCATTCACTGATTTCTTCTGAAGTTTATTCTTAAATTTGTTCTTAAGAGAATTCTGCATCAAATTCATGACGTGTTCTTAAACCACAGTTGTTGTTTTTTCTCACCCGTATTTATATACTGATGAATCAAATTGTCCTCGTAAATTAAAAACGCGTGCAGGTCATTCCTAATTAGCATAACCTTCCTGCCAATGTCCATATAAGGGCCTGAGACTGCAGGGCCGTGTGCACACAGAGTCACAGAAACTGGGAGAGAAACAATAAATAAGACAAAAACAAAAAACTATAGACGGTGGAGGAAGAAAAACTTCAAGAGCTCTGAAGTGGACGAGCTGCTGCAGGAAGTGTTTATCAGCATCAGTTTAGTTGCCACTAAGGGGCAGAATAACAGCACATGAAGCAGAGGCACATTAATGCGAAAGTAATCTGATGATAAAGTTATTACAGCTTTATTTCACTGACGCAGAGCAGCACCATAAAAAGGGTCATTATCACACAACAGTCTTCATAATCTGAGTGACATATTTATGTTTGTTTGGTTGCCAACAAATCCTCTGAAAAAAAAATCCTCTTTACTACAGAGGTGCACAGGTAGATCTTTTCCTGTTGGTTGCCTAAAACACAGATACTGCAAGTTATATCACTTACTTACAGTATTTCCAAACAACACTGACACTGCAAGTGTGCAGGCTGTTACTCACCAGATGACTCAGAGTGGTCAAATAGGACTCTCGAGGTCTCCCCAGATTACTTTTCATTACGTTAGTGGAAGATTTAGGAGAGACGAGTCCTCCCCCAAGACAGTATTATGTTTTTCAATTAAAAGTGTACAACTTCACTTCATTTCCGACCATTATTATTACAATATCTGTGTAAAAGTGATGATTATTTTGTATTTAATCGGATTAGGTGGTGTCAAAAACAGCTTTGGTGCTGCACCTATAAGTTTTATAATGGTAGATAAAACCCTGCAATAGATCTAAACCTGATACTGGATGTCACCGGTCTCTGAGTTTTAAAAGGAAAGTAAAGATCTGTCTCTTTAATCTGGCTTTAAATTTGAAATAATGTTTATTGTCTTGGTTTAAATTTTTTTGTTATTTTATTCCAGGTCTTTAATTTTTGTATTTTTTGAGTTTTATTTCTTGATTTTTAACACGGTTTTGTTTATGTAATTGTTCGTCTTGCATTTTCTTTAATCTGTATTTTTTTACTTAATTGTTGTTTTGTTGATATCTTGTCATTGAGTTGATTCATTAACTTTACTCACTACAGCTGTTATGAAAGTAGCTATCTGACCGTCTGTTTGATTCACACACAGATTTCAGTCTCTTATTTATTGTCTTTGTCCTCAGTTACATCAGTAAAGTGGACGTGCTGAAGATTCTGGTGACAGCCAACTACAAATATGTTCCGTCTCTGGACGACATCCTGGAGACGTCTGCTGTCACACGTCTCCGAAACCAGCTGCTGGAGGCCGAACACTACCGGCTAGCTGTGGAGGTTTGATTGTTTGTTTATTTATTTATATTTATTTATGCATCAGATTTGGTTTTTAAACTCGGCTCTTCTGATCGTCCGATTGGCTGCTCCGCCAGGTGTCCACTAAGAGCGGCCTGGACCCCGTCGGTGTGTGGCAGGCGTGGGGAATGGCGTCTCTGAAGGCGGGAAACCTCTCGGGAGCGAGGGAGAAGTTCTCCCGCTGCCTGAAGGCTCCGTCGGACCGGAACCAGCTCAACCTGGGACCCCTGCTGCTGCAGCAGGTGGTCCAGCACCTGGAGACGACCGTCCAGCTGTCCACGGTGGGAGGACACAGAGCCTCATCGGATGCACTCGTTATTTACTTCTTTATGTGTACCTTTTAACTTCTGTGTGACCGTTTGTGTGCAGCAGTCGCTCGGTGAGGACATCCTGGCGTCCCTGCGGGAGCTGGAGGACGCCCTGTGCGAGCTCGGTCCGGCGGATCGACCGGAGGGAAGGACGCTGAGCAGCAACCTCCACCAGGAGTGTCTCTACTACCTGAACACCTACGGCACTCACCTGGCGCTCATCAGCTTCTACATGCGGCGGGACTGCGTGACCGACGCCCTGGCATACGTCCTCAATAAGGTGAGGCTCAGAGCGGTGGATTTATTACTTCCTGGAAGATTTCTGGGAAGTTTGAAACATATTTAAAGCTGTTCATTTATTCAGTGAATTTTAATCGGCTAGTTTCATAAGTCTGAAAATAGAAAGCTCTCGTGTGGAGTCAGGGGATCATCTGACCCGGATTCACAGAGGTTCGATGCTCTGCTGCTGCCAAGATCTCAAAACAGACGGGATGTCAAACTCTGTCCATCCTTCGGTTTGTGAGCTCCAGGTCATTATTTTTGGACCTGTTTGTACCGAAGACACAAACCGCATGTTCTCTGGTTTCAGCTTTAATCTTTGACGTGTGTGTTTTTGTACTCTGTCGTTGCTCAGGACTGCCCGGAGGACGTGTTCTTGGAGGGCGTCCTGCAGCCCAGTCTGGAACGGGGCCGTCTCGGCATGCTGCAGGGAATACTGGAGAAACTGGACCCGGGCCTGGAGGCCTGCAGCCGCTACCTCATCGCCTCCTGCCAGTTCCTGCAGCGGCGCAGATACTTTCACTCTCTCTACCAGCTGCAGAAGTTCATGATGGTACGACTCCTGTTTTCTATTTCCTTTTATGAATGTTCCTGAGCTTCTTCCTGGTGGTTTTTGTGGTCAGAACAGGTTTTATTTGCATTTTCTAAATCACTGTTGTTCACCCGGACAGGACCACGTGCGCGCTGCCATGACATGCATCCGCTTCTTCACACACGGAGCCGGTTCCTACCTGCAGCTGGGAGAGCAGCAGGTATTTAGGTTTCCCTCACAGTTTAACAGTTCGTTTGTCTCTCATGTGACCAAGTTGAGCTGAAACTTGACTCTGCGCAGCGCTGGCTGGTCCGAGCCAAAGAGCACCTGAGGACGTACTTGCAGGAGCAGCAGGGCCGCGGCGGCGGGAGGAGGAGGTCACAGGTCAACTCGTTCAGGAAGATGATGTCATCCAGTGACGTGTCTAGGTTGTTAAGTACATGTGTAATATAGTGTAGTATATTCCTGGCTCCTTTTATCTTTGTGCTTGTTGTTTAAAAGGATGGACATGTCCTTTCTTTGTGTCCTTTAGGCACATGAACACCATCGAGCTGCAGCTGGAGGTGACCCGCTTCCTGCACCGCTGTGAGACTGCGACGTCCTCCAAGGCCCCACAGACCAGTGAGCCGTCCTCCAAGTCGGCCAGCGCTCCGCCCACGCTGTTCGGAGGGAGCCCAATGAAGGTGGAGGTCGCCTGCAAGGTGACGCGCCACTTCTTTATTATCATCCCAACAGTTTACATTCTTTAACTTGGAAAATATAATCCACCTCAGACAGATTGAGTTTATCAACATGATAAGAGATGTGGGAGGGAACGCGTATTTATATTTATTTTGAAGCCTTAAAGTCACATGGTTTAAATAAGGAGTAAAAAAAAGGTTTTATTATAAAATCAATAATACGTCCTTTATTTTTTTTTATTTAAAAAAAAAAAAAAATTGTTTAGGTGATGCTCGGAGGGAAAAACATCGAAGAAGGGTTTGGCATCGCTTACAGAGTCATACAGGTGAGGACCCTCAAAGGACTGAAAATATGTTTTTTTTTTTTATTTTTTATTTTATTAAACAAACACTTTATTAAAGAAAGTTTTTGTCAACTTTTGAAAATAAAGAAAATGCTCTGTTAGATGGGCAAAAACATGAGAAGCAATGTAAGTGGACAAAACAAATATATTTGATGTCAATGATCTCCTCCAGGACTTCCAGCTGGAGGCCCAGTCTGTCTACGTGCGCGCCGGCCACCGTCTCGTCCGACTGAAGCAGTACGGAGCCGTGCGGCAGCTTCTGAAGTGCGTCTGCGAATCGGGAACGGCCACCAGAAACGACTGCGATGCCCTCATCCTCACCTACGTCTCCGACGCAGATAAAGGACCGGCTGAGGTGAGTGGAGGAGGAGACGCCGAGTGTACTGTGATGACTCTCTGTCTGGTTGGTGATGAGGTCTGTTGTTGTCTCCGATCTGACGCAGGCCAAAGAGCTGGAAGGTCTCATCCTGGAGATGAAGAGCACGGAGAGCAAGGTAGACTTTCATTCCTCCTCTTGTTTGTTTACCTGTTTGAGCTGCATGTCATCACCGTCAACGTCTCGCCTCCGTTCCCCCTCTGCAGATCAGAGCCTACCTGGTGTGCAGCAAGCTGCGGCCGGCGTACCTGCTGGCGGTGAAGCTGGACTCGAGCCGGGCCGGCCCGCTGGTGCAGGATGTCCTGCAGGCCGCCGAGGCAGCGCAGGACTCGGTGATGCAGAACATCTGCCGGCAGTGGCTGACGGAGCACAGCGGCAGGTCGTCTCAGCAGCGTCAGGGCCGAGCCAACGTCAGGTAAAAGACGCCACAACGGAGCACACGGGAGTCTGGACTTCAAGTGCGCACGACTTCCCAATCCAACACTCTTCAGTAAGACCTTCCAGACCTGACAGCAAGAGGTCGGCTGTTCGGGTAAATCATTACAGATACGTCGTCCTCCGGTCAGATCTGTGGCTCTCGGTGTGTCCTGATAACACTTTAGCATACACCTTTTAACTAGCATGAATAGTCCTGCATTAAAAACAAATTCTCCATCGATGTATTACACTGCAGAAGAAACGGAGCGTCTTTTTTATTCCTTGGCGCCTACATTTCCCACAATGCGACCCGACTGCCGGCGATCTGCTTCGAGATTCCAGTGTGCTGCAGCTGATGTAGCGCTGAGCTGCAGAGATGAGAAGTTACAGTTACAGATGCTTAAACAGGCTAAAACTTGAATCGTTTAACCTCCAACTGAAGTGACGTCACTTAAAGTGATTTATCACCCCCCCCCTCCCCGGGGGCTCTCTTGGCTGTCTCCTTTTGATGAGGTAGTGTTGACACCGACACCAAAAGACACCTGATCTCTGAGCCGGAGGGCTTTAAGCATTTGTCACCGTGGGAATGAGAGTATCCAACTTCACTCAGCTCCCTCCAGAGCTGTAAAATATGTTTCTACCATTTGCAGTGTTACTTTACGGGACTTTCATGTCTAATATAGGTGGAGGAAGCTCTCAGTAGAACAGTTGTACAATTTTTATATAATTTGGACTACAGAGAATTATTCTGACTTCAGTATCGGTGATACGTTTTACCACTTTTTTTCATCATATTTCTTGTAAAATTCACAAATATTTCACTCAAAAGCACCAGTTAGTCCGAGATAAAGCATTGTCTCTCAGCAGTGTGTGCTAAAGAGTTAACGTGAGGACACTGGAGTCAACACGAGCGATTTTGGGAGGAAATCTGATGACATTTGAAAACCAGGAAAGGTCTGAAAAATGTGCTGAAACGCCGACGAGCTCGTCCCCTTTTTTCTTTTGTTCGAGCGTTCTTCCTGCCTTCGAATCACCGCCGTGCTTTATTTCCAACATGGAAATATTCTGCCTCTTCCCACCTTCACGGTCTCTGAGAGGGAACAATGTAAACGCACCGGAGCGACGAGGTTACATAACTGCAGAGTCAGCAGTCAGACTTACACAATAGAAACGTTACCTTTACTCGCCGTGGAAGATTTGTTTCCAACCTCAGCCTAAAGGGAAAATATCTCTCACTGACTGGAAGGCCTCAAAGACTGATGTAGTTTCCCCCTTTAATGTCCTTATTGTGTGTGTCTGTGTGTGCCTGTGTGTGTGTGGAATGTGTTTGTACTTGTAATGAAGTGTCCTCCGGTACAGAACAGACTGCTTTTGTAGTCTACCAGCACATTTATATTCCCTTTTTATTAAGGAAATATCAAACAAGTATTTTTGGGGGCATTTAAGATGTTGATGAGAAATTTTCCTGGAAACATAAAAGTTAAAGGTCGGATACAGAAAGGGACCGTCTCCATGTTTAATTCTTTCCTCAGAAATTCAGCTCTCTAGTTCATGTTTTTGTCTCGTGAGAATTCAAAATCCGGCTCACATTTTCGTCCCTCCAGGAAATCATGACATCTGCGATATTTATGGCAAAATTCACACAATTTTTCCAGAAAGAAAGTTAGGGCATAAAGTAAACATTTCAAAATAAAACTGACTTTATCGACAAATATAACTTCTTGTACAACCAGTAAGGCTCCGCCCTCCTTCTCCTCTCACCATCAAAACAAACTGCTGTTAGCTAAGTGGAGCAACAGGAAGTGACGGGATTTGTGGGAAATGTGGTCTCATCATAGTTCAGTTTGTTTTCTACAGACTTTCAGCTGTAACAGATTGCACTTGTGTTATGACAGCAGCGTGTGCTTCATCACAGGAAGTGATTACATGGACTGTTTATCGTGGAGTACATTTTTAAAAGTGAAACTTTTTTCCTCGATTTGCGATTTTTGCACAAAATTGAACATTTTTGATCGGAACAGTAAAACAAACAACTCAGAATTCCTGGAGGGACTGATGTTTGTCTGAAGTTTATAAATCCATCATGACTGACTTGTTAAAATGAGTCAAATTATGTTTTAAAAAGGGATTTCAATGTTGCCATATGTTGTCTGTTGATGTGTATTTTGTTTTTCAACCTACAACCTACAACCTACGTCAGCGTAAAAATAGGTTTCTTTAAGGTGACAATCAACTGTGCTGCTGAAGCTGCCTTTCAGATCACGTGACCAGGAAGTAGGTTTTTATTTCCCTCTGCTGCACCGGTATGAAGATTGTTCCGTGATGAAGAGAACCCGGTTTAGACGTGAGATGCACTCGAATCCTCCTGAGAACTCTCTGTTGTGTCTCATCACTGCCGCACTTTAATGAATTAAAAGAAAAAAACCTTTGGGGAAAAACTGTAAAAATATGTAACTAGTCACTGTGTTTACGATGCAGGGACAAATGATCTTCACTCGTGAGTGGTTTCACCATTCCTTGTAAAATAAAATGCAATTAAAAAAGTAAATATTAAAAAATATGCAATATTAATGTTTCATTTTGTGACTTTTTTTAATTCAAATTAATCAGTTAAAGTTGGATTTATTGGGAAATGTGGTTTTTTTTTTACATTTCTTGTGATTGGCCCTTACTATAGATTTATTTAATTTTGAAATGATTAGTTGATGAAATGGTTAAAACATTAAAAATTTGTGTCTTTTTAAAGAAAAAAAAAAAGAAAAGAAATTCACAAGTTCGTGCTTCTGAAATGTAAATTTTTTCCAGTTTTCTATGTTAATAAGTCAAAATATTTGTGTTTTGGCAGGTTTATCAAACTACAGGTATCCGGGAGTAATGGGCTATTTTTCTGAAATGTAATCCACCACACCACATCAGTTATTAAATAAATTACTTGTTAGAGGTGTAATTGATGAAAATAGCTGTTGGTTCCAAACAAACAAACCACATGTGGGACACAGAGTAGGTCTTCTAACATTTTCAATGTCTGCCCAACTCACAGTGTTCTCTGCAGGCTGCAGGTTCGTCCTTCAGTTTGTGAAGGGACACCTGGTCTCCTTACCGTGTCCACAGGATGGAAGATGGAGGTCTAATTTTTGGATTAATGAGGTTATGTTGTTATTTGAGGCTGCTGGGAAGTTGCCGACTTTGCAGTTGGTAATGCAGCCTTACAGACGTGAGATGCTAAACTTCTTTTAGTATTTTTCCATTCAGTCAAAAACACTGTGATGAAACGTGACTCCTGCGTTCTGAGTCATTGATTTCTCAGCTTCAAAATGATAAATTTCTCCGTTTCTCGTTCGTTTCTTCCTCCCCAACTCCGATTTAAAATGATTCAAAGAAGCAGCTTTATAGTAATAATTCAGTTTATTTACATAAAATGTAAACATTCAACTCTGAAAATGAATGTAAATGTAGTAAAAGGCATGTTCCACTTGTAGAAAACACAGAATGTAAACTCTTGGCAACCCTGCGTTGTGAATGCTGCGAAACCAAACATGAAGATCCCGATGGATGTAAAAACCGTCGTTCGTCCAGGAATGTGCAGAGCGAGCCGATGAAGTGGGTGAAAAAGAATCGCTGCACGCATCGCGATGACATAGAAAACCTCCTCAATCTTGTTTGTTATCACAAAATACTTTAATGCGACTAGAGTTGTGACTGTGGCTCAGACTCACGCGGATGTTCGAGAGTTTAATAATCAACCTGGAAACTGTAAGAACCCCTGCAGTTTTTTTTTCTTTTTGGTTTTTTTTAGAAACGTTGGCACAAAAATTCAGTTTCACTGCAAATTCTGGAGAAATCAGAAAAGAAAGATGCTGGTCTGTTACCCTGCGTCGACCCGGCACTGTATCCTACAGCATTACAGTACATCAAGTTGCTTTTTTTTTTTTTTGCCAACACTGTATTCACATTGTGTCACAAAAATAGAGTCAAAAAGAGTTATTTGTGTTTTTTCACAATAATTCAGTCAAGTGCTTTTGGCCCGAGGAGCTGCTGCAGAGCACCAAAATACTCACGTTATTATGCTGTAATTACTACGTCGTCACACGAAAAAGCAACTCCACATCATCGCACTGCTGACGTAATTTACCTGACTGCTTATTCATAAGTACAGAACATCGAAGACCGTAAAGGAACCAATGAAATGATCGCCAACAGAAATGAAGGAGGAACTCCTCGGACAGCTGAGGTAAAAAAAAAAAGTCGATTCAGTCCCACTCGATGCCGAGAAGCTCGCAGCTGGCGTCCCACAGTCTCCTCGCTGTCTCCTCGCTGCGTCCCTGCGGGGCAACGAAGGCCGGGGCACAGTCACTGAAACCGGAGGAGGATGAGGAGGAGGAGTGATTATTACATAAGACCTAATGATGGTATGAGTCATCACTCTGGGTGCAACCATCACATTTCTCCTTGACCTCGTGCATGATTATCAGCTTCACTGCCCCAAGTGTTGTTGTTTTTTTCTCCAATTTTGCGGCACTTTTTATTTTATTTTTTTTAATGAGACTTCACTTATTTATAGATGCAATTAAAATAATCAGGATCAATAATTCTGCTTCTGTTTTAAGGGGCTCTGATTCATTTCAGAAAACTCTGAAGTTTAAAAGTTGCAACTGGATCAAACCACAACCCAGTTTCTGAAAAAGTTGGGACGATGTGTAAAATGTAAATGAACATAGATTGTAATGATATTTAATTGAAAATAGACCAAAAAAAAAAAAAATATCTAATGTTTCTGGATCATGTTTAAATCTGGTTTCTTCTTTGCATGGTGGAGTTTTAACCTGCATTTGTGGATGCAGCGATGAACTGTGCTCACAGAAGATGGTTTTCAGAAGTGTTCCTGAGCCCACACAGTGATTTCCATGACAGAATAGTCTGTTTTTAATGCAGGGCCCGAAGATCACCACCATCCAATATTGCTTTTCAGCCTTGTCCCTTGTGTACAGAGATTTCTCCAGATTCTCTGAATCTTTTAATGATATTATGAACTGTAGATGATGAAATCTACAAATTCTTTGTAGTTTTACGTTAATAAACATTATTCTTAGATTGTTGCATTATTTTCCCACACAGTCTTTCACAGAGTGGTGAACCTCTTACCATTTTCACTGCTGAGCACTGCCTCTCTGAAAATATATTTTTATACTCAATCATGAGCATTACAATTAAGGGTTAAGGGTTAATTATGGGTTCACATGATTAGCAAATCCTGGCATTCTGTTTCTATTTACATTTTACATGGCGTCCCAACTTTTTTAGTACCATGGTTGTAAAAGGGACTTAACCTGAAATGACTGAGGCGTTGGCCTGACTCGTCCCAGCAGTGGACATGTCAGACTCCTTGTAAAGAGGAGTAGTGCACGATCAAATAATAAAAATGACAAACTGTCTTAAAAGCAAAACCATGTTAGAGTCACTGATGTAGAGTAAAGGTGACAAGTGTTCTGTGGTCTTTAAAGCTTTAAAAGTTTTAAAGCAGGCAGCGGGAATGAAGCCGTATTCTTAAACAAAGAAGTTTAAATGTAATAATTCCCTGTCAGTAAAACGTATTTTCAGCCTTCTGTTTTAATGCTCCGAGTTATTTCCTGGCTGGTCGTCTTTTACCTGAAGTGTTTCCCAGAGATGGAGTGCAGCTCCTCGGCCACCGCGCAGTAGATGCTCGTCTGCGCTCCTTCCTGCGACGTTTTCAGGAACATGGAGAAGACGGTGAAGAGTATCGTCATGAGCGTCGAGTGTCTCGTCAGGTCAGAGTTCACCGTGCCCGGGTGGACCGAGTTCACCGTCACTTTGGTGCCTGAGGTAGCAGCAACAGGAAGCATTTTATTTACTCTTAATTAATACCAAAATAAACAGTCTCGCTCAGAATAAATGGCCTCACATTTAACATTCATCTATTTTTGCTTTTTTTTTTTTTTTTTTTTTTTTTAATCAACAAAATGATGACACTTTGGAGCCGAGTCCTTCCTTTACTTTTAGGATTTAAAACGGTATAAACTTGTGCACACTGCAGGATCTTTAAACACCACGATCACGTCTACTCTCCTCTGTTTTCGTACCGTTGAGTCTGCGCGCCAGCTCTCTGGCGAACAGCACGTTGGCCAGCTTGCTCTGGCAGTACGCCAACCCGCTGTTGTAGCTGCCCTGGCTGTGCAGGTCGTGGAAACGGATCCAGCCAAAGTTGTGCGCCAGAGAGGAGACCACGACGATCCGGGCCGGCGCGCTGCGCTTCAGCAACCCGATCAGGAGGGACGTCAGGAGGAAGTGACCTGATAAGAGGTGAGTCGGTGGATTTGATTTATTATATGTATAGAGGATCAGTCAGCGGTCCTCTGCAGCAGCAAGATGCCTCCTTTCTCCACAGACGACTACCACAAACTCCTGCAGAAGATTGCAGTCTTGGAAACAAAAACCCATCGACTAGAAGTGAACGTGGAGGTAAATGGACTGTGTGGGAATGATACCACTTACTCAAAACGCAAACGGACAAACGCAAGCCAAGACCCAGCTAACTAGAAACAGGAGGGCTGTACAGCAGATGATGAATCTTCAAACAGTAGTCCTCCCTGGAACTCTCTCGGTGCAAAGCTGAAGAGGAATTCATACCCTCAGGATGTGTGAGGACGACGAACAGGCCGAGCCCAGCGCCCTGAGATTTGTGATGCGACTGGCTGGCCTGCACTACCACACAGGCAGAACTCCTCAACCCCTGCACTCAGCAGGACACAGCCAAGGACCACTGAGAAAAGGAGAACCAGCAAAAAACCTCCACAACAACCGAGCCTACAACTTGAAAACAGATTTGCTCCATTGTTGCAGGATCCTAAATCTCCATCTGATGACCTGGATAAGCAGCTATCTTCTCAAAGCAGGGTAAGAACTGAGAGTAAACGTGAACGTAAAAAGCCGCAGGGAAAGCTAATGACTGGGCCTGAAACTCTGATTGTTGGTGACTTTGCTGTAAAAGATTGTAGAACGATGTGCAGCAAGAACATCAAAATGCTCTGCTTTCCGAAAGATATGGTCTCTAACATGAGAGACAAAATCCTGGACATCGTGGCTTACCATCCCACGGTGAAAAACATCATCGTGCATACAGGAAGCTGTGATATTGTGAAACAACAGTCTGAAGTTCTGAAGCGAGACTTTATTGATCTGTTAAACACAGTCAGCTGAGGTGTTTATCAGAGGCCCTCTTCCACCTGTCAGAGGAGGAGATGAAAGATTCAGCAGGCTGTTTGTACTGAACAAATGGCTGTCAACTGCATGTACTGACCATCAAGTACATTTTATGAACAATTTCTACCTTTTCTGGGAGCGCAGACATCTTTTAAGGCAGATGGAGTTTGCCTGAACAAGTCAACAAGAACAAGAACAACTGAACAAGATTAGAGGTATGAATGTTTACCTTTAATCTATTTTACTTCCTGCGTCACCTGTGTGTTCCCACTGCCAAGGACAAGAGACAAGAGGAGTCTAAACAACAGATAACCCCACAACATCGCCGTAGAGACCTTCGGGGAAGGATAGCCCCCCAACCCCTCCTGCCTAAGGAGAGCCAAGAGGAGGAGTCTCCAACCTCATCATCAGGGACTGCCTCTTATTTTTATTTATTTTTATTGTACTCTATTAATCCCTGAGGGGAAATTCTTTCGCTACAGCAGCATCCCGAGGGGGAGCTGCTGCAACCCCGGCGCCAACCAATCTGAGGTGCATGTTTTTGGGTGATGGGAGGAAGCCGGAGAACCCGGAGAGAACCCACGCAAGCACAGGGAGAACATACAAACTCCACACAGGCCCAGGACCGGATTCGAACCCGGAACCTTTTTGCTGTGAGGCGACAATGCTAACCACTGCACCACCGTGCTGCCCACTTCTATCACCCACTTTCTTCCCCCCTCCGAGAGGGGGAGTCTTTACCTCCCTCACCAGCCCCTACTTCCACCCCCCAGACCCGATCGAGGTCTCCCTCCTCTCCACTCACTCCAGGAAAAGTCGGGGCCCCGTATGCAGCTAGCCTTCTCAATCCCTGTCCTGAGAGTCTATAGAAAAAGAATGGTGAGGCTGCAAAGAAACAATAGTAAATCTGCAAAGTTATCAAACTTAACAGTCATTTCTCGTCAGCCACAGCCTGTCCAAATAAATTGGGCAAATAAAGCTTTAAACACATTAAACTTAGCTTTATTAAATGTCAGGTCTCTGTCAGGAAAAACATTTTTAATCAATGATTTTATTGTTAGGCACAAACTTGACTTTTTGTTTTTAACTGAAACGTGGTTGGACCGAGATAACAGTGCAGCTGATCTTATTGAGTCAACACCTCACAACTTCAGTTTCATGAGTGAAACAAGAGCTCATACGAAAGGAGGTGGAGCTGCTATTTTATTTAACGATTCTCTTCAATGCAAGCAGATGTCCTTTGGTCATTTTACTTCTTTTGAATATGTGGCTCTAAATTCCTCTCGAGCTTTATTCCTAAACATTTACAGACCTCCTAAATACTGTGCAACTTTCTTTGATGAGTTTACTGAGTTGCTGTCTATAATCTGTATTGATTTTGACTATGTTGTTATTGTTGGCGATTTTAATATCCATGTTGATAATCCCCAGGACAGAAGGTCTATAGAACTATGTGGTGTCCTTGATAACTATGACCTCACTCGGCATGTGACAGGACCCACCCACAACAGAGGACACACTCTGGACGTCATCATCACCAAAGGTCTAAACATCTCCAAGGTTGCTGTGACTGATGTTGCACTCTCCGATCATTTCTGTGTTTTCTTTGAGAGTTCAATCTCCTTGCACACAAATGTCCAAACCGAGGTGGTGACGAAGCGTTACATCTCTGAAAACACCAGTGAACTATTTACTCAGAGGTTCTCCTCCACACCAGCCCTCTCTGGCATCTCAGTCAATGAGCTTGTAGATGGCTTCAATTCTAAAGTTAAAAATGTTATTGATGCTATTGCACCCACTAAAGTGAAGGTTGTTGCTGGTAAGCAAAGATCTCCTTGGAGAAATGCCACGCTGATCAGAATAGAGAAAAGAGAGTGTCAAAAAGCTGAGCGGAGGTGGTGAAAAACAAATCTCCAGGTTCACTGTGACATCTATAAAGAAAGACTTCGCAATTATAATTTGGAACTGAGAAATGCAAGGCAGTCCTTCTTCTCTGACATCATAACCAAAAACAATAACAATACAAGTGCCTTATTTGCGACCATCGACAGGCTAACAAACCCTCCAGTGTCAGTAGCTGCTGAGCTCCAATCCACCTGGGCATGCAATCAATTTGCCTCCTTTTTTACTGACAAAATACAGAAAATTAGACAAGCAGTAAGTGCCTCCACACCAACCACAGGATATGTGTTGTCCCCGTCTCTAAATATGATCCATTCAAATATCATGACACAATTTCATTCAATCAACCATGAAAGTCTGGAAGACATTATACAACATCTGAAGTCCTCCTCCTGCAGCTTGGATATTATACCAACACCCTTATTCAAAAATATTTCAAACTGCATGACCACTGATCTTTTATGAATTGTAAACTCATCCCTTCTCTCAGGTGTCTTTCCTCAGGCCCTAAAAACTGTAGTTATCAAACCTCTCCTAAAAAAGGCTATTTAGACTCCGCAACAATGAAAAATTACGGGCCAATATCAAACCTCCCATTTTTAAGTAAAATAATTGAAAAGGTGGTTTTTCAACAGCTGAACAACTTCTTGGCCATAAATAGGTGTTTTGATGTCTTCCAGTCAGGCTTTCGACAGCACCACGGTACTGAAACTGCTCTTGTTAAGGTTTTCAACAACATCCACTTAAACACAGGCAGTGGCAGAATTTCAGTCTTAGTATTACTCGATCTCAGTGCTGCATTCGACACGGTCGATCACGACATACTACTGGACAGACTAAAAATCTGGGTGGGACTCTCTGGCACAGCACTAAACTGGTTTGAATCCTACTTGAAGGACCGAGAATACTTTGTGTCTGTAGCTAATTACACATCAGAGCGGACTAAAATGACATGTGGTGTTCCCTAAGGTTCAATTCTGGGGCCTCTTCTGTTCAACATCTACATGCTTCCACTGGCTCAGACTGTGGAAAGAAACAAAGTGTGTTATCATAATTATGCTGACGACACACAAATCTACATAACTATATTGCCAGGGGACTATAATCCCATACAAGGGTTGGGTAAATGCATTGAACAAATCAACAACTGGATGTGCCAAAATTTTCTTCAATTAAACAAAGATAAAACAGAAGTAATTGTTTTTGGGGCCAAAGATGAACGATTGAAAGTCAGCGCTCAGCTTCAATCACTGATGTTAAAAACCACAAACCAAGCCAGAAATCTAGGTATAGTTATGGATTCAGACCTCAATCTGAACAACCATATCAAGACAGTTACAAAATCAGGCTACTATCACCTGAAGAATATATCAAGGATTAGAGGACTTAAGTATCAACAGGATTTGGAAAAACTTGTCCATGCATTCATCTTCAGTGGACTCGACTATTGTAACAGTGTGTTCACAGGTCTCTCTAAAAAAGTCAATCAGAACGCTGCAGCTCAAGTCTTCACTAAGACCAAGAAAGTGGATCACATCACTCCAGTTCTGAGGTCTTTACACTGACTTCCTGTCCAACAAAGAATTTACTTTAAAATCCTGCTGTTGGTTTATAAAGTACTGAATGGTTTAGGGCCAAAATACATTTCTGATCTTGCGACCTTATGAACCATCCCGACCCCTCAGGTTGTCTGGGACGGGTCTCCTTTCTATTCCCAGAGTCAGAATTAAACATGGAGAAGCAGCATTCAGTTTTTCTGCTCCACATATCTGGAACAAACTCCCAGAAAACTGCAGGTCTGCTGAGACTCTCAGCTGCTTCAAATCAAGATTGAAGACTTTTCTGTTTGCTGCTGCCTTCAATTGAATCAGACTCAAGGATGTTGATCAATTTCCTGCATTTCTGCATTTTATTACTGTATTTTATTTCTTAAACTGCTCTGCAACTTTTATTCTATTTTTAGCTTGTTTAATGTTTTAATGACTGTTTTTAATGTTTCGATCAATGTTCTTGTTTTTAAATTTCCTTTTCCTTTGCCTTATGTTTTGATGATTTTAATTGTTTCATGTGAAGCACTTTGAATTGCCTTGTTGTTGAAATGTGCTATACAAATAAACTTGCCTTGCCTTGCCTTTTACAAACAGTGTAATTTTCATTAGAGGTTATTAAATTCAACTTTCTATCAGTAACCGTCAGAGTTTGACTCGGAGTGGGATCCCCGTGGACTTTTCACTTCCTGTTAGAGACTTTATAGATTACAGTAGATCTATGCGAGTTTGTACCTAAATGATTGACTCCGATATGCATCTCGAAGCCGTCGATGGTTTTTGTGTAGGGACACATCATCACGCCGGCGTTGTTGATCAGGATGTGAAGATGGTTGACCTCTGAAGAAGAAAAACCCTGTTAGATAAGAATACACTCAGCTCTGTATGTAGATATGAGTATTAAACCGCTCCTCTTCATCACCGCTCAGGAACTTCTGCGCGAAGGCTCGTATCGAGCAGGTGTCGGCCAAATCCAGCTCCCGGACATCCACCTCTGCTGTGGAGCATGATGCTCGTATGCTGGCCGCGGCCTCTTCGCCCTTTTCCACATCTCTGCACGCCATAATCACCCGAGCACCTAATGTGAGGGAAAACATGCAGAAAACTGTTTGTTAGAGCAGAGACACATTTTATGTCAAAAACATAAAATATCGGACAGCTTTTAAAACACGGCGAGTACAAAGGAAACAGCTTCAACTCCTGTTTGTTTTGATTTTAAAAAAGAAAGCCCTCCTGAGATATCGCTCACAAAGAGAAATGGATGTGAACTCGCAGTAACCTTTGACCTACAAAATCTGATCAGGTCATCCTTGAGTCCAAATAAATGGTTGGTGCCACTTTGGAAGAGATTTTCTCAAAGCATTCCTGAGATATCGAGTTCACAGTGGAAAATGGATGAAACCTCAACCGTTGACCTTTGACAACCAAAATCTTATCAGTTCAGCTTTGAGTCAAAGTTCATGTTTTTGCCAAATCTGAACAAATTCCCTTGAGGCATTCTTGACACATTGCATTCACGAGAACAGGACAGATGTATGAGAGTGACATGAGGTCGCAGTCACCTTGAACTTTGACCTTTGACCACCCATCTCAAACCACTTCATCTTTGAGGCCAAGTGAATGATTGTGACATTTGAAGAAATTCCTTTCAGGCGTTCTTGAGATATCATGTTCACGGGAATGTGTCGAATTGGGGTAACAGCTGCCATGACCTTTGACCTTTACCCCTCAAAATCGAATCAGTTCATTCTTGGTATCAAGTGAATGTTCATGCCAAGTTTGACCCAATTCCCTCAAGGCATTCTTGAAATATCACGAGAACGTTATGGACTTACAACCTGAGACATAAAAACGGACTGTTTTTGACAATAATTTCTGCAAAAATAATAAAATTACTACAATGCAGATTAAAGAGTAGTATTTTAAAATTATACATATATATATATATACATATATATATATAAAAAAAAAAAAATAAAAAAAAAAAAGTCACCTCTCATTGCAAGGTCCAGGGCCGTCTCCTTCCCGATGCCTGTGTTGGCCCCGGTGATGAGGACTGTCTTCCCATCCAGGCTAGCTGTGGATTTACACACTCCTCCTGCTGCGTAGTTCCTGTTCACACACACACACACACACACACACACAGAGAGTCAGTATAACTTATGTCCTCGTTAGGGTTGGACATGTGGACGGACTGGTTTAATTATTCACATAGAAAGTTGGACAATGAGCAGCAGTCAGCTCGTCCGATCCCCTGATCCCACCGATCAAGCACCGCCCCGTCACCAATAGATCAGCCGGAGTGATGCATACAAATAGAACTCCTCCCACGCGCGTGCCGCTGATAGGCCCGAGCCGCTCAGATGGAAGACACCCGGTTCATCTCTGTGCAGAAACTCCTACTGCTCCAACATTTGTGTCTCATTGATTTCTGCTCAGGAAATCAATCAGCATCGTGTGAAATTACCAGGAAATAAATGAAAAAAAAAAAAAATGAAAAAAAGGTGTTAACAGGGAGGATAAGTGGGATTAAAAGAGCAGGCGGAGGTTTTGTAATAATGAAATGGACCTCAGCGTTAATAATTACATCAGTGTCAACCAACACCAAGCCTGACCGTGATGTGTGAAACGCCGGATTTCAGTCGGGAAAACGACCGTTTCTGCTTCTTACCGTATGTGAGGCGCGAATGAAATGACCAGCAGCGTCACCGCTCCGACACCCGCGATCATTAGGAAGAGAAACATCGCGGTCCTGTCTCTTCCAGCAGGATGCTACTGTTGTGGAGGCAGAACAGCTGATGTCAAAGCAAAGAGGGGTACGAGGCGCAGATACACCGCCAGCTGAATCATGGGATTGTAGTCTTCAATACTTGCAAGAATGGAACTGGCAGTAGTCAGATTATGAGCATTTAATTTTTTTTTATTTAGTTAATATTTTTTACCTATAAAAACTTAATTTGAACTTTTGACACTAATAAATAAAAACCAACAGACACAAAAGAAATCAACAATAATCATTGTCAAAATAATTGTACATCCAAAAGATGAAGGAAATCAAATCCCCGCCTAAAATTGAATAATCAACTTAAATTAATTGTTGTAGCACACACATTTACACATTAAGACCCATTTAATAGTTTCTAATAACGTAATAACTACTGTAATATTTGTCCAAAAGAAACATAATACGTTTTCTCAGGCAGACCTGTTAAAAAACGACACTTCCCAGAAGGCCTTGGAAAGCTGTCCGCTTAGTGCCTGCATAAAATGGTTGTTAAGGTGCGTTTAGGTTGTTTAAAAAAAACCTTTGCAGTATTAACTAGTTACATTTTATACAGAATGTAAAATTTATGCTGCTTTAATTTTTTAGCACCGAAACAATGTTTTCTTTCGGGTTTTTTTTGTTCCGGAGTTTAAGGCACTTTTAGTCACGAGGGCCATCATGCGGAAGAGTCCCGCGGATCTGATTAGCATCAAAGCAAAACTCCGAGATTGACTCCCAGCTGTGACCGTAATTTGTGGGGTTTTTTTTAACAGCAAAAGACACAATAGTTTATAAAGAAAGAGCCACAGATATCACAACATGTCTTCGGAGGAATTCGAGAAGTTGCACGAGATCTACCTATCTCTGTACGAGGAGCTGAAGCTGATGCCAGAGAGGGCTCTGAGATGTCACGGAGGTAAACAGTTTGTTTAACGAGTTAATTGTCTGAAAGACACGCTGTGTGTTTTATAACTGAAAGCTGTGCTGTGTCACCTGCAGAGGAGAGGAAGAGGCTGGTGAGGACTTTCGATGAGCGGCACGGGGAGGCTGAGGAAGTGGTGAGCTGCTCTCTGTTTATCTGATGGTTAATACAGCTGTTAGCTCATTTCCTTTCACTTCGTGTCAGTTTCAGTAAACCTCTGTGTATTATTGCCTGTTTAAACCACCCTGAAGTTAGCTTCTGATTCGTTTGTTTGTCCTGAACTCTGCCGAGAAACACACTCACATTTTTTAAACCTTTATTCTGTCAGTGACGATGCTTTTTTTTTCACATATACCACATGAGACCAGGTTCAGATCTATAACCACTATAATTAAACTAGTAAAACCTGCACTAGATTATCCTAGAGAGTCTAAAGATTCTTTAAAACACAGTTCTTGATTTTCAAAACCTTTATTCTCTTTGATAAAATGCAAAAAATTGGGATGTTTCACTGCTTTTTTTTTTCCACATCTAGACCACATTAGACCTGAACCAGATGTAAAACTACTATACTTAGACTCGTCAAACCTGAACTAGATTATTATGAAGAGGCTAAAGAGTCTTTAAAATGCAGCTTCTGATTTGTGATTTATTCTATTAGACCTATTAGGTGATCTAAATCAATCACATCTTTTATTTCTGAAACATCTGTGTGTAGGTATCTTAAAACTCTCAAACAAATGCAGTGAAGTTTAATTTAAAAAAAAGATTTCGATCAACAATGTGGAGGAGTAGATTTATAAATTGACATGTAAAGCACCACAGAATTAAACTTCAGTTATTTTCCACCACGGGCTTTAAAACGAGTGACAAACCATACAGGAATTGTCAATTTTTTCCATTGAATTTGACCTCTGCTTTCAGTTTCTCACCTCTTCCTCCTCATCTGTCTCCAGTTACAGGGATTGGAAGGTGAGCTGCGTGACGCTCCTCTGTCCTACCGAAACACGATGAGCACAAAGCTGCGTCTGTACCGCCGAGATTTGGGGAAGCTGCAGAGGGACATGAAAAGCTCCTCGCCCGGGTTCGGCTCGACCTCCCAGCCGTTGCAGGGGAGTCACCAGGGGATCTACTCTTCACAGAACCAGCAGAGTGTGAGTTTGACCTTTTAATTATGTCCAAAAGCACCTCTGAAATGTATTAAAACAAAACTGATTGTTTTCCAAGGACGTATACGTTTCTGAGTTTTTCTTCTTGTAAATGTTTTAATTTTTAACTTTTTTTTCCTGCCTCTGCAGACCCACCAGCAGTCCCAGCGAGCCCTGCTGCTGCAGGGCTCCGAGTCCCTGAACAACGCCAGCCAGAGCATCGAGCGGAGTCACCGCCTCGCCGCCGAGACAGAGCACATCGGCACGGACATCATCGAGGAGCTGGGGGAGCAGCGGGAACAGCTGGACCGGACCAGAAACAGAGTGAGCTGTCAATCATTTCTACACGCGGTCAAACGGCAAATGTTCACGTACCAGCGGTCAGAAAAACACGTGGAATTTAAGTGCTGATGTTGATGAAGAGATGAAACATGGAGTACTTCCTGTTGAAGGTTGTTGCTTCCTGCTACTCCGTGCAAGATGCTACTTACTGTCGTTTGTTTTGTGCACTACTGGACGTTGCAGCTGTGGTTTGTTCGAGATGTTGTTGTCAGACAAACACACAAAAAAGATAATTAAAACAATTAAAAAAAAAGAGGTGAAGTCGACCAGAGTGTCTGACGACAT
This sequence comes from Embiotoca jacksoni, assembly GCF_022577435.1. Taxonomy (NCBI): domain Eukaryota; kingdom Metazoa; phylum Chordata; class Actinopteri; family Embiotocidae; genus Embiotoca; species Embiotoca jacksoni. The sequence continues at coordinate 1,381,461 of NW_027185378.1, forward strand.
CATAAGAAGTCCTGTGCACATCATGTGTTCATGATGCTTTCAGGGTCCCTCTGAAACATTGGATTAATGCTTCATACATCAGGTGAAGTACCAGTAAATAAAAGGTCTAACTGAGATGAACTGAATTCAAAGACGACCTGAACCCTGACCTCTGAATTTGAGCTCCCTCCATCGATGTCACGGCGAAATGTAGCTTCACTGTGAGAGTTGGACCAATCACTGCGTCTCCTCCGGGGGACGGTGGAGGATTAATACCAAACGACATATTGCTTTGAGCCCCAGAGTGTTTTCACAGTAACTGTATTAATGTGTCTGCAGCCGTGCCAGCACACGTCTGACCCACTTAAACCTTCATCTTAATAATTGCTTGTCTAACAGACGGTTACAAGTAATTTTCTTGCTGTAATATCTTTCCTCACTGCTCTGTGGTCAGAGACTCTCCCACTGCTGCAGCACACTTCCTCTGCTTCTCACAGCATCTCGAACATCACGGTTATCGATGGCTTTTAACTCATTAAATTAAACAGCAGCCACACCATGTTAGAGATGAAGAGATTCCTCTGAAGGTTTTCAGAGGTTTAAACATTCAGGTTAAAACCACAGAGAGTCAGTGAGCCGAGCGTTTGTTCTTTTTTCTGCAATGATTTTTTTGTTTTGTTTGTTTAAGCGACCCAAGCAACCTGTTTCAGACTGCTCTTTATCCTCCCAACACAACGGACACCTGCTATTATAAGCCAAGAATAAACATCCGGGACATTTAAACCACCAAAGAGTCTGGAAATGGTTTCATACTTGTTTTTTTTCATCTTTCCATAAGAACGCGGTAAACATTTAGTTAATTTCCTGAAACCAGAACAGAGGAAGAGAAGAAATGATCTGATTACTTCTGATCTGATCAATAATGATAAAAGTAAATACTTGCGTTTTGGAGGTCGTCTTTAGTTGTTTTCAGAAGCTTTGTGTCGTTCAGCTCATAAATACGATCAGTGTGTTAAATCTCCTCTTTGTTTTGTTTGTGATTAGTTGGTGAATACCGGAGAGAACCTCAGTCGAAGCAGAAAAATTCTTCGTGCCATGTCACGGCGGTGAGTGTTTCCCCAGAGGAGGTTAAATATTTTATGTCTTTTCTTTTTTAATGAAATACTCTAAAAAGTCAAAAAGCCTATTTAATTTTTTTTCACTCTTCCGATTAAAAATGTGGAATTTTTCAGAGGCTTTTTTTTCAAAGTTTTACATGATTCATTTTATTTATTTTGGTAAAATTGCCAAAAATGTAACTGCAAGCTAATGAAGAAGTCATTTCCTGTCATAATAAACATTCTGCACATCACAGAAATATTTTAGTTCTCATCTTTTTTTATTTTCTGAACGTGGGATGAACCCTCGTTTATTGTATCCACAGTCCCATCACGACCTCACTCACCTGCTTCACTGCTGAAGCCTCCGATCTACCTCTGTAATCTGTGTAAAAGAACATTTTACCTGAACTTCTGCCCGTCGTTTTGTTTCCTGTCTCTTAGGCTGATGACCAACAAGCTGCTGTTAGCCGTCATCATTTTAATGGAGCTGGCTATCCTGGGCGCTGTGATTTACCTCAAGTTCTTCCGGCGATGAGCGAACTGTCGCCGTGTGAAAATTGACTGTGGATTCTCAAGATTGTCTGCGTCTTTCTCCTCTTGACTTTCCGATAGCAATAAAACTGTCCTGCTGCTCTTGTGAGGGCACCGAGGGGAGCTTCTGTGTCCGTGAGCAGGTGGTTGAACCTGGTAATGGACCAAAGACACAGAAACTCTCTGGCCTGAGATTTGCACTGTTTTATCCGCCAGTGACGCCCTGCAGGAAGATGTTCTGGACATTTCTGATGGCAGGGATGTCAGCGACTTGCTCTTCAATCCGTACACTCTCGGGTCAAATGTGAAATTTTACTTTGAAAACAGAAAAAAATGAAATGACACCAGTTTAATCTATTTTTCCTCAGTGTTGTCGTGCCCAGTATCCCACTGAAACTCTACTACAGACGTGTGAATGTTTCAACGTCTAATCACTGTATAACAAATCACAGGTATCAAAGGTCATCCGACAGCCTTCCCACCATTAAAGCTAATCTTTAACCTCGGTTTGCTCTGTTATGTGATGTTTCCAGACAGGTTAAAGAAAAAACATCCGCTGTGGAGTGACAGGCCGGAGCTGCAGGTCAGGTCAGCATCTGTTACGACCCAATTAATTCCCAAATCATCGGTGATAAGGGTATTTATAGTCTGGTGACTTTTCTGCCAGCACCATTATCGGGTAAAATTTTTCACCCATCCTGTAAAATGTTCGACATCTTTTGATGCATTGGTTCATCATTTTGTACTGATAGTCATTGTCCCCAGAGGATAACATACTTAGGTTAAATTCCTGACTTTCACTATAGTCCCACTGAGTCTCATGTTCATTGTGTCCAGTGGAATGTCTCAACAAATATTTGATTGATTGCCATGCAGTATGCCTCAGACATTCATTTTCCCCAGAAGATGAATCCTAACGACTCTTATCAAGTACAATTTTTCCTGCATCTTTTAAAATGTTTGACATCCTTTGATGCATCAGCTTGTCATTTTGTGCTGACATTTGTTGTCCCCAGAGGATGAAATGTAAAGAAGTAGTAAGACACCTTTACAAATGAATTTTTTTTTTTTTTATGGAAGACCAAAATAGAACCTCTTTGTTACAAGAACAATGTTCATTCAGTGGCCACATCAAATCAAAGTTAGAACACACTAAATCAGTTCAAGCTTGATTACGAGAAGAAGTCATAAATACACACGGTCCTTCTACAATCTTCTTTGTTAAAATAAAAAAGTAAACTAAAGAAAATACAGTAACCATAGCTGGTCCAAAAGACTAGTTTAAACTACCTAGCACGTCCATGTGAGAGTGTGAACCTCAGACTAAACCAGACTTGGTGCTTCTTACCTCTGAGGCAGGTACCTTCTCTTGTAAACCAAACACAGGATAAATACGTGCAGCTGTGTCCTCTCACTCTTAACTTACGACATACAGGAACAAAATAAGTTACTAACGAATCGTCGTCCCATCAATATTGGTTTTCTAAATTATGTCAGCGGCTTCTCTCAGCAGGACCGGTGTGAACGTTTTATCAAAGCCCTTTCATAATTTTGATTAAAGATCATAGACAGAGAGACGGGAACAAAACCTTCCAAACGCCAGCCACTAAAACAGATTCGGTCTTTGCAGTCTTAATATGCGGAATGGTCGGGATGCGGTTGATAAAGTTTGTAGCTGCGCGTCACGCTCTCAGAGGCAGAGCTGCTCTGTGTCGTTTTTCTCCGAGGGGATCACATCGATGGACCTGTGAGCGCCCTCTCTCGTCTGTCCCAGACAGGACGCGATGACGTCGACCGCTAAGGAGGCAGTGGCCTCCACGGCTTCGCTGTTGGCCCCCAGGACGGGGTTCACTTCCACCAGGTCCATGGCCGACAGCAGACCTGCACGTTAACACGGTCACAGGTTAGATCAGCAAAACCATAAACGGGCTCATTAACACTTTATTATTGTTATTTATTTTATTATTAACACTTATAATAAAAAAAAAAAACAGTCCTACCAGTCAAAAAACAGTTTAAAACCAGTCCTAAAAGCAGTCTAACACAAATCTAAAATCAGTCTTAAAACAGTCCAAAACTATTCCTAACACCAGTCAAAAACAAGTCCTAAACCCAGTCTAACAGCAGTCCAAAATCTGTCCAAAAAACAATTAAAAAACCATTCCTAAAACCAGACTAAAACTAGCCCTGAAACCAGTTTATTACCAGTCCTAAAACCAGTCCCCTAACAGAAATCCAAAGCTAGTACTAAAACAAGTCTAAAACTATTTGAGCTGCCATTCAGCAAACTAATATTTTCCATGCTGTATTTTTCTATCTGGTTTGATAGAAGTTGTTTGGTTCAGGTTAAGCCCTGTGGCTGGAATTTTTCAGATCAGCACTAAGAAGACTGTTTATCACTTCATCATGAAAATTCAACTTTTAAATCCGTTGTGAGCTCTGAGTAAAAGATCTTTAAGAAAAGGAATCTAAACCGATGATTTTACAGCAACACAACTACTGTTTAACAGGAAGTTTTTGTCAACTTGAACCATCTGTTTGTACCTGTGTTATGAATTTCCTCTGTGATGTAGATTCCCTCTCTGTAGGTCAGCCCTCCGTTCACCGGTGTTCCTGTAGCCGGAGCCAGAGACGGATCAAACGCGTCGATGTCGAAGCTCAAGTGGATCGGTCGCTGTTTTCTGTTGAAGGAGGTAAGAAGGTTTAAATGAGACTGAAAAGTTGAAATTATTTGTTTATATACAAAATAAGTAAAGTGTGCATTAGAAATAACTACGACGGTGCAGTACCTCGCCAAAAGGGAGTCAAGAGTGACCTCCATGACCCTCTGGATGCCGAGTCTGTCGATGTCCCTCATGGTGAAGTACTGGATCCCCAGGCTCTTCAGGATGTGGCTGCAGCAAACAAAATAACATCAAGCACTATTTCCACAGTGATTACATCTTAATCACATGTAGTAAAAGTCTGTACTTACTGCTCTCCGGGGTCGACGTCCCGCAGTCCGATGTACACCAGGTCTCTGGAGGACAGGAACGGCTTCGTCCAGGAGAACCCGGGGATGTCCTGCACCTGAGTGGAGGGACAAGAGCACTCTGTTAAAAGTAGTAGTATTAAAGTATTCCTTCAACTTCACGGTAAACAGAGGAAATGCAGCTTCCACGTTTTTGCACGTCTGGGAGTAAAATGTGTTTCAACATATCTGCTCCTAGCAACCTGTTGATGACCCATCTGATGAAGCTGGTCACCACTAAAGCAGCAACCACCTGTCGGTTTGTGAGCTGCTCTTCTGAAGCTTTGAGTTCAGCATTTTGGTCGTCGCCATCTTTTTTTTTTTTTTTTGGAGCAGTAAGTGACCGTATTTGGACGAGCCGGGGGAGGAGCCAGCGGTGGATCTGACTAATCTGATTGATAACCTGACGATACTACGTCCCACCCACCGATAGCTGTAACCTGACTGCACCACAGGCCTATCAATCAAACGGACACACCCCTCCAAAAACACATCTTTTTCAAGCTTATTTTCTAATTAATAAAATTAATTATTTTCAGATGGACCTCCGGAAAACTAATTAGAAGGAGTGACTTGAGCTAACAACACTGAGATAACTGGTGGAGACATTTTACTGACTTTGTATTTGATGAAAGAAGTTGAATGGGAATCTATGGAGCCTGAGGCTTTTTGGAGCCGACCTCTAGTGGCATTCAGTGGTATTGCAGCTTAAGGCACTTCTGCATCGGCCTCACTTTTTAGACCTGGAAGCTACGAACACTTTTATATACAGTCTGTGTTCCCACTGAGCCTTCATCACAACATGTAGTCTGAGTAATATTTCTGCTCACCTTATCTTGCAGCTCTTTGAGCATGAACGCCACCGGCTGTCCGTGGAGGTTTCCCGACGGAGACGTCATGGGCGTGTTTATGTCTGCGTGGGCGTCGACCCAGATGAGACACAGGTCAGGACACTGCTGGGCGTGGCCGCTCACTGATCCAATAGCAAGGCTGTAAAAAAAAAAAAAAAGAGGTGCCTTATAAACATCTGCTGTTTCTACAAGTCAGATTTGGATGTAAAGTGATACACAGCAGCTGCTCCAGATATCTACCTGTGATCTCCTCCCAGCATGACGAGCGTGTGCCCGGCGCCGACGCCTCTGCTCACTGCTCCGGACAGCATCTTGTTGGCCGCTCCCACGGTGCGAGGGAACTTCACGTCCATGTAGGGCTCGTCCTTCTCCAGGTAGTGGAAGTCTAGGTCGCCGAAGTCGTGGACGGAGTAGTCTGAGAAACACGAGAAAGATTCACGCTGAATCACAGCTTCATGCTTTATCCTCAGAACATCTAACAGTTGCATTATCAGAACCTGCAGCCGGATGGTTTTGGACCTGAACACGTGTGTTTTGGGGGCTGCAGGTGTCGCATCCTTAGTGTGATACAACATGGATTTCTGTGAGCTCGCAGTCTGAGGTTGAGTTGCTCAATGCCGGTGGAACATTTAGTGACGGAGCACTTTCCATTCGTTCCATTTCCCAGCTCGGGTTTCACTGGCTACAGAAGTGAGAACCAAAAGAATCTCCACCGAGAAGTAAACAGGTGATGTGATTCACCTTACTGGTGCTTCATGTGAGAACCTGAGCCTCGATGGCGGCATAGAGTTTCTCCACAGAGGCTCATTACCTTTCGCAGAGGGGACAGGAATAGCCCTTGTCTTGATGCAACAGTGAGCATCTCTTGCAGGACAATTCAAACATGTGTTCAAGTCTTCGGCTGCATGTTCTCATCTAGTTTAATTTGAAATGCAGGATCAGATCTGCTGCAGGTGTACACGCATTCCGTTTCCTGCATTTAAATCCACATGATTGCTTCTTTAAATGAATGTATGCATTTGTTATGGAGACAAACTGACATAAACCCTGACAGCGTAAAGTTTGCAGGACGACAGTGATGTTATTCAGTTCAGTTCATCTTTGGTTTCACGTTGGCAGCCAAATCTGTTTTCACTTCTGCCAATTTGACCTCAGGCCAACTGGAAGAGGATCAGGAGCCAACGCGTTGCCTCCAACTTCAACAGACATTTCTCAGACCTCTAAAAATCACTTTGTAGGCAGCAGTGAGGGGGACGTTCTATTTTTTAAAATTTTTTTTATTAGAATTTAGTTCTACCTGCAGCCTCAACATGCTAACATAAATTAAAATGGTGTCCATAAAAGTACAGCTGCTAAAAGTAAGTTCTCAAAAATGGGTGGAAAAACATCACTAACAGGCTATTAATGAAAGCAATGATTGTCCATATTCATGCTTAAATATACATTACGCTATTAGCATTAGAAAAAATAATCATCATAATAATAATAATCATTATTTATATAGCACTTTTCTGGACGTATACATTGCAAAGTGCTTCACATAAAACGTGCAATTAAAACAAAAATGAGCAAGAAAATCAAACTAGCCTTAAAATCCAGCAAAGCAGTGATCGTATAAAACAAATCAAAACAGTTAACGTGTAAAAAGAGATAAAAGTTGTTTGAAGTAGAGATTTATAAAAATGTCACTGACTCTTCGGAGCTGATTTCTGTAAGAGGGCTTGAAAATATCAACATAAAACCCATTAAAATACAATTTCAAAATATAATAATAAACTTTAAATATTTTTGAATCATGCCTCAAAATCAATTATTTCGTTGTATTTGCATGCAGCCACTGGACTGTAGTGTGCAGTAAGGATGCCAGCTGTTGAAATGTTCCGTGTGAGGAAGAGGAGGGTCGCCCTGCCTCTCACACAACAGCTGATGTTCACAGCTGATGATCGGTTGTCTGCCACCAAACACACTTGAGACCTGTAACCCTCCGAATATGTCAGGAACACACCGAGTGTCACCCTGAAGACCTGCGAGGAGCTTCTGTTCTCTCACACATCTATCATATTTATAGAAGTCCTCATCAGGGAGGTTAGAGTGACATCTGCTTAGTCACAAAAAAAAAATCCTGGAAATTGACTGTATTCTTCTTCCTATGTTAAGTTTAAATGCCATAAAAATACAGTAAATTGCTTTTATTACAAAATAATAACCATCAAAAAAAAACAATCTATATAAGTGTTTTGCAAAGTTTGCTGCTGGATATTTTACTTTTAAAAACGTTTTAAAATAATTTCTAAAGTCTCATTTTACACGTTTACTCTCCTACAGAGTCCACATGAACCTCTGCTTTCAGACTCTGTAGATGGTGGTATTTTTCTTTTATTACTGTTTAATAACTCTTTTATAAGATAATCCCGCCCCCAATAAACTCCTACTTTTTATTGTGACATTTAAAAGCCCCACTTTAATGGGCGTGTGGTTATAATCAAATAAAAAGATTAAATATAAATACTTTACAATCGTAAAGTAGTAATAAGTTATATTTGGTGTGGCATCCTATTAATCTACAGTGTACTCGTCACTCCAGAGAGATTTATCTGTGTCTGGACCTCAGATAAGCCTGCTCTGACTTTAGGTGCTATTTAAAAACCTCCCCGTTGTCACCCATGTCCTTTGTCATTCCTCTGAGGTTCGGAAACTCAGCTGAGCTGCTAAAATAAAGGAGACATTCTTTCCGCCTTAAGTGCAATCTTTCATTCAGGCCTGAAGAAGTGTCTGCAGTGACGACACAGTGGAAACAAATCAGCCATCCTCTTCCCGTTACGTCCGAGCATGTGCAGGTGAAATGACTCCGGCAGACATGTGACGCCCGGAGAGAAAATCACAGAAAACTACTGCATGCTGAAGAAATAAAAGTTTAAATCTAATTTTAATTCATGTTATTTAATCGTGTAATAAATACAAAGCCAGAGTTGAGAATGAGCTCTCTCTCCCCGAGACATTGATGTTTATATTTACTGCCTTCGGTGACGTAACCGGCTGTCTGCAGACCGGAAGTGGCAGTCAAATCTGTCTCCCTGCATGTTCCACTCATCCAACGTTACATAACCGGCACCTACCCAGACAGGAAAGCCGCTCAATGAGCCCCGCATCCCGGATCACTTTAGGCCCGTGCTCCACGCCTCCTCTTTTCTGTCCCCACACAAACACAGAAAGTTTACAGGTGATTTCTCTGTTTACGTTCATAAAGTCATGGCTGAAAAAGAGCTCATTGTCTTACCTGTCCCTGGGAGAACGGAGCGCCCAGCACCGCCACGGACTGCGCTCTGCTCGGTTGGCACGTATGGCGATGCTGGGTCCGTAGGAGACGTAGAAGCTGTCCTCTCAAAGCCATGTCGCTGCGCCCAGAGTTCGGGATGTGTCCCACAGAAAGCCGGAACCGGAGAGTCTGAAAGCTCGATGAAGTTTTGCCCCGGCGGATGCTGAATGTGTCCGCCTTGGTGCAGGGGGCCGGTCTTATGGGTCCTAAAGCTACTTAATATTCATGAGGCCGTCCTCTTCTGGGGAAGAGGAGGAAACTGAAGATTTAATTTAACGATACAAACAAATAAAAGTTACTTAATTTACATTTAAATGATAGCCGCTGTTACGTGTTTATAGCGTGTTATTAAATTTTATTCCGAACGACACGTCCTGTTACGAACACAGCGTCGACGTCACGATGAATGACACACCTTCGGGTCAGCCAATAGGAGCAGGCAGAGGACAATCGGGGTCGCGTTTATAGGGCGTGGCCTGAGCGCTGGGTCGGCCAAGAGTTTTTTTTCTGTGGGCGGGGGACTGTTTGTTGTGAACGAAGCGGTGATTCTGCAGCCTCATGGAAGTGGAAATTTCCACAGACGCAGCCGAGCGCAGCTTGTTTACATTGAAGCATGTGGCCTGGATATTTGTCCACATGTGTCCCATAGGTCCGATCAAAACATATGAAAACACTCATATTTCCGCGGAGAGCCGGTTTAACAGGCTGCAGCTGTGAGGGGTGAAAGAAGGACTCACACACTGTAGAACTAAACACACTTAATACAAACAACAGGTTTTCCTTCAAAATGAGCAAAAATAAAATATCAGCAAAATGTAGCCTGTCTGAAGCAAATACTTATCTATTTATCTACTTATTATTTATTTACTAATCTATCTATCTATCTATCTATCTATCTATCTATCTATCTACAGTGCCTTGCAAAAGTATTGACCCCCCTTGGCGTATTTCTTTTTTTGTTGCCTTACAACCTGGAATTAAAATTGATTTTTTTTTTTTTTTTTTTTTTTTTTTTTGGGGGGGGGGGGGGGGGGGGTTGTATCATTTGATTTACACAACATGCCTACCACTTTGAAGATGCAAAATATGTTTTATTGTGAAACAAACAAGAAAGACAAAAAAACAGAAAACTTGAGCATGCATAACTATTCACCCCCCCAAAGTCAATACTTTGTAGAGCCCCCTTTTGCAGCAATTACAGCTGCAAGTCTCTTGGGGTATATATCTATAAGCTTGGCACATCTAGCCACTGGGATTTTTGCCCATTCTTCAAGGCAAAACTGCTCCAGCTCCTTCTAGTTGGATGGGTTCCGCTGGTGTACAGCAATCTTTAAGTCATACCACAGATTCTCAATTGGATTGAGGTCTGGGCTTTGACTAGGCCATTCCAAGACATTTAAATGTTTCCCCTTAAACCACTCGAGTGTTGCTTTAGCAGTATGCTTAGGGTCATTGTCCTGCTGGAAGGTGAACCTCTGTCCCAGTCTCAAATCTCTGGAAGACTGAAACAGGTTTCCCTCAAGAATTTCCCTGTATTTAGCGCCATCCATCATTCCTTCAATTCTGACCAGTTTCTCAGTCCCTGCCGATGAAAAACATCCCCACAGCATGATGCTGCCACCACCATGCTTCACTGTGGGGATGGTGTTCTCGGGGTGATGAGAGGTGTTGGGTTTGCACCAGACATAGCGTTTTTCTCGATGGCCAAAAAGCTCAATTTTAGTCTCATCTGACCAGAGTACCTTCTTCCATATGTTTGGGGAGTCTCCCACATGCCTTTTGGCGAACACCAAACGTGTTTGCTTATTTTTTTCTTTAAGCAATGGCTTTTTTCTGGCCACTCTTCTGTAAAGCCCAGCTCTGTGGAGTGTACGGCTTAAAGTGGTCCTATGGACAGAAACTCCAATCTCCGCTGTGGAGCTTTACAGCTCCTTCAGGGTTATCTTTGGTCTCTTTGTTGCCTCTCTGATTAATGCCCTCCTTGCCTGGTCCGTGAGTTTTGGTGGGCGGCCCTCTCTTGCCAGGTTTGTTGTGGTGCCATATTCTTTCCATTTTTTAATAATGACTTTAATGGTGCTCCGTGGGATGTTCAAAGTTTTGGATATTTTTTTATAACCCAACCCTGATCTGTACTTCTCCACAACTTTGTCCCTGACCTGTTTGGAGAGCTCCTTGGTCTTCATGGTGCCGCTTGCTTGGTGGTGCCCCTTGCTTAGTGGTGTTGTAGACTCTGGGGCCTTTCAGAACAGGTGTATATATATACTGAGATCATGTGACACTTAGATTGCACACAGGTGGATTTTATTTAACTAATTACGTGACTTCTGAAGGTAATTGGTTACACCAGATCTTATTTAGAGGCTTAATAGCAAAGGGGGTGAATACATATGCACGCACCACTTTTCCGTTATTTATTTTTTAGAATTTTTTTGAAACAAGTTATTTTTTTCATTTCACTTCACCAATTTGGACTATTTTGTGTATGTCCATTACATGAAATCCAAATAAAGATCAATTTTAATTCCAAGTTGTAAGGCAACAAAATAGGAAAAACGCCAAGGGGGGGTCAATACTTTTGCAAGGCACTCTATCTATCTATCTATCTATCTATCTATCTATCTATCTATCGATACTCTATTTATAGGCTTTTATTATTTTTATGTGATTATTTTAGGTTTATTCTAAAGATGATTTTTAAACCTACAATAAATAGACTAATCAGACACATAACATTGACTGTTAACCCACATTTATAGAGCATAAAATAGTTTTTTTTTTTTCCTGACGTAATTGTCGTGCAGTCTGGACACATCTGGGGGTCATTTCGTTACAACATAAAGACATTTGGCGCCACCAAGCGTCTGAAAATGAAGAGAAAATAGAATTTGCTGGGTCATAGCGGGCTCTCCAAACCCTGAGTGTATCTTGTCAGGCAAAACGTCTTCCTCTACACGTGCACTAACCTGCATCTCTGCATCTAAAAACTGGATATGGCTGTTTTTTTTGCATATTTCCAAGGCATACTGTGTATTTAAACACCTTCGAGAAAGTCATTCGTTTTAATTTATTCCATTATCATAGACTCAGCTCGGTCCTCTTTTGTAACAATAAATACGCTATTGTTTTGTTATTCTACTGTTACCTGACAATGCAGGGGCTAAGACTTCAATGAAATATATATAATTACACTTTATATTTAGAGAGTATTTTCATTCTTTTTCTCATTCACTTATTCTATTTTATTTGCATATAGTGTTCATGTTTAAATTTGTTATATTTATACCTTACTACCTCTATTTTTATTCTGTAATTTATGTTGCTTTTGCATGCTGCTGTAACGAAAAAAGTGTACCCTTGTGAGATCAATAAAGTATATCTATCTATCTATCTATCTATCTATCTATCTATCTATCATTGGTATTTATTTTTAAATTTAAGGTTATTTTTTTTAACCTTAAAATGTATTTATCCCTCCTTTTTCCTCAATATGTTCTCCTCAGTGATTAAAAACATGGATTAAAGAGGACATTTTGCCCTCTTTCAGTCCTACAAAGGTGATTTGGTTCGGCTCAAAAACCGATAGGATTTGTCCACCTAGGAGACAAACTGAGGGCAGAAAGTGCCCACTATGAGGCGCGGGTTCTTGCCTGAAAGCCCAAATTTAGGGCTTTAAAGACCGAATAGAGCAGTGCTATCCCATGATTCATTGCGAAAAGAATAGGTCCAGTTATTTGTATCCATAGGGAGCCTTGTTGCCCGCCGGTGATCATTATAATCGTTACGTTTTTCTGTCCACTGTATTTAATGGGCTTTTATCTGGATAACTCTTAGTATTGTCAGGCACTGGTTTTTATTTCTCACTTGACTGCAGGTGAGTAAACATTAGCCTGACCGCTGCTGCTAATGTCAACTAGCAAGGCCACAGAGTAAACGTTAGCTAGCTTTAGCTAATTTAGCTAATGAACGTTGCTAACTTCTGTCCCACTTCCTGATTTAAACACGTTAGCTGACCGGTGTGCTGCCTCTGTTAAACAACAACACTATGATGGACTCGCTTACTATATCCAGCCGTGTCTAAACTCGTAAACTGTGCCTCTTTTGGTGTCGTTTTAAGCACCCTTTTCTCCTCTCCAGGTCTCGGTGTTCTTCAGGATGTCGTACCCTCCTCCGCTCAACCGCCAGCAGATCGGCATCCCGCAGCTACCTCCCCGCATCCCCCCTCCACAGTTCGGCGGCTTCGCCTCGGCTGTCCCCCCAGGTACTCAGCAGCCCGGTGGGCGCGTCGGCAGAGACAATAGTGTGTGTTTGTGAGGCAGCCTGGAGGTCATAATACCTGAAGGCACAGTTGAATGTCAACAACTCTGTTAGTTTGAAAGTCATTTTGATTTGCTGTCGGACTGAAACACCGCTTAATATCTCTGAAAATGATCGTAGGAAAGGTTACTCTCGGGAAACAAACCACAAAATGGGTCAATATGCTAATAACGGTCACATCTGTACCTGGAACCGGTGTCCAGCGTGGGTTAGTCTCTGGTCATGACCCTTCAGGAAAGATTTGGGTGATAATCAGTATTCAAGTCCTTTACTTTAATAAAAGTACTGAAATCAGACTGAAAGTCTGCATTCAAAACCTGAAGTAAAAGTATGAAAGTATTTTCAACAAAATGTAAATACTTGCTGTCAGTGCTTTACTGTTAAATAGGATGTTTTTTGATTCATATTACTGCTGTAGTTATTTCATGTTGTGCTGATTTTAACTTCTAGATGTCCTCTTAGTTAGTTTAATCTACAATAATGCATCATATTCTATTAGTGCATTATATGTTTTATAATTTCTGTTCTGTATGACCTTTAAAACGTCAACAAGCTCATAAAAACAACCATGTGATGATTTCCATGTGATACCAGACTAAATAGTTTATTCAGATTTCCTCAGGTCGTTAAGTAAGATTTAATCCTCCAGTTTATCATAAAAACAAATCAAATTTAAAATGCACCAAATGTGGAGATTTTCACTGGACAGGAGGGGTATGAATGACTATAATTTATTTACTTAATTTTTTTTAAATTTTTTTTTTTTAGACAAGTATGTTGCATTGACCACAGCATTCATAGCCTTCAGCTAATTTGCAATAATTATGTTAATACACTTTATTTTTTATAGCATCTTTCCTACAAGAATTGCAGCTCAAAGTGTTTTTACAGCAAGAAAATGATATGCAGTGTTTCACATAAAAACACATATAAAGGAACAGGATATTCAAACACAGACTAATCATGATAACATCAGTGTCTGTGTCTGTATGACTTCCCACATGGTTGTTTTTTTCCTTTTCAGGTACTCCCATGATCCCGGTTCACATGGGTGTCGTGACCCCCGCGCCCACAGTGAGTTTGAAACAGGACTTCCTGCTGCACGACGACTGAAGCATCATCTGTTCTGATAAAATGCAGGGATTTGTTGTGACGGTTCAATACCTAAAATTTGTGCTGCAGGTTCTGGTCCCGACCGCTGTGACTTTAGCACAGAAGCCGATGACTCTGAAGAAGGAGCCCAGCATCAGAGCCAAGGACATGGATGACGGCGGCCCCACCACCACCGTGTTCGTAGGGAACATCTCTGAGAAGGCGTCCGACATGTTGGTCAGACAGCTTCTAGCCGTGAGTTGAAATAAGGAACAAAACGAGTCCAACAGTTGGCTTTGAATGTTGCAGGGAGACGGTTTTATGTGATCATTGATTCATCTTTAACATCTTTCTGTCCTCTTTCAACACAGAAATGTGGAATTGTTCTCAGCTGGAAAAGGGTCCAAGGTGCTTCTGGGAAACTTCAAGGTAAGGTGTCACATTTAAACAACACCGCTGCAAAGTTATTTTAATTCTGCTAAATAGTATTCAGCCTTTTTCTCCATGTTCATAACTTAAGTTTTTGCTCATTGTTCAGATTTTACTGCAGTTTTCAGGTATTTTTCTTTGAGTTCAAACACGTAAAACTAACTTTATGTCTGCTCTCGACTCCTGGAAGCTTTCGGTTTCTGTGAGTATAAAGAACCTGAATCGACGCTGCGAGCCCTCAGACTTCTGCACGAGTTGCTGCTCGGTGACAAGAAGCTGCTGGTGAAGGTCGATGCCAAGACGAAGGCCCAGCTGGACGAGTGGAAGGCCAAGAAGAGGAGCGCCAACGGGGTACGCTGCTCAGCTCAGGAGCGAAACGTGGAATATTTCTGGTATTCTGTAATCGGATTTATAAATTTGTGTCTGGTGTGAACGTACAGGGAACCAGTGGCGGGTCCCAAAACGAAGATGAGGAGGACGTGCTGGATGAAGAAACCCTGCGGCGGGACCAGGTGGTGAAGGGGGCGATAGACGTCCTTATCCGGGAGTATGCTAGTGAGCTGAATGCTCCGTCGCAGGATCCTGACAGTCAGCCTCGCAACAAGAAGCGCAAAGAGAAGAAAGAGGAGGTGAGTGTTTTTCTTCTTCTGTGTGTTCGGATCATTTCTCATAAGCTCTGAGTACTTAGTGTGTTTTTTTTGTTTCCTGTCTTTCTTTCTCCCCTTCGCGTAAGGAGGATATCAACGCTATGGAGATGGAGGACGACAAGAGAGACCTGATTTCCAGAGAGATCAGTAAATTCCGTGACACACACAAGGTAACGTATCAAACTGCTGCTGTCACTCTGTACGTTAGTTTTTCAGGAAGAAATCCTCAACAAATGGATCTGCAGCTTAGATAAAATATGGAGATAACCCCTCCTGAAGTCAGTTAAACATTAAATAACTTCAATCAGTAAAGCAGTTGATGTTGATTTAAAGATATTATATGATATTAAAGATGTTGAATATTCATGGTTCGCTCTGTCAGTGTTTCCAGACTGATTTGAGACTCTGCAGAAGCTAAACTGATCTCACAGGGTGCATGGACACGATGTTAAATTCCAACTAAAGCTAATCTATTGATTAAACCCCACCAATATGGTAGAGTTCATTTGGTGACTAGAGCAAGATGAATCTCAGACTCTCAGCTTTGGAAAAAGTTGCGAGGATAGGATGTAAGTATGAGCTTTTATTTCTTCTCTACTCATGCCGGGCGCTTCCTGCTGGAGGGTCTGCAGGGGGGCAGCTGGCTCTCCGTTTATTCACACGTGGACAAAGTGGGGATATAAACTGGGACGGACGAACAGCCAGTGGTTTTCTAAGTGTACTGTGTTGGAGCTCAGTGAACCTCTGCAGGCCCTCAGGTATTAAGTTGTGTGTGCAGAACACAGAGACTGACTGAGCCTAACCACTGCAGTAGTTTGAACTGCAGCCTGTAGTGTTAAAGCAGGGAGCGCCCCCCCACAGCACGCTGACGTCTGAAGACTCACGAGGTTAGTGCACATCTGTGTCTCCTTTATTTTCAAACTTTTCCTTCTTCTGTCTTCTGTCATTGTGACTCCGCCCCCTTTGATTAAACACAGAGAACAAGGAAATAGGTTAAATGTGCAGTATGAGAGGGTAGCGTGTATGAATCATTTATCAAAATCTGTCAAATGTGGCGTGTAAAACAACTTCCAATAGTTTTCATTCAACCGTGACAGCATGTGAAATGCTGATTTACTTGTTTTTCTAAGGAGTATATTTCAAACTAGCCACTAAATAATTCTCATAAAAAAAGAGGTAAGTTGTAGGTTGGTCCGTTATTTAATTGACAGTTTGGAAAATGTGAAAGACGTCTGTTTGGACTGGAGGTAAAGATGCTAACATGGTGTCGATGTTCTAGTGAAATCACAGCGTTTAACTCCACTCTTCATCCTTTCCTACTTTTTATTTTGTGTTTAGCTGTCAGACCTACATTTCCAACACTTCTCTCTTCACACACTGTAAACCATTTAAAGATGAGCAGCTCTGACTAGCAGCTCTGACAGGAGGCTGTTTGAACTGTAGGTCTGACTGTGAAAGGGTTTTTATATATTTGGGTCGGAGAGACGCCAGAAGATGACCGACAGGTAAGACTGCTTCACTCATTTCTTTGTTGATGTTGGTGTCATGTGTGTGGACGGACGTTAATCAGATAAAAGTGCTCCACAGGTGTCGTTTGGACGTTTCTTTGACTCGACCTGCTTTTCCTCCCACTCGTAGCCTGTAGGATGTGTAGTGGCAGAGAAGTGCTGAAACCGTAGTCCGGCACCTGTAAGTCTCACACCTGTAGCGCCACTACGGTCTGTAGAATTTTTTGTTTTGTTTTGTTTTTTTGTCATCCAGTGAGAATGTAGGCAAATGTTCCAGATGGAAATATGGATATTTATTTTACTCATAATAACCAATCAATCAGGAGGGTCATTGTTCTTGTGGTTCTTGTGGAGTTTTTAGTGCAAAAATGATCTAAAAATATAAATCAGGGTTCCCACTGAATTATCCTGGAGTTATGCACAGTCTCTTCCCGACATAAAAGTCAGAGGATTGGATCATTTTTCCTGGAACATCCTGGAGTTTTTTTTTAAATGGGATCAAAATATTCTCCCTGTAGTATTTTTCTATCTGCTGTTACTGAACTTGTTTCCTGAGTAGTTTTATCTCCTTCAGCTCATCAACAATCACTTCAGTCAACAGGATTCCCACTCTGAGTCAAACTCTTGACTTTTACTGATAAAAAAGTAGAATTTAATGTCCTATAATTAACATTATTGCATTATTTTATTCCCAGTAGTTTGTGAGCTTTATTTACTAGTTCACAACGTTTTCAGAACAAAACTTCACTTTTTTTTTTTTAAACACCAAAGTGATGAAAATATTTTTCTTAAATGGACCACGATGGACCAGTGAATGTGGTCGGGCTGCCCCGCCTAAAGCTTTTCCTCTGTTGGCATGGTAACTAAGGGCTCCCTCTCCCACAGTTTTAATACATCAACAGCAGTTTTACAGACTTTACGGCAGGCTTTTCTGTTGCCTGTACTACATTTTTAGTTTCTATTTATCAAACTTTGATATTTTCCATGCAGTATTTTTGATATGCCCCCATCACTGCTCTGCTGCAGCCCAGCCCAGGAGGAGCTTTAGGCAGCCCGACCACATTCACTCATTCTGGTCCATTTAAGAAGAGGTATTTTCATCAGTTTGTTGTTTTGTCCTGGAAAAGCTGTGAACTAGTAAATAAATCTCACACACTGCTGGGAATAAAATCATGTAAAAATGTGCATTTATATTTCAGGAAATTATAATTTTATAAATTATGATCAGAGAATTTGACTCTTGAGTGGGAATCCTGGTGACTGTAAAACAAGCCTCCCTGCAGTATGGTGTCGTCTCTGCCGCTCGGCTGAACTCCCTCAGTGCTGCAGGGATCACTTGCTCTGCAGTCTGGACGCTGCCTCGCTGCGTCTCGGATGACCACAGCTGCAGCTGATTATGAAATTGACTTAGTCGGGCTGTTTGCCGCGTTAAGCTCCGTCTTGTTTTAATCCACTTGGCGCTCATAGGTAGGAATAAACCGGGGCGTTATAGCGCGGTGATCTCGAGTGTACAGTCAGGTCTCGGTGAACTCTCTGAACCGAAGCTTCACCGCTGATGCGGCAGATACTTTACCGTTAAGTGCTCTGAGTGGGTTTGGAGCCTCTTTCCAATCAAATCCTATCACTGAGTGCGCTGAGTGCAGTTTTAGATTCATGCATACGCGTGTGGCCGTGATGTCAAACATAATGCATTTTAACCTGTAGCCCCTCCTGAGTGGTGTCACATCTGTCACTTCTGCGCTCACGCACACAAAGACATCGATTTGAAAACCCTCGTTTGCCCCGCAGCAGTTTTTTATTGGAACGGCCTCCGATTACATCAGAGTATAATCTGAGCTCATCATGGATCTCCCAGTCAGCGCAGAGGATGAGCTGACCTGTTATGTGTGAAAAAGATGAAGAGGAGCAGGCAGAGATTTGACCTCTCTGCACAACTGTCAGCGTTTACAGCTGGAAAGTGTTGCGCTTTCTTTGTAGTGGATGTTTTAACTTCTCATAAACCCTGAAGTGAGCAGTGTGAACATTAAACCTGCAGCAGGGCAA
Source organism: Embiotoca jacksoni (assembly GCF_022577435.1). Classification (NCBI taxonomy): domain Eukaryota; kingdom Metazoa; phylum Chordata; class Actinopteri; family Embiotocidae; genus Embiotoca; species Embiotoca jacksoni. The sequence continues at coordinate 1,400,281 of NW_027185378.1, forward strand.
GGAAGACTTCCTGTCTCCGTGGTAGTGTGTGAGCATGTATGACACAGAGAGTCTACATCACTTTACAGTTTCATGTCCTGGTAACCTGTTTTTATTTCTTATGTATTTTAGATTGATGATCTTCTTTTTTGCACCTAGTAACTCGGGCTCCCCCTTTCCCCCCCCCCCCTCTCCCCCTCCCCGTTGGGCTCCTGCAGAAACTGGAGGAGGAAAAAGGAAAGAAAGAGAAGGAGCGTCTGGAGCTGGAGAGGGAGAGGAGGGAGAGGGACAAGGAGCGGGAACGCGAGAGGGAGCGCCGTGACCGCGAGAAGGAGAAGGAGAGGGAGAGGGAGAGGGACAAGGAGCGGGAGAGGGACCGGGATCGAGACCGGGAACGGGAGAGGGAGAGGGAGCGCGAGAGGACGAAGGAGCGTGAGAGGGAGAGGGAGCGTGAGAGGAGTCGAGACGCCAGCGAAGATCGCAGCAGGTCGAGGTCAGTGGGAGGTCAGAGGTGTGGGACCTGGTGCTCAGTTTCACCTTAAACATTCGGAGTGTTTTGTGATTGTTGCGATCAAAAATGTTTGATTTTTTTTTTTTTTTAGGCAACTTTTCTCAAAAACTTTGATGTAGCAGTTTTAAGCTCAATCAAACAACTACCTGAAAAAGAGTAACATCTACTGACTTCCTGTGGTAATAATCCTGCTGCACATCACAGAAATATCTGACCTGTACGCTGTTTTTCTTTCTGTTTTGGGGCTCAAAGTGATAAAAAGTGTCTAAAAGTGACGCATCTTTCCAGAACAGACAGTCTGTGACTAATATTGAACACAGAGACTTCATCTGCTGTCAAAATAGGGGCTTTATATCACATCCATTCAACACTAAAACAAAGTCCAGTCTCTTACAGCTGGAAGTGTGGAGAAAAGTCATTGAACATATTCCTCATTCCCATCATAAGACCACATTTCCCACAAACCCCGTCACTTCCTGTTGTTGCAGTTTGCTAGCAGTGGTTTGTTTTGATGGTGAGAGGAGAGGGGGCGGAGCCTCAGTGGTTGGAAACAAACACTTAGTTTTGGTGATAAAGTCTGTTTTATTTTGAAAGGAGGACTTTATGATGTAATTCTTTTCAGCAGAGCTTCTGCACAATTCCCAGCTAATATTACAGAGATTTTGTTAATTACTGTGACTGCATGATTAAGATTTCCTGGAGGGACTGGATATTATGGTCTGGCGCATAAACCACTACACTGACAGGCCTAAAGGGATGAAGATTGCAGCTGCACACTTTTGCTATTTAGATAAAACTTCCAAATACAGTGGTGTGAAAAAGTGTTTGCCCCCTTCCTGATTTCCAATTTTTGTGCATGTCTGTCACACTTAAATGTTTCAGATCGTCAAACAAATTTAAATATTAGTCAAAAATAACACAAGTAAACACAAAATGCCGTTTTTAAATTAAGCTTTTTATTATTAAGGGAGAAAAGAAATCCAAACCCACATGGCCCTGTGTGAAAAAGTGTTTGCCCCCTCCTGTTAAAACATAACTTAACTGTGGTTTATCACACCTCAGTTCAATTTCTCTAGCCACACCCAGGCCTGATTACTGCCACACCTGTTCTCAATCAAGAAATCACTTAAATAGGACCTGCCTGACAAAGTGAAGTTGACCAAAAGATCCTCAAAAGATAGACATCATGCCGAGATCCAAAGAAATTCAGGAACAAATGAGAAAGAAAGTAATTGAGATCTATCAGTCTGGAAAAGGTTATAAAGCCATTTCTAAAGCTTTGGGACTCCAGCGAACCACAGTGAGAGCCATTATCCACAAATGGAGAAAACATGGAACAGTGGTGAACCTTCCCGGGAGTGGCCGGCCGACTAAAATTACCCCAAGAGCGCAGCGACAACTCATCCGAGAGGTCACAAAAGACCCCACAACAACATCCAAAGAACTGCAGGCCTCACTTGCCTCAGCTAAGGTCAGTGTTCATGACTCCACCATAAGAAAGAGACTGGGCAAAAATGGCCTGCATGGCAGAGTTCCAAGATGAAAACCACTGCTGAGCAAAAAGAACATTAAGGCTCGTCTCATTTTTGCCAGAAAACATCTTGATGATCCCCAAGACTTTTGGGAAAATACTCTGTGGACTGACGAGACAAAAGTTGAACTTTTTGGAAGGTGTGTGTCCCATTACATCTGGCATAAAAGTAACACCGCATTTCAGAAAAAGAACATCATACCAACAGTAAAATATGGTGGTAGTAGTGTGATGGTCTGGGGCTGTTTTGCTGCTTCAGGACCTGGAAGACTTGCTGTGATAAATGGAACCATGAATTCTGCTGTCTACCAAAAAGTCCTGAAGGAGAATGTCCGGCCATCTGTTCGTGACCTCAAGCTGAAGCCAACCTGGGTTCTGCAGCAGGACAATGATCCAAAACACACCAGCAAGTCCACCTCTGAATGGCTGAAGAAAAACAAAATGAAGACTTTGGAGTGGCCTAGTCAAAGTCCTGACCTGAATCCTATTGAGATGCTGTGGCATGACCTTAAAAAGGCGGTTCGTGCTGGAAAACCCTCCAATGTGGCTGAATTACAACAACTCTGCAAAGATGAGTGGGCCAAAATTCCTCCACAGCTGTAAAAGAGTCATTGCAAGTTATCGCAAACGCTTGATTGCAGTTGTTGCTGCTAAGGGTGGCCCAACCAGTTATTCGGTTTAGGGGGCAAACACTTTTTCACACAGGGCCATGTGGGTTTGGATTTTTTTTTCTCCCTTAATAATAAAAACCTTCATTTAAAAACTGCATTTTGTGTTCACTTGTTATCTTTAACTAATATTTAAATTTGTTTGATGATCTGAAACATTTAAGTGTGACAAACATGCAAAAAAATAAGAAATCAGGAAGGAGACAAACACTTTTTCACACCACTGTATGTGTCGGTCCACATTTAACTCTGCATCCTTCTACAGCTTTGGGACTTGACATCTGGTAGGAGGTTAATTAATTGTTAACATTTACCAGCATGGCTTCTGCTTTTAATGAAGCAACCCTGCTGACATAAACAAGGAGGAAGAACATGAGGAAGACCTTTTGGGATAATGCAAAACAATTCAGCAGAACCATACGGCCTCTGAAATGACTGTGCGGTTTAATCAGCTTACCTCTGATGCGGTCTTTACAAAATATGATGATGATTGTGATTCTTTGTAGGGAAACAAAACAAAAAAGTCCAAGAAGTTCTTGAGTCTTCATTGTTCATGTGATCTTTCTTTCTTCTGCAGAGAGCGGACCAGAGAAGAAAAAAAGCGAGATCTGGAGGAAGATGAGGAGGACGTGTACGAGCGGCGAAGACTCGAGAGGCGGCTTCGAGACAAGGAGGCGGCTTACCAAGAAGTATGTTTATGATATCTCCTGTCGTTATGAATTTGATTGATTTAGATGCGATTTGAGAGAAATGCACACAAACACGACTGTTGTTTGTTTGTGACTGCGATTTTTCTTTGTCTTCTTAAAGCGCCTGAAAAACTGGGAGATCCGCGAGAGGAAGAAGTCTCGCGACTACAGCAAAGAAACGGAGCGCGACGACGAGCGGCGTCGAGAAACGGTAAAACAGGAGCGCAGTCCGGTCCGGGTGAAACCGGCTTTAGACCGTTTATAGTGTCACAAATGTGAAGGTGAAACACAAAATATTTCTGTTCAAAATCAGATGAAAGAAGCCAAAAGACTGAAAGAATTCCTGGAAGACTACGACGACGACCGGGACGACCCCAAATACTACAGGTGATAGTCGTGAAGCACGTTTGGAGGTATGAGCTCGTCTCTTTTCTCCTCACTCACCGCTGCTTTCTTCCTCTCAGGGGCAGCGCTCTGCAGAAGAGGCTCCGTGACCGAGAGAAGGAGACGGAGCTGGACGAGCGGGACCGGAAGAGGGAGAAGGAGGAGCTGGAGGAGATCCGACAGAGGCTGCTCGCTGAGGGTCACCCCGACCCCGACGCCGAGCTGCAGAGGGTCAGTCCTCCTCCGTCCTCTTTCTCCTCAGACACTCTCTTTTAAACTCAGGAGATCGTTTATTCCAGGTGCAATTTGGGGGATTATTTTTTGTTTTAGAGCAGTGAACTCCAGTTTTTCTGTTTTCTCTCTTTTTGGTGTCCGATCTCTAGTCGTGCGTTCAGGCAGCTGGAAAGTTGGAACGTTTCCATTTGGGAAAATCTGACTTCCAAGTTTCACAAACACGCAACATGACCGACCCCAGAAAACACAACGTATTTCTGCTGTGAGAACAAAGAAAAGTGCGAAACAATCTCGTCAGCATCAGGATAAACCAACACGGAGGAGACATTGAGCTCAGGAAGTCAATATTATCTGTACAGCACATTTCTACACTTCTTCTTTTGTGCTGATTTTGAAGCAAGTTGCCAACAGTTCTTCCTTTCACCCTAAACGCTGCTTAAATTAAGTGACATCAAACCTCCCTCTCAAAGAAAGCGGCCACTTTCTGAGTGTGATATTCCCAGTTCGACGGTGTTTTCTCCCATTCGGAGGACAGAACTTTCCCACTTCCTAGTTGCTCATGAACGCACCATAAAGTCCAGAGAAGAGCAAAGATTCAAAAGGAGATGAAACTTGCAAGAGAAGTTGCAGCCAAGTGAACTAATCTGTCTTGGGTCGACTCTAACCAGCTGACGGTGTCGCTACGACTCGGCTTATCAAGTCTCCAGCTGGCAGATTTAGAACGTGAGCCACGATAGTTTGTGTTGTTTTTTTTCTGCTTATTAGAGGATAAGCGCTCCGGAAAAGGATGGAAGAAGCTGATAAAACAGGGGAGAAGTCCTGTCTCAAGTTTGCAGAAGCGCCAATGGTCGGCTCCAAGTTCTTGACCTTCTCGTTTTTTTAAGCAGCTGTTTGACTCTCACTGTCCTCATTCATGTTTTAAGACACTACATGTTTTATCCAGCTGTGAAAAGGCCTGAAAAGTCACCTGTTAAAACAAGTCTCTGAGATGTTCTACTGAGAAGCTGCAGGTTTCAACTCATCTCGTTGTGAATCTGTTAGTCTGAATGATGTATTTGTCGTCGTCATGATCATCATCATCATCATCTGAAACCACCGTCACCAGTTTCCCTGCTGTCGTTGTTCATTCGTCTTGTTTACCTGCAGATGGAGGAGGAGGCGGAGCGGAGACGACAGCCCCCCCTCAAACTGGAACCCGAGGAGGAAGTGATCCAGGAGAAGGCTCACCGGGACCGGGGTCGGGAGAAGAGAAGCTCATCAGGGAGGCCCACGGAGCCGACGCCTCGAGGCCTCCAGCAGCAGCAGCAGCAGCAGCAACAACAACAACAGCAGCAGCAACAGCTGCAGCAGCAACAGCAGCAACAGCTGCTGCAGCAGCAGCAGCAACAGCTGCTGCAGCAGCAGTCTGATGACGACGTGGAGGAAGGAGAGGAGGAATTCTTCCAGGACGGAGAGGACTCGCAGGAAGCCAAGCCGCTGCTCAAACCCATCATGAGACCAATCACCACCGCTCCCTCCGTGTCCTCCGCCAGCGGGAACGCGACTCCAAACTCTCCCATCAATGAATCTCCCTGCGGCATCATCATTCCGGGAGAGAACACGCCGGAGGTCCAACCTCCGGAGGAGCACCGGCCCAAGATCGGCCTCAGCCTCAAACTGGGTGAGTAGAGCGGGGAAGCGAAAGGCTGCGGGGGGAGGGGAGGGCGGGGATCTGCTGCTCTGTGTCCAAACAAACTGACGTTCCTGTTCGTCTTCCTGCTGCAGGAGCCACTAACAGCCCGAGTCAGCTGAACGTCGGGAAGAGGAAGAAGCTGGCGACGGTGGAGAGCGTGTTCAACAAGTTCGACGACGAGGAGGCCGACGAGCAGCCGCGCAAACGGAAACTGGTCCCGCTGGACTACGGCGACGACGACAAGAGTCTGGGGCTCGACGGGGCCGAAATATCCGGAGCCAAAGGCAACATCAACACGGAGGAGAAACGCAAGCACATAAAGAGCCTCATCGAGAAGATCCCCACGGCTCGGCCCGAGCTCTTCTCCTACCCTCTGGACTGGACCATGGTCGACTCGGTAACACAACCGCACACACTGTGATTCTTTTGATGACACACGAACATCATCAGCCTCGTGTTCTTCTGATCTTCTGATTGTTCCTATCTGCAGACTCTGATGGATCGCCGCATCAGGCCATGGATCAATAAGAAGATCATCGAGTACATCGGAGAGGAGGAGCCCACTCTGGTGGATTTTGTCTGTTCGAAGGTCAGTTTTTATAAAAACAAACTTTGACCATCCAAAACGGACTGGCCTCAAGTTTCAGACAATGTTCTGCGTTTTGATTTTGGTTGTCGGCTTACTGCTAACTGATTTTTGTCTTTGATATCCAGGTGATGGCACACAGCACCCCTCAGGGTATTCTGGATGATGTTGCTATGGTGCGTTGAAATGAATTCTGGATCACAAAGTCTGTTTTAAATGTGGTTATTTTGTGTGTGTGTGTGTGTGTGTGTGAGGAATAAATAACAAAATATGAGGCTGGATCACAAAGTTCAGACTCTGCTCCTGTTGTACGAGACGTGCACGGAGAAGGAGGAAGCTGTAAGCTTCACGAGGAAGTGCTCCAAGTGTTGTCTTTTCAGCACCCGAGGTCCACGCGTTGTTGTGACCGCTGTAACGTCACGGTGCAACAGAGATAGTCTCTGAACTTTTTCATCTACCGTGGTTAACGTTAACACGTTCGTTAGCATTTAGCTCAAAATATCCCTGAGTGCAGTCTCGCACAGCAGCTAGCATTGGCTGGAGACTCGGTTATTTATTAATATGTAAGGTGATGCAGATTAAACCTGCTGCATGTCTTGTAAATAATTAAACATTTTACAGGTAAAAGGAGTCATTTAACAGATTTATTGAGCCGTTTCACATGAAGTTTTGTTTTTAGGTTCTGGATGAAGAAGCGGAAGTCTTCATAGTCAAAATGTGGAGGCTGTTGATTTACGAAACGGAAGCCAAGAAGATCGGACTGGCGAAATGAAGACCACGTATCTCTCCGACTGACTCCTTAAGCTCTCAGCGCTGCGGTTTTCCGAACCTGCAGACTGAACATGTGCCCATACGCCCCTCCATTCCATCAGCAAGGAGCTGCTGCCTTGTACGTGTGTATGTGTGTGTGCGTGCGTGCGTGTGTCTGTGAGAGGGAAGTCTGAGAAGGTTTGCACAAGCAATTCTGCATGATAAAACTTCGGTTGTATCTTTTTTTTTTCTTCGTTTGATGCTGTTGAGGAAAAAAGACGGTTGCTCTTCACCATCCGTTCTCCAGTATGTTGGACACGTTCTGCTTGATTTACTGGTGTTGTGTGGAGGCACTGCTCCGTTGTGTGAACTAATAAATATGCTTTTTTTTTTACAAAATACTGGCCATCTTTCTTAATTTTCTTGTACCATTATTCTTTATTTTTGTACTCAAAAAAATACTACTGTACTTTGTGTGTAATTACAACATATCAAAAACCTCTCTGAAATAATCAAACTTCTACATACTGATATGTTTAGTGCGATAAACATTTATTTTTGACAACTTGTTTAAAAATATTTTTCACTTCTAAACTGTGATGGTTTTATTAAAGGAAGTTTATTATCAATATTAGTAATAGTAAAATATCTGAATGTGTCATCCAGCCACGGAGAGAAGGAGCACTTATGAACAAGAGACTCGGCTAAAATCATTTGTTTTTGGAATTTTTTTTTTTAACTAAAATGAAAATAATTTAATATTGAAGTTTTACTTAAGCAGGAAAGAAGACAGTACTTTAGAAGGAAAAAAAATAATAATTTCAAGGTGTAGCATTCAGAGCGATAACTTCCTGTCCACTCTGGCAGATACGTGGCAGGTTGGGTGCTTGAACTCTGACCCGGAAGTACTTCGGTCGGTTCCAAACAAGAGGATGTTCCGTTAGCTAGTTGGTTATGCGCGAACCCGGTCGGGAAGTTGCAATATTAATTTTGACAGCAGAGTGTGGGAGAAACGATGCGGGGTACCGGATGTTTGCACTGGGAAGTTTTACGAGCCGCGGTTGTTTATTTGTGAAGACAGAGTCGGGTGATTACGGAATCTAGTTAGCTTAGCTTAGCTAACGAGGCCAGAGGGCTGCAGCGTCTCTTGAGTGGTTAACGTGGATGTTTGGGAGGCAAACTGACCTTAGGACGGGACGTTTGTGAAACTAACAATTACGCTTCGGGGCATGCTGTCGTTGGACTCGACGAACACCAGTACAAGTCCGTTTTAAAAGTCCACTGGGACGTTGGTTTTGATGGTTTTATTTTAGCTAGTAGATTAGCCGAAGAGGAAAAGTGCAGTCATGGACGACTTCAGCTCGATCAGCCTGCTGTCTCTGGCGATGCTGGTGGGGTGTTACGTGGCCGGGACGATACCTTTGGCAGTCAACTTTTCAGAGGTAAGTTTTGCACATCTTTGTAGAACTGTTTCCTGTTCAACTGCAGACAGTTAAAGTCCCCCCCCCCTCCTCTCTGTTAGTGCCTTTTAATCACCACATCATCCTCTCTGTAATGTTATCAACTAAATCCACTGAGACTGTGTGGAGCTGAGCCTCTGTTGCCCCTCTGTGTGTCCAGGAGAAGCTGAAGCTGATCACCGTGATGGGAGCAGGGCTGCTCTGTGGCACTGCTCTGGCTGTCATCATTCCTGAAGGGGTCCACGCGCTCTATGAAGAAATCCTCGAAGGTGAACACGAATCAAATATTTCCTGCTTCTAACATCTGACATGAATAATTGATGCTTTTCGTTGTCACACACACAAAAAAAAGGAGCAATGCTGTTCACAGCTTTGCAAAGACCAAATCAATCATCGTCTTAGTTTTACCTGTTTTCATCGCTGTTTGTTTGTTTATTTGTTTGTTTGTTTGTCAGCAGGATTACAGAAAAACAACCAATTTGATTTTCATTAAAATGGAGCAGCAAAGGCCAGCGAAGAAGCCTTTAAACTCTGGAGCAGATCCAAATCACACACCTATTTAGTTTACAGTTGTATTGAATAATCATAAAAATATATGTCGGAGAGAAATCAACCCACAGGATACACTGGATCCAGAGAAGCTCCGGCTTCCAAAACAATTACTTGAATATTTTTACTGATTAATTCTGTCAGTCGACTAAATAAATGACAGATTTGTTCAGATTTCACTTCAGTTTAACAAATAATGAAGCGATAAAACTTCTTTTCTTATGCAGCTTTTTTTTTTTCTTCACTGTTTCATGTTGAATGAGCGGACTTTAATCACAGCCGGGCTGGTTTGAGGATCTTTACTGCACGTCTCTCATTTCCTGTCAGCTTCTTGGTGTAGTTAGATTTTTGTCAGCACTTCAGATTCTTTAACGCGTGCTGATAGTAAACATACATGCCACCGTTTGAATCCTGTTTAAACAGAGCAAAGTTCAGAGGATGATAAAGCAGCAGACATTCGTCTCTGTTACGTAACAAACAGATGTTTGTTTTGTGATTGTTTACATATTAAGTGGATTTTCGAAAGTCTCCGCGCTTCATGTCCGTCTCCCGTCCTCTCCGCAGGCGGACACCACGGCCAGGTCGGTGTCGTCGAGGCGTCCGAGGTGAAGGGCGACTCGGAGGTGGTCCTCGGCGGCGGCGGCGGCAGGAAACATGAGCACAGTCACGAGCAGCTCCACGCCTGCATCGGAGTGTCGCTGGTCCTGGGCTTCGTCTTCATGCTGCTGGTGGACCAGATCGGCAGCTCCCACGTTCACAACACCGAAGGTCAGAGTTCAACACGAGCAGCAGACTTATTCGGGGGGTGGAGGGGGTGGACGGACGTGGAGCTCAGTGACGGCAGCTTTTCATCTGCAAGAGATGCAAGAAAATGTGTTAGAGTTACACGCAAAACAGACGGCTCGCATCTGCAGGGATCTTTATGAGCAGCCAATGTTCTGCAAACTGTTCACGAAGTCCGTCGACGTGTGAGGCGACACATTTCTCTGTGCGGAGACGTTTTTCTGTCAGGATCACGTCACGTTTTATTTCTGTTTTGTTCCGTCTGCTTCAGATCCAGAGTCGGCGAGAGCCACCTCCTCAAAGATCACCACCACTCTGGGTCTGGTGGTCCACGCTGCAGGTACGTCTGGTCTCGCGTCTCCTCGTGTAGTGATGTCGCCATCATGAAATCGAATGATTTCATTGTCTTTTTCTGTCCGTTTTATGCCTCCATTATAGTAAACACCTCATTGTAGTTTTAATAATAAACCACACTGTCTTTAAACTACACGGAGTAAACTCGTATTAAGCATAAAACTGCTTGTTTAAATGTTGTCTTATTAATGATATTAATTAATATTAGAAGCAGCTGAGCTCTTTGTCTCTTCGGTCTGCAGCTGACGGCGTAGCGTTGGGAGCTGCTGCCTCCACCTCTCAGACCAGCGTTCAGCTCATCGTCTTCGTAGCCATCATGCTGCATAAGGTAATAAAACACCGTGAATTCATGTTTATATACGTCTATTTGGATCGTTTAGCTTCGTGGGAAACATACCGTGTGTACAAATGATATTTTTTGAAGCAGCAGGAGAGCTGAAACGCAAGGAAATCATCCGTTTTGATTACTTATTGTCATTTTATGTAATTTTATTCTGTAAAAAAAGTCAAAAATGAACAGCAGCTTTTTCCTTTCTTGTTTGATTCAGGCTCTGAATGTTTGAGTTTTAGAGTTTGTCTGACATAAAAAAGACTTTTGGGGAAATTGCGAAAGGCAGTTCTCACTATTTTAGGACATTTCTTAGACAGAATGAATAAGTGAGAAAAATAATTCAGGTTAGCTGCTGCGGTGAGCTGTGAATGTGATCCGATCTCTGCGTCTGCTGTCGTCTTCAGGCCCCGGCAGCGTTCGGCCTCGTGTCCTTCCTGATGCACGCCGGCCTCGAGAGGAACCGCATCCGAAAACACCTGCTGGTCTTCGCCTTGGCGGCGCCCGTCCTCGCCATGCTCACATTTTTAGGCCTCAGTCAGGTAATTATTCTATTTTATAGATTAAATATGGATAATGACTTTCTTTTCTTTTTTTCTTTTTTTTTTTTAATTGAAATTGTGTGGAAATGTTTATCTCCACCATCAGTTACTTCAGGAAGTCAGAATATATCGTAAACGTTACGATGAATCCTTTTCATCATCACGTCTTTGGAGAAAGAATACGTTTTTTCCCCCGATATTTCTACTTTTTAAATGATATTTCGTTGTGTGTGTGAAGTGTGTTGGGATGGTGCTACACTTCAAAATGAAATAAATTAAAGTAAAGTAAATGATGCCTTGCAGAACCGGTTCTCATCTTGTTTGTGTTTGTCCTCCTCTCAGAGCAGTAAAGAGGCGCTCTCCGACATCAACGCCACCGGCGTCGCCATGCTCTTCTCCGCCGGCACCTTCCTCTACGTGGCCACCGTCCACGTCCTGCCGGAGGTCGGCGGCGGCGGCCACAGCCACGCCCCCTCCGGCGGGAACGGAGGGAAGGGACTGAGCAAGGTGGAGGTGGCAGCTCTGGTTCTGGGCTGCCTCATCCCTCTGGTTCTGTCGGTCGGGCACCACCATTAGACCCGCGGCTCAGGTCGGATCTCACGGCGGTGCGCAGGGGGACCGAGCTGGATTTAAATGTCTTATGTTGTCGTCTGCTGGTGGACCTCGTGGACTGGACCGGACCGGACCGGGGACTTGAAATCAGAGGTGTTGCCGTGACAACCAGGGCACGCAATGTCGTTTAATCTGCAGACGACCGACCGTAACAACAGCTGCTGTACGTTCGTTGTATTTTTTTTCTTGGTGGACCTTAGTAGCTCGGTTTGTTTAGATCGCCGGGGAGTTTCAGTGGATCGTCTCAGAGGACGCCCGCTAGTCTTTTACTAGATGACGGTTGCACAGTGAGATTTAGATCATCGTGATGTTATGAAAGCAGCGAAACAATTTTTTTTGTTTTATACATATATATAATTGTACAGAGTGTAAATCTCAGCATCAATACGGACCGATTTAAAACAGATTTTTCGAAGTGCCATATTAGGAAGTTTGAGGCGGATCCTTGAACGTGTTCGTAAAATAATAGAAATAATCCCTCGTTATTATCCTCAACCAGCTCATCCCAACACGAACCGTCACTTTGATTTGTTTATGTCTCTTCTGTTTTACCTGGAAAGTTGGAGTCATGGAGAATCAGTGTAAATCGGTGGTTGTTTAGAAGTGGAGGTTTTTGTTTTTTTTTTTATTTTTTTTGGGCAGATCTTTTTAAGGGACCATCGGCTCCGGAGAGAAAAGACACTACACAGCTTTGTTTTGTTGTTGCTTTTTAACGAGTCTCATACCTGAGCAATAATTATATAAAAAAAAAAAAACCTGGAAGAGGGGCACACGTGTGCAGCGGAGACTTGTGAGTCTCTTGAACACAGCCCCCCCTTCCCCGACCTCCCCTCTAAGCTGAGATGGAAACAGGCTCCTCCCTCTGCGACCTGTCTCTCACGAGGATGTAAATATGTAAACTACAGAACGACCTCTTCACTTGGCCGTCACGCTTTCTGCTCTCTCGCACATACTTTTTTTTTTTTTTTTTGAGTTTTCTGATGAACTGATCTTCGGACTTTTATGTACAAATTGAACAGTTTTCTTTCCACTTCTGTTTGACTGTGAGGGAAATGGGGAGGATGAGAAGCAGACCAGCAGTTGCACGACTCTTTTCTTCCTTTCTTTTATTTTTTATTTTTTTTTTTTTTTTATGGGAAGCTGTTTGTGTGTTTAAACAGGGGAAACTCCTCCTTCCACTGCGTCGCTGGACAACCTGGGCAGCCTCGTTACGTGCCAGTTTATCTGTCCCTGCTGCGATTTAGCATTTACGCCTTTCAAATTAATGGAAGCTCCACTGGTGTGTGTGTGTGTGTGTGTGTGTGTGTGTGTGTGTGTGTGTGTGTGTGTGTGTGTGTGTGTGTGTGTGTGTGTGTGTGTGTGTGTGTGTGTGTTTAAGGCTGCAACCACCAGTTATTTTTCTTAATATCTTTGATTCTGCTGAATATTTTGTCGATTGTTGAAGAAATTTCATGAAATTGAAAACCAAAATTTGTCCCAAAAAACAGTATACAAAACACAATCCAGGAGCTAAAATCCATCAAATATTTGGCAATTTTGCTTCAAAAATCAAACGATTGTGAAAAGTTTAGCAGATTAATTTTTTCTTATTAGATTGATTATTTACCCAGCGGCATTTAAAGCCCTTGAAAACTTGTTCTCCAAATAAGCAACAATTGGCTAAGAATTGAACATTAAAAGAATTAATCTGCTTCATCAGATTTGATTGACAGCTACGCAACTCCTGAAAACGGTGTTCTCTTCAGAGTCTAAAAATGATATGAATCAAAGTAAAATAACAGTTCGGCTTCTTCATCTGTTCAGTAAACTGAGCAGTTTTACAGAAACGTGTCAATCTCACGTTACTCTGCTGTGAAAACCAAAAAACTTTGAATTAACATACAAAGATGATTTTTTTTTTTTTTTTTGTATTAGAAAAACCTTCCTCGAGCCTGTTTGACCTCTAAAAGAAGCGCCTGTACATCACTGTAAAAGAAATGGAGCTGAAAGTTTATTAATGTTAATTTTCATTGCCTGAAAATGAAGCTTCATCTTCTCTTCCTGGATATTTAGCTTTAATTGGCTGCAAAGCACCTTCAAAATAAAATCACCTAAAGACTCAGGATGTTCAAGGTTTAGTCTGAATGTCTTAGACTCGCATCTTTAAGGTTTCTTAACGAAACATATTTAATCATGGAGTTCCTCTCTGACACCACCAGGATGTGTTTAAAGGCACGTGTCGAGGCTGACCGGTCTCAGAACCGGTCTCACTGGATGGAGAGTGCGTCTCACTTTATTTTTTCTGTCATTCCAAGACGAGTTTGCCTTATTTCCACGCTGTCTGATTGTGAAAATCGGTTGTAAAAGCGACGTGTTTTATGACAACTAAATTAAAAGTTTTTTAACTGGTGAAAATGTTTGAATGATTTTTTGCACTTTTATTGGAAAATTCTAACGACATTTTCTCAGGTTTTGAGGTGAAAACGAAGCCTGGACGTCCATCTTTTAATCTGTTTTCATGTAATTGAACAAATTGTGTGAAATGGTTTTGTTAAATTAAATGTTAAATGAGTTTTTTTTCTGCCCTGACGAGAAGTTTTGAAGCCTCGCGTGTTTCCTGCCTTTTGATATCGAGGCCCGAGCTTTCAGCATCTTGATAATCTGCTGTCCCGTCCCTCTCACACATGTTCTGTAAATTAATCTGATACTCGTGACGCCTAAACTGCATGTTTAACTACCCGACCCTCCATCCTCTTTGCTAGAGAGCCGCCTCTCGGCCACAGATGTCCTCCTAATGGACGCGGCGATGATGATGACGATGATGATGATGATGCAGCAGCAGAGCTCGTACCTGCCAAGAGCTGGAGACGACGGCTGTAATCTGAATAATAGCTTTTACTGGCTGGAATATATTGACCGGCTTCAGATTTAGTTCCTAAAGCTGCCCTCCCTTCTCCTCTTCCTCCTCCTCCTCCTCCTCTTCCTCCTCCTCCTCCTCCTCCTCTTCCCTCCCAACCCCCTCCTGCTGCCTCCATCCTCACAGTGTGTGCCGTCAGTCTGCCTCCAGCTGATGAGCGTATTGGCAGCTGCATCTTTCCACCCTGCTGACTTATTGGGATTTGTTTGTTTCCTGTCCCTGCAGCACCTCCGTGAGTGTGTGTGTCTGTCTGTCTGTCTGTGTGTGTGTGTGTTATTGGATGTTGCTGGGCTAATTGTTATTGACTGACTATTGTTTTTTGTTTTTTTTGTATTTTATTGATATATTTTTGTTCCTGTGTCGTGGCCCCTCCTTTCGGGGCCACAGGAGCCGGAGAAGATGTTCTCGTCTGCGTCCAGAACCTCTCTGTTCTCGCCCTGGTCGTCCATGGAGCAGTCCGACTGCGAGGTGCTGGACATCAGCACTAAGGTGCAGCTGCACGGCGTGCTGTGGAAGAGGCCCTTCGGACGCCCGTCGGCTAAGTGGTCGCGCAGGTGAGGAAGGAGGCGGGGCTTCAGTCTCAGGATGCTTTTATTTGACAACTTTATGCAGTTAAATCTGCTAACGAGCATTTTAAACTTCTTTTAGTTTTTAAAAAACTGCGGTTTGAAAATTTTTAAAATTGTTTCACTCGGCAACATTTTTACAAGTTTTAATCCTAAAAAACAAAAAAGTGAAAATCTGCTAAAATTTGTTAGAAACACAAATTAAAAAGAAAAAATGTTGACGTAATTATTCTTCCCTGAAACTAAAAACTGTTTAATCTGCAGATGAAAACGTTCCCTGATTGTTAAAATGTGCAGCTCTGACTGACTGTTAACATGTTTATGTAACAGACAGGATATTTTCTGTATGTTTGGTTCAAAAGGATTGCTACCTTATGTCATGATAATGCTCTTGGTTTACATAACGGCTCAAACGACAATACCACACTGACTTTGCAGCATGCTCGTAGTTTTTTTTTGTACGTGTGTGTATGTCATAAATGTCGTGATAATGTCGTCGCGGTGGGTAGACGTATGTTCGGATGTTTGGTGGATTAAAAAAAAAATATCTGTTTGATATAAAATCTGCCGACCAGTCAGCATCAGAATATTTCACAGCTTCACTCGGCTGATTTCACTCAGGCTGAGCTGTATTGTGTCTTTCTGGGTTCTGCAGGAGCTTTCCAAAGACAGGGAGGTCTAATTAAAGGTGTTTTTGTGTTGCATTGTGGGAAATGTAGGCTGGAGTCTTATCAGTATCTAAAAATCAGGATTCTCCGGCATTTGTTGCACAATTTTGACCATTTTATATGAGTCTCCTATAAGTCTGCAGAGGTGATATAATAAATCCCCAAACTACCCCTTTAATATGTACATGAATTACTTCATTTTTTTTTTTTTTAATGTGTTGTAAGTTGATTTAATGATTCTTAAAACGATGCTTGGTCCAAAACAATTTTTGTTTTAACTCCAAAAATGGATACAAAACTTTCCCCCTGCAAAAGTTTCATTTTTAAAACATTTGATTCCATTTTTCACCAACTGGATTATTGATATTGTAGTTTTAACATCTGCAGATGTCGGTTCCTTTCAGCCTTTCACAGAGAGAACTCACTGCTGCCTTCATTATCTTCCTCCGTACACAGATTCTTCATCATCAAAGACAGCTTCCTGCTCTACTACGCAGAGAGCGAGAAGAGGAGTTTCGAGACCAACCGGTACTTCAACATCCACCCGAAGGTGAGCAGCTGTCAGAGACGTGTCTTTTATATCGTAAACACGAGGTTTGAAAACGGTGACTGGAGATCTAATATTTGGTCTGTGTTTGTGTCTCAGGGAGTCATCCCTCTGGGAGGATGTGTGGTGTCGTCCAACGAGGACATGGGGATGCCCTTCGCCATCGTGGTCAACCTCGAAGATTTCACCGTAAGATCTCGACCCTGTCGCTCCTTCATGACATCATTTGTCACAGGAACATCACTGAGTTGTAAAAAGTCTCTTCCAGACATTAAAGCCAGGCGATCGGATCATTTTTGATGTATTAAACTGTGGGGAGAGGCAGCCCTTCGTTACCGTGCCAACAGGAAGCAGCATGCCGCCCCCAGTGGAGGAGGAGCTTTAGGACCTTAATTCATTCTGGTCCATTTAAGAAGAAATATTTTCACCAGTTTTGTGTTTAAACAGTCAAAAAAATGTCTGAACGAGTGAATGTTCATTAGAGGTTCATGGAAATTCAACCCGTTTGAAGCAGCTTTAACAGATATTTTTATGATAAAATGAAAATGTCTGATTGTGTTGATGAGCATTTGGAGGATTACCACCTGACTTTGCTGCCCTGCTTGGCTTTATGATCCTTTTTAGTGACTTTAAGCTCCTTGTTTATCTGTCTGGCTCACAACGTCCCTCTGTTTTATCAAACAGCAGACAGACACTTAAACTAGCTGAACACTGTGAAGCATTTAGCAGCTTTAGGAGTCCGATATTTCCTTTAGGAGTAGGTGCAGACCAAAAACGGAGCTTAAAGTGTGCAGTGGACTTACATTAATTTGATTATTTGTTTGCAATTAGATATAAAAGTTGCTGATTAGTGAATGTATCTTGTTTCTGCTGCTAAAAAAAAATCATTTAAAGCAAGTTGAATTTTTTTTTTTATTGAGACAGAAACCAGCAGAAAGTTGCAGATCGACAACATGCATCAACATATATATATAAAGATATCATATATTTCAGTGTTGTGTGACATCATCCTGCAGAGGCGGAGCTAAACTCTGCCCTGATATCAGAAATCTGCAACAAATGGTACACATAAAGGAAAACCATCAGTTTTTTACAGTCTCTGCACCTCGAAGATGGAAGTCCACTTCCTGTCTGACAGCCTGAACTCGTTACTGATGAGATGCTGATGTAAAACTGTCCGTCCTCCAGGGTACCATCGTGCTGGCTGCTGAGTCCGGGGAGGAGCATGTCCAGTGGATGGAGATACTGCAGGAGTCGGGGAAAGTGTCAGTAATCTCTTTTTCATGTGACTGCAGCACCGTTGTGTTATTTTAATGTCACTTTTTACTCACTTACTACTTCTGACTGGCAGCACGTGGAAGAACGCCCAGCTGGGGGAGGCCATGATCGAGAGTCTGGAGGCTCAGGGGCTGCAGCTGGCCAAGGAGAAGCAGGAGTACCTGGGTAAACCAGAGCTCACCTGGATGTAAAGGAAGTGTTTACAGGTGTAACATGATCATCTGAAATGTTGTTTTTGTCCCTTCAGATAAACTGATGGAGGAGACGGAGGAGCTCAGTCTTCAGAGAGCGCAGAGAGAAGTGAGGACAGGATTAATTTATTATTCTTTAAAACAGAAGAATCCTCATTGTAACTGAAACCGTTTGGTATTTAGATGTTAAGATGAAGGCTGCAGACGATTTTTAGTCAATTTACGTCATTTAAGTGCTGACTGAAGCAGCCGGTTCGTGTCCGCAGGAGCTGGAGCGTCTGAATCAGGTCCTGGAGGAGGAGAAGATGAAGTTTGAGGAGGTGGTGCTGGAGCTGAAGGCGGAGCAGGAGCAGATCAAACTGTGAGAAAAACTCCACCTGTTTCCCGTTAATCTTGTTGTTCCTGTGTGAACTTCATGAATTAACGTGTTTTCTTTTCTTCGTGTTTCCTGTGTGACATCAGCGACCTGGACGGCACGTCTCAGTCCCTGAAAGGAGTGGAGCGGGAGAAGGAGGAGCTGAGCAGCCTGACGATCACGCTGCAGAAATCCATCGAGGTATCTGAAGGAGGAAACATGTCCGACTTGTGTTTAAACTCTTTATCAGAACGACTCGTTGGTTATGTGACCTTGCAGCTGATGATGTTGCAAGTTGCGTAACGAAACTTGGAGGTTAAATGGAATAAAGTATGAATCGATGTGACTCCCCATGGACGGATGTCAACAATCAGAGCACCAGTCAAATGTGGATAGATGCCACTCTCATGCTTGTCCGTTGGATAGAAAGCTGCTTAGCATAAATACTGTACATCTATTTTAAAAAAACACTCCCAGTTTAATGTGCTTTGATTTTCATAGAACTCGTTTGCTTTAAATCAGAATTTAGTTTCTGTGCACAGATTTAAACAAACATTAACATGTTAATTTGTGATTTTACCGTTGGACATTTTGAGGATTTTTTTTGGCTTTTGGACAAAACCAGGCTAGCAGTTTCCCTCCATTTTCAGTCTTTATGCTAAGCTAAGCTAATGGGCTGCTGACGGCAAGTGTGGCATCGATTTTATCATCGAACTCTCAGCATTAAAGTCTTAATGTAAATTTTTTAATGCAAAGAACAGAATATACATGTTATTTTCAAAATTCACTTTTAATTCTCTAATTTAATTCATTTGTGACCTATTTTATCCTGATTTTTAATTATTTTTTTTAGACTTTCTGCAAATTTTATAAACTGAAATCACAAAATATAGAATATTTTTATACTTTAATATATTATTTTAATATATAGTTTAGTTTAAAATATAATATCATACAATTCTTAACATTCATTCATAAATTTAGATTCTGGCTAAGTTGCAGATAAAAATAAGCTTTAAAAAGATGATTTGTTGTTAGTTCATGTGAGGAACTCATGAGTTTAGGTTTTTAACTCATCTTCCTGTTAATATGGTAAATAAACATTAGTTATTATTCCATTAATAATGACATTTAATCAAGTCAGTCAGTCTTTTAAATCTCGGAGAGCCTTTCCTGATTTTATGCAATTTTATTCTCTGTTGATGTGATACCGCTCACATTTTTTGTTACTTCATTTTATAAATGTTGAATATATTTTACGGTGATCATTGTGTTGCTGAATTTTATAGCTTGTTTTGAATTTATGGCTTGTTTAAAAAAATAAAAAAATAAAAAAATTTCATAAAAGTGGCATATACATAAAGATTATTATTATTATTGTTATTATTATTATTAATTCCTGCAGCAGTAAACCTCTCCACTGACACCAGTGCAGACTGAATGTTTTTTAGATTAATAAAACCCTGAATGTCCTGTATTCTTCCTCCTTCAGGAGCTCTCCCAGGAGAAGCAGCGGACGCTGAAGCTGCTCGGTGTGAAGGAGCAGCAGGAGGAGGAGGAGGAGAAGAAGGAGGCGGAGGAGAAGAAGGAAGAGGAGGAGGAGAAGGGCTCGGAGCCGACCTGCAGGGAGTCTGAGGTCGGCTCGAAGGTCGGGGATGTAGACCTGCTGCAGGACCTGCGACACATCGAGGAGCAGATGAAGATCCTGCTGACGGAGAAGGAGGAGGCCGACGACAAGTGAGTGACGGCTCAGTCAGAGGATGAAAAAAATCTCATCATTAAGATGGAGAGAGTCTGAATTTTTAATATAAACACAACTCTGAAAGAGAGTCCCATAATTCCTCTGTCAGCCTGCAGGCTCATATTGAATGTTCAGTTGTATTAGTGACTGTACTCGGTCTAACCTCGACGCTAATGGCACAGAGGATGTAACTCCTGGTGGAAATGTGTATTGATCCCCAAACAAACAGCTGATTGATTGGCGGCAGTAAGTGAGATATTACTGGCAGCTCTTATCGACTGTGCAGCCCTAATGTTCAGCTGACACACTTCAACCATCAGCTGCTCCTCTTCTTCACAGACGTCCTCGGAAAGATAAAACTGCATTGTACAAAGAACATGTGACATAATCACAATCATTTTCACGTCAAAACTGCATAAAAACAACCATGAAACAAATACTGGTGAACTGATTTTATGATCAATACTGCAGTTATTTCTTATGATGCATTAAGAGGAACGTAAATCCGTTTATTATTTTAGTTTGCACAACAAATAAGACACAAAAAACATCTGGCATTAAAGGAGTAAAAAGGATCTGAGCTGGTAAGTTTTAAAAACAGAGCTCATAAAAAAATTGATTTGATCAACTAATAAAAACTCATAGACAATAAAATAACAGAAAATGTTGAATATTTAACAATCAGAAGGCATTTTTAACAGTTTTGTTTTTATTGTAAACCAGTATTATCAATAATCCAGCAACAATATATAATGTTTTTTTCTATCTGATATGATTTTCTATTTTATTTAAGTCTAAAAGCACCAAAAAACATCTGATTACATAATTCAAAAATACAACAGTAAGACAAATAACAGTTTAAAATGTTATTACTCGTGTCTCCTCCATGAGCTTGTCTATGCAGCCCGGAGGCTGAAAGCAGACAGAAACATGAACTGTGCAGGCAGTCCACAAAATAAACATCATTTTAATCCCTTAAAAGGTTTTAAACTGTCAGGAGTTAAATCGTTAAACATGCAGACTTGTTTTGTGTGCTTTATTTTGACAGTCTGGTTTAGTTTTTGTGTGTCTGTGGTTCAGGCTCAGGGAGAACGAGCAGCGGGCCAAAGTCCTGCAGCAGGAGAGGGAGTTCTACTCGTCCCACGCCCGGACGCTGCAGCAGTCGCTGTCTCAGCTCACCGCGGACAAACAGCAGACCGAGGCCGAGCTCAAGGTAACGCAACGTGACTCAACAGCAACAACGGCAAATAACGTGTCAGAGGTCACGGATTTAATCAGACGTTTGTTTTTAGATGGTTTCAGACGAGGTTATTTTCACACGGGGATGAGAGGAGGAGTTCGATATTATTTGTACACAACAGTTCTGTGTTTTTATTTGCAGATGTTTTCAACATTTCATCACAGCTCGGAAACAAAGTAGATAACAGTCGTGTATCTTCCACAACTTCCCACTTTCACGCAGCACAATGCTCTAGAAAACATAGAGTTCTTCTTAGAAGGGTTTTACGCTACGATATTTTTGGACTGAAGCCAACAACAATAAGTATTTATTCTGCTTATTTGAATTCAACATTTCAAATGAAGGTTTATGGTTCTGAAAAAATGACATCCCTTTAGCTGTGTTGTTAGATTTTCTCCATCATATCAGCAACAAGAAACATACGGAGCGATATTTTCTTTACAGTCTATCGATCTGATTCACGTCTAAAATAATGTGTTTCCTGTGTGTCCCAGGTGGAGATCGAGTCTCGGGTGGAGCTGGAGAAGAGGCTGAAGCAGGCCGAGGAGGCCCTGGAGGGTCTGGAGAAAGGCCTGAACTCACTGGAACGGACCAAAGAGAAAGATGAGAAGATGAAGGGGGATGTCACTCACCTACGGAGTGAGTTCATTCACTGACAAAATGTGGTTATTTGGTCGGTACAGGCTGCCGGAGTGTGTTTTAAGTTCGCTCAGAGCAGTCAAATCAAAAGTCCATGGTTTTCTGTCTGTCTGTCTGTCTGTCTGTCTGTCTGTCTGTCTGTCTGTCTGTCTGTCTGTCTGTCTATCTATCTATCTATCTATCTATCTATCTATCTATCTATCTATCTATCTATCTATCTATCTATCTATACTTTTACACGATTAAATTTAACTCCCCACTCTTTACAAAGCTGTGTTGAGTACAGTAAAACATGCTCCCTGTCAGCCTAATGAGGCGTTTTTAACGTGGCTTTAATGTACCTTAAAATTTTACCACATCTCCATGACTTTTATTAAAGTGATTTAAATGTATGGAAGATCGTTGGTGCCAAAATGTAACTATACTTTTATATTATTTGCATTAAAAACATCGCTCTTTACAAAGCTGTGTTGAGTACAGTAAAACATGCTCCCTGACGGCCTAATGAGGTGTTTTAAGGTTACTATTTGACCACTGCTCCATGACTTTACTAAAGTCATTTAAAGTATGGAATCTCCTCAGAGTGTTGTAGCTGTTAGGGGTATATTTACAAGGAAATGTTTGAGGATAACAAGCGTCCTGAATATATCACGCGTCTGATATAGGTGTGTGTTTATTCAGGGTTCTTTGAGGAGTGTATCTGTGCGGCGGAGATCGAGGCGAAGCTCCCGGCAATAATGAAGAACGCTGTGTATCTTCACAAAGCTGCTGCACGCCGAATCAAGAGCTGCCGGATCCAGAGGCGAGCCTCCAGACGCCACTGGTGTGAGTCTCTACATCACACAGTCATCATCACAACACGCAACATGCACACTGCGAAAGGCTCCATCTAATTTGATTCATGGCATGTTGAGTGTATTTGAGTTGGTGCTGTTTGCACTGCAGGAATACTGTAAAGTTTAGATTATGTTTGTATGTATTACAAACTGTCAAAAAAAATTCCATACTATAGCGTGTTCTGCACAATATGAAAACAAAAAGTCATAGTATAGCATGTCGTCCGAAATATGATAAAAAAGTAATACTATAGCATGTCGTCCGAAATATGATAAAAAAAAAAAAAAAAAAAGTAATGCTATAGCATGCTGTCCAAAATATTATAAAAAAAAAAAAAAAAATCATACTATAGCATGTCGTCCACTATTCTGTACTAATGTATATGATAAATTGTGGGATTAAGTCCACCTGTAGCTGTAAAACTAGTTGTGGTAGCAGTTGTAGCCATCGTGGTACCTTTAATATTAACAGTTGTTATCCTGGAATCCTGGAACCAACACTAGTTATAGCAGATATAGAATGATACAACACATTATACATTTGTTGTCTAAAACCTGGATATTCACTCAATATTCATATCAAAGCAGAGAAAAGTAACACAGTCACATTTTAGAAGCTGAAACCAGTGAAACTTGGTCTTTTTCTTTTTGTGCTTTATTATCAAAACGTTGGTGTTATAAGAACCTCACTGATTGTATTCTCTCCCTCTCTGCAGTAAAACACTCCAAGTCGTTTGCCATGGGCAACGCTGACGAAGAGAGCATCGAGGAGCTGCGGGAGACGGCCCGACGCCTGACCTCCGACAGCAGCTTCAGACAGAGCGTGTACAAGATCATCGTTCGCAAGGATGCCACAAATAACATCGAGGACTGAGAGCGCCAGGTAAATGAGGACACACAGACAGTCATGTGACACCCAGAGATCCTCATCCCAAACCCACCATTAAAATATTGTAGATGAATGTACACAGAAATCTGTCGAATGGCGATCTTAAAGTTGTTAAAGATTTTACTTGGTCAGTCAGACTTCAGTGAAATAAACATTCCTGACTTCAATAGTTCCTGGAACTTTTGGCTAAAACTGTCTATAAGAAACCTTCAGATCTGATTTATTCATTAAGAGATGTGAATTTAAATCCATGCAAGTGCTTAACTTAAGTATAATTTTGAAATACTTGTGCCATTTTACACCTCTACTCTACAAAATATTCTCCTAATTACTCCACTAGTTAGTTTCAGGTCAAAATCCCCCCCTGCACCCTGCCCACCCCCTCCAAAAAAAAAAAGGTTTATAAAAGAAAATTATGGCTTCTAACAAAAAAAGCAAAGTTAAGTTGTTTTATTAAAATAACAGTTTGAGGCTTTAACGCGTAAAAACTTAAGAAACATTCATAAAAAGTATGAACAGAATCTTCTTTGTGGCCCCATTACTGATCTCAGGACCCCGACAGATTTATCTCGTGACCCTTCGGCGGGCCCGGAGACTCGATTGGGAACCACTTTTAAATAAAAAGCCGAGCTGTGTAAAAAGAAGGTAAAAATTCAACAGTGAAATAGTGCACAAATGAAAATAACATTGATTGTTGACGTGTGAAGTACTTCTGTATTTGTGTTTTTGCCACTGTTTAGTAATGTTACACGACTCTAAAAATACTGTCACACCTGATGTTAGACTGTAGATCAGACTCATGTTTTAACAACTGTCAGTGGACAATATGTGAATGTAGCCTTGTTCTTACCATTTTCTAAGTAAATGTAAATTTAGCAGATAGCACAGACAATGCAAGTCAGTCTTGAAAAATGTTTGTTTTTATTTTCTGGTTTTGATTGTATGCACAGATTGTGTCCTTTTGCTTTGAAGAGGGTTGATGTATACGATGAACTCACACGCGTGTCCGATATCAACCTTGACCGTTTCGTTATTGCTACATCTGAAAATCTTTTCATGACAATGCAACCTAATGTAATTCACTGATGAAAGCATTTTATGATAATGTACAACTGTTAAATAACTTACCACCAGAACTGATACAGAAACAAAGCCCACATGTCAGGGAAAGGTGAGAGGGAACATGTTATGGACTGAACAACATGCCTTGATGCTAATAAAGCTGTGTTTGAACCTCATACATGTCGTTTCATTGGTGTAGGTAAAAGGCTTTCGGTTCTCAGTTCCTCTTCTCAGCAGCACAATAGATGGCACTATCAACGGGTAAGAAATGAATACAAACTTTGATATGGATGCAGTTCCATCAAAGAAGAGACTTGCTTGCTTTATACTTAGATAAGCTTGGTGTGGGAGGAAAAGTTCTGTTGGGAGGATTGTAGGTTACATCACCGTCTCTCGTTCTACACCAGGACCTGCAGCACATAAAAATAAGGCGATCAATGCGAGTGTCATGAATCCATTTACTTTAATAGAACAGGTGAGTTTGAACAGATAATGTTTCACGACTGGTTGACTTTATTGATTCAGGTATAACTCTTTATTCCACGATGTATAAAGTTAATAAGTAAGAAATATTTACAATAATAAAATAAAAAAAATAAAAAATCATTATCATCATTATTTCTAACATACTATTGTATGACATTTTAAAAGATATGCTATAGAATTACTTTTTTTTGGACAATATGCTATAGAATAATTTCCAGACTGAGTTCCAAGCCCCCTATCGAATCGAGCACTTCCTGATTGTGAGATGATAACGCTAGCAATGGTGCAGTGGTTAGCATTGTTGTCTCTCAGTCAGAAGGTCCCAGGTTCAATTCTTGCCCTTGACATGGCTTTTCATCTAAGATGTTAATGTCATCTTTTCCAGGGCGAGTCTCAAACTGGGCACCTTCTGACTGGGAAGCAACAATTCCAACCACTGCACTGTTAGTCACGCTTCCATTGCATGTTTAAAAGTCATATAAGTCATACAAGTCAGACAAGCATGCAATGCAGGCAGCCGGTACCTTCAGACTGTGAGACGACAACGCTGACAACTGCACCACTATGCTGGCTTCCATAACTTCAACGGAAGTCATACTTATAGCATGTATAGTACAGCTATAGTATGACTTTTTGATCATGTTTTGGACGACATGCTAAAGTATGACTTTTTTTCATATTTTGGTGTGGTATGAATTTTTTTTATTTTTTTTTATCAGTATATGACTTTTATCCATGTTATGGAGGCAGCACTCTGGTGCAGTTGTTATTGTCGTTGTCTCACAGTCTAAAGGTCCGCGGTTCGCCTGGGCCTTTCTACGTGGAGTTTGCATGTTCTTGCAAAAGAAGTAATAATTTGAATAGTTATACTGTAGCATTTTGTCCAAAATATGGACCTGCTGTAGTATGACTTATTATTCATATTTTTGACAATATACTATATAATGACTTTTTTATGACAGAATTTAGTTGTATCTTCAATCATGTGATTTATTCTCGGTTAATTTTCCACAGTTACTGCATTTTTAAATAAATTTGGTGACTTTTCAGTCACGTCATAAGCACCTACAGATTTACTGTCTCATCCTACGACCTTACATCACCCTCCAATAATGTTTTGGAACACTGTGGCTCAGTGAGCCATAAGCCTGTCAGTCCTCTATGACCTAGCGCTGCATTTCAAATTCATTTTGGCTTTTATCTCAGAATTAGCAGGTATGACATGTGACTGTCTGAAATGCTCAGTTCTTTCCACATCCTGACAGCAGCTGACTCTCGAGGTGAAGGTCTTTCTCTGAATGAGGAGGAATGCTGCAGCAGTTTTCCTGCCTCACGCAGATTTCAACAGGACAAACTGATTGAGTGTTTTTCCAATAACGCCCTGCAAAGCAGCAGCCAGAATGAGCTGCCAGCTCCCCACAGGCAGCCCCCTCATATTCCCACGCACTCTCCCTGCTCAGTCATTCACCTCCTGCTGCTCCATCCTGATTGCTATCGCTATGGCAACAGCTACATCTGAGGGCAAAACCCCATGTGTATGTCCTTTTCTTTTTTTTTAATCTGAGAGATTTGAGGATTAGTTCAGCCAGAGGCCTTTAAAACCTGTTGTTGGTTTGTGTGTTGGCTCATGATGCTTTTTTATATATATATATATATATATATATCTGCGCTGTCGAGTCTGAGTCAGTGTGATCAACGGTTGTTTTGTTTTTTTAATTAATAAATTTGGCGCTATATAAATAAAGTTGAATTGAATTGAATTGATTCCAAACGCTGAAAGGCAACAAAACAGAAGGCATTACATAAAACCATAGAAGCAAAACAAAGTCCTACCTGTTGACCTTGACGCGGCCACCAGGTGGCTGTGTTGGGAGCAGATGGACGGCAGCGGAGTCGGGGAGGCGGCGGTCTGTCAGAGCGCTTCGCTGTTTACTGGAGTCGGACATGAAGAGGACAAACGGAGGGAGTCCTTGAGGGGAACGAGAGGGAGGAGGAAACGGCCCTGCTGCAGAAACTGCCGTCCCCTGATGCTTCATCAGTCCAGAGCTCGTGCACGCGGCCCTCCTGTGCTGCATCGTCAGCGGTTAGGTACAGACGAATGTCCGGCCCTGGGTTTTACTCCCATGCTGCATCGAGCTGTGTCACTGTGTGCGTACAAAAGGATCCCTCGGTTGCTTCGGGAGGGGGGCGGGGGGGAGAAACCATTTGCATTATGCGTTTTCTTCTCATAAATTTTCCCCCTTACAGGGGTGCGCCCTTTAAAAGCTCCTGCAGTTGTCATGGAGTTGTGCTTCCTGGTAAACAATCACTCTTTTCATTGCAGCGCAGCTTTCAGTCCGGCGGGCGAGATGGTCGGAGAGAGGGGGGCTGGTCGTGTCGCTGCGCTGCACAGCTCTCTGCACTCTCCTCTAATATTAGCTCTACTGTATGCAGCACACAGGCTTCACTGTTCAAGTTCATATAGTTTGAAATGTCATTACATCCGTGATAGAAAATGATTTTGTTTGCTTTGAAAGGATCAATAATAAAACTGGTGAAAAATGTCATAAAATCAGAAGATATAAGAGGAAGCTGTAACATTGAGGGTATTTATGGGGTGCGGGAGGAAGGGGGGGGGGGTAAAGCTGTTGAGTGATGAGGGTCATAATGAAGTCGGGAGCCGAGCACATGACCAGAAGTGAGGAGTTCACAACAGAGCCTTGGGTCTTACTTCTCGTCGAGGCTGGCTTTGAGCTGAGCCTCCAGGGCCATTTTATCGAAAGTGCGGACGTTGGTTTCCTCACGCACTTTGTCTCGCACGTGGAAGGAGGCTCGTGCGACGGAGCGGGCGCTCTCCAGCACTGCCCTTTTCTCCTTGAAGATCTGCTCGCTCTTCTCCAGCTTCCTCTCGATGGACTGGAGCAGCTCCATACGCCGCTGCTTCTCCTCCTCCTCCACGCGCTGCCTGTTGAGCCTCTGGAGCCGCTCCTTCTCCTGCCGGCTCTGGACGGCCCGCTGACTCTTCTCCTTGGACCGCTCCTCGGCCACCAAAGCCGCCTGCTGGGCTCGTTTCTCGGCCTCCTTCACGCGAGCCTCCAGCTGCTGCTGCTGCTGCTTCTCGCGCTTCTCCGCAGCCTTGCGTGCCTTCTGGATCTGCTTCTCCTCACGCTTGGCCTTCTCTTTCAGCTCCTGCCCTCGACGTTCGACTATCTGCTCGTAATTCTCGAGGGAGCGGCTGAGCTTCTCCTCCGCCGCCCTCCTGGCATCGTCCCTCTCCTCCTGCTCTCTGCGGGCGATTTCCTGTATGAGGGCGGCGTGGCGTCTCTTCTCCGCTTTGTTCAGACCCCGCCTCTCCTCCTGGGACTGGTGCTCCTTCTCCTGCCTCTTCAGCTCGGCCATGGTGAGCTTCTCTTTGAGCAGCAGCCTCTCCTGCTCCACCATGGCGGCCCTCTCCTCCTCCAGGGCCTTCAGGTTCTGCTCCTGAAGAGATTTCTTGTGCTTCTCCTCTCGAGCCGCCTGCTGCAGCCTCAGCAGCCGGCTGCGCTCCTGCTGTTCCGCCAGCTCCCTCCATCGCTCCTCGTTCTCTTCGGCCTGTCGCATTTTGGCGGCCGCTGACTCTCGTTCCTGCTGGCTGAGCCTCCGCTGACGTATCGACACTTGAGTCTGCCACACTCTCTGACACTGAAGCACCGCGCGCTGCTTCTCCCTGTCCTCCTGCTCCCGCCGCAGCTCACCAATCCTGCGCTCACTGTCCCACTGGAGGTGAGCCACGTAACGGGTCTGACTCATGATGTCTTCCTCTTGGTATCTGGCGAGCATCAACGCTGCGATCTTGCGGTCTCGCTCGGACACGGCCTTCAGGCCCCGGCGCCTCACCTCCTTCACGATGCGCTCCACCTTCTGCGTGGTCTGCAGAGAGTGGCTCAGGTCTCCGAGGCTCAGGCTGCGGCCCATCAGCGAGTTGAAGGTGGCCAGTGTGCGAGCTCGTGGACTGGACCTTTTTGCCCAGTGATCGCGTGCACCATCCCAGCTGTACGAGGAGGAGGCACCCGACTCCGATGAGGTGCACGTGGTGGTGTTGGTGGTGGTGGTGGAGGTGGAGGAGCAGATGGGATCCATCCTTCGCTGCAAAGACTCCATCGAGTGGCTCCGCCCTCTCTCCTTGGGATGAACCCCGAGGTGTCCGTTGTGCTGCGAGAACGGCGCTCCCGTCACGCCGTTCGGAGGCGTCGTGGCGCTCTGAACGGCCGGCTTCGACACCGATGATGTCAGTGTGGAGTTGGCTCGGTGGAAAGAGGGGGGTTTGGGGGTTGATCTGGGAAAAGTGTTTGAGGATTTACCGGCAGAGGACTTCCTGACCACCGGAGGAGGTCCGGATGAGAGCGGACGGGTGGGTTTCACTGGCTCTTGTTTGGCTGACACCTGATATCCACTCTTGGAAGATGGTGTCGAGATCGTGGAGGTGGTTTTTGAGGATGGAGAAGATGCTGCGGGTGCAGATTTAGGGGAAGTAGTCAGACTGGAGGCGGGGACTTTAGATAGAAGAGCTGTTCCTGTTTTAGAGGCTGAACCGGATGCTGCGGCTCGAGTGGATGCTCCGGCATCAGGGGCGGAGCTGGAGGTCACCGGTCCAGATTTCGGAGGCTGACCGGAGCCGGAGGAAGTTTTGTCGGCGGAGGACGGAGAGCCGCCGCTGCTGCTGTTGACGGTCGCCTGCAGAATCCGTCGTTTCTCCTCCCGTACGATCCTCTCCCGCTCCTCCCTGCACTGCCTCAGCTTGGCCTGCCGGTCCCTCTCGCAGACTTCGAACAGACCTGCGGCGACTCGCATGGAGCGTCCGGGGGCCTCCCGGGCGAAGTCAGCGAGCGGGCGGGGCAGCAGCTCCACCGGTTTCACCCCACATCGAGCGCAGGCCTCCAGAGAGCGAGGGCTGGTCAGCACATAGCGGCTGCCCTCGGCGGCCGGGGAGTCGAAGTTGTACAGGTTCAGGTGCAACTTGGGGGACGGGTCAGTCTTAGTCTCTGGTTGCTGAGGG
The DNA here is from genome assembly GCF_022577435.1 of Embiotoca jacksoni. Classification (NCBI taxonomy): domain Eukaryota; kingdom Metazoa; phylum Chordata; class Actinopteri; family Embiotocidae; genus Embiotoca; species Embiotoca jacksoni. The sequence goes on from NW_027185378.1 coordinate 1,430,321, forward strand.
GCGGTGCCCTGAGAGGTGACCTCCAGCGCCACCGGGGTCGCGGTGTGGCAGGGGCTCGACTCAGAGCTGCCGGTGGGCGGCGTCTCGAAGTCGCCATCCCCCTCCTCCTCTGTCGTCGCGCCATCGGCCTGATCGGGCAGTCGAGGGTCTTCGGCGGCCACCGCGGGCGTGTTGAGCGGCGGGCCTTTACACTTGCTCTGCTCCTCAGCCTCCGAGGGGTCAACCATAGTTGGCTAACACTGCAGGGAGATGGAGGGAGGGAAAGGTTAGCAGGGATCGAAGGAGGGAGGTGTGGGTGTGTGTGTGTGTGGGGGGGGGGGGGGATTGTATAAAACATGAAGGGAATCAGATAAAACAGTGGGGAGAGATTTCAATTAGAGGATTACAGCATTCAGTCCGGAGCTTAAGAGAAATGCAGTCTGTGGGGGAGGGTCACGGAGTCATGCATGCATGAGCACATATTCATGCGCTCAGTGATTTTACACCAGATGAGACTTTCTGCCTTCAGGGAAGTGACATAACACACTGAAAAACACCACCGTCCTTTAATAGATTATCTATTTTTGGCAGAGTTACTAGGCTGAGAGAATTTGATTACTCATAGCAAATATTTTTCACTCTACATCACACAATCAACCTACAAATATCCAAACACGCACACAGGGCTGGAGTGGATATATATTATTAACAGACTGGGAGTAAAAGCCTGATTTTAAAAACTTGAATGACACGCTGTGTAGTAAACAAGCTCTGCACACATCTATTATCCTCCCTGCTCTCCAACATGGACCCACACCTGGCTGGTGGAGGCCTAGACTTTTCTGCTGCACATCAGCAGGACGCAGGCAGAAAATAAAAACACTTTCACAATAGAAATGCATCTATTATTAAAGCTAGATTGATTTAAATGTATGCAGATATTTTCCGTGGTGCTAAAAATGAGATATTTTCTGCTGTTTGATCGGTTTCGTTGGTTGTATTAATGCATCCACTGACCTGCCAGTTTGCAAAACGTTTTCTGAACCGGTGCTTTGTTCCCCTTGAATCCGTCCAGTCCCCCTTGTTCCCTGCATAATATCAGGTTTCAGGGAGAAAGGCTCCGGCCGTCGACGCGAAGATGGAGCATCACATCGTCGCAGCCTCCAGCGACACGACAGACAACAGACGGCGGCTCGCGCAGCCTCTCAGCTCAGATCTAAAGATTAAAAGATAAAAAAAAAATAAAAACACGAGCGAGAGATTGAGTCTCTAAGACGAAGTCCTCTCCGGTGCAGCGTCCTCTGGTCCTCCCTCCGTAGCCATCCACCTGCTCCTCAGCAGCATCCCTCCATCTCCGCCTCCTTAGCTCCGCCTGCTTGTGGCAAATATGCTAAAAATATAGTGTGCACGCTGCAATTAACCCCGAGCGCCTGTCCACGCAATTTACACGCAACAAAACACGGACCTGATGTCCGTCCTGAGCAAACATCCTCCTACAGGCTGGTTTTAGTCCACACACGACTACATACAACACTTCTCTTAATAACGTTGACGTTATTTCCTGCTTATTAATTATTATTTAGGCTTTAAAATACAAAACAAAAATCTGCTGCAAAATATAGAAAAAAAAAAAAAGCATCATATGGAGGTGGAGTGAATGTAAAGGTCTGTGCAGGCTGCTTCATCAGAAATTTCATCATCCTCCCTGTCAGCTGCCATCTGCCACCCTGGATCGGAGTTCAATTAAACCTAATTACTCCCAATAAGCACGAGAGGGCGCTGTAACACTACAGTTCTGTACACAGGGAGGCCAGCAGGGAATCATTAGCGCTCATTAAAGCTGAATTATTGCAGGTTTTATTGTTGAATATTGGCGGGAAGCTGCTCCAAGATTTCAGTCAAGAAGCAGTTTGATGTCAAGACAAGTTTAAGGTTATTAAATTTCTTTTATTTCATGTCTGAAATCATATTACATCTACATTTTTATTGTTTTATGCAGGAAGCTACAATTCAATCAGTTAACACCACTCTTATAATGAAGACATGGATTTATGATCATTAAAAATTCACAAATGATACAGAAACATCAGGTCAGATACACCAGGATTTGTTTTAATAATTTTCTTGTCACAGGAAAACTCACTGACAAACCGCTGGAACGAAGAGCTTTGAACTGGCGAAGAAGTGAAGGAAGACAACAGGATGCAGGTGGAAACAATCAGGGTGGGGCCAACAATCAGACACAGGTGGGAAGAGGAGGGGACAGGAAGTTAAGACAATAGAAATAAGACAGAAGTGGAGTTACCAATATAAAACAGGAAATGAACACAAAAAAAACTGAGGACAGAGGACCAGAGGACGAGTCATTGAGAAGACTAACCGCAAGAACGGAGTAAAGTGGACAAGAAGAAACTAATAAAACCAAACTAAACAACAAGAATGAACTGAGACATCCTCTAGTTTATATGTTTCTCATGTTTTCTGCAGACATTTTAACGTCAGAAAAGCACAGTGTAAATATTAAAATGAATGATCTCACTCGTGCAGTCGTCTGTGCTCACTGCTGTGACTTAATTGGACAATATAATACAATAATCATGAATATTCTTAATGTGCTTTTCCTAATGAGCCAACATGACTGCTGGGGAAAAAAAACGCTGGATGGAGAAACTGAAATGTCTCCACACCTGCTTCTCAGCAGTGTCCCTCCATCTCCTCAGCAACTAACCCTGCGTCTGTCCTCTCAACTAATGCTGCTGAAATGTTGATTTCTTTAAGTCTACATACAGTTTGCTAAATTTATAAATCATTCCAATGGAAAAAGTCTGATTTTCTAACTAAAAAAAAAAAATCACAAACTAAACAGATTTTAGAGTTTTCTCACCCCTTTTACCAAATCTGATAGAAAAAAATCTGGAAAAGAGACTTTAATTAAAATAAATCTGGAAATTTGCTGTCTGACAACCTCACACTCCTCCATGCAAAAGATTTTGACAGAGGTGAAAGGTCGAGGTTAGAGACAGAACTGCAACGACGAAGCCTCAACTTAAATGTTATTCATTTCTGGTTGAGATGGAAATCTTTCTTTAAAAGAGACACCTGAGAACAGTTACAATAAGACAGACTTCTGTTACAAGCATGAAAAGCATTAAACATTCCCTGGTTTTCCTATTTCTTCCACCACAAGTGCAACTACAACTACTTTAACTACACAAACTACAAGTGCTGCATTACTCTTATCACTAATACTGATGCTGCAACATCAGCAGCACTAATATCAAAAGATAGCAGCAAAGCAACAATATAATAATTGTTCTAGCGGGTCGAATAGAAGAAGTAAAAACTTTGTTTTGTATGCCCGACACATGTTGGATTTTTTTCATTGAAAGCCACCACTTTGTAAGACAGCCCGGTCTGGTTTGGTCCAGTCGGAGCGGTTGGATCAGGATTAGATAACTCGGCGATGATGACCCACTAAACTCCTGACCCGGACGGGGGAACAGTGCGAGTTTAATTGGCCCCGCCTGCGAGCCGTATCAGGAGGACAGCGGGTAACAAGTGACAACAGGGAACGTGCTGGCTGGCTTGTTAACCGGGGCCATGGGGTCCGGGAGGGAGGGGGGCGGGGGGCTACGGGGTCCGGGAGGGGGTTGTTGCACAGTTCACTGGTGCAGGGGTATGCTCGACAGAATCTCTGTGTTTTTGTTTTTGTTGTCGGGAGGGCATGCTCCCCACCACCAGAGCCGGACTGGGGGTTCATCGAGAGGTGAGCGGCTCGGTGCAGTCATGGAGACCACTGCGAGGGCCCGGCCCGGCCCGGCCCGGCTGCTGCTCAGGGCCCAGCGCTCTGACTCACCTACTGGTTCTGTAGTGGGAACCAGTTCAGAGGTGCCAAAGCAAAATCAGTGTAATATGTGTAAAGGAAAGTACACAACTGAAACTGGACAAAAATGCAATTCATTAAAAAGAACCTAGAGGGTTAATTTGATCATTTCTCTACAACATAAACTTGATGGGAAGATGGAAAATGTGTTTAATTAATCAAAACATCAATCAGTTGTTAAGTAAATCATTTAAAAAGCAATTTAACAAAATAATTAGATATGCTCCTACTGTACTGCTACTGCTGTTTTTTGTTGGCAGGCATGATGTTACAGGAAGAAAAAAAAACTGCTGAAAACAGTGATAAAGACCAACATCGGAAACTTTTCTTCCTGTTAAAAGGGAGTTTTCTTTCCTCCATCGGAGGTGCTTCTTCCTGTTAATACTTGTACACATTTAGAAGAATTAAGTGACTGAATGTGTGTTTTTTCTGCAGTTTGGGAAGTACAGCATCGCTGCAGCACAATTTCAGCTACTATTCTTAAAAACTTGGCATCTGTTTAACATTTAATATCAGCAAAGCAAAAACAAACAACAAGATTCTTTACGAGGATTGTGAGAAAGTTACTAGTGTGTGTGTGTGTGTGTGTGCAGCATTGTACTCTCGCACACTCGCTGCCCTGCTGGAACACGCTGCCCTGTGAAGACGGAGACCTCTGGTTACCCCCAGTTCACATTTCCAGCCTCGGTTTGCCCACAGAAAGGGCCACGTTTTCTGGACAGTTTCAACTACACCACCCCCTCCTCTGACCTGCGCTTTCTGCAGCCACCTCCCCCTCCACCCCCGTCTCCCTCTGCTCTCCTCTGTGTTCTGTGGGATGGCACAGGGGTCCCATGCGGGTGTGGAGCAGTGGAAGGGGAAAAGGTCCCAGAGACAGAGCTGTTAATTCAATCAAGAGAGCGGTATGCTCAATTAGGCATCCATAAGGGCCCTGGATGGGTCCGGGGGCCCCGCAGAGGGCAGGCCGCCCCGTCCCTGGGAGGTATTAATTGTGGATGACAGTGTGTAAACAGTGGGGTGAATAGACAGCGCAGGTGCGGGACACCCCGGTCCAGACTCAATGGCCCTTTTCACACCCGTGGCTCCACTTTCCCTTTCATTCTCTCACTGTGTAAAAATCCCTCACATCTCTGATTAATGTTGCACATCATTTGGCTTTGTGTGCTTATTTGTTTGTTGCCGTGCGTTTCCGTCAGTGGGCGTGCTTCTACGTCAGCCTCGGTGTGAGCTTGAAGAGGGTAATAAGAGGCCAGGTCGCCGCTGGCCGGCCGGCCAACGGCTCCACACACACGGTTTCAGGAGGTTCATGTAAAATATTTGGAATTTATTAGATGAAATCCAGATGGCACTTTAAAAGCAGAGGGCTTTCTATCTTTCCGTTCACCTCCTTCCATCTGTCTGTCTGTGTTTCACTCGCTGCTGCAGTTGTTTGGTTGTTATCAGACACTCGTTAGAGAGCTGCAGAGATGGAAGAAGATTCAGACTCTACAGTGATGTAACCTCGAGGTAAAAATACCAATAATTAAAGATTTACTGAAGTGAAATACAGAAGTATCATCAACAAACATCCTCATCATGCAGAAGGATCTCTTTCAGAGTGTTATTATAGATTGAACGACTGGACGTGAATTTGATAACTGATGTTTGAAGTAAAATCCTTTTTATATTACTGTAGGTCAATGTGGAGGCAAACTGTACGGTCGTTTATCCCTTAACCATCAAATATAACACTGTCATTTGTGTTAAGTGTATGATAATTACTTATAAAATAATTGGAAATGTAACTTTTAAGTCAAAGCAGTGCAGTACTTCAAACTATTTGTCTGTGGAGAAGTATTGAGTAACTTAAAATGGAAATATAAGTAAGAACTGTACTTTTTTATGTAATTGAATGTCAAATTATTGAAGTTATTGGAGATTTTCAACTTTAAAAGTGCTTTGACCCCTGGGATTAGCTGACTACATAGTTTAATAACCATCAGGTTTTATTTGAACTGATTCTCAGGTATTAAAACATGAGGGAAATAATGCAGCTTTAAATTTGAAAAGTTAGTTTCCTGTTAAACTGTAAACAGCTGTGATGATAACCAGACAACACATTAATTTGCTCATCGATTATAATTCCTTTTTACCTCCAACATGCAGCGTCTGAACCGTGAGTGTGTGTGTGTCTGAACTGTGTGTGTGTGTGTCTGAACTCTGTGTGTGTGTCTGAACTGTGTGTGTCTGAACTCTGTGTGTGTGTGTGTGTGTGTGTGTGTGTGTGTGTGTGTGTGTGTGTGTGTGTGTGTGTGTGTGTGTGTGTGTGTGTCTGAACTGTGTATGTGTGTCTGAACTGTACTTTTGGTCCACGTGACCTCCCGGCTGAACATCTGTGCTGATGCTCCTTCATCCGTCGGGTCTCTGGGTCTCTGTGTGGCCTCTGAGCTGCTCCGTCTGTTTCTGTCTGCAGACACCTGCTAATTTTCGGCCGTGTGTAGTCCGTGTAATCCGGGTGGGGGTGGGGTAGGTTGGGGGCGGCGGGGGAGAGGGGGGGGGGGTGGAGGTGGAGTGGTGGTTGTAGGTGGGGTTGGGTGGGGGCCATTGCAGTAATTGGGAAGTACATTTCCTTTGAGCATGCCCATTCATTCCTCTTCTGTTGTTGTTGTCAGAGGTTTTCTTTCATGTGCGGCCAAATGACAACAGAATTAAAGTGTCGAGCCATGCTTTCCCTACAACAGCTTTACACCCCGGAGAACTCGCTCCTCTTTGTTCGGGGTGGAGGGTTGGAGCGAGAGGGACGAGCAGATATCCACCGATCTCGTTAACATTCCAAGAGAGACACTCCTGGTTCCCCCTCTCTGCGCTCCTCGTCCTCTCAGACCGGGAGAGGAGATCACGACACCACACGGACACTTCACTAATAGTTCGCTCCGAGTTTCTTTTCCTTCACGTCCGACTGTCCCCGTTTCGTCTCTCCTGACCCTCCTCTCGGACTGTTCTGAGAAAACGGCCGACCTGTGCACACAGAAATCATTAATGCTGACCCTAATTGTGCCAATTCCAGCAGCTCAATAGCTCTAATTACGAGGCTCTTCACTGAGGCACTCCAAAAGCCGCTGAACTGTCAAAACCAACAATTAAAAAATATCTATAGGGACAAAGACAGAGGGAAGGAGGAGGGGTGGGGGGGTGACCGGATGGCCCTTTTCAGCACTTAAAAGCCCGGTTTCTGTGGACTGAAGCTGGACACCTGCACTAAACACGGCTTCCCTCGCTTTCAATGGGCCACACAATTCATCTGAAAGGAGAATGACGGAGAAAAGAGGACGTGGGAGCCAGAGGTGGACGAGCACAGTGTGGGACCGCTTTTATGAATCCAGTTAGCGTGCTCTTCTGTCAGGCTGCACAATAACGCTTTCAGATCCTTTACCTCAGTGGAAGGAGCAAATGTGGATTCTAAAAGCACATAGTTACACGTTGAAGCCGTGCACTGGAAATGTCAACAATTATTTTCAAACTGCATAAAATAAAAAAGTTTTTTTTTTTTATGGGGGATTTATGTTGCAGTGTTCTACAACGAAAAAGTGGCATGAAATGTTTTTGTACTTAAAATTTAATGTACCTAGTTATGTTTCACTGCTTAATTATGATGATGAATCAGATTTTTGTGTATTTATTTGTGATATTATTCTTATATTCATGTTTCACTAGTTCTTATAGCCCAAATTCCTTTCAAATTTCAAAAATAAAAGTGATCAGAATTTGCTTGCTTTCCATGAGGGAAGAGTTCATAGTTTGTTGTATTGATCATCAGTTTAAGGAGGTTATGTTTTCAGTGTGGTTTGTTTATTTGTTTGTTTGTCAGCAAGATTACAGAAAAACCACTGGCCCGATTTTAATTAAAAAATGTTGGAGGGAAGAAGCACGGAGCAGATAAGAACGCGTCAAACTTTGGAGCGGATACACAAATCATTTTTCACTAACGTAGCGAGATAAAGCATTCAGCCTGCTACATGCAATACATCCTTAAATCCAGTAGATGGCAGTAAAGTTCGATAAGACAAAACTTAGGCCATACAAAGACGATGACTTCGTATCTCAATGCACATTCACTCGTACCAATAAACACAGCAAGCAGTCGTTATGGACGGAGATTAAAGCGGAGAACCGGAGCCATTTCGATAAATAAATAACAATAAATAAATAATAAGTTAAGTTTACTAATATAGCAGCAGTCAGACTCAAGGAAATAATAAACTTATGGTCAAACTAAGAAAGAAAAACATGCACATTCATCATGCAACTAATGTATACTTACTCACATCAAAATTGTAATTATCTGCAGTCAGTCTGTTTATTCGATTATGTCATTATATTACATATGATTATTCAATAATGTTTTTTCAACAAAAAAAAAATTAAACTCCTGTCTGTCTTATTATTGGCCTGTCAATCATCTGTGAAGCACTCAGAACTGCACTAACCAGTATGAAAAGTGCTGTTTGAATAAAGTTTGACTGCTGATTGATTTTATATCAGAATTATATTATATGAATTATAAGTTCATGTTTTAATATTTGCAAACACATCCATCACGTATGCTAATATAAATGCTTATGAAACAATTCATTACTGATGATTTTGTAAATTTTGACAGAAATATTGATGCTTGATTGATAAATGCATTTTTGTGTTGTAATAAATAGTTTAAATTTGTTTATTAAAGTTTAAGAGACAAGATATTTGTTTTGAAAAACGTAAAAGTCTGAGTTTTACAGAAAAATTAGGTTTTTCTCTGAAAAGTCAGTTAAATTACGATCAGTATTTGGAGATAAAGTGACACACAGCTGTTTTTACACAATCAACCGCTGAGTCCTGACACACACACACACACACACACACACACACACACACACACAGGCTGAACCCCTGCAGTGCCTGTGACAGCTATTGACTTCACTCAATAGATGTTCTCCATTGTCACCCAAGTGCACAGGCTAAATGTCACGGCAGCAGGATGCGCGGCCATTATAGCGCATTATACGTCTCTGAATGGGGACGAGAACCTAAGGTTTGACCTCACAATTGCTCGTCCATTGTCTGTACTCTCAAAGGCTGCTGATAACACACTGAGTGTCCCCGCAGCTGCTGCCTCTGCCGCTCCTCTCTGCAGACTGACCGCAGCAGCTCTTTCTCCTCTGAGGAGTTAGTCTGAAGTGGGCGTGGCTTCACCGCCATCCCTGCGCTGCTATTGGCCCCCTCGCAGTGTCAGTCAGTGATGCTGCTCCCTCCTTTGCTTTTAAATGAAGTTGCAATGGATACAGGCGCGACTCGAACCTGCGGAAACCGCGATGAACAGCTGATCCTGGATAAAAAACTCGCGCGCCATGGTCACCGCCGCGTCCTGACTCTCCTTCCACGCGCAGGCACTATGTGAATAGTTCTCGGAGAAGTAGACAAAAAGGAGAATCACTTAGAGGACAGAGAGGTTGTGGAGCGTGTTGTTTGGACCTGTTGATCATCGGTGTGACACACGGACACACTGCGCGCTCAGCCGACCTGCCGCTCCCTGCTCTGCGCTCACCGACGTTCCATTATGTTACTGTCGAGCTTCCTCATCTTCACCTCGTCTTACTTTTTGGCGCCGCTGTTCCTCTGTCACCTGCCTCAAGTGTCGGCGCAGAGGCATGGTTCACGGGTGAGTGGGGTACCTGGGGGTCTGCGAGCTCACACTTCCACACTCCTCATACTTTCAGAGGGATTAAATGAGCCAAAATGTGCGTAAATTATTATTATCCTAATGCATGGATCTGTGTCAGGTTTTAATTGTGCTTTATGTTTTTGACAACATTATTGATTTTTAATCCTGAAATACTATCCTGAAATTGTCCTGTAGTTCAGATTCACAGGCCTAAATATTATTGAAATATGCAATTCACATTAGATCATTTTGTGTGCCAGAACAAGTGTAAAATTAAAAGTATTGGACGATTTTAATCAATTATTCTGCAGTGCAATAAGAGTCCTCCAAAAGGGATTGATAAAGTCAACAGTTGGCATTAAATTCAGGCACTTTTCATCTCAAATAGTACATCTTATGGAGGTTAAACAAGTAAATGATTCATTTTTTACTGAAGTAAAGAAATAAGCTCCAGGGAGTGGAGGCACACTGACAGATATGAAGACTAAGATTTTAGTTTTTAAGGGCTTTTAAGGGCACATATTGTTTTTATTTAAGAGAAATTCAACTGTGATTCTCTTCCAAAAGAAAAAAATAACATTTTGGTTGTTGATGGCTGTAATTTTGAGACCTAAATTGACCTCTGACCTCGCTGAAGAGACGGTAGATCCGGTCCTGATGTCTGTCTCCAACCAGGTGGAGATTAAACTCAACAAAACTCACCACGTTTGGACACATTAAACTTGTTCTGGTGCATTTGTTAGGGCTATTTTAAAGGAATACAAATGATTCTGCTTCTCCTGAGTCTCTTCTACTTTTCTAGGACAGATCTTTGTCACCGTCATCTCCTTTTTTTTCTTCTTCCACCTCACACACACACTGCTTTACTTGTTCGAGCTTCTTTACAAATACCCATGGCACGTCCAGGCAGAGAGGAGGGGAGGCGAGGTGGAGGCGGGGGGTAAGTGATGTGAAGCGGAGGGGAACAGCATTGTTTCACTTTAGCAGATGCACTGTAATATTTGTGGTCGGGGTGGGTGGTGGGGGGGTGTAAGATTACTCATGGGGGGTTTGAATATGTAATAGTCTCGCACATATTGGAGCTATTTCACAACATGCTGCCCCCCCCCCCCTCCTCCTCCTCCTCGTACACAACACGCTGCGGTCAGAGTGCTCTGTGGAAAGAGCCGCAGTGAATTTATTCTTTTCTCTAATCACTTCTTTGTTCTTCACTTTTTTTTTTTATTGTTTTTCTACCATTGAAATAATGAGCGGATCAGAGTGGAGTGTGTGTGGTTTCAGTGGAATACAAGTGGCTGTAATTTGGGTATTTTCATGGATGATTCTGTTTGGGAAATCAGAAGAGAGGTGATTTTATTGGAGTTTTTGTGTCTGATAATTTGATCTGTCCCTCTGCAGCCAAAGTCTTTCTCCTTGTTGTAACTTCATCTGAAGGATTGCATTCTCCTCTGAGAAAGTCAGACGTAGGAAACTGTTTCTAAACCTCAATGGATAAACTCCAAAATAGTCTGAAAACAAGCACAAAAACTAGGAATAAAATGCTGACAATTCGCACCACATCGCCGTCATCAGCTTTATGCGCATCAAACTAAACCCTGCATCCTCTCCATCGTCCTCCTGCATGGATTACGTCCTCCTGCATGGATTACGGTCTCAGAGGAACGACACTCGTCCTTAGGCCGGCTGCATGAACACACGCCCCCCTCTCACACCACACTGGACGCTTCCAGCATTGCTCACAGCTGCTGTAATACCAGAATTCACACCCCCCCTTCTCCACATTGATATCAGGAGACGAGGCCTGAGCTAATTTCACTGCTCCTTTCTCGTTTCCCTGCAGACTGCATGATGCAACACGACCAAAACTCCTCAGAAAGGGCGAACACAAGGAACTGGGACAAAAAAAAAAAAGAGCTTTAGATGATTCAGGCTGTGCGGGAAACTGACATGATTGTTTTACAAGGAGAACAGCAGCCCTCTGATGATGAGGATGGTGATCACACATCCAAATGATCTGCTCAAAATAATCACGATCTCACCGAAAAACTGCTTAGTTTAGGATTAAAGTTCAGAGCAAATTGCTTTTCTTAACGAGACATCTCGGCTCCAGGAGTGATTGACGTAATGAGGCAGGTGATGGACAGGCTCCGTCTCCTCCAACATTTATAAACCCAGAGGGGATGTGTTCAGAAATAAGGAACAACAAATGAGGAGGAATCCACGTATCCTGAAACCTTCATCAAATCAACCTGTCGGTACCCGGGCCGGGATGCTACGAGCAGACGACCTGTATACACTTTGGTGACAGCATCAGTGAGGACTCATAAACTCGAACAACAACAAACATAAACAGCTCCGGCCGGAGCAACGAAAAGCAGCCAAGACTGCATACCTCGGAGCTCGGGGAGCGTAGAGCCCCGGATCACAAGCAGGAAAGAGTTTTTATTGGTGTGAGGTAGAGCACAGCCACGGCGTAGGTGTGTGTGTGCGCGTGTTGATGCAACGTGTGGGTGCAGGTGCCTGCACGGTGACTCTTAATGATGCTGACAGTGCACGAAGGAATGGAGATCAGTGAGGGGACGCTTGGTTTTGAACTGAATATGAAAACAGAAGAGATTCTGCATCAAGTTTTGACGTCTTTTTCTGACAAAGTTTGTCACAAAGAATGAAGGAAATGTGAGATGTCAGAGCGACGGAGCAGATAAGTTTATAAAGAGTTTAGAAAAGCAACAAAAGTTGAGCTTTTCCCATAAAAATCTGGCTCTAGATACAGAATCATACAGACAATGTATTATTGCACTTCAGATCTTTGTTGTCCCACAACAGGAGGTTGGTTTTAGTGCAAGGATGTATAAGAAAAATAGAAATATGAAAACAATAAGACAGTAAGTTCAGGCTTTCTTCAGTAAATCAGATTTGTTTCTTAGATCAGATCTTCAGGACAGACTGTTTTGGATTTGGTGTGTCTAGACATCACCAACCTATCTGCATGGTTTGCCGTGGTAACGGCGTAGCTACGCTGGTGATGCAGCTTTCCAATGTGGAAGCAAAGTGCCAATAGACAGTTTATTTGTGCATCTGTCCGCAGACTGTTGTCCTCGTTGTCCTCCATAGAGACAAACTCTCTACTCTCGGATAGCTCTGCTAGCGTTAGCATCGATTCTGCTCACCCTGTCTCTCTGAAAATGATGTCATCATTGTCGTGTGACGCAAGGAAACCGATCTAAACCAGCAGAGCGTCCAGACTGAGACGCAGCTGTAGAAATCTGACTGGAATCTGATTTGCAAAAAAATCTGATTTCATGTGTTGTTGTCTTTTTTTACTGGTCAGACTTTCAAAAATCATCCAGATAAAATCTGGATATGACAAGAAACGGATTTAAGATGCAGTCTGAACGAGGTCTGAGCTTAAGGACTCACAAAAATCAGCTGATGCTGCAGAGTTTCAGTCCATATTGTGGGTCCAAAAAAAAAATCACCCAAATCTGAATTTCCCACAATGCAACATCTTTCAGTCTCTTTGCATCCAGGGGCAACTTCTGCACATTTTGAGTCTCCAGCTCCAATCGAGAAAACCCAAAAGTATGATGCAACTTTTCTTACAGATTCCAAGACATTTTATTATTTACATCAAAGTAGAACCTTCAGCTGAAGCATCTTACTAAAGTCATTTATCTGCAACCTGCAGCAGCAGAACAAAACAAAGAAGAAAATGCAACAAAAGGACTCTGAAGGATTCCGAAACATCTCAGAAATGTTCTGAGAATGTTTGTCAGGATTCAGGACAGCTGTTCAAATCAGAGCTCTCTGCAACTATTCTGATATAATGAGGAGGAAAAATTAGGATTTCTGAAAAACAGCATGCAGGATAGTTGCTATGAAAACATCCGACAACAAACAAACAAATAAATCTGGCCTTAATCGTATCAGTGTTGGTTGACTTACCGAATTATATTGACACAAAACTTACATATTTACAGGAATAAGATGACTTTATGTATTTACTTCTGCTTATTTAGTAAAGGTATGCTAAAAAGATCAAATATTTTGTCTTTGAGGTAGTTTACCTGTGTTAATAAGATAATATTAAGACAGAAATGAAACTGAGAACGATGAAGAAGAGAGATGAAGAGGAGCTAATGTTCAGAGCTCATTTCTCCTTTTACTCTTTATGGGGAATGAGGTCAGAGTCTGGCGTCACCGTCTTCTGTGAAGAGGAGCAGTGATGAAGAACAAACCTTTCTGTTTGTGATCAGAAACTAAAAACAGTCTGAGGTGATGAAGTTTGAGGTTTTAGGCTCGTTTGTTGTGTTTGATTTTACAAACAGGATGATTTCGCTGATGCTGGTGGTTGTCGTGGAAACAGAAAATTCTGAAGGGTTCTTCCTCTGGGGATCATGAATGTCCTCTGCAGCTCTTTTAAAGTCTCTAATGTTGTGTTTGCAAATAAAAGCTTTAATGTTGGATGTTCACAGAATTTGCAAACTCCTACTTTTCATCCTTGTAGATGTTTCTTCTGTTCCGTTCTGCTGAAATATTTTGTCCATTATTATTTTTCTTTTGTAGAAGTTGAATTGTGACCTCGTGAGTGTACGAAAGGAAGAGTCACCAAAACATTTATTCTATTTATCCCTGTTGGAGGGATTATGGATTATATATTATCTGTTCTGTTGGGCTTGTTTAAGATCATTTTGTGAAGTCTGTTTGAATAAAGAAGACAAATTGAGGGAATTAAATGACAACTTTAAAGCTCTAAACAGCAACTGAACTCCATTAAACAACAAAATTGAACTGAACTCTCAAACACAGTAAACGTCTGATGTGACGAGACTCCTCGGCTCCTCTTAAATATCACTGCTCACTAACAGGTGACCCACCAGGTGACTCCACCTGCGGCCAATCAAACTGCTCACGCATGTCGATTCCCTCCAATGACGGCGTGATCTCCAAACCCATTTCATGCTCAATTTCAGTTCTTTCTAATCAGCGTAATGAGAAGCAGTCGAAGTCCGGCTCTGACAGTCGGCGCCTCCACTTGACCTCTCGTCTCTGCTGCACGTGCTCCTGATAGTTATTATAGTGAGTCCACTCTGGGAACTTTAATATTTCGTGTTCAGGTTCTTGTTTGAGGAGAGGACCACCTGCTGAGAGAGTTGTGGCTCTTTTTTTTTTTCATCCTCCAGATTATCAGGGTGGCAGAAACACTTCCTGTTCTGCAGATTAGCTTCTAATTATTTGTGAGTTTCCTTTGATTCCAGAGAGTGTGTGGTCTCGTGGAAAACACGCACATTTCCACCTCCGAGCAGCAGAGATGGCCGACTGTTCTGCAGCCAGGACGGAGCATTAGCTAGAAACAGGGAATGCCGTTAATCAGATTTAGAGAAGGAAGAACGAGTCTCTCTCCAAACTTAGATTTTTTTTAATTTCGTCACACCACTTCAAAAGAAAAACGAGGAAGTCATCGCACTCGTTGATTAAACCATTCATCTCCTCACCGTCGACGAGAGGAAATCTGAGCTCAGCGTGGTGTGAAAATCAGAGTTCTCGAATCTTTTTATAATAAAAACTGGATCAAATGACTGAGTTTAATGGGACAAAATAACAAAGAATGATCACATGTCAGCAGTTTTCCTCGTCTTTACGCTGCACTGAAGTTTTCTGTTTTTTTAATCAATTTAAAACAGACAGAAACAGAAACTTTTCGTTTTTTAAGGATGAGGCTCAGCTGTTCACAGTCCTGTATTTCTTTGTATATCAGCTCACTAGAGGAGAAAACTAAAGATTAAATGTCAACGTTCTTGACTTTAATAATGTGACAGTAATTATATGAAGAGGAAGACTTAAAGCAAACGATGGACTACAGTTTTGTGAAAGCTGTCGAGCTTCATTGGTGCTTTCTGCTTCATGACCTGCTTTGGTTTTGTCTTTTAATGGTAAATTACAGGTTTCCTCTTCAACACAAAACCCAATTAAGAAGTTTAAAAGGGAATACGAGGGAGGATGAGAAGGCAGCAGCGTTGCAGTCGCTTATTTACTACTTTTTTTCTGCGCGTTAATTCAAACAGCATGAAGGACGGCAGATTTCCTGAAAACTAGATGCTAATTATCGGACAACGGCGATTAACTCGGATCGTTAAAAACACACAACGTGGTGGACAACTTTCATTGGCTCGTTACCTCACTTTCATCATCCTCTTCCTCACTTTGACTGACCCACTTGTTAACGACACAGGGATGCATGCATGTATGTGTTTATGTATGCGTTGCTGTTGTTGTGCTCAAATGGGATAATGAGCCCGTCACATGTTTGCGTGACACAAACACACGCACGCACTTACGCACACGCACACACACACACGGCCTATAATGAATCCATCTGTGCATGCAAAAGGCCTTTTCCTTCGAAGCAGTGATGTCATTCATGTCGAGGTGACTGTTTCCTTTATTTAAACAGATCAGACAGCGTTTTCCAGCCTCTCATTTATCCTTCATCTGTTTTATCCAGTCAGAGAAAGAGCTGAAGTCAAACCTTGTTAGAATAAAACAGACACGGGAGTCATTGTAAGTTTCAATCAGAAAAAATTCTGGAAAAACTGGGAACAATTTGAACCCCTGCGCCCTGTGATTACAACCCCACTGCAGCCTGTGTTTGTATTACAAGATGACGCAGCCAAATAACCCAATATTTCTCGTCTGAATATAATTATTAACGCTGTGCAAGGAACTCTTTAAGACAGCTGCCCAACATCTGCATCACCTCTGAGACACGACACACAACAGTCACCAAAGCTCAGATTTCATTTGATCTTGACGAAGCCTCATCATCATTTTCTTGTCTTATTAAGTTATTGATTTCTCTGAACAGCAGTTCATAAAGTGTTGGCAGGGAAATTTATATTAAAACTAACCAGGAGTATTAAATTACTTCGATGGCGTGTGGACGGGACTTTTTGAGTTTTCACAGTTAAAGACAGTGATTTTCAAATGTAACATCTCTCTTCCTGGAAGTCCTGGCTGCAGGTCTGAAACCTCATCTCTGCTGGCAGCTCGGAAACACCGACTCTCTTTGTACAATCTTCAACATAACAGACAGAAACACACCGAGACTCGTTGTTACAGTAGCTCATTGCAAACAGCATGCTAACATCATCAAATGCTAATTCACAGGACCACACCGAAGGGTCTGCAAGTTTTAGCCTCTCAGTTTCATTTCTGTATGAATACGTAACATCTTCAGCTTGTTTCAGTCCTGCATTTTGCATCCTGAACTTGCAGACGATTCTGTAGTGTTTTATAAACTCCTCTATTTCTCCAGCCGTCTGCTGATTTCCATTAGTTTACTGAAATGTTTTTTGCTGTAATTTAAATGTGTTGATTCTTTAAAAAGTTCGTACAAAAATGTCGACCGTTGTTTCCCAAAGCCGAAATGTGCAGCATGAAGCTCTTTACACACCAGAGAAGTGACGAATAAACGATGCGTTAAAACCGTATTTACAGTGTACACGAAAAGAGTCCAAATGAACGGCGCCCTCTTGTGGTATTCACAATGTCAGGTCTCAAAACTTTCTCGAGTTCACGAGTTGTGACGTGTTTGTTTACAGAAAGGTCAGAGGTCATGGAACTTAATGTTTGGTTGGGTGTTAAGCTAATATATTGTAGTTTTAGTCATGTAGAGTTTATCTTAGTAACTTAGATAACAGCCTACGTCTGAGGAAGATGTTCATCTTCCCAACGGCCTCATCTTTTCCCTCTGTGCCTTTTTCATTTCCCGTGTTACGTTACCCCCCCTACGTTACGTCGCTGATTCTCAACTTCCTATCGTGAGCCCAACAATTTTATAGGACTGCGATACTTTACTAAAGCCTACTCACTAAGGCCGTACAGTATTTGAGTATAAAAGCTAAATATAATTGATGCTATGATGTGCTGCAATTTCCCGCCTTCTATCCGTCCACAGCATTTTATTTCCTGTCAAACCGGTTCTCAAGTATCTGCGATATAAATTAGATAACTTAGTTCTGATCGCCGTCCTAAAGCTGAAAATAGGATCAACTGTTTACATTGTGTTATATGACTGTTTTAATAGACATGTGTCCATAGAAATGACTCTTCTCCACACATGAAGCCAGTTGGACAGTTTAAGCTTTAGTAGACTGCAGATTTATTTATTTACCGCTTTTGTTCGCGTTGCCTGCTCCCCCCCTCCGGTCAGCCCTTTAAGCAAGCGTATATAAAAATTATTTTCTAATCATCTTCTCTCTTGTTGCTCCACTGCTGCGGGTCGAGCTGGAACCAATTCCCTGCCAGTGACGGTAAAAAAAGGCCTTTTCTCTAACACTGTAATGGTTGCACAACAGGGGTTGCATTTCACTTATTTTATGAGTGGTGAAGAGGGAGCTCACGTGTGTGTGTGTGTGTGTGTGTGTGTGTGTGTGTGTGTGTGTGTGCGTGCGTGTGTGTGTGTGTGTGTTGGGGGAATTTTGGCTTGTTAAATGTGAGAATCTCAATGCTCATTGTTTCCCGGTTGAAGATATCAGAACCATCGTGTGACTCCCCACCGTGTTCTACCTTCAGCTATTATCTTCATCTCTTTGGTGGGCCGTCAGGAAGAGGAGGATTTCACATCCTAATAATGTTGGGAAATTTATGAGCTGTCTCCTTGTCCATTAAAGCTAAAAAAAAAATGAAAATGATGCTTTTCTCCTCTTTGGGAATGAAAGAAAGGGCATCGGAGTGGCTGTTAAAGGGAAATGTATTCCCTCAGGGATGCATTCAATACTCTAAATCCTTAATGTGCTGCCTGCTACACTAAAATGTAAAACTTTGCAGGACGAACGAGTTCCTCTCTGCAAGTTAAAGTTATTTTGCGTTATTCTGATGCAGTAAAAGCTCCTGTTAAATGTGTTTAATTAAAAAGTTGTTTGTTTGGTTTTGATTAGGACAAATGAGACTGTTTTCCCTTTAGGAGATCATTTCAGGTCTCGTCATCCTGACCGGCACTGCAGCAGCTGATGGCTGTCAAACAGACGTTTGTTTTAACCTCCTTAACTCGCCAGGCGGGCCGGGTTTACCACATCAGGACAATGTAGCCTAAGGAAAGTATAAAAGAATTTGACGGGTGCTAAAAGACGAAGCTCACTTGTGTAATCGTCCTCCGCAGTTAATCAGGCTAATTGTCGCTTTATTTTGAAAGTACTGATAGTGAGCTGCATTCACATTGATTGCACTGAAGCAGCGGTACTGTACTGGATCTGAAAGGCGGCTGTGACTCAGTGCAGAGACCGCAGATTAGATTAGAGAGAGTTTAGTAAACAGACTGTTTGATAATCTCTCTGCAAGGTTTGTTCTCGTCTTTCTTCAAGAAGCTGGATGTTTTTGTGGCGATTGTTTTTAATCTGAAACTGTTTTGGGCTGTTTTATGAATTAAGTATTATTAGCAGTGACCCTAGTGTAGTTCAATATTTTAGGAGATGCACTGAAATGCTGAAAGTGAAATGTATATATTGATACTACCCTCAACTATGTAGGGTAAATATAAAGCTACAGTCGGTTAGCTCAGCATAAAGGTGGGAAATAAGGCGCTATTTGCAAAGTCTACCTACCTGACACAAACAAGCTTCCGGTTTTCCCCACAGACTGGATATAAAAGTGTTCGTAGCTTCTGGATCTGAAAAATGAGGCTGATGCAAAAGTGCCTTAAAGTGCAATACCACCGAGTGCCACTAGAGGTTGGCTCCAGAAAGCCTCCGGCTCCATAGACTCCCATTCAAATTCTCTTCTGAAATACAAAGTCAATAAATGTTTTCCACAAATCATTATGGCGTCATTCACTAAAGTAATTTCTTCTTTTTAGTTTTCTAGCAGTCTATCTGAAAATAATCCCGTCAATAATTAGATATTAGGCTTCAACGAGCACTTTGTTTGGGGGCATGTCTGTTTGATTGACAGGCCTGTGTTTCAATCTAGGTTTCTAGTATTGGTGGTTGGAGCAGTGTCCTCGGATTTCTAATCAGATCTAGTCAGATCCGATGCTCGCTCATCTTATGTTCAGCAAGAAAGTACATAACGTATTTCCTAAAATGTTGAAATATTTAATAGGTTTTAATGACAGTCAACAACTCCAGTGTTATTTTTTGTGTCACTCTTTATGATGTTTGTCATCCTTTTTAACTATTATTTAAAGTTTATTGTACTGAACCATAACACAGAAGTTTACACACCACTAAATACGAGATGCACCTCGGTGCTATTGGACGGTCAACATCAATACCTCAAAAGAAAAACAATGTGTCAAAATGTTCCCGTCACTGTTTGACTCACATTTTCCTGACCTTTAAGAGTACTTTAATAAAAAGTTCAATTCAAGAACTCCCCACCATGTCGGGAAAGTCTTCCCAATCTGCTGGAGTCTCTGGTTCCACCTTTCCGGGAGTCTGAGGGTGGGACGGTGTGACTAAGAAAACGTGGGAGACTCGGTGGAAGTGTTTATGTCCACTCAGCAAACAATACCATCACAAAATCTGTGATTTAAAGCTTTATTATGACAGTGGACGTGGAGGGCCTGCATCCATTAGTGTTGTGAGTCAGGGACGGGGAGGACAGGTCAGTCGGTGGGCAGAGGACAGACTCTGTGGCTCTAAAACCTGCAGCAGGGTCCGGAGATGCTTTAAATCACTATCTTAAAAGGTGATTTACCAGTTCATCACATAGACAAACTGCTTTCCAGTCTATTCCTTTTTAACATCTTCTGCGTTTTCTACCCTTGTTGTAATGAAATAAATAAGAAAATCGACACAAACTATTCTGAAAATAACTCCAGATATCACTTTTTTTTCTAACCACTAAATTATTAGTGTTTTTCTTTTTACTGAAGTCAAGATGAAGACAGTTAAAAACTAAATGATGTGCTATGTTTTCCTCCCTGTCTGCACTTTCTCATGAAGAGACACATCATGATTTAGTTTGACTTTTTTCTACCTCTCCTCAGTGCCAAAGCTGGAGACTCAACATCCTGTCTGGCCTTTTTTTAATTGTTAGAACAAGATAGATTTGTGTCCCACTTAAGTCTCCTTTTGTTTGAATTTTCTTCTATCTTTTTTTTTTTTTATAAATTAAAGGAAAGTTTCAAAGTTTAAGAGGAGAAGAGGGAGCTGACATTTTCAAAGAGGCATTTGTTTTTTGAATAAATTAAACCTGTAATCGTCCAGTTTCAGGACAATTCCTTTAACTTTTACTTCCTAATTTTATCAGGCAGAAACTCACCCTGCAGTATCTTTTTTTCTATTTCAGGAAGTCTAATCTCTTTGCTGATAATCTTTTCTGTGCTGTGACAGCATGATAAGTCTGGCACTGCAAAAAGCTGCCCAAACCTATTTTAAGTCTTATATTTCGACTACAGTTTAAATATGCTGCTATGGGGAGAAATTATTTTACATTTTTTCCTGATGAGGTTTCATCTGTTTCAGGAAAACAAGCCAACAGGAGGCAGTTCTCTTCACTAAAATGTAGAAAATGATCCAATTCATTTGCATTGGACTCACGGAATATTAACTCACCACTTGGCAGGTTTTTAAACTTTTTTTTTTTTTTTTTTTACATAAATTTTGTATTAAATATAGAAATTAATGTTCTTGACTGTCCTAACCGACAGCACTGGCAGAAGCTGTTCGGAAGAGGACTTTAAATAGATTATTTTCTGACCTGTGGCTCATTTTCCTCACCACATTTTGGATTTCTACTGCTCGCTATAGCAAGCTTAACAAGTTTAAAACTCCCATTTTGTTTCCAGGTCAGCGGAGAAAGAAATATTAGCCAGAATGTGACAAAGAATATTAAATTCAAGCAGTAAGACTCTGCTGCTGCCGTGTCTCAGAGAGTCTTCGTTATTTAGAAGCTTGGCTGAAGTGACGGCTGCGTACGTATGTCGGTTGGCCTTCAGTTCAGCTGGTTAATAGATGGATAAAATAGCAATTTTAAATTAAAGTCTGTGATGAGTGTCATTTGTTTTTCCCCAAAAGGGGCGGGGTCATATTGCAAGCTTAACTTCTCCGCTGTGTCAGGCTAATGTTAGCTTTTAGCTAACAAAGAAGAGCCCTAGTGGCAACTATGTGAACTGTTGTTATGAGGCCTCGAGTTCATATTTTGTCCATCACCATCTTGATAGTTTGGAGCGGTTTGAGATGGAAGTGACAATATTTGGAGGAGCAGAAACCCGACTGCACCACAGGCCTGTCAATCAAACTGTCTGTTGCCAGTGGCCCACAAAAAACATCTATTTGAAGCTTATTTTCTAATTAATGACGGAATATTTTCAGATGGACCGCCAGAAAACTAATAAGAAAGAGTGACTTTAGCTAATAACACCGACTTTGTATTTGATGGAGCCGGAGGGTTTTTGGAGCCGACTTAGTGGCACTAGGTGGTATTTCAGCTTAAGGCACTTATATATCAGCCTCATTTTTCAGACCCAGAAGCTACAAACACTTTTATATACAGTGTATGGTGCCATATTCTTTTACAATAAAATTTATGATGTGGCATTTCTGTTAAGAAAAACTGCATCTTGCTAATTTATAGTATGCAACATAGAGTTTCTTGGTTTCTGTATGCTTATTAACAATGCCAGTCATTAAATGCAAAAGAAAAAGGATTTCCAGAAAGTCTTCTTACTAAACTGAAGTCTTAAAGTGAAGAGTTATTTATAAGTGATTGATTGAAGTTAAAATTTTCAGGAAACTAGTGTCCAATTTTCAAAGTATGATCCTTTATAATAACAGCACCACTAATGCAAAGGCCCCGAGAAGAAAAAAACCCCACTGTTTAATCTGTTTAGAGGACGTTTGATGAAAAGTCCTGCTGATTCATTTGTATACAAGCTCTGGTTGTGCAGCAGCTCACTCATGACATCAGCGGCTTGGCATCATTACGATCTACACTTCGCTCACGTCTGTCTGATTACACTCTTTATATGTACGGAGAAAATCGGTCTCCAAGCAACATTTTTGATGTTTTGCAAAATACAAAGTTTTTGGGGGTTTTGGGTTCGGGGGAGGGGGGCGGGGGGGGGACGGGGACGGGGACGGGGACGATGCATGCAAACTTAATGCACACATGCATTTCTTTTTGAACGCGGCCTCAGATCGTCTGATAGGAGTTGGCATGTGGAGAATGGAAAGTGTGCCCTTTGTTTCTGGTTACGTCTCGTTTTCCAGCACCGCTCTCCCACCTCGGTACCTGCTCTTAACGAGGTCTCCTGTGTTGGATTCAACACATCGGAGAAAAGTTCTCACATGCAGGGTTTACCTACTTTTTATCTTTTATGAAACAGCCACTAAAGTTTAATCACTTGCGAGATAAAACGAATGAGGAGCTCGCTCTGCTGTTTTTCGAGTTAGCTGAAACTTGGTCTGGATCAGGTACGCTGCAGACGATCCTGGTGCTGCTCACTGCACACCTACTCTCTCTCCTCACTAACCCACAACTCCATCTTCCTGGCAAAGCTCCTCTGAAATCCTTTGGAGCTTAAATATATTCGAGGCAGCTGCGAAGCCAAGAGCCATTACTGCTGTCTGAGAGACGGCCGCCGTCCAACACGAGAGCAGAATCGACTCTCTAATAGATCAAGAGTAAAGATGCTGGGAGGAGGAAAGATTCCCACCGCTCCGAGTGTGGTTTGGCTTCTTTGAAACATAATCAGGGTTCAACCTGTCGCCAGAGATCAATTAGATAAATTAGCCAAACGGCTCACACCCTCGTTACGGTAGCCCAAACAAAGAGAGGCAGCAGCTGATGGGAGCTTGAGGAGCACAAAAATGTTTTGGGTAAAAATGAGCAAGTGACCCATGAGTCCAATTTGTACGTTAGTTTGGCAAAATCTCAGATTCAGCTGAATGCAGCCTTTGTTCAAACACAGAGAGACCAGAAGAAAGAACAAACCAGCTCTTAAAGGACTGAAAAAGGTTGAAACTCAGTCATCTTAAAGTTTAAAAAGTTACATTTGGATTGCGGCATTGTTGACATGTTTCTGTGTGTGTGATTGCAGTGGCTGATCGGGGACAGAGACAATCACTGTGGGGTCATCTGCTCGCGGACACAGGGGAAGCCGGTGTGCGGTTCGGACGGGCGGAGCTACGAGACCAGCTGCGAGCTGCAGAGGGCGCGCTGCAAAGATAAGACACTCACACTGGCACACCGAGGCCGGTGTCGAGGTGAGGACTGAACGCTGGTTACAAATTTGGAGCAACACGCCAGAAAAGAATAATAATCAACCTGCAGCTACATAAAGGAATATGTCAGGGTGCATTCAAGGAACATTTTGAAAAAACCCTTTTTAAATGTAAAATTGCATGTTTATGTTTGTGCATTGGATGTCTTATTTCCACACAATTGGCATCAAATGATGCATTTTCTGCAGAATCAATTAAACACACGAGTTCGTCTCTGTGGCGAATCCTGCAGATCTAATACTTCATAACATTCATGCATGACTCATTTAAAAATGCAATATTGCTGACAGCCGTCTTGCACATGCAGAGATATTTAAATGGACGGCTACACGGTATAAAAGAATAAGACTAGTACTGTTCATATTATCACACTGTAATCGCCATACGCAGGGAAGACAGTAAATCAGCCTAAAAACATCATAGGAGCGCCACTGTATGCGGATTACATGCAGGAGACTCTGACTCTGAAACCTTCGATAAACAGTTAAACTGAGTTCTGTTGTACTTGTGACATCGCACAAATGTTTACTGCTAAGGGATCCAACAAATGGAGTGAATGTCCTAAACTACACAGAACTTTGTGTGCCTTTTATTTCAATTTTTCAGGCAAAAACTGGGTGAAAATAGATCAGCTGCTGGCGGCTCCAGCACCGACTTCCACATCAGAGGGGAGAGACCTGGAGCTCAAAGGTACGAAGGCCGCGAAAACTCAGACACCGAACATGATGCTCAGAGTGGGCCGGTAACTCGGCAGGGTGCAGTACCAACACTTCTAAATTTGTACTTTTCAGAGTACCATGACTTTTTCAGAGCAACTCATAATGGCCCTGATTAAACTACATTACCCAGGAGGCACTGCCAGATGGTAGCCTGTCTCCTTCTCGCCTGCTTGTTTTCCTGTTAGCAGCTTGCTGAAAACAAAAGCCCTCTAGCTGTTCATACACAACCCAAATGGTTGATTAAATAAATGTATGTTGTGAACATCAGCAATATTGCCAAGTATCTTTTACTCACAGTGGAAATTCAGAACCAACAATAAATTAGAGAAGAACTGGCACTTATTTTTGTTTAATCTAATCACAAGCGAATCTCCGCCGGGACACTGAAAACATAGAAAGTAATAAAAACAGGTTGAACAGCTCTGAGCCGCAGACGACATCGGGACGTTTTTTGAAAAAGTGGAACTGAACAAGATGTCTTTGATTTTCCGCCTCTCTGTAGGCGTGTAAGTTTTTACAGACGGGGATCACACACTTCCTCGCTCGCTGCATGCCAGCTGCACAACAACAGCAGAGATTGATAGGTCTGGAGTCAAAGTTGGAACTTAAAACACCCGTCTGTCCACTAGGAAAACAGCACTCCAACCAAATCCATTTTTGGAGTGAATTTCGTTGGTAACTGTGGTTTTGTGTCATAATATCAGGGGAGTGCCAAAAGGAAGGAGAGCCGGGCAGACCTCGAAACACTCTAGAGAGGCAGCAGGCCTGATGTGTTGTAATTAAACGGCTGCTATATTTAAGCAGCCACTGTTGACAGAGATAAAGCCTAGAGAGAAGGCTTGTTGATGTGTGCAGAAAGATTCAGATTAAATGCTACAGAGAGATTAGAGTACGAGGCATTTAAATTCCAACCACAAATACCAACAAATAAGACATCATAAAAGAGCTCATTATTCAAATTTTCTACAAGAGAGATGATAAAATATCTGTGCTGAATGTCAAAGTTAAAGTGCAAACTTTTTACAGTACATGAAAAATGCTGATTATTACTGGATACATGTCAATTTTTGCAACATTATTCAACTGACCTTGTAACAAATAAGAAGCACCGACAAGGACAATGCAGGAAACGATGAACAGACGCCGATCATGGAGTTGTTTTTTCCATAAATCAGACTTAAGACGTGAACACTACAATGTCTAACGAGCCGTTTCTCTGAAGTAAGACTAAAAATATGCAGTCAAAGTCCACGTTTATAAATGCGTGCAGCCACGTCGGTGACTCCACCACCCTGTCCGTCTCTTCTGGAGGAGACGACGTGTCTGTCTCCTCTCAGGTCTGGAGAAGGCTTTTTTTAAACTTTCATTTTTCCAGGGAGATAATTTACCAGAAGCGGAGGACTGCGGTCGGACCGGTCAGCTCCCCGGTGTGACTATATGCACAACAGTCGAAGCTCGACTCCACGGGAGCCAGGAGCTGGGAGCTTCGTTCTCTGACCTTTAAAGCCACTTCCATGTCGGTCCCTTCAGAGCAGCTCTGGCTCATCAGAGCTGCAGGAACACAAACTCATTTTCCACTGACATTTCAAAATATCAGCGTCGAGTACATGACGCACGCCTCAGCACTAACAATGACGCGCTCATAGACTAGATTTGGCACCGGTGATGGTCAGCATGTCTGGGCTTCATTTATCTGCAGTGCAAAAAAACGTTTTGCAGTTTGTCCTGCGCTTAAAAAAGAAAAGAAAAGCTGCTTATTATCAGGAAAGACAAACAGCAGTTGAAGCCTGCAGGCTGGAAACATGGCTCACAAACTGTGGAGAAAGTGAATAAATAATTCTCTATACAACTATGAAAACACGCCCGTGAGCAAGGCACTCGGACGTCAGAGGCCAACAGTAGTAAACGGAGCAGCAGCTCCCGTGTGTGAACGGGGTGCTGTTGACAGAGAACATGTGTCTTCGATGCTTTGGTACGCCGTGTTTGAGAACAGACTGCCCTGTCGATACGTTACAGATGCAGGTCAGTCAAAGTGTCGCACCGAGAGGAACCAGGCTCTGGAGCAGGCCCGGAGACCTCAGGAGTCCATGTTTATCCCAGAATGCAACGAGGATGGGACGTTTGCTCAGGTTCGTTTCGGATAATCCACAAATTTTCGGTCTATTGGAAATCTTTAACGCTTCATCTTTCTCCTCGCATCATGCCAGAGTGTAACGTTGGCTGTGTTGTACCGTCCTCCGTGTGTCTCGCTGCTGCAGGTCCAGTGCCACACTCTGACAGGTTACTGCTGGTGCGTCACGAGTGACGGCAAGCCAGTGAGCGGCTCCTCGGTGCACAACAGGACCCCGGTGTGTTCAGGTACTGGACTGGGGAGGGAGCGAGAGGGGGAGGAGATGGGGGGGCGACAGTCTGGAAAACCTGTGGATGACATGTAAAAAAAGTTTTTACATCGTTGAATGCTAAAAGCATGCAATGCAACTCTGAACGTGTTTCAACATTATTTAAGGGGGCTGTACGTTAAATGGACTTTAACCTGCCTGGTATAAAATCCATGTAATGTAGCTGCAGTGCAAACAGAGCAGGTCACTGTCTGCAGGATTCACAACAAATGAGAGGACATTAGAGTGACACAATCTCCATGTGTGGAGGATCAACTTCAAAACAGCTGAAGTCCCCATTGGTTGGCCAATTGCAGCAACTTCCCGTGTCTGTTTCAAATTAAATGCCCTCGTTTCAAATGAAAAAGGCCGACAAAGTTGAATACACGGTGCAGCCATTTACAAGGTTTCTACCTGTTCCTGATCATAATCATCTTAAAACACTAATTATGATCTTAGTTATTTGTACAACCGGAGCAGCAGTACGTCAGATCTGTACAGATGCATTACTTTCTGAGGGTGGAGAAGCTTTCAATGTTTAGGAAGTGAATTATTTTTCATAATTCAAAAGCCAAATAAAAATAGTTCGTTCTTTAGTTTTGGCTCTGTATCGAAGTAAATATTGAGAATGAATCGATCTTTATTTGATCCATTGTGACCACAGAAACAAAAAGCCTGTCTGTGTACCATTCTCCGGGCACATGTGTGCTACATGTCATGTGGCGTAGAGCAGGTGCAAGGTCAACGAGAAGGCTAATGGGCGTACATGCAGGGGGCCCCCCTCATCCCATCCCCTCCATAAGTGCTCTCAGCAGGCCGGAGGGATGGTGGAGGGGGCTCTGCCCACTCGTCCTGGATGGGAACACTTTATGATAATCACCATCATTTTCCCTCAGAAGATAATACACAGGGGTCTCTGCCAGAGCTGGATTGCACGGCCACTCGAGCATATGGAGCAAATTTTAGTGTGGAGAGTGCGGTGAAAGTGGTCGCATGCCCCTCTGGAGCTGCTCAGCAGACGGACAGAGGCTCCGCACCCCCCTCACTCTCTGTCTCTCTGTCTCAGTTCCTCCATCTTTCTCTCTCCGCCTCAAACTTCTGCGTCTTCGAGTTTCTCTGGATGTTCAGTTTGTGCCACTAATCACCCCGAATGGCACCTGCTGTCTGTCAGTCCTCTGAGCCTGGTTCTGTTGGAGGTTTCTTCTTGTTAAAAGGGAGTTTTTCCCTCCTAGCTTACGTGGGAGTTGTTGTGTTCCTCTATGATGTTTTAAAGTTCTGTTGGAAGGACTTTACTGTGTGAAGTGCTTCTAAATAACCTGTTTTGTTGTGATTTGGCGCTTTCTAAATCAAATTAAATTAGAAGTGATTCAGTAAAGTTTACAAGCGGAGTGTACTGTACTTACACATCCCTCACATTCTCCCATTTATGAAAGCATACTAAGGCATAGCAGAAGTTCAAAGTCAAGCTTCATTTCTGCAGCAGATAATGAAGCTTTTTTGGAGAAAGGGAATTCTGTAAATAAAAGATAGTTCTGAGAGCTTTTGGATCTAATCTTGTCTCACAATTATACGCAAACTGTTCTGGATCTCTTCTGTGCAGAGCAAGAATAACCTTTATTTTGGAGATTGTTGGCGTGACAAATCATTTAGTGACAAAACTGTGCGCATCACAGTTACCAGACTTCCTAAAACTCCACGCAGTTTTACTTTGCTTCTGTCGGCCGATCCAGTGACAGTAGTTCTACTGAAATTAACTTGTTTGGTCCAAAAACGAAACACTTACTGACTCCACTTACTATGTGATATAAATGAAAAATATCTGTGTTCTGGGCTACTGCTTGGACATATTAAGCAGTTTGAAGAGGAGATTTTGGGCTGTTTGGAATTGTGAATGCAATTTTTAACTACTTTTTAACATTTAATAGACTAATAGTAGGTTCTAAATAATTAAAACTATTATTTGCAACCTTGATTAAAAAAAAAAAAAAAAAAAAAAAAAAATCTCATGCATAAATGAAGAATAGCTTCCATGGATACAATACACTTCTACAAGTGACTTTTTCTGCACTAAGATGAAGGAATCCTTCCAGTTGTGAACACTTTATGAAATCCTAGAATCTATTTTACTGCACATCAACCCCATTTCTTCCTGCCTCCCGTCTGTCCTGCATAAGCTCCGATATCTTCATCGTTTCTTGCAAAGTTTCGTCAGAATCCGGCCCCGCACTAAAACCTCACACACTGCACATAGCTGCTTTAATCGAACATGCACACCTCACCTTCCCTCTCCAGTAACCTCTGCTGACATGCTCAGACGCCCCTCTGCACTGTGACCCAAATCAATCATCTCGCATACATTTGCAGGAAACTTCCGTGAATTTATGGGAACTCATGCTGGGACAAGTGGATTGTCAGGTAGTAAATTTCCTTCTAGTTGCCTTCACTCTAAATTTTCTCCCCCTTTTCTGTTGTAATCGGTTGCACGGTCTAATTCTGCATCCATGCATGACACCGACTGCCTGCATGCACCAAACCAGAACGATATTCAGAACTTCTTTTTATGATAATTTTCCACAGATGCAGCCGATCCTTCAGGTTTGTGTTGGTCAGGATGAGGATGTTTCATTATGTGCCAACTATCAAGTACTAACAGAATGTGCTCATCAAGCTCAGCGTGACGTCAGCGGGAGATGTGTTTCTCTGCTGGTGTGTTAACCAGGAACAATCAGTTCTAATTCAAAAGACAACAGCGAAAAACTCATTTATTTGCAGTAAGGTGGTGGATTTAAATTTTTCTTGCATCACTTTGGAGTCAAATCTTTAAAATGCGCCGGCTCTGGCCGCCGTCTTGTCTCATGTCGTGTTTTTTTTTCTTTTTTCCTCTGCAGGGTCAGTAACCGATAAACCGCCCGGGCCACCAAACTCGGGTAGAAAAGGTGAGTTGAGATCTGCTGCATGTTGTGTGTGCAGAAGCGTGACCGTTTGTTTGTTTGTTTGTGTGAGCGAGACAGAAAGAGAGTTCAAAATGTCTTTTGACCTTATCCTGCTCTGTCTGATGAGTGCAAAGTCCAAATCAGTGCAGAAGACAAAGGCTCACATTTCACTTTTAATTCTAAGGAGAAGCTTTGGATAAAAATAGTAAAATAATACATCTAAAAACTACCAGTACAACTTTCTAAATGAACAAGAAAAGATCTTAAATCAGTGATTCCTGGATTTCACAGTTTTTTTTTTGGTGATTTTTGCAAACCGATATGATTTTGCTGCAGCTTTTTTTACCCAAAAAGTGTGATTTAATTCCCAGAGTTTTATGGGATTTTATGCAAATAACAAGTAATCTGTGTTGACTCCCTGTGATAATAATCCTGCCGCACATCACAGAAACATTCGATTTGTAATCTGTTTTTCTTTCTGTTTTGGGGCTCAAAATGCTAAAAATTGTCTGAAAGTGATGCATCTTTCCACGACAGACAGTCTGTGACTAATATAGAGCACAAAGGCTTCATATGCTGTCAAAATAAGAGCTTTACATGCTTTTTAAATCACATTCATTCAACACTAAAACAAAGTGCAGTCTCTTACAGCTGGAAGTGTGGAGAAAACTCATTGAACATATTCCTCATTCCCATCATAAGACCACATTTCCCACAAACCCCGTCACTTCCTGTTGTTGCAGTTAGCTAGCAGCAGTTTGTTTTGATGGTGAGAGGAGCGGCTGAATTGTTGATTATAAATGAGGAGTTGCTTTAGTTGATAAAGCAAGTTTTGTTTGGAAATACTTTCTTTGTGCCGTCCCACCTTCAGCAGAGTTTCCACCGACAAACCTTTTAGCGGGAAAATCGTGGAAATTTTGCAAAATTGCAAGCTGCTGCAAATATTGCAGCGATTGCCTGAATTTGCATTAATTTTAAGCTCCTGTATCAACATTACAATAAGTTTGCCCAAAGTAATTCAAAATATTAAAGAAAAATAAAGTGAAATCGATGCAAAGATTTCTTTCCTCTGTCAGCCTGAAATATTTAAAAATGTATTCCATAAACTGAAAAAAGATGGATGAAACATTTGTTTGCCTTTTCTTCCCAGATGGTAGCTGGGGTACAGGTTTGCTTACGTGACAAGAATCAAACAGTAATGGACAAAAACTGTAAAGTTTCTTTAACATGTTCAGCATACACAAGAGAGTTTTACTTGAGGAAGTTTGAAATATCTGTAAAAATATCTGCAGGAGGTTGAAGACAAACTCTGCTGCACATCTCAGGTTTGCTTTTGTCTGAGACCACCACAGTAACGACTGCATTTTATTTACAGTTTGATCGGATCGAGTGTTTCAGTATGCTGTCGTCTGATTTCAGGACTGACCAGTAGTGTGTTTTTAGAATGACCTCCAATCAAAGTCTTTCTGTTGTTTGCTTTTCGATTGAATTATTTCCTAAGGAATGTTCCAGATGCTACAAAACTGCACACGGGTGAGTATTTAGAGGCAGCTCGGCTCACGACATTTTAGAGAATCCAATTTACAGTATCTATTTCTTAAACAGCCGGTCTGAACATTTGCTTTAACTTCAGTTATCAGATATCCTTCTCATTGACTAAAGTCAAGTCTATTTTTGATCCTCTGGATGCCATCACTACATTATTAATAAATTTTAACGCAGTCTGGCTGCATCTTAAGATCTTACTTTGGACTGACACGTCGACCGACTGACTGAAAACATCGACATCCTGCAGGGACAAATCCATTGAATTTGAGGATCAAGAGTTCACACTCTGACCTTTGACCTGTGTTTGGATTAATTGCGGACGCTCGTTAGCGCACTCATGCAGGTCCTGATGGGGGGTGTCCTCCTCATGTGAGTGTACTGTGTGTATGGTTTTACATTACTGCAATTGTGAGAGAGCAACCCAGTTTCACGGCAAAGCGTGAATTAGACACGCCGGTCCACTACAGTGAAACGTTAAAATAGCCACACTTTGGGCTGTCTAGGTGTGAAAGTTACACATTTTTCAAAGCCCCTTTCACCTTTCTGGTAAATCACACAGCTGTACGCATGCAGTAGGTTTAATTTTCGTCCACTACAGGAAAGCGTGTAACTTTCACGCTTAGACAGCGCAAAGTGTGGCTATTTTAATGTTTTGTTGTAGTGGACCGGCGTGTCTATTTCACGCTTTGCTGTGTTACCGGGTTGGAGACGGAACGTGCTCAATGTGCAGACTGGTGTGAGACTGATTTATTTGGTGTGTGTGTGTGTGTGTGTGTGTGTGTGTGTGTGTGTGTGTGTGTGTGTGTGTGTGTGTGTGTGTGCGTGCGTGTGCATGCACGGAGCCACACGTGGGTGGTCGTCCAGTGTTTTTCTATTATTCTATCTGTCTATCCGTCTGTCTGTCTGTCTGTCTGTCTGATTGTCCGTCTGTGTTTCTGTCTGTATGTCTTGGCCGGGCCATGTGCAAATCCCAACCATTCAACAGTTCTGGAGAGTAGATTGTATTAACCTCAATAATGGTAGTCTCTTTCCGTTTCTTTCTCACCCTGAACCCAGACGACGGCTCCAAGCCAACACCCACCATGGAGACGCACGTCCCCCCCGACGGTTACGGTAAGACTCCCCTAACAAACCCTCTACCTTCTACCACACTTTACCAACTTCATATGTTCCGAAAAGATGTGCAACAATTAGTCCATTAATCAGTCATAATCAGTTCGTCCCATAAAAGACAATTATGTCGAGATATTTTGATGAAGTTATTTTCAAGCAAAAGTATCAAACATGAGCAGTTTTTAGCTTTTTAAATTTGAGGATTTGCAGCTTTTCTTCGTTATATGTGATATTAAAAACAATATCTTTGTGTTCTGGACATCCGGTTGGACAAACTAAGAGACCTGAAGAGGAGATTCTGGGCTGTGTGCAATTGTGAATGCTATTTTTCACTACTTTTTGTGCACATCCATCGTGTACTCATAACGAGTGTCATGCTCAGTTTATTCCAGAACCTCACCAGAGTTTCAGTGTCGTGATTTTAATATTCAAACTCCTTTTTTTTTTTTTAAAGACTGCCCCATTACATCAAATGGAAAACTCCGGATGTCAAAAATACCAGATGATATATTTGATATTTTTGGATAAACTGGAATCTTGGATGCAATTTTAATTTGGGTTTTTGTGGGCAGAGCTGGGCTGTGGATGTTGTTTTTGTAATGTGCCGCTCTGGGTGAGGTTGAATAAAGCTCTCTGCTGCGGTAAACTCTGCTAAACATGTGGAAAGTCATTGATCTGTGCGTGATGTTGTTGTCTCGCTGCAGAGATAACCGCGCCGACGCTATGGATAAAACAGCTGGTGTACAAGGAGAACAAGCAGAACAGCTCCACGTCCAGGAAGCAAGGTGAGACACAGAAGCACCTTTTAATTCTGGGAACTCTGAACACAAGATTAAAACTCTAAACTGACATCTTTTGGGAGGCCAGTAAGCGTTTCGCTGATAACTCCACCTCTCCAGTAAAACCACCTTCTTCACTGTTTATTCACTGTTTTCAGGAGGAATTATTTGCCACACGTTGATCTGAAAACTACACCGGAGACGTTGCGTGAACCTTAAAATAAAGTGCACATCAGATCAGCTCTGGTGTGACCGGTTTCAAAACCGCCAGTTTAAGATGAAACATAAAACTTT
Organism: Embiotoca jacksoni; assembly: GCF_022577435.1. NCBI lineage: Eukaryota > Metazoa > Chordata > Actinopteri > Embiotocidae > Embiotoca > Embiotoca jacksoni. Next base: position 1,463,855 of record NW_027185378.1, read on the forward strand.
GGTTTTTTTTCCCCGTTTGAAGATTATGTTTCCTGGTTTCTTTCCTTCGGTGTAATTTGTTTGGCTTTCTCCGTCTCCTTTTCAATTACCCCTCGACGTGTTCACTTCCCTCTGGGCAGCTGGATGGCGTTCACGCTTCTGCACTGAGTCAGGGAGTTAAAGTGGGGGTGTTTTTTTTTTTTTTTTTTTTTTTTTTTTTTCAAAGAGTCTGGTGTGGCTACACGATTGGAAAAACGTACATTTATTTCTTGATTTTTACCTGCAAATTTAATTTATACTTTTTTTTGGTCAGTATTTGTCTTCAGTATTAAATTCCTCACCTAATTTATATATATTATATATTATTTGAGAAATCCACTCAACACGAGTGTGGCACTGATTGTGAGTCTGTTAAACTACATGTTTTACATGTTTTCTTAGAATTTAATGAGATGTGTATCTCATTAAAAATAATGAAAACTCTCCATGACGTCTGATTTTGGAACTTTTTCACCCTAAAAATCGATTCCAATAATACAAACCTTAAAACATTCTAGTATTTGCTGAGAAAAGATCAAACTAAAACAAACAAACAAAAAAAAAAACTTTATTTGCCACATCATGATGAATATTTTGATTGATTTTATGAATCCATGTTATCTCCGGACTTTTATTGTTTCACCACATCCTCTTCTGTCACTCGCTACCCTGCAAACAATAACAGAGCGTACAAATCCCTGATTGTAATGTGGGGTTCTCGTTGATTTGACTGATGGTGATGAGGCAGGAGGAGGAAGCTGTGGTCAGGATTGTGTTTTTCTCAGAGATATTCGCTGTGACAGCTCTTTGAAACTTCTGTGGAAACTACAGCTTCCTGTTTCCTATTAGCATCCGGTGTCCTCAAAGGACGAGCGACAGGGCCGACAGAGGGGGAGATGTCATCACGGTGGAGACATGAGGCGCGTGTGTGTGTGTGTGTGTGTGTGTGTGTGTGTGTGTGTGTGTGTGTGCGCGCGTGCGTCGGCATCTGTATGTGATTGCATGCCATGTGTGTGTTGGTGCGTTTCTGGATGTGTGCATCATTAAAGGAGATTGTATGCCTTTGACTGTGAGGTACGTTTACTAGTAGTGTACTTAAACGGAAAATAATACTTTTTTTGGCCAATTGGGGGCAGCGGAAATTAATATCGTGAACAGTTCCTCATTTAGTCATCCATCAAAAACATCTCGTAATTTATCTTATGTTGTGTTTCTGGCAAAATTCAATATTCCCTCTCTTTGTGCTCTGTTTTTGGTCTCCTCTTCAGAGAAATATCTGGCTTTTCAGCTGTAAATTCTCCGCTTTGTTCCCCAGCTCGCCGCTAATTTTAACTGTCTGTTTTTGTTGGTATTGGGCAGGTTGTGTACTTTTTTTTAAGAGCTTTTTCCAATTAAAATTAATTTACGCGACTATTACTTTCATTATCCGTATTTCCCTTGTTTTTACTGGTGCCTGGCAGTTATTCTTTACTACAGCCAGCAGGTGGCAGTAAAGCACCTAAAAGCTGTTTTGTTAACAGAAGTTAAACAATAAAACGTCAAAAAGAGAAACACCCCAAAAACTTTGACATGATCCAACTGTTTTTTTCCTGCATTCATTTATACATTTAGTTAAAGCAAAATGTATTCGCTGATTAATCAATTTTTGACATTTAATGAATTAATTCAGACCATATTCAGCAGTTGTGGCCCAACATTTATACATTTTTAATTTTACTTTATTGAACCTTTAAAATGCTTTGAACAGAATTAACTTCTAACTGAGCAGACGTGTGTGCACTTTGCTTCATGCCAGTGTTTGAGGCCTTTAATACACAGTCAGCTGTACAGATAAATTGAGGCCTTTATGCTGAGCTCACTTTCTTTCTTCTTTCCTTTTCTTGCTAAAACAGCTTGCAGAGAAGAATCTGGTGCAACAATCCTCATTATTGAAACTCCTTGGAGTCAGACCCTCTCTGTCTCTCTCATGAAAACCTGTCACACAGCAGAGCAGCCCTCTTACATGCATATAAACTACATTATTCATTTACTGCCTCTGGATACCCCATAATTATGATTTAGAGCGATGTGGAGGTTATGTTAGTGAAACGTGTTTGCTTAGGCAAAGCGATGCAAAGTCCCTTTTTCAAACAGATGCTTCTGTTGCCAGACATTGAGGTGCGGTGGGAGGTAGAGGGGGGCTGCTCTGTCATGCAGCTCGTTTATAAAAGCGTGTGGCGAACCAGAAAAACTCAGAAACCACCGCTCCTCCCTCTGCAGCGAGGCAAACAAAAGAACGCCGAGGGGATGTAAAGCGATCGTGTCATCTCAGAGGATGACTCTGCACAAACGTCTGCAAGTCAGAAGAAGTCTAGCAGGAGGCAGCGTGCACTTGTGTTTCACTTTCCAGCATAAAAAGCAAAGACAGCGACGTCTTTTAACCAAACGATCCGATGAACCAAGTGTTCATCTCCCCGTCATCTTTCCGTCATAAAGGCAAACACATGCACCTACATTCCTCCTCACAGAGTTCCCTGAACATTTCCGCTATTTTAACTGCACAGGAGACAATATTGCAATGATTACCCAACAGCTGAAAGCCATTGGAGGGAAGTGGAGAGGAGAGAGTGCAGCAGGAATGAGGATGGAGGTAGGAGAAGAAAAAGGAAAGTGAAGGACAGAGCGAGGGCGGTCGTATGAAACCAAAAAATAAGGAAAAAAAGATGATTTTAAAATAGTTTCGCTCTGAAATGCAAAAAACAGTTGAAGCCTGCTCACATTGAACTCACTGCAGACAGCCCTCTTCTGCCTATTATCAGTTTGCCCTGCAGAAAATCACCACAACAAATAGCAAATTGTTAAAACTACCCCAGACTTCTACTTGTGTGGGTTTCTTCTTTTTTTTTTTTCAGGACAATATTTGTTTTCTGAAGGCTTTTGTTTCTCATCTTTCAGTTCCTGCCAAAGGAAGAGAAATCAAACTGAAAAACAGAAAACAAATAGAGCAGAAATGCAGATATTTGAGGCGAGATGCGAGATCGAGTTTCACGTCCGCAACAAAAAAACTTGGAAGGATTACACTGCGAGCGTCCAGCCTTTTTCCATTTATATGTACAAAAACAATTTTCTTTCGGGAGTACTCTTGCCTGGCGCCAGCATAACCTCTGTATAATAAACAGTGCTAAATAATTTAGATGTGAGGGAACGTTGGCGAGGACAGCACCGAGAACACTTGAGTGTGAGTCTTCACAGGAGAAACCGTTCTCCGGTGCAGGGACACGTTTGGCAGCCGCGCTCAGGAAATATGACCTCGACGTTTCCCCCGCTGCTCAGCCGGGTCGCAGGCTGCTGCTGAACCTGCCGCCACCCTCATCTTTATCTGCACTGACTCCGACATGTAGGGTGACTAATGTTTTACATTTGTAGATCATGTTTTATGAAATAAATAGACACTAATAATCTGCCATCATATTTAGAGAAAGGCTGATTTAGAGCTTTAAAATCAACCAGGAAATCAATCAGCTTTTTGCTCAGCGTGTGTGATGGTATTCTTGGTTTTTATATTTTGTTTTTGTCAAGTGTGAGCATCATATGGTTGCCATTTTGAAGGCTACAGCATGTAGTTTTAGAGTTGCAGAGACAAAACAAGTTGGCAAATATAATACTGTTATTATAGTTCAGTAATTGTGAGACCGTTTAGATCAGAGGTCTCTAACTTGTAGCCTGCTACCCGGTTCTGAACAGACCCCTGAAGGTTATATTGACGGCAGTCCGCGGTTATTTAGCAATTCATTCCAGCATTATTCATTTTTTAATTTTCTAATCTGTCCGAGGGAACGACGCCATCAACGCGATCGGTTAACGAGTGGAGGATCTCCCTCCACATGTATCTGCTCCGCACTGTGTCAGTGCAGCAGAGTTGGAGCTCCGCCCACAGTGAGACACACAGAGATCAGAGGACAGAAACACAGTGAGAGATTCTCACACTGAGCTGGAAACAAACGGCTGCTCAGAAATTAGGTCAATAATAGAAATACAGTATTTTACAGCTGGGCAGCAACGACTGGGCAGAAAGCCGCGACTTTTCAAATGAAAAGCGCTCCAGTTTCACCAAAATAATACGCTAAAAGATGCTAAAACTCGCCACAACTGAGGGAAACTGCAGTGAGGTGATAAAGTAATAAAGATGCGAATCCTCCCACATACAATAAATCAATGGATCCAACGTTGACATAAAAATATTGTTTACACCCTAATTAAAAAAGTAGAAATCGCAGATTTACTTTTACAGCTTCTTTCCTGATGTTGACTTCAATCAGGCAGCGACTTCATCGTATTGTCATAATTCATATTTGGTGACTGTATCTGAGTGAGCTGAGACTACAACCACACATCTCCACCTCGAAAAAATGCTCCCCGTGACTCCCTGAGACTGTTATTGTTGCTAAAAGCTTCACTTGAATGTAACATGAGGAGTAGAATCGGCAGCGGTAAAAAGCACCCTTGGTTGCCGTGGTAACAAGCTCAGCACGCAGCTCTGTTGTACTTGGCTTTAAGAGTGAGCAATGGACTAAATGGATGTGAATGTAAATACGGCGCGCCGAGACAAGGTGCCGCGGGAGCATCTCTTAAGGGACGAGGACTGTTTTTTTAAAAACAGAAAGACATGAGAGGATGAAGGGGAAAGTTTCCGAAAGCAACCTGAGGAAGAACTGTTCAGAGTATAATCAGAGATAATCCCGATAATTAACACAGACTGCAACAGCTTGCAATTTAGCAAAATTCATGAACTCGTTCTGCAAAATAAAAACAAATCACTTAAAACTGCAAATTATATCACGATTTTTGAGAAAAGTCGCCGCAGAAAAGAAACATTTTTGATTGCAAAAATCTAAACTAGTGAATATTTTTACTTCATTTTCATGCCGATACTTTTGTACTTTTACTTGAGTAGGATTTTGAAAGCAGGACTTCTACTTGTTGACTTGATGTTTTTTGTTCGTGTTCAGTGTGTCTGTTTGCCCGACTCTGTCTCTCTGTATTGAGTGTGTCTCTCGTGGTTTTAGAGAAAGTTCCCTCTTGTGACCAGGAGAGACAGAGCGCCCTGGACGAGGCTCGGCAGAATCCGCGCGAGGCCATTTTCATCCCGGACTGCGGGCCCGGAGGCCTTTACAAAGCAGTCCAGTGCCACCAGTCCACGGGCTACTGCTGGTGTGTTCTGGTGGACACGGGCCGGCCCATCCCTGGAACCTCCACCAGGTAGTACTATCCATTAGAATAGGCACTGAAAGGAACAATATTTTTTACCATTTATGATTTACGCAATTTTTTTGCACTAAAGGTCCTCGGTAAAGGCTCTGCTGACGGTATTATGATACAACGCATGTCTTTCCAAACAAATATGGTTTATTATTAGGAAGTAGTTAAGAAGAAATCACAACTTTTTTTCCCCGACTTGCAATTTGTGGTAATTACCTCAATTTTACCCCAATACAAATCACTTAAAACTCCACGAATAACATCGCAATTTTTGGGAGAAGTTGCCGCACTATCAAGCATTTTTGATCACAAAAAATCCTCCACTCATGATGTGATTAGGTTTAGCGAAACACCACATGCTTTATGGTTTCGAAAAAAAAGAGAAAAGAATAGAAAAAGACACCCAAAAAAATCTTTGTCGACTCAAGACAAGACGCGCTTCCCCTTAGTGGACGGGTGGGTGTATTACACGCTTTGCCTTGAAACTTAGCTGCATGCTAACACAAAAAGAAAAGTGGAAGGACTCAGGATCGCTCCTCAGGGCTCAGCGGATATCTGTACCAGATTTAATGTCATATCAGAAATTTACTGGTATATTTCATACTGGAACAAGCACTAGTTCAGCTGCTTTTCCCAGTTCGCTTGACAAAGCAGTGATGATGTGAATATAGATTAGCTTCTTATTAACACTTTCCTGGAACGACTTGTTTTCAATGCAGTTGCTGCTGATTATGTTGCTTTTGGGAAAAATTAGCAAAAAATTCTCCATCTGACATGCAGAAAACAGAAGATAAACGACGTCCATTGCGCATGTTCTGGTTGTGATATTTTTATGATTTGCATTTCAAACAACTTCAAACAACACCAGATAAAGAGAATGGATGTTTGAGGAACTGTAAGCCTGCAGATGAAGTGTTTTTGTTCCTGAAGAGGCCTCATCGCTCTCTGTCCAAGGAGAGTTTATACTTTACAGGATGGAGGACAGACTTTTTTCCAATCATAAAAAAATGCTTCTCAGGTTTAGTTTCAAATCAATGAGATTTCAGCGTGTTTAAAATTAACTGACAGCCTGAAATAATTCACACTCATAGTAGCAGAAACCTACACAGGCCAAACTCTCATCTGCGATGAGATATAAAATGAAAACCATGAGGCGATTATTTCCTCACATAAAAAAATCGATTGCATGTGTTCACTCAACCAAGCTTCTCTCCTCTGGACAGCCTCGTTCAGAGTCATGCATCAGACATCCTATCTTGGATCTTAAACAGACTGCAAAAAGAAACTTGCTTTTGCTTTGTAAAAAAACAAACAAACAACAACAACAAATGAGACACACATGCAAAATTTTCCATCGTATTGGAGAGCCACTGATACAACAGCCAGGAGAGAACGAGTCATACCCAACAGCTTGTTGTGGCTCTGAAACAAAGGTGAGTGTGCAAAGAAGCAGATTTATTTATTAGCATAAAAACACTGGTATCAATAAAGACATGAAATCAGGTGATGTCTCACATCTTTCACACGTCACTGGACAGTTGTACTCTTTATTCCAGCTCCTGTCTCACGCGGTCTTGTCCTCCGTGTCCTCGTCTCTTCGTAACAGGTACCAGACGCCGGAGTGTGACGGAGCCGCGCGGTCCCGCATCTCGGACATGGAGGATCCGTTCCAGGGCCGCGACCTCACAGGTTCTCTTTACTTTTTCTCTGCACTTCAACTCACTTCGGGTTTGGGCTTATCTTGTAGAAATTGTTTCATAGCAACAACGGAGTTTAAAGTTGTCTTCCTTAAAATTTCAAAACTTGACGATTTGGAAACGGTTACCATGGTAACTGTTTGTGCGCTCGTAGAGCACACAAACAAATGTAATGCAAAACAAGAGCAGCTGGTGTTTCAGACTATATAAAAGTGTTCGTAGCTTCCGGGTCTCAAAAGTGAAGATAATGCGGAAGTTCCTTAAAGTGCAATACCACCGAGGGCCTCTAGGGGCTGGCTCCAAAAAACCTGCTGCTCCTTCTGAAAATAATTCCATCACTGATTAGAAATCAGGCCTCAAAGAGCAGTATGTTTGGGGGCGTGTCCGTTTCAGATTTCCGCTGTAGGTGGGCGGGGCATAGCGTACTCTGGTTCCCAATCAGATGGAGTCAGATCCACCACTGGCTCCTCCCCAGCTCGTCCAAATATGGCAACAAAATAGCAAGATGGAGATGTGTGAAATGCCCGAAATCGAAACCGCCGGGCGACGTCACAGTTGGTTCTGATGTGGCTTCTTCACAATAAAAGCCAGCAGATGTTTCAGCACTTAAACGCTGTTAATGTGAAGCAGTAGCGAAGGCTCGTTTTGTTTCATCGTGACTTAATACGGCACCGACCTGGAAAGTATGTTGAAGTAGGTTTGACTTTCTGTAAAACATTTTGATGAAGCATCGACTGAACTTTGCGTGCTGGTGTTCGATTCCCTGCCAGCGGAGATCACAGCCTCTCCTGTAAAGCTAAGGTCGTAACCCTGCCTCCGACTCCTCTGCCCCTGTTACCGCTCGCATACTTTTGTTTCCCCTCCGTTTCCCCATCATTTAAGGTTGCACTGTAACTCTTATTTAATTCCCCATCTGGTGAGTTTACAGAGTCGAGCGTACTCCTGACTGCGCAGCAGATGTGTGGCATGTTTTTATGGAAGGTGTGAGTGTTGCGGGGCGCAGTGTGTGTGTGTGTGTGTGTGTGTGGGGGGGGGGGTGTTGGAGGCTGCAGGGTGCTGAGTGCTGAGTGCAGATATTTTTATGTACTGTAGAGGGATGTTCTGAAGCGCCACAGCAAAGCAGCATATATTTTCACGGCCATCGCGGGAAGGCAGGTGGAGAAAAGAGAGCGTAAGATAGAGGTCTATTAACAGGAAGCAGCGACATGCTTGAAGTGTCACAACACCACGTCTGTCAGGAGGAAGAGATCCTCCACCGGGACTAGAGGCTGAGAGAGTCTGCGTTTAAGGAAAAATATGATACGTTTGTTCTGTTTTGTGCAAAATTCAGACACTGATGCATGAAGTTTTACTTTGCACAGTGGTGGAGGAAGATTTATAATTTTATTTCTGGATAGGACCCTAAAGTTTTTTAATGTAGGAACAGCAAAATACAACTGCATCCCAAACTAAAGCAAGAAGTCATGCAGCACATGCAATCTCCTGGACTGCATGTGCTCAGCGGCAGCAGAAGTCTTGAACACATCCTCATATGCAGACGACCAACGCAGTGTCACGTCTCCACCCTTTACTTCCCGTTTTCACATCAGGGACTAAACTCAGACTAAACCAGCAGCTCGGTGATCAGTTAACGTTGGTAAATCTCAGCTTTATCTTACACCACATCACATAAAAGTCCAAACTGATGTGCAGAATTTTTTCTGGACGTGCAAGAAAATCTAGAAACTCACAAACCAACATACATTTTCCCTAATCTTTGCTTTTTTTCCTGTGAACGTTTGCATGCAATCAGTGAAAAGTTGCTGCTGTGCACCGAATGTTTGTCGTTCCAAGTGGTTAAGTCGTAAAAAACACTGTCGCTAGGCAACTGCAACACAAGGCAACTGCAACACAGACAGCGTCTAGAAGCCACGGAGGCTAACAATTTAGGTTAGGTTAGGTAGTTACTTTATTAATCCCCGAGGGGAAATTTTTTCGCTACAGCAGCATACAGAAGCAATAAGATAATAATAGAATAATAGAAAAGCAATAAAATAGCAGTAAATAGCAGTAAAAAATATAAAATGCACAGTATATACAGTACAGTATATATCCATATATATTATATACAAACAACCAAGAAACACAGTCAACAGTGTTATTGTTATGTGATGGATTTTGCCAGAGGTGAGTTATTGTACAGTCTTATTGCGGTTGGCAGGAATGATCTCATGTATCTGTCCTTGTGACAGCGGAGCTGGAGGAATCTTTTGGAGAAAGTGCTTCGCTGTCCCTGCAGCAGGTGATGGAAAGGGTGGTCAGGATTATCCAATATGGACAATAGTTTGTTCAGCGTCCTCCTCTCCACCACCTTTTCCAGGCTGTCCAGTTTGTAGCCGATGATGGAGCCGGCCTTCTTAACCAGTTTGTTAAGTCTGTTGGTGTCACCGGCTCCAATGCTGCTCCCCCAGCAGACCCCAGCGAAGTACAATGCACTGGCCACAACAGACTGGTAGAACATCTCCAACATCTTGCTGCACACATTGAAGGATCGAAGTTTCCTCAAGAAAAAGAGTCGACTCATCCCCTTCTTATAGACAGCGTTGATGTTGGTCTTCCAGGTCAGTCTGTTGTCCATGGAGACACCGAGGTACTTGTACTCCTCAACCATGTCCACCTCCTCTCCCAGAACTCTCAGCGGTTGTGGAGCCGTCATCTTCCTCCTGAAGTCGACCACCATCTCTCTGGTCTTGGCCACGTTCAGGAGCAGGTGATTCCTTCCCGCCCACTCCACAAAGTCCTCCACTACTGCCCTGTACTCATCCTCCCATCCATCCCTTATACATCCGACCACTGCAGAGTCATCAGAGAACTTCTGCAGATGGCAGGACTCTGAGTTGTACTGGAAGTCAGTGGTGTATAAGGTGAACAGGAAGGGGGACAGAACAGTTCCCTGAGGAGCTCCAATACCACTGACCACCGGATCAGACAGCACACTGCCCAGACGGACAAACTGTGGTCTGCCTGTCAGGTAGTTATTGATCCAGGAGACGGTGGGCACGTCCACCCCCACCACCCGCAGCTTCTCACTCAGTAGCAGTGGTTGGATGGTGTTAAATGCACTGGAGAAATCAAAGAAAGTGATTCTCACAGAGTCACCGGTTCCATCCAGGTGAGACTGAGCTCGTTGCAGCAGGTAAATGATGGCATCGTCCACTCCCACATGAGGCTGGTACGCAATTTATCAAGCTAATGGGGTGGGGGGGTAACGTAATGCAGGAAATGCAAAGACACAGAGGGAAAAGATGAGGCCTTTGGGAAGATCAACATTTTCCTCAGATGTAGGGCTGTTATCTAAGTTATGAAGATAAACTCTACATGACTAAAACTACAATATATTAGCTCAACATCCAACCAAACATGAACTTCCATGACCTCTGACCTTTCTGTAAACAAACACGTCCCGACTCGTGAACTCGAGGCTTAAAGAAAATTCCACAAGAGGGCCCCGTTCAAATGGACTCTCCTCGTGTACATGGTAAATACGACAGCATTTGAATGCAGCAGTAGTCACAAATCACTGCAGCCTCTTTCTGTCTACACCTGAAACAACAACAGCAGATTTGATGTATTTTAAAGTTCGACGCTCCCAGAGGTCGCGCATCACGCTGTGTCCTCGACACCTTCCCACATAGGCTGAGGACAACACAACGCTTCATAACACCCCAATTTAACACTTGGATTAAGGCACAGCAAGGCAGTGCTTCTTCGAGCTCGTCCTGTTGTCGGAAATGCTAATTGGATTCACCTGGCGGGGGCAGCGGACCACCTCCCACAGAACGACCTGAGCCAGCACAAAAAGGAAAGAAAAAGATGAGAGCGGCGTAAGGAAGAGGAGGAAGAGGTTGAGGAGGAGAAAGAGAAAGAGAAAAAAAGGAGGAGGAGGAGGAGGAGGGAGGAAAGCTGCAGAGAAAAATGAAGAGACTGAAAAAAAAAAATGGCAGAATGAGAAGATTAGTTTACTGCGCAGCTGCGTTTGAAGTTTCCCTTTAAGACACACAATTAGGAGGGAAAAATTTGCACTGGTTTAGCGTGCTATTAAAACCATACATCTGGGCAATTAAAAAGAGCTACCCAAGGTGTTCAGAATTGTGTCATAAAAGTTAACAGGTCTGCAGCGCTCAACAAAGCGCTCTCATCACAGCACACTTCTGTCCCACCTCTCGCCATGTGCCTCTTACAAAACGGCCAAACTATGCGTTTCACCTCGAACGGAAACATATTCACGATAATCCAGTGGGTCACAACAGACGTTTGACGTCCGTCACGCCGCTCCGCTGCTGTCTTTAGGCGGCTTTAAGAGGCTCTGCGCCGTAATGGCTCAAATTAGTTGTGGAAGGTAATTCTGGTGTATTTTTTTGTCTTTGATTCGTCCCAGGCTGCCCGGAGGGAAAGAAAGTGGAATTCATTACGAGCTTGTTAGATGCCCTCACCACAGACATGGTGCAGGCCATAAACTCACCAGCCCCCTCTGGTGGCGGGAGGTAAGTGTTACACCTCGTGCTCTAAACGACACATTTTCCTTAGTACACTAACAAATAGGGCTCTTACTTGTTGTAGTGCAGGAATGTTAAATCGCACACTGCCGTTCTGCACTGACAGGAAATGACCTCATCATGTGAACACATCACCCGCCAAAATATCTGCAGCTTTAATTATTTTACCTTGAAATCAACGTATTTCCATGCCATCTGTTTAACACACTCGACAAACACACGGATTCTTCTATAATGAAAAAAACCCAGCTGCAGCTTCCTCAGACGCCTTAATTTGAAAATCCTTTATGGTCCAGCCCCTTCCTCTACGAAACCAAGATGTTGTCCAGAGTTTCACATTTCTTTTTTTGGACCGTTCTGAGTGCCTCATCCTGGTGCTTGTAGTGCACTGAATGTTTCTGTACTTACGCACTCAAAATAGTGAGTTTTAGTACACAAGTAGAACATCTGGATCACAGCACTAGTTTTGTTTTTTACTTAGAGAATTGTTTATTTATGTTTATATATTTTTCTCTGACATGGACACGTTAAGGTTTACTGTTCACTTCCAATCAGTGCTAAAATTGAATAAACAGATGGACATGGAATAAATCTGTCCACACGAAGCCCTATGTAAACGTACACTGAGATTTTCTTTGTCTAAGATTGATTTGAAAATAGTTTAACTGCTAGATGACATCTAATGTGACATCTGTCAGTTATTTTTGGCCTTAAATCAAGAAATATGTACATTTCCTTCATCTGTTTTTGAGTCATTTCTGTCCCTCCGACGTTCCCCAGGTTCGTAGAGCCTGACCCCAGTCACACTCTGGAGGAGCGGGTGGTGCACTGGTACTTCGCCCAGCTGGACAACAACGGCAGCCACGACATCAACAAGAAGGAGCTGAAACCTTTCAAGCGGTACCTGAAGAAGAAAGCCAAACCCAAGAAATGCGCCCGCAAGTTCACCGACTACTGCGACCTGAACAAGGACCGGGCCATCTCCCTGCAGGAGCTGAAAGGCTGCCTGGGCGTCAGCAAGGAGGGTAAGACGGGACGAGGGGGAAAACAGGAAGGTGGAGATGGGGCCGGTAGAGTTGTGGTAGACGGTTCTCGTTCCCAGGGCGTTTTAACTGATGTCGTGACGAGGTTGTTCGGAAAAGGTCATGAGACGAAGAACAAACGTGGGAAAGTATGCTTGGATTTCTGTAAAGTCATCGAAACCCGGATCTTTTCCGAACCATAACTGCGTTGTTTGTAACTTCGAGAAGCAAACTGCTCTGATAAAACTTTATTATTTGACGCCCTGGAAATGAGAACACGTCGGTCGTTGAGTAAAGTCAGGACTCTGGTAGGAGGAGCTCATCTTCAACAGTTATACACAACAGTTTTTAAAGCCCGCGCTGCTCCACTCTAGCCTGGCTCCGCCCACCTGTCACTCACAGCTTAAAAACTCTGATATATTTAAAATAAATTCTTTGCTGTGTGAAATTATGTTTTGTTCTTCTCCTCTGCAGGAAGCTCAACGACAAGCAGCAATCAAGGGACAAGGCAAGGGACAAATTTGTTCAGTAAGGCAAACTAATGCTTCCGCTAACCCCGCCTCTGGCTCCGAGCACTGCAGCTGGCTTATTGTGTAATCCATTAACACGCACACACACACAAAAGCAAAATCTGCTCGTTATAATCTGAGACTTCGATGGGAGTCTGCAGATGGGTGTTTTATTTTGAAAATTAACGGGATTATTTTTATTTTCCTCTGTCGGACTTCCTGCCCTGTTGATCTGCTCCGTTCAGCTTGTCGCGACCTCCGTCCGACAACCGTTAAAAAAAAGACTCGGTGCCTATCTTTGGTGCCGATCAGTCGTCTTTTTGACATCGTGTCCTGCTCGAAGACACTGACACAGCAGCAGCAATGATTTATGATCGATTCGCTGATGGTCTTTCTTTCAGCCGGTTTTCCGTCCCTCTCTCTCTCCTCCTCGTACTCCCCGTCAGGATTCCCCTCTCTGACTGATTATTGCTCCCCTCGGTGCTGCTGCTGACTCTGGCCCCCGCTGGCCGCTTCAGCGCCACATAGCTCTGAGGTCATGTGTTTACGCTGGCTCGGCCCGGCAGCGCCGGGAGAACGGTGGCTCCGAGAGGGCATAACGTCAGGCGGCTCGGACCCGGGGCCCGGCTGCCAGGATAAACAGCGCCGGCGCTGGAGGAGGAGGGCTCGGCCGCTCGTTCCCGAATCTATCACCTTCCTGCTTAAGAGCTGGAGGTAACGGGCCTGACAGCTTTATAAGGCTCCTTCTGTTGACGACGGTGGAGGGAGTGAGGTGTGTAGTGAGGAGAGGAGAGGCCGCATCTGTACGAACATGTGGCTCCGTTCTGCCTGACGGAGATCGACAGCCGCGTCGTTCAGGTATGCCTCACTGTGCGTTAACGGCCTGGATCTCTTTAAGTCGAGCTGCGTCTGCCAGGCCTTAAATCTCATCGTGCCCCGTCGCAGCTCCGCTCCGTCACCGGAGTGTTGTTGGACATATTTACAGTTTACTGTACGTGCTTTTTGGCTGGAGGAATCTACACGATGACATGCTCATGCTGACATGCTGGCAGCAGCGAAGGAAACATCTGAGTACCTTGTGTGAGAGCCGAGGTGCTGCGGAGAGTGGCATCCATCCTCCGAGGAGCCTGGAAACCTCGTTACGGACGAAGCCCGGGGCGGCGACGTTCTCCCGCAGTCCCTCCAGTCCCATGACATCGGGCAGTTCGTCTCGTTTCCGTTCAACAAAACACAGAAATATCTCATTGTTAGACTCGACACTTTGGCAGGAAGGTTCACCATGTTCTTTTCAAAAAGTCGTAATTCTATTCAAAAAGACGTAAACACACTGTTGAATAAGTGCAAACACATGCGGGCGTGCACGTACGAATGCTCGCACACGCAAGAGACAATTATAATGTATTAGAGGATGTAGCGAGAGAGGCTGCTGCACAGGTTTTAGTTTGCAGGACGCATCAACTGAGAATGAAGAAACGATTAGTAAGTAAAGTGGATTAAATATTGCGCTTTTAACACAAACAAAGTCACAAAGTGCTTCACAAATAAAAAAAAAACCAACGAAATGTTAAAAATATGAAAAAGAAACCAACAAAAAAAACCCCGAATATTTAAATTCAACAACAACACGAGGCGAGACAGAGGATCGTTTGAACAAAAGCTGCTTTTTGAAGGCAGCTTGATTAGATGATAAATAAATAAAAAGTATTTCACTAACCAAACACCAGATCATTTATTGGTTTGAGATCATCTGAAGGTTTCAGCATTGCAAGTATGAGGATTTGCTTGTTTTTGTGTTTTTGCAAGTTTCAGACGGCTTCTGAAAAAACACAAGCAGCATGAAGCAGCGTCAGGCTTCTCCGCTCTCCTGTCTTCCCCTCCTGTTTGTCCTGGCTGTGTCAGGCGGGAATGAAAGGAGGGCATTATTGGGCCGGCCTGGCACCGGAGCTGCAGGACCATTAGAGAGTCCAGAGTCCCGTCCTCTCAGAGCCAGCCGCAATTACTCCGCAGCGCTGTGCTTTAATTCCTGTGACATCAGCCTGACACCAGGACTGACAGGTCATCAGTGAGGGGCCGCGACATCATTACCTGTAACTCCAGGTGATGAGGTAGCCACAGGAAACTCATGCACAGGTACGATGATTCCCAGCTCTCCAGCCAGGCGCCTTTCTCGGCGGGTCCCAGGTGAGGCGAGGCGATTCACCGGCAGACGGGATCTGCTTTCAGTTCTTTATCACAAGTGGGGCCAAGGTGTCCGCGGAGAGGCCGGGCAGCTTTGTGTTGTTAATGGCTCAGACAGTGTCCTCTGTGACTTGGAGGTGGGGCGGAGGGGGTGGTGGGGGGGGGTGGCAGCTGGTCTGGAGCCGAGTAATTACAGAGGCGATTCATCAGCGCTGCTGTCGCTCGGCTCCATACAGAGACTCTTATCTGGGCTGGAGAGTGGTGTTGGGAAATATTGTGGTGCTGCACAGGTATACAGATGCAGTCGTACTAACGCTGACACTGAATACTACTACTGAAAAAATACTGCTGAAAAAACTGCAGCCAAGTCAGCTGGTCTGCATCTAAAATATCTCAAAATTCAAATCTTCAAAAAAAAAAATTAAAAAAAATCCAAATGTTCTCCATGAATATTACCTCAATTAATCTAATAATAATTAAAGTATTTTTGTGCAATTGGTTGTCCAATGATGTCAGTTAGTTGGTCATATCCACTGGTAAATTGTGTTTGTAACCCAGACTATATATAAAAGTGGACATAGCTTCCAGGTTTAAAAAAAAAAGAAGAAAATAAAAAAGGAAAAAAAGAAATTGCTTCAGCTGCAATACCACCGAGTGCCACTAGAGGTTGGCTCCAAAAAGCCTGCGGTTCCATAGACTCCCATTCAACTTCTCTCATCAAATACAAACTAAATAAATGTCTCCACCAGTTATCTCTGTTGTTAGCTAAAGTCACTCCTTATTAGTTTTCTGGCGGTCCATCTGAAAATAATCCGTCATTAATTAAATATTTGGTCTCAGAGTGGTGTGTGTTTTGGGGGTGTGCCTGTTTCAGGTTTCAGTTATAGGTGGGCGGGGAATTGTCCCAATCAGATCCACCACTGGCTCCTCCTCAGCTCCTTCAAATATGCTCACTTCTGACTCTGAACTAGCAAGATGGCGATGGCCGAAATGAGGCTTCAAAACGACAGTTTTTTCCCTGATCGATCCCCCCAAAAAACAAAATTTGTCCATAACAAACGTCAGTATCAAAATTGACTCAATGCCGGATGAACTCTTTTCTTCTTTTTTTTTTTTACATTTTAGGAGCACCCTCGTGTCAGATTTTGTTACAACGATAAAATTTACGATAAAATATCTCTAAGTCAAGGTTAGTGTGTAGCTGAATTCTTTTGTTCAAATTTGTATTAAAAGTCATGTAAACCACTCGTGCAGAGAGGTTTTATCATATATTATTATATATTTTGTTGGGATCTTGGGGATAAATCGACATTTATTTACATAAAAGTGTCAAATCTTAAACTGCAAACAGTAGTCGGCTGTATGCTGCTACTCACGGTGAAATTAGGCGGCTATAATATTTTATTTTATCCACTTAAAGTAAAGGTGAAAACATCCAGAGCAGGATTTACTCCTGCGAAAGGTAACCGGTGATTTATGGAGCGACGGATGGATCGAGTTAACGTCTGAAGACTTTAGAGTGAACGCAGCGTCTGCAGGAGCTCCAAGAGTGAAATCAGCTGGATGTGTGTTTCACTGCTAACATGAGCAGAGCTGACAGAGAGCGCACCTGCATGCACACACACACACACACACACACACACACACACACACACACACACACACACACACACACAACCCTGCCAGTTGCACAACACTGCAAAAAAACACAACCCTGTTCTGAATACACAACGATGCACCTTCATCCAAAACACACAAATAAAAATAGGTGGATGCAAACACACACAGTTACACTTACACTTACACACACACACACACACACACACACACACACACACACACACACACACACAGCCTGACCGGCTCACCTCTGACAGCCATCTGTAAGCAATCTCAGCTCTTTACCCATCTCCCTTTCTCCCAGGCCTCTCCTCCTCCTCTTCTTCCTCCTCCTCCTCCTCCTCTGATTGATGAGCGAGCAGTCTATCCCGTGTGCAGCACACTGTCATGCAGATTCAGCGCATCTGCAACACGACTTCAGAGAGTTATCGCTTCGTCATCACATAATGTCAGCACATGGACGGTGTGTGGTGGGAAGCTGCAGGAAATGTTACTCTTCCTCATCCTGATCTTTTACTTAAAAGAAAATAAAAGGATTAAGAAAGCAGACAGCATGGAAAGAAAAAACAGGGACACGGTTACAAAAAAAATTCAGATGTAGAAAACCTCAGAGAGAAGTCCAAATCGATTAAATAAAACACTTAATTTGGTTCTAAAAAATCTGCTGTGAGACACGAAGCAATAGTTACATTAGCTTCAGAGGACGGATCTGCTCTCCACATGGAGACGGTCACGCATCGGCTTTTTTAAAAAATTTTTTTACATGTATTAGATTTTGTTGCATGCATTATTCAAATTGTGAGCGTTCGTCTGTTGAAACAAACAAATGAACCCGTTTTCATTCTGTCTTCCGTCCGTCTGTCTGTCTGTCGTTCTGTCTCCCAGTAGGTCGTCTGGTGTGAGACAAGACGGATCGAGAAGCTGAGACGAGAGCAGAGGGCACAGAGGGAAGGCATCTGTACGCTTGCTGACAGGAAAGAGAAAGATGGAGCAGATCGAGTTTAAAAAAAAAAAAAAGAAAGAAGAAAAAAGCGAACAGAAAAAAACAAGAAAAGAAAACGAAGCGGCGCCAAAATATTTGCACTTTCTCCTCCCTATGTTTGACATTTTATCTGTTTTTACGTGTTTGTTTTTTTTTTCCTTCTTGAAGTGACTGAAAGTTTCTTGGTAAGAATGAGAATATAATTGTAAAGAGACGGAAGAGCATCTCCCCGTGTGTTTAGGCTGCTGTTGTGATCCGTTCGGTCCTCAGATAACAAGAACAGGCACTAATACACGTTATAAATTCAACTTAAAAGGGCCCCCTGTTACATACAGCAGCACACAGACTGGTGTCAGCTCACGAAAAAGAGAGAGCTGTGTCAGTGTAGACCAATTTAAACAAATGTGAACATGCAAAAAAAAAAAAAAAGCCGTGTTGTGTTGTTGTCAACAGTCTGCAAAAAAATGCCTTCAAGTTTTCAGTTTTTTCCTGCTTTATTTTACTTTTTGAAAAAAGTTTGTGCTAAAAAAAAAATTAAAAAAAAAAAAAAAAATCGTTTTTTAAATGAAGTAGACAAAGAAAAAACATCAAAAAGCCAATTAGATGGAGAGAATTAAAAACTAAGTACAGTTACAGTCATGCAGCCCCTCAACACTGGAGGTAGACTAATGCAACTTTACACTGTAGCGCCCAACAGGGGGAGACATTTTCACACGCAGTATAAAAGCTGCATTGATTAGTTTTTGAGTAAATAAAGGGGACGAGCTACGGAAAACCCTGAAATGTTGCCTCACAGTTGTTAGTTGCTTCCTTACAGATGTCTAAAAATCACTCTCGTTTTAGCTCCATTTTTGGTCTCCACCCCCAAAAACATGCCCGGTCCTTAATCTCCTAAAATTCACCAGCTTGTTACTGATGGTTCAAGTTTAATGAGACCTCTTTTAAAGAAACTCTTTCTGGAGTGACAGTGATTTATTTTAAAATACTTTGGATTTATATCTAATCTATATACATTTTAATTAATGCAGCTTTCAGTTCAAACGGTGTAAAAAGGCTGCTGGTTTACAATTCTTGGGTATATTTTACATCACGTTACAAGTTGAGATAATGTTCGTTTTTATTTTCTACACAAACCTGAAAAACAGTGAAAGATTTTGAATTTCTTCATGAATTTTTTTCGTGTTTGCCACGATAAAATCCACTAACATGAGCAAACCTCTGACCCCCTGGAGGGGATTTTATATTTCCAGAACAGACGACTTTTAAACATTCGTAATGGTACCAGGAAAAACAGGTGCTACAGATGACTCAACCCGACCAGTAAGTGGATGTTTACTCTCGTTAATATCGTCCCGTTTACTGTCAGCGAGATGTGACTATTACAAACGCCACCTCCTAAAATAAGTACTGGAGCCTCCCCAATAATATCAGAGTACATTTTGTGTATGTAAATACAATATTTGTCAGCTGATGTCAGTCTCAGTCTGTGAAACACTTCACACATAAATGCATGTTGGCGCTTCGCCACCTTCTGTAAGACACTGCAGGGTGTGTGATTAACTACAGAAACACTTCGGAATGAGTTTGGGAATGTAAAAAAAAAAGAAAGAATAAAAACATCTTCCTAACATTTGGAAACAATTGAGTTTTAAAATTGGAGAACAGCGACTTGGCTGGTGTGATCTGAATGTATTTTGTTGTATTTCCCAAGATGAAGAAGAAAAAAAAGGCTCATGTTGTAAATATGTACAATAACCTTTTGTTTGTTTTTACTAAATTTCATGTCATGTTGCTGTTCACTCACTTCACTGTCACTTCAAGTTTCTGTGTGTTTGCATCGTGTCCAACATTAGGCTGACTCACAACACTGAAGTATTTAGAGCAGACTGAAGCTGATCGGCTCTGACGACAGTTTATTTCAGGTTATTTTACTACTTCAGCTCGGTGTTTTACGATTGCTGTCCTTATCAGAGTGAAGAATGTGTGCAGTATCTCCTGCTGAATTCACTACACTCAAACATCCAGTGGCGTCTAATCTGAACGTTTCAGTCCAGGTTTGAACACACTGAAGTGTTTCCAGACGCTGCAGATCAAACATAAGATCTAAAAGAAACTAACAGGCTCAAAATCTCTGCACATCACGATGGAGGGACGGTACAGTGAATAGAGATGACTAAAATGTTTTGCTAATATTTCATATTCATAGCTGCAGAAATCAGATCCGAGACGTGTTGTGTTTGGATGTAAATGACGTGGTTTGAGGTGCTGCTTGCTGTAACGTACTGCAGGCTGAAATTCCTGAAATATTTGAACCTGAGTCAAACAAAGTGAAGAATAGAAAAAGAAAAGGAATCTAACCTGATAAAATGAGAGAGTTTAAGAGGCGCATGTTGGGTTGAATTGGCCTTTTTTGGGTTGTTCATGTCGTGGCATAAATTTAAAACAGGCTTAACGAGAAAAACATCTGCAGAAAAACTGAGAAACAAACAAAGCAGATATTTCTTACTTTGTACAAATAAAACAGACTCACTAAAGAGTTGAATTTGGTGACTAGAGAGCCAAAATGTCACTTTTCTCATATAAAGAAAATTAAAGTGCACACAGTATAAAGCTGCGGTCCATAATTCTGCAAGTATTCCACTGTTTTCACTCACAAGTTGGCTTCACTACAAACAATTTAAAGTATTTTAAAAGATTGATAATAAAGCTAAAAACAGTAAGATAGAAGTGATCCTGGTCTCGCTCTCTGGCTGCAGAGAAGGAGTTTAATACTGACCCCTACTGGTGAGGATGGTTCACTGCAGCTTGCAAGTTCACACTGACCCCGTTATCCATGTAAGAGTTCACACACACACACACACACACACACGCACACACGAACAGAGCCGACTGAATATCCTCAACTGACAATAAATGTTTTTAAAGAGAGTTTCATGTCTTTTCTTAATTTCACTGACACATTTTCAACCTGTGGGTTGTTCCCTGCTGGTAAAAGTATAAAAAGTAAAAAGACTTTCCATTATTTCACAACATTAAAAATGACAAAAAGTGGATAGTTAAGTGAAATTAACCATCTCGATATTTTAATGTCGACTACAAAGACGCACTCTGATTTGCGAGATGCTCTGATTTAGTGATGAGACTTCAAAGGTGCGGATGTTGTCAGTTGCATGATGGGAGGTGGAGGGGGAGGGCTGTTGGGGGTAGAGGTGGGGTTGGTATCACGGATGAAATGGGAGCCAACAGGCAGCTGCAGTACATCTGTCTTGTACTGACACATGTGGCATTTGACTTCCAGTGTGAAGTTCAAAAGAGTTTTATAATGACGCAGCTGCTTCGGGATGTGTGTGCGTGTGTGTTTTCTCCTTTGTTGGAGGCACGGTGGAGGGTGGGCGGGCTGCCGGAGGGGTTTCGTAGGTGAAGGCAAGAATTCGGGTCTTGAACGTGACGTGTGGGCAGTACAGGTGCTGTGTGAGGTCGCACTTTTCCAACTTTTTAGAAGAAACAAAGAATAATAAGCCATGATTATAAACAAATAAACAAACGCGTGAGATCATCCAGTTATGAGGATCTAAAGTTTCATCTTCATGAACGGGGATCAGATGGAGAACTTATTCCCCCACATGTTTTTCCAGTGACGAGTAAATCTGTGTGTGGTTTTTTTGTGTTTGTTTTTTCACACCTCCATGTGCATTGAAACACTTAGAAACAGATCAAAACCACCATTACAGGTAATTTAGCGGCGGCCATTAGCCCGTGTGATAGCCCAAAATTACCGGCGGGGGGGGGGGGGATCACCATTTGTGCCCGATGCCCTCTGAAGCCTGCAGCAGCACCTGCCCAGCTGCCGGAGCACCAGGGGGTCACGGGGTCGCCTGCTAGGAGGAGGCCGGGGCAGCGGGGTCAAAGGTCATGCTCCAGACAGCGTATCCACACGCTGATTAAGAAGTCAGCTGCAGGAGCAGAGCTTTGCAGGTGGATGATGCATTTTACTCGCCGACGACAACTTTTCTTTCTGCTCCGCTCTGAACGATTATAACGATCGCTGGTGAATAAAGTCACATTAAAGTGGTTTAATGGGCGGATTTCTACTGACGGTAAAGATGTTAATGTAAACACAGGGCAGGTAGAAGACGTGGTAAACTACAGTTCAGTTCAGGAAAGTCTGAAAATATATCACTTCGGCATATAAATCAAACTTAGGCAGGAAGTTCATTTCTAAATTATACACAGGATTTTATATTTGAAGGAGAAGTGTGAGAAAGAAGTGAATGTCGTGGTATCAGAGTAGGAAATCAATGAGCAGCAGTGGAAAACCACTCGATTTACAACTTGGAGCAAATACGGGTGGAAAAAGACTTAAAAAGATTCTTTAAAACACTGGCACAGAAAAAATATGAAGATACATGGAGTTGGAAAATTATGTGGAACAAACAGAGCTAAATAAAATGTACGGAGAAAATACTGAAGGTGGAGTTACTGTTTCCATTTAAGGCAATTGAGGACAATTAAAAAAAAAAAGGTCTACCAAGATTAATGCCAATTGCAAGAAAGAAAGCTATTGCTCGAAAATGGTTCAAGACAAAAGGAACCTGAGGTGGAGATGAGTGATGACAAAACATATATGTAATAGAAAAGATGACTTTCTCCACAATTCAATAGAATTAGGAAAAACTGTATTGATTATGTCGTCAATAATATCTTAGACTTCATAAGAAAAAATGGAGTACTGGTTCATCTCTACAGATGCTAACAGGTTATATTAATAACATCCTGTTCTTGTTTTTATCTCTCATATTAAGTTTTCTTTCATACTTTTATCTTCAGCCAGCTAATTGGCTGATCAAAAGTGCTGTAAATGAGATCAGTGTTTACCCAAATTTAAAAGAGTTAATTACTGTATCAAAAAAATTTTATGAGATGGAAATTGTTCCCAATAAAGAGAGAATTAAAAAAAGAAAAGAAAAAATATAACATCTAAAATATGACATCTATGAGGCGTTTGGAAAGCTTTCAATAATTTACGCAGTTTAATAAAGGTTTTAAAGATGAAGCTGTTTTTGTTTTAAAGTATAACGTTTTATTGACGTTCACATGTTTTTTTTTGTCTCCAACTCAAAGTGTCTAGGCCGTGAGTCAGTGCAGGATTAAAATTATCTGTTTTTCATCACCTCGGGGCCACAGGGGCCACTTAATATTTATTTCTACATATTCTACTTTAGTTTTATGATAAAGATTATTTTCATGCACAAATGATGTGGTTTGGCTGAGGAATGTTTCCCTGCGCGTCGTTATGATTAAGTTCATCTTTCTTTTTTTAAAATTATTTGGCTCGTGTATCTCTGAAGGAAAAGCACTCGCTGGCCTTTTGGATTCGCTTAAGAAGCAGGTGTGTGTGATTTCATCTGGAAGAACGAGTTATTCTCTGAATTTTAATAGTGGAAATGCCTGATGTCCCCATACAGTATGCAGCCTATACATGGAGACACACGTGCCAAATTCCAACATGCAAACAAGCAACAGAAACGGAGAACAAAACGCACAACAGTCGTCCAATAAGAATGGATCGGATTAAACTTCACTGATCCGTGTGAGGAAACAGGACGAACCAATGAGGACGGCTCAAAACGAAGCGATGGACTAATGAGATTGAGAAGAGTATGACTTCATTCGTGGAAAATATGAGGAAGAGTTCACGTTTCCTCGATGGAATACATATATATATATATATATATATATATATATAGATAGATGTAGATATAGACAGACATACAGAGACTACTGCAGGTCCAGAAAGTAGTGGAGTATAAAGTACCTGAAGGCAACACTTAAGTAAAAGTACAGATAATCTACCAGAGGATGAGTTTGATAAAAGTTGAAGTCACCTTTCAAGTTTAAAAGTAATTTCTTGACATTAAATGTACTCAAGTTTCTTCTTTTAAAGTGTCAAAAGTAAAAGCTCCTGTCAGTATTTTGTTGTTATATAACTGATGTTTAATGTGCATTTTTTTTGCTGTAGTTATTTCAATTGGTGGTTATTTTAAGTACTTTATATCCTGCTAGTTAGTTTAATCTACTGTAATGCATCACAATCTGTAAAATCATTATTAATTGGTTGTTTCTGTTCCGTAAGAACAACGTATCTCTAAAAAGTCAACAAGTTCAGAAAAACATTTCTCGGCAAATTAAAGAGGGTTTTAAAAACTGTATTGAGCTTTAAAAGTAAAAGAAACATCCGATCCTTCAGTCTATCAGAAAAATTATAATTTAAAATCCCCTAATTTGGAGATACATGGTTTTCACTGGACAGGAAGGAGATTAAAAACCATCTTAAAAGTAATTAAAGTTGTCAGACCGATGTAGAGGAGGAAAAGATTTCTGGCATGTAGTAAAGTCGAATTATAAAGTTACATAAAATGGAAATACTCAACTAAAGTACAAATACTTCAAATTTGTACTTGAGTAAAGGGACTCAGTTTCATTACACCACTACTAAACACAAGCATACATAACCATAAACACAGATAATTACGATGACTATTATAAACTTGAAATTCCAGATTATACAAACAAGCAAACATCAAGTCAAGATGGCTTCAACCCTGAATGCTCCGTTTGTCCCCGTCTTGATAGCAAAGTATGAGTATAACTCAAGCAAAATTCAATATTTGTCACAGTAGTTTGTGGGTGTTGCTTTTTCAGAGCGTCTTTCAATAAATGCTGCTGTTGTTGTTGTTTCTCTCTATGATTCAATTTCTCCAAAAACAGAAAATCTGCTCTATGATAATTAATTTCAGAGGTTTGAAGTGTGATTTCCCGTCATTGGACTTCAACTATTTTAGTCTAATCCTCCCAAACAGGGACAAGAACACAGATTTATGTTTCAACATACAGGATCATAACAACTAGTACCAGGTATCATGTTCTACTCGCATGTAGGAGGAGTATCAGAAGAAAAGTGCCGACCAGGTTCCCATCAACCAGAGGACACGGTCTGTTTGGAAAACTCTGCAGAGAACGGAGGAGAATGTCATGACGACGATGCATCACTCAGACATTTGTTCAAATAAGACAACAAAGTTTGTTATTTAACAGATTTTTAAAGCTTTTTTTTCAGTCTCTCACAAAACTTGAATGGTTCAAAGTGAAAACAAAACCCTTTTTTTTTGTTTTGTTATTTTCTCATGTCATGGTCAGTGGTAGAGTCTCCTCATCTGGTGGGGGAATCATATGAGGGCTTGGGCAAGTTAAGAGATGCACTGTTCGACATGGATCTATTTCTCCTGAGCTTCTAGAAACACATGTAAAGGACAAGGACAAATTTTCAGTACAGGATACAAACAATGTTATAAAACACACACGCACGCACGCACGCACACGCAGCTGAAGCACGTGGTGGTGTCGTCGCTGAGATGCCTGCTCGGTGCTCCAAATGCAAACAGGTTGCTGTTCAGCGGCGAACTGGGATCAGTTCTGATGTTTCTGGATCTAAGTCTGCGTTCGGCTGCAGCAGGTGAACAGATCCTGAGTCAGTCCGGACTCAGAGAACCAGAAGAGGCCCGCGGCTGCTATTATGACAGGTCGGCCCCAAATTCAGCAGCCGGGTGAGACTTCATCACCGGACTCACTGGTGCACAGTGTGTGTGTGTGTGTGTGTGTGTGTGTGGAGTTTAAACACATACAGTCATATCTGAACCTCAGCGATGCAGACGGGATCAACGGACACTCAGCAGCAGTGAGGATTTTAAATTAATATTCAGATGAGGACATAAAGTCTGGACTGTGCGCGCTGCCTGTGAAGGTTTTCCGCTCTCTATTTATACTTCTGGACAAAACCAGCTTCACTACACAATACAGGTGAGTGTGCATAAAAAATGATGTTCATGGAGCAATATTTTTATATACATTATATTTATATATACTAAAGTTAGTTTTCATGTGATGCAGCTGGGGAAAAAACTGATAAATCATATTTAAAAAAAACACCAAGAGCAAAACATATATGTGTGTAACAAAAAAGTCTCTCATTTGCAGTCTGTAAAAGAATGTGTGTTAAATTAATCCTACAAAAACACATGTTTATGTATTCTGTACGGCTTCGTTGATTCTCAGAGAATAAAATCAGAAGAAAATAAATGCACCTCCATCCCGACTGACGGAAACGCTGACTCAGCCTGACAAATGGCGCCTCAGGAGGTTTGTTTGTGTTCAACTATTTTTTACAAATGTCTGAACAGAACTCACAGAATGGTTCACACTCCTGGTGATTAAAACTCTGGACATGTTGCCAATGTGTGAAAATACTGCAGTTCCAGGAAACCTGGAGCTTTACAAACAGTCACAGGATCGAATATGTTGAGAGAAACACGAGGAGTCTGCGAGGTTGGTTACTGAGCTGCATAACATTAAATTGAGAGTATTTAAAAAAAAATTTGCATGACTGAAATTGCAGCTAATTTTACTTTAGATTACGTTATTTTTGTTGCGCAGCAAAAAAAACTGCCTGCCGTTAAGGCAAAAAGTCTAAATGATACTTAAATATGACTCGTACAAGTTACATTGTAATGTCATTTTGGCCATCACCATCTTGTTATTTTGGAGCAGGAAGTGACCATATTTGGACGAGCTGGGGGAGGAGCAAGCGGTGGATCCGATGTTACTACGTCCCGCCGACCGATAACTGTAACCTGCACCACAGGCCTGTCAATCAAACAGACACGCCCACAAAAACATATATTTTCAGATGGACCGCCAGAAAACTTAACTAACAACACCAAAATAACTGGTAGAGACATTTTCTTGACTTTGTATTTGATGGGAGAAGTTGAATGGGAGTCTATGGAGCCAACCTCTAGTCACTGGCACTCGGTGGTATTGCAGCTTAAGGCACTTCCGCAATGGACCCAGAAGCTACGTCCACTTTTATATACTGTCTGGGGTTAACACAAACTCACTACTTCCTGTATCCTTTCAAGTTAAAAGCCTTCCAGTGCTTCATTTCCTAAAAGGCTGTTATTATGAAACATTTTCAGGAACGTATTTTTACTGAAATCAAACCACCACGTTTTTTAAATGAGTAATCCAGAACAACTGTTGAAATTAAAGCAATGACACTCACCTCAAGTCCGTCTCTGCCAAAGAGCCATCTGACCACCACGCTCCTGACCTCCATCCTGGCAGCGGTGCTCGGTTCCCTGCAGATCGGATACCACACCGGCAACGTCAACGCTCCGGCCAAGGTGAGTGGGACCGAAGGGAGCTGCAGGGAAAATATGACATGAAATGAATACAGATAGAAGCACTGTTACAGTTCATAATACAGACTCTCCTGAATTTACAGTATTTTCAGTGTTCTTGCCTTTTTCCACGAATAAATCTTTTTAGCTTTAAAAGGGGATTTATAAATTATAGGAAAGTAAGTGTAAATTAAGATACATCTGAAATTTTTTTTTAAATAAACCGCACACTAGGGCTTGTAGTCTGGCTGATATTCCATAAAAGGTCTACATCAAGCATATATATCAGTTAAGCAGAAGGGAACAAACACAAATCCTGCAGAGCACCAATAAAACATTGAAAAAAGTGAATCATCCCCTGAAACACCAGCCTGATGTGCAACACCAATAGTAGAGTTTTAGCATAAACCTATGGAACAAAAAAGGAGCAAATACAACCAACAACCCAGTAAAACTTAAGCGTTTACTGATGCAGATGGTCTCTCTTGACTCTTGC
Organism: Embiotoca jacksoni; assembly: GCF_022577435.1. Lineage (NCBI taxonomy): Eukaryota > Metazoa > Chordata > Actinopteri > Embiotocidae > Embiotoca > Embiotoca jacksoni. Next base: position 1,491,386 of record NW_027185378.1, read on the forward strand.
TGTTCAGATCATCGAGCAGTTTTTCAACCACACCTGGAGATCCAGACACAACCAGTCGATGCCCGATCACAGCCTGACTCTGCTGTGGTCGCTCTCCGTCAGCATTAAGGACTTCGGAGCTCTGCTGGGCTCGCTGGGAGTCAAATACCTGGCAGATTCTTACGGCAGGTATATAGTGCTGCATATGAAACGTTATTTTTTATAGGTCCTCCATCACTGCTTCTGTCATGTGCTTGTTGGCCCCGCCCCCTGCAGGCGTAACTCCATCCTGATCGTGAATTGTCTCTCTGTGGCCGGAACCTGCATGATGTGCGCTTCCAAAGCCAGCGAGTCCTTCGAGGTTCTGATCCTGGGCCGGCTGGTGTTCGGGCTGTTCTGCGGTCTGGTGATGAGTCTCAACCCGCTCTACATCCAGGAGGTGTCACCCACCGACCTAAGGGGGGCCTTCGCCACCCTCAACCAGGTGTCCTTCGCCACGGGCATCCTGGTGGGAATGGTGAGGTTGGATGGTTGGGTTTATTCTCTCCAAACTGGATTTGGGTCAGAGAGCAAAAATGGACGAAGCCGACCATCTTCCATACATAAAGATTTTTAGGAACTGTGTGGTTCTGGACAAGGAACTGTTTGACTTCAATTCATCTGTTCTTAATGAGGATTTTTACGCGTATCCTGAGATGATTTGTTCGATTTGATACTTGACTCTCAAACACCTTTTTCATTTTCCTCTCTGAATGGACACATTTGTTTATATTGAGGTATTGTTTTTGTTTATTTAGCTTCTGTTGTGTTAAATCCAACTCTTTAAAGTCATAATTCAGACATTTAACCAAACATGAAACATACATTAAATGAAATAATAACCAAATGAAATAACAGATGAGATTGAAGGTTGATATTTACTTAGAGCTTCTCTCTTTGTTGTGGTGGTTTGAAGGGAAAAAGAAGCACTGCAGGCCAAAAAGGGGCGGAGTTATATCACTTCCTGGGACACACCCAGGAAGTGATATAAAGGCCAGTTATATATGAGGGTGTCAAGTGAAGTTAGGTCTTTAAAACATGTGATTCAACATGTCGTTTATTATGTCGAACGGCTGTGTTTGATTTAGGAATGAGAACGATGGCCAAAACCCCGACACCAGAAATTCAAAAGGGACATATTTATTGCCAGTGTTGGAACAATTTTTCAGGTCCTTTTTTTAAGTAAAAGTAAAAAAAAAATACAGGGAAAAACTTCACTATTAAAGTTAAAGTCCTGTATTTAAAATCTTACTTCAGGAAAAGTATGTACATATTATCAGCAAAATGTACTTAAAGTACTAACTCTGCAGAAAATACTTTGTCATGTTTGGGAATTAATATTACTGCTGCATTAATGTGCATTTTGCTGCTATAGTTAAGTTTAACTACTCTATACTGTTGGTTAATTTAAACTACGGTAATGCCTCGTATTTACCCAAGACATATTTTTTCAATGAAGGAGGAAAATTTTCTCAGCACATAAAGGAATATTTAATCCTTCAGTTTATCAGAAGAATTCAGATTTAAAATCAACAAATTTGGACGTTTTGTACTGGCTAGGAAGGGGATGAAGTACTTAAGTAAATATACTTAGTTGGTGATGCTCTGCATCTGTTTGGTGCAGGTGGCCGGTCTGGAGACAGCGCTGGGCACGGAGCATCACTGGGCCATGATGCTGTCCCTGTCTGTGATCCCGGCCCTGATCCAGTACCTGGTTCTGCCTTTCTGCCCGGAGAGCCCTCGATACCTGCTCATCAACCGGGGGGAGGAGGGCAAGGCGGAAACTGGTGGGTCCGACTCCGTGTGTGTCTAATTAAACTGCACGTTGTTTAAACTTCGACTTAAAAGACGACACTGTTTTGCCCCCCTGCAGCCCTGCTGAGGCTGAGAGGCCGAGCCGACAAGGTGTTGGCCGAGCTGGAGGAGATGAAAGAAGAGGCTGCCCACACTCAGAGCGGCGTCATCATCCGCGAGTTCTTCAGGAAACGCAGATACAGGCAGCCCATCATCATCGTCCTCATCGTCAACCTGGGAAGCCAGCTCTCTGGATTCAACGCAGTCAGTCGTAAAAAAAAAATAGTTGGCCAAAAAACGTAAATTCTTAATAATACTGCAGCTCTGCGGTATTTCTTCAATAAATAATTCAACCTCAGTGCTTCTCTCGAGCTCCCACTCAGATTCAGACACAGTACAACGCCTCCACTCCTCAAAACCACAGACAGATGACCCAGTAACCCACTAAACTGAAATAAAATCTGCCCTATTTCCTCCAGATAATCAACTATTCTACCAGAATGTTCCAGACCAAGTTCGACCAGGCCAAATATCTGACTCTGGGTGTTGGCGCTGTCAACGTGACCTTCACTTTAGTAGCAGTGAGTACAAAATCTAAAATCGCTGCTCCAGCTTTAACCACGATAGGATGGTGTTGCATTTAATTCACAGAGGTGGGGGGATGAAATGTGAGCAGAGTCACCGCTGTGTTGTTTTTTTGCTCTGCAGTTCTTCCTGATGGAGAAGGCCGGGAGGAGGAAGCTGCTGCTGACGGGTTTCATCTCCATCGCGGTGTGCAACTTACTCATGACCATTGTGGATTCTGTCTTGGTGAGATCAGCTCAGCCTTTTACGATGAATATGATATTAAAAAAAAAAAAAAAAAAAAAAAAAAAAAAAAGGCTGTAAACTGTTCTACAGATAGACAGTCACTCTCCGCCTTGAGTGACACACAGAGATCAGAGGACACAAACACAGCAGAGACTCTTACACTGAGCTGGAAACAAACGGCTGCTCACGAATTAGGTAAATAACAGAGGACGGAGCTATGCAGAGCGTCTATCACTGAGTGAGTGAGAGATCGAAGTTACTCCGCGACTTTTCAAATTAAAAGCCCTTCAGTTTCACACAACGTCCAGCCGTATGCAAAGTTTTGATTTGAGGGGCAGTCGGTCCCAATAGAAGGGAAACACTGGATTTTTCTGGTTACATTTTTTTCACATCTAAACTGAATTGGAGATGCGATTTAAATTTAAAAAAAAAAAAAAAAACACGCCCTGTCATTCTCTACACTTTTCTAAATATGGCTAAAACCGTAACAAAACTGACTTAACCGGTGCCTCCTCCATATAGCACCTGGTCCCGGAGCTGCGGAGCCTGCAGGTCCTGCTGGTCTTCTGCCTGATCTCGGCCTACGAGCTGGGCCCCGGCCCCATCTCCTGGTTCATCGCTGCTGAGCTCTTCGACCAGCCTGGCAGACCCATCGCCATGGCCTTCACCAGCATGCTCAACTGGGGCGGGAAGTTCGTCCTGGCGCTGCTCTTCCCTCCGTTACTGGTGCGTTACTCGGCCTGCACGCTGTGTGAGCGAGTTCGACTTCAGGGGGAACTCTGGAGGAGGTTTCTTGTTTGCTTTTGTTAGCTCACTTACACCTTCGAGACACGGCAAAGGTTATAAATCTGCCCAGTCTGTTATATATACTGTACGCAGAGTAAAACACACAAATCTTGTTGATAAATATTTTCCTAAATCTTTTCAAATCCGGTTGAAATAATTTAATAAGTTATTAAATGAACAGTTAATGGGGGCCGTTTTCCTCCTCCTCCTTCTTCTACATCTTTCGCTCTCTCTCAGAAACTCTGCGGTGCGTACGTCTACCTCCTCTTCATGGCCGTGGCTCTGGTCGCCTTCGCCTTCACGTGGCTCCGCCTCCCGGAGACGAGAGGCCGCACGTTCGATGACATCGCGGAGGAGTTCAGAGGAGCGGATGGCATCCCTCTGCATAATAAGACTGGCTTCAACACGTTCACCTGAAGGACTCCTCATTGACTCACTGGTCACGCTCACAATGTTAAAGGGTCAGTTTGATGTACAATTAAAACACAATAAAATACATTTATTTGCCTAATTTTTTTTAAACTTTTTTTGTGGCTCTCGCAGGATTTAAAAATTTAAGGTGAATAAGTTCTCATCACGAAAACATGATTTTTTTTTTTTCTCTTATAGTCAAATAAATTAGCATTTTTCTACATCTGGATCTAAAGTGAACAGAAACAACGATGATTTCTGAGACAGATTTTACAGTTGAGTGGTTTTCTGAAGACTCAGCAGCCGTTTAGTTCAATATTAGTGTGTGAAATCTCGCATATCCCTGAACTGTGTATACTTGTAAGACGTCTGTGAAACCAAACCGCAGCTTTCAGGATTAATATTTCATCGGACACGATCTGCTGGTCTGCTGGGACGTACAGGAACCGCAGAGGAAGAAGAACAAGGTGAAGTTTAAAACCACCGGAGGACAGAAGTATATTTAAATGGAAGCTGATGAAGGATTTCTTCTCATTTGTTTGTTTCAATAAGGAGGCAGAGAATAAATTTAGGAGTTCCCTGACCGCTCTGTTTCTGAGCAAAAAGTGAGACAACGGTGCCACCTACTGGACTGAACTGTACCAGAGCTGCAAATAAACCACTGTGTCAAGAGTAAGTATTTCAGAACTGATTTAAGTGCCAAACACAGATTGTGTTGAACGGCTCAGAGAGTTAAAACCAGCATCTGTTCAGCTTCAGATAAAACATGACACTATGAAGTCAGCCTTGTTCTTAGTATACAGTTAAAATCAAATAGCAACAGTAGAAAGTCCATCTACAAAAGAAAACTGACAGTTTCTGCAGAAATAAAACATGAATATTATCATTTTGTATTCAAAATGGAAGTAATGAGATTAAAAAGCTGTATTTTGCCTGTTGTGACCTCTGCTGTTAAAACACACCGGTGTAATTGATGGGAATGACGTCACTCAGACCTCACTGTTGGAAGATGAGGATGACTGAGGGTGCTACCAACTTCCAGATGTTCTGGTACAAACAGCTGCCAGGAGGAACGATGACGCTCACCGAGTTCACAACAACACACAAACAACATCACGACTACGGAGATTTCAGCGCTAAGAAACTCTCAGAAACCAGAACTAAAGCCGAGAGAGGGAAATGGCTGTTACATTTGAATATAATTTGAGAAATGTTTTTAACATTTTAAGATAAATAAACTATTTAAAACCGACTTGGATCAGCTGGAAAATGTCACAAAGTCTGAGCTCATGAATAAAATAATGTTAAAACACTGACAGGAAGCATTTAACTGCACAATAAATACTTTTACTTTTGATACTCTAAGTACATTTTGTGGATAAACTTTTACTTAAGTTTTGAAGGCAGAACTTTTCACAGTGTTTTGCTCCTACTTTTACTGAAGTAAAGGACCTGAATACTTCTTTCAATGCTGCTTAATAGATGAACAGTCAGTCAGGACAACTGTCTCTAAAATTGCTAATTTCCTGTTCTGTGTGGTTCACAAACCACATGATACACAACACATCCCACCTGTAGCGGTTTATCGCCAACTGTGCAGTTATGTCGGGTTATAGACAAAAAATAATGACTAATAATACATTTATTTACGCAACATTTTTCAAAGCTACAGCTTCAAACTGCTTCACAAACAACAAACATTTTTGATGACTATTGAATCCACCTTGCACTGTTTTTTTTCCCATCATATTTATTGTATCTTATATGTGTATATTCCTGTCTGCTTTTCTATGTGAAGCCCACTGAATGGCCCCTGTTTAAATAAACTTGCTCGCTTCTCTTCACTTGTTACTGTTTCTGTTGTTGATAAAAAAATTTAAATACAAAAAGATCAGCTCACTGTTAAACGTCTGTTAGAGGAAGAACAAGCAGATGTTCTGCTAACCACTTCAAATGTTCTATTTATAGTCATGTTTGCTCTTCTACATCCAAGTCTTATCAATCTGTACGTAGACTATATAAAATGAAAGGAATGTCTGTCTAATTACGCTTATTTATGTCCTTCACATATCTCCACAACCGTTCGTCACATCTGCTTCAAACTTGGTGGGTGTACTACCGGGGACACGAGGATGCGACATGTTTGATATCAATACATTTTAACAGGTGACAACTGTGGGCGCAGTCGGTGGAATCACAGCTTCACTGCACAGGTCCAGAGAGAATCGCAGTGGAAGGACTCAAGCGTGTCTTCACCTACGTCTGCAGCAATACAAGCCGGACAATCATACTGTTAAACAGGCTGAAATGAAACAACAGTCATACACTGGAGTGAAATAATTATCAGCCAGTGAATTCCAATAAAAATTAAAACTGCAAGCAGTGATGTATGGGCCCTCGCACTCCCGCGCGCCGCCTCCCCGAAGCCATCTCCCTGACGTGCAGCGCGCGAGGGTACCCCGTATCCCCGTTTAAAGTTGCTATTTTTGTCTCGTTTCCTGTCTCCAACAGGGGGCACTGGCGAGCCGTTTGGCCACGCCCACTCGCAAAACACATATCAGATGTATTGTCTCACCACGCCGGATGTATGTGACACGTTTCGTGAGGTTTCAAGCATCCGTTGACCTTAAACATCAACTTCCTGTGTTACGGCGAGACATCCAACTTTGCCGCATCGTCACGGCGACGCCCATTGACAAAGTCGAACGAATGTCTCAAGATATCATCAACTACATGTTTAGGTTATTGTGACCCGACTTTACCTTCATGTGATCAACCAGTTCGATGTAGAACGTGAAAGTATGAAAAGTGTCATTTCCACTGGCCAACAGGGGGCGCTATGACTATGAGCGAATATTACCACACAAGGGTCTTCAGGGCGGGGCTGTTATCATACCTGTGATGTTTGGAGAAGGTCGGTCCATGTACATAAGATTTAAAGCAACTCGTAGTTTCATGGCGAGACGCTCAAAATGGCCACCACGCTACGGGCACACACATCGACAAAAACGAATTATTTTAAGAAGATTTAATCCCAGACATGTTATCTGTCCATAGAACCTAAATTCAAGTCGATGCGACAAAATCCCTGGGAGGAGTTAGACAAAGTACAACGTGTAAGAATCGCCCAAAATGGCAACTAAATTGAAAATGGTGGACTTCCTGTCGAGTTGATGTAATAGTGCAATGTAACTTTTTTGTGCGTCTAGGTGTGATACACGTGTCCACCGGATTTCGTGAATTTAGGTAAATGTGGCCGCCGGGGCATCTCTTTAGGGGGCACTCTCAAGCCATTTGGCCGCGCCCACTAGAATATGAAATTTTTCGCCGGGAGACATATGTGTATCCACTTTCATGAGTTTTTGAATATGATAAAGCCTCCAAAAAGGCAAATCACTTTATGTAAGGAGAAGAACGTCTAACGACAAACGACTAAGAACATTTTTACGAAAAACAATAGGGCTTTCGCACCGATGCTCGTTGCTCGGGCCCTAAAAAGGATTCAGCGTCACACTGAAGCCATCGACAGTATTTTTAACTCCAGTAGGCGGAGACCGACCTCAACAAATGAAACGAGGATGACAACACATGACACCTCTGTGACTCCTCCCCTCGTCATCATATTGTAACAGGGAGGCGTTCCCCTCCACAGATGCTGAACTGACAGAGAAGAGTCACACATCTAAACTTCAACATGATATTCATGGTCTTTATGTTTTGTTTTCTTCTTCCAGTAAACGAAGGTGAGAAAAACAACAATATTTAAGAGGAAGACGATACAACGATGTTAAAATCCTGTCTGCTTTCCCTGCAGGCGCCTCCAACACCAAACGCGTCTACCAAATACCTCCTTTCATCATTAAGAGAACTGGTGAATCTGTCGACAGCGAGATAAAATGTTCACACAGAATCGCGGATTACGAGGTCATCCTCTGGTACAAACAGGAGGAACACAAAGCTCTGCAGTTCCTGGGATATCTCAATCTGAACTTCCCGTATCCTGAAAAGCAGCTAGAAGGAAAAATCAGCTTCGATGGAAACGGAAAGAAAGAGTCCAGCCTCAACATCTCTGATCTCGGATTCAGCGACAGTGCTGTGTATTTCTGTGCTGTCAGACGACACAGTGCTGCAGACTCCCCTGCAGTCAATGCAAAAACCCCTCCGTTATCTGTCAGGCTGCTGAACACCTGCAGCCAGCCTCCATCTCAGCCATGCCTTCAGAGATTTGATCAACCTCAAATAGTGCTTGTGGTATTCAAAATGAAGTTTATTTTAGCACTTTAAGATTGTTAGAAACATATTGCATGCGAAAATGAGCATTATTTTTTATTATCTATTGTACTACTGTACTATATATTAAAAAATCTACTAGTTATTTTCTTGATCAGCTTATTGAATATTTGGTGCTAAATATAGAAAATGTCTTTCACAAGTTCCCAGAATCCAAAAAGATATCATTGGAATTCTTGTTTCTAATGAACAAAAGACAGAAATATTTAGCCTGTTGCAGAAAAAAAAACAAGTGTGTTTAAGTGTCAGACTTGAAACTCTCTGGCCAGAGAAACAGTGAATTTAAGGAAATAATGACTTGATACTGGAGAAATGATCTGTCCATGCAGCTGGTTAACTTTACTGGACAAGAAATCTTAAAATCAGCCGATTCAAGTCTAGAAATAAGTAAAAACTGATGTTCAAAGGTTTGAATAAAGTAGAAAATGCTGGGGGGGGGTTTTCTTCGATTAAATGACTTACAATCAGACTTTGCTACAGAACAGTAACAAGTGACACGGTGAATATTATCAAATAATATCATAGGAAAGTGTGTAATAGACACACCCATCTACTATAGCAAAGTATGCAATAGCTACACCTGGTGCTGTCTGGGACTTGACAATAACACCTATGTAAATATAGGCATAGGACAAGAGTGTTGAGAGCAAGTACAAAGGCCTTTTTTCACATACAAAGGAGGCAGGAGGCGTGGCCTGATGGGTAAGTCACAGAGGGAGGGAAGTGGCCTCCTCTGAAAATCAATGAACATGTGGTGCAGCGACACGCCCCCTGCAGCTCTTCATACCTCTGTGAAGATGTGAGTCTGCCAGTTTCACAACATGAATATTACCACCATGACAAGAGGCCTCCTCAAGTTCACAGTCTTTCTGCTGTGGACTTCAGGTAATTAACAATAAAGGATTTCATTACAAGATTTTGCACGTGCAACAGTAAATATTTGCAGTAATCTTTCCTGTCATATTTACAGGTTGTATTGATGGGAGTGATGTCACCCAAGCCCCCATAATGTGGCGCAACGAGAGTGAACATGCATCGATAGACTGCAGCCACACGAAGGGTGGTACCTATTACCAGATGTACTGGTACCGACAGCTGCCGGGAGAAACTATGAGACAAATAGTATTTACTCAGGGAAGTAGCAACCATGATTTTGAACCAGAATTCAAGGGTGGTAAATTCTCTGCCAAGAAGCCCAACGCAACCCATGGGACGCTGACGGTGGGGACATTGGTGCCGGGAGACACCGGTGTGTATTTCTGTGCCGTCAGTGAGCACAGCGATGCAGACACACTCAGTCCCTGAACAAAAACCCCACAGCTCCACCATCCTGTTTCAGATACTGCAGGGGGGTGTCGAGAACCACAAATACACTTTGATTCATGTGTGAAAGTTGATATGGAGACACTCCCACCTGCAGCTCTTCATCTCTCTGCACTGAAAAAAAAAATCCAACTGAGATCATGACTTCATTTTAGAAAAAATGATCTGTCCATGCAGCTTGTTAAATTTACTTCTTGAAATCAGCTGGTTCCAGTGTAGAAATAAAAAGTTAAATTGAGTCAAAACAAACAGTCGTTTTTAGATCACATGACTTGAAATGAAACTTTGCTACAGAACAGTAACAAGTGAAACAGTGAATATTATCAAATAATATCATAGGAAAGCGTGTAATAGACACGCCCATCAAATACAGCAAAGCATGCAATAGCTACACCTGGTGCTGTCTAGGCAAGAGAATATCACATATGTAAATATAGGCATGTCACGTCACGTGACTAGAGTGTTGAGAGCATGTACAAAGGCCTTTTTTCACATACAAAGGAGGCAGGAGGCGTGGCCTGATGGGTAAGTCACAGAGGGAGGGAAGTGGCCTCCTCTGAAAATCAATGAACATGTGGTGCAGCGACACGCCCCCTGCAGCTCTTCATACCTCTGTGAAGATGTGAGTCTGCCAGTTTCACAACATGAATATTACCACCATGACAAGAGGCCTCCTCAAGTTCACACTCTTTCTGCTGTGGACTTCAGGTAATTAACAATAAAGGATTTCATTACAAGATTTTGCACGTTCAACAGTAAATATTTGCAGTAATCTTTCCTGTCATATTTACAGGTTGTATTGATGGGAGTGATGTCACCCAAGCCCCCATAATGTGGCGCAACGAGAGTGAACATGCATCGATAGACTGCAGCCACACGAAGGGCGAGCTGTACTTCCAGATGTACTGGTACCGACAGCTGCCGGGAGAAACTATGAGACAAATAGTATTTACTCAGGTAAATAGCGACCCTGTTTTTGAACCAGACTTCAAGGGTGGTAAATTCTCTGCCAAGAAGCCCAACGCAGCCCATGGGACGCTGACTGTGGGGACACTGGTGCCGGGAGACACCGGTGTGTATTTCTGTGCCGTCAGTGAGCACAGCGATGCAGACACACTCAGTCCCTGAACAAAAACCCCACAGCTCCACCATCCTGTCTCAGATACTGCAGGGGGGTGTCGAGAACCACAAATACACTTTGATTCATGTGTGAAAGTTGATATGGAGACACTCCCACCTGCAGCTCTTCATCTCTCTGCACTGAAAAAAAAAATCCAACTGAGATCATGACTTCATTTTAGAAAAAATGATCTGTCCATGCAGCTTGTTAAATTTACTTCTTGAAATCAGCTGGTTCCAGTGTAGAAATAAAAAGTTAAATTGAGTCAAAACAAACAGTCGTTTTTAGATCACATGACTTGAAATGAAACTTTGCTACAGAACAGTAACAAGTGAAACAGTGAATATTATCAAATAATATCATAGGAAAGCGTGTAATAGACACGCCCATCAAATACAGCAAAGCATGCAATAGCTACGCCTGGTGCTGTCTAGGCAAGAGAATATCACACATGTAAATATAGGCATGTCACGTCACGTGACTAGAGTGTTGAGAGCATGTACAAAGGCCTTTTTTCACATACAAAGGAGGCAGGAGGCGTGGCCTGATGGCGTAAGTCACAGAGGGAGGGAAGTGGCCTCCTCTGAAAATTAATGAACATGTGGTGCAGCGACACGCCCCCTGCAGCTCTTCATACCTCTGTGAAGATGTGAGTCGGCCAGTTTCACAACATGAATATTACCACCATGACACGAGGCCTCCTCACGTTCACACTCTTTCTGCTGTGGACTTCAGGTAATTAACAATAAAGGATTTCATTACAAGATTTTGCACGTGCAACAGTAAATATTTGCAGTAATCTTTCCTGTCATATTTACAGGTTGTATTGATGGGAGTGATGTCACCCAAGCCCCCATAATGTGGCGCAACGAGAGTGAACATGCATCGATAGACTGCAGCCACACGAAGGGTGGTACCTATTACCAGATGTACTGGTACCGACAGCTGCCGGGAGAAACTATGAGACAAATAGTATTTACTCAGATAAATAATGACCCTGTTTTTGAACCAGACTTCAAGGGTGGTAAATTCTCTGCCAAGAAGCCCAACGCAACCCATGGGACGCTGACGGTGGGGACACTGGTGCCGGGAGACACCGGTGTGTATTTCTGTGCCGTCAGTGAGCACAGCGATGCAGACACACTCAGTCCCTGAACAAAAACCCCACAGCTCCACCATCCTGTTTCAGATACTGCAGGGGGGTGTCGAGAACCACAAATATACTTTGATTCATGTGTGAAAGTTGATATGGAGACACTCCCACCTGCAGCTCTTCATCTCTCTGCACTGAAAAAAAATCCAACTGAGATCATGACTTCATTTTAGAAAAAATGATCTGTCCATGCAGTTTGTTAAATTTACTTCTTGAAATCAGCTGGTTCCAGTGTAGAAATAAAAAGTTAAATTGAGTCAAAACAAACAGTCGTTTTTAGGTCACATGACTTGAAATGAAACTTTGCTACAGAACAGTAACAAGTGAAACAGTGAATATTATCAAATAATATCATAGGAAAGCGTGTAATAGACACGCCCATCAAATACAGCAAAGCATGCAATAGCTACGCCTGGTGCTGTCTAGGCGAGAGAATATCACGTATGTAAATATAGGCATGTCACGTGACGAGAGTGTTGAGAGAAAGTACAAAGGCCTTTTTTCGCATACGAAGGAGGCAGGAGGCGTGGCCTGATGGCGTAAGTCACAGAGTCACGTAAATCACGAGCTGCCATGCAGGACGATGAAGTTCAAATCCAAATCTAGACAAAGTTTTTTTTCTTCATTTTTTAATTTTTTTTAATTTTTTTTATTGTTCCTAACCCTAACCATGTAGTTTTGCACATGGTTTCGTTTTCCCATAAAGCGTACAATAGACATGCACGTCCACTACAGCAAAACGTGTAATTGTCACGCTTACATAGCACAAGGCGTAGCCATCGCACATTTTGCTGTGATACTGGGCTGAAATAATTCTTAATTTTAGCAGTGAAAAAATGAAGGCCCAGAACAAGAGCATAAATAATTAATGTAAGAGGAAATTACTTCAAACTGGTCAACTTTGAACAAGTTGACATCTTGAAGCCAGCAGGCCAAAACCAGAATAACTTTTTTTAAACTAGACCTTAATCTTTACTTTTTGTGCTTCTGCTTCTGCTTCACACACACACACACACACACACACACACACACACACACACACACACACACACACACACCGGTGCTAAGATCATTTAACTTGGTTTGATCCACAGTTTTTGCAGTGCACACATGCGGAGACACTCCCACCTGCAGCTCTTCATATCTCTGTGAGGACGGATCTACTTACTGTCGAGTCTCTTAACCAAAGAACATGGAGGTCCTCGGCTGTTTCATACTTCTGCTGTGGATAACAGGTGAACTGAACTAAGACCTCACAGAGGCAGAAGATGGTTTTAAGTTTTCTATTTCAATTCTTTCATTATTAATTATAACTGTTACACACGCAGGTCTGGTGGATGGAAATGCCGTCACACAAATCCCCAAACTGTGCAAAGACCAGGGGGACAATGCAACGATTGACTGCAGCCACACAAAGGGAGCCAGCTACTTCCAGATGTACTGGTACCGACAGCTGCCGGGGGAGACCATGGAGCTGATCGTGTTCATGACCACATCTAGCCAAGACTTCGGAAAGTTCAGCACAGTGAAGTTCTCGGCCACGAAAACCAAAGCTGAGAGCGGGACGTTCACGGTGAAGAATCTGGAGGCTGCAGATCAAGGCGTGTACTTCTGTGCTGTCAGTGAGCACAGTGATGCAGAGACATGTGGAAGACGAACAAAAACCTCAGCAGTTATCTCTTGTCCTGTAGGAGGAGCTCAAGTGCAGCTGTAGATCATTCAAGAACATCATCCCACCTCCTTTTAAGCAGACTGACTCATTAATGATCCCAGCTGGTTTGAGCCACCTCACTGCAGCTCTCTGCAGGTACTGCACATAATAAAGAGGGAGCGGTTCAGTTCAAAGTAATGATTGCATGCGGAAACAGGACAGAAAACGTGACATTTTTTAACCCCCTGCAGGTCGAACTGATGGGAGCGACATCACCTAGACTCCTCAGCTGTGGATGGACGAGGGTCAGTCAGCCACGATATCCTGCAGCGCTTTACGTTTCGTTCAGGTTGGTGTTATTTTTAATCCTTCCATGAGGTGGCAGTAGTGAGCAGCGATAGTTCAGGTGGAGAATAAAGCACTGCCCACCTCCTGATGGGAGGGTTTACTCTCAGAGGAAATGTCAATAATCTGCAGAACTACAAACACAGCAGCAACAAGAAGGATGTCCTTAAATTCAGTCCTGAAACTCAACACGATGATCACTGGATTCTGCATCACTCTGAACTTTTTACTGGTTTCAGGTAACTTTACTTTCAGGTAACTGATCTTGTTTTACTCGCAGTGCTTCGTTGTATAATGTCGTGTGGTTTGTATTTTCTCCACAGGTTCCTCCCTCAGTGACCGAGTCCACCAGACTCCAGCTCATATGCACATACAACAAGGACAAACAGCCACATTCAACTGCTCACACAGTATCAACAACTACGATAACATCCTCTGGTACAAACAGTCCAACCACATGCAGCCCGTTTACCTCGGATACATGAACGTAGACACCGGATACCCAGAGTCTGGACTGGATGTGGATATCAGTGGGAGAGCAGATAAAGATGAAACCTGCACGTTAACTGTTAAATCTCTCAGCCTGATCAGCAGTGCCGTTTACTTCTGTGCTGCTAGATACCACAGTGCTGCACGTCTCTGTTCCTGCAGTACAAAAACTACATCAGTTATTTTTAATGCACAGTGGAGCAAAGCTTTTTATACAAGGAGGATTTTAAACTGTTTTCTGAAAGCTACGTAGTAAAGGTTTCTAACGACTGCAGCAATGTGGTCTGAAATTATTGTTCTAATTAAAACTGCAAAACCGACTGTTAATATCATCCAAACAGGCGATTCGGGAGTTTATAGAACACAAGTTATCAGAAAATATTGATTAAAAAAAAGCTGCATGATGTCTGCAGGACCATAAAGTTATAAAGTTATGTTAGCAGAAACTGATGTTTTTAAATAAATGGTTTAATTTCAGGACAACATCCTCAAAAATAAATGATTTGATAAATTGCATGACTTTGAAAAAAAAAAAAAAAAAAAAAAAAAAAAAAAAAAAAAAAAAAAAAAAGGTCTGCAAACTGTATTTGTTCAGACTTGTAATAAAAAAACATTTATTCTACTAGAAAACCAGCGTTTCAGGTTCAGTTCAGGTTGGTGTTATTTTTAATCCTTCCATGAGGTGGCAGTAGTGAGCAGCAGTAGTTCAGGTGGAGAATAAAGCACCGCCCACCTCCTGATGGGAGGGTTTACTCTCAGAGGAAATGTCAATAATCTGCAGAACTACAAACACAGAAGCAACAAGAAGGATGTCCTTAAACTCAGTCCTGAAACTCAACACGATGATCACTGGATTCTGCATCACTCTGAACTTCTTACTGGTTTCAGGTAACTTCTTTCAAACTCGAAAACTTTTCCAGTTTTCATAATTCACCCTCATAGTCTTAAATTATAAAATGTTGTGTGTTTGGTTGTTTTTCTACAGCTTCCTCGCTCAGTGACCAAATCCACCAGACTCCGGTCCAGATTTACAAAAATCCCGAAGGATCAGTAGAAATCCACTGTTTACACGGTATCAAAGACTACGACCGGATTCTCTGGTACAAACAGTCACAGGACAATCAGCTGCAGCTGCTGGGAAACATTTTGGGAGACACTGGATACCCAGAGTCTGGACTGGATGTGGATATCAGTGGGAGTGCGAATATAAACCAGATCTGCACGTTAACTGTTAAACAGCAGTGCCGTTTACTTCTGTGCTGCTAGATACCACAGTGCTGCACGTCTCTGTTCCTGCAGTACAAAAACCACATCATCACTGTGATCTTATCACAGAAATACCCTGAAATAACCACGGTGTTACACATCACTGCTCCTCAATACAGAAAATTATTAAAGAGAGGAGACTGTGTCCGAGAACATCTAATTAAATCTCAGCTGTTTGACTCCGCCCCCTGCTGCAGCGTGCTCTCGTCCGTTTCCCCGGCGAGTTCATCTCCATTTATTATCGTGTGAACAGAACAAACCCTTAAAAAGCAGACAAATATAATTAGAAAAATTTCTCCAATTCAACCAAATTGAAGTTTCTTGATTTTCATATTGTCAAAGTCAAAGTCAAAGAAAACCTGCAGCCGCCTTGATCTCACGACGTTATCGTTGACCACGTTAAATGACGTCAGTTAAGGAGGATCAACTATGACTCCTCCCATCGAGGGTTAACTCGGAGAGGAGGTTAGAAATAATCAGTCCGACTGCCGACACCTTAAAGGAAATAATGAACACTGTTTCTTTTTCTGTAAAATAACATTCAGAAAAGAGAAAATGTTCGTCTTCTTACTCTGCATTCCTCTCAACTCCATTCTGGTTTCAGGTAATTCAAGTTTCCAACTAAATCTATCTGCAGATTTTTATTTCTTTATGCTGATGTTGCATTTTCTGACCAGGCTCCTCTCTCAGTGATAAAGTCCACCAGAGTCCGGCTGCCGTGTTCAAGAATCACAGAGAAAACGCCGTAATTAACTGCTTGCACAACATCGACAGCTACAACCAAATCCTCTGGTACAGACAGGCCAGCGACAGACGTCTGCAGTTTCTGGGGTACATGTTTATGACCTCATCAAACCCAGAGACGGGGCTGAACGTGACGATGAACGGCAGCGCAGATCAAAACAAAAACTGCACGTTAACCATCGAAACGTTGGACAGCAGTGCAGTTTACTTCTGTGCTGCTAGTCTCCACAGTGAAACACATCGCTGCTCCTCAGTACAAAAACCTCATCGTCATCATCACACGTTTTATCTCTGTAGCTCACAGCCTCCTGCACCTGCCATCCAACCAATATTATAATGAGGGATTGAAGTGGGCGGTGCTGAAAGCTCCCATCATAAACAGCAGCATCCTCAAACATGCAGATCATCACCACGATGGCTCGAACACTCATCACATTTATCGTCTCGTCTCTGTGGCTTCAAGGTACGACAGCTTCTCATCACTTTTATCAACAGTGGAGGTGAAATATTCAAGTTTAAATCTGCACTTTCGTGTCACTGGTCGGTGTCAGGATGTGATCCAACACCCTAAGGTCAGCTGGAGTTTCGTCTCCAAGCATGCGGTGATGAACTGCAGCCACAACAAAGATAAAGGTCACAACCAGATGTACTGGTTCCGGCAGCGTCCGGGGGAGACCATGAGCCTGGTCGTGTACACCGTGTTCGGAGGGCCGCCCGACTTCGGCGGGTCGTTCCCGAAAACAAAATACACAGCCACCAAGGAAACCATCGAGAGCGGCACTCTTACTGTGAAAAACCTGCTGCCGGAGGACAGCGGCGTGTACTTCTGTGCCGTTAGTCAACACAGTGATGTGAGAGCTGTGAGAGGCTGAACAAAAACTGATCACTAATCAGAAATGTCTTTAGAAATGACAGGAGTTTCATGTTCTTCCAGTAGGTGGTGCTGCAGCTCCAGAAATACTCCACTCTGTCCTCTGTGCTCACTCAGACAGGAAGTCAACATGCTGAGTTATTTTATCTCTGCTCCTTGGTAAATGACCTTTATCATCCAGAGATCGCTCCTCATCTCTACTTACGTTAATCCACTTTTATTCCCTCTAAGTGTTTCTCTGTGTGTTAAAGTCCACCAAACTCCTGCAGCAGCTCTCAGAAACCTCTGAGACCAAAAAAGTAAAGGTTTTCGTAGCTTCTGGGTCTGAAAAATGAGGACTACGCAAAGTGCCTTAAGCTGCAATACCACCGAGTGCCACTAGAGGTTGGCTACAAAAAGCCTCCGGCTCCATAAACTCCCATTCAACTTCTCTCATCAAATCAATAAAATGTCTCCACCAGTTATCTCTGTGTTGTTAGCTAAAGTCACTCCTTCTTATTAGTTTTTTGGCGGTCCATCTGAAAATAATCCGTCATTAATTCTATAATAAGCCTCAAAAAGTAGTATTTTTGGGGGTTCGTCTGTTTGATTGGCAGGCCTGTGGTGCAGTCAGGTTACAGCTATCGGTGGGCGGGACGTAGTATCGTCAGGTTTCCAATCAGATTGAGTCAGATCCACCAATAGCTCCTCCCCCGGCTCGCCCAAATAGCGTCACTTCCTGCTCCAAACTGCTCCGAATTAGCGAGATGGTGACGGACAGAATCTGTAAAGCTCAGTAGAAGCATCAGTCGAACCAAATCCCTCCAACTCTGACATGCATGTGATCGAAGTCAGCATGATTCCTCTTCTCTTTTTCTGCTGCCTCGCAGGTATTTGCACACATTATCTCCTGTGATTGTGGTTTCATTAAATCTACCACCTGTATGATGGTTTATTTTCTGTCTGTGTCCAGGCGTCTGTCTGACTGTGAAGGTCCATCAGTCTCGCTCCGATCTCGTCACTACAGCCGGCGGCAACGTGCAGATTTTCTGCAGCCACGATAAAACGGACTTCAGGCTGATGCTGTGGTACCAGCGCTCACCCGGAGACACGACCATGAAGCTCATCGGGTATCTGAACTACAACACCGACACGATGGAGGACAAGTTTAAAGACCGCTTCAATATCGCCGGGGACTTACGTGGGGATGACAAGAAGAACGGCTCTCTTAGTATCAAAGTAGAAGGACGAGAGCAGAGTGGAGTTTACTACTGCGCGGCGAGCCTAGCACACCGACAGAAGATCCCCTCTGAACAGTACAAGAACTGAACATGTGCTGTGCTGGTGATCAGAGCGGCTCCCGAGCAGCTGCCTCTCTGTGGCTGAATCTCATGCAGGATTAAAGAGGCAGAAACACTCTCGACTTTTAAGGTGAAACTTTCTTATTTGATAAAGGTTGAGCTGGTTCCTCGTTTGGCTCCGCTGTTACAGGCCCGGACTGCTGGGAGACTTCCCATGATGCTCCTCTCCTCTCTCTGTCACATTATGGTCTCTCTACGTGGTTCCCCTCACTTGTGTGGTTTTGTGCTTTATATTTGCCGATATCCCTGAAGCTGCACGTCTCTGGTCTAACTGTTTATGTCTTGTCTCTCTATGCTGTTTTTGTCTCTCTCTGCTCTCCCATCACTCTAACTGCTTCTATGGGAGGTTTTTCTCCCTGTTAAACGGGAGGTTTTTTTTCCCTTCCAGCTGCTGCTCACGTGGGAACTGTTGAATTGTTGGGTTCCTCTGCCCTCCTCAGTTATTTGCAAGTGAGCAGATCTGATTTGGTGGATCCAGACATCACCGACCTATCTGGCATGGGTTGCTGTGGTAACGACGTACGCGCAGCTACGCTGGTGACATCACTTTCCGACACGGAGGACTGTTTATTTCAGCTTCTGTCCGAGGAGTGTTGTTATTGTTGTCCTCTGCAGCGCAAAAATCGGCACTCGTTGATAGCTCTGTTAGCGGTAGCATCAATCCTGCTCACTCTGTCTCTCTTAAAATGACAACATCACCCACCGTGTGTCGCGCTGCGAGTGACGCAAGAAATCCGATCTGAGCCGGCAGATGAGACGCATTTGCGGAAAACTGAAATAATAAATAAAATAAAATTGAATGCTATGTAATTGGTTCGGTTAAGTTTAACTCTGCATGTTATTTAAGTACTAGAAAAAAAAAGAAGTGAACATCACCAATAACAACAGACACCGTCCTCCATCTTTATGAAAGGTGACCTGCTCTTTTCTGCCACCAGGAGCTGCATAAAGGCACATCATCATCATCATCATCATCATCATTATATCCTGTAGCTTGATGACCTAAACCTAGAAGAGAATGCACCATTAAAGCCACAAGTGACAGAAACATCAAACTCCTCCCAGCGAGCTGCGTTTTCCACTGCAGTGATGGTTTCTTCATCACTTCCTCTTCCTCCTTCCACCTCTGACATCTCAGCTGAAGCCCTTCTCATCGTGAACGAAACTCAGCCTGATCTGACATCTGATATTTTGCTCTAAAATGATCGTCCCTCTAATTTTCTGTTTCCTACCAGGTCAGAATTTTCTAATTTACATTAATGCATTTAAATGTGGAGATGTTAATTCAATTTATCGTCCATCATACTTTAAATAACTTCTCTTTTTTTCTGGGTCCAGGTGTTTGTTTGAGTCTTGAGGTCCGTCAATCTCCCTCACATCTGATCTCTGAACCTGGACCCAGCGTTCAGATCGTCTGCAGCCACGACAGAACAGACTTCTTTATGATGCTGTGGTACCAGCGCTCACCCGGAGACACCAACATGAAGCTCATCGGGTATTTGTACTATAAAGCCGTCACAATGGAAGAAACATATAAAAACGACTTTAATATCTCCGGAGATCTGACCGGAAGCACAGCGAAGAACGGCTCTCTGTCGGTGAAAGTGTCAGGACCGGAGCAGGGAGCAGTTTACTACTGCGCAGCTCGAGAAGCACGACGACGAAAAGCCCGTCTGAACTTTACAAAAACTGAACGAGCTTTTATCAGCAGTGGAAGAAACTGATGTCACACACCTGCTGCTGTGGTCGCAGCGTCTCGCCCTCACTTCACTTTTTTTTTTAAAGATAATCATGGCATCACACTGCGGAGACGGCTCGTCCTCACACAACCTATTTTTATAAGAAACGCAGAGTTATTAAGCACCCAAATGGGAAACATGGTGGACTGTGTTTGTTTTCACTTTTCATTAACAGCTCATTTATAATTAATACAATTAATTCCTATGAATAAATAAATAATATTATAATTAAATTTAATAATAAAACTAATACATTTGTTGTAATATCACGCATACATTTTTACTTTTCATTGATAACTAATTTATAATGAAGTATTTAATATAATTAATCAAATTAATATAAATAATGATCATATAATTAAATACATAATTCCTATAATGAAAGAATAAATAATTGTTTTTTTAAACTATCAAATAATTGAATGATTCAATTACATAATAGGCTAATTTATACATTTTTAATTTCATTTTAATATCTTCTCTTTTTCTCCTTTATACGATTTAAAGCTTTAAGTTGTGGTGAGGTACACTATTTGTAATGTTTTATGTGTGGAAATTAATAATACAAAAAAAAAAAATTGGCTGGTGCGATTGTGCTTTTTTTTGGGTAAAGATGTCAAAAGTTAAACATCCTTTCTGGAGGAATCAGATAAAAGAAAGAGTGTACACAGATAAACTATGAATCTGCTCCTCCTCTTCCTTCTTGGTCTCCATCACCTCCCCTCTCTTCTTCTTCCTCCTCCTCCTCCTCCTCAGTTCAGTGATGAAGCTCTACCAGCAGAGACCCTGTCACCACTGAAACTCTGCTCTCCTCTCAGATCTCTACATGATGATCAGACTTCTCTCCTGTTGTTTCCTCGCAGGTAAGAACTTCTTCACTGAGAGAGAAGATGCTCGCTCTCCTTTTAAACCCTGAACGTGTCCCACTCTGCTCCCAGCAGGTGTTTGTCTGGGGGTTCAGGTCCATCAGTCTCCCTCTGCTCTCATCAGAAAGGAGGGCGATGGCGTTCAGCTGATCTGCAGCCACGGACAGAGCGACCTCAGAGTGATGCTGTGGTACCAGCAGCCGGCCGGAGACGCCGCTCTGAAGCTCATCGGATACGGATACGTAGAGTTCAAAGACGACGGCGTGGAGGAGGCTTTCAGAAAACATGTTAAATTAGCTGGAGATTTGAGCGGAGACAAAAAAAATGGTTCACTTTCCATCATCAATCTAACAGCACTCAAACACACCGCTACGTATTTCTGTGCAGCCAGTAAACCACAGTGGATCAGACACTTGTCTGCTCTTGACAAAAACCTCCTCCCCTCCTCTGAATGGGAGTTGAATGCACTTTACATCAACAGCTTTTCATTAATAATCACCAGCAGTTATTATTACCCAGTCCTCTGGAGGAAATGTCCAAAAAAATTGCAGGGACATGAACAGGCAGCATTTCTGTGCAATAAACACGACAAACAATAAAATTAAAAAATAAATAAAAGAGTCATCAGACTGGATGTTATGGGGAGCAGCGAGCGGTGGATCTGACTGATCTGATTGGAAACCTGACGATACTACGTTCCACTCACCGATAGCTGTAACCTGACTGCACCACAGGCCTGTCAACAAAACAGACACGCCCCCAAAAACACGTCTTTTTGAAGCTTATTTTCTAATAAATGACGGATTATTTTCAGATGGACCTCCAGAAAACTAATAAGAAGGAGTGACTTTAGCTAACTACACCGAGATAACTGGTGGAAAACATTTATTGGCTTTGTATTTGATGAGAGAAGTTGAATGGGAGTCTATGGAGCCGGAGGCTTTTTGGAGCCGACCTCGAGTGGCACTCGGTGGTATTGCAGCTTAAGACACTTCTGCATCGGACTCGTTTTTGTGATCTGGAAGCTATGAACACTTTTATACAATCTATGGAAAATAGACAAAAGTTAATGTTAAACAAAGCTCTGACATTCAACAAGAAGGCGTCCGTTCATCACTGCGAAGTGTTACTTCACTCTCAAAAGAAAAAACAAAAAAAAGGGGAAAAACATTGAATATTTACTTGGTCAGTCTTTTTTCTTTCATGAAGTACTCGTTTGAATACCACATCACATTAAGAAGTCACGTCTAAAGTTGAGAAGAACACAAACAGAGGCAGGTCACCTGATAGAGGTCATGTGAGGAGATAAAAAGGAAGGAGGCGGGGCTTGGTGACAAAAGGCAGCTCCTCGGGCTCCTTTACAAAAAGTTGGAGACAAATGGCATCAAACTCACGCCTGCATCAAACCTGCAGTCTGCTTTCACACAGTTTACCCTCCCCGAGACAAACTCAAGACACTCAGCACCTCAAGACTGTGAAACCAAAGACTTCCACGTCTGCAGAGAGCAGAGGTTCTGACATCATTTCCTCCCTGCAGATGTAAAGTTGATTAAACAGTCAAAATGACTCCAGGCATCACCACCTCCACTCTCTTTATCCTCTGGGCTGCAGGTAAAGTCCACAAAAGACACAATCTGGCAATATTTCTGGTGTTTAAAACCTTTATAATGTCGAATTTAACTTCTGATTTTCAAGTTTTAAGGCCTTTAAAACATACAAAATATAGCTACTTTAAATTAATTCATGACAAATGTGTTTCCTCCTCTCTGTGTGTTTCAGGGGTTTGTGAGTCCGTTCTGATCACTCAGTGGCCTCGTTACATCTCCAGCCCTCCCAACAGACCTGTAGAAATGCAATGCTACCAGAACGACACCGACTATCAGTACCTGTACTGGTACCGACAGCTCAGAGGAGACACTTTTCGGTTGATGGTGGTCATCGTAGTCGGCAAGGCAACCTTCGAGGAGGGTTTCAAGTCTGGTTTCGAGGCAAAGAGCTCGACCGAGAAGCAGTGGTCTCTGACGATCAACAGCGCGAAGCAGCCAGACGAGGCGGTCTATCTGTGCGCTGCCAGTGTGCACGGTGCCGCGGCACAACTCAGCGCTGCGACAAAAACATGCAGCGGGGAGGCCGTTTATTCTGACACCTGACTCTCAGAGGATCATCCAATAAAGGAAGCAACAAAACCACAGTGTGGAGATTAAATCAGCCAACATCATTCATCATTTCTGCCTCTAAAATGTTGTTTTTCCTTGACGTCATGTTGCGAATCGATCTGACCGACAGGTGGAGGCAGAGCACGCAGCATGAACACACAGCAGCCTCCCTCTTCACAAAGGAGCCTTCTTATACTGTCAGAAACACTCATTCTCACCTCACTGCCTGACGATGTCTGCACCTGTGAAAACCTTCATCTCCGTCTTCATCTGCTTCTCATGTAAGGACTTTAAATTTCATCTCAAACTTGCTGTGCATGAAGTTAAATATTAATACTGACTCCTCGTGTGCTGTTGGTTCGTCCACAGGTCAGGTGAGCGCCGTTAAATTCCAACAATATCCTCCTCTGATAGCGAAGCAGGGCAGCAAGGTCCACGTTAAATGCAGCCACGATGATACATCTCTCATATTAATGCTCTGGTACCAGCAGAGAAAGGAAAACACCTCGATGACGCTCATTGGTTACGGATACGAAAACTCCCAAAACTACGAGGGTCAGTTTAATGAGCAGTTCGAGCTGACCAGACGGGGCGTAACAGAAGGAGCTCTGGTCCTCACCGCGAACCTGTCGCACTCTGCAGTTTATTACTGCGCTGCCAGCACACAGTGATGCGGTTTAATGCCGCTGCCTCACTAAAAACCCTCGTCTTGTTCCTCTAAACGAGGCGCGCACACACATGGAAGCTGTATCTTTTTTCTTTCTCTTTGCAGAATCTCAGTGAAGCAGCAGCACAGACCTGCAGGATGTCTCCCGCTCTGGCCGGATTTCTCCTCCTCTTACTTCCATGTAATTTCAACTTTAAATGAACTTTAAAGCCAGCAATTTAACGCTTGATCCACAGCAGCATCACCTCTGCTTTTGACCCCACAGATCCAGCGGAGAGCGTGACCTTCACGAAGTCTCCTCCGATAATCGCCAACGCCACGGAGAGTGTGGCTTTTACATGCAGTCACGATGACGCTACTCTCAACGTAATGCTCTGGTACCAGCAAACAAAGAGCCTGATGAACCTCATCGGATACAGCTACACCGGCAGCGACCCAAACTATGAGGAACAGTTTAAAACTCGGTTTAAGATCACGAGAAAAAAAGTCGATGCAGGCGGGCTGATAATTGACAAGGCGAGTCTCTCAGACTCGGCTGTGTATTTCTGCGCTGCCAGTACACAGTGATGTGGTCGAAGGAGACGCCGTCACTAAAAACCTTCCTCTTCTATGGTGTTGCCTCAGTACAGCTGCCGTCGGTAGCTCTCACGGAGAGTACAATACTTCATCTACAATGTCTTCATAGCACAAGAATGCAGGTATTTATAATTAAATAAAGCTTGTTTTGCACAAACGGAGCGCTGCAGCGTTACGTGCAACCGTGAATTCGTCCCCCAGAGTCAGACGGTCAACACAGAGTTCTACCGGGACCTTCTGTTAGCGCCATTAGCTGGTCGCTAACTTGAGGTTAGCTGTTTTTTTCAAGCAAAATTAGCTGTTTGTTAGTTTTGTTGTTAAGTTGAGTTTAGCTGTATTTTAGGAACATGATCTGTTTCTTAGCTTTACTGGCAGGTTGTTAGCGTTTGCAGCTCGTTGTTAACTTGAGTTGAGCTGCGTTTTAGCAACATTAGCTGTTTGTTTGCTTTATTAGCTGGTTGTTAGCATTGTTAGCTGGTTGTTACTTGCCTTTAGCCGTATTTTAGCAACATTAGCAGGTTGTTAGCAATTGTAGCCGTTAGTTAACTTGAATTTAACCGGGTTTTTTTTTTTTAGCAAAATTAGCTGTTAGCTTTGTTAGCTGGTTGTCAGACCGTCACCACCGAGTTGTACTGGGAGCTTCTGAGGCGTCTGAGGTTAAAACATTCGCTGCGAACCACCTGACCTGCGTCGCCGTGGCAACAGGCTTCCCCAACATGACAACACGCCTGATAAAACAGCGCGTTGAAAACAAAGAATTCAAGAATTCTTTTGATCACAACAATCACAAAAAAAACAACCCGACAGCTCCACAACTGTGAGGCCAAAATGAAAAAACCTGAAGCTGATAAGAAACACAGAGAAAAACAGAAATACAGAAAGTCTCCATTATCAGGCCAGAATGACAATTACTTCCACCTGCTCTTAATAATCAGTGAAACAGTAAATAAGTCAGCCTTGTAACACTGATGTTATAGAGCTTGTTAAAATAACTCCCAACTGCAACTACACCAAATGTTTTCAGCCAACTTCAAACTTGAAGTGACGTGAAATTTTAAATTTGTTTGCTTGAACCAATCGATGGCTCTCCTGCAGAAACGTGACCCTGCAGCAGCTGATCGGCGTCTTCTAAGATACAACTGATGTAGAGAAACCCTGAGACAAAATGTGTAAAGACTTCCTGGTAAAAGAAGCAGAGGAGCAGTGGGAGGATCTGAAGTTACACCTGCAGCTGTTGAGGAGCAGAAGACGAACTGTCTGATCACAGTGTCAATGAACATCCTGATGATTTTCTCCAATAAGAAGATTCCTGTTCAGTGTTTTCATGAAATGCTTTTCGTGATATCGTTTGTTTGAAATTGTTTTCCTGTTTTCCAGGTTTCTGTCTCGGTGTAATAATCCACCAGCCTCCATTTTTACTGGGGCGGAAAGGAGACAAGACGACGAACAGTATTACCACATGTCCTGGTACAGACGCAGCAGCAGCGGGGGAATACAGCTCGTAGCGTATTCTCTCGGTAAAGACGCGTGGAGCATCGGCGCCGCTTTCGGCAGGTGGAAGTTCACCATGTCGCGCCCGTCAACGCTGAACATGCAAACTAAGATTCAATAAAACTAATGAGACATAAAGCGTGATGAACTCCATTAAACTGATATCAGACCTGCCGCCGCACAGTTCAGTTTGTGAAACACCACAAAGCCGATGTGATCAGATAACTGAGCAGGTGTCAACAGGTTTATACAAGCCATTCAACACTGTGATGTCTCGTGTGTGTGTGTATCTCACTCTGTCTTCAAGTCTGAAACTTCTTTTATGAACAAAAAAAATGAATCAGTCTGCAGCTTTAAGATTAAATAAATCAACTGGTTCACACTGACCTCTACAGCGTTCACCTGGGATTACACTTAGAGATGTGGTAGTAAGTATGTAAAAGGAGAGACCGTGTAAACCAGATGTTATTAAACTGTATGCATCATATTATAGCTTATTAAAGCAGGAATAAAAAGGAATTAAACTGTTACTGCTGTTCATGTAGTTTGATGATAATATTCCTAAAATCACAGAGTGATACGTTAAGATGTTTTCATAGAAAGTTTGGAGAAAAATATTTAGATATCTGCTGAACATAACATCTGTGCACAAAAAAATTTGAACATTTTCATGACAAATCTCAGTATTATTCTGCTAAATAACTAATAATGCAATAAAATATGAGAAGAAATGCAATTTAAATTAATCAAAACTGTATAAAAATATATCTTAAGTTTTGGATTAAACATATTTTCCACTGCACAACAGCAATATTGTTTGACGTAATAACTGATTATAAGATTCTTCCTCTCATCATTTATCATTAGTATTCTTACATAATGACTTGTTGCCAATCATGATGGCATCAAATAAAAACTGATGCAGTCACTTGTTGTCGTTTACAGTTTTATGGCCACTTGGTGGCAGCAGAACAAACTGTAAACAATAACAACATACTGGAGATACTGTGAATACAATAAATACACTGACATACTGTAGATACTGTACATACAGTAAGTACTGACATACTGTAGGTACTGCACATACAGTAAATACACCGACATACTGTAGATACTGTACATACACTAACATACTGTAAATACAATAAATACACTGACATACTGTAAATACAGTAGATACACTGACATATGGTAGATACTGTACATACAGTAAATACTGACATACTAGATATACTGACACACGGTGTTGACCATCTACACAGCTGACACAGAGCTGCTGGTCAGGAAGTATTTACAACAATGAAAGTAGCAAAACAAGTTGCAACCAAGGAGCTTCAAAAAAAGTCAAAACAACCTTATACAGTCAAGACAAGACTGCAGAATAAGGTAACAACCTGTAGCTTCATCAATACGACTGATACCTTTCATATTACACTTAGTCATTCGAGCCTTCGTTAATGTAAAACATTTGAAGAGTGCAGCTTAATTATTTTGACTAAAAGACATTTTATTCTGTGTGATTGAAAGAATAAACACTGTTCACTGATGAAAAACCTGAAACTCCATGAACAGAAAAACACACTGAAACAGACACTTTCTTCCCGTCAATCTGCAAACTCGCAGGTGTTTTCAGGACAAAACTTGTCACTGCAACCAACAACCTACTGCACATTTATAAATCATACACAACTCCACCGATGCAGCTTATAAACACACTGACCACTGTGAAAAAAAACTTGCCAACATTTTTCCAAACAGCAAGAAGCCAGCGGGCTGCAAAGGGCTCTCTCTCCAATATTTGATAAATCTATAGTAGTTTTACAAGTTTTTAGTCATCCAGTCTTTGAAGTCTTCACTTTGAAGCCAAACCTCTTGTCATTTACATTTTCGTGTATGGTTCCCTTCATAAGCAGCTACAAGAAAAAGCATCTCTTTACTGAAGTGGCCACTTGTTGACAAACAGAAAGAGGACAAAACCACTCAGGCGATATGAGAAACACGTGAAATAAGGCAATTTAAAAATAAAAAAAAAAAAGACATGAAAAATATAATATTTTGATAAATGGTAACTAAAATTTAAACATGCAAACTAAAATTCCCTGATATTCCACGATTTAGAGCAAAAAAGGGATAACATTTCCAGACTCTTGTATGTCTGGAGAAGAGCTCTAAAAATGTCCTAAAAAAAAATCAAAAGCATCTGTCACATCTGTCAGTAAACGCTGATATCCGATTGGATGAAGAGCGGTGACCAGCAGTGATGTCACTTCCAGCAGCTACAAATAAACACAAACTAAAAAAAAAAAAAAACCCAGTTGAGATGGAGGCTGAGATACGGAGGAGCTGGGTGGGGGGAGGAGACCCCAGAACACAGCAGGTTTTTGTGTGATGCTTTTTCACCGTGGGGACAGGGGGCCACGGTGATACAATCCTATAGAGGCGCCGTACAAAAACCTGCTCCCGCTGACATGCAGCGTTTGGACGGCTGCATGCGGCTGGTGGAGCAGAGAGGTGGATGGCCTGAAGGAGGGGAGGATGGAGGCACACTCCACCTTCAAAAAGTCTCTTTATGTGGAGAAATTTAGCTTTTTAACAACTTTTAATTCACATCTGCAGCATCAGGATGTTTGTTTGACTCCTCAGAACCAACGTGGACACGATGAAGGTCGGCCTGCAGGTTTACTCCCTCCTCATCCTCTGGGTTAGTAAAGTGCGTCCGAAGCGGAGGATTGTGGGACGTTTTGGGACGTTTTGGTTGAGGAGGGTTTCAGTGTGACAATGGAGCTGAAGCTTACTTTGGAAAAGGAACCAAACTGTCTGTTTTGGGTAAGTTGGAGCTCCACAGCTTCAGGTCACTGAGCTGGACTTCAAATATTCAAACAGAGGAAATGTTGGTGTGAAAGTGAAGCAGAGAAACGTGAAATATTGAGCTGGAGTCAGAGCGCTGTGTCCAACACTGATCCTGCTTACTTTGGACCAGGAACCAAACTCTCTGTTTTAGGTGAATATTCTACTCTAATACTAAATTTTATGTTAATCAGATCATTGGTGTCGACAGAAAAATCAGTGAAGACTTTCTGAAGATAATTGTGGAGCAGAAAGAGTTTCATGTTCAGTATTTTCTCACCGTGACAACACCAATGAAGCTTACTTTGGAAAAGGAACGAAACTGACTGTTTTAGGTGAGTGAAGGACGATTCAAATAAAACTTAATCTTCAGCTGCAGTGGTGCAGAAAGAATCAGTTCAGCTCAGTACTTTTTGATATTAAGCTTCAGCGCTGTGCCAATAACGAAGCTTATTTCGGACAGGGAACAAAACTGACTGTTCTCGGTGAGTAAAACTTTCCTCTGATGAATTCAGATCTTAAAACATATTAAAGGAAATCTGTTGTTTGTAGGAAAAAGTTGTGTCTGAAGTGCAGCATAATCCAAAAACAACTTAACATAAAGATGTGAAGTAAAGCAGCATGTTGAGCTGTTTTGAGAACTGATCCAGTTCACTGTGACTCTGGTGCTGGTGAAGCTTACTTCGGTGGAGGAACAAAGTTAACTGTTTTAGGTAAGACACATAAAAAGCTTCGTTTCAGCTCGCTGCTTTTTGTTCTGAAGTCTGAACACTGTGTCAGTACGAAGCTTATTTCGGCCAGGGAACCAAACTGACTGTTCTTGGTGAGTGAGACACAAAACGTACTTCTAATGAATGCACTTTTTAAAGTAAAACTACCTGAAACAGATCTGTTTCCTGGAAAAAATGTCATCGCTATTATTTAACTTGTAAAAAAACAAAAAAACAGACAGAAGTGCAGCAAATGTTGGTTTTAGATTTAAAGAAAAGGAACATTTGACACAAGAAATTGAATTTTAAAGGAAGCAGAAAGTAAAGAAGCAGCATGTTGAGCTGTTTTGAGAACTGATCCAGTTCACTGTGACACTGGTGGTTATGAAGCTCATTTCGGTGGAGGAACTAAGTTAACTGTTTTAGGTAAGAAAATAAGAAATAATGAAAAAACAGCATCGTTTCTTTAAGTCATTAGATCTATGTTAAGTTCAATGAAATGCTCATAAAGTTGAATTCAAGCTGGGAACAAAACAGGATGCTAATTAAAATTTTGTTTTGCAAAAGTTTTGTAAAAAATGAAGCTGTCATTGTTGGTTTTTAAAGTAAAGTTACATGTAAACCAAAAAAGAAAGACGTAAAGTAAAAGCAGCATCTGGAGCAGTTTTGAGCTCTGATCCAGTTCACTGTGACTCTGGTGTTAATGAAGCTCACTTCGGTGGAGGAACAAAGTTAACTGTTTTAGGTAAGATACACACAGTTTTGTATTTACAGTCTATGAAAAGGTCGGTAATAAAATAAATGAGATCAGGTTTCTAGCCGTCATCGCTCTGAAGCTCTTTACAGTTTCAGCTCGCTGCTTTTTGTTCTGAAGTCTGAACACTGTCAGTACGAAGCTTATTTTGGCCAGGGAACCAAACTGACTGTTCTCAGTGAGTGAGACACAAAACGTACTTCCAATGACTACACTTTTTTAAAGTAAAACTACCTTAAACAGATCTGTTTCCTGGAAAAAATGTCATCGCTATTATTTAACTTGTAAAAAAATAAAAACAGACAGAAGTGCAGCAAATGTTGGTTTTAGATTTAAAGAAAAGGAACATTTGACACAAGAAATTAAATTTTATAGGAAGCAGAAAGTAAAGAAGCAGCATGTTGAGCTGTTTTGAGAACTGATCCAGTTCACTGTGACTCTGGAACTGAAGCTCACTTCGGTGGAGGAACTAAGTTAACTGTTTTAGGTAAGAAAACATTTTAAACTTCATTAACTGTTGTTCAGGAGGGATTTTAACTGAAGCTGTAACTTTAAATCTAAATAGTGAAGTAGAAAAAGTGTCCACATGTCAGGCAGAAGGAGACAAAGTGTGAATAATCTGCAGGTGTCTCAGATGAACAGCGGCAGCAGGAAGAGTTTGTGTCACAGCAGAAAGTCTCTGTGCTCCAACAGGGAGGCTTACTTTGGAGCTGGAACTAAACTCACTGTTTTAGGTAAGAAAGCTTCAAACTAAAGAGTCCAGCTGAGCTTCAATCTCATGATAGTCATCAGTTTATTATTACAGGAAACATTCAGAATACTCTTGATAGATGTTTTATTGTGATGGAGGTCAACAAAGTCCTGATTTTAAACGTGTGAAAGAACTTGATGTAAAAGTTTGTTTGTGCAGAAAAAAAACAGGAAAAGCTTTGAAACATTTTGGCTCGACGCCCAGATTATTCCTCTCACAGCCTCTTTTGATCACATCTGTGAAACACTGTGAGCTCTCAGTCTGAGGCTCACTTTGGAGCTGGAACTAAACTCACCGTTTTAGGTAAGATGGTAAAAATCATTCACGGAAAAATAGAACGAGAACGGAAAATTGCTTGTTTGGCAGTAGTTGCATTTTTCTTATTTATCTTTAGCTTATAAATTTATCATCAGTTTAATTTTGTAGAGAGCAGATTTTATTTGGTAAATGTAGGAGATGTATGTCTGTAGTTTTGTGTGAAAAGGTGTTTAAGTTTGTGTGAAAAAGAGCACAAAGACGGTCTGCAGCGTTCAGAGCTGAAAGTCTGAGCAGATTTTTCTGCAGCCGTGTTTCAGTGTGAACTACGAGCCGGCTTACTTTGGCAGCGGCACCAAACTCACAGTATTAGGTAAGAAAAAGAGAAAAATAATTGTTTTTATCAACTTAAATCTGAAAAGCTTAAAGTTCAGAGTTGTACAAAAAGTCCTTTTTAAAGTCTAGTTTAGCGTTTTCCTGCAGTGTCATCATTTGCTGTAACTTATAGTCAAAGCTGCAAAAAGAAATGTAAAATGTAGGACTCAAACTGTCTTTTCTGTAGCAAAAAGTTCAGACTTTATTACTTTAAAGCATATTTGTGCAGTAAAACATTTCAATTTGCATCAAAAATGGAAGGAAAAAGTCTATTAAAATTGCATTTAATAGAATGATTATGTTGTAAACTGTATGAAATCACAAATGCAGCAGCAGAAATAAGTCAGAGGTCCATTGAAACGTTGTCAGTTTTTGTGGCCGTTAGTTATCAGTGTGCTCCGGCTCTTATCCTGCTTATTTTGGAGAAGGAACTAAGCTGACAGTGTTGGGTAAGAAAAGGAGAAAAATCTGTTTTTATAGTCACTTCATTTAAACTACATGTTGTTGGGTAAATAATGTGTTTGAATGTCTTTTTTAGTGATGGCTGCGTCAATATGTTGTCAAAACTGCAGAAGAAAATGTCAAATCTTAAAAAAAGCTTTAAAAAAAGGCAACATTTGATCCGAGCACCAGATTTATTTTTGTTCTAAATCATCTTCTGTTACTGTTAATTCATTATCTTAAATCTTTTACATGCATTTCTTTATTTGCATCACTGATAAAGTGAGGAAGTTGGGAAAACAACTTGAAAAGTAAAAACATAAAAACGGGATAAATTAGTCGTCAGTCAGTCGAGGTGTCGTCAGTATTTTCCGTGCGAGTTATCGGTGTGCTCCAACTCTTATCCTGCTTATTTCGGCGGGGGAACCAGGCTCACAGTTCTCGGTGAGGTCACTGGAGGAACCTCATTAAAACACACTAAAAACAGCTTGATGTGATGTCGTTTTTTTGTTGTTATCAGACATAAAAATTTTTTTTCTGTTCCTGCAGAGACAGGGCGGGAGATCGAACCACCAAAAGTGGAAATACTTGGACCTTCATTGAATGAGTGCAGAAACAAAAAGGACAAGAAGAAGAAGAAGACCCTGGTGTGCGTGGCCTCTGGTTTCTACCCGGATCATGTCAGCGTTTCCTGGCAGGTCGGAGGTAAAGAAGTCACCAAAGGAGTGGCGACGGACAGCGAGGCCCGGAGGAATGACGGGAAATACAGGATCAGCAGCAGACTCAGAGTCCCTGCTGAACACTGGTTCACGCCCGGCAAAAAATTCATCTGCATCGTCAGCTTCTTCAATGGAATAGATAACAACAATTATAACGCGACGATATCTGGTGTTAAAGGTTTGTTAGTTTCACACAGAAAAACTGAGCTGATCTGACCCTTTAATCCATTTTAATCCATTCTGATTTGTTCTGTTCTTCTATCAGGTGAAACACAGATGCTCATGACTCGAGGTAAACATGATTTTATTCACTTCAACTCGAGCTGAAGTTAAGATTTTATTTTTGCAACATATTCAAGAGAAAAAGATTCAAATCCGTGTGAATGTTTCCTCCCTGCAGAGAGATACCTGAGGATCACGCAGAGCGCCAAACTGTCCTACAGCATCTTCATCGTCAAGAGCTGCGTCTACGGAGTCTTCGTCGGCTTCCTGGTGTGGAAGATTCAGGTTTGTTTGAACGCGATCTGACTTAAACCTCACTGTTTCAAACATTTTAATATTTCAATGAATAAAAAGCAAAAAGAGCTCAAAGTGTGAAGACGATGTTTTCTTTCTGTGTTGCAGAGTTTAGGAGGAAAACAGATCAACTGAGAGCTGAGGAGATGGATCATCGATCACATCTATATCTATAAATCTGTTGTGTTGTATTTCCACTTCTTTATGTTCTGCATTGGTTTTGCATTCATATATAATTGAGACAATTAAATCCTGCAAACATTGGAGGAACAGTTCTGTGTATACTCTTATTCAAATATTACAGCTGTTTTTCTTAAACAATTTCTGCCAAATTTTATTCTCAATAAACAACATTCTGTCAATCACATTATCTCCCTTTCTTTTTGTCTCTTCAGATATTTTTAGCCGTCTGTTTTCGGAGAAGTCGGTTATTTTTCTCCTACGTTTAGTTGAAACATCTCAGCTCAGGAAAACTTCACAAGCAGGTTCATTTGAGTCATAAGAAGATTTTCCAGTTAGAAAACTGGTGACATTTACTTAATAAATTGATTTGTATCAACTAATCTGCCTTTTAAAATTATTTTTAATAAATTAGTTTAACTTGTTTTTTTCCACTTTGCACGAAAGATCTCAACTCAAACTGGTTTATCTGTTGTGTAACATTTTAAATAAAAAAACAGAAAGGTGACAAAAGTTTTCTGATTATTTGCACCTGATAAACTAAACTTATCTTATTAAAGTTGTTTTTACCAGTTTGCACCACAGATGAGAAGTTGATTACAGTTTATGTTGCTTCTATGTATGAAACAGTGCAGTAGGAAAGTTAAGTGTAACGTACAACAACAGGAAACCTGAAGGAAGTCAGAGCTGCTGAAACTGTTGAGGAGCAGAGAGCGACAGCAGAGGAGAGGATGTGGTCACAGAGCAGCCTGCAGCTCCTTCTCTGAAGGCAAACAAACCGAGCTGAAACCACAACCTCCGGCTGACCGGGTGCACCTGCAGCTCTGCACCAGCACCAGCACCCCCCCCACAACCCTCCTCCCCCCCCCCCCCCCCCCCCCCCCCCCCCACACACACACACACACACACATCTCTGAACAAACAGCTGGAAAAACAACTTCCTGTTCTGTGTCAACTGAAGCTGCAACATGAACATGTGTGTGTGTGTGATATATATATATATACATTTTCACAGTGCATCCGGAAAGTATTCACAGCGCATCCGGAAAGTATTCACAGCGCTTCACTTTTTCCACATTTTGTTATATTACAGCCTTATTCCAAAATGGATTAAATTCATTTTTTCCCTCAAAATTCTACACACAATACCCCATAATGACAACGTGAAATACATTTTTTTTTTTAAATTTTTGCAAATCTATTAAAAATTCCAGACGGAAGCCACTCCTCAGTAAAAGGCACATGACAGCCCACCTGGAGTTTATCAAAAGACACCTGAAGGACTGTCAGACCACGAGAAACAAAATTCTCTGGTCTGATGAAACAAAGATTGAACTCTTTGGCCTGAATGCCAATCGTCAGAGACCTGAAAATGGCTGTCCACCAACGTTCACCATCCAACCTGACGGAACTGGAGAGGATCTGCAAGAAAGAATGGCAGAGGATCCCCAAATCCAGGTGTGAAAAGCTTGTTGCATCATTCCCAAGAAGACTCATGGCTGTACTAGCTCAAAAGGGTGCTTCTACTCAATACTGAGCAAAGGGTCTGAATACTTATGACCATGTGATATTTCAGTTTTTCTTTTTTAATAAATTTGCACAAATTTCTACATGTTTTTTTCTGTCAAGATGGGGTGCTGAGTGTACATTAATGAGAAATAAAATGAACTTTTTTGATTTTAGCAAATGGCTGCAATGAAACAAAGAGTGAAAAATTTAAAGGGGTCTGAATACTTTCCGTACCCACTGTATATATATATATATATATATATATATATATATCTCAACATGTCATCTACATGTAAATAACTGTGAGCAGGGAGAGATCATTTACTGAATATCTGAAACAGAGTCTGAGTCTGTCTATAATGTCCTCCAACATCATATTTGTTATTTGTCAACACGACAGTGAAACTGAGGAAAAACACTTCCTACTTTTGTTTGCGTTCACTCAAGTCAGACAAACAGAAAGAAACATCTGTGAGGCAGCAACAGAAAAAGGGCTCCTGACAGCTGCAGCCATATTCATCTTACAAACCTTTAACTTTATACATTGCTATTTCCCAAATGTTTCCATTTTTATGTCAGAATAATCCCAATTTTTTTTCTTCATATTTTCACTTCATGGGTTCTTAAGAAAAGGTCCTGATAAATGTTACTGATTAATCATTTATATTCCAAGATGTGAGCGATATGCACTCTGAGAAGAACGAAAGAAACCCCCTTATAAATTTGACGTTTTCCTAATGGACTTTTGTATATGTAACTGCAGAGCTGAACAACAAAAAGATGAAACTACAAACCTGCTGCATTCAAAAAATAACCAAACTGCAGTCACACTGAAGAGGCATGCTGTCAGCATCCAAAAACATGCACCTCAGGTCAGGTTACCTGGCGCCGCGCTAGTGGCAGCCTGCTGCAGCAGCTCCCCCCTGAGAGCCCCCCATGCTGTAGTGAAGAAATTCCCCCTCGGGGATTAATAAAGTGTATAAAAAAAATAATAATAATAATAATTAAAAAAATTATATAGTGTTAAAATCTTTAGAAAACATCATTATGTTTACGGAAGACACAGAAGTTAGAAGTAACAGATGTAAAACTATCTCCAAAAAAATTGATTCATGCCGATACAGTTCCATGATTTCTAAGGTTGAAAATCAACATAATTTTTTATCTTTAATGATTACAAAGCAGTTGTCCTGCACACCTGGAATGTACATTATTACTATTATTTTATATATTTGTATTAGAAAAAACAGAAAACTTAAAATATCAAACATGTCTGCCATCATTTGGAGAAACAACACTACTTATTTTTGGAAACACCAGCATAGATGAAATACAAATCTTTATCAGGATATTAAACTTTAAATGCAGTAAGAAGTAGCTGATATAATTTAAATAATGATTTTTCAGCACTAAGTGAACAAACTACAGACACCAGACACACAAATAATAAGTTAAACCCACATGTTCAATTTCAAGCAGCTGAACGAGACATTCGTCATCTTGAACGCGCCCCCGATTCAAACAACATCAAATGATGAGAGGTGCAACCAGGGATCAAAATGTTGATTATAAAGAGTGGTAGTTTGTATGGTGGAGACGATAGAGAGCTTTTTCACCACTGAGTTCACTGGATTCACATGAAAAGTTTGTTTTTACAAAATCCTTTCACGGTATTAAATCAGTTACCACAAGTTCACACCTATTCAGGATGTCCAGAAGAGAAACTGAACCATTAACCCTTCAGAATGAAACATGATCTGTCAATCCAACATACGTCCGAAGAAACACAACACAGTGCACATGTATACCGGTAAAGAAAGTCATCAGGGAGTCTAAGAGTCATCGCAGAAACACAACATGCTGCAGATTTATCATGACGGTGTTGTACCTGAGGCATACATACATACAGGAAGGTACTTTAGTAACATGCAGGGGGAGGAAATCCTTAGTTACAGCAGCAAGGGCAAAAACATATGTACAAGAGGACACAGCTGGAATATAAATTACATTTATATAAATTAAATACTTTAAAAAAGGGGATTGAAACAGCCAATTAGCAGTAAAATACTCTTTAATGTTTGTCATCAGTGCAAATGTCCAGTTGTAGAGCGTGTCCGGTTGTGTGGATGGATGAGGGGCAGCATAAAAAAAAAAGAAGAAGAAGAGGAAGAAGAAGAAGAACAAAGTCCTCAAGAAAAGTAAAGAAACTGAATTTTTGCAGCTTTAAAACACAGTTTCCACTCACAGGGTTCATCAGGGGAGAATTTTCTCACTGTTTAATCTCCTGACTTGAAGTGTTTGCACGTCGACATCTTCACATTCACCACGTTGTGCATTGACAGTGTGATTAAAACTCACCTCTGGACTCTCCAGCTGCTGCTGCTGAGTGGAGGCAGCACATGTGGCAGGCTGCAGAGTCTGCAGATGTAAGCTGGGCTGCTACCAGAGCGCCACCTGCTGGATGAACCTGCAACACAGCAGTCAGTCAGACTAAACCTCAAAGCAATGATTTAAAGTACAATAGATTTAAATATAAATTAGATCAAAGAGTAGAAGAAGAATTCTGCACAAGGTGCATTAGGTCTGCACTTACAAATAAGAGAGATTCATTTAGCAATGCAAAGTTATATATTATCAACATTGATCACGAACTTGCATGAAACACAGAATGTCCATCTTCATTGTAAAACTGCCCAAAAGGGCCCCAAAGCTGCCCTCAGTGCCCGTCTGAAATTTACCCGTTGTAATCATAAATTACCGGTCTAAAATATGACCGTCGCTGAAGGAAATTAACATATGACTTAAATAATAAACCAAAAACATTTTTAAAAAAAACAACATAAGAATAGAATAAAAAAACAGTCGGAACAAATAT
Organism: Embiotoca jacksoni; assembly: GCF_022577435.1. NCBI lineage: Eukaryota > Metazoa > Chordata > Actinopteri > Embiotocidae > Embiotoca > Embiotoca jacksoni. The sequence goes on from NW_027185378.1 coordinate 1,529,224, forward strand.
ATTTTCAAATATATTTAAAAAAAATAAAATAAAATTCAAATCAAAGATTTTTCAGTTGATTTAAGAATAATGCTTTTTGATATTTCCAGTTTTTTGGCAGCAGATTGGTGCAGAACTAGAATTCATGTCCCGTGATGAACTTTAGGGGGACCCAGAGTGTCACAGGATCACGTCATGCAGGGACACTCCCACCTGCAGACCTACAACTACACGAGAGACAGTTTCTGTCCAACTAAACATGGACGTCGTCCTCACTGAACACGTCCTCCTCATCTGCTCCGTCCTCCTGCTGTTTGGTAATTTACACTCACATCTACTCACTGACATGTTTTTACTGTTATTATAATCATACTTTTATATAATGTTAGTGTGACTGTGGTGTCCTGAACTGTCCATCAAACACAGGTCGTGTCAATGGACGTGACGTTACTCAGAACTCCACACTGTGGAAATATAAAGGAGACAGCGCAACGATGGACTGCAGCCACACGAAGGGACTCAGCTACAACCAGATGTACTGGTACCGACAGCTGCAGGGAAAAACTATGAAGCTGATCGTGTTCACAACAACGGCCAAGAAAGAGCACGACTTCGGAGAGTTCAGCGACGAGAAGTTCTCGGCCACGAAGACCGAAGCGGAGAGCGGGAAGTTCACGGTGAAGAATCTGGAGGCTGCAGATCAAGGCGTGTACTTCTGTGCTGTCAGTGAGCACAGTGATGCAGAGACGTGCGGAAGACGAACAAAAACCTCCTTTCAAGCTTTAGGGGGACCTCAAGCACCACAAAACACGGAGGAACCGATGCATCGTGTGGGTTTTAATACAGCAGTGAACACGGATATCACATGGAGGAGACACGCCCACCTGTAGCTCAGAGACAACAGTCATGATCAAACTCTGCAGCTCCGCTCTGAGTACGAGCTACTGTACATTATGGAAACTATGAATTAATTATATCCGTACTCAGGGTTTTTTTTTTTTTAAAGGGACATTTCACTGCTTTTTTCACCTATGGACCACATTAAACCTCAGACAGGTCAAACCTGGATTAAATTATCACAGAGAGACTAAATAATCTCTCAAACAGTTCCTGATTTGTGAAACTGTGTTTATAGTCAGCAGTTCAAACGCTCCTCTCACCATCAAAACAAACTGCTCACAGGAAGTGACGGGGTTTGTGGGAAATGTGGTCTCATGATGGGAATGAGGAATATGTTCAATGAATTTTCTCCACACTTCCAGCTGTAAGAGACTGAACTTTGTTTTAGTGTTGAATGGATGTGATATAAAGCTCCTATTTTGACAGCAGATGAAGTCTTTGTGTTCAATATTAGTCACAGACTGTCTGTTCTGGAAAGATGCGTCACTTTTAGACACTTTGAGCCCCAAAACAGAAAGAAAAACAGAGTACGGGTCAGATATTTCTGTGATGTGGAGCAGAATTATTATCACAGGAAGTCAACACATGTTACCATTATTAAGAAAGATATGCTTTAAATAAACTGCACTACTTTCTCCATTAAAGCCAACATATAATTACGACCAAAGAAAAATTCTGTCTGACAAGTTGACACATTTTATGATGTTTTTTGCTGTTGTATAAATCAGTATTAACTCAGTGCAGGTTCATAAAAATGTTGGTTTTCGTTAGATCTTATTGGGCTTTAATATTTAGAGGAGGAGGAAGAGGAAGAGGAGGAGGAGGAAGAGGAGACACCATGACACCACCTGCCTCGGTGTTCTGCACACAGTGATGAAAACAGCACTAGAAATAAGTCTGACTTTAAATTCACTCGATGATGAAGCTCATTTTCTGCTGCATGACATTGAATTTCATTCTGGTTTCAGGTAAAGTTATTAAAAGTTTATGTTTTTTTTTGTTGCATTTCGTAATGACAGAAGGGTGTTTCCTGCGTCTTTCCTCATTTTTATTGACGAGAACTCGACCATGCTGTTGTTTTCGTCGTCTTCTCCACAGCTTCCTCTCCAAGTCACCAAATTCACCAGACTCCAGTCTGGATTCATAAAACACCCGGAGAAGCAGCGACGATCAGCTGCTCACACAGAATTGCACACCACGATCAGATCCTGTGGTACAAACAGTCAGAGAACGAACAGCTGCAGCTGCTCGGACACATGATATCAGACGTCGGATACCCAGAGTCTGGGATGGATGTGGAGATGGACGGGAGAGCAGAAAAAGACCAGACCTGCACGTTGACCCTTTTAAATCTCAGCCGGAGCAGCGGTGCCGTTTACTTCTGTGCTTCTCGGCACCACAGTGCTGCACGTCTCTGTTCCTGCGGTACAAAAACCACATCATCGTCATCCGCCTACTTCCTGTCACATCTGAACTCAGACTGTCACACGAGAGTTACAAGAAGCCGAGGACTCCTCTGCCGACGCTCCGAGAGTCTCTTTCACATCGACAGCACAGAAAACAGACAGCATGATCTTTCTGTTTGTTTGCATTTATTTGAACACGATTCTGGTTTCAGGTACTGACGTGAAAATGTTTAGCGTATCTTAACATACATCTGTTGTATAATCAGTTTCAGCTGTAACTGGATTTTATCCCGCAGGTTCCTCTTTAGCTGACGTCGACCAGAGTCCAGCTAACATTCACATCGAACCCGGAGAACCGGCCGAGATCAAGTCTTCACACAACATCGCCAGCTACAACGTAATCCTGTGGTACAAACAGTCAGAGAGAGGGCTGCAGCTGCTGGGCTACATGTCCTACAGCAACGGATATCCAGAGAGCGGATCGGACGTGAGGATTCAGGGGAGCGCAGATAAAGACCAGAACTGCACGCTGGTCATCAACAGACCGAACAGCAGTGCAGTTTACTTCTGTGCTGCTAGTCTGCACAGTGAAACACATCCCGGCTCCTCGGCACAAAAACCTCCTCATCTTCATCATCAAAGTATTCATAATACAGTTTACAGCCCCTCACACCTGGAGGAACAATCAGATATCAAAATACAAAGTTCATGCTACACTAATCCTCCACACTTCCTGTTATTTCAACACTTTGATGACTCATATTCTCACATTTATCATAAAAATGGTGAGTTTTAGCGAAGCAGGTGGCTCGTAAATGCGCTTTATTGCAAATATTAACCTTTATGTTGGTGAAATAAGCATTAAATGTTGTTTAATCAACCTAATAGTGACGTGCAGCATGCTTATTATCACAGTAAGTGTTTCCATTTTACTCTTTATTAAGTAGTAGTTGCCATTTTTGCTAATTACAAAAAAACTGCAAATTAATTTGCAATTTTGGAGAAAAGCCCCCAAAAAATGAAACATTTTTGACGCCACACATTATTATCATCACCTCAACATCTTAACATCTTCTACTGCAACAGAACTGGTGATCATTTGAACACTTTCAACACTAAAATAATAATCTTCAGTGGTAAAGTTTTGCGGGATCAAAGCAGGTTTTGCTTGTTTTGCTTCCTTCCGTTAGATGGCAGTATGTCTGAGCGTTGATTGGTTTTAACGTGAAGAAAAGGAGGAAGTACGATGACACAACAACAGATACAAAGGTGGAAACACATCGACTAGACCGAAGTTAAATTCAGTCAGAAAACATCATGATCATCTTCCTCTGCCTCACTTTTAATGTTATACTGGTTTCAGGTAAAAAAAAAAAAAAAAAAAAAAAAAAAAAAGTCTTATTTGTTTCCTTTAAAAAGTATTTTGCAGACAGCTGAAGTTGCCTCACAAATATTTATTCAGGGATTCAAGAAATTAAAAACGTGTCCACCTGCAACCAGAGGTTTCCTCTGCTCTCTCTCGTTTCATATTCCTGTTTTCCATCAGGTTCCTCTCTCGGTGATAAAGTTCGCCAGTGGCCAAATGACATCTTCAAGAAACCGGGAGAAGCACCCGACATCAGCTGCTCACACATCGTCCAGAACTACAACCAGATCCTCTGGTACAAGAGATCTGAGAACGGTGAGATGCAGCTGCTGGGATACATGAACGTAAACAAGGGATATCCGGAGACGGGAGTGAACGTGACGATGACCGGCGATGCACAAAAAGACCAAAACTGCACATTAAGGATCAACGCTGTCAGCCTGAGCAGCAGTGCAGTTTACTTCTGCGCTGCTAGTCTCCACAGTGAGACGCATCACGACTCCTCACTACAAAAACCTCCTCATCCGTCGACTAGAAGAGGAGGTTCCCTCGGTGAAACCTCCCTCACATATTCGGGACATCTGCAGAGGCAGCGTCTCATCTGAACGGGATCGCCATGACGACACGAGCTCTCATCACATGTCTGCTCTCATCTCTGTGGCTTCAAGGTACACAAACATTTTTTTAAATTTAATCTCTGTGCAGAAATGTGAAGATTTAATGTCCCAAAACTTGATGCAACAAGTTTTCAGTCAGAATCAGATCGAGTAAAACATTTATTTTAAATATTTTAACATGATTAAAAACTACTGCATGAAAAGTTTTGCACAATGGAAAGTTATAAATTCACTTGTTCTAAATAAAAGTAGATCCTGTTTGAATGTTGTGTTTTCTCCTCAGTTCTCTGCCAGGACGTGACCCAAAAACCTGACATCAGCTGGAATTTCACGTCTAAATCTTCAGAGATGACCTGCAGCCACAAGAAGGTCATAACGTACAAAACGCTGTACTGGTTCAGGCAGCGTCCAGGAGAGACCATGACCTCCATCGTGGACTTATCCTTTAAGGGGCAGCCAGGTTACGCTGTGGACAATCCAACCAAATACTCAGTCAGCAAAGATTCCGCCGAGAGCGGCGCTTTTACTGTGAAAAACCTGCAGCCGGAGGACAGCGGGGTGTATTTCTGTGCCGTTGGCCAACACAGTGATGTGAGACGTTGAACAGCTGAACAAAAACTGCTCTCGAATAAAGTGTGTATTAAAAAGCAGGTTTTTACTTCCACGTCTCTCCAGTAGGGGGAACCAGGGATCAAGAAATACTTCAGCTCCACAAGCAGCACAGTGAAGGTGACAGAGTTACTATGTCTTCTTTGTTCATACAGACAGGACGTGAACACGCCTACATTTTTCTATTATATCATATTTTAACACTCAGTTTCTGTATTAATGATTCATTTTCTTTGATCTCAACACTCAAATAAACTGGTGATAAAGTGCAGATTTTCTGAAGCCACGATAAAAGTGTCAACAGTTGAGAGTTGGAGGAAGTATTCAGGTGTTTTACTGAAGTAAAAGTACTTAAACCACACTGTGAAAATACTCCACTACATGTTAAAGTCCTGCATCTAAAACCAAAATGTACTTCAAGTATGAAAAGTAAAAGTAAATTCTGCCTGTCAGAATTAATATTCCTGCTGTAGTTATTTAATCTTGTGCTTCTTTTTTTTTTAAACTACTTTTTGTCCTGTTTGTTAGTCAGAAAAATGATGCATTTTCAGCGAATCCAAATCCGTTTTAAAATAGTTTATTTAGCTTAAAAAGTAGGAGATTTTTTTTTTCCAGCCAATAAAGGAATATCTAATTCTTCAGTTTATCAGAAAAATTCAAAATCAATAAATTTGGAGATCCGCGGTTTTCACCGGACGGGAAGAGGATTCAAAACTGTAATCTGTATTCTTCTGCATGTTTATTATTACAGGGAGTGATTCCATGTGACTTATTATAAGACAGTAGTTCAAAAAAAAAAAGAAAAAAAAGAAGAAGCATATTCCCTCAACAAATTCCTGCAATTTTACCGCAAAAAAAAATCCCTTAAAACTCAACAAATTACAAAGAATTTTTGGGCAAAAGCCAGCGGAAAATCTAATATTTTCTAACGCAACAATCACAATTATTATTATAAAAACTTCTTTTGAAAAGCAGACCTCACAGACTCCTCCCAGCAAGCTGAGTTTTTTCTTTGAAGCCTTCATCACTTTCATTTCCTTTTTAAAAGTCAGAATCATCATCATCACCACCAGAACCAGTCGCTGTCATCTGAACTGTAAAAAAAAAAAATTATCCAATTTCTGCTCTTCTGCTGTCTGACAGGTAAAAACTGCATCAAGTATTTTTCTTCAGAACTGATCCCGGTTGAACTAGATTTGTTTCCCGTTTTTGGTTTCAGGAGTTTGTTTGAGACTTGAGGTCCATCAGTCTCCCTCACATCTGGTCTCTGAACCTGGACCCAGCGTTCAGATCGTCTGCAGCCACGACAGAACCGACTACAGAGTGATGCTGTGGTACCAGCGCTCACCCGGAGACACCAACATGAAGCTCATCGGGTGTTTGTACCATAAAGCTGTCACAATGGAAGAAACATATAAAAACGACTTTAATATCTCTGGAGATCTGAGCGGGAGCACAGCGAAGAACGGCTCTCTGTCGGTGAAAGTGTCAAGACCGGAGCAGGGAGCAGTTTACTACTGCGCAGCTCGAGAAGCACGACGACGAAAAGCCCGTCTGAACTTTACAAAAACTGAACGAGCTTTTATCAGCAGTGGAAGAAACTGATCTCACACACCTGCTGCTGTGGTCGTAGCGTTATTAAGCACCCACATGGGAAATGTTTGTTTTTACTTTTCATTTATAGCTCATTTATAATTCAATAAATATTTCATTAATTAATACAATTCATGAAAAATAAGTTCACAAATATAATGAATGTAATGATGTATATTAAAAAAATAAAACGTAAATAAATATAGTTAATTAAAACAACAATTAAATAATAATTAAAATAAATAAACTAATTTATAATATAATTTATATTTTTTTATTTATAACAACTCATAATTAAATATGTAATATAATTAATTTAATAAATTATTAAATTAACAAATTACATAATTAAATACAATTAATTAACAATATAATTTATACATTTTTACTTTTCATTTATAACCAATTAAAAATTAAAGACCTAATATAATTAATTAAATAAATATAAACAAATCAATACAAAAAGTTAATTATATAATTTATAATATCTTTTTTTTTAAAACTTCATTGTACGTTTTAAATCTTTAAGTTGTGGTGAGCTAGACTGTATTTGTAACATTTTCTGTGTGCAAATAAATAGAAATTAAAAACAACTGGGATTGTGCTTCTGATTTTTTTGTAAAGATGTGAAAGGTTAAACATCCTTTATGGAAGAACAGTTGACATAAATAAACTATGAATCTGCTCCTCCTCTTTCTTCTTGGTCTCCATCACCTTCCCTCTCTCTTCCTCCTCCTCAGTTCAGTGATGAAGCTCTACCAGCAGAGACCTTGTCACCACTGAAACTCTGCTCTCCTCTCAGATCTCTACATGATGATCAGATTTCTCTCCTGTTGTTTCCTCGCAGGTAAGAACTTCTTCACTGAGAGAGAAGATGCTCGCTCTCCTTTTAAACCCTTAACGTGTCCCACTCTGCTCCCAGCAGGTGTTTGTCTGGGGGTTCAGGTCCATCAGTATCCCTCCGCTCTCATCAGAAAGGAGGGCGATGGCGCTCAACTGATCTGCAGCCACGGACAGAGCGACCTCAGAGTGATGCTGTGGTACCAGCAGCCGGCCGGAGACGCCGCTCTGAAGCTCATCGGATACGGATACTTAGAGTTCAAAGACGATGGCGTGGAGGAGGCTTTCAGAAAACATGTTAAATTAGCTGGAGATTTGAGCGGAGACAAAAAAAAATGGTTCACTTTCCATCATCAATCTAACAGCACTCAAACACACCGCTACGTATTTCTGTGCAGCCAGTAAACCATAGTGGATCAGACACTTGTCTGCTCTTGACAAAAACCTCCTCCCCTCCTCTGAATGGGAGTTGAATGCACTTTACATCAACAGCTTGTCATTAATAATCACCAGCAGTTATTATAACCCACTCCTCTGGAGGAAATGTCCAAAAAATTGCAGTGACATGAACAGGCAGCATTTCTGTGCAATAAACACGACAAACAATAAAATTAAAAATAAATAAAAGAGTCATCAGACTGGATGTTATGGGGAGTAGCGAGCAGTGGATCTGACTGATCTGATTGGAAACCTAACGATACTACGTTCCACTCACCGATAGCTGTAACCTGACTGCACCACAGGCCTGTCAACAAAACAGACACGCCCCCGAAAAAATGTCTTTTTGAAGCTTATTTTCCAATTAATGACGGATTATTTTCAGATGGACCTCCAGAAAACTAATAAGAAGGAGTGACTTTAGCTAACTACACCGAGATAACTGGTGGAAAACATTTATTGGCTTTGTATTTGATGAGAGAAGTTGAATGGGAGTCGATGGAGCCGGAGGCTTTTTGGAGCCGACCTCGAGTGGCACTCGGTGGTATTGCAGCTTAAGACACTTCTGCATCAGACTCATTTTTGTGATCTGGAAGCTATGAACACTTTTATACAATCTATGGAAAATAGACAAAAGTTAATGTTAAACAAAGCTCTGACATTCAACATGAAGGCGTCCGTTCATCACTGTGTTTTAGATTAAAAGTGTTACTTCACTCTCAAAAGAAAAGACAAAAAAAAGGGGAAAAACATTGAATATTTACTTGGTCAGTCTTTTTTCTTTCATGAAGTACTTGTTTGAATACCACATCACATTAAGAAGTCACGTCTAAAGTTGAGAAGAACACAAACAGAGGCAGGTCACCTGATAGAGGTCATGTGAGGAGATAAGGAAGAAGGAGGCGGGGCTTGGTGACGAAAGGCAGCTCCTCGGGCTCCTTTACAAAAAGTTGGAGACAAATGGCATCAAACTCACGCCTGCATCAAACCTGCAGTCTGCTTTTACACAGTTTACCCTCCCCGAGACAAACTCAAGACACTCAGCACCTCAAGACTGTGAAACCAAAGACTTCCACGTCTGCAGAGAGCAGAGGTTCTGACATCATTTCCTCCCTGCAGATGTAAAGTTGATTAAACAGTCAAAATGACTCCAGGCACCACCACCTCCACTCTCTTTATCCTCTGGGCTGCAGGTAAAGTCCACAAAAGACACAATCTGGCAATATTTCTGGTGTTTAAAACCTTTATAATGTCGAATTTAACTTCTGATTTTCAAGTTTTAAGGCCTTTAAAACATACAAAATATAGCTACTTTAAATTAATTCATGACAAATGTGTTTCCTCCTCTCTGTGTGTTTCAGGGGTTTGTGAGTCCGTTCTGATCACTCAGTGGCCTCGTTACATCTCCAGCCCTCCCAACAGACCTGTAGAAATGCAATGCTACCAGAACAACACCGACTATCAGTACCTGTACTGGTACCGACAGCTCAGAGGAGACACTTTTCAGTTGATGGTGGTCATCGTAGTCGGCAAGGCAAACTTCGAGGAGGGTTTCAAGTCTGGTTTCGAGGCGAAGCGCTCGACCGAGAAGCAGTGGTCTCTGACGATCAACAGCGCGAAGCAGCCAGACGAGGCGGTCTATCTGTGCGCTGCCAGTGTGCACGGTGCCGCGGCACAACTCAGCGCTGCGACAGAAACATGCAGCGGGGAGGCCGTTTATTCTGACACCTGACTCTCAGAGGATCATCCAATAAAGGAAGCAACAAAACCACAGTGTGGAGATTAAATCAGCCGACATCATTCATCATTTCTGCCTCTAAAATGTTGTTTTTCCTTGACGTCATGTTGCGAATCGATCTGACCGACAGGTGGAGGCAGAGCACGCAGCATGAACACACAGCAGCCTCCCTCTTCACAAAGGAGCCTTCTTATACTGTCAGAAACACTCATTCTCACCTCACTGCCTGACGATGTCTGCACCTGTGAAAACCTTCATCTCCGTCTTCATCTGCTTCTCATGTAAGGACTTTAAATTTCATCTCAAACTTGCTGTGCATGAAGTTAAATATTAATACTGACTCCTCGTGTGCTGTTGGTTCGTCCACAGGTCAGGTGAGCGCCGTTAAATTCCAACAATATCCTCCTCTGATAGCGAAGCAGGGCAGCAAGGTCCACGTTAAATGCAGCCACGATGATACATCTCTCATATTAATGCTCTGGTACCAGCAGAGAAAGGAAAACACCTCGATGACGCTCATTGGTTACGGATACGAAAACTCCCAAAACTACGAGGGTCAGTTTAATGAGCAGTTCGAGCTGACCAGACGGGGCGTAACAGAAGGAGCTCTGGTCCTCACCGCGAACCTGTCGCACTCTGCAGTTTATTACTGCGCTGCCAGCACACAGTGATGCGGTTTAATGCCGCTGCCTCACTAAAAACCCTCGTCTTGTTCCTCTAAACGAGGCGCGCACACACATGGAAGCTGTATCTTTTTTCTTTCTCTTTGCAGAATCTCAGTGAAGCAGCAGCACAGACCTGCAGGATGTCTCCCGCTCTGGCCGGATTTCTCCTCCTCTTACTTCCATGTAATTTCAACTTTAAATGAACTTTAAAGCCAGCAATTTAACGCTTGATCCACAGCAGCATCACCTCTGCTTTTGACCCCACAGATCCAGCGGAGAGCGTGACCTTCACGAAGTCTCCTCCGATAATCGCCAACGCCACGGAGAGTGTGGCTTTTACATGCAGTCACGATGACGCTACTCTCAGTGTAATGCTCTGGTACCAGCAAACAAAGAGCCTGATGAACCTCATCGGATACAGCTACACCGGCAGCGACCCAAACTATGAGGAACAGTTTAAAACTCGGTTTAAGATCACGAGAAAAAAAGTCGATGCAGGCGGGCTGATAATTGACAAGGCGAGTCTCTCAGACTCGGCTGTGTATTTCTGCGCTGCCAGTACACAGTGATGTGGTCGAAGGAGACGCCGTCACTAAAAACCTTCCTCTTCTATGGTGTTGCCTCAGTACAGCTGCCGTCGGTAGCTCTCACGGAGAGTACAATACTTCATCTACAATGTCTTCATAGCACAAGAATGCAGGTATTTATAATTAAATAAAGCTTGTTTTGCACAAACGGAGCGCTGCAGCGTTACGTGCAACCGTGAATTCGTCCCCCAGAGTCAGACGGTCAACACAGAGTTCTACCGGGACCTTCTGTTAGCGCCATTAGCTGGTCGCTAACTTGAGGTTAGCTGTTTTTTTCAAGCAAAATTAGCTGTTTGTTAGTTTTGTTGTTAAGTTGAGTTTAGCTGTATTTTAGGAACATGATCTGTTTCTTAGCTTTACTGGCAGGTTGTTAGCGTTTGCAGCTCGTTGTTAACTTGAGTTGAGCTGCGTTTTAGCAACATTAGCTGTTTGTTTGCTTTATTAGCTGGTTGTTAGCATTGTTAGCTGGTTGTTACTTGCCTTTAGCCGTATTTTAGCAACATTAGCAGGTTGTTAGCAATTGTAGCCGTTAGTTAACTTGAATTTAACCGGGTTTTTTTTTTTAGCAAAATTAGCTGTTAGCTTTGTTAGCTGGTTGTCAGACCGTCACCACCGAGTTGTACTGGGAGCTTCTGAGGCGTCTGAGGTTAAAACATTCGCTGCGAACCACCTGACCTGCGTCGCCGTGGCAACAGGCTTCCCCAACATGACAACACGCCTGATAAAACAGCGCGTTGAAAACAAAGAATTCAAGAATTCTTTTGATCACAACAATCACAAAAAAAACAACCCGACAGCTCCACAACTGTGAGGCCAAAATGAAAAAACCTGAAGCTGATAAGAAACACAGAGAAAAACAGAAATACAGAAAGTCTCCATTATCAGGCCAGAATGACAATTACTTCCACAAGCTCTTAATAATCAGTGAAACAGTAAATAAGTCAGCCTTGTAACACTGATGTTATAGAGCTTGTTAAAATAACTCCCAACTGCAACTACACCAAATGTTTTCAGCCAACTTCAAACTTGAAGTGACGTGAAATTTTAAATTTGTTTGCTTGAACCAATCGATGGCTCTCCTGCAGAAACGTGACCCTGCAGCAGCTGATCGGCGTCTTCTAAGATACAACTGATGTAGAGAAACCCTGAAACAAAATGTGTAAAGACTTCCTGGTAAAAGAAGCAGAGGAGCAGTGGGAGGATCTGAAGTTACACCTGCAGCTGTTGAGGAGCAGAAGACGAACTGTCTGATCACAGTGACAATGAACGTCCTGATGATTTTCTCCAATAAGAAGATTCCTGTTCAGTGTTTTCATGAAATGCTTTTCGTGATATCGTTTGTTTGAAATTGTTTTCCTGTTTTCCAGGTTTCTGTCTCGGTGTAATAATCCACCAGCCTCCATTTTTACTGGGGCGGAAAGGAGACAAGACGACGAACAGTATTACCACATGTCCTGGTACAGACGCAGCAGCAGCGGGGGAATACAGCTCGTAGCGTATTCTCTCGGTAAAGACGCGTGGAGCATCGGCGCCGCTTTCGGCAGGTGGAAGTTCACCATGTCACGCCCGTCAACGCTGAACATGCAAACTAAGATTCAATAAAACTAATGAGACATAAAGCGTGATGAACTCCATTAAACTGATATCAGACCTGCCGCCGCACAGTTCAGTTTGTGAAACACCACAAAGCCGATGTGATCAGATAACTGAGCAGGTGTCAACAGGTTTATACAAGCCATTCAACACTGTGATGTCTCGTGTGTGTGTGTATCTCACTCTGTCTTCAAGTCTGAAACTTCTTTTATGAACAAAAAAAATGAATCAGTCTGCAGCTTTAAGATTAAATAAATCAACTGGTTCACACTGACCTCTACAGCGTTCACCTGGGATTACACTTAGAGATGTGGTAGTAAGTATGTAAAAGGAGAGACCGTGTAAACCAGATGTTATTAAACTGTATGCATCATATTATAGCTTATTAAAGCAGGAATAAAAAGGAATTAAACTGTTACTGCTGTTCATGTAGTTTGATGATAATATTCCTAAAATCACAGAGTGATACGTTAAGATGTTTTCATAGAAAGTTTGGAGAAAAATATTTAGATATCCGCTGAACATAACATCTGTGCACAAAAAAATTTGAACATTTTCATGACAAATCTCAGTATTATTCTGCTAAATAACTAATAATGCAATAAAATATGAGAAGAAATGCAATTTAAATTCATCAAAACTGTATAAAAATATATCTTAAGTTTTGGATTAAACATATTTTCCACTGCACAACAGCAATATTGTTTGACGTAATAACTGATTATAAGATTCTTCCTCTCATCATTTATCATTAGTATTCTTACATAATGACTTGTTGCCAATCATGATGGCATCAAATAAAAACTGATGCAGTCACTTGTTGTCGTTTACAGTTTTATGGCCACTTGGTGGCAGCAGAACAAACTGTAAACAATAACAACATACTGGAGATACTGTGAATACAATAAATACACTGACATACTGTAGATACTGTACATACAGTAAGTACTGACATACTGTAGGTACTGCACATACAGTAAATACACCGACATACTGTAGATACTGTACATACACTAACATACTGTAAATACAATAAATACACTGACATACTGTAAATACAGTAGATACACTGACATATGGTAGATACTGTACATACAGTAAATACTGACATACTAGATATACTGACACACGGTGTTGACCATCTACACAGCCGACACAGCTGCTGGTCAGGAAGTATTTACAACAATGAAAGTAGCAAAACAAGTTGCAACCAAGGAGCTTCAAAAAAAGTCAAAACAACCTTATACAGTCAAGACAAGACTGCAGAATAAGGTAACAACCTGTAGCTTCATCAATACGACTGATACCTTCCATATTACACTTAGTCATTCGAGCCTTCGTTAATGTAAAACATTTGAAGAGTGCAGCTTAATTATTTTGACTAAAAGACATTTTATTCTGTGTCTGATTGAAAGAATAAACACTGTTCACTGATGAAAAACCTGAAACTCCATGAACAGAAAAACACACTGAAACAGACACTTTCTTCCCGTCAATCTGCAAACTCGCAGGTGTTTTCAGGACAAAACTTGTCACTGCAACCAACAACCTACTGCACATTTATAAATCATACACAACTCCACCGATGCAGCTTATAAATACACTGACCACTGTGAAAAAAAACTTGCCAACATTTTTCCAAACAGCAAGAAGCCAGCGGGCTGCAAAGGGCTCTCTCTCCAATATTAGATAAATCTATAGTAGTTTTACAAGTTTTTAGTCATCCAGTCTTTGAAGTCTTCACTTTGAAGCCAAACCTCTTGTCATCTACATTTTCGTGTATGGTTCCCTTCATAAGCAGCTACAAGAAAAAGCATCTCTTTACTGAAGTGGCCACTTGTTGACAAACAGAAAGAGGATAAAACCACTCAGGCGATATGAGAAACACGTGAAATAAGGCAATTTAAAAATAAAAAAAAAAGACATGAAAAATATAATATTTTGATAAATGGTAACTAAAATTTAAACATGCAAACTAAAATTCCCTGATATTCCACGATTTAGAGCAAAAAAGGGATAACATTTCCAGACTCTTCTATGTCTGGAGAAGAGCTCTAAAAATGTCCTAAAAAAAAATCAAAAGCATCTGTCACATCTGTCAGTAAACGCTGATATCCGATTGGATGAAGAGCGGTGACCAGCAGTGATGTCACTTCCAGCAGCTACAAATAAACACAAACTAAAAAAAAAAAAAAAACCAGTTGAGATGGAGGCTGAGATACGGAGGAGCTGGGTGGGGGGAGGAGACCCCAGAACGCAGTAGGTTTTTGTGTGATGCTTTTTCACCGTGGGGACAGGGGGCCACGGTGATACAATCCTATAGAGGCGCCGTACAAAAACCTGCTCCCGTTGACATGCAGCGTTTGGACGGCTGCATGCGGCTGGTGGAGCAGAGAGGTGGATGGCCTGAAGGAGGGGAGGATGGAGGGACACTCCGCCTTCAAAAAGTCTCTTTATGTGGAGAAATTTAGCTTTTTAACAACTTTTAATTCACATCTGCAGCATCAGGATGTTTGTTTGACTCCTCAGAACCAACGTGGACACGATGAAGGTCGGCCTGCAGGTTTACTCCCTCCTCATCCTCTGGGTTAGTAAAGTGCGTCTGAAGCGGAGGATTGTGGGACGTTTTGGGACGTTTTGGTTGAGGAGGGTTTCAGTGTGACAATGGAGCTGAAGCTTACTTTGGAAAAGGAACGAAACTGTCTGTTTTGGGTAAGTTGGAGCTCCACAGCTTCAGGTCACTGAGCTGGACTTCAAATATTCAAACAGAGGAAATGTTGGTGTGAAAGTGAAGCAGAGAAACGTGAAATATTGAGCTGGAGTCAGAGCGCTGTGTCCTACAATGATCCTGCTTACTTTGGACCAGGAACCAAACTCTCTGTTTTAGGTGAATATTCCACTTTAATACTAAATTTAATGTTAATCAGATCATTGGTGTCGACAGAAAAATCGGTGAAGACTTTCTGAAGATATTTGTGGAGCAGAAAGAGTTTCATGTTCAGTATTTTCTCACGGTGACAACGCCAACGAAGCTTACTTTGGAAAAGGAACTAAACTGACTGTTTTAGGTGAGTGAAGGACGATTCAAATAAAACGTAATCTTTAGCTGCAGCGGTACAGAAAGAATCAGTTCAGCTCAGTACTTTTTGATATTAAGCTCCAGCGCTGTGCCAATTACGAAGCTTATTTCGGACAGGGAACAAAACTGACTGTTCTCGGTGAGTAAAACATCATAATTTCTCATTATTTAGAAAATGAGATTTAAAAGACACCAGAAAGTAAAGAAGCAGCATGTTGAGCTGTTTGAGAATTGATCCAGTTCACTGTGACTGGTGGTTTAACTGAAGCTCACTTCGGTGGAGGAACAAAGTTAACTGTTTTAGGTAAGAAAATAAGAAATAAAAGAAAAACAGCATTCAAATTTAAGTGTTTCTTTACGAAATGTAAAAATGTACAGCCCTTAAATCTAGTTTAAATTCAGTTAAATGCCTGAACTGTGTCAGAATGGAGGGTATTTAAACCAGGGAACAAAACGGACTCTTCTTAGTGAGTTAAAGATTAACAGCCTCCTGATTGAATGGTTTATATTGCAAAGATTTTATGTAGTTTATTACAAAACGAAAAACCAAAGTAATAAAATAAAAGCAGCATGTTGAGCTGTTTTGAGAACTGACCCAGTTCACTGTGACAATGGTGGTTATGAAGCTCACTTCGGTGGAGGAACAAAGTTAACTGTTTTAGGTAAGATACACACAGTTTTGTATTTACAGTCTATGAAAAGGTCGGTAATAAAATAAATGAGATCAGGTTTCTAGCCGTCATCGCTCTGAAGCTCTTTACAGTTTCAGCTCGCTGCTTTTTGTTCTGAAGTCTGAACACTGTCAGTACGAAGCTTATTTTGGCCAGGGAACCAAACTGACTGTTCTCAGTGAGTGAGACACAAAACGTACTTCCAATGAATACACTTTTTTAAAGTAAAACTACCTTAAACAGATCTGTTTCCTGGAAAAAATGTCATCGCTATTATTTAACTTGTAAAAAAATAAAAACAGACAGAAGTGCAGCAAATGTTGGTTTTAGATTTAAAGAAAAGGAACATTTGACACAAGAAATTAAATTTTATAGGAAGCAGAAAGTAAAGAAGCAGCATGTTGAGCTGTTTTGAGAACTGATCCAGTTCACTGTGACTCTGGAACTGAAGCTCACTTCGGTGGAGGAACTAAGTTAACTGTTTTAGGTAAGAAAACATTTTAAACTTCATTAACTGTTGTTCGGGAGGGATTTTAACTGAAGCTGTAACTTTAAATCTAAATAGTGAAGTAGAAAAAGTGTCCACATGTCAGGCAGAAGGAGACAAAGTGTGAATAATCTGCAGGTGTCTCAGATGAACAGCGGCAGCAGGAAGAGTTTGTGTCACAGCAGAAAGTCTCTGTGCTCCAACAGCGAGGCTTACTTTGGAGCTGGAACTAAACTCACTGTTTTAGGTAAGAAAGCTTCAAACTAAAGAGTCTAGCTGAGCTTCAATCTCATGATAGTCATCAGTTTATCATTACAGGAAACATTCAGAATACTCCTGATAGATGTTTTATTGTGATGGAGGTCAACAAAGTCCTGATTTTAAACGTGTGAAAGAACTTGATATAAAAGTTTGTTTGTGCAGATAAAAAACAGGAAAAGCTTTGAAACATTTTGGCTCGATGCCCAGATTATTCCTCTCACAGCCTCTTCTGATCACATCTGTGAAACACTGTGAGCTTTCAGTCTGAGGCTCACTTTGGAGCTGGAACTAAACTCACCGTTTTAGGTAAGATGGTAAAAATCATTCACGGAAAAATAGAACGAGAACGGAAAATTGCTTGTTTGGCAGTAGTTGCATTTTTCTTATTTATCTTTAGCTTATAAATTTATCATCAGTTTAATTTTGTAGAGAGCAGATTTTATTTGGTAAATGTAGGAGATTTATGTGTGTAGTTTGGTGTAAAAAGGTGTTTAAGTTTGTGTGAAAAAGAGCACAAAGACGGTCTGCAGCGTTCAGAGCTGAAAGTCTGAGCAGATTTTTCTGCAGCCGTGTTTCAGTGTGAACAACTACGAGCCGGCTTACTTTGGCAGCGGCACCAAACTCACAGTATTAGGTAAGAAAAGGAGAAAAAGAATTGTTTTTATCAACTTAAATCTGAAAAGTATAAAGTTCAGAGTTGTACGAAAAGTCCTTTTTAAAGTCTCGTTTGGTGTTTTCCTGCAGTGTCATCATTTGCTGTAACTTATAGTCAAAGCTGCAAAAAGAAATGTAAAATGTAGGACTCAAACTGTCTTTTCTGTAGCAAAAAGTTCAGACTTTATTACTTTAAAGCATATTTGTGCAGTAAAACATTTCAATTTGCATCAAAAATGGAAGGAAAAAGTCTATTAAAATTGCATTTAATAGAATGATTATGTTGTAAACTGTATGAAATCACAACTGCAGCAGTAGAAATAAGTAAGAGGTCCATTGAAACGTTGTCAGTTTTTGTGGCCGTTAGTTATCAGTGTGCTCCGGCTCTTATCCTGCTTATTTTGGAGAAGGAACTAAGCTGACAGTGTTGGGTAAGAAAAGGAGAAAAATCTGTTTTTATAGTCACTTCATTTAAACTACATGTTGTTGGGTAAATAATGTGTTTGAATGTCTTATTTAGTGATGGCTGTGTCAATATGTTGTCAAAACTGCAGAAGAAAATGTCAAATCTTAAAAAAAAAAATTTAAAAAAAAAGGCAATATTTGATCCGAGCACCAGATTTATTTTTGTTCTAAATCATCTTCTGTTACTGTTAATTCATTATCTTAAAGCTTTTACATGCATTTCTTTATTTGCATCACTGATAAAGTGAGGAAGTTGGGAAAACAACTTGAAAAGTAAAAACATAAAAACGGGATAAATTAGTCGTCAGTCAGTCGAGGTGTCGTCAGTTTTTTCCATGCGAGTTATCGGTGTGCTCCAACTCTTATCCTGCTTATTTCGGCGGGGGAACCAGGCTCACAGTTCTCGGTGAGGTCACTGGAGGAACTTCATTAAAACACACTAAAAACAGCTGGATGTGATGTCGTTTTTTTGTTGTTATCAGACATAAAAATGTTTTTTCTGTTCCTGCAGAGACAGGGCGGGAGATCGAACCACCAAAAGTGGAAATACTTGGACCTTCATTGAATGAGTGCAGAAACAAAAAGGACAAGAAGAAGAAGAAGACCCTGGTGTGCGTGGCCTCTGGTTTCTACCCGGATCATGTCAGCGTTTCCTGGCAGGTCGGAGGTAAAGAAGTCACCAAAGGAGTGGCGACGGACGGCGAGGCCCGGAGGAATGGCAGGAAATACAGGATCAGCAGCAGACTCAGAGTCCCTGCTGAACACTGGTTCACGCCCGGCAAAAAATTCATCTGCATCGTCAGCTTCTTCGATGGAATAAATAACAACAATTATAACGCGACGATATCTGGTGTTAAAGGTTTGTTAGTTTCACACAGAAAAACTGAGCTGATCTGACCCTTTAATCCATTTTAATCCATTCTGATTTGTTCTGTTCTTCTATCAGGTGAAACACAGACGCTCATGACTCGAGGTAAACATGATTTTATTCACTTCAACTCGAGCTGAAGTTAAGATTTTATTTTTGCAACATATTCAAGAGAAAAAGATTCAAATCCGTGTGAATGTTTCCTCCCTGCAGAGAGATACCTGAGGATCACGCAGAGCGCCAAACTGTCCTACAGCATCTTCATCGTCAAGAGCTGCGTCTACGGAGTCTTCGTCGGCTTCCTGGTGTGGAAGATTCAGGTTTGTTTCAACGCGATCTGACTTAAACCTCACTGTTTCAAATGTTTTAATATTTCAATGAATAAAAAGCAAAAAGAGCTCAAAGTGTGAAGACGATGTTTTCTTTCTGTGTTGCAGAGTTTAGGAGGAAAACAGATCAACTGAGAGCTGAGGAGATGGATCATCGATCACATCTATATCTATAAATCTGTTGTGTTGTATTTCCACTTCTTTATGTTCTGCATTGGTTTTGCATTCATATATAATTGAGACAATTAAATCCTGCAAACATTGGAGGAACAGTTCTGTGTATACTCTTATTCAAATATTACAGCTGTTTTTCTTAAACAATTTCTGCCAAATTTTATTCTCAATAAACAACATTCTGTCAATCACATTATCTCCCTTTCTTTTTGTCTCTTCAGATATTTTTAGCCGTCTGTTTTCGGAGAAGTCGGTTATTTTTCTCCTACGTTTAGTTGAAACATCTCAGCTCAGGAAAACTTCACAAGCAGGTTCATTTGAGTCATAAGAAGATTTTCCAGTTAGAAAACTGGTGACATTTACTTAATAAATTGATTTGTATCAACTAATCTGCCTTTTAAAATTATTTTTAATAAATTAGTTTAACTTGTTTTTTTCCACTTTGCACGAAAGATCTCAACTCAAACTGGTTTATCTGTTGTGTAACATTTTAAATAAAAAAACAGAAAGGTGACAAAAGTTTTCTGATTATTTGCACCTGATAAACTAAACTTATCTTATTAAAGTTGTTTTTACCAGTTTGCACCACAGATGAGAAGTTGATTACAGTTTATGTTGCTTCTATGTATGAAACAGTGCAGTAGGAAAGTTAAGTGTAACGTACAACAACAGGAAACCTGAAGGAAGTCAGAGCTGCTGAAACTGTTGAGGAGCAGAGAGCGACAGCAGAGGAGAGGATGTGGTCACAGAGCAGCCTGCAGCTCCTTCTCTGAAGGCAAACAAACCGAGCTGAAACCACAACCTCCGGCTGACCGGGTGCACCTGCAGCTCTGCACCAGCACCAGCACCCCCCCACAACCCTCCACCCCCCCCACACACACATCTCTGAACAAACAGCTGGAAAAACAACTTCCTGTTCTGTGTCAACTGAAGCTGCAACATGAACATGTGTGTGTGTGTGTGAGATATATATATATATATATATATATTTTCACAGTGCATCCGGAAAGTATTCACAGCGCATCCGGAAAGTATTCACAGCGCTTCACTTTTTCCACATTTTGTTATATTACAGCCTTATTCCAAAATGGATTAAATTCATTTTTTCCCTCAAAATTCTACACACAATACCCCATAATGACAACGTGAAATACATTTTTTTTTGAAATTTTTGCAAATCTATTAAAAATTCCAGACGGAAGCCACTCCTCAGTAAAAGGCACATGACAGCCCACTTGGAGTTTATCAAAAGACACCTGAAGGACTGTCAGACCACGAGAAACAAAATTCTCTGGTCTGATGAAACAAAGATTGAACTCTTTGGCCTGAATGCCAATCGTCAGAGACCTGAAAATGGCTGTCCACCAACGTTCACCATCCAACCTGACGGAACTGGAGAGGATCTGCAAGAAAGAATGGCAGAGGATCCCCAAATCCAGGTGTGAAAAGCTTGTTGCATCATTCCCAAGAAGACTCATGGCTGTACTAGCTCAAAAGGGTGCTTCTACTCAATACTGAGCAAAGGGTCTGAATACTTATGACCATGTGATATTTCAGTTTTTCTTTTTTAATAAATTTGCACAAATTTCTACATCTGTTTTTTTCTGTCAAGATGGGGTGCTGAGTGTACATTAATGAGAAATAAAATGAACTTTTTTGATTTTAGCAAATGGCTGCAATGAAACAAAGAGTGAAAAATTTAAAGGGGTCTGAATACTTTCCGTACCCACCGTATATATATATATCTCAACATGTCATCTACATGTAAATAACTGTGAGCAGGGAGAGATAATTTACTGAATATCTGAAACAGAGTCTGAGTCTGTCTATAATGTCCTCCAAGATCATATTTGTTATTTGTCAACACGACAGTGAAACTGAGGAAAAACACTTCCTACTTTTGTTTGCGTTCACTCAAGTCAGACAAACAGAAAGAAACATCTGTGAGGCAGCAACAGAAAAAGGGCTCCTGACAGCTGCAGCCATATTCATCTTACAAACCTTTAACTTTATACATTGCTATTTCCCAAATGTTTCCATTTTTATGTCAGAATAATCCCAATTTTTTTTTCTTCATATTTTCACTTCATGGGTTCTTAAGAAAAGGTCCTGATAAATGTTACTGATTAATCATTTATATTCCAAGATGTGAGCGATATGCACTCTGAGAAGAACGAAAGAAACCCCCTTATAAATTTGACGTTTTCCTAATGGACTTTTGTATATGTAACTGCAGAGCTGAACAACAAAAAGATGAAACTACAAACCTGCTGCATTCAAAAAATAACCAAACTGCAGTCACACTGAAGAGGCATGCTGTCAGCATCCAAAAACATGCACCTCAGGTCAGGTTACCTGGCGCCGCGCTAGTGGCAGCCTGCTGCAGCAGCTCCCCCCTGAGAGCCCCCCCTGCTGTAGTGAAGAAATTTCCCCTCGGGGATTAATAAAGTGTATAAAAAAAAATAATAATAATAATAATTAAAAAAAATATATAGTGTTAAAATCTTTAGAAAACATCATTATGTTTACGGAAGACACAGAAGTTAGAAGTAGTTAGATAGTAAAACTATCTCCAAAAAAATTGATTCATGCCGATACAGTTCCATGATTTCTAAGGTTGAAAATCAACATAATTTTTTATCTTTAATGATTACAAAGCAGTTGTCCTGCACACCTGGAATGTACATTATTACTATTATTTTATATATTTGTATTAGAAAAAACAGAAAACTTAAAATATCAAACATGTCTGCCATCATTTGGAGAAACAACACTACTTATTTTTGGAAACACCAGCATAGATGAAATACAAATCTTTATCAGGATATTAAACTTTAAATGCAGTAAGAAGTAGCTGATATAATTTAAATAATGATTTTTCAGCACTAAGTGAACAAACTACAGACACCAGACACACAAATAATAAGTTAAACCCACATGTTCAATTTCAAGCAGCTGAACGAGACATTCGTCATCTTGAACGCGCCCCCGATTCAAACAACATCAAATGATGAGAGGTGCAACCAGGGATCAAAATGTTGATTATAAAGAGTGGTAGTTTGTATGGTGGAGACGATAGAGAGCTTTTTCACCACTGAGTTCACTGGATTCACATGAAAAGTTTGTTTTTACAAAATCCTTTCACGGTATTAAATCAGTTACCACAAGTTCACACCTATTCAGGATGTCCAGAAGAGGAACTGAACCATTAACCCTTCAGAATGAAACATGATCTGTCAATCCAACATACGTCCGAAGAAACACAACACAGTGCACATGTATACCGGTAAAGAAAGTCATCAGGGAGTCTAAGAGTCATCGCAGAAACACAACATGCTGCAGATTTATCATGACGGTGTTGTACCCGAGGCATACATACATACAGGAAGGTACTTTAGTAACATGCAGGGGGAGGAAATCCTTAGTTACAGCAGCAAGGGCAAAAACATATGTACAAGAGGACACAGCTGGAATATAAATTACATTTATATAAATTAAATACTTTAAAAAAGGGGATTGAAACAGCCAATTAGCAGTAAAATACTCTTTAATGTTTGTCATCAGTGCAAATGTCCAGTTGTAGAGCGTGTCCGGTTGTGTGGATGGATGAGGGGCAGCATAAAAAAAAAAGAAGAAGAAGAGGAAGAAGAAGAAGAACAAAGTCCTCAAGAAAAGTAAAGAAACTGAATTTTTGCAGCTTTAAAACACAGTTTCCACTCACAGGGTTCATCAGGGGAGAATTTTCTCACTGTTTAATCTCCTGACTTGAAGTGTTTGCACGTCGACATCTTCACATTCACCACGTTGTGCATTGACAGTGTGATTAAAACTCACCTCTGGACTCTCCAGCTGCTGCTGCTGAGTGGACGTGTGGCAGGCTGCAGAGTCTGCAGATGTAAGCTGGGCTGCTACCAGAGCGCCACCTGCTGGATGAACCTGCAACACAGCAGTCAGTCAGACGCCTAAACCTCAAAGCAATGATTTAAAGTACAATAGATTTAAATATAAATTAGATCAAAGAGTAGAAGAAGAATTCTGCACAACGAGGTGCATTTGGTCTGCACTTACAAATAAGAGAGATTCATTTAGCAATGCAAAGTTATATATTATAAACATTGATGTTCACTTGAACTTGTGTAACCCACATTAGTTTTACCAGCAACTAAAGGGTTAACTCAAACATGCAATACCGACGTTTACCAGAGGGGCGCTCTCGTGCAGGTCGGGAGATCAAAGCCTTCTCCCGGTAGACCCTTTATGCCTCCAATGAAACAGCAGCGTCATGATCTACACCTTGAAGAATCTCATTTAGTTGATTTTTGCTCACTGCTTTTGAGGAGCTTTATTTATCTGACCGTTAAACAGACCGACTCCGAAGGAAGAAGTTTCTTTTAAGTCTGAGAAGAATCTCCGGTGAGTGACGAATGTGTTGCTAACAGTTAGCCGTTGCCGCAGAGCTACAAAGGAGGACAGTTGTTTAGTTGGGCTAAAGATATCTATCAGGAGAGAAGAGAAAAAAACCAGTCGGAGATAAATATTAATTTGTTGATGAATATTATTTTACGTGGTTGATATCTGTGATTGTGGAGCTACATGTGACCGACGGGGCTAGCTAAGCGCTGGGGGCTAATGCGTCGGGACCTGTTGAAGCCGAGCGGGAACGATGACGTCATTTTCTTGTTTTAGCGCCAGAAGTAAACGGGTCAGATTGAGAACAGCTGTTGAGTGTGTTGCTTAGTAACGGTGGACGTTTAAATAATGCGTGTTAGGTATAAGTGATAGATGTCACTGAGACATGAGTACATGTGTGTGTGAAATATGTTGCTATGTTAATATTGACCATAGTGAATATTATATATATATATACATATAGTGTGTAATACTATTTTACTGGTCATTTACTGTTACACCAACAATAGAGTTTAGAAATTATAGTACTGACATCGTATTCAATTCTGCTGCATGCAGATTGTTTTTTCTGTATGGATCTGTGATGGAGACAGCAATCCCCAGAAACCTCCACAGAGCGCTGGAGCTGAGTGACCCTGTGATCCCTGATCATCTTTGCCGTGGGTGAAGCTGCATTTGGTCTTCTTGGATTCTCCTGCCGGAGTACCGACGAGCAAAAAGATTCAGATAAGAGTTAGTCTGAGAGCCTCCAGACAAACACTCCCTGGTAGTAGACTGAAAGACAAGAGACTGAAACTGACTGACTGTGAGAGAAATACCGGTATTGGGGTTATTATTTGAATTTGTTATTTTTATTTTATGTTGTTCCCTTGATTTTCTGTGTGTTAATAACTATAATAAATTGCAGTTCAGTTCCTTGTTTTAAACTGCAAACATTTGCCGTGTTTCATTCACTCCCAGAGTGACCTAAAGACAGTCCTAAACTTAACACAGGAAATCTAGTGTGTTACGTAGATACTACACTTGCATGAAACACAGAATATCCATCTTCATTGTAAAACTGCCCAAAAGGGCCCCAAAGCTGCCCTCAGTGCCCGTCTGAAATTTAGCCGTTGTAATCATAAATTACCGGTCTAAAATATGACCGCCGCTGAAGTAAATTAACATATGACTTAA
Source organism: Embiotoca jacksoni (assembly GCF_022577435.1). Taxonomy (NCBI): domain Eukaryota; kingdom Metazoa; phylum Chordata; class Actinopteri; family Embiotocidae; genus Embiotoca; species Embiotoca jacksoni. The sequence continues at coordinate 1,554,129 of NW_027185378.1, forward strand.
ATAATAAACAAAAAAAAATTTATTTATTTTTTTTTAAACATGAGAATAGAAGAAAAAAAGTCAGAACAAATGTATTTTCAGTAAAAAAAAAAAATTCAAATCAAAGATTTTTCAGTTGATTTAAGAATAATGCTTTTTAATATTTCCAGTTTTTTGGCAGCAGATTGGTGCAGAACTAGAATTCATGTCCCGTGATGAACTTTAGGGGGACCCAGAGTGTCACAGGATCACGTCATGCAGGGACACTCCCACCTGCAGACCTACAACTACACGAGAGACAGTTTCTGTCCAACTAAACATGGACGTCGTCCTCACTGAACACGTCCTCCTCACCTGCTCCGTCCTCCTGCTGTTTGGTAATTTACACTCACATCTACTCACTGACATGTTTTTACTGTTATTATAATCATACTTTTATATAATGTTAGTGTGACTGTGGTGTCCTGAACTGTCCATCAAACACAGGTCGTGTTGATGGACGTGACGTTACTCAGAACTCCACACTGTGGAAATATAAAGGAGACAGCGCAACGATGGACTGCAGCCACACGAAGGGAGTCAACTACAACCAGATGTACTGGTACCGACAGCTGCAGGGAAAAACTATGAAGCTGATCGTGTTCACAACAACAGTCAAGAAAGAGCACGACTTCGGAGAGTTCAGCGACGAGAAGTTCTCGGCCACGAAGACCGAAGCGGAGAGCGGGAAGTTCACGGTGAAGAATCTGGAGGCTGCAGATCAAGGCGTGTACTTCTGTGCTGTCAGTGAGCACAGTGATGCAGAGACGTGCGGAAGACGAACAAAAACCTCCTTTCAAGCTTCAGGGGGACCTCAAGCACCACAAAACACGGAGGAACCGATGCATCGTGTGGGTTTTAATACAGCAGTGAACACGGATATCACATGGAGGAGACACGCCCACCTGCAACTCAGAGACAACAGTCATGATCAAACTCTGCAGCTCCGCTCTGAGTACGAGCTACTGTACATTATGGAAACTATGAATTAATTATATCCGTACTCAGGTTTTTCTTCACATTCTCTGTGGTTTATTGCTCAATTATTTCTTTTATTATACAAATTATGTCAACTCAATGATTGTGTTTTCAAAATGAAAAATAAATGGAAGCACTTCAGTTTTTTTTTTTTTTTCCTTTATATCCTTGAGATTGTGCTTCATGGTGATACAACACTCAAAATAAAATTGTATTTCTCTTTATATTCTGCAAAACATGTTTTTTGATCCCGACGAATTTACAGTTTTCTGTTTTGGACATTTTCCTCAATCTGTATTTTATTTGTATAAAAAGTTTAAATTTGTGTTTATTTCCAAAGATATTGATCATAAAACGAGTCCAAACATCATCACGAAGGTTTTGTTTGCTCCGTTTCCTCAGACTGTGTTTGATAACACAAGAGTGACACGCCTTTCTGCAGTGATCTGGTTCTCCATCAGGTGTCTCAGAGGAACAGTGATCTGGTTCTCCATCAGGTGTCTCAGAAGAACAGTGATCTGGTTCTCCATCAGCTGTCTCAGAGGAACAGTGATCTGGTTCTCCATCAAGTGTCTCAGAGGAAGTGATGTGGTTCTCCATCAGGTGTCTCAGAGGAACAGTAATCTGTCTGTTAACTGGATCAAAATGCTCTCAGCTCTCGTCATCGTCGCCATTTCTCTGCTCCGTGTTTCTGGTATTAAAAATGGAGTCCACCAGATGTCCAGACTGCTGGTGGAGACGGGACGGCTGGCTCAGATGGACTGCAGACACGAGCTCGGAGGCGGTTACTTTCAGATGTGTTGGTACCAGCAGCTGTCAGGTGGGAGCCTGAAGCTGATCGTGTCCACGGTGCCGTTCAGCAGCCGGCCGGACTTTGGAGACTCGAGACCGGACAAGTTCTCAGCCTCGAAGCCGGACGCTGAAACGGGATCCTTCACGGTGAAAAACACCGAGCCGGGCGACACCGGAGTCTATTTCTGTGCCGTCAGCGTGCACGTTGTGACGCAGAGAGTTGTCAGCATGCACAAAAACCACAAACACACAATCCCTCCTCCTCCTCTTTCTCGTCCTTCTCCTCCTCTCCCTCCTCCTCCTCTTCCTCACATCCCTGCAGCTCTTCTCAGTCTGCATTCTGTTTTTCCAGCTCAACATGATCAGACTCTTTATTCACCTGGCAGCTCTGCCGTTCTGTTTAACAGGTAATGGTAGGTAGGTAGGTAGGTAGGTATATACTTTATTAATCCCCGAGGGGAAATTTTTTATAATATTTCAAATAATTCAGAAGAAATCCTCCGAAAAATATACATTTAATGTTTATTTCCACATTTAAAACGGTTTTCTCGTATTTTCTTCCTGCAGAGCTCTTTAAAAACAGAGTCGATCAGACTCCGGCCGCTCTGATTGAAAGTCCAGGATCAACGATCCAGATCGACTGCAACCACTCAAACTCTGACTTTGATATGATCCAGTTGTACAAACAGTCTGAAAGTGAAATGGCTCTACTTGGTTATGTTCGATTCACCTCCAAAACGGTGGAAGATCGATTTAAAAGCAGTTACAACGTGAGCGGTGAAGGAGGAAGTCTGTCGTCTCTTCATATCCTGAAGCTGAAAGGCTCCGAGTACTCTGCAGTTTACTTCTGTGCTGCTAGTCTGCACAGTGAAACACATCCCGGCTCCTCGGCACAAAAACCTCCTCATCTTCATCATCAAAGTATTCATAATACAGTTTACAGCCCCTCACACCTGGAGGAACAATCAGATATCAAAATACAAAGTTCATGCTACACTAATCCTCCACACTTCCTGTTATTTCAACACTTTGATGACTCAAATTCTCACATTTATCATAAAAATGGTGAGTTTTAGCGAAGCAGGTGGCTCGTGAATGCGCTTTATTGCAAATATTAACCTTTATGTTGGTGAAATAAGCATTAAATGTTGTTTAATCAACCTAATAGTGACGTGCAGCATGCTTATTATCACAGTAAGTGTTTCCATTTTACTCTTTATTAAGTAGTAGTTGCCATTTTTGCTAATTACAAAAAAACTGCAAATTAATTTGCAATTTTGGAGAAAAGCCCCCAAAAAATGAAGCATTTTTGATGCCACACATTATTATCATCACCTCAACATCTTAACATCTTCTACTGTAACAGAACTGGTGATCATTTAAACACTTTCAACACTAAAATAATAATCTTCAGTGGTAAAGTTTTGCGGGATCAAAGCAGGTTTTGCTTGTTTTGCTTCCTTCCGTTAGATGGCAGTATGTCTGAGCATTGATTGGTTTTAACGTGAAGAAAAGGAGGAAGTACGATGACACAACAACAGATACAAAGGTGGAAACACATCGACTAGACCGCAGTTAAATTCAGTCAGAAAACATCATGATCACCTTCCTCTGCCTCACTTTTAATGTGATACTGGTTTCAGGTATAAAAAAAAAAATATTAAAAAAAAAGTGTCTTATTTGTTTCCTTTAAAAAGTATTTTGCAGACAGCTGAAGTTGCCTCACAAATATTTATTCAGGGATTCAAGAAATTAAAAACGTGTCCACCTGCAACCAGAGGTTTCCTCTGCTCTCTCTCGTTTCATATTCCTGTTTTCCATCAGGTTCCTCTCTCGGTGATAAAGTTCGCCAGTGGCCAAATGACATCTTCAAGAAACCGGGAGAAGCACCCAACATCAACTGTTCACACAGCGTCCAGAACTATGACCGGATCCTCTGGTACAAGAGATCTGAGAACGGTGAGATGCAGCTGCTGGGATACATGACCATAAAAAAGGGATATCCGGAGACGGGAGTGGACGTGACGATGACCGGCGATGCACAAAAAGACCAAACCTGCACATTAAGGATCAACGCTGTCAGCCTGAGCAGCAGTGCAGTTTACTTCTGCGCTGCTAGTCTCCACAGTGAGACGCATCACGACTCCTCACTACAAAAACCTCCTCATCCGTCGACTAGAAGAGGAGGTTCCCTCGGTGAAACCTCCCTCACATATTCGGGACATCTGCAGAGGCAGCGTCACATCTGAACTGGATCACCATGACGACACGAGCTCTCATCACATGTCTGCTCTCATCTCTGTGGCTTCAAGGTACACGAACATTTTTTTAATTTAATCTCTGTGCAGAAATGTGAAGATTTAATGTCCCAAAACTTGATGCAACAAGTTTTCAGTCAGAATCAGATCGAGTAAAACATTTATTTTAAATATTTTAACATGATTAAAAACTACTGCATGAAAAGTTTTGCACAATGGAAAGTTATAAATTCACTTGTTCTAAATAAAAGTAGATCCTGTTTGAATGTTGTGTTTTCTCCTCAGTTCTCTGCCAGGACGTGACCCAAAAACCTGACATCAGCTGGAATTTCACGTCTAAATCTGCAGAGATGACCTGCAGCCACAAGAAGGACATAACGTACAACACGATGTACTGGTTCAGGCAGCGTCCAGGAGAGACCATGACCTCCATCGTGTACTTATCCTTTGAGGGGCAGCCAGGTTACGCTGTGGACAATCCAACCAAATACTCAGTCAGCAAAGATTCCGCCGAGAGCGGCGCTTTTACTGTGAAAAACCTGCAGCCGGAGGACAGCGGGGTGTATTTCTGTGCCGTTGGCCAACACAGTGATGTGAGACGTTGAACAAAAACTGCTCTCGAAGAAAGTCTGTATTAAAAAGCAGGTTTTTACTTCCACGTCTCTCCAGTAGGGGGAACCAGGGATCAAGAAATACTTCAGCTCCACAAGCAGCACAGTGAAGGTGACAGAGTTACCATGTCTTCTTTGTTCAGACAGACAGGAGGTCAACACGCCTACATTTTTCTATTATATCATATTTTAACACTCAGTTTCTGTATTTATGATTCATTTCCTTTGATCTCAACACTCAAATAAACTGGTGATAAAGTGCAGATTTTCTGAAGCCATGATAAAAATGTCAACAGGTGAGAGGTGGAGGAAGTATTCAGGTGTTTTACTGAAGTAAAAGTACTTAAACCACACTGACAAAATACTCCACTATGCGTTAAAGTCCTGCATCTAAAACCAAAATGTACTTCAAGTATGAAAAGTAAAAGTAAATTCTGCCTGTCAGTGTTTTAAAGTTAAATATTAGGTTTCTTGATTAATATTCCTGCTGTAGTTATTTATATATATATATAATCTTGTGCCAATTTTTTTTTTTAACTACTTTTTGTCCTGTTTGTTAGTCAGAAAAATGATGCATTTTCCAGTGAATCCAAGTCCGTTTTAAAATAGTTTATTTAGGAGATTTTTTTTCCAGCCAATAAAGGAATATCTAATTCTTCAGTTTATCAGAAAAATTCAAAATCAATAAATTTGGAGATACGCGGTTTTCACCGGACGGGAAGAGGATTCAAAACTGTAATCTGTATTCTTCTGCATGTTTATTATTACAGGGAGTGAGTCCATGTGACTTATTATGAGACAGTCGTTCAAAAAAAAAAAAAAAAAAAGAAGCATATTCCCTCAACAAATTCCTGCAATTTTACCGCAAAAAAAAATGCCTTAAAACTCAACAAATTACAAAAATTTTTGGGCAAAAGCCAGCGGAAAATCTAATATTTTCTAACGCAACAATCACAATTATTATTATAAAAACTTCTTTTGAAAAGCAGACCTCACAGACTCCTCCCAGCCAGCTGAGTTTTTTCTTTGAAGCCTTCATCACTTCCGGTTCTTTTTAAAAGTCAGAATCATCATCATCACCACCAGAACCAGTCGCTGTCGTCTGAACTGTAAAAAAATGATCCAATTTCTGCTCTTCTGCTGTCTGACAGGTAAAAACTGCATCAAGTATTTTTCTTCAGAACTGATCCCGGTTGAACTAGATTTGTTTCCCGTTTTTGGTTTCAGGAGTTTGTTTGAGTCTTGAGGTCCGTCAGTCTCCCTCACATCTGGTCTCTGAACCTGGACCCAGCGTTCAGATCGTCTGCAGCCACGACAGAACCGACTTCTTTGTGATGCTGTGGTACCAGCGCTCACCCGGAGACACCAACATGAAGCTCATCGGGTATTTGTACCATAAAGCTGTCACAATGGAAGAAACATATAAAAACGACTTTAATATCTCCGGAGATCTGACCGGGAGCACAGCGAAGAACGGCTCTCTGTCGGTGAAAGTTTCAGGACCGGAGCAGGGAGCAGTTTACTACTGCGCAGCTCGAGAAGCACGACGACGAAAAGCCCGTCTGAACTTTACAAAAACTGAACGAGCTTTTATCAGCAGTGGAAGAAACTGATGTCACACACCTGCTGCTGTGGTCGTAGCGTTATTAAGCACCCATATGGGAAATGTTTGTTTTTACTTTTCATTTATAGCTCATTTATAATTCAATACATATTTCATTAAATAATTAATACAATTCATGAAAAATAAGTTCACAAATATAATGAATGTAATCATTTATATAAAAAAATAAAACGTAAATAAATATAGTTAAATAAAACAACAATCAAATAATAATTAAAATAAATAAACTAATTTATAATAATGTATTTTTTATTTATAGCCAACTTATAATTAAATATGTAATATAATTAATTTAATAAATTATTAAATTAACAAATTAAATAAAATTAATTAACAATATAATTTATACATTTTTACTTTTCATTCATAACCAATTAAAAATTAAATACCTAATATAATTAATTAAATAAATATAAACAAATCAATACAAAAAGTTAATTATATAATTTATAAAATCTTTTTTTTTTAATTCTTCATTATACGATTTAAATCTTTAAGTTGTGGTGAGCTAGACTGTATTTGTAACATTTTCTGTGTGCAAATAAATGGAAATTAAAAACAACTGGGATTGTGCTTCTGATTTTTTTGTAAAGATGTGAAAGGTTAAACATCCTTTATGGAAGAACAGTGGACACAATATAAACTATGAATCTGCTCCTCCTCTTCCTTCTTGGTCTCCATCACCGCCCCTCTCTTCTTCCTCCTCCTCCACCTCAGTTCAGTGATGAAGCTCTACCAACAGAGACCCTGTCACCACTGAAACTCTGCTCTCCTCTCAGATCTCTTCATGATCAGATTTTTCTCCTGTTGTTTCCTCGCAGGTAAGAACTTCTTCACTGAGAGAGAAGATGCTCGCTCTCCTTTTAAACCCTTAATGTGTCCCACTCTGCTCCCAGCAGGTGTTTGTCTGGGGGTTCAGGTCCATCAGTCTCCCTCTGCTCTCATCAGAAAGGAGGGCGATGGCGCTCAGCTGATCTGCAGCCACGGACAGAGCGACCTCAGAGTGATGCTGTGGTACCAGCAGCCGGCCGGAGACACCGCTCTGAAGCTCATCGGATACGTGGACTACAACGTGATCGGCTACGAGGAGTCGTACGAGAAGTACTTCAACATCAGCGGAGATCTGAGCGGAGACGCGGACAAGAACGGTTCTCTGTTTGTGACGGGTCTGAAGGAGAACAGTGCCGTTTACTTCTGTGCAGCTCGGTACGCACGTCGACGCAGATCTCCTTCCTCACACACAAAAACTAAAAACCACCTCTGATCAGTTGCAGACTGAAGTCACCAAACAACAGGAAGACCACCAGCTGACAGCGACATCACTTCCTCCAGTTAACTCACAACTCAATCTGCAATCGGCCAAATACCACTTTTCGCTTCTCCGACAGGGAACGCCAACTTTCTTCTCAATCGACAAGTTTCTGTTTTATTTCATTGTTGTTTTTTATGTTTTTCACTGCATCAGTCTTCAGAAAGATGCACGCTGACGTTCAGCTTTTCTGTGCACAATGACAAAACCTTTGAAACTCCTCAGGTGCGGATGTATTCGAGTCATTTGGAAAACATTTCAGATTAGCTGGAGGCAAAACAAGGAATGCTTCACATTCCTTCATCAATCCAAAAGCACCCGAACACACCGCGACATACTTTCCTGACGACGTCAAACCTTCATCTGCTCCTAACAGAAACCTCTTCTGATCTTACTCCTGGGTGTTTATCATACAAGTCCCAGTACATAGTATTTGAACTGTAGTACACCAAAAACACCAGGACGTCCTGCTGCATCCTCTGGCTGCTCCGACCCACAATCCACTGCAGCAGAAGCTACGTCACATGGCCTGAGCTGCAGAGAGAGTTGGTGGCGCTAATTGCTCCACCCGGGGTTGCAATTCGCATATGGAAGACAAAGACGAAGAGTAAAAGGAAAAAGAGGAAATAGAAGTAGAAAAAGAGAAAAGAAGAAGAAGCACTGCATCCATTTTCCTTTACTTCAAATGTCGCGCTACCGATCGCAGCAGGTATCACCTTCGAAGGTCAAAGGTCAACGTGCATTTTTAGTATGACAAAGAAGTATTTACCAGTTGTAAGAAAAAGTTTGAGATTTAAAATGCAGCTTCAATCTCTCAACAACAACCAGCGGCACCACCGTTGAGTCACGTGACCTTTACTGTATGTGAGGTCGTCACCTGACCTTTTTAAAAAGGTCCAACCATATTTCATAATGTTTCCTGAATAGGGCAATGAACTGAAGTTTCAATAAAGTTTGTGTAGTCTCACTAAAGCCTGTCAAAGTCAGCTGATGCTCTGATGTCTCTATCTCACTTCCTGTCCCTCCCTCTGATCCACTCTGCACCAGCGAGGACTCCAGTTTCTTCCTCACGCTCAACATGACGCCACCTCTCCTCCTCGTCCTCATCACCACCGCCGTCTTTGTTCAAGGTAAAGATACTTCTTCTGTTTAACATTTACAGTCACTTCCTCCGGCTGTGTTTCCAGTGATTGACTCTAAACACACAAGGTTTAATCCGCACCGTTTCTTCATCTCCTCTCAGGAGTTCACCTCAGTAAAGACGAGAAAGTGTCTCAGTCTCCATCGGACCTGTTAACGACAGGGGAAACTGAAGTCCAGCTGACCCTCGAACACCAGATCCAGAGCTACGACACCATCCTGTGGTACCGGCGCTCAGCGGGGGACTCCTCCCTGCAGCTCATCGCCTACATGTCTTATAAAATTCCTAAAGTGGAGAAGCCGTTTGAAGGCCTCTTCGATGTGAGCGGAGATGGACAGAAAGCTGCTCGTCTTCACCTCCTGAAGCCGAGACACCCCAAAGACAGCGCGGAGTACTACGGAGCAGCAAGCATACACAGTGATGGAGAGCGTAGACGCCGCCGCACAAAAACCTCCTCAGAGGATGCAGCAAATATAACGGCAGGCAGGAAGCAGCTGAGGTCATGTGACGCTGCAGCAGAGCTCTGACAGCAGGCTTTAATACAGCTGATAATAATCAAACATAAACCAGCTCATGAAGAGGGTCTAAAAGGTTTTACTGTGCAGATGAAGTCCATCACTAATGCTCCATTAATTCACTGCACCTCAGATTTAAATTAATTATATGATCATTTAAGGATTTATCTCATATATTCGTCTTTTAGTTCTGCTCTGTTTTAAGTTCAAATTGTAGCTACAGCTCACCATTATTTTTTTTTACCATTAATCATCTGGCTAATAAAATTCAATAAAAAATATGGTCCAGATTAAAGCTATAGAAATAAATCAGAGCCTGATGATGTCTGCAGATGTTCTCATCCTCTGTTTTTATTGTAACTTCATATCTTCTAGTAAATAGTCGTATTAAGCTAAAAACAAATATCATCTTGTTATTTTTTTCTTGCATCAGTAACACGTTTTAAAATCTTAAAATCTTCCTCAGCAAGTCGTGTGCAAATGTAAATAAATCTAAATTAACTGCAGACATAATGTGGAGCTGCAATTTGGGGAGAACTTTAAGTTTTTCACACAAAAATGTGAATTTTTCACATCATTTTGACTGTTAAAAAAAACTAGAGCAGATAAACAATGTAATGGAAGAGATCAGACATAAAACTGTCTCGACTGCCACATTCATATCTGATGAGTGATACCAACAGGAAGTGACATTTACCACTGTGGACACCAGATACAAACAGCCTGTCTGCTGCAGCGAGCAGCAGGGAAACAACTCTTCAGGATGTAGAAGTACAAAAACAACACTGAAAATACTCCACTACAAGTTTAAAGTCCAGCATTCAGTAAAAGTATTCATGGCAAAATGTACTTAAAGTATGAAAAGTAAAAAGTAACTTCTCCCTGTCAGTGTTTTACTGTGTATATATACACCTGATGTTTTCGGATTAATATGTTTTACTGCTACACTTATTTAAGGTGGATTTTATTTTAACTACTTTGATTGCAGTTGGTTGGTTTAATGTAAAGTAATGCATCATATTCTATAAGATGTGTTTATGCATCTCTAAAAAGTCAACAAACTCGGAACAACATTTTAAGGAATCCAAGGGGGTTTTAAAATAATTAATTTAGATTAAAAAGTATAGGAGAATAATCCTTTAGTGTATGAAAACAAATTCTAATTTAAAATCAATAAATTAAGATGGTGTTCAATGGACAGGAATCAGATTACAGTTTAAGTAAGAAATACAACATTTAACTCTGAGATTTAAAGAAGTAAAAAGAAAATGTAAATACTCAAATAAAGTACAAATAAAATACCTAAAAATTTGTAGCCTACTTAAGTACAGTACTTGAGTAAAAGTACTTTATTACATCCCAGCGGTGTACGTGACTCTTTAACAGCAGCAGTACCACAACAAAACAAACACAACTAAACTGAGCCAGAACTTCAACTGAAGCCAGAAGCACGTGCTCATCTCTGTGATCAAAAATAATCACCAGCCATCATTAAAATATGAAACGGAAGTGAGGAGGACAGGACGAACCTTCAGCTGATCCACTGCAAGAACACAAACACCTCCGACCTCCTCTTTAACAGAAGCAGCTCATTCTTACCTTTCCCGCCGTGAAAGTTGAATTCCTGCAGTTTCCAGAACAAAAGCACTTCCTGGAGGAACTCCACGCTGCGCAAAGAAAGAAAAACAGGAATACTCCGGTTCAGTCGTCACAGCCGCCGATAGTTCACAAATCAAACTAATCAATATGCAGCTGGGAGCGCGCGAAAAACTGTAATTCTTCCTCCCAGCTGACCAGAAGCAGCGCGTGTCTCTCAGGCTTCATAAAAATGTTATCTATATAATCATCTACCTGAGACCACATGCGTGAACGGCGTGTGGGCGGGGCCATGATGGTTTCAATTTAGCGGGAACCAATGAAGTTGCAGCATCCAGTCAGATTTCCATCCAATCAGCTGAGCAGGTGGATCATATCTATCTTATTCGCAACAATAAAAAAAAAAATTCAACAGTAAAACAAAAAACATTATCATTGAAGATGTTTACAAATTAAATAAAAGGCAAAATAAAGACGTTTAAATTAGGCAGTTGCTTTTAATTTTTTTTTTTTTTTAAATTCAAATCAAATAAACTACTGAAACTATAGGGCCAATATTTACTCATTTACAGTATATACATGAACATTATATGATGCATTAAATGAATCACTAAAAAATGTCATAAATTAAAGGAAGACAAGTTGCCAGTCTTCACTGATGAAATGTTATAAATATCTTTCCAAAAAAAATTGGTGAAATGAAAATATAAGAACTATTCTCCAGAGTAAATATCTGATCAATTACATATAATAGAAACATCAATATAAATTAAATCATACATGAAAAACATCAGATAATTCTGGCTTCTATCATCTATTTTACTGTCTTTAAAAAACTTAAAATCAAAAGTTTCGAAGTAAAAAGAGGTTGATGCGTACACAAGATTGACCTTTGACCCCCCCAAAATCAAATTACATTATCCTTTAGACCGAGTCAACGTTTGTGCCAAGATTGAAGAAATTCCCTGCAAAATAATAAGACCGAAGAATGAAGAGAATTCCTAAGTACAGTCCAGGCAGGTGAACTGTGCAGTTTAAATTCTTTCACATCACAGTCAAGATACAGTTTTTATTTAAAAAGAGTTCCTGCAGATCCAACAAGAACAACTGCAGAGAAAAAAGATGATTCTCAATATATTCCTTGAGCTGACGAAATATCTAATGTAACATCAGTTAAGCTGCATAGATGCCATAATGAACTGATATCTGAGGTCTTCTTGATCAAAGAAGACCTCAGAGTAGAACTCAGAAGAGTTGTAGTTGCGGCTCGGTGACACCAGGATGCTGCTGCTGTTCAGATAAAACTCTGGAGGAGTTTTCTGAGGGCCTGAATTTATTTCACAAGTTTTCACTGCAGCAGAGCATCAAGTCACGATTGACATTTTTTTCCAGGTTTGTCCTCTGCTGTCAAAATTCTCCGGCCTCCGTCTGCGTTCGCCCATGAAGGAGACCCGGCTGTGAGTCTGCCCTGTGAACAAGATGACGATTGGTTTCTCTTCATGTTCCAGATACAAACACAGCAGCAGTGGGGAGATGGAGGTGGTCAGATATACTCCGGGTAATGACATGAAGTCCCTCGAAGCTCTGCGAGAAGAATTCATAAAGCACAAGTACATCATATCTGGGGTGACAGTGCTGAACTTCCCTCTGGAGATCGGCCAGGCGGCGGCTGCAGACTCAGCTGTGTATTACTGCGCCTCGAGGAGAGCGTGGCGGTGAAGCAAGCCTCAGCAGCTCACCAAAAACCTGGAGAGGAAGAGGAGATGAGGAAGAGGAGGCATGAAGGGGTCAGGCTGCAGGAGCATTTATTAATCCATTAAAGGCACCAGAAGTGCCTCTCTGTGTGTTTCTGCTCAGATAGGCGAGCAGGTGTCAACACGATGAAGATCATTAGTTGAATTCAGTGTTTTCATCATGAATAGTTTCTCATCCCTCACTAAAGTGCATTTGTTTATTTTTTTCCATTTTACTTTAAATCTGTGTTCAACTTGAGCAGAAGATAACAGGTAATCATACACTGACCTCTACTGGCTTTATGTGGGATTACATCCAAGTCAATGAAGGTAGAAAGTAAAATAATTAAGGAGAAGAAGAATAAACTGTATTTGCAGAGCAACTTTCATATATAAAATGCAGCAGGTAAGAACAAAGACATTTAAAAGAGGATAATTCGGTTAGTAAGACAAATCGAAAACAAAATTGGGATAAAAACACAAAATTTTGAAGTATTAGATAAAAACAGCAATGGTGAAAAATATAAAATTACTTTAAAGTAAAAAAAAGATTTAGGAAATACATTTTCACTGTTATCACTAAGAAAATGTAGCAGCCAAAATTATTATTGTGAGTCTGCAGAGTCGAGTCTCAAACTCCTTTTTGCTTCAGTTAACTCCATCTAGTGGCGGGAACAGATGTCCAGGCTGCTCCATCATTAAAGAAAATCCTGCATTTATCTTTGCAACCCTTATTTTCAGTCAAATTTAGAAAATGTTAACTTTAATTGTGTCAGAATCATATTTTTATATCTTTTGGATAACAGTTTTTTTGGACCTTGGATTATTTTGGATTGGAAAAGAGACATGTTTGCTCATGCAGCTTCGTGCTAATCAAAAGGAATTAAATAACAACTACAGACAGGAAATTAGAGGAGCAAAATAAAGAAAATACACTATATACAGAAAAAAAAATACTATGCAATAATGCCGCTGTGGAAAAAAAGAAGTACTCTCACATAAAAAAAAAAAGATGAAACAGTTATTGCACATGTCTACTCTCTGCTGCGCGTCACTCACATCTGTAAACATCTGCAGAGGAACCAAAACAGTGAGCTTTACTGGCAGACATCTGATTGGATGAAGAGATGTGACCAGCGGTGATGTCACTTCCAGCAGCTACAAATAAACCCAAACTAAAAAAAAAACACCTTCCCTTTCCCTTCTTTTCTGGTCCGTCTCAGAAACAGCAGCCGTCAGTCACAGCTGCTCTCAGAGATGGCGGCTGAGATACGGAGGAGCTGGGTGGGGGGAGGAGACCCCAGAACGCAGTAGGTTTTTGTGTGATGCTTTTTCACCGTGGGGACAGGGGGCCACGGTGATACAATCCTATAGAGGCGCCGTACAAAAACCTGCTCCCGTTGACATGCAGCATTTGGACGGCTGCATGCGGCTGGTGGAGCAGAGAGGTGGATGGCCTGAAGGAGGGGAGGATGGAGGGACACTCCGCCTTCAAAAAGTCTCTTTATGTGAAGAAATTTAGCTTTTTAACAACTTTTAATTCACATCTGCAGCATCAGGATGTTTGTTTGACTCCTCAGAACCAACGTGGACACGATGAAGGTCGGCCTGCAGGTTTACTCCCTCCTCATCCTCCGGGTTAGGAAAGTGCGTCCGAAGCAGAGGATTGTGGGACGTTTTGGGATGTTTTGGGACGTTTTGGTTGAGGAGGGTTTCAGTGTGACAATGGAGCTGAAGCTTACTTTGGAAAAGGAACCAAACTGTCTGTTTTGGGTAAGTTGGAGCTCCACAGCTTCAGGTCACTGAGCTGGACTTCAAATATTCAAACAGAGGAAATGTTGGTGTGAAAGTGAAGCAGAGAAACGTGAAATATTGAGCTGGAGTCAGAGCGCTGTGTCCACCACTGATCCTGCTTACTTTGGACCAGGAACCAAACTCTCTGTTTTAGGTGAATATTCTACTCTAATACTAAATTCAATGTTAATCAGATCATTGGTGTCGACAGAAAAATCAGTGAAGACTTTCTGAAGATAATTGTGGAGCAGAAAGAGTTTCATGTTCAGTATTTTCTCACCGTGACAACGCCAATGAAGCTTACTTTGGAAAAGGAACGAAACTGACTGTTTTAGGTGAGTGAAGGACGATTCAAATAAAACTTAATCTTTAGCTGCAGCGGTGCAGAAAGAATCAGTTCAGCTCAGTACTTTTTGATATTAAGTTCCAGCGCTGTGGCAATTACGAAGCTTATTTCGGACAGGGAACTAAACTGACTGTTCTCGGTGAGTAAAACTTTCCTCTGATGAATTCAGATCTTAAAACATATTAAAGGAAATCTGTTGTTTGTAGGAAAAAGTTTTGTCTGAAGTGCAGCATAATCCAAAAACAACTTAACATAAAGATGTGAAGTAAAGCAGCATGTTGAGCTGTTTTGAGAACTGATCCAGTTCACTGTGACTCTGGTACTGGTGAAGCTTACTTCGGTGGAGGAACAAAGTTAACTGTTTTAGGTAAGACACATAAAAAACTTACAGTTTCAGCTCGCTGCTTTTTGTTCTGAAGTCTGAACACTGTGTCAGTACGAAGCTTATTTCGGCCAGGGAACCAAACTGACTGTTCTCGGTGAGTGAGACACAAAACGTACTTCTAATGAATGCACTTTTCAAAGTAAAACTACCTTAAACAGATCTGTTTCCTGGAAAAAATGTCATCGCTATTATTTAACTTGTAAAAAATAAAAACAGAAGTGCAGCAAATGTTGGTTTTAGATTTAAAGAAAAGGAACATTTGACAAGAAATTGAATTTTAAAGGAAGCAGAAAGTAAAGAAGTATCGTGTTGAGCTGTTTTGAGAACTGATCCAGTTCACTGTGACACTGGAACTGAAGCTCACTTCGGTGGAGGAACTAAGTTAACGGTTTTAGGTAAGAAAATAAGAAATAATGAAAAAACAGCATCGTTTCTTTAAGTCATTAAATCCAGTTTAAGTTCAATGAAACGCTCATAAAGTTGAATTCAAGCTGGGAACAAAACAGCATGCTAATTAAAAGTTTGTTTTGCAAAGGTTTTGTAAAAAATGAAGCTGTCATTGTTGGTTTTTAAAGTAAAGTTACATGTAAACCAAAAAAGAAAGACGTAAAGTAAAAGCAGCATCTGGAGCAGTTTTGAGCTCTGATCCAGTTCATTGTGACTCTGGTGTTAATGAAGCTCACTTCGGTGGAGGAACTAAGTTAACTGTTTTAGGTAAGACAACATTTTAAACTTCATTAACTGTTGTTCAGGAGGGATTTTAACTGAAGCTGTAACTTTAAATCTAAATAGTGAAATAGAAAAAGTGTCCACATGTCAGGCAGAAGGAGACAAAGTGTGAATAATCTGCAGGTGTCTCAGATGAACAGCGGCAGCAGGAAGAGTTTGTGTCACAGTAGAAAGTCTCTGTGCTCCAACAGGGAGGCTTACTTTGGAGCTGGAACTAAACTCACTGTTTTAGGTAAGAAAGCTTCAAACTAAAGAGTCCAGCTGAGCTTCAATCTCATGATAGTCATCAGTTTATTATTACAGGAAACATTCAGAATACTCTTGATAGATGTTTTATTGTGATGGAGGTCAACAAAGTCCTGATTTTAAACGTGTGAAAGAACTTGATGTAAAAGTTTGTTTGTGCAGAAAAAAAACAGGAAAAGCTTTGAAACATTTTGGCTCGATGCCCAGATTATTCCTCTCACAGCCTCTTCTGATCACATCTGTGAAACACTGTGAGCTTTCAGTCTGAGGCTCACTTTGGAGCTGGAACTAAACTCACCGTTTTAGGTAAGATGGTAAAAACCATTCACGGAAAAATAGAACGAGAACGGAAAATTGCTTGTTTGGCAGTAGTTGCATTTTTCTTATTTATCTTTAGCTTATAAATTTATCATCAGTTTAATTTTGTAGAGAGCAGATTTTATTTGGTAAATGTAGGAGATTTATGTGTGTAGTTTGGTGTAAAAAGGTGTTTAAGTTTGTGTGAAAAAGAGCACAAAGACGGTCTGCAGCGTTCAGAGCTGAAAGTCTGCGCAGATTTTTCTGCAGCCGTGTTTCAGTGTGAACAGCTACGAGCCGGCTTACTTTGGCAGCGGCACCAAACTCACAGTATTAGGTAAGAAAAGGAGAAAAAGAATTGTTTTTATCAACTTAAATCTGAAAAGCTTAAAGTTCAGAGTTGTACGAAAAGTCCTTTTTAAAGTCTAGTTTAGTGTTTTCCTGCAGTGTCATCATTTGCTATAACTTATAGTCAAAGCTGCAAAAAGAAATGTAAAATGTAGGACTCAAGCTGTCTTTTCTGTAGCAAAAAGTACAGACTTCATTACTTTAAAGCATATTTGTGCAGTAAAACGTTTCAATTTGCATCAAAAATGTAAGGAAAAAGTCTATTAAAATTGCATTTAATAGAATGATTATGTTGTAAACTGTATGAAATCACAAATTCAGCAGCAGAAATAAGTCAGAGGTCCACTGAAACGCTGTCAGTTTTTGTGGCCGTTAGTTATCAGTGTGCTCCGGCTCTTATCCTGCTTATTTTGGAGAAGGAACTAAGCTGACAGTGTTGGGTAAGAAAAGGAGAAAAATCTGTTTTTATAGTCACTTCATTTAAACTACATGTTGTTGGGTAAATAATGTGTTTGAATGTCTTTTTTAGTGATGGCTGTGTCAATATGTTGTCAAAACTGCAGAAGAAAATGTCAAATCTTAAAAAAAAATTTTTTAAAAAGGCAACATTTGATCCGAGCACCAGATTTATTTTTGTTCTAAATCATCTTCTGTTACTGTTAATTCATTATCTTAAAGCTTTTACATGCATTTCTTTATTTGCATCACTGATAAAGTGAGGAAGTTGGGAAAACAACTTGAAAAGTAAAAACATAAAAACGGGATAAATTAGTCGTCAGTCAGTCGAGGTGTCGTCAGTTTTTTCCGTGCGAGTTATCGGTGTGCTCCAACTCTTATCCTGCTTATTTCGGCGGGGGAACCAGGCTCACAGTTCTCGGTGAGGTCACTGGAGGAACTTCATTAAAACACACTAAAAACAGCTGGATGTGATGTCGTTTTTTTGTTGTTATCAGACATAAAAATGTTTTTTCTGTTCCTGCAGAGACAGGGCGGGAGATCGAACCACCAAAAGTGGAAATACTTGGACCTTCATTGAATGAGTGCAGAAACAAAAAGGACAAGAAGAAGAAGAAGACCCTGGTGTGCGTGGCCTCTGGTTTCTACCCGGATCATGTCAGCGTTTCCTGGCAGGTCGGAGGTAAAGAAGTCACCAAAGGAGTGGCGACGGACGGCGAGGCCCGGAGGAATGGCAGGAAATACAGGATCAGCAGCAGACTCAGAGTCCCTGCTGAACACTGGTTCACGCCCGGCAAAAAATTCAGCTGCATCGTCAGCTTCTTCAATGGAACAGATAACAACAATTATAACGCGACGATATCTGGTGTTAAAGGTTTGTTAGTTTCACACAGAAAAACTGAGCTGATCTGACCCTTTAATCCATTTTAATCCATTCTGATTCGTTCTGTTCTTCTATCAGGTGAAACACAGACGCTCATGACTCGAGGTAAACATGATTTTATTCACTTCAACTCGAGCTGAAGTTAAGATTTTATTTTTGCAACATATTCAAGAGAAAAAGATTCAAATCCGTGTGAATGTTTCCTCCCTGCAGAGAGATACCTGAGGATCACGCAGAGCGCCAAACTGTCCTACAGCATCTTCATCGTCAAGAGCTGCGTCTACGGAGTCTTCGTCGGCTTCCTGGTGTGGAAGATTCAGGTTTGTTTCAACGCGATCTGACTTAAACCTCACTGTTTCAAATGTTTTAATATTTCAATGAATAAAAAGCAAAAAGAGCTCAAAGTGTTAAGACGATGTTTTCTTTCTGTGTTGCAGAGTTTAGGAGGAAAACAGATCAACTGAGAGCTGAGGAGATGGATCATCGATCACATCTATATCTATAAATCTGTTGTGTTGTATTTCCACTTCTTTATGTTCTGCATTGGTTTTGCATTCATATATAATTGAGACAATTAAATCCTGCAAACATTGGAGGAACAGTTCTGTGTATACTCTTATTCAAATATTACAGCTGTTTTTGTGTTTTTCTTAAACAATTTCTGCCAAATTTTATTCTCAATAAACAACATTCTGTCAATCACATTATCTCCCTTTCTTTTTGTCTCTTCAGATATTTTTAGCCGTCTGTTTTCGGAGAAGTCGGTTATTTTTCTCCTACGTTTAGTTGAAACATCTCAGCTCAGGAAAACTTCACAAGCAGGTTCATTTGAGTCATAAGAAGATTTTCCAGTCAGAAAAGTGGTGACATTTACTTAATAAATTGATTTGTATCAACTAATCTGCCTTTCAAAATTATTTTTAATAAATTAGTTTAACTTGTTTTTTTTCCACTTTGCACGAAAGATCTCAACTCAAACTGGTTTATCTGTTGTGTAACATTTTAAATAAAAAAACAGAAAGGTGACAAAAGTTTTCTGATTATTTGCACCTGATAAACTAAACTTATCTTATTAAAGTTGTTTTTACCAGTTTGCACCACAGATGAGAAGTTGATTACAGTTTATGTTGCTTCTATGTATGAAACAGTGCAGTAGGAAAGTTAAGTGTAACGTATAACAACAGGAAACCTGAAGGAGGTCAGAGCTGCTGAAACTGTTGAGGAGCAGAGAGCGACAGCAGAGGAGAGGATGTGGTCACAGAGCAGCCTGCAGCTCCTTCTCTGAAGGCAAACAAACCGAGCTGAAACCACAACCTCCGGCTGACCGGGTGCACCTGCAGCTCTGCACCAGCACCAGCACCCCCCCACAACCCTCCACCCCCCCCCCCCCCAACACACACACACACACACACACACACACACACACACACACACACACACACACACACACACACACACATCTCTGAACAAACAGCTGGAAAAACAACTTCCTGTTCTGTGTCAACTGAAGCTGCAACATGAACATGTGTGTGTGTGATATATATATATATATATTTTCACAGTGCATCCGGAAAGTATTCACAGCGCTTCACTTTTTCCACATTTTGTTATATTACAGCCTTATTCCAAAATGGATTAAATTCATTTTTTCCCTCAAAATTCTACACACAATACCCCATAATGACAACGTGAAATACATTTTTTTTTTTTAATTTTTGCAAATCTATTAAAAATTCCAGACGGAAGCCACTCCTCAGTAAAAGGCACATGACAGCCCACCTGGAGTTTATCAAAAGACACCTGAAGGACTGTCAGACCACGAGAAACAAAATTCTCTGGTCTGATGAAAAAAAGATTGAACTCTTTGGCCTGAATGCCAATCGTCATGTTTGGAGGAAACTAGGCACCGCTCATCACCTGGCCAATATCATCTCTACGGTGAAGCATGGTGGTGGCAGCATCATGCTATGGGGGTGCTTTTCAGCTGCAGGGACAGGACGACTGGTTGCAATTGAAGCAATGATAAATGCGGCCAAGTACAGAGATATCCTGGAAGAAAACCTCTTCCAGAGTGCTCTGGACCTCAGACTGGGCCAAAGGTTCACCTTCCAACAAGACAATGACCCTAAGCACACAGCTAAAATAACAAAGGAGTGGCTTCAGAACAACTCTGTGACCATTCTTGACTGGCCCAGCCAGAGCCCTGACCTAAACCCAATTGAGCATCTCTGGAGAGACCTGAAAATGGCTGTCCACCAACGTTCACCATCCAACCTGACGGAACTGGAGAGGATCTGCAAGGAAGAATGGCAGAGGATCCCCAAATCCAGGTGTGAAAAGCTTGTTGCATCATTCCCAAGAAGACTCATGGCTGTACTAGCTCAAAAGGGTGCTTCTACTCAATACTGAGCAAAGGGTCTGAATACTTATGACCATGTGATATTTCAGTTTTTCTTTTTTAATAAATTTGCACAAATTTCTACATCTGTTTTTTTCTGTCAAGATGGGGTGCTGAGTGTACATTAATGAGAAATAAAATGAACTTTTTTGATTTTAGCAAATGGCTGCAATGAAACAAAGAGTGAAAAATTTAAAGGGGTCTGAATACTTTCCGTACCCACTGTGTATATATATATATATATATATATATATATATATATATCAACATGTCATCTACATGTAAATAACTGTGAGCAGGGAGAGATCATTTACTGAATATCTGAAACAGAGTCTGAGTCTGTCTATAATGTCCTCCAACATCATATTTGTTATTTATCAACACGACAGTGAAACTGAGGAAAAACACTTCCTACTTTTGTTTGCGTTCACTCAAGTCAGACAAACAGAAAGAAACATCTGTGAGGCAGCAACAGAAAAAGGGCTCCTGACAGCTGCAGCCATATTCATCTTACAAACCTTTAACTTTATACATTGCTATTTCCCAAATGTTTCCATTTTTATGTCAGAATAATCCCAATTTTTTTTTCTTCATATTTTCACTTCATGGGTTCTTAAGAAAAGGTCCTGATAAATGTTACTGATTAATCATTTATATTCCAAGATGTGAGCGATATGCACTCTGAGAAGAACGAAAGAAACCCCCTTATAAATTTGACGTTTTCCTAATGGACTTTTGTATATGTAACTGCAGAGCTGAATAACAAAAAGATGAAACTACAAACCTGCTGCATTCAAAAAATAACCAAACTGCAGTCACACTGAAGAGGCATGCTGTCAGCATCCAAAAACATGCACCTCAGGTCAGGTTACCTGGCGCCGCGCTAGTGGCAGCCTGCTGCAGCAGCTCCCCCCTGAGAGCCCCCCCTGCTGTAGTGAAGAAATTTACCCTCGGGGATTAATAAAGTGTATAAAAAAAATAATAATAATTATAATTTAAAAAAAATATAGTGTTAAAATCTTTAGAAACATCATTGTGTTTACGGAAGACACAGAAGTTAGAAGTAACAGATGTAAAACTATCTCCAAAAAAAAAATTGATTCATGCCGATACAGTTCCATGATTTCTAAGGTTGAAAATCAACATAATTTTTTATCTTTAATGATTACAAAGCAGTTGTCCTGCACACCTGGAATGTACATTATTACTATTATTTTATATATTTGTATTAGAAAAAACAGAAAACTTAAAATATCAAACATGTCTGCCATCATTTGGAGAAACAACACTACTTATTTTTGGAAACACCAGCATAGATGAAATACAAATCTTTATCAGGATATTAAACTTTAAATGCAGTAAGAAGTAGCTGATATAATTTAAATAATGATTTTTCAGCACTAAGTGAACAAACTACAGACACCAGACACACAAATAATAAGTTAAACCCACATGTTCAATTTCAAGCAGCTGAACGAGACATTCGTCATCTTGAACGCGCCCCCGATTCAAACAACATCAAATGATGAGAGGTGCAACCAGGTATCAAAATGTTGATTATAAAGAGTGGTAGTTTGTATGGTGGAGATGATAGAGAGCTTTTTCACCACTGAGTTCACTGGATTCACATGAAAAGTTTGTTTTTACAAAATCCTTTCACGGTATTAAATCAGTTACCACAAGTTCACACCTATTCAGGATGTCTATTCAGAAGAGGAAGAAGAAGAAGAACAAAGTCCTCAAGAAAAGTAAAGAAACTGAATTTTTGCAGCTTTAAAACACAGTTTCCACTCACAGGGTTCATCAGGGGAGAATTTTCTCACTGTTTAATCTCCTGACTCAAAGTGTTTGCACGTCGACATCTTCACATTCACCACATTGTGCATTGACAGTGTGATTAAAACTCACCTCTGGACTCTCCAGCTGCTGCTGCTGAGTGGAGGCAGCACATGTGGCAGGCTGCAGAGTCTGCAGATGTAAGCTGGGCTGCTACCAGAGCGCCACCTGCTGGATGAACCTGCAACACAGCAGTCAGTCAGACTAAACCTCAAAGCAATGATTTAAAGTACAATAGATTTAAATATAAATTAGATCAAAGAGTAGAAGAAGAATTCTGCACAAGGTGCATTAGGTCTGCACTTACAAATAAGAGAGATTCATTTAGCAATGCAAAGTTATATATTATCAACATTGATGTTCACGAACTTGCATGAAACACAGAATGTCCATCTTCATTGTAAAACTGCCCAAAAGGGCCCCAAAGCTGCCCTCAGTGCCCGTCTGAAATTTACCCGTTGTAATCATAAATTACCGGTCTAAAATATGACCGCCGCTGAAGTAAATTAACATATGACTTAAATAATAAACAAAATTATTATTTTATTTTTTTTAAACATGAGAATAGAAGAAAAAAAGTCAGAACAAATGTATTTTCAGTAAAAAAAAAATTCAAATCAAAGATTTTTCAGTTGATTTAAGAATAATGCTTTTTAATATTTCCAGTTTTTTGGCAGCAGATTGGTGCAGAACTAGAATTCATGTCCCTGTGATGAACTTTAGGGGGACCCAGAGTGTCACAGGATCACGTCATGCAGGGACATTCCCACCTGCAGACCTACAACTACACGAGAGACAGTTTCTGTCCAACTAAACATGGACGTCGTCCTCACTGAACACGTTCTCCTCATCTGCTCCGTCCTCCTGCTGTTTGGTAATTTACACTCACATCTACTCACTGACATGTTTTTACTGTTATTATAATCATACTTTTATATAATGTTAGTGTGACTGTGGTGTCCTGAACTGTCCATCAAACACAGGTCGTGTTGATGGACGTGACGTTACTCAGAACTCCACACTGTGGAAATATAAAGGAGACAGCGCAACGATGGACTGCAGCCACACGAAGGGAAACGGCTACTTCCAGATGTACTGGTACCGACAGCTGCAGGGAAAAACTATGAAGCTGATCGTGTTCACAACAACAGTCAAGAAAGAGCACGACTTCGGAGAGTTCAGCGGCGAGAAGTTCTCGGCCACGAAGACCGAAGCGGAGAGGGGGAAGTTCACGGTGAAGAATCTGGAGGCTGCAGATCAAGGCGTGTACTTCTGTGCTGTCAGTGAGCACAGTGATGCAGAGACGTGCGGAAGACGAACAAAAACCTCCTTTCAAGCTTCAGGGGGACCTCAAGCACCACAAAACACCGAGGAACCGATGCATCGTGTGGGTTTTAATACAGCAGTGAACACGGATATCACATGGAGGAGACACGCCCACCTGTAGCTCAGAGACAACAGTCATGATCAAACTCTGCAGCTCCGCTCTGAGTACGAGCTACTGTACATTATGGAAACTATGAATTAATTATATCCGTACTCAGGTTTTTGTTTTTTAAAAGGGACATTTCACTGCTTTTTTCACCTGTGGACCACATTAAACCTCAGACAGGTCAAACCTGGATTAAATTATCACAGAGAGACTAAATAATCTCTCAAACAGTTCCTGATTTGTGAAACTGTGTTTATAGTCAGCAGTTCAAACGCTCCTCTCACCATCAAAACAAACTGCTCACAGGAAGTGACGGGGTTTGTGGGAAATGTGGTCTCATGATGGGAATGAGGAATATGTTCAATGAATTTTCTCCACACTTCCAGCTGTAAGAGACTGAACTTTGTTTTAGTGTTGAATGGATGTGATATAAAGCTCCTATTTTGACAGCAGATGAAGTCTTTGTGTTCAATATTAGTCACAGACTGTCTGTTCTGGAAAGATGCGTCACTTTTAGACACTTTGAGCCCCAAAACAGAAAGAAAAACAGAGTACGGGTCAGATATTTCTGTGATGTGCAGCAGAATTATTGTCACAGGAAGTCAACACATGTTACTATTATTAAGAAAGATATGCTTTAAATAAACTGCACTACTTTCTCCATTAAAGCCAACATATAATTACGACCAAGGAGAAATTCTGTCTGACAAGTTGACACATTTTATTATGTTTTTTGCTGTTGTATAAATCAGTATTAACTCAGTGCAGGTTCATAAAAATGTTGGTTTTCGTTAGATCTTATTGGGCTTTAATATTTAGAGGAGGAGGAAGAGGAAGAGGAGGAGGAGGAAGAGGAGACACCATGACACCACCTGCCTCGGTGTTCTGCACACAGTGATGAAAACAGCACTAGAAATAAGTCTGACTTTAAATTCACTCGATGATGAAGCTCATTTTCTGCTGCATGACATTGAATTTCATTCTGGTTTCAGGTAAAGTTATTAAAAGTTTATGTTTTTTTTTGTTGTATTTCGTAATGACAGAAGGGTGTTTCCTGCGTCTTTCCTCATTTTTATTGACGAGAACTCGACCATGCTGTTGTTTTCGTCGTCTTCTCCACAGCTTCCTCTCCAAGTCACCAAATTCACCAGACTCCAGTCTGGATTCATAAAACACCCGGAGAAGCAGCGACGATCATCTGCTCACACAGAATTGCACACCACGATCAGATCCTGTGGTACAAACAGTCAGAGAACGAACAGCTGCAGCTGCTCGGACACATGATATCAGACGTCGGATACCCAGAGTCTGGGATGGATGTGGAGATGGATGGGAGAGCAGAAAAAGACCAGACCTGCACGTTGACCCTTTTAAATCTCAGCCGGAGCAGCGGTGCCGTTTACTTCTGTGCTTCTCGGCACCACAGTGCTGCACGTCTCTGTTCCTGCGGTACAAAAACCACATCATCGTCATCCGCCTACTTCCTGTCACATCTGAACTCAGACTGTCACACGAGAGTTACAAGAAGCCGAGGACTCCTCTGCCGACGCTCCGAAAGTCTCTTTCACATCGACAGCACAGAAAAAAGACAGCATGATCTTTCTGTTTGTTTGCATTTATTTGAACACGATTCTGGTTTCAGGTACTGACGTGAAAATGTTTAGCGTATCTTAACATACATCTGCTGTATAATCAGTTTCAGCTGAAACTGGATTTTATCCCGCAGGTTCCTCTTTAGCTGACGTCGACCAGAGTCCAGCTAACATTCACATCGAACCCGGAGAACCGGCCGAGATCAAGTCTTCACACAACATCGTCAACTACAACGTAATCCTGTGGTACAAACAGTCAGAGAGGGGGCTGCAGCTGCTGGGCTACATGTCCTACAGCAACGGATATCCAGAGAGCGGATCGGACGTGAGGATTCAGGGGAGCGCAGATAAAGACCAGAACTGCACGCTGGTCATCAACAGACCGAACAGCAGTGCAGTTTACTTCTGTGCTGCTAGTCTGCACAGTGAAACACATCCCGGCTCCTCGGCACAAAAACCTCCTCATCTTCATCATCAAAGTATTCATAATACAGTTTACAGCCCCTCACACCTGGAGGAACAATCAGATATCAAAATACAAAGTTCATGCTACACTAATCCTCCACACTTCCTGTTATTTCAACACTTTGATGACTCAAATTCTCACATTTATCATAAAAATGGTGAGTTTTAGCGAAGCAGGTGGCTCGTGAATGCACTTTATTGCAAATATTAACCTTTATGTTGGTGAAATAAGCATTAAATGTTGTTTAATCAACCTAATAGTGACATGCAGCATGCTTATTATCACAGTAAGTGTTTCCATTTTACTCTTTATTAAGTAGTAGTTGCCATTTTTGCTAATTACAAAAAAACTGCAAATTAATTTGCAATTTTGGAGAAAAGCCCCCAAAAAATGAAACATTTTTGATGCCACACATTATTATCATCACCTCAACATCTTAACATCTTCTACTGTAACAGAACTGGTGATCATTTAAACACTTTCAACACTAAAATAATAATCTTCAGTGGTAAAGTTTTGCGGGATCAAAGCAGGTTTTGCTTGTTTTGCTTCCTTCCGTTAGATGGCAGTATGTCTGAGCATTGATTGGTTTTAACGTGAAGAAAAGGAGGAAGTACGATGACACAACAACAGATACAAAGGTGGAAACACATCGACTAGACCGAAGTTAAATTCAGTCAGAAAACATCATGATCATCTTCCTCTGCCTCACTTTTAATGTGATACTGTTTTCAGGTAAAAAAAAAAAAAAAGTCTTATTTGTTTCCTTTAAAAAGTATTTTGCAGACAGCTGGAGTTGCCTCACAAATATTTATTCAGGGATTCAAGAAATTAAAAACGTGTCCACCTGCAACCAGAGGTTTCCTCTGCTCTGTCTCGTTTCATATTCCTGTTTTCCATCAGGTTCCTCTCTCGGTGATAAAGTCCGCCAGTGGCCAAATGACATCTTCAAGAAACCGGGAGAAGCACCCGACATCAGCTGCTCACACATCGTCCAGAGCTACAACCGGATCCTCTGGTACAAGAGATCTGAGAACGGTGAGATGCAGCTGCTGGGATACATGAACGTAAACAAGGGATATCCGGAGACGGGAGTGGACGTGACGATGACCGGCGATGCACAAAAAGACCAAAACTGCACGTTAAGGATCAACGCTGTCAGCCTGAGCAGCAGTGCAGTTTACTTCTGCGCTGCTAGTCTCCACAGTGAGACGCATCACGACTCCTCACTACAAAAACCTCCTCATCCGTCGACTAGAAGAGGAGGTTCCCTCGGTGAAACCTCCCTCACATATTCGGGACATCTGCAGAGGCAGCGTCTCATCTGAACGGGATCGCCATGACGACACGAGCTCTCATCACATGTCTGCTCTCATCTCTGTGGCTTCAAGGTACACAAACATTTTTTTAAATTTAATCTCTGTGCAGAAACGTGAAGATTTAATGTCCCAAAACTTGATGCAACAAGTTTTCAGTCAGAATCAGATCGACTAAACCATTTATTTTAAATATTTTAACATGATTAAAAACTACTGCATGAAAAGTTTTGCACAATGGAAAGTTATAAATTCACTTGTTCTAAATAAAAGTAGATCCTGTTTGAATGTTGTGTTTTCTCCTCAGTTCTCTGCCAGGACGTGACCCAAAAACCTGACATCAGCTGGAATTTCACGTCTAAATCTGCAGAGATGACCTGCAGCCACAAGAAGGACATAACGTACAACAAGATATACTGGTTCAGGCAGCGTCCAGGAGAGACCATGACCTCCATCGTGTACTTATCCTTTAAGGGGCAGCCAGGTTACGCTGTGGACAATCCAACCAAATACTCAGTCAGCAAAGATTCCGCCGAGAGCGGCGCTTTTACTGTGAAAAACCTGCAGCCGGAGGACAGCGGGGTGTATTTCTGTGCCGTTGGCCAACACAGTGATGTGAGACGTTGAACAGCTGAACAAAAACTGCTCTCGAATAAAGTGTGTATTAAAAAGCAGGTTTTTACTTCCACGTCTCTCCAGTAGGGGGAACCAGGGATCAAGAAATACTTCAGCTCCACAAGCAGCACAGTGAAGGTGACAGAGTTACTATGTCTTCTTTGTTCATACAGACAGGACGTGAACACGCCTACATTTTTCTATTATATCATATTTTAAAACTCAGTTTCTGTATTAATGATTCATTTTCTTTGATCTCAACACTCAAATAAACTGGTGATAAAGTGCAGATTTTCTGAAGCCACGATAAAAGTGTCAACAGTTGAGAGTTGGAGGAAGTATTCAGGTGTTTTACTGAAGTAAAAGTACTTAAACCACACTGTGAAAATACTCCACTACATGTTAAAGTCCTGCATCTAAAACCAAAATGTACTTCAAGTATGAAAAGTAAAAGTAAATTCTGCCTGTCAGTGTTTTAAAGTTAAATATGAGGTTTCTTGATTAATATTCCTGCTGTAGTTATTTAATCTTGTGCTTCTTTTTTTTTAAACTACTTTTTGTCCTGTTTGTTAGTCAGAAAAATGATGCATTTTCAGCGAATCCAAATCCGTTTTAAAATAGTTTATTTAGCTTAAAAAGTAGGAGATTTTTTTTTTCCAGCCAAAAAAGGAATATCTAATTCTTCAGTTTATCAGAAAAATTCAAAATCAATAAATTTGGAGATCCGCAGTTTTCACCGGACGGGAAAAGGATTCAAAACTGTAATCTGTATTCTTCTGCATGTTTATTATTACAGGGAGTGATTCCATGTGACTTATTATAAGATAGTAGTTAAAAAAAAGAAGAAGCATATTCCCTCAACAAATTCCTGCAATTTTACCACAAAAAAAATCCCTTAAAACTCAACAAATTACAAAGAATTTTTGGGCAAAAGCCAGCGGAAAATCTAATATTTTCGATTGCAACAATCACAATTATTATTATAAAAACTTCTTTTGAAAAGCAGACCTCACAGACTCCTCCCAGCCAGCTGAGTTTTTTCTTTGAAGCCTTCATCACTTCCGGTTCCTTTTTAAAAGTCAGAATCATCATCATCACCACCAGAACCAGTCGCTGTCGTCTGAACTGTAAAAAAATGATCCAATTTCTGCTCTTCTGCTGTCTGACAGGTAAAAACTGCATCAAGTATTTTTCTTCAGAACTGATCCCGGTTGAACTAGATTTGTTTCCCGCTTTTGGTTTCAGGAGTTTGTTTGAGTCTTAAGGTCCATCAGTCTCCCTCACATCTGGTCTCTGAACCTGGACCCAGCGTTCAGATCGTCTGCAGCCACGACAGAACCGACTACAGAGTGATGCTGTGGTACCAGCGCTCACCCGGAGACACCAACATGAAGCTCATCGGGTATTTGTACCATAAAGCTGTCACAATGGAAGAAACATATAAAAACGACTTTAATATCTCCGGAGATCTGACCGGGAGCACAGCGAAGAACGGCTCTCTGTCGGTGAAAGTGTCAAGACCGGAGCAGGGAGCAGTTTACTACTGCGCAGCTCGAGAAGCACGACGACGAAAAGCCCGTCTGAACTTTACAAAAACTGAACGAGCTTTTATCAGCAGTGGAAGAAACTGATGTCACACACCTGCTGCTGTGGTCGTAGCGTTATTAAGCACCCATATGGGAAATGTTTGTTTTTACTTTTCATTTATAGCTCATTTATAATTCAATACATATTTCATTAAATAATTAATACAATTTATGAAATAGAAGTCCATACAAATAATTAAATGCATAATTAATTAATTTATTTATATTAATAAATAAAACATGTAAATAAATAAATATAGCTAAGTAAACAACAATTAATTAATGATTAAAATAGATAAACTAATTTATAAACTAATTTCTACATATCTTTTTTATTAAAAAAAAAACACAAAAATTTTTTTTTTAAAAAGCTGAAACAAAGTTAGACTCAAACTTTTATGTATTTTCGGTGAAGAAAAAAATTCAAAAAGATTTTTCAGTTGATTTAAGAATAATGCTTTTTATATTTCCAGTTTTTTGGCAGCAGATTGGTGCAGAACTAGAATTCATGTCCCGTGATGAACTTTAGGGGGACCCAGAGTGTCACAGGATCACGTCATGCAGGGACACTCCCACCTGCAGACCTACAACTACACGAGAGACAGTTTCTGTCCAACTAAACATGGACGTCGTCCTCACTGAACACGTCCTCCTCACCTGCTCCGTCCTCCTGCTGTTTGGTAATTTACACTCACATCTACTCACTGACATGTTTTTACTGTTATTATAATCATACTTTTATATAATGTTAGTGTGACTGTGGTGTCCTGAACTGTCCATCAAACACAGGTCGTGTTGATGGACGTGACGTTACTCAGAACTCCACACTGTGGAAATATAAAGGAGACAGCGCAACGATGGACTGCAGCCACACGAAGGGAAACGGCTACTTCCAGATGTACTGGTACCGACAGCTGCAGGGAAAAACTATGAAGCTGATCGTGTTCACAACAACGGGCAAGAAAGAGCACGACTTCGGAGAGTTCAGCGACGAGAAGTTCTCGGCCACGAAGACCGAAGCGGAGAGCGGGAAGTTCACGGTGAAGAATCTGGAGGCTGCAGATCAAGGCGTGTACTTCTGTGCTGTCAGTGAGCACAGTGATGCAGAGACGTGCGGAAGACGAACAAAAACCTCCTTTCAAGCTTCAGGGGGACCTCAAGCACCACAAAACACGGAGGAACCGATGCATCGTGTGGGTTTTAATACAGCAGTGAACACGGATATCACATGGAGGAGACACGCCCACCTGCAGCTCAGAGACAACAGTCATGATCAAACTCTGCAGCTCCGCTCTGAGTACGAGCTACTGTACATTATGGAAACTATGAATTAATTATATCCGTACTCAGGTTTTTTTTTTTTTAAAGGGACATTTCACTGCTTTTTTCACCTATGGACCACATTAAACCTCAGACAGGTCAAACCTGGATTAAATTATCACAGAGAGACTAAATAATCTCTCAAACAGTTCCTGATTTGTGAAACTGTGTTTATAGTCAGCAGTTCAAACGCTCCTCTCACCATCAAAACAAACTGCTCACAGGAAGTGACGGGGTTTGTGGGAAATGTGGTCTCATGATGGGAATGAGGAATATGTTCAATGAATTTTCTCCACACTTCCAGCTGTAAGAGACTGAACTTTGTTTTAGTGTTGAATGGATGTGATATAAAGCTCCTATTTTGACAGCAGATGAAGTCTTTGTGTTCAATATTAGTCACAGACTGTCTGTTCTGGAAAGATGCGTCACTTTTAGACACTTTGAGCCCCAAAACAGAAAGAAAAACAGAGTACCGGTCAGATATTTCTGTGATGTGGAGCAGAATTATTATCACAGGAAGTCAACACGTTACCATTATTAAGAAAGATATGCTTTAAATAAACTGCACTACTTTCTCCATTAAAGCCAACATATAATTACGACCAAGGAGAAATTCTGTCTGACAAGTTGACACATTTTATTATGTTTTTTGCTGTTGTATAAATCAGTATTAACTCAGTGCAGGTTCATAAAAATGTTGGTTTTCGTTAGATCTTATTGGGCTTTAATATTTAGAGGAGGAGGAAGAGGAGGAGGAGGAAGAGGAGACACCATGACACCACCCGCCTCGGTGTTCTGCACACAGTGATGAAAACCACTAGAAATAAGTCTGACTTTAAATTCACTCGATGATGAAGCTCATTTTCTGCTGCATGACGTTGAATTTCATTCTGGTTTCAGGTAAAGTTATTAAAAGTTTATGTTTTTTTGTTGTTGCATTTCGTAATGACAGAAGGGTGTTTCCTGCATCTTTCCTCACTTTTATTGACGAGAACTCGACCATGCTGTTGTTTTCGTCGTCTTCTCCACAGCTTCCTCTCCAAGTCACCAAATTCACCAGACTCCAGTCTGGATTCATAAAACACCCGGAGAAGCAGCGACGATCATCTGCTCACACAGAATTACACACCACGATCAGATCCTGTGGTACAAACAGTCAGAGAACGAACAGCTGCAGCTGCTCGGACACATGATATCAGACGTCGGATACCCAGAGTCTGGGATGGATGTGGAGATGGACGGGAGAGCAGAAAAAGACCAGACCTGCACGTTGACCCTTTTAAATCTCAGCCGGAGCAGCGGTGTCTCAGAGGAACAGTGATCTGGTTCTCCATCAGGTGTCTCAGAGGAACAGTGATCTGGTTCTCCATCAGGTGTCTCAGAGGAACAGTGATGTGGTTCTCCATCAGGTGTCTCAGAGGAACAGTGATGTGGTTCTCCATCAGGTGTCTCAGAGGAACAGTGATGTGGTTCTCCATCAGGTGTCTCAGAGGAACAGTGATCTGGTTCTCCATCAAGTGTCTCAGAGGAAGTGATGTGGTTCTCCATCAGGTGTCTCAGAGGAACAGTGATGTGGTTCTCCATCAGGTGTCTCAGAGGAACAGTAATCTGTCTGTTAACTGGATCAAAATGCTCTCAGCTCTCGTCATCGTCGCCATTTCTCTGCTCCGTGTTTCTGGTATTAAAAATGGAGTCCACCAGACGTCCGGGCTGCTGGTGGAGACGGGACGGCTGGCTCAGATGGACTGCAGACACGAGCTCGGAGGCGGTTACTTTCAGATGTGTTGGTACCAGCAGCTGTCAGGTGGGAGCCTGAAGCTGATCGTGTCCACGGTGCCGTTTAGCAGCCGGCCGGACTTTGGAGACTCGAGACCGGACAAGTTCTCAGCCTCGAAGCCGGACACTGAAACGGGATCCTTCACGGTGAAAAACGCCGAGCCGGGCGACACCAGAGTCTATTTCTGTGCCGTCAGCGTGCACAGTGTGACGCAGAGAGTTGTCAGCATGCACAAAAACCACAAACACACAATCCCTCCTCCTCCTCTTCCTCCTCCTCCTTCACCTCCCCTCTCCCTCCTCCTCCTCTTCCTCTTCCTCCTCCTCACATCCCTGCAGCTCTTCTCAGTCTGCATTCTGTTTTTCCAGCTCAACATGATCAGACTCTTTATTCACCTGGCAGCTCTGCCGTTCTGTTTAACAGGTAATATTTAAATTAATTCAGAAGAAATCCTCCGAAAAATATACATTTAATGTTTATTTCCACATTTAAAACGGTTTTCTCGTATTTTCTTCCTGCAGAGCTCTTTAAAAACAGAGTCGATCAGACTCCGGCCGCTCTGATTGAAAGTCCAGGATCAACGATCCAGATCGACTGCAACCACTCAAACTCTGACTTTGATATGATCCAGTGGTACAAACAGTCTGAAAGTGAAATGGCTCTACTTGGTTATGTTCGATTCACCTCCAAAACGGTGGAAGATCGATTTAAAAGCAGTTACAACGTGAGCGGTGAAGGAGGAAGTCTGTCGTCTCTTCATATCCTGAAGCTGAAAGGCTCCGAGGACTCTGCAGTTTACTTCTGTGCTGCTAGTCTGCACAGTGAAACACATCCCGGCTCCTCGGCACAAAAACCTCCTCATCTTCATCATCAAAGTATTCATAATACAGTTTACAGCCCCTAACACCTGGAGGAACAATCAGATATCAAAATACAAAGTTCATACTACACTAATCCTCCACACTTCCTGTTATTTCAACACTTTGATGACTCAAATTCTCACATTTATCATAAAAATGGTGAGTTTTAGCGAAGCAGGTGGCTTGTGAATGCGCTTTATTGCAAATATTAACCTTTATGTTGGTGAAATAAGCATTAAATGTTGTTTAACCAACCTAATAGTGACGTGCAGCATGCTTATTATCACAGTAAGTGTTTCCATTTTACTCTTTATTAAGTAGTAGTTGCCATTTTTGCTAATTACAAAAAAACTGCAAATTAATTTGCAATTTTGGAGAAAAGCCCCCAAAAAATGAAACATTTCTGATGCCACACATTATTATCATCACCTCAACATCTTAACATCTTCTACTGCAACAGAACTGGTGATCATTTAAACACTTTCAACACTAAAATAATAATCTTTAGTGGTAAAGTTTTGCGGGATCAAAGCAGGTTTTGCTTGTTTTGCTTCCTTCCGTTAGATGGCAGTATGTCTGAGCATTGATTGGTTTTAACGTGAAGAAAAGGAGGAAGTACGATGACACAACAACAGATACAAAGGTGGAAACACATCGACTAGACCGAAGTTAAATTCAGTCAGAAAACATCATGATCATCTACTTCTGCCTCACTTTTAATGTTATACTGGTTTCAGGTAAAAAAAAAAAAAAAGTCTTATTTGTTTCCTTTAAAAAGTATTTTGCAGACAGCTGAAGTTGCCTCACAAATATTTATTCAGGGATTCAAGAAATTAAAAACATGTCCACCTGCAACCAGAGGTTTCCTCTGCTCTCTCTCGTTTCATATTCCTGTTTTCCATCAGGTTCCTCTCTCGGTGATAAAGTCCGCCAGTGGCCAGATGACATCTACAAGAAACCGGGAGAAGCACCCGACATCAGCTGCTCACACAGCGTCCAGAGCTACAACCAGATCCTCTGGTACAAGAGATCTGAGAACGGTGAGATGCAGCTGCTGGGATACATGACCATAAAAAAGGGATATCCGGAGACGGGAGTGGACGTGACGATGACCGGCGATGCACAAAAAGACCAAACCTGCACGTTAAGGATCAACGCTGTCAGCCTGAGCAGCAGTGCAGTTTACTTCTGCGCTGCTAGTCTCCACAGTGAGACGCATCACGACTCCTCACTACAAAAACCTCCTCATCCGTCGACTAGAAGAGGAGGTTCCCTCGGTGAAACCTCCCTCACATATTCGGGACATCTGCAGAGGCAGCGTCTCATCTGAACTGGATCGCCATGACGACACGAGCTCTCATCACCTGTCTGCTCTCATCTCTGTGGCTTCAAGGTACACGAACATTTTTTTTAATTTAATCTCTGTGCAGAAATGTGAAGATTTAATGTCCCAAAACTTGATGGAACAAGTTTTCAGTCAGAATCAGATCGAGTAAAACATTTATTTTAAATATTTTAACATGATTAAAAACTACTGCATGAAAAGTTTTGCACAATGGAAAGTTATAAATTCACTTGTTCTAAATAAAAGTAGATCCTGTTTGAATGTTGTGTTTTCTCCTCAGTTCTCTGCCAGGACGTGACCCAAAAACCTGACATCAGCTGGAATTTCACGTCTAAATCTGCAGAGATGACCTGCAGCCACAAGAAGGACATAACGTACAACACGATGTACTGGTTCAGGCAGCGTCCAGGAGAGACCATGACCTCCATCGTGTACTTATCCTTTAAGGGGCAGCCAGGTTACGCTGTGGACAATCCAACCAAATACTCAGTCAGCAAAGATTCCGCCGAGAGCGGCGCTTTTACTGTGAAACACCTGCAGCCGGAGGACAGCGGGGTGTATTTCTGTGCCGTTGGCCAACACAGTGATGTGAGACGTTGAACAGCTGAACAAAAACTGCTCTCGAATAAAGTGTGTATTAAAAAGCAGGTTTTTACTTCCACGTCTCTCCAGTAGGGGGAACCAGGGATCAAGAAATACTTCAGCTCCACAAGCAGCAGTGAAGGTGACAGAGTTACTATGTCTTCTTTGTTCATACAGACAGGACGTGAACACGCCTACATTTTTCTATTATATCATATTTTAAAACTCAGTTTCTGTATTAATGATTCATTTTCTTTGATCTCAACACTCAAATAAACTGGTGATAAAGTGCAGATTTTCTGAAGCCACGATAAAAGTGTCAACAGTTGAGAGTTGGAGGAAGTATTCAGGTGTTTTACTGAAGTAAAAGTACTTAAACCACACTGTGAAAATACTCCACTACATGTTAAAGTCCTGCATCTAAAACCAAAATGTACTTCAAGTATGAAAAGTAAAAGTAAATTCTGCCTGTCAGTGTTTTAAAGTTAAATATGAGGTTTCTTGATTAATATTCCTGCTGTAGTTATTTAATCTTGTGCTTCTTTTTTTTTAAACTACTTTTTGTCCTGTTTGTTAGTCAGAAAAATGATGCATTTTCAGCGAATCCAAATCCGTTTTAAAATAGTTTATTTAGCTTAAAAAGTAGGAGATTTTTTTTTCCCAGCCAATAAAGGAATATCTAATTCTTCAGTTTATCAGAAAAATTCAAAATCAATAAATTTGGAGATCCGCAGTTTTCACCGGACGGGAAGAGGATTCAAAACTGTAATCTGTATTCTTCTGCATGTTTATTATTGCAGGGAGTGATTCCATGTGACTTATTATAAGATAGTAGTTAAAAAAAAGAAGAAGCATATTCCCTCAACAAATTCCTGCAATTTTACCACAAAAAAAAAAAATCCCTTAAAACTCAACAAATTACAAAGAATTTTTGGGCAAAAGCCAGCGGAAAATCTAATATTTTCGATCGCAATAATCACAATTATTATTATAAAAACTTCTTTTTGAAAGCAGACCTCACAGACTCCTCCCAGCCAACTGAGTTTTTTCTTTGAAGCCTTCATCACTTCCGGTTCCTTTTTAAAAGTCAGAATCATCATCATCACCACCAGAACCAGTCGCTGTCGTCTGAACTGTAAAAAAATGATCCAATTTCTGCTCTTCTGCTGTCTGACAGGTAAAAACTGCATCAAGTATTTTTCTTCAGAACTGATCCCGGTTGAACTAGATTTGTTTCCCGTTTTTGGTTTCAGGAGTTTGTTTGAGTCTTGAGGTCCGTCAGTCTCCCTCACATCTGGTCTCTGAACCTGGACCCAGCGTTCAGATCGTCTGCAGCCACGACAGAACCGACTACAGAGTGATGCTGTGGTACCAGCGCTCACCCGGAGACACCAACATGAAGCTCATTGGGTATTTGTCCTATAAAGACCCCACAATAGAGGAGGAATATAAAGGAAAGGGTTTTGATATCTCTGGAGATCTGAGCGGGAGCTCAAAGAAGAACGGCTCTCTGTCGGTGAAAGTGTCAGGACCGGAGCAGGGAGCAGTTTACTACTGCGCAGCTCGAGAAGCACGACGACGAAAAGCCCGTCTGAACTTTACAAAAACTGAACGAGCTTTTATCAGCAGTGGAAGAAACTGATGTCACACACCTGCTGCTGTGGTCGTAGCGTTATTAAGCACCCACATGGGAAATGTTTGTTTTTACTTTTCATTTATAGCTCATTTATAATTCAATACATATTTCATTAAATAATTAATACAATTCATGAAAAATAAGTTCACAAATATAATGAATGTAATCATTTATATAAAAAAAATAAAACGTAAATAAATATAGTTAAATAAAACAACAATTAAATAATAATTAAAATAAATAAACTAATTCATAATAATTTATTTTTTATTTATAGCCAACTTATAATTAAATATGTAATATAATTAATTTAATAAATTTTTAAATTAACACATTAAATACAATTAATTAACAATATAATTTATACATTTTTACTTTTCATTCATAACCAATTAAAAATTAAATACCTAATACAATTAATTAAATAAATATAAACAAATCAATACAAAAAGTTAATTATACAATTTATAACATCTTTTTTTTTTTTATTCTTCATTATACGATTTAAATCTTTAAGTTGTGGTGAGCTAGACTGTATTTGTAACATTTTCTGTGTGCAAATAAATAGAAATTAAAAACAACTGGGATTGTGCTTCTGATTTTTTTTGTAAAGATGTGAAAGGTTAAACATCCTTTATGGAAGAACAGTGGACACAATATAAACTATGAATCTGCTCCTCCTCTTCCTTCTTGGTCTCCATCACCTCCCCTCTCTTCTTCTTCCTCCTCCTCCTCCTCCTCAGTTCAGTGATGAAGCTCTACCAGCAGAGACCCTGTCACCACTGAAACTCTGCTCTCCTCTCAGATCTCTTCATGATGATCAGATTTCTCTCCTGTTGTTTCCTCGCAGGTAAGAACTTCTTCACTGAGAGAGAAGATGCTCGCTCTCCTTTTAAACCCTTAATGTGTCCCACTCTGCTCCCAGCAGGTGTTTGTCTGGGGGTTCAGGTCCATCAGTCTCCCTCTGCTCTCATCAGAAAGGAGGGCGATGGCGCTCAGCTGATCTGCAGCCACGGACAGAGCGACCTCAGAGTGATGCTGTGGTACCAGCAGCCGGCCAGAGACGCCGCTCTGAAGCTCATCGGATACGTGGACTACAACGTGATCGGCTACGAGGAGTCGTACGAGAAGTACTTCAACATCAGCGGAGATCTGAGCGGAGACGCGGACAAGAACGGTTCTCTGTTTGTGACGGGTCTGAAGGAGAACAATGCCGTTTACTTCTGTGCAGCTCGGTACGCACGTCG
Source organism: Embiotoca jacksoni (assembly GCF_022577435.1). NCBI lineage: Eukaryota > Metazoa > Chordata > Actinopteri > Embiotocidae > Embiotoca > Embiotoca jacksoni. Next base: position 1,592,196 of record NW_027185378.1, read on the forward strand.
ACGCAGATCTCCTTCCTCCCACACAAAAACTAAAAACCACCTCTGATCAGTTGCAGACTGAAGTCACCAAACAACAGGAAGACCACCAGCTGACGGCGACATCACTTCCTCCAGTTAACTCACAACTCAATCTGCAACCGGCCAAATACCACTTTTCTCTTCTCCGACAGGAAACGCCAACTTTCTTCTCAATCGACAAGTTTCTGTTTTATTTCATTGTTGTTTTTTATGTTTTTCACTGCATCAGTCTTCAGAAAGATGCACGCTGACGTTCAGCTTTTCTGTGCACAATGACAAAACCTTTGAAACTCCTCAGGTGCGGATGTATTCGAGTCATTTGGAAAACATTTCAGATTAGCTGGAGGCAAAACAAGGAATGCTTCACATTCCTTCATCAATCCAAAAGCACCCGAACGCACCGCGACATACTTTCCTGACGACGTCAAACCTTCATCTGCTCCTAACAGAAACCTCTTCTGATCTTACTCCTGGGTGTTTATCATACAAGTCCCAGTACATAGTATTTGAACTGTAGTACACCAAAAACACCAGGACGTCCTGCTGCATCCTCTGGCTGCTCCGACCCACAATCCACTGCAGCAGAAGCTACGTCACATGGCCTGAGCTGCAGAGAGAGTTGGTGGCGCTAATTGCTTCACCCGGGGTTGCAATTCGCATATGGAAGACAAAGAAGAAGAGTAAAAGGAAAAAGAGGAAATAGAAGAAGAAAAAGAGAAAAGAAGAAGAAGAAGAAGAAGCACTGCATCCATTTTCCTTTACTTCAAATGTCGCGCTACCGATCGCAGCAGGTATCACCTTCGAAGGTCAAAGGTCAACGTGCATTTTTAGTATGACAAAGAAGTATTTACCAGTTGTAAGAAAAAGTTTGAGATTTAAAATGCAGCTTCAATCTCTCAACAACAACCAGCGGCACCACCGTTGAGTCACGTGACCTTTACTGTATGTGAGGTCGTCACCTGACCTTTTTAAAAAGGTCCAACCATATTTCATAATGTTTCCTGAATAGGGCAATGAACTGAAGTTTCAATAAAGTTTGTGTAGTCTCACTAAAGCCTGTCAGAGTCAGCTGATGCTCTGATGTCTCTACCTCACTTCCTGTCCCTCCCTCTGATCCACTCTGCACCAGCGAGGACTCCAGTTTCTTCCTCACGCTCAACATGACGCCACCTCTCCTCCTCGTCCTCATCACCACCGCCGTCTTTGTTCAAGGTAAAGATACTTCTTCTGTTTAACATTTACAGTCACTTCCTCCGGCTGTGTTTCCAGTGATTGACTCTAAACACATAAGGTTTAATCCGCACCGTTTCTTCATCTCCTCTCAGGAGTTCACCTCAGTAAAGACGAGAAAGTGTCTCAGTCTCCATCGGACCTGTTAACGACAGGGGAAACTGAAGTCCAGCTGACCCTCGAACACCAGATCCAGAGCTACGACACCATCCTGTGGTACCGGCGCTCAGCGGGGGACTCCTCCCTGCAGCTCATCGCCTACATGTCTTATAAAACTCCTAAAGTGGAGAAGCCGTTTGAAGGCCTCTTCAACGTGAGCGGAGACGGAGAGAAAGCTGCTCGTCTTCACCTCCTGAAGCCGAGACACCCCAAAGACAGCGCGGAGTACTACGGAGCAGCAAGCATACACAGTGATGGAGAGCGTAGACGCCGCCGCACAAAAACCTCTTCAGAGGATGCAGCAAATATAACGGCAGGCAGGAAGCAGCTGAGGTCATGTGACGCTGCAGCAGAGCTCTGACAGCAGGCTTTAATACAGCTGATAATAATCAAACATAAACCAGCTCATGAAGAGGGTCTAAAAGGTTTTACTGTGCAGATGAAGTCCATCACTAATGCTCCATTAATTCACTGCACCTCAGATTTAAATTAATTATATGATCATTTAAGGATTTATCTCATATATTCGTCTTTTAGTTCTGCTCTGTTTTAAGTTCAAATTGTAGCTACAGCTCACCATTATTTTTTTTTACCATTAATCATCTGGCTAATAAAATTCAATAAAAAATATGGTCCAGATTAAAGCTATAGAAATAAATCAGAGCCTGATGATGTCTGCAGATGTTCTCATCCTCTGTTTTTATTGTAACTTCATATCTTCTAGTAAATAGTCGTATTAAGCTAAAAACAAATATCATCTTGTTATTTTTTTCTTGCATCAGTAACACGTTTTAAAATCTTAAAATCTTCCTCAGCAAGTCGTGTGCAAATGTAAATAAATCTAAATTAACTGCAGACATAATGTGGAGCTGCAATTTGGGGAGAACTTTAAGTTTTTCACACAAAAATATGAATTTTTCACATCATTTTGACTGTTAAAAAAAACTAGAGCAGATAAACAATGTAATGGAAGAGATCAGACATAAAACTGTCTCGACTGCCACATTCATATCTGATGAGTGATACCAACAGGAAGTGACATTTACCACTGTGGACACCAGATACAAACAGCCTGTCTGCTGCAGCGAGCAGCAGGGAAACAACTCTTCAGGATGTAGAAGTACAAAAACAACACTGAAAATACTCCACTACAAGTTTAAAGTCGAGCATTCAGTAAAAGTATTCATGGCAAAATGTACTTAAAGTATGAAAAGTAAAAAGTAACTTCTCCCTGTCAGTGTTTTACTGTGTATATATACACCTGATGTTTTCGGATTAATATGTTTTACTGCTACACTTATTTAAGGTGGATTTTATTTTAACTACTTTGATTGCAGTTGGTTGGTTTAATGTAAAGTAATGCATCATATTCTATAAGATGTGTTTATGCATCTCTAAAAAGTCAACAAACTCGGAACAACATTTTAAGGAATCCAAGGGGGTTTTAAAATAATTAATTTAGATTAAAAAGTATAGGAGAATAATCCTTTAGTGTATGAAAACAAATTCTAATTTAAAATCAATAAATTAAGATGGTGTTCAATGGACAGGAATCAGATTAGTTTAAGTAAGAAATACAACATTTAACTCTGAGATTTAAAGGAGTAAAAAGAAAATGTAAATACTCAAATAAAGTACAAATAAAATACCTAAAAATTTGTAGCCTACTTAAGTACAGTACTTGAGTAAAAGTACTTTATTACATCCCAGCGGTGTACGTGACTCTTTAACAGCAGCAGTACCACAACAAAACAAACACAACTAAACTGAGCCAGAACTTCAACTGAAGCCAGAAGCACGTGCTCATCTCTGTGATCAAAAATAATCACCAGCCATCATTAAAATATGAAACGGAAGTGAGGAGGACAGGACGAACCTTCAGCTGATCCACTGCAAGAACACAAACACCTCCGACCTCCTCTTTAACAGAAGCAGCTCATTCTTACCTTTCCCGCCGTGAAAGTTGAATTCCTGCAGTTTCCAGAACAAAAGCACTTCCTGGAGGAACTCCACGCTGCGCAAAGAAAGAAAAACAGGAATACTCCGGTTCAGTCGTCACAGCCGCCGATAGTTCACAAATCAAACTAATCAATATGCAGCTGGGAGCGCGCGAAAAACTGTAATTCTTCCTCCCAGCTGACCAGAAGCAGCGCGTGTCTCTCAGGCTTCATAAAAATGTTATCTATATAATCATCTACCTGAGACCACATGCGTGAACGGCGTGTGGGCGGGGCCATGATGGTTTCAATTTAGCGGGAACCAATGAAGTTGCAGCATCCAGTCAGATTTCCATCCAATCAGCTGAGCAGGTGGATCATATCTATCTTATTCGCAACAATAAAAAAAAAAATTCAACAGTAAAACAAAAAACATTATCATTGAAGATGTTTACAAATTAAATAAAAGGCAAAATAAAGACGTTTAAATTAGGCAGTTGCTTTTAATTTTTTTTTTTTTTTTAATTCAAATCAAATAAACTACTGAAACTATAGGGCCAATATTTACTCATTTACAGTATATACATGAACATTATATGATGCATTAAATGAATCACTAAAAAATGTCATAAATTAAAGGAAGACAAGTTGCCAGTCTTCACTGATGAAATGTTATAAATATCTTTCCAAAAAAAATTGGTGAAATGAAAATATAAGAACTATTCTCCAGAGTAAATATCTGATCAATTACATATAATAGAAACATCAATATAAATTAAATCATACATGAAAAACATCAGATAATTCTGGCTTCTATCATCTATTTTACTGTCTTTAAAAAACTTAAAATCAAAAGTTTCGAAGTAAAAAGAGGTTGATGCGTACACAAGATTGACCTTTGACCCCCCCCAAAATCAAATTACATTATCCTTTAGACCGAGTCAACGTTTGTGCCAAGATTGAAGAAATTCCCTGCAAAATAATAAGACCGAAGAATGAAGAGAATTCCTAAGTACAGTCCAGGCAGGTGAACTGTGCAGTTTAAATTCTTTCACATCACAGTCAAGATACAGTTTTTATTTAAAAAGAGTTCCTGCAGATCCAACAAGAACAACTGCAGAGAAAAAAGATGATTCTCAATATATTCCTTGAGCTGACGAAATATCTAATGTAACATCAGTTAAGCTGCATAGATGCCATAATGAACTGATATCTGAGGTCTTCTTGATCAAAGAAGACCTCAGAGTAGAACTCAGAAGAGTTGTAGTTGCGGCTCGGTGACACCAGGATGCTGCTGCTGTTCAGATAAAACTCTGGAGGAGTTTTCTGAGGGCCTGAATTTATTTCACAAGTTTTCACTGCAGCAGAGCATCAAGTCACGATTGACATTTTTTTCCAGGTTTGTCCTCTGCTGTCAAAATTCTCCGGCCTCCGTCTGCGTTCGCCCATGAAGGAGACCCGGCTGTGAGTCTGCCCTGTGAACAAGATGACGATTGGTTTCTCTTCATGTTCCAGATACAAACACAGCAGCAGTGGGGAGATGGAGGTGGTCAGATATACTCCGGGTAATGACATGAAGTCCCTCGAAGCTCTGCGAGAAGAATTCATAAACCACAAGTACATCATATCTGGGGTGACAGTGCTGAACTTCCCTCTGGAGATCGGCCAGGCGGAGGCTGCAGACTCAGCTGTGTATTACTGCGCCTCGAGGAGAGCGTGGCGGTGAAGCAAGCCTCAGCAGCTCACCAAAAACCTGGAGAGGAAGAGGAGATGAGGAAGAGGAGGCATGAAGGGGTCAGGCTGCAGGAGCATTTATTAATCCATTAAAGGCACCAGAAGTGCCTCTCTGTGTGTTTCTGCTCAGATAGGCGAGCAGGTGTCAACACGATGAAGATCATTAGTTGAATTCAGTGTTTTCATCATGAATAGTTTCTCATCCCTCACTAAAGTGCATTTGTTTATTTTTTTCCATTTTACTTTAAATCTGTGTTCAACTTGAGCAGAAGATAACAGGTAATCATACACTGACCTCTACTGGCTTTATGTGGGATTACATCCAAGTCAATGAAGGTAGAAAGTAAAATAATTAAGGAGAAGAAGAATAAACTGTATTTGCAGAGCAACTTTCATATATAAAATGCAGCAGGTAAGAACAAAGACATTTAAAAGAGGATAATTCGGTTAGTAAGACAAATCGAAAACAAAATTGGGATAAAAACACAAAATTTTGAAGTATTAGATAAAAACAGCAATGGTGAAAAATATAAAATTACTTTAAAGTAAAAAAAAGATTTAGGAAATACATTTTCACTGTTATCACTAAGAAAATGTAGCAGCCAAAATTATTATTGTGAGTCTGCAGAGTCGAGTCTCAAACTCCTTTTTGCTTCAGTTAACTCCATCTAGTGGCGGGAACAGATGTCCAGGCTGCTCCATCATTAAAGAAAATCTTGCATTTATCTTTGCAACCCTTGTTTTCAGTCAAATTTAGAAAATGTTAACTTTAATTGTGTCAAAATCATATTTTTATATCTTTTGGAAAACAGTTTTTTTTGGACCTTGGATTATTTTGGATTGGAAAAGAGACTTGTTTGCTCATGCAGCTTCGTGCTAATCAAAAGGAATGAAATAACAACTACAGACAGGAAATTAGAGGAGCAAAATAAAGAAAATAATACACTATATACAGAAAAAAAAACACTACGCAATAATGCCGCTGTGGAAAAAAAGAAGTACTCTCACATAAAAAAAAAAAGATGAAACAGTTATTGCACATGTCTACTCTCTGCTGCACGTCACTCACATCTGTAAACATCTGCAGAGGAACCAAAACAGTGAGCTTTACTGGCAGACATCTGATTGGATGAAGAGATGTGACCAGCGGTGATGTCACTTCCAGCAGCTACAAATAAACCCAAACTAAAAAAAAACACTTTCCCTTTCCCTTCTTTTCTGGTCCGTCTCAGAAACAGCAGCCGTCAGTCACAGCTGCTCTCAGAGATGGCGGCTGAGATACGGAGGAGCTGGGTGGGGGGAGGAGACCCCAGAACGCAGTAGGTTTTTGTGTGATGCTTTTTCACCGTGGGGACAGGGGGCCACGGTGATACAATCCTATAGAGGCGCCGTACAAAAACCTGCTCCCGTTGACATGCAGCGTTTGGACGGCTGCATGCGGCTGGTGGAGCAGAGAGGTGGATGGCCTGAAGGAGGGGAGGATGGAGGGACACTCCGCCTTCAAAAAGTCTCTTTATGTGGAGAAATTTAGCTTTTTAACAACTTTTAATTCACATCTGCAGCATCAGGATGTTTGTTTGACTCCTCAGAACCAACGTGGACACGATGAAGGTCGGCCTGCAGGTTTACTCCCTCCTCATCCTCCGGGTTAGGAAAGTGCGCCCGAAGCAGAGGATTGTGGGACGTTTTGGGACGTTTTGGGACGTTTTGGTTGAGGAGGGTTTCAGTGTGACAATGGAGCTGAAGCTTACTTTGGAAAAGGAACCAAACTGTCTGTTTTGGGTAAGTTAGAGCTCCACAGCTTCAGGTCACTGAGCTGGACTTCAAATATTCAAACAGAGGAAATGTTGGTGTGAAAGTGAAGCAGAGAAACCTGAAATATTGAGCTGGAGTCAGAGCGCTGTGTCCTACAATGATCCTGCTTACTTTGGACCAGGAACCAAACTCTCTGTTTTAGGTGAATATTCCACTTTAATACTAAATTTAATGTTAATCAGATCATTGGTGTCGACAGAAAAATCAGTGAAGACTTTCTGAAGATAATTGTGGAGCAGAAAGAGTTTCATGTTCAGTATTTTCTCACCGTGACAACACCAATGAAGCTTACTTTGGAAAAGGAACGAAACTGACTGTTTTAGGTGAGTGAAGGACGATTCAAATAAAACTTAATCTTTAGCTGCAGCGGTGCAGAAAGAATCAGTTCAGCTCAGTACTTTTTGATATTAAGCTCCAGCGCTGTGCCAATAACGAAGCTTATTTCGGACAGGGAACTAAACTGACTGTTCTCGGTGAGTAAAACTTTTCTCTGATGAATTCAGATCTTAAAACAGATTAAAGGAAATCTGTTGTTTGTAGGAAAAAGTTGTGTCTGAAGTGCAGCATAATCCAAAAACAACTTAACATAAAGATGTGAAGTAAAGCAGCATGTTGAGCTGTTTTGAGAACTAATCCAGTTCACTGTGACTCTGGTGCTGGTGAAGCTTACTTCGGTGGAGGAACAAAGTTAACTGTTTTAGGTAAGACACATAAAAAGCTTACAGTTTCAGCTCGCTGCTTTTTGTTCTGAAGTCTGAACACTGTGTCAGTACGAAGCTTATTTCGGCCAGGGAACCAAACTGACTGTTCTCGGTGAGTGAGACACAAAACGTACTTCTAATGAATGCACTTTTTAAAGTAAAACTACCTGAAACAGATCTGTTTCCTGGAAAAAAATGTCATCGCTATTATTAAACTTGTAAAAAAAAAAAACAGACAGAAGTGCAGCAAATGTTGGTTTTAGATTTAAAGAAAAGGAACATTTGACACAAGAAATTGAATTTTAAAGGAAGCAGAAAATAAAGAAGCATCGTGTTGAGCTGTTTTGAGAACTGATCCAGTTCACTGTGACACTGGAACTGAAGCTCACTTCGGTGGAGGAACTAAGTTAACTGTTTTAGGTAAGAAAATAAGAAATAATGAAAAAACAGCATCGTTTCTTTAAGTCATTAAATCTAGTTTAAGTTCAATGAAACGCTCATAAAGTTGAATTCAAGCTGGGAACAAAACAGGATGCTAATTAAAAGTTTGTTTTGCAAAAGTTTTGTAAAAAATGAAGCTGTCATTGTTGGTTTTTAAAGTAAAGTTACATGTAAACCAAAAAAGAAAGACGTAAAGTAAAAGCAGCATCTGGAGCAGTTTTGAGCTCTGATCCAGTTCACTGTGACTCTGGTGGTAATGAAGCTCACTTCGGTGGAGGAACTAAGTTAACTGTTTTAGGTAAGAAAACATTTTAAACTTCATTAACTGTTGTTCGGGAGGGATTTTAACTGAAGCTGTAACTTTAAATCTAAATAGTGAAGTAGAAAAAGTGTCCACATGTCAGGCAGAAGGAGACAAAGTGTGAATAATCTGCAGGTGTCTCAGATGAACAGCGGCAGCAGGAAGAGTTTGTGTCACAGTAGAAAGTCTCTGTGCTCCAACAGGGAGGCTTACTTTGGAGCTGGAACTAAACTCACTGTTTTAGGTAAGAAAGCTTCAAACTAAAGAGTCCAGCTGAGCTTCAATCTCATGATAGTCATCAGTTTATCATTACAGGAAACATTCAGAATACTCCTGATAGATGTTTTATTGTGATGGAGGTCAACAAAGTCCTGATTTTAAACGTGTGAAAGAACTTGATGTAAAAGTTTGTTTGTGCAGAAAAAAAACAGGAAAAGCTTTGAAACATTTTGGCTCGACGCCCAGATTATTCCTCTCACAGCCTCTTTTGATCACATCTGTGAAACACTGTGAGCTCTCAGTCTGAGGCTCACTTTGGAGCTGGAACTAAACTCACCGTTTTAGGTAAGATGGTAAAAATCATTCACGGAAAAATAGAACGAGAACGGAAAATTGCTTGTTTGGCAGTAGTTGCATTTTTCTTATTTATCTTTAGCTTATAAATTTATCATCAGTTTAATTTTGTAGAGAGCAGATTTTATTTGGTAAATGTAGGAGATTTATGTGTGTAGTTTTGTGTAAAAAGGTGTTTAAGTTTGTGTGAAAAAGAGCACAACGACGGTCTGCAGCGTTCAGAGCTGAAAGTCTGAGCAGATTTTTCTGCAGCCGTGTTTCAGTGTGAACAACTACGAGCCAGCTTACTTTGGCAGCGGCACCAAACTTACAGTATTAGGTAAGAAAAAGAGAAAAATAATTGTTTTTATCAACTTAAATCTTAAAAGTTCAGAGTTGTACGAAAAGTCCTTTTTAAAGTCTCGTTTGGTGTTTTCCTGCAGTGTCATCATTTGCTGTAACTTATAGTCAAAGCTGCAAAAAGAAATGTAAAATGTAGGACTCAAACTGTCTTTTCTGTAGCAAAAAGTTCAGACTTTATTACTTTAAAGCATATTTGTGCAGTAAAACATTTCAATTTGCATCAAAAATGGAAGGAAAAAGTCTATTAAAATTGCATTTAATAGAATGATTATGTTGTAAACTGTATGAAATCACAAATTCAGCAGCAGAAATAAGTCAGAGGTCCACTGAAACGCTGTCAGTTTTTGTGGCCGTTAGTTATCAGTGTGCTCCGGCTCTTATCCTGCTTATTTTGGAGAAGGAACTAAGCTGACAGTGTTGGGTAAGAAAAGGAGAAAAATCTGTTTTTATAGTCACTTCATTTAAACTACATGTTGTTGGGTAAATAATGTGTTTGAATGTCTTTTTTAGTGATGGCTGTGTCAATATGTTGTCAAAACTGCAGAAGAAAATGTCAAATCTTAAAAAAAAAATTTTTAAAAAGGCAACATTTGATCCGAGCACCAGATTTATTTTTGTTCTAAATCATCTTCTGTTACTGTTAATTCATTATCTTAAAGCTTTTACATGCATTTCTTTATTTGCATCACTGATAAAGTGAGGAAGTTGGGAAAACAACTTGAAAAGTAAAAACATAAAAACAGGATAAATTAGTCGTCAGTCAGTCGAGGTGTCGTCAGTTTTTTCCGTGCGAGTTATCGGTGTGCTCCAACTCTTATCCTGCTTATTTCGGCGGGGGAACCAGGCTCACAGTTCTCGGTGAGGTCACTGGAGGAACTTCATTAAAACACACTAAAAACAGCTGGATGTGATGTCGTTTTTTTGTTGTTATCAGACATAAAAATGTTTTTTCTGTTCCTGCAGAGACAGGGCAGGAGATCGAACCACCAAAAGTGGAAATACTTGGACCTTCATTGAATGAGTGCAGAAACAAAAAGGACAAGAAGAAGAAGAAGACCCTGGTGTGCGTGGCCTCTGGTTTCTACCCGGATCATGTCAGCGTTTCCTGGCAGGTCGGAGGTAAAGAAGTCACCAAAGGAGTGGCGACGGACGGCGAGGCCCGGAGGAATGGCAGGAAATACAGGATCAGCAGCAGACTCAGAGTCCCTGCTGAACACTGGTTCACGCCCGGCAAAAAATTCAGCTGCATCGTCAGCTTCTTCAATGGAACAGATAACAACAATTATAACGCGACGATATCTGGTGTTAAAGGTTTGTTAGTTTCACACAGAAAAACTGAGCTGATCTGACCCTTTAATCCATTTTAATCCATTCTGATTCGTTCTGTTCTTCTATCAGGTGAAACACAGACGCTCATGACTCGAGGTAAACATGATTTTATTCACTTCAACTCGAGCTGAAGTTAAGATTTTATTTTTGCAACATATTCAAGAGAAAAAGATTCAAATCCGTGTGAATGTTTCCTCCCTGCAGAGAGATATCTGAGGATCACGCAGAGCGCCAAACTGTCCTACAGCATCTTCATCGTCAAGAGCTGCGTCTACGGAGTCTTCGTCGGCTTCCTGGTGTGGAAGATTCAGGTCTGACCACGTGACCCTCTACACCATTAAAACAGACTTGGTATTATTTGAAATGAAATAACTCAGGTGTATCTTTTCTGTTTGTTTCAGAGTTCAGCTGGAAAACAGAGCAACTGAAGAAAGGAGTTCCCCTGCTGATAATAAATCATTCAAATAAGATGTATGTTGCTGTGCATTTACATTCATATATCATTGTTTATTCTGGTTAAAATATTCATCATAATTTTTGTATAGATGTAAAAGCATTCTGTTTTAAAACTGCTTGTTTGCTTGATTTCCTTCTAAATAAAAAGATGTTGGAATATTTAAACAATCATGATATGCTGTCCTTTGTCTTTGTCCTGAATATGAATGTACAACGTTCATTATTAGAAGGATAATAAAGCACACGGATAAATATTCACGAGACACAATATGAGATATAATATAATCATCTCGGGTTTTCAACCTTTCTCTAGCAGCTCAGATCAGGTCATCTGCCTCTACCAGTGTTTAAAAACACGTTTTATTTTCCACATTAACCTCCATTTAATTTCTTATGTACCGCTTTTACAATCAGGTTTGTTTTGCTTTCACTTAATCTTGATTATTTTTTCTCCAATTGTTTTTGTTGCTTATTTCTTCTTATGATCATGACTTTTTTTTTTTCCAATTGTGAAGCACTATGTTCGACCGTCTGTTTAAATGTTCTGTAAAAAAAATAAATCTGACTTGACTTTAGTGAATTAGACTGAGAAAGGACTGAACAGATAAATAATAATATCCATCAGTCACTTTCTCCACAGACAGTCGGAGATATTTTTAGCTGTTTTCAGAGAAGTCGGTTATTTTTCTCCCACGTGATGATGAAACATCTCAACTCTGGAAAACTTTACAAGCAGGTTCATTTGAGTCATAAGAAGATTTTCCACTGACATTTTGAAATTTTATCAACTAATCTGCCTTTTAAAATTCCTTTTAATAAATTAGTTCAACTTGTTGTGTAGTTTTTTTCCACTTCGCACAAACATGCAGCTCTTCGTGAACAAAAGTAACCCGTCTTTTAGTTCAAACACTGTCAGTAGGAAAGTTAAGAGTGCGATTGTGCTGCAGAACAACAGGAAACCAGAAGGAGGTCGGAGCTGCTGCTGTTGCTGCCGAGGACGAAGCGAAGCCTGAAATGGTGCAGAGGAGAGGATGTGGTCACAGAGCAGCCTGCAGCTCCTTCTCTGAGCCGACAAAGAAACCGAGCTGAAACCACAACCTCCGGCTCACCGGGTGCACCTGCAGCTCTGTCCACCCCCCCCCCACACACACACACACACACACACACACACAAACGCACACACTGAGCAAACAGCTGGAAAAACAACTTCAACTGAAGCTGCAACATGAACATGTGTGTTATATGACGGGCAGCAGCTGGTCGCCGTCATCCGATGCAGAAGTCTGAAGGAGTTTTATGTTGCAGCAGCAAAGATAAATAAAATACGTTTTGTTGCAGCCACAGAAACGAAACCTCACATCAACAGTTCATTTCATAAATAAATACGAACTTGCCTTGTCGTGAGAGGAAAACCACCAAGCAGACTGACAGGCCTCGTTCACAGCAGACAGATTCACTGGTGAGGAAAACACACACACGTCACTAATGACACCGATGATGAAGCGACCCATCGATCATTTGATCAGTTTCACCTGCGGTCTACTTCCGGTGACTAAATGTCATCCGGTGAAAAGAGAAGAAAGAGGAAAACTACGCTGACCTGAAGTCTGACATCAGAGATCCTAAAGAAACAGATGATTCTAAAGAATCTGGAAGAAAACAGTTTGTCCAGTTTGAACTTAAAACCTTCATCCTCACAATTATATTTATATAATTCTATTAAAAGAATATACAATGACACTTGGAGATTGTGAAGTCTTCTGCAGCCTTCAGACTTCATTCGTCTTTTCCTCTGCATCAAGCACTTTTATACGTTTTCGCTGCTTTTATTTGCGCAGGTTGTGTTATGTTGCAAAATAAACTAAATGCATTAAATATTATAATACTGCACTGGTTAAATACAGCACTGTTACTACCTCATTTGCAGATATATTTTCATTTTGTTGCAGATATATTTCTATTTTACCTTTAATTCATTTTAGACACATGTATCTTTCTTTATAAAAGACATATTTCTATTTCGTCTTTATTTTATTGCAGATATAATTTCTATCAGATGTTTCATTGCTAAATTAAGAGACTGTAACAGTAAAAAGTTGATTATTGAAGCTGCTGAATGAAAATTTGTCCTGTCGAACGCCCCCTAGTGGAAACATCAAGTACACATACGTCCATCCAGTCAACCCGTTATCAAAATATGATTTTTATTATCAAATAATTACATAAAAATAAACAATATGAAGCAAGAGGAGCTCCTCGTACATCCCAGAACCTGTAGATTAAAAAAGCAGGCGTGGCCACATCAGAACACCAAAACAACACATGACAGGTGACGATTCTCTAAAAAACAGAGAACACGAAGGTCCAGCGTGTGAATAACTTATTTTGAAGACGTCAGAAAGAGTTCGTGGTCTCCTCACATTCAGGGTACGTTTGTTTTACTCAGCAGCAGCTCCCTGACGGAAGAGCTCTCTGTGCTACTTTACAGACTGAACTACACCTACAGGAAGCCAGAGAAGTCCCTTTTTCTCTTATTGAATCACGTTTCTGCACGACCTGCTTTTGGGTCCTTTTGGCAAACGCAGCAGTTCAGAGTTCCCCCGAGGTTTCAAACACCGTCTCCACCCGTCGCTCCACGGCCTCTAACCCAGCCGCCCAAACCTGTCGTTCTTCTGTGAGTGGCGGGTGCAGCTGGCGCAGCAGAAGCTGGAGTAGTACGAGTTGGAGCAGAGTCGGGCGTACACGATGAGCTCGCAGTTGGCGAGGTCGGGCAGGTCGACGCACTCCGGCGGCACATCGTCACCTGCAGCGGCAGAATTCACCCCGTTTTAGTCCCCCTATTTACCTCGCGAAGGTGGATTCATATTTATAACACAGCCCGGTTTTATAGGAAATAAATAAAATCAACACTGCAGACTGTTTGTTCACCTGCAGGGCAGAAATATCGGAGCTTTTACAGGTTTTAATTGGTTGTTTTGCTCCCAAATCATTTCCTTCAATTTATAAAAGCTGAAAACAGCCTTCATCACACTGAATACAAACTTGCGGTGACGTAATGATGTTTAGGAGAACTAATGGTGCTTTTTGTTAAATCTTGCATGTATGATGTGGAAACGGGAACCCTTCAGTGTACAAACAGACTCTGAATAGACTTTTACACGGAGAGTGAGGTGTCCCTTGTCCAGCAATTAAACATTAAAAATGAAAAACATTTAGATATTTACAGATTTTGGACTTTTTAATGCGTGAGAAGATTTCATTTTAGAGATTTTTTTTTTTTTTTTTTTTTTTTTTAACAGATTTTTGAAAACAATCTGTTTCAAGTCTTTATTTCCTCTAAATTCACTGCAGATAAGCTGCTCATTCAACCGGAAGGATGTCCGATCCGGACGCTCGCTCTCACCTTGCTGTGTGTCTTTAATGACCCTCACTTCCGCCGTGGCGCTCACGGAGTAGATACCCGTGTAAGCGTTGCAGGTGTACGTTCCCTCGTCGGACGGCTTCACGTTGTTCAGGATCAGGCTGCCGTCGGACGACAGGAGGACGTTATGTCCGTCGGGACGCACCGGGACGCCGTTTCTACATTGTAAAGAAAACAGAAGAGAAAAATAGGATCACTCAGCTTTGTGCACCTTTTTCAACTTGTTTTGTAAAATCAAAATCAAGTTTTAAATGAAGCCTTTATTGCCAATCAATTCCTAAATTGATACGCTACACTTTTTTCATGACTCACTTATGGCGACTTCCAGCTGCACCTTCCCTTTTTCTTTTTACAGCTGTCAATCATGTAACTGTTTATTTGAAAAATGCTAAAAGTTCATTATTTTTTATGTTTGAGCACAAACCGTCTGAATACCTTTAAAAAAAAAAAAAAACCCGGATAATTTGACTTTTTGCATCCTGAAAGTGAACTAAAGTCCTTTAAAAAGTGTCACTTCTTTATTTTTTATGTTAAATATCTCATTTTGGTTCAAACTCTGTGACTGTAGCTTCATGTTTTGGCATTGCTTGGACTGTCACTTCAGCATGAGGTCTAAAAAGACATCCTGTTTATTATATTCCAGCTGCATAACTTTAACTTTCACCTGGACCAGCCGATGTTGACGTTGTCCCCCGACACCACGCAGGGCAGCAGAGCCGTGCTGCCTTCAGACACCTGGATGTTGTTGGGAGCTGTGGTGATCTTCAGGTCCGCTAAAAGCCAAAGAAAACATCAGAAAGCATCACTGAAGAAGGCATCAGGGAGTCTTCAGTGACCTCTATTGGCGACTACGTGAAATTACACTATCAAGCGGTCTGGGGATCATAAAGGGCGTCACGAGTTTAATAAAAGTCACCTTGGACTCTGACTTGCAGCTGTCTCTGCTCCAGATGTTGCTGGTTGTAGGCGGTGCACGTGTAGACGCCGGCGTCATCGGACTTCAGCGGGCCGACGATCAGAGTGCCGTCTGAGTGCTGCGTGAACCTGCAGGAGAGCAGTGACGTCAGAGCTGCCGTTCACACTCACAGTGATAACGGGGCTTATAAGTGATGATCACCGGGGGTCGCTGAGGCTCCGTCCATCTTTAGTCCACCGGATGCTGACGGACTGCAGAGCCGACGGAGGGACGATCGTGCACGGCAGTCGCACAGTTTGTCCGCCGCGCATCTCCACCGAAGACGAGCTCGAGCGTTCAATACTGAACCTGGGGGAAGTTAGAAGAATGTGAAGCTGAAGCTGCAGATAATTTCTTCTTTCACAGCTTTACTGGGGTTTTATTCTTACCTCGGGAACGGGACGTCTCTGGACAGCGAGGTGGGAATCGGCTGAGACGATCCCTCTATGCACACGCGCGCACACACACACACACACACACACACACACACACACACACACACACACACACACGAGATTGAACACACACAAAGCGCTTACATAACATGCCATGCATTAAGAGCGGTTAACTTTTCAAGGTCAGCATGTTCTGACACAACCTGTGACATCAGGGCTTCACCCCAACCTCCTCCGCTCTCGTGCGCCGCACTAATTGGGGTTACAGTCGGTCAAGTTTGGACTGAATCTGGGCCCCAATTAGCCGCCCGCACGTCAGGTGATAGTCGACTCGTGTTTAAAGAAAGTTACAGGAACATGTAGTCTGTATGTTTAAAAAGCTTAAAGTTATCATTTTAGTAAAATGATTAATAGAAACTACAGAAGAAAGTGCTGATAATGACTTTGATGGGTAAAATAAGTACAACTCCGTTTCCAAAAAAGTTGGGACACCGTTTAAAATTTAAATGTGAATATTTTCAAATAACATAAACCTATATTTATTTGAAAATAGACCAAAAACAAACTATCAAATGTTAAAAATTTGAAATTTCATTGGAATTGTATGGCAGCAACAAGTCTCAAAGAAGTTGGGACAGGCTCATGTTTACCACTGTTTTGCAATTCAAAATAAGCACATATTTTTCATAAAACAATAAAATGTCTCAGTTTTAACATTTGATTTGTTTAAATATGAGTTTACATAATCTGCATCCCAACTTTTTTGTAAACTGGAATGTAAACGGGACATCGTTTATACAATTAATCTAGTATAGTTTTAGGAATTGTGTTGACTAAATGTACCCGAGACAGACAGGTAGATGTAGCGGTGATCTCTCTCCCGTTCACGAGTGGCGACGCACAAGAACCAGCCGGAGTCCAACTTAGTGAGAGGACCAACTAACAGGGAACCGTTGGGCTGCTGCTGATGCCTGAACGAAACATAAGTAAACAAATAGAGAATGACGGAAAGTGAAATTAAATGTATGTTAAGCCTCTGAGTCTGCATTTCTGCTGACCTGCGAGTGGACAGAGGGACGCCGTCTCTCCTCCACTCCGCGATGACGGTGGACGACGGCGGAGGGCTGACTCTGCAGGGCAGCACCACCGTCTGGCCGACCAGCGCCTCCACCGTGGAGGGGTCGGTCTTATCGATGGTGACTCCTCCCAGGGTCAAACTGAGGAAACACGAGGCAAGGAAAAGACAGGAAGGAAAGGAGAGGACGGGAAGGAAAGGAAAAGGAAATGTGAAAGAAAGAGAATAAAGAGGGAGACGTTTGAAGGGAGGAAGAGAATAAAGTCACTTTATGCTCTACTGTTGGTCACCAAAGCAAGCATAAAGAGCGCCCACAACCTGGCTGCAAGGGTTCATCAGAGAGAGCTCAGAGATAGAAGACATGCAACAAGAGAGGAGACAAATAACACCAGACAGTACAAATATTTTTTTTTTTTTAAAAACACACCATAAAACTCCCCAAAAAGAAACCCAACATAGAGCTAAAACACAAAAGTTGAGGTTTTAGTGACGACACGCATACGACGACATGAAGCATCACAGCAGAACCTTTATTAGTGTTGATCTAATGACATCTAGGTGAAGAAACACAGACAGGTGGTGGCGACTGACACGGTGAGGTAGCAGACACAAACAACATGAAGTGAAGAGTCCCAGAAACATTTAATAAAAGAGCAGAGACGTCCACGAAGGCTTCGCTGTGACTTGTCCCGACACTTTGTCGAGGTTTTAGAGGAGGAAATGTGAGCAGGCGTGAGAGTCTGTGGAGCTACGAGCTGCGGTGTGTTTTTAGAAAGCGATTATATCGGCATCACAGGAGGAGCAGGAAGCATAAAATAACACGTGAAATATTCTGTGGTGAGGAATCAAAAGCTGGGAGGGGGGTGGTTAACATAACGTTGGGTGCGGTCGGAGGTGGGCAGTGAAGCAGCAGCACCCCCTGGAGGACAACTACACCACTGCATCGAGGTGAGAAGTTAAACCACTGGAGGTCAGAGGTTAAATTAGCTCAAGATTTCATTCTTGACTTTTACAGTTAAAAATCCTTCATAAGAACCTGATTTTCTTGTATCATTTAAAAACATTTGTTTCTATAAATTTGTCAGCGGTGGGAAATATTTAAACACAAAGTACAATACTAAAAAAACAACTAAAAAAAACCCTTGCACATCAGCTTCACGCTCTTTTTTCCGAGGTCGGGTGAACGAGGCACGTGATGAGTCTCTGGACTGATCTCCTTCAGTTCACCGTGGCCCAGCGGGGCCGAGTGGGCCGGGGCTCCGTCAGCAGGGATAAGAAGGCTGTAAACAGCGTTAGGAAGCTGGTGGTGGTTGGTGGGGGCGGAGTGGGGGGGGGGGGGGGGTAGAGCTTGTTGCCGTGCTCCCTGGGGTCTTCAGGGGTCTTACCTCGCGGCGGGGCCGGTGTGCTGTGCGGCCGTGTCGGGTGACGGCAGGTGAGGCCGCAGGTGCACTCGGCCTCTGTGGGCGTGTGTGGCGGCGCTCGTGGCCTGTCTGGCGGCGCCGCCGGCCGAGCCGCCCTGGACGGTGAAAATCCTCCCCATGTTGCGTGACCCTCCGGCGGCGGGTCTGGAGCGTCCTCCGGACGAGGAGGTCCCTGCTCCGGCTGTGACGCGTCCTCCAGATGCGGTCCTCCCGGATTCTCTCGGGGACGTCAGTGCCCCGCCGGGCGCCGCGGGCCGCGGGGCCGCCTGGCTGGGAGCGGCCACCTGGCACGCCCTCTGGCACTCGGCCCGGGTCATGAAGTTGTTGCTGTTTCCGTGGCAACCCCCGTACCAGAACTGCGCACACTTGGAGGTGATGACGTCGAAGTGGTAGCGGGACACCCAGCTGCTGCAGGAGCCGGCGCCCCGAGGGAGCGAGCAGATAGAGCGCTCGACTGCAGCAGAGAAACGAGGTGAGGGTCAGCTGGTTTTATCATGAGGAGGGTTTTATATCATTTAACAGCACTTAATGAGGGAACGACAACACATTTATTTTTAACAGAAAACTAATAAAAGAGACGGTTTCTTTTCCCATCAGGCTACCAGACTGTTAACACATTTCTCTGCTTCAGTTGGTATTTTTAGCTCTGCGTCTCCCTGGCGGTGGAACGGAGCATCTCAATGTCCAGCAGGTTAAAGATTATGTTGACACTGGAGTCGGTCTGTGTGTTATAAAGTATCCGCAGCCTCTCTGTGTCTTACTGTGGTTGGGTGGGTTGGGGCAACCCTCTCCGTTGGGTCCTGCTGCAGTGCTGGTGCGGTCGTAGCAGCAGCCGTAGGTGGTGGTGCGACACCGGACGGCGTTCTCAGTGGGGAGAGACGGAGAAACCTGAGGAGACAGAACGATGCAACAAGACTTTTTGTCGTCGAGTTTTAAGGTTACGATAAACCCATGAACTGCATCCCGGTTACTTTAAATGCTCGTGAAGTACTTGTGTTTTATTCCGGGGCCAACAATATTCACTCTGTCCTCACCAGCTGACATTTAAAGTGTGAGATTTTCATGCTTACAGTGGGTGCCGGGGCCACGTACTCCACGCAGCCCTCCTTGTTGGGGCCCTGAGCCGACGTCACTCTGTCTCGGCAGCAGCCGTAACTGTGACACACAGAACCAGACGTGAGCAGGTACCAACAATGAAACGGTCTGTGCTGAAAAGTTTGGAGCCAAAAATAACAAGAAAACCTTCCAAATGTGACATTTCTAAGAAAACCTCAGTTTCGGGGATCTGGTCAGATTTATGCGTGCAGAGCAGAGTGTGGTCAGCGTGGAGGCGCCCGGACAAAGAACTGTAAACGAGGCCCGGCCACCGTGTAATGACAGGCTACCTGGTCTGGATGCAGGAGGGCTGGACGGTCTGCGGGCAGCCCAGACCCTGGGGGCCCCCGGCTGGCGTGCGTCCGTCTGGGCAGCAGCCGTAACGAGACTGGCTGCAGTGGAGGGCCGGGGCGAAGCCGTGAGGGTCGTGGACCGTGTTCGTCTGGGTCGGATCCCTCGCCTCGGGCCTGCGGGCTGAGATGGGGAGGTGGTGGGGTTGGAGGGGGGGGGGATTCACACGTTGAACATGCAAACTGACCCCAACAGGCACGTTCACGCATCGCTCTGCAAGTTTACAAGAGAGTCTATGTCTTTTGTCCACACAGAGCGACAAAAACTTCATAATACCCCCCCGCCCCCTCAAGAAAATATATTTTTTTAATCGGAACAAACAATCTGACGGGACATAAACACAAACCCTAAATTCCTGACCACTGGGATGGCACATGGCGCCGAAACATGCCAGAAGAACTACAGACAGCCAGCGCGAGCACACTTCAGTGCTTCGGAAATATTTTAATCAGGCCAACAATGCCCATGGAGCCCTGAAAACATGTCAATCAGGGCTGGATAATTAGTGCAGGGACAGGGTGGATGGGGAGGGGACGGAGGGGGGAGGGGCGAGGGGTCTGTTGGGGACACGGTGACAGGAGTTATATCAGCAGAGCGGAGGGGACGCGGAGGAGCCGAGAGGCAGAAATTCTTACGCCTACAGTCAGATTTCAGTCCTCCGAAAAACATTTACTTCGGACAAAAACGACCAGGCCGCAGCTTTAAATGTCGATAACTCGTTAAAAACGGGCATCAGTGGTTCATTTCCTTCGTGTCCATCCGTCGCCTCGCACCGAAAACTCTCCGGCCGTGAACTCGCCCGTCTTTGTTTTTTTTCACGATAACGTGAGCGAGGTCGACGCCACCGAGAGAAGTTTAGAGAGAGAAACCTGTCGCGTGATCCGGCACGTCTGGCTGGAAGCCGGTCTGCGCGTTGTCGTGTCCTCGTGGGTCCTGAACGCTCGGCACAACTGCACACACAGCAGATAAAACAAACACAGAGGAGAGTGAGGTTGCATGACTCCGCAGGAGCCTCGCAGTGACAGAAGCTCGTGTCGTTTTTTTTGAGTTCATAGTATCCTCTGTCTTACGGGACAAAATGTCATTACTCGGCAGGATAACGGCAGAGGTGAATTCAAAACGATGCGGTGAAGGTCAGTAGGTGGTCGTCTAACATGCATGCTGTACGCTGCAGAGGGCCTCACCCTGCGGGCTGTAGCAGGGCTGGGAGTTGCAGCGCTCCACCCTGGAGGGTCTGGGCTGGGCGTTACACTGGCCCACCGGGTACAGGTTCCTCTCCCGGTCGGAGCAGATCACCTGGCGCTCTCGTGAGCCGGAGCCGCAGCTCCTGGAGCACTGCAGGTAAAAAAACAAACAAACAAACAAACAAACAAACAAAGGAGACAGATTATCTCCACCAGTCTGTGTCGACTTTGTCCGAGTTTCCAGCTGCGTTGGTCGTGGCTCACCAGTCCCCACTGCCCGACGTTCCAGCTGATCTGTCTCACGCAGGCGGACATCTCGCACGGCTGCGCGGCGAGTGGACGGAGCAGAGTGCTGCAGGACGTCTCCTCCAGCCTCATCCCACCGGACCCCACGCAGGTCACCTCTCTGGTCTGCTCACCGGAGCCGCAGGTCACCGAGCACTGCAAGCACACGCGGGTCACGACATGCGCGGCGGGGATTTCTGGCCTCAGTTCCGTTTCTGACCCGGTTATCAGTTTTAGATTTGGAAGACTTGTTCAATTTGTTATTTTCTTTCACTTTGAGCCACAGCAGAATTTTTTTTTTTTAAACTTCTTCTGAGATGTCCTTTCTTAAACAGACAGAAGCAAAGTCACAAATCTTATTTCTTGTCTCGTGTGATCCATTTCTGATCCAAATTATTCGTCTGTGTTCATCTTTTTTTTCCACTCTTTTGTTGAAAAACCATTAGAGTCTAATGTTTGTTGTACCAGGTGGTTTCACTCACCGTGCTCCACGCCGTCACGCGGTACTCGGCGCACTTGTGCATGTTGCAGGTCTGCAGAGTGGGCGGAGCTTCGGTGTAGGCGGTGCAGACGGCGTCCTCGACCACGCGGGGCCCCGATGCATCGTGGGAAACGCACTCCACGCGGCGCAGCTGAGAGCCGCCGCCGCAGGTGACCGAGCAGGTGTTCCACTCGCCGGTTCTCCAGCTGAGAGACACGAGAGACAGGGGTCAGAGGTCAGCGTCTCTACTGCGTCGGTAGTATTATATACTGGACTCTATACACATCTGTAGTGCAGAGACGACTGATGGAAGGAGGTTCATTCCAAAATCTGAACATAAAAACTGTTTTCTGGATTTTACTGTTTGAATTTGGAGCTAAACTTTCAAATGTCCAACTTAAACTGAGATGTAGACATTTCTAAAACTTAATTGATACCTAATTTGGGTACATTTGTGGACATTTCTTTTTAGGTGAGAATTCTTGGCTTGTGAAACATTTTACATTCGTTCATAAGAGTTTAAACAATAATTCTATAGTTCATCTGTCACCTAGTTCATCAATAAATATGTCAAATAAGAGAGAAAAATGTTGATCACAGTTTCCCAGAACACAAAATCAAACTTAAATTGCTCAACGGATTTTTAGCAGAGAATTTAAAGGATATTGAGGGTAACCCTAATTATCAATTATTACATTGAAGTAAAGTAAATGATTACATCAATAAAAATAGGTAATTTTGCTTATCAATTATGCTTATCAATAAAAATAGGTAATAAGCATAATTAAGCAAAGTAAGAAGAATAAAACAATAAATTATAGACAAGACTACAAAAAACTAGTAGGAACAATAAAATACTAACATGGAGATAAGGCAGAAATAAAATCAGTTAAAACTGTTTTAAGTTTGGGCAGCGAGGTTTACAGTCATGGATTTAAATTGACCATGAAGTGGCCGGGAATTGATTTGAACAATTATAAATTACAAATATAGAATCCTAAAATCTGAGTGACCAGGACAGAAAATAATCAGCATTTCTGCTTGATAAAGGACTTTAAATGATTAAATGATGATGTTTATTCTCAATATTTGTGCAGATTCGTTTTTAAGTCAATCAACATATTAAATAATTTGTTTTTTTGGGGGGGGTCTAAACTTAAAATATACATACATCAGTTTTGGAATGAAACTCCTTTAAATGCAGGATTTTTAACAAAGTTTATCCTCGACAGCTACAAAACTACTAGACGCACAGACACGTTGACATCACATTGATTCAGAGATCAGACAACATTAATACTGAAAATCAGAGTTTCATCACCTCCCGGGTTAGTTTACGCAGACACTAATTACTACAAGCACTAATGATTGTAAAGTAGAACGACAACCGGCAGGTAACATTTCATCTCTGCCCCACGTTTAGCATCTACTGCTTCTCTGCTCTCCATCTGTTACAGCCGAGGGATCACGAGAGGGAGGGGAGGTGGGGAAACATCTCAGGTTTCCGAGCAGTGGCAGCATCAAAGACAACAAGCAGGAAATACCAGAGTCAATGACTGAAGCCGCGGCTCTTTACTACCACGCTGCTGCTGCTTCCCACTCAGACGGACACAATCACCCCCGACTCCCCCCCCCCCTCCCTCCCTCCGCAGGACGGGCTTTAAACTACGAGCTACACAGCGGCTACGCTAACGGACAGAGACACAGAGGTTAACAGGCAGCAGCCCGGCTCAGAGACCAGGTACAGGTGAGGTCTCTCAGCTGGACCGTTGCCCCACGAGAAGGAACAGGCTTTACTCTAAACACAGACGCTAAAGTCAAACACATCCAAAAGGGGAGAGATTGAGATTTTTACCAAATGTATTGTTTCC
This sequence comes from Embiotoca jacksoni, assembly GCF_022577435.1. NCBI lineage: Eukaryota > Metazoa > Chordata > Actinopteri > Embiotocidae > Embiotoca > Embiotoca jacksoni. The sequence goes on from NW_027185378.1 coordinate 1,615,766, forward strand.
GTGTGCTAAAACGAATGGATATTTATTTGATTTGATTTGATTTATTTAAAAAAAATGATTCAAATGAACTGTGAATTTTCAGGACTAATAATTTGGATCTCCCCTCTCGTGTTTGCAGCCACCTGAGGCTTCATCCTGAGTTACCTGAACACATAGCCCCTGGGTGTCTCTGAGGATCTCCACAACTGTGGTGGATACAGGTACGCCATCCTTTCAGACAGTCACAGCACACCAACAACAGTCAACAAGCTGCTCGGGCACTTTTTTTTACTCATTTTAAAACGGAATATAAAAGTTAACTTGCTGCCCGCGGGACGTTCTGCCGGTGAAGCACTGTTTACCTGTTTATCTGAGGACACTGGTGGGGGTTGCATGTGCGGTTGGTCTGCGGCCTCGGCAGAGACGCACACAGATAGTCGGGGTAGGCTTCGTTATCGATGCTGCAGAAGACCAGGCGAGACTGGTAGCCTGACGGAGGGCGAGACGGAGAACCGAGTGTTTGTTTTACCAGAGCAGAGAAGAGGAACACGAGGGTTTCAGAGGACCGGTTCCGAGGCCTCACCTGATCCACACTCTTTGCTGCAGGCCGACCAGGATCCGAAGCTCCAGTAGTATCCCTCTCTGGAGCGTCCGTTCGGCAGGTAGTACTCGAACTCCACCCCCTGGTTGGGCTCCTGGCTGATCAGCTGAGAGGATGAACAGGACGTTAGAGGTTTGAAGTTGAGGTATGAAAGATAAAAAGTCATTTCTGATGTCTACCTCCACAACGAGCGGTTCGGTGATGGGACCGCGGCCTATGATGGTCTCCGGGACGTTGTCTCCCTCGGCGCCTCGCTGGTAGTACAGCATGGTGCCACCGATGGGCGTCGCCCTGGAGAACTCGATTACCCAGTGGCCATTGAGGTAGTACTCTCCACGCAGGTTCTTGATAGCTGGTCATGATTCACAGTTAAAAAGTTTTGTGAGAGATGATCGACAAACAAATCTAAACTTCATCTTCTGATCTTTGAAAGCAGAACAGAAACCCACCCAGGTAGTTGCGTGTGGTGACGGTCTCTCTGATGCTGATGGTGGTCGCCCCGACGGGGATGATGAATATCTGGTTGTAGCCTGAGGATGAAAAAGGGATGTAAACACGGGCTGAGGACACACTTCCTGCTTCCTGGTCCCTCCGAGGTAAACGTTGAGCAGCGTCTTACCGGTCGTCAGGTCGCGGACGTTGAAGCTGTTCTTGACGCGGTAGCAGGACTGACCGTTCCCCCCACATTGCAGGCAGGGGTCCTCCTGCTGAGGAGACTCCAGCATGTTGTCGCAGCCCAGACGCTGACGGAGGGAAAAGAGGGGAATCATTTCATAAACAGAACATTGACATTTCACCTTGAACTTGGATTCTTCCAGTCAATGATCAGCTGCGTGTTTCTTCGGAGAGATATTCAGTGATGCTCTGAAAGCTGTTAGGAAAGTTTTTCCGTCACTTATTTCAATTTAAATCACTGAAACGGCTTCCTGTGTGTCAAAGGATCGATTTATAAATCCCATCGCTCGTCTGTAAAACTGTAAATGGTTTCAGATTAACGTTACGAAGCAGCCAGACCACTCGGGTCATCGGGGGACGAGTTCACTCTTGTGTTCCCAGAATCCAAACAAAGTACGGTGAAGCAGCTTTTGGTTTGGGAACGAGCTTCCTGAGATCTGCTTGTTTAAATCAGGACTTTAAAAAAAAAAAAAGGAGGCTTTCTAATAAATGTTTTAACATTTTAAATGCGATGTTAAATTCTTCTAGATATCTTATTTTTAATGGGTTTCTATGCCTCTGCGAAGCACTTTGAGCTGCATTGTGTCTGAATGATTCTTTCTAAATTAACTTGCCTTTTAAAATTTTAGCTATATTAAATGTGATCACAAACTATGAGCAATCAAACGTTCTTTATTCTTAATGGATGATGATACTGGCCTGAATGCTGATTCCTTATAATGACAGTATATTTTGACATTTTAACGTGTAATTCCACTGAGATAAAAACTTTAAAATGATTGTTGTTGTTCCACAAAAAGCAATGACTATCAATAAAAAGTCAAAACTGCTCATAAAAAAAACTTTACAAAGCTGCAAAAAGCAGCAGCAGTCCATCACAGATTGGCAGGTTGAAGAGCCAAACCTGATTTTACCAGAGTGCGAGAGAGTAAATGTGATGAGACTGTATGAAGGGCCACAACGTTTCTGTTCTGTTTTTAGATAACCAGAGGAACAATAAGGTTTTAAAATAAGACGTGAGAAGAGATTTCTGACAGCGGAGGAGGCGATGGAGACGATAAACAGGCGAGGTGTTTCATGAGGAAACCGGTTGACGGGTCGAGGCAGTAATTACGGGAGAGGCAGGAGAAGGGATGAAGTGTTTGACGTGAGCACAGAGTGAAACTAATCTCTGATCCTGCTGATTGTGTCCTCTCTGATTAATGAGGTGAGGCTGTGAGCACAGAGTCCCAGTACAGATAAGAGATGAGAGATTTTGCTGCCCTGACTTTGATTTACTAAAAAAAAAACAAAATAATAATCATGCACTTGCAGATTAATCAGCTTCATCTGCAACTCGGATGACTTAAATGAACTTCTACAGCTCTGCAGCTCCTTTCAGTATTTAGTGGATGTTGCAGTGCACATATGATTATTTTAAGCATTTACACCTGTTATTGCACAGACATGTTGACCTCTAGATTTGATCTGACTGATCTCTCTCCAGATTTTAGATCTCGCTTTAACACGCATTTTCTTGTCCAGATCAGACATCCAGATACAGATCAGACGTTAACATCAGTGATTCCCCTGCAGGTAGGAGCTGAGGAGACATCAACAGAGGCATGTTGGGACTATAAATCTCTCTTAAAGTAGCACATCTGAAGTTGCAGCACTTTGTTTGATTATGGGGTTAAAACGAGCCGCAAGCTTTCATGTAACCGTTTCTGTGTGATATACAGATGCAGCTTTTTTCATTTTTGCCCCTTTAAAGTCTCTGACAGAAATCCTTATTAAGCTCTTTTTCTGCGTGTGTTTTTTTTCCCCAGTGCGTCCTACCTTGCAGACTCCCTCCACACAGATGTCCCTGCGTCCTGGGTGACACGGCGTACCATCGACCACGGCGCTGCGCTGGCGGTAGAAGAAGTTCTCTCCTCTTGGCATGCAGTTCAGCTCACAGGGGTTCTCAGCTGGCAGAGAGATTCAAGTTTCATTTCGCATCTTAGAAATAATTTGAAAAAATGAGGAAATAATAATAATAATAATAATAACTTCTCAGGATTCTGACCTCCGTAATACGGGAGCCACTTGTAACGTTTCCCCTGGAAGTCGGTCCCGTCGAATTGGGAGCACTGCTCTTCACGGAAGTCCCTGGATCCCTCTGGACAGTCCTGAGTGGGGACAATGGTAAGCAGCAGAGAGGTCAAAGGTCAGCAAAATATAGCTGGCTTTAAAGCAGAGTGAAATATCCAACAAGAGGAGAGTGAAAAGGAAAGAGTCTTTCTCCGCAGATGACGCTGTGATTTATGTTGATGTTGGTTTTGTTCACCTGGATGTTGCAGGAGCGATGTGACTTGTCTGGTCCCACACAGTTGTGTCCTCTGTCCGTCCTACGTGTGCACAAAGGACACATGGATAGGAGACACTGTTAGTGAATGTTTTTTTTATAAATTAACGCCGATGTATTTCATATATTGATCCTCTCAATTTCATAGGGGCACGTGTGTGGTTTTGCATTTGAAATAAGGTTTGAAAAGAAAGATGGACATCGGAGTCCAACTCTTTCAAACTTCATACTTCCAACTTGACTTTGTGTTAAAAGCCTCAAGCTGAGGGACAAGACGATGTCCTCCAGACCCACAGACACGAGCCCATTTTAAACAGAGATCCCGTAATACTGCTGTAAAGACGACCTGTCATTAAATATCTGGAAATCGTTTTTTGGGTTCAAACAGGAATTTCTGTCTCGTAGCTGCCTTTCCAGATTTTAGAAAAGCGTCTGTCCTGCAGTGTTGAAGTAGAGATAAAAATCAAAAAGTGGGACATCGTCTCGTTATGTGGGAAACAAACAAGAGACGAAAGTGCTGTGCGAAGAGGGGTCAAAGGTCAGATTTGGAAACAAAATACATTTGCATATTCATGGAATCTTCAACGAGGAAAAAAGGAGTAATGTCAATTTAAGAAGTTTAATGAGATAATTATATCAGAAACTCATCATCGTTCCAAGAAGAGTCGTTTTATACGTCTTAATACATGTCTGAGAGTAAACTCATCTTTAAGTGTAAAGTTTCCTCTCTCAACCACAACTTGTACTCTCAAATTTCCAATTTCCAAACCTTAAAACTTGTTTCCTCATTGTGGGACAGAAACCGTTAACAACCGGATGCAGTGAACGTATGCAAATACATCTCAGACAGAAATAACAAGTTTCAGGTCTAAAATTAAGCGGCATTCCTCTTTAATCTCTACCTGTAAAAAAAAAAAAAAAAAAAAAAAAAGCAACACAGCTGAACCCAAAACTTTGCACTAACACACGCGTCGGTGAACTGAGGCAGCCGATTGTTTTTGCCGCCCTCCTTCCCAGCCATGTTCATACCTCATGATTAAGTCACCTTTAAAAGTACCTGCCCTTAAGCTTTAAATCTAGACGAGCTGCTCTCAGCACGCCTCGAACACGTCCAAACTCACAACAACGTTTCACTGGAATACGGAGAATTAAACATCTGCTGTGTCAGGACTTTCAGTTTTAAATGATGCATAATAGAAATGTTGAAATAGTTCACATGAAATTGATATTGATTATAGCCTGTTATATACTAAAATGAGTGCATGTTGAAATGGGAGTTCCTGTAAAAACACACAGTGATTCAAGGCGTGAAATCACAGTGTTTAAAAGGTGCGATTCAGACAAACAGAGCAGACAAGATATGACAGAGTTCACCTGACTCGTCAGCAGTGGGCGGGGCTTCTTCTCTATTATTCATCATTCAGATAAAGAGGAGAAACTAACAGAAAGTCTGAGTCACTCACTGACTGCACGGACATGTTGGAGTCGTCTAAACATCGACGGGACTCACTTTATTCTGCACAGACGAATCAATGTTTAATGTGGGGAAACTGCATTTTCCTACAGTTTGCAGTCACATAAATGCAACAGAATATCCCACAAAGTGAAAGAGAAAAGTGTTTAGACATGTTACAGCTCATTACGGGCCTGTTCTGCCTGGTGGGAATCTTTCTTCAAAAATGAAACCAACATGTTCTTTTTATAAAGTTATTTGTCCATTACCGAGACACACCTTCGTTCTGCTGAACATTTATCAGCTGTAAAAGATGACACGTTTGTCTTAGTATCAAGACAGATTACAGGTTCAGGAGAAATCTGCTTTGAAAGTACTGCACTCATGTTCTGCAAGTACAATTTAAGGCTACGTTACTTCATATTTCTACTCCAATACATTTTTAAAAGATTAGAGTTTACTTCACAGATTCAGATTTTACATTTAAACACACATTAAAAGTACATAGCTAAAGATGAAACCTGCTGTTTACACCCGTGTTGATTTGAGGCCTTTCAGAAAACAGCAGCATCAGATGTCTATGAGTTGCAAACTGTTGCACCAGAGGACAATTTTACCTTTAAACTTCTAAGATTGTTCAATTTAATTCTTAAAAAAAAGTCCCAAATTGTATGAATTCAGATTATTGCAATGGTGATAGTCATAATAGGAGGTGTTATGTTTTCAGGTCAATATTTAATGTCTTCAAATTTGGAACAGATGTTCACTTGATCCCAAGGATGAAGTGATTTTAAGGGTCAAAGGTCACTCTGACCTCACAAAACACATTTTTGGCCTTCACTCAAGAATTCATGCGCTTATTATGACTTCAGTTTCACACAAATGTCTAACAGGATGATATTTCATGTTCAAAATGTCGAAGGTCAGCGTCACATTTTTACTTACCACAAGGCGGCAAAATTTAAAGAGAAGCCGGAGAAAGTGATAAAAATGACGTATGTCGTACAACTTTGGTTTTCATCTTTCTTTGTCCCGTTAATCTCATGACCGCTCAGATTCATCTTGTGACCCTTTGAAGAGGGCGTGAACCAAGGTTGGGAACCACTGAAACCCACCTTGACGACTGTAATATATGATTTTAAGTACATTTAGGGGATGATACTGAAGTAGGATTTTGTAAGACGGGTTTTACTTGTGATAGAGTTTTTGTGTGTTAAAGACAAACACCATTTCCGACCTGATGAATACAAGATTGATTGATGTGTTACATGATGTAACACGCCAACCAGACTCCAAGAATAAAAGCCATTAACACAACATTTACAGAGAAAGCTGCCATCTGAAGTAAACATGACTCCGTCTTGATGTAGTCTGATGTCAGAGAACCCAAAACTATATTTAGCAAAATGCTCCTTTAAAGAACAGAAAATTATGAACTGATGCTGATTTTAAAAACCACCTCTGAATTCCTAAAAATAAAGGTTCTGATTCCTCTTCGGCAGCCAGCAGGCAACACCCAACACGGGCCTGCTTTTAATGTAAAAGGGCCCCTCCCTGCAGTGTGCTCTGGATGGAAGACAAGCCCACGTCCTTGTGACTTCAAGGCATTCTTTTACAATCGAGAGACAGTCTGTCCCCACCAACCTCACAATTAACTTTATTCACACAGGAAAGAGAAACCTGAGTGAGTGTGTGTGTGTGTGTGTGCGTGCGTGCGTGCACGCGCGCACAGGTGCATCAGGTGTACCTGAGTGTGATACAGCGTCTGGTTCTCATGGTCACGCCGCTGCCGCAGCTGCGACTGCATTCTCCGTACGGACCCCACGCATCCCAGTAATCCACGCTGGGCACCTGCACGCAAAAAAAACATTGTGATGTAAATCTGTGCTGCTACAACCAGATCTAACTCAGCAAACTTCACCTGCAGAGGAGGATCATGGGATATAATCAAAAACTCTTGAGGTGGGGCAGTTTTGCCCCCCAAAAAATCTGACATAGTCTCCTGTTAAATATAGAAATTTAAGGTCAGCTGTGATCTCACTGAATGTTTTGGGACGTTACAGATAAGAGACTCAGAGAAAGTACAGACGTTATTTTAAAATATTTTCGTATCGAGTCTTTTGTGTTGCTCTTTATTGAATTTTACTTAATCCTGAAACATTTTCAGGATGCTGGGACCACCTACGAGACACAAACATGAAATAAACTCATTTGTTTTCGCAAAATGTCACTTTTTTGCAGTTATACTTGTTCTTGTGTTGCGTCAACAAAATACTATATTCTGATTTTTATTTATTTCCTGGAATAATTCAGTCTATGAAGCATCAGAAACCAATGAAAAATTGACAATTTTCACATTTTTGAATCAGTAAACACCAGAAAAAATTAGGTAAACAACGACTACAAACGAAAAAGATTTATCAAGCTGATCTTTGCTGCTCTACATTACACCTGAACTGCTGGATGAACTGCACTGATTTACAGAAGAGGGAAAGGAAAGTTTAGGACTTGACTTTGCGAGTGTGTATTATTTAAGAGTGGGAGTTTACCGAGAACGCTGGAGCCAGGAGCAGCGGAAGGATCACCAGAGGAAGGAGCATCTTCACTGTTACCTGGAAGACAGACAAACACATCCAGAGTTAGTCACTGTGACTAATGAAGGCGATTACACCACGTCTTGGGAAAGGAGCCAGGACAATGGTAACTCGCACACAAGAAAAACGAGAACCCCGAGGAAACAGTTTTGGCCGACAGTCTAACCTCCTAAAACGTTCACTGATCATCAAACTCGTAAATAAATAAAGCAGCTGCTTCTTCTGTGGTTTGGTTTGCAGCAACAGACCACAGCACATGACGAGCTATAATCTGTGGGCGAGTAATGTCTGCTTCAGATAAAAACCACACGATGCTGTGTTTATGTGGCTGTTTTCAGAGTGGGAAATATACGTTTTGGGGGATTTTTGACTGAAACAATCAGTGAAATAATCAATAAATGTCTGTATGTATTTTGATATGTGCAGGTTTTTAAAGTCTTCTCTGAGTTTTTGGGCTTGGGGTGACACAAAACAACAAATTTAAAGATATCACAAACCAAATTTGCAGGCCTAAAGCAATCTAAAAGATCTAATCGGAAGCAGATAATAATATTTAATGATGTAAAGGACTTCCGTCAGTTATTGAAAACTCATCTCTGTGAAGAAGAAGCTCCCTGTGAGATCTCCAACACTTTAAACACCAGCCTTATCGTTTCCTTCTGCTGTCTCATCACTTAATTGCTTAACCGAGCTAAAAATGTCTCCTTTGTTGCACCAGGAGAGGCTGTTTGTTTGTTGTTTCCTGGTTAAATGGCGGATTTCCTGCCCCCTCGGAGAGACAGAAGGGGGTCGCTGGTGGTGCCAAACCTCCGCCACCCCTCACCCCACATCCCGCGCAGCGACCAGGCGACAAGTCACTGGGATGGGAGGACAGGGAGTCGTCCCGCCTGTCCCAAACACACAGACACTCATAACTGAGCAACGTGATGGTGTAATTGTCATGGGAGGTGGTGTGAGACAGTTCTGTCTGGACCTGCTGCAGTCACTCAAACACTCTGAACAACTGAGTAAAATTATTTCATGACTCATCGATTCATGTGTTCACTGTTTTTCACTAATCAGTTAATAATGAAGTCAATAACATGAAAATAAAGAAAGTAGTCCCAGGCGGTGCTTTTAATTCTCTTGTTTTGTCTGCGGCAAACTAAAAAACATTTAAATAAAGAGTAAAGCAGCAAACCCAAAGAAAAACGGGTATATATATAATTCATTATATATCCACCAATACATTGATTAATCAGCTAATTATTTAAGTAGAATTGACCTAAAATGTTGGTTCAGATATAGGCTAAGTGTTTTGAAATGAAACCCAGGGTGTATGGCTTAAAAAGAAAAAAAAAATGCTCCTCAGCAACACAGCTACTAAAAAAGTTAACATTTGCTGACATTGATCCCACAACCAGCCCCTGATCAATCCAGAAATTCCCTGATATTTCCTGCATCACTGTCTTTTTTATTGAACTAGGGTCGCGCAGCCTTCAGCTTCTGACCATTACACGCTTTTATGCAATCAAATGATCAATTATTAGTCAGCCAGAGAGGGGAAGTATGTGTCCTGTGTCCTCCAGCATGTCTGCATCACCTGGTCAGCCTGTAAAATGATCGATGACTCTTCATGAAAGACCGACTGTTTCCCTTTAAATCTACACGATTACTTTATTTCTTGTAATAGAAATAGTTCAATGAGTCTAAAACAATTTACTTCTTCCAGATTAAAACTTGTTTTTATCTCCTCTAATAATACACATTTCCCTCCTTCTAACTCAAAACACTCTGAGTTTGTCTTCAAAGATTTTCCCTAAAAGACACCTTGAATCAGGTACTCACCCTGTTGACTGGTCGTAAACGCGGTTTCTTGGAGTCCCGAACCGCCTGGACCTTTCAGGACGCACCGAGCCGACCAGCTGCTTCCTCTCCGGAGCTTTGACTTCTTGAGGATGCGTCTAAAAAAGAGGCGCAGTGTGTCCTGGATATATGAGGAGGGTTATCTGGCTGGAAACCCCTTTGTGTGTGTGTGTGTGTGTGTGTGTGTGTGTGTGTGTCCCTCTCTCCCTCTCCAACAGGAAGAAGAAGAAGAAGAAGAAGAAGGAGAAGAAGAAGAAGAAGAAGAGAAAGTCCTCGTTGGTTAAACCTCCTCCGCGGCGTCATCAGCGCGCTTTTTAACCAGCAGCTCATCCAGCCCACTTGCAGCCCCTCCTGACGGACACGCGCACTCTGTAATTCCAGACTGTAAAAATAACAGTTAATCAGCGTGTTCGTTTGTTGTGAGCTGCCCATAAGCACAGATGAGGACTCTGAGAAAACTTTATTCCCACTTTGCTGCGTTATTTTCATGCTCTCCCACGGCGCGTGTAATACCAGGGTATTCATCCAGTCCTCCCGCTAATGGGAAGACTGGTGAACAATTTATAGCTGGAAATGGGTCCCGAATGTTGCCTTACTTTGTGTGTTCACTAGTGTGGTGGTTTGACCTTTAACATTTTCTTTACTTCTGACCACATTGAAGGCCAGTAAAGCAGTAAAGTCTTGAGGGGTGAAACCTTTTGACAGAATACCGAAATTACCATATAAAGCCTTGTTATTATACTGAATAATAAAATAGTTCATGTTTTAGGCCATGTTGTAAACAAACAGTCTAGAGCTTCCACTGGTTTTCCAAAAAGTCATTCTCAGACAAAGAAATGGTCAGTATGTTATGCTTAATCTTGCAGAGAATTAACAGAAATCCTTTCAAAATCCAATCGCAGAAAATCTTTCTTTAAAAATCGTGTTAATTAGCAAGTCTCTTAAAATTAGGAAGTGCTATATCTAAATACTATGGAGCCAAAACATAAAATTAGGTTTAAAACCAAAGTAAATTAGTCCCTATAGTTTATCTTTAATTTTGCATGTAGTACACCCGTCAATCCACTAGAGGATGACGTGTCAGTGTCAGGGTTTGCCTCGCCTAGGTGTATGAAGTACACACAAGAATGACTTGCTCGAAAAAGCTAGACATATGTGAGAGGTTATTTTTCTAAATACAAAAGTGTTAAATTTCATGCTTGATTACAGAGATAGGTTGGGTGGTTGGATGGAAAAAACCAAGCTGAAACCAACCGAGTTCGGTCGTCGCCATCTTCCTATTTTGGAGCAGGAAGTGACCATATTTGGACGAGCAGGGGAGGAGTGAGCAGTGGATCTGACTGATCTGATTGGAAACCTGACATACTTTGCTCCGCCCCCGTGGCAGAAACCTGACTGCACCACAGGCCTGTCAGTCAAACAGACACGCCCCCAAAAACAGATCTCACAACTTATTTTCTAATTAATGACGGATTATTTGCAGATGGACTTCCAGAAAACTAACAAGGAGTGACTTTAGCTAACAACACCGAGATAACATTTTATTGACTTAGAATTTTTTGAGAGAAGTTGAATGGGAGTCTATGGAGCCGGAGACTTTTAGGAGCCGACCTCTCGTGGCACTCGGTGGTATTGCAGCTGAAGGCACTTCTGCATCGACCTCATTTTTCAGACCCGAAAGCTACATCTGCTTTCACAGTCTATTGATAGAACCCAGGACTTTCACCCAAGAGACCAGAATTTGAGTCTAAAAAAATTATGCAGATTTCTTTAAAGAAATCTTTTCCTACCCGAGTGGTTTTTAGTGCTAAACCCAAACCATGTGTTTTGATTTTTCCCTAAACCTAAATCACATGGTTTTCTACGTCTTGTCGAGGCAAAACGTGACACTGACACAGCTGTGGTGGACTGCCGGTTGTATTCCACTTTTGGCGTCATGCTGGGTCACATTTTGTGCTTTCAATAATTCAAAAGACCGATCTCAAGCCAAACAAAAACACAAACATAAAGTCTCGTGGAGGAATTTGACATTTTAAATTCCTTATCATCCCAAACATGCTTAAAAAACAACACACACAGAAATGTTATTATTTTGGGTTTTAAAGAAGAAACCGCCACAGAAGACAACTAACGCTGTGTTTAAACATATGTTTACCAAAAAGAATGTCTTCCTCTCCCTTCTTCTCTCTGTTGGGGGTGAGGCTTTTCCAAACCTCCCAACTGGCCTCTGAAAATAAACATCTAAAATTACATAGTAATGGCTTTATGTAAAAATACATCTTGGGTGTAATGTATATTTGTCCCAAGCCAACTTTCTAGTTTACATCCTTTCTTCGATGCCCTGCAGAGAGGGTGTGTTCACACCCGGAGAGCCAGTGTGGCCCCGAGACCTTCCTCACATGTAAATAAACCAAATAAAAAACATTTTAACAACAAATATGCCACAAAAAAGGCCATTAAAGCCACATGTTTGTTTATCTGCTCACACTGAAAGATTGTTTTACATGTCGGAGCCAGACTGAGTGACTCCCAGAAGGAATCATTAGAATGTGCAGAATGTGTAATAACATATTAGTTTCACAATAACGACTCGCAGATTGAGAGACGCCGACACTTTTCTTGGCCGAGGAAAAGATAACGATTTGGATTCAAAAAAGTATGTTAGTCAATTAAATAATGTTACGTACGTGCATCAGGTAAGTTAATTACATTACGTAAGTTTACTTGTATTAGGTTACCTAAAATAAACCAAGCGGTGACCTCCGGGGCTGAAAAATGAAGGAATTGCTACAAATGTAAATCCCTTCAACGGCCACTTGAGCGAGTCTCTTCCCACCAAGCGGCAACCAACCGTGACGTCACCGGTCGGTTTGTGAACTGCAGTTCTGAAGCTTCGAGTTCGGTATTTCGGCCGTTCCAATCTTTCTATTTTGGAACCAGAAGTGACCATAGTTGGACAAGCTGGGGAGGAATGAGGGGCGGATCTTCAAGGACACTACACCCCGCCCACCTATAGCGGAAATTATTTTCAGATGGACCACCAGAAGGAGGAAATTTAGCAAATGACACCATAAAATGTTTGGACTTTGTAATTCGTGAGAGAATTTGAATAGGAGTCCATGGAGTGAGAGGTTTTCATTTAGCGAGCCCCTGGTGGCCCTCAGTGGTGTTGCACTTGAAGGGACTTCCACACTGGGCTCATTTGTTAAACTCAGAAGCTACGTCCACTTTTTATAAACAGTCTATGGTGCCCACAGACTCTCCATATTAAAAATATATAAAATAATAAACATGTTTATATGCTGGTCTCTATAGCTGATGTTCCCGTTGATGACAAATGTAGAAACTTCAAATCGTATGGCTTCATCCGACTCGCCTCAGGCTACGTCCAGTCTATATGCAGTCCAGGAAATAAACCCAGCCAGTATTTTTTACTTTCTAAAGGGTTCAAAACTCCGTGTTTGATCCATCCATCCACCTTCTGACCACTCTTTATACTATGTCACATAAGTCCTAGTGAAGGAGGGGGGATCCTCAAACCAAAATACAAACAAGGCATCAGCCTCATGTCAGTCGAAGCGCCATTTAAGTTCAACGGACCATCAAAAAGACACCAAACTCCATCCTGCTGTCCCGTCATAACCTCTTCACCGTCTAGTTATTGCTCCACCAAAAAGCACAGCCTCTGCTCGTGCAGCAGTAATTCAACGTACACTGCAGCATGTTTTCTATACGGTCCTTAAGGCTGATTATATCCTATTACCACTATAGTATGAGGCAGTGGTTGAAAGCAGCAATAACATCCTGGAAAAATGGTAGGTTAGAATTGAATTGTATTGAAAAGGTTTAAAAATGACACAAAGTGGTTTGTTTTTAGGAAATAAAAGCACCAAAAGGAAAAGAACTCAATGCAGTGTTATTTTATACCTGAATCTGAACTCCATGATACTTACATGATTTTGGGACATTTTAGTCTTTTAAAATCATATTTTAGGAGAAGATTACTTACTCAAATCTGTAGAGGATTACAGTAGTCACTTCTCAGCATTCAGTATATTTAATTTTATTTAGTTAATCTGCTGTCGGTGACCAAATCTGTCAAAACATGGACATTTAAAACCCTTCAGGATGAAACTTGTTTGTTTTGGTGACCCAAATACCTTTTCCTGCCACTAATGTAGGATAAAACCTTTACTTTTTAACCCATCAGTGTTTTAGTACATTCGTATACCGCCCACAAAATACATCTACTAATGTTCAAAGTTACAGTTGCGATTGGAAATAACTGGAGTTGATGTTTGGAACTGAATGGAACCGAACATCCGAACCAATCAGCCGGTCCCTGGGTTATTCTCTGGGGTCATAAAATGATTAAAAGAATAAGAAATAAGCAGTTCTCAGCTGCCAGGAACTAAATCTGTCACCTTTAGGGTAAAAGTCCGGGTCACAGTCAACATGTGTCTGCAGGCGATGCGGAGACGCCGTAGAGATCGCTATGTACAGTCGGACGGGCTCGGAGCTCCCACGGCAGACGAGGAATCGGCCGCAAGGTCCAGAAAATCTGCTGAGGACTTGCAGAATTTAAACATGCCGAACAACAGCACATGTTTTATTTCGGTACATGAACGATACACATGAAAACCACATTTCCTCGTGCTTCTGTATTTCTATAGCTTGCGACCCAGCGTGGAGGGAGGCACCTTCAAGTCTCACAGCTCACAAGCTCGAGGGCGGGAAGGGATAATGAGGTATTTTTAGCACTTCACTCAGAAATAGGTGACCACCCACTTAAAAATAATAGCCAATGACTGTTCACGCCATTAAACCTTTACGGGGGAAGTGCGTCCGAGCTTCCAGGAATGCTGTTGTTTTAATTACAGAAACCTAATGAGCACAATGTCTTGTACACAATGTTCGCCCGCTTTAAAAAAATAAAAAAATAAAAATACTTTTTTCGACCAGAGTCCACATTTTTCCACATCCACGTTTCTTTTAGAGACCTCCACTTTGAATCCAGAGTCATTAAGTCTGGCCGTGGCTTTAAAAGGAGCTCTAAGCCACAGGATTTAAGTTACATTCAAATTACTAAACTTTACATCCATCCTCCACTGACATAAAATTTACACATATATGTTAAAGAAAACAGCTGTGCCCATTGCCCACCCAGTCTTTTGAAATCGGTTATTTCCATCCGCCCGTGTCCAGTCTTGTTTTCCTGCAGGAACCTGGTTTCAGCACACCCGTCTCGGCCGGGTCTCCGGCGTACCCGCGGGGCCCTCAGAGCTGCCGGTTGAGCTTCTGCGCCTGCCTCTCCTTCGCGTTGAAGGCGTACTTTGTGTCTTCTAACTGTTCTATAATCTCCTTGGCCTCCTTCATCTCGGCGGCGAGCTGGTTGTACTTCTCCACCAGCTCCTGGTTCTCTCGCCGGAGCTCCACCACCAGCTGGCTCAGCTCCTCGCTCTGCTTGCCGCAGTGCACTTTCAGCTGCTCCATCTCCGTGAGCGTGTCCTCCATGCGCTTCACCAGGCTCTCCAGTTTGTCTTTAGACATCTTGAACTTCTCCTTTACAGGCCTTTTTTGGATGCTTGTTGTAGTGACTTCTCTTCCTCTGTCTACAGCTATTATTGAAGCCTAATCCTACATTTCTTGAATGGGTCACATGGCACAGATGTCCCTCCCGGCACAGTAATCCCCTTAAGAAAGCTATCCTGGGAAACCTCCAACGCACACAGGTGTGACACACCGCCGCAAAGTCTCCTGTCTAAGCCCACTTCATACTGGAGATAATAGCGACTGACAGATTACCTCAGTTCATTCGGCAGTCTCCTCAACTTGTCGGCAAATGAGCTTAAATGCCTCCAAATTAGAAGCTGTCTCCTCTCACAAATAGTTTTTTTTTTTTGGCTTTGACTGCATGTTGAGAATAATTTCAGTTCAGGGTTTGACTAAAGAAACTGAAAAGTTTCTCTGAGCACACCTGAAATCTGAGTCTAGATCAGGGTTCTCAAACCTTTTTCCCTGTGAGAGCTACTTTGACAAGATATAAGTGTCTGAGAGAATAACATCTATTCACACAGCTGAGCTCCACCCAAACCAGCTGAATAAGCTTCTTTATGTGAACAATAACAAGTTGATACTTTTCACACGCATTTGGTATCACAATAGCATGTGCATGATTTTTTTTTCTGCATGAATTTATTTACATTTTTAATTGAGGAGGGTATTTTCTGCATCCACAATTCCACAGATGTTCTCTAAATCCCCCCCTCCCCCAAAACAAACCGGTAGGGCTTTTAATTTGAAAAGTTGCAGCATTCAGCCGACATGCGGTGTAACTTTGATCTCTCACTCACTGACAGACACTCTTTGTATCTCTTTATTTAATAGTATTTGATTCCACTTACTGTCGTTGACATAATTTATTATTATGATTTATTGGATGAGTCACAAATCATTATTATTATGTTAAACATCTTCCAACATGCCTGGAAAGAGAGAAACAAAACACAAAGAGAAGATTTAAATTTCTTCCAGTGAGAATTAACTAACTAAGGTCTTAATCGAAGGTTAGTCTTCTCTGGGAAGGAGGCCCAAACAGTTTGGGGAGCATGGTGTAACCTAATCTGAACAGAACAGGTGTCTGGATTCGATGCAAGGGAAGCGTTATGGAATTAACACTGTAGTTGTTCACCAGCCGAGCTGCAGGATTCACATGCCAGAATGAGGCCTCATTGAGGGCTTGTTAGGTAAGTCACAGTATGAGGCTAAACATTCTGGGTAAACTGCCATACTGTGCCACTGTCCCGGCCAGCGAGGCCAAACAGTCCCCATGGTGATAGCTAATGCGACCGGCGCTCCAGGCGACAGGCCAACTGCGCCTGTCAGCCAGTTGGCATCAAGGGACGGCGAGCATGGGATGCCAGTGTGCCAGCACGCCGAGGAATTTCCACAATGTTCCCACCATCTGCAGAGGCTTTGCGTCAGAAACCGGGAAGGTTTGCTGACTGGAAATCGGCGCAGATCAGGCAGATGAGACAATAGCATTTTGTAATTGTGTGAACGTATTAAAGCAGCCACTAGAGTGTTGAGCTGTGGGTTACCCTGACCTCTGACCTCCATGTGGAGGGGAAAACAAACATAATAAAGTCTGATACACATTTTGTTTTGTTTTGTGCATTGTATGTCATGCATGAATAAGAAAACTGTACTTAAGAACAATCTTGCAGTATGTATATTCATAATATTCTGTTCAGTGGGTGGACATTAGGGCTGAATCCTTCAGAAGGCCGGACTAAACCATTTTGCACCTTTTGAAAGGGGTGAGATGGACCGCAGAGAGCCTCAACCATTGTTTTTCTTTTTATTATCATTATAGCAACTCATTTATTCAACTAGCACTATTTCAATTATAACGCTAAATATTTATAAGCAATAACTTGCAAACAGAAATTAACTTTTCATCGACAGCTGGCTTCATTTTGTGTTGTTTTGATTTCCCGCCGTACTTCTGACGTCTATTGATGGACGGAACCACTTGAAGGGATAGGAGGGAGGGGGGGAAGTGACAACGGTAGCATTAACTGTGCCCGTCACGTATAAGTAGGTAGGCTATTAGGGACCGTGTAATCCCCCCTCCCGATCAGATGGACTGTTCCAACATCAAGTTCTTCCCAACCAGAAGCTCGACATGTTTTGTTTTCCTTTCCTGTTTTTTCCTCATATTTGGTAAGCATTAGACTCCTACTGCGTTTTACCATTTTTCAGTCACACGTTAAAGCACTTTGACTTTGTATAAAATATGCTACATGAATAAAGTTTAATTGATTCAAAATCAAGAGTAAGAATAGTCATTCTCCTGAAAAAAAAAAAAAATCATAAGTTTCTCCTGATGCAAATCGATAGTCTTTGTTAGACCGTTGTCGCCCATCAAATGGCTGCATCCACCAAACTACACAGCACCAATTCTTAAGGCAGGTTTTCTGTAATAAATTTAAAGTCCAATGGAAAAGTCTTATGGAAAACAGAGGCATCACATTGAATAAAACTAACAAGACTATTTTCAGTTTGTTTATTAAAAAAAAGAACGTAATCTGAATCAGAATAACCTTGCATAACACACATATGCATGTGAAGGACAGAAAAAAAGCCAGTCACCCAACATATTCCCTGAAAACAAAAAAAAAAAAAGGGAAAAGAAGAAAAACAGTCTCCGAACAAATAGCAGGATTTTGTTCCGTCTTGGATTCTTCTCCCTGCAAGCATGAAACTCGAGTGCAACAACAGAAGAGCAATCAGTGCAGCTGGTCCTCCTCCTCAGTCAGCATTATCTTATTTATCTAGTCTAGAGTGTTGTTGTTGTTGTTTTTAATCTTGATTTAAACCTTTTGGTTTTGTTTTCTTGTGATTAAAATAGTCAGTTAAGCTAATAATGCTTGATCAGTGGAGATTAGGTTTCTCCAAAAATATTCGCGAATTCAAACTACATCTACTCCTCTCATTTATCAGGACTGAATACTTCATTTCAATCTTTGCACACTTCCCAAGATTTTTATGTTCTGGCAGGAACCCAGTTAACACTCCCCCCCCCATGTTTTGAAAAGTAAAAAGTTTTTCTTCTGCATATCTTGGAAAAGAAACACAACAGTATCCGTGTATACTTGAAATAATTTCAGTGTTTGATGTGGCATAGTTCAAAACAGCACCAGGCGAGCGTCATGAGGGCAGCTGTAGCCTAAAGGTTCAGAGTCTGTGACCACATGATCACAGGTTACAATCCCTGGACAGGTTGAAAAAAAATAAGACAATTAAACTTCAGTCAGGGAAGAGAATGAAAAGCACATTTCTGTCCCACAGTCACAACAATAATAACGACGACGACGACAACTACTGAAATGCCCTTGAGCAAGGCACTGAACCTCCAGCGGAACCGCTCGGTGGCCGACGAGTCTCAGGTGTGTGCGTGTGTGTGCAACTGTGTGTGTGTGTGTGTGTCACTATGTGTGCGCTCCATCCTCCTGCCTCGAAGCTGCGAGTTCACACCAGACTTCAGGTAAAAAAAAAACAAAAAAAAACAGTGAAATCTTTTTAAAAGTTGGTGTCGATTTGAGACAGAAAATCCTTCCGTCCTTCCAGCGACGTGTTCAAAGCATCGCCGTGTGTCTTGCGTGGGTTTTAAAATCGCTTTGAATCTTTATGTGTCTAAAGTGAACAAAAAAACCATGTGAACCGTTCCTAACAGCAGTGAGGAAAGCACACCCCGGTGACATCTCAAACACAATCAAACTACACATCTCTATCTATGATCAGTATCATCATCGAGTGTCTGTTAGTGTCATGAAGGCTTTGAAATGTTCGGTTTAGTTTCTTTTCTTTTTTTTCTTTTTTTTTGTTGTCGGTTTTTTTTTTTTTTTTTTGGGGTGGGGGGGTGGGGGGGGTGGGGGGTGGGGGTGCTCAAAAGTAATGAAAACAGACTCTTTGAAGGGAGATTTCATTAAACCGTCTCCCTGCTTCGACAGCCACTGCCGAGGTGTCCCTGAGGAAGGCACCTGCTGTTGAGTCCCGGCCATGGAAGTGACGTGTGTGTGTGTGCGTGTGTGTGTGTGTGTGTGTGTGTGTGTGTGTGTGTGTGTGTGTGTGTGTGTGTGAGCGTGAGTGTGAGCGTGAGTGTGTGCGTGGATGTGAAGCAGACGAGCTGTCGTGAAGCTTCCCTGGATAAATAAAAGGTACAAATGTTCCCGCTAAGTTTGGATTGTGCCCGAGACCGCTGAAGATGAAGATGAAGATGAAGGTCCCGGGTCGCGGCGAGAAATGTCACATGTTGGTTTAAAACGGAAATAAAACAGTTAAGAACAGATGTCGTGGGGGAAAACCCTCTCTCGGCGCCAGAATGAAAAAAAAAAAGAAAAAAAAAAGGCAGAGCAAAAAAACAAAACAACTTGTGTCCCGGCATCATGAGTTCTTAGGAGGAGGTGTGGGTGGGGGGGCAGGAGGGGCCCCTGCATCACCCTTCGTCGTCGTCGTCTCCCTCCCTCCCCCCCGGCTGCGAGGGGAGCGCTCTCATGTTGTTGGCCGGAGAGCGATGTGGGTGAGGGTCATCGGGGCAACGTCCTGCTAAATGTAGAACTGGTGCAGCGCCAGCTTGTCCATGAACGGCCGTACCAAGTTGTCTGTCGCGAAGTAGAAGACCAGGCCGAAAAAGATGGAGATGGGCAGAGCGGGGAGCGCCTTCTTGAAGATGGCGAGGAGGAGGAGGGTCAGGCACAGGCCCTGCGGTGGGAAGAGACAGACAGGATGAAGCGCGAAGGGAATAGCACGTTGAGTGATTGTGTACGGTCTGAAGGGAGGGAAAATAAAACCCAGCTTGTTATGCAATCAAGCGGTTTACATAAAGTGGGGTTGGATATTGTGCTGCGAGGCAGAGATGAGGTTGTGGTGACGCCAGGAATAGGCAGCCGGTCACTCACGATGAGGATGGCGACGAAGCAGGCGAGCGTGGTGTTCCAGTCGCCGCTGGCTGCGGCCGAGGCCTTTCCCACCAGCATGCTGTAGAAGATGAAGTCTCCGAGGCCCAGCTTGACGCCCCCTGAGAGCGCAGGAGAACACCGCATTCAGGGTGGAGTCAATTCAAGCCCCACGCCCTCCAACCCCCGGACCAAACCTTCCCTCGACTGTAATTACTGTACAAACGGGAGCTCCGACCCCGTGTTTACTGGAGCTTTAAGGTCAGAGAGAGCGCGCCCCCCCCCCCCCCCCGAATAGTACAGACACCGAACCCAGCAATTGCCGTTGAATAATCGCTTCCTAATCTGCGCTGACTAAAAACAGTCGCATGCACACACGCAATAATTTCACAGAAAGGACAGTGATTACACACCGAGAGGAGGCAGGAAAGGCAATCTGAGCATTTACGAGTGTGAATTACAGAGCTCGGCTTCGTATTAGAGCCGGGAGGGGAATCTCAACCAATCAGGATGCAGCGTTAGCCCTATTTTTGATGCTATAACAGAGTGTTGTTGTTTTTTTCCTTCAGTACAAACTGCAGGTGATAAAAGAGGATTTAAAAAAGGCAGCGTGGGAAAGAAAGACATCAGCTTCCACATAAAAAGTCATTAAAAACAAATGAAAGATTAAAGCATCGAATCTTCTGACCGGACGGAGCATTTTAGCGTCTTTTGGCTTTCTCACTTTTCTGTATCAGTGTCGCTGTGCTCATCAGCAGGCAGCTGTTTTCAGAGAAAAATATCTTCCTGCTCAGCATCAGACGGCCAACGGGATGAACACAGTGTGAAGCGTTTAGCGGCTAGAGAGCCAGAAACAGAGTTTAAATGAAAGATTCTGTGCAAATACGTCAGCGTTGGTGATGACATGTCCGTGTTTGTTATGCCGCTTCCAAGTGACCATAAAAATCTATTAAATTAAATTATTTATTTTCAGTACTTATAAATGTCGTTGATGATCTAAATCTGCTCCAAATCATACAAAAGTTTCAGACTACAAAACCTACAAAATATGAAACTAAAACCGTCAAGCAGACAGACGCATGTGCTGTGTTCAATATTTCCCACAATGCATGTGGTGTAGAAAAGCAATTCAGTTTTTTTATTGCCATTGTTCTGATGATCACTGTCAGACGTGATGTGTTTTAAAGAGCTGCCTGCACAGACCGTGGTCCCACTGAAGGGACGGCCTGATGACATCATCACAGAGACAACTGCATCGATCATGGAGATCAGATCAATATTTATCAGTTGTAACTGTAAAGATCGGGTTTATCATAGAAGCAGAATCTCAGCTGGGCTTCAACAATCAAATGAACAACTAAAACTAGAATTACCGTCCAGCAGTTGTTTGCCTCCACTAACCACTCACGTTGTAGTTTAAATGTATATCCGTCCAAACCCATAAAAGATACTGAACTCACAGTGACCTTGACCTTTGACCCCAAAAATCAAATCACTTCATGCTCGAGTACAAGTGAATGTTTTTGGCAATTTTGAACACATCCCCTCAAAGCGTTTCTGAGATATTGTGTCTACAAGAATAAGACGGACAGATTAGACGAGGGACGTGAGGTCGCAGTGGACTTGAACTTTGACCTTTGACCACCAAACTCTAATCAGTTCATCTTTGAGGCAGACGATTGTGCCACATTTTAAAAAATTCAATCCAGGCGTCATTGAGATATCATGGCCACGTGAATGTGTCGAATTGAGGTCACGTGACCTTGACCTTTAAAACCCCCCCCCCCCCCCCCCCCCCCCAAAAAAAAAAAAAAAAAAACAAACAAACAAACAAAAAAAATCTACTCGGCCGTTCTTCAGTATCAAGTGAATGTTTCTGCCAAGTTCAAACCAAAAGCCCCTTTAAAGCACATTAAGACTCATTATGACTGGAGGATTGAATGTTTTAACAAGCGCAATGTTTTAGCAAACGTTTGAACTCACTCTCCTCATCATCTTCGTCCACCGGAGGTCGGGCCGAGGGCATCTGCTGGATCTCCCGTCTGGTCTCCTCGGTGGACTGCATCGGCCCCAGCTGGTGCTCCTGGTGACTGATCCAGTTGGGGGTGAAGCCTCCTTCTTCATTACTCATGGTGGCCGGAGACGCGGGTGGTGCTGCTGCTGCTGTTGCTGCTGTTGACAGGAGACACCAGACAGACTCAGCAGCTGTCACACGGTTTGATGAGTCATCAATCTTTCAGACTCCTCCCACTCACCTGCTGGAGCCTCTTGAAGAGGCGCCGCCGCTTCCGTCGAGTTCCTCTTCGGCCTGTCAGTGTCGGCCATGTTGACGAGCCACACCATCGTCGCTGGGGAAGAAGAGAGGCGGTCAAAATACGAGAAGAAGAAGAACTCTACTTCACATTGAAGTGATAATATGAGTTGAAGAGGCAGTTAAAACAGAGAAACTGCACGACGTTGAAGCGGCAGCTTAATGGGAACACCGAAATCATCCGTTAATACACCTGCACTAAGACAAAGGCTGCTGAACAGTTCAGTGTTATTACAAGTGACTGTGCTGAAAGTAACTGAAGAGTCACTCAACACAAATTCAATTTCCAGTTGAAGTGAAAACACTGAAAGCAGTTGAACGTTTAGTTCTTCACATTTAAAGCAGCTGAAGTGTTATTTAAAGTGTAAAAACACAGCCGTTAAAGTATCACGTAAAAAAAAAGGACTAGAAGTGGGATTTCAGGTGAGTAATTGAAGCGTCACTTTAAACTGCATTTCCGCGGATGGTACCGGCTCTACTCTACTCGTTTCCGGATTTTGTTGCCGTCAAGGTGCATGAAACTGCCATGACACAACAAAATTGCCTTTAACTTCTACAATAGAAGAAAAAAAAAATTAAAACCAGTTGAGTTTTCAGTGGGCGGGGCTTGCAGGAATACATGTCGACAAGACCGGCTTCCTTAAACACTGGCTAGGTGCCAGACGTCAGTGTGTTTGAAGAAACATTGATCTACCTGCAACGAGCTGCTGCAGTGAAGGAGGGACACAAACCTCTAAACAGACCGTGGAAGATTGTGTCACTTTTTATTATCGCCTCAGCTCGCTTCCAACCCAGACGGAGGGCGATACTAAAACAGTAGCAGGTACCGTCCAAAACCCCCCAAAAAAGAGCTGAGTCGAGTCGGTCCCATCAGAGGAAAAGTGGCGTTAAAGGTGTAAAAGAAGATGAAGTGTCAGCTGAAGAGAATGAGGTGAAACGAGCCGAGCAGAAGACAACGTGGGAGTTTAAGCGAAACCAGTGATATTTGAACGGCAGCACAGTTTCACTAGAAGAAGATGAAGTGTCATTTGACGTTAGAGGGCTTTAAGAGTCACTGAAAGGAGCAGAAGTTGCAGAGAATGTGTTTGTCACTATAATTTAATGTCGAACCAGCGTAGCTGGTTTACTGTCCCTCCTCTGCTTTTATTACAATAAAACGTAATAATGAAAGAGCTGGCGTCGGTCTTACAGGAGTAGATGAGCGCTGGGAAGATGGGCTCGTTCCTCTCCTGAGCCGTCTCCACCAGGATCCTCAGAGGTCCTTTGGGACAGAGCACCGCCAGCAGATCTGTGAGGGGAGAGAGACGGCAGACAGACGGGCGAAGTTAGCCACGCAACAAAGAGCCCTTTGAGAGGCCACCGAGGCCGACATGACATCTGTGATAACGACAGGCAGGGAAACACGCGGCCTCCGGCCAACGCTCTGAAGGGGTTTACTTCCTCGTCAACAGTTAAATATCTCTTCCCGGAAACTGACACACAAACCTGAGTTTCAATATGCTAGAAAAATACCCGGCTCGGTGTGTTTGCAGCCTCTTTAACAGAAGAGACGAAACAGTTCAGGAGTTTTTGAACGCAGCATCTGAACTTCAGCCAACTTTATATTCAATCTTTTACGCTAACGAAGCTGCTTTGTGTGTAGTTCTCGTTAACCAAAATATTTTATCTTATAAAAATGTTTTCTGTCTGTTTTTGTCTAAAATAAACCTTTTTTTTTTTTTTTCTTCTTCTTTTTTTTTTTTTTTTGACACGTTCTTTTATCCCCTGAAATAAACCAGACGCCTGAACGTCGGAGCTCGGAAACATCTCCAAAGGTTCGACGTCGGAGGATTTACCGTAGACGGATATGACGGCTAATATGAGCCAGGCCGTCCACTCCGGCAGGTACTTGATGAAAACCAGGGCCATGAGGGCGCTGATCATGATGAGGTAGGCCTGCTGGAGCCGCAGCGGTCCCTTCCAGTGGATGCACATCATTCCCACCACGCCGAAATTCCAGATGATTATGGCCAGGGTGAAGTAGTCCATGGCCACGTTGTAGGTCTTAAAAACCTCCCTGTTGGAGAGATGATCGGCAAGAATCAGATGACCTGATGGTGATGAGAAGCGGTTAAAGGTTGGAAGGGGGGGGCGTGGCTTACTTGAGGTAGATGTAGGAGAAGAAGAAGAGCAGGAGGAGGGAGGAGAGGAAGAGCCAGCCTTGGATCACCTGAGAGGACGAAGATTCAAGATCAGTTCATGTGCAGCGACGTTTCACCAAACAGCTGTTTGTTTTCATTTTTTCCATTTGTTCTGAGTCAGATCCACCGCTCACTACGTGGTCGCTTCTGGGTTCCCGAAAAAAAAACAAGATGGCAGCTGAAATGCCGAAATCGAGGCTTCAAAATGGCAGTTCAAGAACCAAGCAGTGACGATAATTGGTTGCTGTTCGTGACAATTCGCTTCCTTTTTTTTTTTTTTTTTAAATGTTTGTTTTAATGTTTCTTTTGTTTTCTGAGTTTTGGTCTTTGTCAGTTTTTGTTTGTTTGTTATTATTGTGTGGAGCCCAGGAAGACTCGCGACCACTTTACGGAGGATCAGAATAAAGAACAAAGAACAACATACGGCTGCGGTTTTTACAGCTCAACTGCCAACTCGTCTTCAGCATCGAAAGGTTGGTCTGACCTATCAGAGCCGGCGCCGTCACTTTCATCTTGACTGTTTTTGCAACTGCGTCGTCTTTGTTAGTCAGACTTCCACTCATTCTTGCTAAAATCAACGACTGAGGAGTCAGAATCCGACTGCTTCAAGCTAAACTTACGCAATGGCCAACGTGACGTGGTGAAACAAAACTAAACTGTAAAAAAAAAAAACAACAACAACAATGCAACAGTTTTTCTGTAATAAAATGAAATGAAATGACAAGTTTTTGGACTTTAAGCAGGGCTATTACGCACCACAGCTTGGAATCACTGATACAGGAAGTAGTGAATGAGTGACAGAGGGGGCGACATTTGACTGTTATTATGCAACAACAGTGATGAGTAACATGTTTACTGCAGAATCTCGTTTCTGGTCCTAAAAACATATTTTAACAACCAGCTTTGTTTGATTATTGTGTTTATTCCAGAGATATTTCTGTGTTGCTGCATCTGTCTGACCTGTACAGGTATAAATGCTGAACACCTGATTGGACCAGAGCAGCGAGCGGTATTCTTAGGAGACCTTTTCAAATCTGTGTACGTGCCGCAGCATGCTGAGAGACGTCGGTACCTTGTAGCAGCGGTACTTGTACAGCAGCACCAGGACCAGAGTCATGACGATGATGACGGTGATCATGATGGTAGCGTTCAGGATGGAGTTCAGGGCTCTCTGCCCTACTGTGTCCGTGTCCTCGGGGAACGGTGTGTAGATCCTGCAGGGACACAAAAGGGACACAACAACGTTTAGTTCTTCTTCCGGCGGGGTCTTTAAATTTACAGTGTTAAACTGCTCCGAAGTACAGCTACAGATTGTGTTTACTGCTCTGAACCAGATTTGGACTCTTCCATAATGATCTAATGCAGTTTTATTTGTGTCTTTGTTATTCGGACTCTGCAGAAATAAAATACAGTATGTTACGTTAACTCCACCTAGTGGCCAAGCTCCTGTGTTGTACTTCATTCAAACAGCCCGATGAGTTTGGTAACACTCACAGTCTCTGCCCATCGTTCTGCGTGTAGAAGCTGACGGACTTTATGGTCGCCACGACGACCACCATGCAGAGCGTCACGGGAACGAAGAGCATGATGACGTGCTTGGCGCCGTATTTCAGCGTCAGCTCCTCGTCCTCGTCCTCCTCGGCGTCCACCACGAGCGGAGGGCGAGCGGCGGGGGGCTGACCGTTCTGCTCCGGGCCGCTGCTGCTGCTGCCTCCTCCTCCTCCTCCATCACCTCCTGAGCCTCCCCTGGACCGTGCTCGGATCACCCCGGCCTCCTGTGGCTGCTGGGGGGGTTGTGGGGCTGCAGGGCTCTCCTGTTGGTCCTGTCGGGGGAACACTCACATTATTTTCTGTATCCAGGATTTGTAGAAACATACTACTAAAAAAAACCACGTTCCTGTAAGTAGGTAACATGACATATGTAATGAAGAGACGTTTATTTATTTATACAAGTTTATTCTACAGGGTGAGTGCATATGGTTAAACTTTGCTATAAACACCTGGACAGGTTTTACAAAGTTACCCGAAAAAAGAATATTACATTTAAGAAGTTATTTGGATCCTTTATAAGCATGTATCAATTTTAAAGTTAATAAAACGATATTAAGACTTGTTGCAACCTCAGAAACTCTTTCTGTAATCACTTCGTTACTCTAGATGACGTTGTCTTGGCCTCCAGCAAAACTGTGAGGAACTTTGGAGTCCTATTTGATGAGGATTTGTCCTTTAGCCATCATCAATCTCCAGAACTGCCTTCTTTCATCTACGTAATATTAATAAAATCAGGAAAATCCTTCCTCAGCGTGACGCAGAAAACTCATTCATGCGTTTGTTACTTCTAGGCTAGATTATTGTAATTCCTTGTTGTTAGGATGTCCGAATTACTTATTAAAAACCTTGCAGTTGATCCAAAATGCTGCAGCAAGAGTACTGACGGGATTTAGCAAGAGAGATCATATTTCTCCAGTTTTAGCTTGTCTTCACTGGCTTCCTGTGAAATCAAGAATAGAATTTAAAATTCTCTTGATGACTTACAAAGCTCTACATGACCAGGTTCCATCATATCTTAGAGATCTTATGGAACCATATAATCCTAGCAGAGCACTTCGCTCTCAGTACGCTGGTCTACTTGTGGTTCCTAGAGTTTACAGAAGTAGAATGGGAGGCAGAGCCTTCAGTTTTCAGGCTCCTCTCGTGGAACCAGCTCCCAGTTTGTGTTCGAGGGGCAGAAACCCTCTCTAGCTTTAAGATTAGACTCAAAACGTTCCTTTTTGATAAAGCCTATAGTTAGGGCTGGCTCAGGTAGACCTGAACCAACCCTTAGTTATGCTATTATAGGCCGAGGCTGCTGGGGGACCTCGTTACACGCTGAGCTTCTTTTCTTTCCTCCTACTCTTTAACTGACTCATACCTCACCATCCTTTTCGCTCCCATAGCTTTTTCTTACTGTCTGTTGTCTCCATTCAGTTCCCTCGCTCGCGTAGTTTCTCTTCTTTCTTTTGCAGATGTCCCGTCATGGAGCTGCACGTCTCGGCCCTGCGCTTGTCGTCTCCACCAACAGTTCTTCTCTTCTATCTCTATGCTGTCCTTTTCTCTCTATGCTCTCCTCTCACCCCAACCGGTCGAGGCAGATGGCCGCCCACCCCTGAGCCTGGTTCTGTCGGAGGTTTCTTCCTGTTAAGAGGGAGTTTTTTCTTCCCTCTGTTGGAGGTTTTTCTACTTTAAGGAGGAGTTTTTTCCCTCCTAGCTTATGTGGGAATTGTTGAATTGTTGGGTTTCTCTGTATAATATTGTAAAATCTTGCTGTAAGGACGTTAATGTGTTAAGTGCCATGAAATAACCTATGTTGTGATTTGGCGCTATATAAATAAAGTTGAATTGAATTGCAATGAGAGATGTTAATAAGAATATGGACTAAACAAGAACGGATTGTGATGTGTAGTTAGACGGTACTAAAACATACGAAGCACAAACAGACATACGAACCTTGCACTGTATATAAAATACATATTAGCGTGTGACATAATAAAAACACATAAGGGCAGACTGGGAAGATCGCGGCACTGATGAAAATGCACAGATCAAATGAGATCAAAACAGACAGAAAGCAGCTAGAACCACTGATCCATGTATTCATGATCTAATACAAGTTATAATTGTAAAAAAAACTTGGGCGTCTCTTTTGAACAAAGCAATCGTGATAGTTCTGGTTTGACTTCAGCAGTTTCACCAGCTTGTTATTTCTGCAATCAAGTCTCTGTAGAAGTTCTGGATCAGCGCTCGACATTCAGTCTGCAACTCGAGCATTTCATTTGTTTCACGGCCAAAAATGCCTCCTGGTTCGCCAAAGATTACAGCAAACCATTATCAGGCCGTCCGTGTTTGTGTTTCAAAGCTGAACTGGCTCGCTCGGCTCCTCCATCAGCACTCAGCCCCCGAGGATCTGTCCCGGCCCGTGTGAACTGAAATTGTCAGGCTGTTCGGCAAGTCGAGGCACGCGGCGGCCGGGACGTGAAGCAACCTCACCAGGTACACAGAAACCAAAACGGGAGGAGATTTAGCTCACTGTGCGGCGGTCCCGGAAGAGATGGAGACCACTGACTTCCAGTTAAATCAACCAGTTACACACCAGACTGTCTGTCAGAGGCCCTTTCTAAACAGTCTGACCTAAATCTGCTTTTCAAGACAGAAATTCAATGTTTTTTATGCCCCTAAGACTGTGAGACGTTGTTGCTCGGCACAGGTACAACTGTTGTGGGGTAAACAAAGCCTTGGACGAGGCTGAGGGCCGTGAAGAGGACGCGAGGACTTTACTCTTTTGCCTGGCCGAGCAGGAAACCCCTTTATATACATTAACAGTAAAATGCAGAGCAGCCATGTTCCTAATGTTAACACCTGTGATTTAAAGTCTAATAAATGTGCTTATCAACGCAGTAAAGTGCATCATTCCTTATCAGACTATAATCGTCCTATCCGGATAATTCATTGCCATATTTATGAGTTTGAAACTCCTCCTGCGGAGACAGAGGACTCGTTCATCACTTCCTCGAAGCTGAAACATTCGGTTGTACGTAGCCAGAACAGTTTGGTCATGATTTCCCAACACATGAACACAGAGTT
Organism: Embiotoca jacksoni; assembly: GCF_022577435.1. Classification (NCBI taxonomy): domain Eukaryota; kingdom Metazoa; phylum Chordata; class Actinopteri; family Embiotocidae; genus Embiotoca; species Embiotoca jacksoni. The sequence goes on from NW_027185378.1 coordinate 1,644,810, forward strand.
AGAGCAGCTCCACACATTCTTTCATACTGACCATATTGTGTTCGATATCCTCTGCATTGTTCGCCATGGTTGGCTCGGCTGACACTTGTCCTCACATGCACACCGAACTCTTTCACCCTGACGGAGAACAGGGGACACAATTACACAAACGTTCTTTAAAATCATTCACTGAATATTTATATCGTGTTTTTAAAAGCACGTTATCCTACTGTAAAATAAGAACATTAAAGCTGCTGAAAACATTTTGTGAATGTATCTTGATGCTTTACGGGTGTTCATTTATTATCTGCTCTAGCTTTTCAACATTTTGGGGACATTTTTACACCGATATGGTGACTATAAATGATTAAATTGCATATTTTTAATTGAAAAATGTCACATTTGCGTGTGCCTGAGAGAAAGGGGGGAAATATTTTTTTATTTTTAAACCTTGGGAGATACCCACCAGATTTTTCTTAATAACACTGAGGTATAACATCATCTTTAGCTGAAGTTTAAAACATGTTTTTACAGCACAAGGATACGTTTCCCAGCTCTTATACTGGAGAGTACTTCACGACCACTTTAGGAATGATTACTTTGACTTTCTGTGTATACATGTCCTTGTCAGTATTATTAGGAAAGAATAGAACTAAAACATATACTGATATAAAGTATTTTTCGGGATGTAACGTTCACGTCACTGATTCAACACCGGGAAATCATAATTCCTTCATATTTGTTGAACAGCTAAAAGTTAATTATTCTTGCTGACGTTATATGGTAATTAGATAGAAACCGGTGAGTGGTAACGTTAATTCTCTAACTGCATTCAGTGCTCACGGATGGATTTCATCATTACAGAACAGCTAAAAAAATGGCTGGTTAATGTTAGCCAATAATGTCATAACGGCAGCGGCCGCGCTGCTTGGATAATGTTAGGAAACTGGCGCAGCTCAAATTACCTACAGTATCCTAAAGAGCGGTCTGAAAATTTTCACACTTACTTATCACGAACAGCAGATAATTCCCTTAAATTTGTGTTCTGGAGCAGGTTTAAAACCCGGGTACTTTCTCCTCTTTGTTGTTCCTGTCTTCTCACACAACTTCCGGCTCCTGGTGTAAACCACTTCCTGCGCACCCGGAATCAGGGTGCGTTCAAGATCCCCACCGCTGTTTGAGAGTCATTTGTTCTGCTACATGTGCGTTATAACGTTCCTTCTGTTTCGTGGACGTTTGGATTAAAATATAGAATTTAAAAAAGACACCACGTGTGCGCATGAGATCCCGTCGACTGAATGTTAGCTTTCAATCCAACCGCAAACAAAAATTAGCTGCGTGTTGCTAGTTGTTCTTCCGGTGACAGAGGTCAACTCATTTGGAAGACGCGTTTCAAGAAAATCGACCGAAACCGACTAAAAAGCGACTGAAAACATGGTGAGTAGGTTTCGTTGCGACGTTTTCATGCCGGATTTATTTTAAACATTTTCTCAAAGATCCTTTATTCACAGCAGTTTTATCAAGTTTATATCAGCAGAGCGGCTGGAAGCTCTGTGCTAACGTTAGCATGTATGCGTTTGGCAGCTGCAACAGACCACACGGACTGATAACACATTTTCACTGCTCGCGAACCACAAACTCGAAGGAAAAGCTGTTTTTATCATTATTAATTATATAACTCTACTTTGTTATTGGTGAAAGTCACTGCTGGCAAAAAAATGACTTGTTGCTGAGAGAAAGATCCAGCTCTTGACTCGGGTTTCTTCGTTTATAAAATGTATTTTTTTAATCGTGTTTTTTTTGTTTTGTTTTGTTTCAATAGTATTATTTTCCTAGTTTACAGCTACATGTTAACGGAGCAACAATGTACATCCAAACAAAAATAAACGTGACGTCCGTTTATAAACGGACTGTAAATAAGACCTAACGTACAATAATTCGTCATTAGACACACTACATATCGATATTTACGGCGCTAGAAATAATGTTTATGGATTAACAAATACATGTTTATACCACTTTCGGATGGTTAATCATGCACTGGGAGAATTTAATTAACTAACTAAAGGTTAAATTTTTTTTAAAAAAAAAAGCGTCTTAGAACTGGTTAGTTTGTTCAAACCATCCAAAACAAAAACAAGTCTGTGTGTTATAGTTTATACTCTTAAGTGTTCCCCGCATGATGAATTGATTATCACAGGTGGAATAGATGTAGTTGTCTAAACCAGATGATTGTTACAAGACAATTAGAGATGCTTGATTACCAGAAAATTAATTGCCTACTATTTAAATAATCACGTTGAGCCAATTTTTGAAATGGAAAAATGCAAAAATTCTCTGATTCCAGCTTCTTAAATGTGAACATGTTGTGGTTTCTTTAGTCCTCTGTGATTTTTGGACATTTTAAAGATTAAACAACCGATTGGTTTATTGAGAAAGTAGTCCACAGATGAATCGATGACGTGTCTGTTTCTTCAGTCTCACACCATCCTGCTGGTGCAGCCCACCAAGAGGCCGGAGGGACGGACGTACGCTGATTATGAATCAGTCAACGAGTGTATGGAGGGTAAGCTGGCACTACTTTTAAATAAATATCGCACTCCTGCAGTGACGTGTCATTATGTGGTTGAGTTGCATCTGTTTGTTTGGACTCGCAGCTGACATGAACGCAGCATGTTACCTGACTTCAGAAAATGTTGTCACACAGTCTATTTTGTCATGCAAGTCTGCAGCATAAAAGTCTAAATAGAGCCACCTACCAACCGTGTTAAGTAATTATAAAATAGGCATGTAGAACGGCATCAATCTCTGATTTCCTCTAACAGTTATTTCTCACAATTGCCGTCAGTGTGGTGGTGAATTTAAAGGTGAGTGAGGGATCAAAACGCTGCCATGTAAAAATGAAAATGTTCCTTTTGCTCTTGTTTTTTTTTTTATTGTATGTCTTCGGTAATAATGCAGAACATGTTTTACAGTGAGGGGTGTAATAAATAGTGAGCTTTCTGTCTCCCGTGCAGGTGTGTGTAAGATGTACGAGGAGCACCTAAAGAGAATGAACCCCAACAGCCCGTCGATAACGTACGACATCAGCCAGCTGTTCGACTTCATCGACGACCTGGCCGACCTCAGCTGTTTGGTGTAAGTGTGACGAAAACAATACAAAACAAAAATCATGAGATGTATTTTGATGCTGAAATAGGTTCTTTACAGAGTTGCCACTGTGTTTGTACTTGGTCATAACTACTGCCATCACCGTCCCTGGGGTTGAAGCATAAAGCAGGAAATATCACACGGAAAGGCAATTTACAGTTAAAGTCTGTAGCTCAAGAAATCCCACATTGTTTATATTGGAAATGAATTCATCTACACACTGATTTAACGTGAATTTAACAACAGGTGTTTTGGTTTTGAGGTGCAGTACTGATCGTCTCTTTGTATAAAATACATTTTACAGTTATTATGCAGACATTGACCAACCGTTCATCGCCAAAAACCTTTCACATACGGATATAGAAGCCAATCTTTTTGCAATAAATCTGTCTCCGGTCTTCCTCGGTTGTCAAAGTAACATTTATAGTACTCGTAAATGGGCCCTGCAAGGACATCTTTAGCCGCTTTGTGACACAATTTAAAGGTTTTAGAAGTTAATTTCATTTCTAAAGACAATTTATTTCAACTCGGTTGAAGCTTCATCTGGCAGAAATGAGCAAATCTGAACCTCCGTTTTTCTATTTCTGCACTAAATAAACATGTTGTTACGTACCATGTTGTTTTTCTAGAGGTCCCCGTTTGAATTTTCAGTAAATGCAGATCTCGTCTGGCTCTTCAGTGGAACCAGCCGAACACGACCTGAAAGAGAAGATAAAACTCAATTTAGGACTTCTTTTTTGGCTCGCGTCTCTTTGCATACAAGCAACTAGCTGAACTGGACAGCTGTGTGCAGCTGTTGCAAAAATAAATCCTGACCGTGAATTGTTGTTGTGCCTCAGGTATCGCACCGACACGCAGACGTACCAGCCGTACAACAAGGACTGGATCAAAGAGAAGATCTACGTGCTGCTGCGCCGTCAGGCCCAGCAGGCAGCCAAGTGATGAAGAGGAGGAGGAGGAGGAGGGTCCGTGCTGTTTTTCCTACCTGTAACTCGTGTTTAAAACTTTATAGTAACTTGTTTTGAGAAGTTTTTGACATTTTTTTTTTCTTTTCTCATTGGGGGGAGGTGTATTTTCTATTTTAATGTTGGACTTATTAATAAAGATTCCCTTTAAATAACAAAGTTTTGTCTTGTTCTTCTTTGTGTCTTTTCTTTACTTCCCCTCCTTCTGCATCACTTTCCGTCCATCCTGTCTAGTTTTTAATTCGTTTCTCTGCAGTTTTCTGTCTTCTGTTTTTTTTGTTTCTTTTTGTATTTTCTTTCTTTGTCTGTATTTTTCTTTCTGTTCTCTATATTTCTCCCCGTACATGCTGTCAAATGTAGAAAAGCGCTAATGAGGAGGATAATTTGTCTTTTACACCAGCGCACTGTAATCCCCAAACGTAAGATGTGATTAAGCTGCATGAAATGTGTTTGTTTTTCACCAGCTGGACTTTTAAGAAGTTTCCTAATTTAACTTTCTTTTATTTGGTCATTTGGTTATTCTACTGACTTTTCTCACATTTGTTAACTCTCATTAAAAGTATGGAAACTTTTTACCTCTTCAACTATTTAAGAGTCTTGCAAAGGAAATAATCAGAGAAAGAAAATCCCTCTTATTTTAAGAAGTCTCAAACAAAAAAGGCTGAAAACAGTCAGTAGTGAGGAAACATGTTGATTAACTAAAGAAAACATTTTTTGAATATGAAATATCCCTTTTCTGCTGTTTTCCCTCGCTTTAGACCTGTTTTCTCACTTTTTGTTTGTTTATTTCTTATTTTTAAATCCTTATTTATGTCTCATTTTCCCTCCCACACAAGTTTGTTGTCATTTTACACCCACATAATCTGTGCAAATTAAAAGTGCCAGTTAAAATACTAAAAACAAGAGCAGTGTATAGTTAAAATGGAATAAAGTCTTATATAAGTGTAATAAAATGTGAGTTAGCAGCAGCTATCAGATTAAGTATATTAACAGTATAGAAAAGTATTTGCTTCAGTTGCACGTGGTAATTTCCCCAAGTATGCGTCGAAATATTGATTTTTCTTTTCACTATTTTGCCTCTGAATGCATTTACAATTTTCTGAATAAAAAAAATTAAAAAAATCTATAATTTGTAACGGGGATGAAGGAGCTCCACAAGGAACCTGCGGGGACATTCGACGCGTGCGGCCGCCTGACGGAGCGCACGAGGCGGCCTCTGTCGTCCTGCAGTGTCGCTGCTGAATCTGGATCTCCGTCTCCTCCTCCGAGAGTGTGTTTTTTTTTGTTTTTTTCTACCTTTGTGTTGTGATCTGCTCTCCACAGTCTTGTTTCTCACACCCACCCCGGTACCCCCCTCTCCCCACACCTCCTCCTCCTCCTCCATCCCACCCTACCCCCCTCCACCACCCCCACCACCACCACCACCCCCTCTCCTCCTTTTAGCATCTGAAAAGACCACTGAGTGAGAATCGATGGCGCAGAGGCCCGCTTGACAGGACAATAAACCACAAAGAAGGGGTGAGTTTTTTTTTTCTTCCCTCTCTCGGTTGTGTTTTCTTGTGAATTGCTGAATTACTCTAATGGCTCGCCGATGAGGGGATCGCTCGGGGCTGGCTGCGTGGAAATGATATTTAACACGGAGCATCTTTTGTTACCGCGATATGATTTACAGCAGCAGGCGTCAGCTGCCGTGGTCCCACTCAAGGCTGTCGGGAAAAAAAAGAAAAAAAAAATACCAGAAAGGAAAAATAATATATATATATATAACCAGCAGCAGCGGCTCGTTGCATCGTTTTGGGACATTAATTTCACATGAACACACATTCACCTTACGTAACCTGTAAATGCATCACAGGCTCGTGGTCCTGTTGTCGCCGGAGAATAGCGTGCACTTGCCGCTGCAGGTTGGGATGAGGCTCGTTGGGGCGCTGCGGTACCTGGAGGGTGTTAATGCGGCGGTCTGCTTGTAAACAAGAATATGTCAGCGCAGCCACACGGGGAGCTTCGTCCTTTTGGCTTGTTGTTTTTTTTTTATATAAAGGGACCTCCCCGGGAAATTGAGCGCGAGGCAAGTGAGTAATGTTATAATTGGCTCGCGCTGCGCCCGAGAGCTCCTCCACGGTGCTTCTTGTTTTTCAGCCATGAGGAGAGCGGGACGAGCCGCGTCCGAGGCGCAGGGGGAGTCCGTCTATTTACAGCTCGTGTCTGTAACGAGAGACACAAACAATAGCTTCCATCTTCCTCATCAGCCTCGAGCTTAATCGATAGTCAAAAAACACGGAGCTGTTATCGGTAAAGAATCGGTCCGGTCTGCCCCAGATGTGAGCTCCAGGAATCAGCCCCAGTCCTGCCCGCAGCTCGGCACAAACTGATGAATCATATATTGATCTGAACGCCTCACCGCTGAGGGGAGAGTGTGTTTGAGCTGCTGGTAACCTCAAGTGACCTGACAGCATGTGGTGGTTGTGTTTTTGCCCCCCTCCTCCTCCTCCTCCTCCTCTCCATCCGCCACCCCTCCACCCTCCATATCATCTCAGCCTCTCCACCCCGCGAGACGCAGCGATGCCCCGGCAGAGGGAGGTCTCCGCTCCGTCCCGCCGCCTCGGCCTGGCCGCCACCCGCCTCCAGACACTGAAGCCCGGCCACCACTTCCCATGAGGCCACCAGCAGAACTCAGCTCGACCGCTCTGTATGGGGCCTCTCATATATGAAGTAGGTGCATGCACATGATGATGGACAAGGACTCATATTTCACGAGGACATTTTCAGGGTTTTTTTCTCACATTTTTGCATTTTCTTCTGAAACTCTGGACACTTTTACCTGTTTAGGCCTCTAAACGTCCTTCAAGGGAAGAAGACATAAAGACATAAAAATCCCTCTTTGGTTGAACTCATGCCCACACTGGACCTTTAAACTTATTTTAAAGGGTCTCATCACAAAAAGGATGGCAACTGTAGTGATGTAAGCATCAGTAATTATTAAAGTAAAAAGTAGTAAATTAATTTGTCGAACATCTGAGTCTTTAATTGCTGTTTCATACCAGTAACATTCAAAAACACATTCACGCACTGATGGTGATTTTCTGTCTCCAGTTTCTTCCTTTGAAGGACCTTTAGAGGTATGAAGAGTCCACAGTTTTAAAAGAAAATGGCAAAAATGGGAGAAAACGCAAGGTAAATTCAAAACAAAATTGGAAATTTGAATTATTGGACCGTTTCTTTGTTGACATAATGAAGCAAGCGTGCAAGGTGCTTGCCTGGGGTTCAAGGACACCAGGGTTGAACCGCCAAAGCTTATGAATAGTGGGCATTACAATGCTCCACCATCTGAGTCACAGATGGCAGTCATCAAAGCTCAAGGTTTTATATCATTATATATCAAATATTTTTGAATTTAGAATCATTAATCTGTCAAAAAATAGCTAAATTTAAGGGGATATATGAAAAATTATTCATGTTTAAATTCCAGTTTTCTCCCACGATGTCACACAAAAGCTGTAAATCTGACGCCTTATTTCACTCAAGAAAGTATGTAGGGTTTGTTCATACTGCACTTTTCAGAGGTTTTTAAAAACAAACAACAATGTAAAAGTAGGTTTTGTTGACCACCTGAGCCACATTTAAAAACAAGTATCTAATTCTACGTATCAATAAGACGTTATTTGTTTTGAAGGAATGATTTTGTTCATTAAAGTCATCTACATGAGAATTACGCAAGAAGCAGCAACGAAACAGGAAATTCAATTCCAAAAAGCAGCCTGACTTTCATGAAAAATGTAACATGATCAGGGCGAATAGACTGCGACTAAAACATCATCCAGTGCACAAATTAACGCCATTTCCTTGTCTTCCTTCCAGTTGACATGGAGGATGAAGATGGGACTTGTCTACTTGATGTTTTGTGGTGAGTTTCTGATCCTGAAGATGTTCGAAAGTCAGCGGAGACGTTTTGTGTCGCGTGTTTCTGCGGCAAATATTCACCGGGATCCGTTTCTTTGTGTTTGCAGTGACCCCCAAGCCCTGAACGACTTCCTTCATGGGACCAATGAGGTAACAGAGGCGTCTTAAATAAAGAGGGACTCTAATAAAAAAATGTTAAAAAAAAAAATCAATAGAGCAAACGATAAGTGTGAGATGGAAATGTTTCTTTGCGCACGGCCTTCAGAGATGAGTGTGGTAGTTTGTGCGTTTCTCACCCGCCTCGGTCTGAAAGCGTCTGATTTTCTCCCACCAGCTGCAGACTGAAGACCTGCTCATTAGCTCCTCCTCTGGGGAGCCCTCCCTCTTCACAGATGCCCCGGTGAGTGTCTGGATCCACAGCCAGCAGCTTCACAACACCCAGCCCCCCCCCCCCCCTCTCCCCCCACACACACACACACACACACACACACACAGGAGGAACATGTTTTTCTCTCCTCCTGTGCTTGCAAACGGCTTCCTGTTAGCTCCCGCTAATCACACACTTCTCCCCATATTTCCGCTCGGCCTCTTTTCTCAGTCGTCTGAACCTCTCTTTCTGTCTCCCGCTGTGTCCTTCCTCCAGAGCCCTGTCTCTCTGCTGGGAGATGGCAGGGATTCCCCAGGCACGCCTCCGCCCGGGTGTGTGGATCTGTCCTTCCTGGAGGAGGCCCTCCTGTCGTCTCCAGAGGGCGGAGAAGACACGGTGGCGGCGGTGGCGCTGGGCGGACCACCTGTGGAGGCTGACTGCGAGGCGAAGAAGGGAGAAGTGGAGGAAGAGGAGGAGGCGGAGGTGGCATGTGACATCCTGCAGCAGAGCCTGCAGGAGGCGGAGATCACCGAGCAGACCATGGCTCTGGAAGCAGGTCTGGCACAATCAGGGGACGGTCTGTCCCTGTACTCGCCCGCCCCGCTCCTCTCCCCGGCCAGCTTACCTTTCATACACAAGTCCGTGACCTTACCCGTCACCGCGGCGATGCCCAGAGACACGCAGGCAGCAGTGGAGCCCCCTCAGCCCTCCCTCCTGGCTGTCGGACCGGGGTGCCCCTCTCTAAAACCGGCTGCCCCTCCTCAGCTGATGGGGCTGCTGCCTGGAAACGTGTTCCCCGCTCCCTCTCCGGAGGCCTCCTTCTCTCTGAGTCCCGCGCAGGCCTCCAGTATGATCATCCACAAGGCGGTGCCGAGCGTCACCAGCCGCCCTCTGATCACCCCGACACTGAGGGCAGCGGCGACCGCAGCGGCAGCGCCGGGCATCGTCCTGCAGCGCGCCCCCCCTCCCCATCCAGCCCAAGCTGCCCATCAGCATTCAGCCCCGACTGGTTCAGATCAGCCCCAAGCCTTCGGGCCAGAAACCCACTCCTGGCCTCACGTTCGTCCCGGGGACCGCCTCGCCAAACATCCTGCTGTCCCAAGCTGCGGGCCAGAAGACGGTTGCTCCAACGTCGCAGGCCGCCCAGCAGCTCCCCAAACCGGTCAGCCTCCAGCTGGTCAACCAGGGCGGCTCCTTCCTGCTCCAGCCTCAGGGACTCTTCCAAGGCCAAAACCAGTTCCTTCTTCCGGGCCAGTGCCCCGTCACAATCTCCCAGCCCGCCAGCGGCGCTCGACCGCTGCTGACCCCCAGTCACCCGGGCCAGTCGGTCCACAGCGTGACTCCCTCCACCGGCCAGCTTGTAGACGGCTCTCAGATCCTAACCGTTCCCCAAAGACAGCTGAACTTCAGCCCCGTGTTCACCACCCCTACAGGGCAGCTCGCGCTCCGCCAGGCCACCGTGCTTTCAGGACCTCTGCAGCTCCAGCCGGCGCCCGCTACTGTCTTCCAGATGCCGGCACAGCTGGCGGGAACCTACACTCCAGGAGGGCAGGGGCAGCGCGCCACGCTGGTCCACAGCTCCGCTCTCGGAAACCACATTACCTTGATCAACAGTTCGGGGGTGCTTCCCCCCGACCTCACTTCCATCTCGATCGTGAACGGGCCCTCCGTGGTTCAGGGGCTGCCCTTCGCCACGCAGGCGCCGGCTCCTCAGACCGGAGTAGCAGAAGGACAGCTGAGCCTCCAGCAGGCGTCCGTGGTGCTGCTGCCCGAGAGGGCGATGCAAGAGGAGCGGACCGGTTCAGAGGAGACCTTCCATCAGCTACCACAGGTGAGCTCTCACTGCAGTCACAACCTCTGGAGGTACAGCTGGGACACGTGCATAAAAATCATCCTTGCATACCAAATTTAGAGTTTGTTGGAACAACGTAAAAATGTAGATGCACCATCATGTTGATGCACAAATTCTTTAAATGGCCTACAGCTCATTGGTTTGCCCACAACAACGAAGTGTCACCAGAGATATTAAAAGCATTCTTTCAACAACAAAAAAAATACCTCAACAAATCTGTGTCATCTCATGGCATCCATGATGGTCTCACCCAACGTTTGATTACAGGTTAGCGTGTTATTTTCAGACTTAAAAACCAGATTCTGACAAACTCTAAAAGACATCCCACCTTCTCTTGCAACGTACTGAATCGATTTCACTTCGTTTTGAAGGCCTTACATGGACTCGCTCCCGACATACATCACAGATTTACTCGAACCCCATGACCCTTGCTGCTGATCCTTCAGCTCGCCTCGCCACAAAGGGAAATGTTTTCTGGTACCTCGGTACCTTCTAAATCATCCATCTTCGTCAAACAACCGGCTCTGAACAGAGGAGGTGGGCTACGACACAACGCAATGCAGACCTGGGATCCCTCCCCTGGAAGCTCAATACCCGTTTACACCAGGACCATAGTGACACACATTTATACTGGGAACATTGTGACTCACATAACGACGCACGACATGGCTGAGTGGGTCTAACATGTGACCTCGACGACTCTCGAGGTGCTTGCGACCCTCACAAGAGGTCAAAGCCTTGGACTCGACCCCCAGTTAGAACTGAAGGAGGTGAAACGTCTTCCGGAGTTTCAAGCAAGTCCGGTTGCCTTTGGATAACCCTAATGTTTAAACCCAACACTTCTGGCAGCACACTGTAGTTTTATGTGACTCTTCTGTTTCCCTCTGCAGCCCTACGGACACGTCCTCCAGCACGTCTCCGTGCAGCCGACCTCCGCCAGGCTGCCGTCCTCCTCTCCTCCCGTGGTCACCGTCCTGCAGCCGCCTCCCGAACCGCCTCTGGCCCCGGACCCAGCCGTGGAGATGCCCAAACTTCTGATGCCCCCAGCAGACATGACCCAAGTAGTTGAGGAGGTGACCCAGTCGATGGGTCAGAACCAGGCCTTTATGCAACATCTGCAACAGGTCAGAGAGCCTCAGCCGACTCCTGCAGGGTTTTACACAATAAAACTGACAGTAGAGAAGATAAATTGAGGTTTTAGTTTGGATTTGAAAGCAGCTGAAGTCAGATGTTGGTGGCTCCATGATCAGATTCATCTTTTATTCTACTTTCTCCCACAGCAAGCACTTAACTCTCCCATTCCGTCTGACTTGTTGGTCGGAGCGCTGCCGGTGGTGCCGATGGAGTCGCTCGCCTCCCCAGTCTCCACAGACAGGGACACCCAACCCCCGACCCATGTCGTCTCGGGTCAGGACGCCTGCACCCTGATGTCCGACCAGCGTGTCGAGGTTTCCCCGCTTCACTCGGACCCCGAGGACGCCCCGCTGATCTGCTCCCCCCCTCAGATTCAGGACTCTGGGAGACCAGCTTCGGACTCTTTCTCCCCTCCGGCTGGGCCTCAGATCGGACCTGAGAGTTCAGTCCCACAGACCACAGTTCCGCCGCAGCCCCGCATCGAGCCCCTGGTCCAATATCAGGTCCCTCCACACCTCTCACAAGTCTTTGCCCAGAACCAGGTGCAGATCCAGTCACAGCCCACGCCCCAGGTCCAGGCCTCAGTTTCCCAGCCCCAACCCCAGGTCCAGATCCAGCTGTCCGTCTCCCAGCCTCAGCCCTCGATCCACACGTCCGTCCACAGCAGTCCTTCCCCTCTGCGTGCCAGCGTCTCGGTGCCTCAGCAGCAGCCAGATCCCACCGCTGCACCTGCTGCTCTCTCCGTAGGAGGAGACGACTCCGCTGCCCAGCAGCACACACAAAACAGTGAGTTCACCCTGGTTCCTCAGAAATACGACGACGCCGTTATCTTTAATTTCCAATCCTCATCATCGTCTCTGTGTCCCTCATCAGAGCCAACAGCTGCCTTGGCCGTGGAGAGTAAAGCTTTTACTCTCGATGTCCATCCACCCTCTCCTGCAGCCCCGGGGGTCCAGGTTCAGGGCCCCTCAGCTCCCATGGAGTGTTCCCCCGTCCAGACGGGCCAGCAGAGCGCCACCAAGGTGAGAAACAACCAGCGAACGTTCCCATTCCAGAGGTCAACACACTGAGAATGATATTAAAACTCTCTGGGCTGAACTGAACTGAGCTCCAGTCTTCAATTAGAGACGACAGGCTTTGAAATGATTATTTGTTAAATGCAGCAAACGTATAATTAATAACGTGGAAAATGCACCCCCGGCTCCGTCCTTTGAACTCATCCGAAATGTTCCGTGTGTGCCAGCTGGCAGGTCCTCTGGAGCCGCAGAGAGAGGAGAGGCTCACACCAGCACTGCGCCGGCACAGGTAAGGAGCACGGAGGGAATAAGGGAATCATGTACAGCGCAGGCTTAACACGTATGCAACCCAGAACAGATGAGAAACGACTGTCAAGAGGTTGAGTCCAGTTTTAAAGTACTTTTCTGTCTCCAAACACTTCAGGTTCCAGCAGCAGCTCTGTTCAGACCACGCAGCAGTTCAGAGCCCGTTCACCGGACCGGCCTTCTCCACGCTGAAGGACGCCGTGCGACGGCTGCTGCCGTACCACACCTGCGCTGGTCACCCGCCCACTCAGGACGACTTCAATTTAGGTCAGTGAGCTTCGACTGATGACTGTCGCCCCTTCTTCGAGAATGGGTCGAGTGCGAGGTCATGGTGACCTTTGACCACCAAAATTGAGTCGGTCCATCGTTGAGTCCAAGTGAACGTTTGTGCTGTATTTGAAGAGAGTCCATGAAGGCGTTCTTGTGATATTGCGTTCAGAGGCTTGGGACAAACAACTCAAAACACAATGACTCAAGCGATTAGCTATCGCCGGCACAGAGGCATAAAAAGGCGTCAAAAACATTACAGTCGTAACCGCAACCAATAAGACTAGACTAAAACTAAAAAAACGGAATGATTCATGGACATTCTCACCACCGGAGGTCAATACAATCACCACAGTTTCATGGTTGGCACCCAAGTTCAGAGTCCAAACAATCGCCGCTTGTGTTCCCAAGTTAACGCGATATTCACGAGAATGGGTCGGGTGTGAGGTCACAGTGACCTTTGACCCCCAACGTCTAATTAATTCATCATTGAGTTCGAGTAAACGTTTATGGCAAATTGGAAGAGAGTCCATGAAGGCATTCTGGAGACATCGTGTTCAGAAAACATGAAGCCTCCGGTTCAGACTTCATCTCACCAACATTAAAGGCCCGTGTCCAAAGTGAACACAACAAAACCACGAGTCCAGTATAAAGGTGTAATCCCTTTGTTGTCGTATTTAATCCGAGTTTGCCGACGTTCCTCTCCACAGTGGACCAGGAGTTTGACACCGTGTCCGGTTTCCTGCTCAAACGCACCAAGGACATGGTCAACAAATACAGGCAGCTATTGGTCCGAGAAGCCCAGGTGAGCCGCAGCACACGGTACCATCACCTCCTCAATCAAAGCCGTGTCTGGATGCTGATTCGGACTTTGTTCAGACCAGACAACTTCAGTTAATGAGCTACTTGGTCTGGTTTCCGCAGCAGGAGAGCCCGTCGGCGGAGATGGTGATGCTGGAGCGTCTCTTCCTCCAGGCCGAGCGCTACGCTTTAGCGGAGGACAGACGACGAGCCCGCAGAGACCCAGGTCAGTGGAAAACATCCATTACCTCCTTTTATTATCATTATCACACGGAGGAAGGATGCTGCTTCACATCCCGGCGCTGTGAGAAAATCTGGACCGCTGGGGAAAAGTCAATTAGTGACACTTTTTTTTTTTTTTTTTAACAAACTAATTTAGCGGCACCTCAGAGCGCGCCACTTAACCTCCATATTTGCTCCGGCGCAGCTCCCAGGTGTGAATGTGTAATTAAGCTGTGTAAATGTGGAGCGGGGGGGTCGTGCTGAGAAAGACTCAGCATGATGACGAAGAATTACATGTGAGAGGTTAAGAGCAAATTAAAGCAGGGTTGTTATGTTAATTAAAAAGTTGTAAAAGGGGAAGGGAGGCTCTTGAAAACTGTTAAATGTCAGACCAGGGAATAATAACAGAAAAACAGAACAGAATCGCTGATTCCGATTCAGAAAGCTGGTATTTACTCACTTTTCTACGAAACAGCACCTAAAATCAAATTGAAAGACAATTTTATGTGAACATTTTGGGGATTTTGCAGTAAGAAGATTAACGAGGAACCAAAAACTCTTCATCTAAAACATGAGGTTTTATCTTTGCAATTAAAGAGCATCACCGCTGAATTACACATGAAAAACGATTAAAATGCTTATTATCCGTTGCAGAATTATAAATGTTTGTCTTTCCAGAAACATATCCCTTAATTTCAGCGCGGTGTATCTCATCTCTAAAACAAATATCTGCTGGATATAAAATTATAGTTCCAATATTAACTGGTGACTTTTAATCGTGAAATTTCAGCTAAAGATTGCTTTTTTATTTTTTTTATTTTTTTTTAATTTTATGTCACTATTACAGTAAAGATGAAGAAGAAGAAGAACAGCCATTTATTGGCTTTTAAATAACGTAAAACGGAAATAAAATTTTGATTTATGTTTCTGCCTTCGTAGACAAAAATTGCATTGGTCAGATACGACATAAATAAATCCGCAAAGCCTATAAATAAGATATAGAGAAGTTACTGACAGACGGGTACCAATAACTAAAATAAACGATGTACCGTGGTGGCGCTACTTCTACACTCATTTGCCATTACGTCATTAAAAGAATCATTTATGGGGTCTATTAATTATCCAAACAAACAGGAACATTTTATTTTGTGAACGTCACAAATGAATGTCTTCCAGATCTGCATATTTACTGTTTCAAACAATACTACAAAAATTTAACCTCTCGACATGAGACGTCTTTCAGTCAGTCAAACTGTCCACACGGAGGACAGGAAGTCAAACCGACCGCTGCAGATCAATCAGCTCCTCTTTCCCTCCTTCCAGAGTCCTTCATGACAGCCTTGACTACGTCCGGGTCGTCCCCTCACGGTGCCCCCTCCTCTGGCCCCGCCCACCTGCCCTCCTCCGACAGCCCCTCCTCCCCGCCAGCCTGGACCCGACTGTCGGACCGGCCCCCGGGACTGAAGACGTACCGCTCCAGCACCCGCGGGGCTCTCAGACTCACCATCAAGCAGGAGTCCGGCTCCCGTAAGGTCATCCACAACTCGGCGTGCGACCCGGGACTGAAGAGGGACCACACGGGTCAGCTCACCAACGGAGGCGGAGCCGTGAGCGAACGCCACTCTCAGGCACCCGACGGTGCGTCCCGCCGTCCTCAGCGTGACGAGGAGATGTCCAACGGCGCTCCGCCCGGTAACGCTGCGGAGGAAGTCCCACAGACAGCGCCGACTTCCAAAATAAAAGCCCCAAACCCTCCTTCTATGCCAGAGCCGCAGGACGTTCGCTTCGAGTTGCCTCCCAGAGATGTCAGCGCGCCAAAACTGAAATGTTTCCGGTCGGACGCGTCGCCTCGGCCGGATCAGCGGTTCAGCCCGCCGCCTCCCCCCCTCCAAGAGGACAACATGCTCAGCGAACACCTACAGAGTGCCATCGACAGCATACTGGAGCTGCAGCGCCTGCAGGGCCCCTCCGCAGCCCCGAGCAGGGCGCCGTCGGGCCCCTCACTGGACCAGGCCGTCACCAGCATCCTGGAGGGACACCTGTGAGGTAACCCCGCCCCCTCCCCCCCGACAGACGACCGCACGTCTGTCCGAGGCGCGACGAAAACAAACTTCTCATCTGTTCCCCTCACGGGCTTCAGATTCTACTTTACTTTTAAAGGAAAACTGATTGTTTGAAAGAAAAACGGGGAGTAAAAAAACAAAAAAAAAACGAAGAGGCACTATAAAGAGATGCATACCAGACAACAGCACTATCTATAGTCCGATAGATGTTAGATACTTCATTTTGATGTACGTTTGTGGAAAAAAAAAAAAAATCTATCTGAATAGGAGCTATATTGTTTCAGTGGTAGTTAAGTCATTCAGAGGTTTACGACACTGGTGTAACCTTCATCAGCATATAGTATATAAGTAATAGTGAGGATAACGCAAACGTGGAGTAGACTGAGATTATTCAATAGTTTTTTATAAGATTTCTTTGAAAAAAAAAAAAAAAAAAAAGTGAAGTTTCTTTTGCATAGTGCCAAGCTTCCAGGGTATTTATTTTGATAATCTGTGCCAATTGTGTTTTACATGGAGAAAAGGCGGCGAATGTGCGACGAGTGTGTGTGCGAGAGAGCGTGTGTGAAAAACATCCTGCGACGGGACGGTTCGCGAAAAAACTCCCGCAGGCTCCGTCGTCTCGGCTTAACGAATGAAACTCCAAAGAATTTGTGACATCCTGAATACACCAGCAAACGTCCGTGTCCTGTCTCCTCCCACAAAAACTGGTCCTCGTTGAAGCAGAAAGAGCCCGCCAGGGGGCGCTAAAACACATTCGGTAGGTTTTTTTCCGTTTTTTTTTTTTAAGTTTCCGGAGCCTCGCCGTCACTCGTGCCGTGAGATATTTCTAGTTTTCTGTCCGTGAATGGTTTCCCGTACCGTGCGTGTTAACATGCAAGCAATAATAAGTTGGGGGGGGGGGTTGTTGGGAGCAGTGGTGGTGCAGTGAGGAAGAGGAGGACGAAGAGGAGGAGGAGGGAGATCTTTTGTTTTGCTTCTCGTTGTCATTTTGTCATCGAAGCTCGCGTAGTTTTTGACATTTCTAACATGTTTTAAAGGGCTTCAGGGCGACTTAAAAAACAACAACAATTAAATAATTTTTTTTTTTTTAAAAAGTCCAGTTTAGGAAAGAAAAAAAACACGAAGAAGCCGTAACGAAGTCGAGCCTCGCTGCATCGTCAAACAGCCTTTGACCAAAAAAAACAAAACAAAAAAAAAAAAAAACTAGAGGAACCATCCGCTTCACGTTTAGAGTTCTCTTTATTTATTAAATTATTGGTTCGGAGCCCGACGTACGAAGCCGAAGATTTATTTTCACGCAGCCATTGTGGAGCAATATATGATTTTTAATTTATCTTTTCTGCAACATGTTATGTTAACGTGACAATCTTACTGGTCGGTATGAAAATGTGAATTCCACTCGTATGAAAACAACCCGAGGAAACGACTCTTCCTCACGAAACTAAATATTCCTTGTAGACGGACTTTACCTGGAAGGTCTTAAAGCTGCAAAATGTCTTTAAGTTTTGTGATGTAATTTGAAAACGTGCTTCAAAATTGAGCTTTTGGAGGTTTAAGGGTTTGACGAGCCAATTGAAAATGTTTAGAAAATGCCTTATTGTTAATTCAGTGTACCTTTAAGGAAACGTACGACAGAGTGTTAAGGCCACAACAAAGACAAAAAGAAAAGAGGTGGATTAAAGAAAACTAATTGAGCTCTCTAGAACAAAAAGTCAAGAATAAAGTTCAAATACTGTTTCGAGAATAATGTCGGAAAAAAAAAAGAGTCTAAGTGTTGAGAAAAGTCGTAATGTCGAGAAAAAAAATTTGAAATGTCGAGAAAAAAAGTTGCGTAATCCAATTTCAACTTTATCCTCGACTTTTCAACTTTTTGGTAGAAATGAAAAGAAAAAAAAAACTTCTTCCTCTGATTTTAATTCTCCATGTTGCTCTAATAATCCATCGTAGAAATGGGATCTGTAAGAAAGCGAATATTTAATGTGACGTTTCGAATTCTGGAACAGCTGCTGTTCTGAAATGTGAACGTACTTCATTACTTAAAAAAAACAAACAAAAAAAAAAAACAGATTTGGAGCCAAATCAAACAAGCACTCATTTCTTAAATCGCATCGTCATTTCTTTTGTTTTTATATATGTATATATATATATATATATCTATATATCTATATATATATATATAGATATATATATATATGTAAAAATCGTCTTTTGTCGAACAAAAGGAGTTAAAATATGCAGTAATTTAGTGTCGAAACTCTGCAGTGGTACGGGTGGAAACACACACAGGAGGATTCATTATGAAATACAGCTAGCGGTCGGTTAGCTTCAGTTAGCACGAGAGCTACAAACAGAAATATTAAAACACGTGATCGACTGAATCGTCCGGTGTGTCTCCACCCTCAGAGGTTTCGCTGTAATGCAGTAAAGATGTCAGAGTGTCAGAGGATTGCACTCTTTGTCGCCGCTACACTTCTTAAAAAGGGGAATTCCACCAAAATGTACTTTAAAAAAACATATATATATATATTTCTCATCAATAATTCAAGAATGCTCGAGATGAGAGAAAAACGAAAGTCAACTTTGATGGAATCCCCTTAAAAGGAAGCAGCCTCATGTGCCATTGTTATTGTCGCAGTGTCAAACGCTGACATTAGAAAGATGCTTCGTTTTGTTCGGCGTCTTTAGGACAAAAGGGATTCTCTGCATGTTGAGCCATTTTTTTTTTTAAACTTATTTTGTAAATGTGCTTTATTTAATTTTTCCTGACTGAACTGTGAAACCAGGGGAGCTCATGACTCTACACTAATTCAACTTAGATAAAAAAAAACAAAAAAAAACATTTGACTGACAAGATTGTTCTGATGCCAAAATCAAGAGGCCTTAATTCAGCAAAACTAAGATTGTAAAAAGTGTCATTCCTGACAAAAAAAAAAAAAAAAGAAAAAAAAAAATCCACCTAAAGACTCCTTTGAGCTGAAAGTCACGAGTGATTCATATATGAAATGTTAAGAAAACCACTTTTGTACTCATTTTTACAGACTATTTATTAAACTGTGATTTTGTAAGAAATAAAAAAAAGTGAACGTGTTTGTGTTTTCTTTTTTTATAGATATATATACATATATATTTATTTTTTAACAAAACGAGTCGCAGAATATAAATACAAACTTTTATTTATTTTTTTTCCAATTTCACTCACAATAGAGAAAGCACAAAGTTTACAAATTAATTTAACACTCATGATGAAGATCAGCCTCGCAGAGGGAGTTTTTAGTTCGTTACGTTGGCGCCTTCTCTTCTCTGTGCAATTTGATTTGTGTGAAACGACGTCGGGGTGAAAAACGGAATCGAGGTCCTGGTGACGTCTCCGGTTCCGGTTCGGGGTTTTTAAGAGGCACATTAAAACATGAGCCATGAAGATGTCCCCGACCGTCCGGAGACTCGGCAGCAGAACGGAAACATGAGCTGGTGGGAGGGGGGGGAAGGGGGGGGAGGGGTAAATGGATCGACTGGAAGAACGCCAACATCCGTCTCCTCCCGCGAGGGTGGAGCACATTCAGGCATCTCGACTACAAACTCATCTTTTAGAAAAAGAAGGAAAAAAAAAAAAAAATCGGGGCAAAGATCGAGTCGGAGTTCAAGATGTTTCTTTCATCTATTGACCTAAAACAGACAATAGAGTGAAAACTAACGCTGTAGAGTCATTTAAGGTCGCGTTGAAAATGACCTCGTCTCTGCGAAGCAAATCGTTTCTCCTCATGACGGAGGTGATGAGCTGCAGGCCTGCAGGAGTGGGGGAGGGGGGGCGGAGCGGGGGGAGAGGGGGGGGGGTTCATCAGATGCAGGGGGATTAAGAGCAGGCCGCATCTCCTTCTAAAAAAATCATCAGATATCTTCACTTATTTCATAAATAATTAGACATTTTTCAGCATTAAAAAAAAAAAGTGTCGGCGTGGTTGGCGTTTGTCCGAAGGTCAGAGTTCGTTTATGTCCGTCAGAGTGGCCGCTCGACGCTTCAGGTCTCCGCTAACTCCATCAGTGCGTTTCGTCTGCTCACTTAAAAAAACAAACAAACAAACAAACAAACAAACAAACAAGCAGTCCGGGTTGTAAAAACCTGACGATCCGACGCTCAGTTGAGTTTGACGGGCAGGTCGTCTCCGTACTTGCGGAGGAACTTGCTGTGATTGTGCTCGACGGACCAGAAGGGAGGAAGGTGGCGCGGCTGCATGGTGGTGAGGAAGTGCTGCCTCCAGCGGCGTTCCAGGTCCATGAGGCCCCGCAGGCCGCGCTCGGCGTGCGCTCGCACCACCTTCAGCCCGTGAGGCACGTACGCCTCGTTCAAGATCCTTCGAGGAGGAGGAGGAGGAGGAGAGAGCAGCAGTCAAGAGACGGGAACGCACAACAGCTCCGACGCATGCACGCGAAAGGCGGAGCGACGGCCACACCGGCCGACCGACCGGCCGACCGGCCGACCAGCCGGGCCTCGAACGTCATCCGGCGGTGGCGGCGGCTCGGTGTGGGAATATTAGCGAGGGCGTGTACGTCAAACTATAATTCAGACGATCAACAGGTATTAAAAAGGCGGGTTGGAAATTCTTACTTCCTGCAAACACAGAATATCGGAGTTTTAAAATGTAGAGATTTTAAAGTTCAGTATTAATCGACCTGGATTGATTTTAAAGTGTATTTTTTTTAAAGATTTTTAAGAAACATTTCAGATCTCGTCTGTCTGATGGAAAAAATTAAAATGCAAATAAATCCAACGAGCCCATCGAAGCAGGATTATGAGCTTCTGTTGAAATAAAAACATTTAATTCCATCCGTCTCTGTTCGGCTACGTTGCTCAGGCAGATAATAAACTCTCGGAGGCGTTACAGCACATGTTCACGATGTTCGATGGGGTTTTTTTTTGGCACTTGAACTTTTAGTTCCCGTTTGTTTCATGCAACAAAGCCGAGAAGGTTTTTATTCGAGTTCAACACCAGAAAATGACTTCATAGTTTAAAAAAAAAAAGTCAAACTGGATTTTTTTTTTTTTTTTGGTTTTGTTTTTAATTTCCCGTGGTGTTACGATTTAAAACAAAAACAAAAAAGTCTCCACCCACCTGGTCTCCAGGGCGGCCGCCTGCTGCAGCGCCTCGTCGGTCAGCTGCTGCTCCTCGTCCGTGTTCAGGAAGCTCTTGATGAGAACCTGCAGCTCCTCCCGCCGCGGCTCCGGCAGCCCGTCGCCGGCGGTGAGCAGAGCTCGGGCGGCCGAGCGCACGCGCCGGCGGTCCGAGTCCTCCAGCAGCCGCACGCCCTCCTCGCAGCCCTGCGGGGCGGCGAACTCGTCGGCCAGCTGCTGCTTCAGGAAGCTGTCGTGCATGTTGGAGGCGGCGTGGCAGCCGGTGCACAGCAGCAGGATGTCGTGGGAGTTGTGGTCCTTCATCTCTGTGGGGAAATGCCGCCGGTACTCGTGCGGGACGATGTTTTTCCTGCAGGAACCCGGAGGAAATCAATCAAATGGGACGACATGACGGAACCGGTCGCCCCCCCCCCCCTTCTCAATCCGGAGAACCGAACCGAAAACCAGCTCATACCTGATGTAGGAGTCGGCTTTCCCGCAGACCACGCACAGGTTCTCCTTGGCGGTGAGATAGTAGTCCTGCTGCGAGTCCGGACGTCCCGACGGCTCGAACAGCAGCCGCACGACAAAAGGCTCTTCGCTCTGGAGCACTGCGGCACAAACACACCAGAGAAACATCGTCAGACTGAAGAGGTGGGAAATAAAGACGAAATATTCTCTTCTCTTCAGAATAAACGTCTCGACCAACGAACAGAAACAAAAAAAAAAACGTCTAAAGGAATGTTTTCAACAAAAACGTCTATCAGCCGGAAACTGTAAAAACATAAATCATCGTTGAGTTTTCAAATTTCCAACGGTCTTTGAACTCAACGTGCTTCATTTAAAAAAAAAAAAAAAAAAAAAATTCCCTTTTTCCCAAACTCGGCTCCTCAGAAACTAAACTGTAAAAAGTTCCATTTTTAAAGCCTCGGGAACCTCCAGACTTGAAGATATTCAGAGTTCATCGGTGACGGCGGGAACGAACGAGACCAGAGGAGGAACCCTGCGGGGGGGGGGGGGGGGGGGGGGGGGGGGGAAGGTTTCAAGCTTACCTCCGATTCCTTTATCGAGGTACCATTTGGCTTTCTTCTTGTCGCAGGTGCAGAGCGGCTGGCCGTCGGGCGCGTGGAGGAAGCAGTTATCGTAGAGAGGAGACTTCCTGTGACAGACAGACAAAGACGGAGAGGAATATCAACCGACGCCCAGACTTTCATATTCTCCCTCTGAAGCCCTCAAACTCCGGAGACGCTGCTCACCTGACGGTGTAGCCGACGCCCAGCGCCTTCCTCCGGTGGTTCTTCCGCGGGTCCGGGACTTGCTGATCTCCAGACTCCGGGCTTTCGAAGGCCGCCGGCTTCCGCGTCCTCCGCCTCCTCTCGCCGTCTCCGGCCCCGTCCTCTCCGTCTCCTCGGCCCCTGAAGGGGACGTCCATCAGACCCTGGCAGCGGGTGGCCAGCTCCTGGTAGGAGCTCCCGTCGGGGGCGGCGGGGACGACCTGCGACTGGAGGCCCAGGAGGTGGAGGAAGACGGCGATGGACACCTGGGCGTCTCTGGCGGCGTACGTCATCTGGAGGGAGCAGCGAGACAAAAAAGATTCAGACCGGGAACATGAACGCAGTCGGTCGGGCGCCGGGAAATGAAGTTATCGGTTATTTAGTGAAGAAACTCAAACAACGGAAGCGGACCGGCTCCCCACCTGCTCCAGACTCAGCCGCTCGGCTTCCCAGTCGCTGCAGCGCAGCTCCACAGACTTATCAAGAGATACATTCAACAGATCGGCAGCCAGGACCTTCAGACTGAGGCCATTATTCAACGACGTGTGTCTGAAACAGAGAGAGACACGATTTCAAAAAAGCAATAATCATAATAATAATAATTTAAAAAAAAAAGGGATCTGCGTAGAAGGCGTCCGTTTCTTCCCCCGTACCGGTGTCTTAATGCGAGGTAGCGCAGGTCGACCGTGCAGGTCAGCGACAGGCCGTAGTCGCGCGTCAGACGCTTGCCGTCCTCGTAGCAGCCGACGCCGACCTTCAGGACGTGCGGGTCCCGCAGGACTTCCATCAGGCTGAGCGGGAACGGCTGCTGCCCGCCGCGGAACGCCAGCAGCCTCACCAGCACGCACAGACCCGAGTACGAGGCCATCTGCAGCAGGGAGACCGCCGACGCCCGGCCCTTCGCCGACACCTGGGACGGAGAGCAGCGGCGGCCGGGTCAGACGGGACGGAGGGACACGGACGGTTAAAAGGAAAACTCCACCCGCTCTCACACGGCCGGATCGTTCTCTCGTTTGTTTGTGTTTTTTTGTTTTGTTTTTTTTAGCTCCAATTTTCTAAAAGCTACGAGATCTCGGGTGGATTTTTCCGTCATTCTCTCAATGCGTCGACATGCAAAAGGTATTTTCTTACGCCTTCGGTCTTTACCCATTCACAGTCCAGCCCCAGCACGGGGAAGACCGACAGCTCCTCCCGCATCAGCGGCCACAGCTGCTGCCATTCCTCCTCCGAGCTCACCGTCACCGGCGTCACGCCCAGCAGCTGCTCGGAGGAGGGGATCCGGACCGGGGGGCCCGGGGGGCCCGGCGGCCGAGCGGCCCGGCGCTCCGCGGCCTCGACTTCCGTCTGGAGAGGTTGCGCCGGTCGGACGCGTTCGTACTCGGCGTCCGCGCGACGAGGAGCCTCCGCGGGATCGACCGCCGTCTGGACGGACGGCGGCCGCTTCCCTTTCGTTCGATACGCTCTCCAGATGAGCAGCCCGCCCAACGTGGCCCCGAGCACCGCGGTGATGACGGCGGTTAAGGGCCCTCGAAGGGACATGCTGACTCGTAGCGATGACACAAAATTAGAACACAGGAGGCTGAAAAGTTCAAACCTGGAGCCAAAACAAAACACAGAGGAGACGTCAGCAGGAGGCCGATCAGAGAGTCTGATTAATACAACTGTGTGACGTTTCACCTTTCGTGTGTCGAGCTCCCACGTGAACCTGGTTCTGCTGCTGTGATCTGGACCGGCGCCGCACATCTCTGGAACAACAACCAAAAGGCGAACACGGGTGTTGGTGTCACAAATACGATTTTTTTGTTTTGTTTGTGATTATACTTTTACTGCATAATTAATTTCCTTACTTTACTTTTTTTTTTCTTCTCCCCTTTAGAATCGGCGTGTCTGTTGTAACCAGAACATTTCGGAGATTTGCTTTTTGACACAAAGCTTTACAAACAAACACTGAAGTTAGCGTCGTCACTTAAAGGAAAAGTTAAGGGAAACCTGACTTGCATCTCTGACTTCTCCTTTAGTCCTTCTCGGTTATTTTGCACGTCTTCATGCACTTATAATATTTCAGATAAAAACCTGAACTCTGTCTGGAACGCAATTTGAAACGAGTAAAGCTTTTACTCGACTTGTGAAAGTGTAAAAAAAAAAAGAAAAAGGGACATTTCACAGCTTTTTCCACATCAGAACAGGTCCAGATCTAAAACCACTACAAACAGACAGCTCACACTGGGACGAAATTTTCATAAAAAGTCTCAAGATACTGGAAAACACAGTTTCCAATTTGTGAAACCTTCATTCTACTCGTGTGAATGCAAAACAAAAAAAAAGTAGTAACATTTCACCGCTTTTCACCTCATCTAGACCACATTAGACCCGTTCCAGATTTTAAACCGCTATAATTAGATCAGTCTAACCTGCACTAGATTATCCTCCATAGGCTAAATATTCTTTAAAACACCGTTTCTGGTTTGTGAGACCTTTGTTTTCTTTGTAAAAATGCAACAAAAAGGGACATTTCACCGCTTTTCACCCCATCTGGACCACATGAGACCGGTTCCACTATAATTAGAGTCTCACGGTCTAACCTGGACTAGATGATCTTAGAGAGGCTACAGATGATTTAAAACCGCTTCTGGTTCGTTACAGAGGGTGTAACTGGTCTAACTGAAGGTGTAACTGGTCTAACTGAAGGTCTAACTGAAGGTGTAACTGGTCTAACTGAAGGTCTAACTGAAGGTGTAACTGGTCTAACTGAAGGTGTAACTGGTCTAACTGAAGGTCTAACTGAAGGTGTAACTGGTCTAACTGAAGGTGTAACTGGTCTAACTGAAGGTCTAACTGAAGGTGTAACTGGTCTAACTGAAGGTCTAACTGAAGGTGTAACTGGTCTAACTGAAGGTGTAACTGGTCTAACTGAAGGTGTAACTGGTCTAACTGAAGGTCTAACTGAAGGTGTAACTGGTCTAACTGAAGGTGTAACTAGTCTAACTGAAGGTGTAACTGGTCTAACTGAAGGTGTTTTTAGCAGGCAGCAGCTACTCGGGCTACAACTTGATAGTACATTAGCTCAAAGCACGTCTCGCATTACAGACACAGTTGGGAGGTTTGGTTCCAACTTTCTGCCAGTTGAAATGCTGAAGAGAAACACGAGTCTTCATCAGCAGCTGTTGGTGATGAAGAGTTGTTGAGTTTAAACGCAAAACCCGAAGTGAACGTCAGGATGTCACTGAAGCTAGCAGCCAAAACAACTTCTGCTTCGCGTCGGCCGTTATTCAGCCGAGACGTGTTCGTGTCAAAATTAACAACCGGTGTGTTCATTCCCCTTCAAATGTTCCTCCGTTTTAATTGCCGTTTCATTATTTTCTGCCACTATTCCTGTCTGGGTTTTTCTCGTAGAGGCAAAGTAGAGCCACCGTTAGCCCGGCCAGCCTCCACAGCTAGCCGGTTAAGTGAGCGCTTCACCTGCCCGCAGCCGGAGCCGCTGCGGCTCCAGAGCAGAGCGGTGTTCACGTGAAGAGGCACTGGGAGTCTTACCTTTACGTTTTTAGCCAACACAACGCCGCTTTCACACACATGTACACTTGTTTGAAGAGCCGATCCATGTCTTCCGGGCTGTATTTATAAGGACGCCGCCACACCGGATAGCAGCTCTGCGGACAGCGCCGCCTGCTGGCTGGGGGACCAAACGACACGCCCGTTTGAAACATTAACGATTTGGAAGGCGTTTCTGCACTTTTAAAGGCCAAAAGGTGATTATTTTTTAGCTATTTTCTTCTACATATTCATCTTCATAATGCCACCGATGCCAGTTATTGATCCCAGGAAGTTTAAATTCATACTTACAAAGGAGATATTATCAGACACAGCATCCTCTGGACACTTGGCTCCACCACTGTTGTTGGTTTTTTTTTGCTATAAAAGAGGTTGTGGGAGGAATGATGAACATTACCTGGTTTTGATGGGAGTCTCAGGAACTATAATTTTACAGAAAGTAAAACATTGTTTGAGGCAGTATCTCGTGACGGAGTTTTAGTTTCATAAACAAACTGTTGGTGGTTTGAACCTGCGGACCGATTGGGAAAATCTGAGCAAGAAAATAAAGGCCTTTCTGCTCTGGTAGAGTTGCTCGTCGACTTCCAGCTATTTTACTGTGTTATTATCAACCTAGTTTGTTTAATGTCAACAGCTTTAACACATGTTCTTGCAAATATAATTTAACATTCATGAATGTGAGGGCTGCAACTAGTTGTTTTCTCGAAAAGGTGACGTCTCGGTGTGGCCGACAAACCACCCAGAACCCAAAGATACTGGATGAATAATCATTAAACAGAAAAGCAGCAGAGTCCCACATTTAAGAACCTGGAACCAATAAATATTTGTCACTTTTGTTTGCTAAATTTATAATAAAATAGCTCCAATTAAATGCTTTAAGGACTCGTTATCGAACCGTACAATCAAAACCAAACACTGCAAATTTCCTCTACCACCATGAATTTATTCAATCTTTTAGCTTCAGTATTTCTCCAAAGAATAAAGTAATGAAATAATTACAAAATGGAAAAATAGATCAGAGAATAGATAATCTTCACAGGTTTTGATTTAAAAAAAAAAAAAAAAAAAAACATGATAGAGAAATCAGACAGTGAGAGATGAAAAACGTTTTATCTCCCCGCAGCAGGCTGACGGAGGTCGTGGGGGAGGGAGGGGGGGGGAGGGGGTCAGTCGCTCAGCTACTGACTGACCCGTGTGGATCAAAGGTCACCTGTGAGGTCAAACCATCTACTTTAGTGCTTGTGCAATATTTTTTTTTAAATGAACTATTAAAAAAAAAAAAAAAAGAGATGAGACGTCCCACTGCATTATAATAAAAAAAAAGGAGATTGTTACCGAAAATAAAGACGGTGACAACAGACGGAGGGGAAAAAAAACCGTCGAGTGCTGATGTGAACTAAACTATTAAAAAAAAAAAAAAGAAAAGAAGACTGAGCACAAGCACGAGAGGCCACCAGTCGGGCACCGCCATCATTGCTAGGTCCACATTGATTGTTGCTGCAATGACACCCTATTTACAGTGAGATGCTTCACATCCGATCACAGGATGCAACGAACGGCGACGAAGAGATTCTTCTTTCAAAAAATAAAACACAAAAGTAAAGCAGCTGTCCCTTCACAAAATCTCTTTACATCACATTAGAAATTAGCACTGCTGTGAGCTGTGTGTACAGTATAGATTCTATATATATATATATATTTATATATATATATATATATATTTATGTATAATATATACGATCATTTCTTGTATACACGAACATAAACTCGTTTCATCGTAGCTAGCCTGTGCCTTTGGCAAGATTACTTACAACTCTTCTGTTAGATTCCAAAGCTATTTAAAATATACTTAATGCATAAAAATAAAGATTTTGGCATCGTCTCACTATATTCTTACGATTGGGAAGTTATTCATGAGAGCTTCTCGTGTGGAAGCTCGAGTCCTCTCAGTGCTGCAGGTCCTCTGCCAGGTGACGGAGGTCTCGTCCGGCCAACAGGGGGCGCCACACCTGGGCGGGTGGAGGGGCTGACGTGGGGGGGGGCGGAGAGGGGGTGATGATGGCCACCGCGCTCTGCAGCAGAAAGAAAACGATGCAGACGAAGCTGATGAAACGCCCGGGGAGCCGACGCCCTCGTCCTCAGCGACACGTTTTGTTTTATTTTCTTCTTCCCTGGAGTTCCGCACCATCCCTGCAGAGGTGTCCACTCAACCAGACAGGGAGGGAGTCCGTCGTCCGTCACCCGCCTGCCTTATTGTCCGTGACCTTTGAACTACAAAACCCGTCCTCAGAGATGGATCTCAAAGGTCTTGTGCAGCTCGGTGGAGAAGGGGTTTGTGGGGGAGGGCGTGGTGCGCTGGCGCGAGCGGCCCTCCAGCGCCGCCCACTGGGCCTCGAAGGCGTCCTCCTGCGGCGGCGGCTGGATGGAGGGGGAGGATGGAGCGAGCAGAGACGCGGCGGCCCAGCTGTCGGCGCCGTTGAAGGTCACGCTGCCGTTGGCCGGCTGGAGGGCGGCGGGGTGCGCGGCGACGGGCGGCGGGGGTTTGATGAACAACGGGCTGACGTTGCAGACGGCGTTGTGCTGCGGGGTCGTGGAGGCGGGGACGGGGAACGGCTGCGGCTGCGAGGCGGAGCCGAACACATTGGCCACCATCTGCGACGGAGTGATGCCGATCACGGGCACGCTGGGCTGAGGGAACGGAAGCCCGTTGGGCATCGGGTAGGAGGCCGGGGGCGGAGCGTGGAAGGCGGGCTGGCGAGGGGGCAGCATGGGCACCGCGGGGGGCAGAGAGGGCATGAAGGCCACCGGCGCAGCGGCGGGAACAGCGAACGGCTGGATGGGGGGCGGGGCCGCGGCCAGGATGGGGTTGGGCAGCGGGGCGCGGACCGACTTGGAGACTTCCTCTAACCACCGGTCGGCTTCGGAGGGCGTGCGCTTGTGAGAGGGCATCACCGGGGAGGAGGAGGGGGGGGGGGACCACGATCATCGGTGTCGGAGACGACCAGTCACTTCCTGTTGGCAGACAGGATGAAATGAATGAGTCACAACCAAAGAAGAGAGACAGTTCATCGACCGAGAGAGAAGAAGAGAAGAGACCGGCACGTAATAAACGTTCTTCACGCCGAGTCGTTACATCCTCAACATGTCTCAGTGTCACCGGCAACTTATTTACAGGCATCGTATCCACGTCACACTGAATAAGAACCTTTCAAGACAGCGAAGGAGAAATACATTTTCCAAATTTAAATCCTTCTGTTAATTGTTTTATTCCTGCTTCGGGCCATTAGAATCCCTCTTTGTGTTTCCGCCATCATCCCTGAAAAAAACCTCATATTGTACTTATTTCTCTTCACCGGTTTCCTTTCAGTTCAGTGAGCGTTTGACGGTTTCTCACCCACCGAGGACGGAGACACAGGAAGTGAGGATGACGTCACTCAGACGGACGACAAGTAAACTCATTAAATTACTGTACCTGCAATAAAAAGTGCAAATAAAAGCACACATTCAGGCTCGTTCATCAGAGCGGGATCTGCACCTCCAGCTCGTTGGTTATTTATCGGAGCGGTGCCCCGACGGCAGGAGGTGAAACCCAACGAAGAAGAGCGACTGTGTCGTGATGAACTCGTGTTACTATTAATCCACTACTAATCCACACCAACTAAAGGACTCGATTAAATCTCGCCATCCGGTCTCATTAGATGTCGTTATTACACAAACTCCCATTTCACTTGGGAAACCCCCGGAAGACAGATGCGATGAAGACGGAAGATAAAGACCGAGTTTAATCTCTGCGACTCTTCAGTGTCTCCTCGGAGCTGCTCACCTGGCTGTGCGGGGGCCGGGCCCCCTGCTGGGTTCTTAGCCCAGGGGTTAGTGTCTCGAGCGGGCAGAGCGGGAGGCAGAGCTGGGGGGTTAGCGGTAGCGGCGGCGGCGGCAACAGATGATGCAGGGAAGGCCGGAGTCGTGCCGTTCACTACAGCAGAGCAGAGACAGAAGCTAAAGGAAGGGCCGTTCATCTTTAGTGAGACATGCTGAGTGTGGCTGCGCAGTTAAGAAGCACAAACAAGTGTTAGAAACTCAGCTGTGTAAAAGAAAAAAATGTGAGGAGGGCAAACGTTCTCGAAATAAAAAAATCTTAATTAACAGCAGCACAATCGTGAAGTGGATTGACTTCCTGTGTGTGTGTGTGTGTGTGTGTGTGTGCGTGCGCACGCACGCGCACGGGTGGGGGGGGAGGGCCTACGCAGTTCTCTGCTCTCTGACTGTTTTCATATTCAGTTAATGCACCTTTACAAGAAACCTGACAAAAGTAACCTTCTAACTCGGCCTCTCAGAATTACTGCAAATCATTTCACATCATCTGTTTAAAAAAAATGAATCTGTCAATATTTCCAAGTCGTCTTGTTGCACCTTCTTCTTCTTCTGCTCTGGTTTAAAGGCACACGAGTCTATAAAGGGGGCTGTGGCTCAGACGGTAGAGTGGGTTGGACACTAATCGGAAGGTTGGTGGTTCGATCCCCAGCTCCTCCTGTCCATATGCCTAAGTGTCCTTGAGCAAGACACTGAACCCTAAGTTGCTCCCGATGGTGTACCATCAATGTGTGAATGTTCTCCTGATGGCAGCACCTTGCATGGTGATCTGTCTCATTAGTGTGTGAATGGGTGAATGGGAAAACCATGTTAAAGCGCTTTGAGACCGAAAGGTGATAAAGCGCTATACGAGGACAGACCATTTATCGCTTCACTTCTCATCAGCCCCTCCAGAATTTCTCTGGGTTTTTTTTCTATTGTTGTGATTAAAAAAAAACCAAAAAAAACGTTTGATTTTGTAGCTTTTCTCAAAAAGTTTGATTTAATTTATTTTTTGGGTTTTTTTTTTGCAGTGAAATTGCAGGAATTAGCAAACTGAGGAACAAAACTTGCAAATGTTTGTAACGATCTAATAAAGACTAATACGTGATGACTTCCTGTGATAATAATCCTTCTGATTTGTAATCTGCTTTAATTTCCTTTTAAACAGAAATTAATTTGGGGCTCAAAGTGATAACAACTCTCGTGCTACACGCGGCAGAAGTGCGTTTACATGCGCGTGTTTATAACTGCAGGTTGTACCTGGTGCTACAGGAGACTGCGGGGAAGAAGCCGGTTTGGGCATCGGGGCCGAGGAGAACGGATCCTCTGGAGGTCCACTGAAAGCCGAGGTGATCTGAGTGCACAGTGAGCTGATGCTGTCGCCTTCTCCTTCCACCTCCGGGACTGGAAGAGGAGCAGATGTACAAACGTCTGAGCTGGGACTGCGTGTTTGGGACATTTCTGAAATCTCTTTTTCCTCCGCAGGCCGAAAGCTGGAAGGTTCTCAGACAGCTGAGGCTGATGACATCATCCCCGACTCACCTGTGTTCTTGCTGGGGAAGTCGGACTTGCGCTGCATGTTGGAGGGCAGCTCGTTCATGCGCAAAGACATCTGTCTTTTGAAGGGGGACGTCTTCTGACTGAGGGCCGGGAAGCCTCTGAAGGAGCCCTGCCTGGCCAGGGCCTCGGCCGGTGCGTGTCTGCGGGGGATCGCCTGAGGCCCCAGCGTGGCGGCGGACAGCGGCGGGGAGGACGACGGGGACGGCGAGCCGCCCGTCTGGTGCACGGAGGGGTTCGTCCCACTGGTGGCCGAGTTCCCGGCGACCTTGGCATCCGTCTCTGCTGCTGGAGGACGGAACAATGTTCAGGCAATCATCCTCAAGCAAATACAGCCGTGGGGAGCGACGCCGCGAGCACCGACCTTTTTTAGCGTCCTGTAGCTGCCTCATGACCTCCTCCCGCTCTGCCGCCTCCGTTGCCGTGGTAACGCGAAAGGAGCCCTCGCGGGTGAAGGTGGTTCTGTTGGCGTCAAAGGTCGCCGTGACGCCGCACTCCTTCTCCCGCTTCTGTTTCCGCTCCAGACAGGCGGCGAACGCACAGCCGACAGCGTGACTGAGACGCTCGCCCTGAAACAGGAAGTTCAGCAAAGGACAGGTGTCTTTTAACGTGACGTCCAGAACTAAACGCATTACAAACAGGAAGTCAAACCAGCTACGTCGTTTAAGGACACTGTCAGTAAACAGTAAGAAGGAAAACGAAGATTTAAACTGGAAGTGTGAGCGGCCTTTTAACATTTTTACATACAAATGTTCAGTATTCATTTCTAATAATGCAGATATTACTTCTGTGGCATTGAAACGAGTTCTCACCGAGTCTTTGATGGCCATGAAACAGTGGCAGATCCAGCGCCGCGTGGTGCCGTCCCTGCAGATGTACGAGAACGCCCGCTCGAAGTTCCTGTCCGGAGCGCAGAAGGACACCTTCTCTATCGTCTGGTCCAGGATCAGATCCTGCAAACACACGGTTCACCTCGTTAGCATCACATTAAAACGTCGCCGCCACAGTGAAGTGACTCTCAGCCGAGTCGTTTCCAAACGTGGGCCGAGAGTTTTCCTGCTGAACGGCTCTTCAGTGAAGAGCGCTCAGAAAACAACGGCTGCTGCCAGAAGGAGCAAGATTAACATGATTGTTTTATTACTTACAATAAAACATGAAGACAAAATGAAAATGAAAATACAAGTTTGGAAAATCCACACTAGATTTAAAATTTCGGAACATTTTATGTCTGATTATGTCCTTGTTCTACTTCTTGTACAACATTTGTTACTGAAAACAAAGATTTTAACAATAAAACTGATAGTTTCTCACTTGAGTTTATTCTAAGCCTGAATATCAGTAAAATCTGAGTTCATATATTTAATACAGAAAACAAGTACATATACAACAAAACACACCTTTATTAAACTAGTCAGTTGATTACTTTGAAAATTAAAATGAGTGCACTCGCCCCTCTGGCCTTTTAGGCAATGATAACTAACGATAATCAATATTCAAATGATTGAAATAAACCACAAACCGCTACAAGATCAAGAAACAAAGAAAAAACTACAAAGATTTGTTATTTTTGTTCCATTTTATAACCTGTTGAACTCAGAGCCTCCAGTCCTGTTCTGACGCAGTACCGCTGCTCTCCAGCAGGTGGCAACGTAACCATTAATGTGATGCTGTTTACTCGTATCTCAACCTGCAGGTGCACCCTGTGCATATTACCAAAGAGGGCCTTCTGGAGGTCACGACCCCGGAGTTATGGAATTATTATTAACTGCTGGAGCTCGGAGACTTCCTCCTTTGAAGCCACTAAAAGCTTCGTGTGCTTCCTCCGGCTGCTCTTTTCTGTTTGACGGAGGCGTTTCCAAGGGACACGAGGGGACTTCTTATTACCTTTGTTTTGTCGTCTACGACGCGAAGACCATCTGCCGACACCCACAGCACGGCTCGCACTGGCTTCTTCCCGGCCTGCAGACACACACACAACAGGGACAGGAAGCAGTTAGGAAACGAGTAGAGTTTACTTCCCTTTGCAAGATCCCTTGGTAAGAAAGACACACAACACACACCTGTAAATAAGAGAGAATGCAGCAGGTAAAAGACCAAAGATTTTTATTTTTTGAGTGCCGTGTCACAGTAGGAACCACACTTGGGTAAAAGGGAACAGGATTTGTCGGTAGGATGTGGTGCACTGAAGCAGTCGACAGTGATGGTTAGAACAACAACCATTAAAAAAAAAACAACACAAACTGTTCATTGATCCCATCTTGGTTCATCGGCTGAAGGGAGAGAAGGCACGCCAGTTAATACACGCGCACACACACACACACACACAGAGAAACACAGAGGTGCCCCACCCCTTCCGAAACCACCCCACCTGCTCACACACACATGCATCATCAGACATGGTTGTCTCTCCACACAGATTTCCCATGTGAGTGTGTGTGTGTGTGTGTGTGTGTGTGTGTGTGTGTGTCTCTTTCCAGCCTTCAGGTGTGATCAAAGTGTGACGCGTGAGAGGAGGAAAAAAATCATAATAGAAAGAGAAACACACTGAGGACACACAGAGCAATAACTTACTTTTGCAAAGAATCCTTTGAAGAATTTCCTGTCCTGGAAGTGGATGTGGTAAAGGGGGAGTGAGGGAAGGGGGAGGGGGCAGGGGGGAGGACAAGGCATGAAAATGTTACCTAGGACGTCTAAGAAATAGTCTGGAGCCCAGAGGGGGGGGGGGTGGTGGGGGATTTGTGTGTACGGTGAAGCGGGGTGGGTTATGAGTGAGCGCGAGGGATGGTGGTGGTGGTGTGTGTGTGTGGGGGGGGGTGATGATGATGTGGTGATGGATCAGGGATCTCCACGGTGATTCCACGCTGTTAGTGCTACCGCAATGGGAAGACAGGAAACTGCTCCCAACCCCCCCTGACAGCAGGAAGTGACCCCCCTCCCAAACAACAAACCCGACAAGAGACCTTGGAGGTGAGACGGCGTCCAGCAGGTGGGGTTGGGGTGGGGGTGGAGGAGGGAATTATCCCAGATCCCATTTGTATTCTTTCACCAGACAGAAACCAACTCACCACAGACGGCTCTTTGACCTCCAGCCGGAGTCAGAGGTCAAGTTTAGGCTGCCGAAAACACCATAAAAAAACCCACAAAAAAACCCAACGACACACAAGCAGAGCCCGAGTTAATCCCCCGTCGCTCCCCGAGAGCCGTGTGCCGCTCTGCTCCTGTTACACGGCCGCGGTGGAGACGGCACTCGGAGCACCGCGTTAATGCATGATTTACCGTGTTCACCGCTGCACATTCATTCAGGGTGAGCTCAGCGCTTTGTTAGTGTGTGTTTAGATGTGAGAAGCACACAGACATGCAGACGATGGCACAGCTAGTATAAGTCGTCTAAGGTTAGAGGTGGAGTGGGGGAGGGGCACAACCTCTACAGGGCTGAGAGTATGGAGGGGAGGGGGTGAAGGGGGGGGGTAGGAGGTGGAGGCATTTCTCCGCAATAATAACCTGCTTAAAAAAAGACAAAACAAAAAAAAAGTACAACACCAACAAAAAAAAAAAAAAAAAAAAAAAGGCAAAACAACATTCAAGTATTTTAACATGTGAAACTATGGGGTGGGTGGGGTGAGGGGGGTGAGGAAGGAAGGGAGGGAGGGGGTGAAGGGTGGCGGTCAGATCAGGGTGAAGCCAACGATACTTTACCTTCTTATTCTAAACAGAAAGCACAACGAAACAACACCAAGAGTTTTTCTCAAGAATGTTCCTCAACAGGTTTCTCTGGTGAAAAAGAGGAAATTTCTATTTTTTTTTTTTTCCAGAGGTTATTTCGTTGCAGATTTACTCCGGAAATATATGTAGTAAGGCTGGAAGGACAACGTTTTTGGAACCGCGTGACATTAAACGTGCCGCCGTCTGACGGATTTAGACGCACCGGCCCCGAGGCTGCTGCGTGTTCAAGATCAAATACAACGGAGATTCTTTGGGCATGCAGGACGCCCCGCCCGGCCGAGGCAGGACGAGAAACACGGGGCTCCTGAGTAACGCCGAAAACATTCCCACTGATGAAACACCTCCAGCACACTGGGCCTCTGTCCAACGGCAGCAGGAAGTGACGTCACAATGACAACACAAAAGGGCAGCTTTGGAGGTTGATGGTGCCGCAGTGCAGCCTCCTCCTCCTCTTCCTCCTCCTCCTCCTCCATCCTCCTCCTCTGAGTCACGGGTCGTAGAGCAGTGAGAAAACTCTCATTACTGCCCCAAAGGATGCTGGGAATGCAGCGGAGTCAGCTCAGAGCTGAAGCTGTCACGCACGCACGCACGCACGCACGCGCACGCACACACACACACACACACACACACACACACACACACACACACACACGGGCAGCCGGACCACCAGCAGGGGGCACAACACACAGGTCTCTGTCTCTGTCTCTGTCTCTGTGTCTGTCTGTCTCTGTACGTGTCGTCGCTCTTCCTCTCTGATCCCGGCCGTGAGACGCTGACGCTGCCGGCCCGGGTCGGGGATCTAAACGCCGTCTGAATGCTGAATCTCACCAGACATTAAAGAGCCGACAGGCGTGGAGACGGATTCCTCAACGATTCACTTATTAGGTTCCTGGAAACGGAGCGATATTAACTCACATCTTCTCAACTTTGTTGCCAGGCAACAGTCCGCTAAGAGTGTCTGTGAGGATGAAGTGGGACCTATCGAGTGTCCTGGTCGGGTCTGACGTGGATCACTGACACCAGCAGGCTGGTGCCTGTGAAACTGTTCACAGAGATCAGGCTGAACCCTGAAACTCCTCCGTCGAACCTCATTTTAAATCTTCAAAGTACCAATATTTAAGCTGGAGAGGAGTTTTGTTTTGTTTTCTTTCATTTCATTTTGTTGAATTGTCTATAAATATTTATATATACAGCTGAATTTGAACGTGTAAGTTGTTGAAACTGAAATTTAAAAAAAAACTAAATAGATGCTTCCCTGGAAACACAGCTGGCTGTAAATGTTCAGTCTAACTGACGGCTCGACTCGTGTCTGGATATGAATCCTGAAACTGTGCAGGTTTAGTATGAGAAGTGTTTTTTCCCGGTTGTGCTCTTAGCGTAAAGAAGTCAACAGAGATAAAACACGCGCAGCGTGCTGCTTTGTTGCACCGCCTTGGAACACGACGCGCAGTTCTCAGCCAACGCCGATTGTTTTTGTACATTTCCTGTAAGACGAGCCGCTGGGCAGCAGCAGCACGCAGGTGAAGTGCCACGTCCAGCAGCAGGAAGTTAAAGGCGACTGATAGAAGATCAAACTAAACAGAGAAATAGTTCAGAGCCTTGAAACGAAGCCAACGTGAGTCAGGTTTTTGGTGTTAATTTCTGCTGATGGATGACTGATGTGCTGATGTACAGACGAGGTAGTGAGGGAGTGAGGAGAGCGGCGGAGGAGGAGGAGGGAGCGCTGTGAGGCCCCGGAAGGTCGGAGAGTCGCAGCCCTGCAGGAGGACGCCCGGCAGGAGCACCCGCCTTCTCCTTCTGAGTCGGCTCCATTTTGTCCGCCTTTGTTAAAACGACTGTAACTCAATAAGATCTGTCGGCCTCGGGCTCCGTGTGCACCATGTGACCTCATCCAGTGTCTGTGTGTGTGTGTATGTGTGTGTGTGTGTGTGTGTGTGTGTGTGTGTGTGTGTGTGTGTGTGTGTGTATACACACACCGAGATAATGTGCATGTTGTGTACAGTATGTCTGTCCGCTTGCGCCTCCGGCTGTGTGTTTTGTTGTGTGTATAAATCTGTGTGAGCTCCATCTTAGAGTGTGTATGTTGTGTGGCGAGTGTGCGTCGTGTTGTGATGTTCATACAAAGCATTTTGTGTGTCTTAAAGTAGAAGGAGTCATATATAAATGGAAAGCTGTGTGTGTGTGTGTGTGGGTGTGCGTGTGCGTGTGTGTGTGTGAGAGTGCGTGTGCTCTCATTTGTGCTGTATATTAACTGGTATGAAAATTTAAGAATACCACAAACGATGCTGGATATTTGGTACCGATATTAAAAAGCCCCAAAAAAGTTCTGATATCAACGTATCAGCTGAAATGAGCTCATCAAACACTTGATCTTCGCCGTCTTGCTATTTCGGACATATTTGGACGAGCTGAGGAGGAGCGAGCGGTGGATCTGATTCTACCCAATTGGGAACCTGAGGACATCAGGCCCCGCCCACCTACAGCAGAAACTTGACTGCACCACAGGCCTGTCAATCAAACAGACACGCCCCCAAATACACCATTTCTTCAGGCCAAATTTCAAATCAATGCTGGAAATATTTTCAGATGGAGCTCCAGAAAACGAATAAGGGCTACTTCAACATCATCGCACTTGGCCACGCCCACTGGACGCTGATTGGTCCGTGGCTGAGCAGACCTTAATGTGAACATTGTGAACTACAATCACTGCCAGGACTACAGCTGTGGGCATAATTCTACCGTTTTATGGTGAACTATATTGTCCAAAATGACATCATTGCACAGATATTCAACTATAAATTCAATCAAATTTTGTTCTGCATTATGTTCTGTTTTTTAATTTTTAATATAAAATGTCTGAGAGGCCAATATCAGCAGATAAATCTACCACTTACTGACGATTAGATTGCACTCTTAAAATATGAAATTACTCTCAAGCCTGTTCTTCAGCAGCTCTCATCGCTCAAGTAGTTTTCAGCAGCTCGGTGAACGGACCATCCAAGAGGACTAAAAGGACCATTACATCATTTTATGAATGAAAAAGAAAAAGTTATTCACAACAAGAGTCATCTGAAACTGAAACAACCCGCAGACACGTCACAGGTCTGTCCTCAGGAACAGAAGCAGACCTGTCGACTCCGGTTTGCCCCGGGCAGCAAAGAATCAGCCTCATTTACCCGCAGACGTTTATGACCTGGGTGGGGCTTTGGCAAATAACTCGCAACATGGAAAAGCAATTGCTCCCCCCCCCCTCCTGCTCCCCAAACTGGAATTTGTTCCCTTTGCGCAACTCTGCAGGAATCTGCTGCAGCAGGAAGTACACACCGTGTCTATCTGCTCCGGCTGAGATGGAGGGGGAAGGGGGAGAGGGAGGGGGGAGACACTTAGACCCCCGACACCCCCGGAGGTCGCTTTGGGTGGAGAACCCTCGCTGACAATGGGTCACACTCGCAGGAATGATGAAAACACTGGGAAGCGTTAAGCCGGCCGGAGGAGGTGCTGCCATGAGTCACGTTAGAAGTGGGGTGTTAGTGAAACGGAGAGGAATGAAGGGAGCAGGAAACGGGATTGTTGGTATGTAGCCGCCTCGTTCCTGGAAGTACTGAGGGAGGGGTTTTTCTAGGGAAACCTACCGTCTTCAGCCGCTTCACTGCGTCCTCACAGATGTGCATCCCTCTGGACTCCTCCACCTCCACGTGTCCCAGGTACTGCAGGACAGAGAGAGAGAGAAGGAGACAGTGAGCGGGACAGAGCTTGTCCTGGTGCTATCTCTGCTGGAGGTGAAGTACGATAATACGGCCGGATATTTAAATGAGTCCAGATTGTGTAGAATCCCACGGTACCCGGGCGCTGATGATTTATACACCTAATTAATTACCATTTTGAGGTCAACTGCAGTTCAATCTCTCCTTAATTCTGTCCATGGAGAAAACGCTAAATGGTTCCTAAAAAAATAAATGGGTAAAAGCAAGTGTGCGAGGGAGGTAAATGAAATAAACAGATGAAAGGGAGAAAATAAACTCCTCTTTTCTCATGAACTCATCACGTCAACATTCTCCTCTGTGATCCTGTTGGACTCTGAGCTGATGGAAACACATCGTAAACTGTGTATTTGGTCTTTTGGTCTTGTGGCTCGAGAAGTAATGCAGTGACCGTGTCGTCTTTTTGGCACAACACATCGCTGCAAGGTTTCCCACAGTACACGAGGGAGGATCAAAGAGTTCAGAGTTCAGAGTTCAGAGGCTGCTGCTGCTGCTGCAGGTGAAC
Organism: Embiotoca jacksoni; assembly: GCF_022577435.1. NCBI lineage: Eukaryota > Metazoa > Chordata > Actinopteri > Embiotocidae > Embiotoca > Embiotoca jacksoni. The sequence goes on from NW_027185378.1 coordinate 1,684,160, forward strand.
CGAGTGCCGGACGGTGACGGAGAAGGAGGAAGCTGTAACCTCCGTGAAAAAGTATCCGGAGCGTCGTCTCTTGATCAGCGGCACATGTTTTTGTGACCGCCGGTATGTGAAGATCGGCAGGGTCACCGTGGACGACGAGGACGGGAGCGACCTCTGAACGTCTCATGGAAGGTGCTTCAAATGAAGCACCCCCCACCCCCACCCCTCCCCTCCCCTCTTTTCTCCCCCACCCCTCCCCCAGGACCTGATGCAGCATCACTCTCTGCTATGTGTCACTCCGGAGTCACAACCCAGACCGAGCCCAGAGGCCATTGTGCGTGCCGGGCCGGAGAGGAAGTCCTTACCCTTTCCTTATAGACACAGACACAGCGAGTGTCGCTGACCCCCCCCAACCTCCGGCCCTGCTATTTTGAGAGTGTGACGCAACAGCTTGTGAGTCACACTGACGCCGTATTAGAATACATGTGTACACACTCACGTAAATACGCAGTGATGCGGGGCAAACACACACAGACAGACAGACAGACAGACACACACACACACACACACACAAAGAATGAAGCAACGCGTGGGTGTCGGGGACGATGCTGATGTGAGGAGGCAGCGGTGGGTAGTGAGAAGACAACGATGAGCAGCAGCGTAGCTAACTGGGGTTTAGCCAGGAGACGCGGTTCGAGGTGAGATGAGTAAACGCAGGCGAGGCCGGACGTGTCACAGCAGACGCTCCTTCGTCGCGGCGTCTTACTGCTTCGTTTTAGCAGCCGGCCGCCGGCAACGTTCACCTTTAACACATGCGCTCGACCACGTCGCAAACGCCTCGAGCGATTTCTGGGGGTAAAAAATAAATAAAAACATCTGTCTGCGGGCCCACTGCAGGATTAGTTTCACTTGGCACTAATGCCACCGTGGGCTCTGATTCGATGCAGCATACACGTCGTGATATTAGATATAGAAATGTGCTGCAGCTGCAGAGTCTGTTGAGGAATATCAATACATTTTGTGGATGTTCTGCAGCCGTAAAGGGCCAATACAGCTCGTGTTACAAATACAGATAATACAACACTCGGATGGATTTAAAGTCACAGTTGGTAAACATTTGAGGAGGCCGATGATACGATGCAGAGGAATCAAAACAACAGCCACAGCCGTTAAGTGTCGTTTGAATATTCAAGATTCAAGATCATTTCTAAATGACAACAAATAGGGACGTCGGCTGCGTCGGAACAAGCGCTCCTACTTTCTCCCTCTACAAACGTGACGCCCAGGTGAAAGAAAAATGCTTGTTCAGTTGATTGTTTTTGATGTTCAGTGTCAGACCCGTGAAGCTGCTGAATTAAAGAAAAAAAAAAACATGAACGTTTTCTGATGTTGTCTGAAGCCGACGTGCCGCTCCTGAATCAGGGAGCGGCGATGACGCGGCAGCAAAGTGCCAGCAGACCGTTGTCCTCGCTGTCCTCTGTGGAGACACTCTCTGATAGCGGTAGCATAGATTCTGCCTCACTATGTCTCTCTGAAAATGACATCATCATCATCATCGTCGTCATCATCATCATCATCATCATCATCATCATCATCATCATCGTGTGTCGTGCTACGAGTGTCTGACAGCAGAGCGTCCGGATTGAGACCTCGATATTTCAGTGATGTGCAGCAGGATTATTACCACAGAAAGTCATTATTTATTACTTTTCATCAGGAAGTGCTGAAGATTAAAATAATAATAAAAAAAAAACATAATTGTTGTTATTATTTATGCAGTTTTACTACAAAACTCACTTAAAACTCCGCAAAAGACAGTCTTTTTTGGGGGGGAGAAAATCAGCTGCAAAAATCAAACATTTCTGAATCCAACAATCAGAAATAAAAAAAAAAAAACCTGGATGACAGCAGATGCAAGTATGAAACCAGAAATCAGAATTCAGAGGAGCTGAGAGCTCAGGGACGAATGAAAAATCCTGCTGGATGCAATAAAACGTCCTCGCTGTCAGCAGCCTCGCAGACTCCTTAATGCCTCGGTGTGAGGAAATGTTTCCATCAGCGGAAGCACACGTTCGTTTTCATACAGATGAGCGCAACTCACCGAGGACATATCGACACATTTCCTGCTCATCGGCTATAGTTGGTCAGCAACAACACACACACACACACACACACACACACACACACACACACACACACACACACACACACACACACGAGTGATTTCATCGAATCTCACATTCATCCCCGGCCTGCAGCACTCTTTGAAACTTCCACACACACACAAAAAAAAAAAGCAAGTACATTTTCATGCCTTTGACAATCACCTTGAATCGTGAACAATCGCCTGTCTCAGCAATTTCAGCTTGAAAAACAAACATGTGCACAAATGCGCGGCATGCTAATAACAGGTCGACCAGTCACACACATACAAACACATATACACACACGCACGCACGCACGCACGCACGCACGCACGCACACACACACACACACACACACACACACACACACACACACACACACACACACACACACACACACACACACACACACAGGCTCCTCAGAGGCACTTTAGAGCAGGGGGGGCCGGGGGGGGACAGAGGAGTAGCATGGTAGGTTGCACTGTCACGCTGAAAAAAGAAACCCTCCAGTGGAGGAGTGAGTGTGGCTGCAGAAGGACCATGAGGAGAAATGAGCTGTATTCACTCAGATTTCATATCTTCACTTAACAGCTGATATTATTCCTTTCAAAACTCTACAAGGCAGAATATATATTAAAAAAAAAAGGAAAAGATCTTTTACTGAAACGTCTTCAAATTGGCAGTGTTAAAAAAAAACCTCTTTACGGACAAGGATTAAAGAAAAAGAGCACACTTTGATGTATCAGTGAATAAAAACGAATATCCACAATGTTTAAATGTCTCAAACAATCTAAATTCATGTTTAAATTTTTTGGGGGGATTATAAAAGCGGGTGTAGGTGCAAGTCTACGGAAAAATGCACACAGCTCCGTTTCAGCAACCGTGCCGTTTAGATTTCGGTGAGTTTGTGATGTCACAAACACGTCTTTTTGAGGCTTATTTTACTAATTAATGACAGATTATTTTCCTATGGACCACCAGAGAACGAATAAGAAGGAGTGACTTCAGCTAACAAGACAGAAATAACTCGTGGAAAACATTTACTGACTTTGTATTTCATGAGGAGAAGTCGAATGGGAGTCTATGGAGCTGGACGTTTTTTGGAGCCTGCCTCAAGTGGCACTCGGTGGTATTGCAGGTGAAGGCACTTCAGCACCGGCCTCATTTTTTTGGACCCAGAAGCAATGTCCACTTTTATATACAGTCTGTTAGTTGGGCAGGTCGTGTATCACTCAGAAAAGAGGATCACTGACATGAATGTGCCTTAAAGACACAGAACAGCCTGTTGTTGGTAAAGCTGCATGAAGGAAACCATACAGAGATTGTTTTTTGGCACTTAAAACCAAAAAAAAAAATTATTCTTACAGATATCGAGGCTGCAAATTAAACACCAGATGAGTGTACAATATGGGACCTTTAAAGAAGTGTGAAGAGACAGTCGAGTAGCGGCTAATAAACAAATGAAGCTGGGAGTGCTGCAAAACAGGTGGTGGAGGGAAGGTGTGTGTGTGTGTGTGTGTGTGTGTGTGTGTGTGTGTGTGTGTGTGTGTGTGTGTGTGTGTGTGTGTGTGTGTGCGTGCGTGCGTGCGTGTGTGTGTGTGTGAGAGAGAGAGACAAAGAGGACATCTGGGAGCTTATAGCAGATGCTGAATGTAGGGTAGTCCTCACGCATGTGCGGCACCTTCCTTCTTGACTCCACTTCAACACATTAACAACATTAAACTGTTTATTCTCAATCTGCACCCAGAAAAGTTTAATTACTGACTCTGGAGTTTTCAGTTCTCGCCCCTTGAGCGCATGTGATGAGAGGAAGCGTACCGTTGCACTTCTGTTTGCTAAAGTGGAAGGTTTTGTTGCCAAAATAAGGTGAACTCTCCACTCCGTCAGCTACGGCACATCCCGAGTGCCACGTCTTCCCCCGCCAGGCCGACGTTTCCCCGACTGAAGCTACTGCTCAGAAAAAACAACAATATTTCTTTCAAATTTTTTTGGTATTTTACTGGTGATTCAAGTCGTTCTGATGCTCCTGGGAGGCCGGGAATCAGTTGTGTGTGCACGCACGCACGCACGCACGCACGCACGCACGCACGCACACACATACACACACCACAGGTTTGGAAGGCTGTACAACAGATAATCCTGCAACCTAGATAAAAGCTGTGCTCCCACTCTCTGAATGCCTCTGATTAATCACAGGCAGCGTCCTTGGGGAGGAAGGCGGCGTGCAGAAGTTTCTCAGAGGAACGAGTGTGCCAGAGAGAGGACACGAAGCCTTGTGTGTGTGTGTGTGTGTGTGTGTGTGTGTGTGTGTGTGTGTGTGTGTGTGTGTGTTAAAGTTTCCTGCGTGCAGGTGTGTTTATGTGTGAGCAGGGAGTCACCTTGACCGCGAAGCTGCATTTGCCGCTGCGCACCGCCTCCTCGTCCGTCTGCCACTGGTGCGGCCGACTCGACTCCGGCACGTAGACGTCTTTCTTCCGGCGGAAGCTCTGCCGTAGTTTGTTCATCGCTGAGCTCCCTGCAGAGTGGAGAGAGACATAATAAATAAGACGCCGATGATTGCGCAGAGCCGCTGTGCAACAACCAACTGATAATATTCAGTGCCCTGTGAACACTTTTAACCACCGACATCAGCAAGCTGTTGCATCTTTGTGACTCAATGGCAGGGACGAGCGCCTGAGTCTCTGGAGGGTTCGGAGTCATGGCGACCCAGCAAAAACAGGGGGACATTTTAACCTGCTAATTGTGCGCAGCTAAATAATGAAAGGATCCCATCATTTTAAATGACTTTACTTTAATTGAATTGGTCCGACATCGTAAATTAATATCTTGAACCCTGCAGACAGAAAATGCCACGTAATACTGTCGAGAGCTGGCTCAGAGGTCAAATACTTCAAGATCAAATTAGAGCAAGACTTTTGTTTTTGTGGCTCCTGGAAGAGAGAGACATAGAGTCCGTTACAGGCACCCGGCACACTTTATAAACCCACTTTTAGGTACAATGAGGGATTTAGGTTGCCCTTAAAATAAAGTGGTAAATAATCAGGCTACTTGTTGGCAGGTTTTGCCCTTTAAATGTCTCTGAGATCTAAGCAGCCACTTTGGAGAAAATGATCTTATGAGCAATAAAATAAAAAATTAAAAAAAACAGATTTGTAGGTTTTTCTCACAGCTGAGATGTGGTTTTGCTTAAGTGCAGGTTCAAAGAGTAAAATGATCTGAAAAATCCAAAAAACAACCCACAATTAATTAGGCTAAGAGCACGACTTTAAACAGTCCATGTATGTCTTCTTGGCTTTGAGAGCGGATTAAGAGGCACAAAAAAGCAGAGACCCAATTAAAAGCTGCTGATCCAAACTAGAAGTGAGAGGTGCATCCATCATCGAAAGGCCGGCTCACGTCTCCCGGAGCAACTCGTAACCGGGGGGACCGCGAGTCGGTCAGCTGTGCAGCTCTGACTTTTAACACGTGAGCAGAGCGAACTCCTCGGCTAACAAGTTGTACCCACTAACTTCTGAGCTGATGAGGATCTGGCAGGATTAAAGTTCTTTAATCCAGGAGAACTGACTGTCCACACACACACACACACACACACACACACACACACACACACACACACACACACACACACACACACACACACACACACACACACACACACACACACACACACACACACACACACACACACACACACACACACACACACACACACACACACGCACGCACACACATAGAGGACCGGAGCTGTCTGTTTGCATAATGAAACCTGTCCCGTGAGCCGGTAATGGCCGGGAGTAGAAAGTGTGTTTGAGGTGAGGCTCTCTCTTATCTGTCCGTGGCAGCCTCCAGCTCTGTGGGCAGCGCACAACAAAAGCTTCCAGTCCTGACCAGACCGCCCAAACACACACAGACACACATCAAACTTCCTGTTGTCACTACAGTGGGGGGGGGAGGGGGAGTATGTCCTGGAGAGGGCCGCGGAGGAGCCCAGCAAGCCAAAGGTCTATCACGTGCGGGAGCATATTTCTGCAACTTAAAACATCTCAGAGCATCTATAAAAAAAAATAAAAATAAAAAAAACCCAAAGGCAAAAGTTAACTTCCTTCCACACACGCACGCTGTGAAACGGCATCTGTTGTCTGCAGCGTTGCTCGCAGAGGAACCGTGACGACCCCCTGGGCTTCATCGCAGGAGGAAGAAAGGTGTGTGTAAAGCACCTGCTTCAAAATAATAACCTCTGCAGGTGTCATGCTATGAAAACACCCGGTCCAGTTGAAGTGTGTGTGTCTGCACTGACGGTGCACGTACACGTGCGCGCGCACGCACACACACACACACACACACACGCGCACACACACACACACACACACACACACACACACACACACACACACACACACACACACACACACACACACACAAGCTGTTGCCTGCAGGGGAGTGAAGTGTTTGAAAACAAGATGACCGAGTGAGAGTGAGAGAGTGTGCGTGTGTGTGTGTGTGTGTGTGTGTGTGTGTGTGTGTGTATGTGTGTTGGGGGGGGGGGTTGCTTCATCCCTCTCTCTCCTCACACACTGGTTTATTTAGGTCATATCATGTTTGGGCTCACTGCAGCGCCAGTGACAGGCTGCATGCTTCCAGCCTGCAGAGCGGAGAGGAGGAGCAGCAGGGAAACACATTAGTCTGCTCCTTGTCTTCGGTGCAACAAACTGAAGCATTTGTCGGAAACAAATATTTTTACGACGCGCACGTTTGGAGTCGACGTTGTCGTCGTCTTGAATTCATTTGTCTGACTGTTACCAGACACACGACTCAGCGCTGACGCTTTAAACACATCATGGAGACGTGTCAGCAGTGCTGTTGTTGATTTGTTTTTTTTTTGTTTTTTAAACACATCTCTGAGAAAAACTTGTCAGATGGGCAGCGTTTAATAAAACAGGCTTCTTCTTCTTCTTCCTAAAACACGAGCAGAATTTGAAACAGATGTGTTTTGGCTGCGGCTGCAAGTCCACCGACTCACCGACCACATTTCCTGCAAATAACTGGCAGAAAGAGTTTTAGAGCAGAAAAGACCAATAATTACTGATTAATCTGGGGTCTTTCAGTTCGTCGATGTAATAATGTATTATCTATACAATCAACAGATGCTTTTTTTGTTCTTGCTGACAAACCACCTTTAACAGTCGATTTACTTATTAACATAGAGACATGCAACAAATCCTTGTATGCAGGGTTCATCCACGGGAAATTATTCAGCGAATCTGCACTCGGCCTTTTATTTTTGGAGTCTTCTGGCTCATTGTTTTGTTTCGCTGGTCCACGGATTCAAACAGGAGTTTCCAAAGACCAAAAGAAAGAGTGAAACACGGACTCATTTGCTGAGCCGCCAAAAACACAACTACAAATCCACGCACATGGTTCTGTCTCGGGGGTGTTCCACGTGGACCAGTCGAGTCCCGGCCGGACCTCAGCTGCATTTTGTTCCCGACGCCTCTAAATCACACTTAAATGCTCAATACTCTTGAACGTCGCTCAACTTCAACAGGTGCTAGTACATCTGTGTTGGTCACAGCTTGCTCGGACACAAGACGATGTCATTAAATATCGTTCTTTGTCTAAAACGCCTCCTAAATAATCTCTGGATAGATTCTGGGATGAAGCAGCTGATTCAGAAACCAAAGGGCACAAACAACGGGTCAGGATTTGAACCTTTCAGAAACATCCCAGGGACGGACGGCGGTAAGAGACCGTTGGCCGAGAAAATTGTTTTCATTTTTGTGTTTTCCATTTAATGCCCTGCAGTTTCTGCCTCATGTCACGGCACCTTACTAAACCCACCTTCTAAATCACTTAACGCTCTCTGCCAGTTTAAAACACCCACACACACTACACACCACACACACACTACACACACTACACACACACTACACACACACCCTCTCATGCAGCATCTTAGAGGAAGCGGGAATGTAAGTGAAAGCCGCACATATCCATGTGCGTGGGAAAGAGAGCAATGCGCCGGCTGTGTTTATGTATGTATGGTGAACGCTGGTGCTCGGCCAAACATGTGCACCTATGGAGGGAGTGTGCAGCATGTGCAGCATGTGCAGCATGTGCAGCATGTGCAACATGTGCAACATGTGTAGCATTCACAGGATTGTGACGTGAGCAACATGTTTGGATTGAGTGCAACTACAGAATCTGAATACCCCCCCCGATAAGATGTTGGAGCTCGCTGCACCGACGTCCACCTCGGAGCTCCGACTCGCGTTGCTTTCATCTTTTATACCCTCCTTCAAACTGACCTCCTGACCCGGAGCGAATCCATATCTACACACAGCGAGGAGCGAGATGCGAGCGTCACGCAGCTCGTCTCCGGCGCACCGTGCTGTGATCTGAACCAGATCAGCACAGATCATCTGCCTTTACTCCTCAACCTGTCTTTGATCCGGGGATTAACTCTGGTCTGACCGATATAAAAAGACTTTTCATCGTCGCGGGGGTAAAGGCATCATGAATTCGTCCCCTTCAGGTCGAGGGCAAAACCCTCGATAAAAGCGCATTTATCGCAGAAAAACCCGATCAAGTTGAAGGATTTGTTCAGCGAAGCGGTTAGCGAGCGGCGAGCCGCAGTATCAGAGGGAGATATGTGTCAAGCTCGACAAACCAGGGATTAACCTGCAAAAAGCAGACTGGCGGGGCAGCGAGGTTAAACACACGGTCGGGATCTCCCGTCAAACATGGAGATTGTGTACAGAACCTGCATTAACCCTCGGCATCGGGTAATTGTGTTGTCTGCGCGGCGCCGGCGGGAAGGCGAGCGGGTAACGAGGATGAAGGCCGAGGCAGAGGAGCGGCGACGGAGCGCCGGAGGGGGGAAAGTCCGGCCGCGGTGCGTCGGACTCGGGACGCCGTGCGTCACGCGAGGTACTGTTTAGCCCCCTTTTTTTTTTTGGGGGGGGGGGGGGGGGGGGTTGGACGCGAGCCAGATGGAGGAAAGGTGGGAGACAGAGAAGGAGCGGGGAAGTTTGGACGGAGGCAGGACGTGAAAGGAGTCCGAGGGGGAAAACGGAAGGAGGCGGAGCAGATACGCAGGTTTGGATTTACACCAGATAAATTATCCTCAGTTTAACGGCGTTTCAGCCCGAGATGTTTTCTCACCGGAGCGGGAACACAGAGGACGCTATGCCCCGCCCACCTATGGCAGAAACCTGACAGAAACTTTTGAAGTCTGGAGAGTTTCTGCTGCCGTCTTTTTATTTTGAAGGACAGACGTTTCTCGGTGAATTACAGTAACGAGCAAAACAAAAATCATCACATCAGTGTTTGTGCTCTTATTCCAGCATTTGGTAGGAAGTTTAGGATTAGATAAATCTGCATTTTCATCTCACATTTCATACAGTTCAACTCAGATTCTTGAAACTGAATAAATGCCTCGAGTTTGATGCAAGTCTGACTTTTTAGTGCTATTTCGTTGCACTTAGATTTCGTCATGTTTTAAATCATGTGCATGACAGCATTGTGTATTACCGCACTGTTCTTGTGGCTCCAAAATTTGGGACGCGACTCAGTGACGAAGGGAAAAAGGGGCCCCGAGGCTCGACTACTGACTTAGCTTAACCTTTTCACTGCAGCTGCACAACGAATGTCCGGGCTCTTGCATTCAAAGGAAGCCAGATATCAACCGTTCTGTATTTGAAAAAGGTGCTTTCCGTCCACGGCCGAGAGCTGCACGACAGGGAGGTGGAGGCTTCAAGCAGAATCTGAGCCCTGCTGGAGCTGTCATGGCCCCTGCGGTCCGGTGCCGTGAAGATCCCTGGCTGCCCTCCAACCAGAACTAATGAAGACAATTACACAAGGGCCGCTTATACTCGCCCTGCGTTCATATACGCAGAAAACGGCCGACAGCGAATGACAAAGAAAGCGTGGAGCTCTCTGAAGACTCTCGCTGGACAGTTATGGACACGAGCACGCACACGCACACACACAGTCAACAATGGAGGTAAAACGTAAAGAGGACCAGCACAGTGGCCAAACAGAGAAACAAACATGGAGGAGAAGGAGCGGGACGTTTCCCTCCTCCGTCGGTGCCGTGCAGCAGCCTGAGAAGCAGACAGGCAGCGCTGCTGCTGCTGCTGCTGGCTGTAGATGTAACAGTATTTGAATAATCTCTCCAGGAATGGAAAACTGATTAATCCTTGCAGAAGGATCCTAGGGATGAGTACAGCGGTTGGGTTTCAAAGAAGAGACAGAGGCGGGGAGGAAGGGAGGAGGAGGAGGAGGAAGGGAGGAGGAGGCTCGAAGAGGGAGTGATCGTGAGACCAGCAGAAAGAGACAGAACGGGCAGCAATTCAAGACAAAAAAGGTCCCACTGTCTCCTTTCATGACTCGCCCCACCACTGCACCAGCCGATACTCTTCATCCTGTTTCGTCCCACCCGGTTCAGGGACTCCCATGTTGTGTGTGCGTGTGCGTGCATGCATGCGTGCTCGGTTTCTGGTTTGGAGAGCAACAATAACATAGGATGTCCCGAATCGATAACCATCTGTAATGCAAACGCACGCCTGCTAAGCACATCCACCGGGGAGCTGTTATCGGGGGGGGGGGGGGGGGGGGGGGGGGGGGGGGGGTTGCCAGCCAACCTGAGGTGATGTTGCCCCTGTTCTGCCTCCCAAAACGGCCGCAGGAAGAGGGAATTTGAAAAATGCTGTTACCGTGGTAATCCAATTTTCCGTCCCCCGGTTTGTGGTTTGTTGTGCTTATATAAAAAAAAATTAAATAAAAAAAAAAAAAGGAGCAAATGTGGATGAGAGTGTGCAAGCGCATCAGAAGGAAACAGTAAAGGCTGAGAGAATCCCCCAAAACTGCGGGATCACGGCCAGGGTCAAAGGTCGGGAGAAGTTGGATGCTGGTAAAAGAAAAGAGGGAAAACACGGCTATTCGCAGCATTTATACAGCAATTACCGCACGATAAATAGAGTAAGTCTCGGTAAGAATCCACATGAAACGTTATCGCTCGGGGCCGCAATGGATTTAATGACAGTCTGATATTGACATGCACAGAAACAGTGTGTGACGGGGCATCCAGCTGCTCCCCTCATTAATGCTACCCCCTAAATGTGATATTCTGGGTCACATGCAACCGCACACAATTAATTACAGTATCAAACGATGCCACTCGGGGGAAGTTTGACCTAAATGCAGACTATTCAGTGTCACATTCAGGAGTGGTGCAAAACAAAAAACACTGGGACGACTGCTGATAATATGAAGGTGGTTTTTTTTCCACTCTGAACTATCTGAGTCCAACTTTTGGAATAACCAAAAATAGGGAGGAGCGACATTTGGTATGAGAGTATTCAACCACGGCATTGACAACATTATTAATGTGACAGATCATTAGATGATCAAAATAAACATGAAAAATAAGCTTGTTAGCAATCTGTGCTTTTTATGCTAATGTATACAAACATAACTCACTACAAGTGATGCAAGAAAGAGATTTAAAATTGTGTTCTAATCACAGACTGTATGTAAAAGTGTTCGTAGCTTCCCAGTCTGAAAAATGAGGACGATGCAGAAGTGCCTTAAGCTGCAATACCACCGAGTGCCACTAGAGGTCGGCTACGACGAGCCTCCGGCTCCATAGACTCCCATTCAATTTCTCCCATAAAATACAAAGTGAATAAAATGTCTCCACCAGTTATCTCGGTGTTGTTAGCTGAAGTCATTGACAGGCCTGCGGTGCAGTCAGGTTACAGCTATCGGTGGGCGGGACGTGGTATCGTCAGGTTTCCAATCAGATCAGTCAGATCCACCACTCGCTCCCTCCCCCTCTTGCCCAAATATGGTCACTTCGTGTCCCAAACTGCTCCGAACTCACGAGATAGCACCGGCTAAAATCTGAACTGGAGGCTTCATAATGGCCACAAACCAACAGGTGACGTCACTGCTGGTTGCCGCTTGGTTTCTCATCTCACGCTTCAGCTTAAATCTCATATATGATTTTTATTTACATGTTTTTAAACCTGACAAAAAAAAACCCCAAAAAAAACAGGTCTGATAAGAGTGGTGACCATAACATTAGGACCACTCGTCATGCCCAGTGACTGTAACGGACTCAACATAAAAATAAGTCGAAAAAAAACCTCAATTATAAAAACAGCAGCAGTACCAGCATGTCCAATCTGGTGGAAGAAAAAAAAAAAAAAAAAAAAAAAAAGTCTGTCAGGCACATCGCCGACTGCTCCGGCTCAGCAAACACCTCTCCGCTGTTCACTCTGCACCCGACAGTACACCGAATCGCTTTATATTTCAGGTACAGCGCGAGTCTGAACACAGAAGTGCAAAAAACGTTACGAGCCAACCGTAATGTCTCGACCTGCTGTTGAACCTGTTCTTTGCTGCGCGTTAGCCGAATGTAGGACACGAAAGGATTCTGAGGGCAAACTGAGCTAATAAAAAAAAATAGTAAAAAAAACGTCAAATTGCAGCGTCAGAAGGAAAAAAAAAATTCGTTTGATATTTTTATTTTCTGCACAACATCTATTTTGGGAGATGTGAGTGAGAGGCGGCGAGCGGGCGGGCGGGCGGCGCTGCAACATGGGCGGTCCTCGGCCGAGGAAGGAAGCGGAGCGAGCAGGAGTGCTGCCTACTGTTTGTTCTGCTCCCTGTCTGCCGCTGAATCATTTCAGAGTCCCTCAATCTGTTCCCTGCCCCCCAGCAAGACACGGTGACCCCCGGTTTCCTGAGTACACGACTGACTGCGTTGAGAGACGACGGCGGCACAGAGGAGATCAAGTTGCTCCGCTCTCAGGCAACTTCGAACTGCATGTGCGTTGCTGTGTGTGTGTGTGTGTGTGTGTGTGTGTGTGTGTGTGTGTGTGTGTGTGTGTGTGTGTGTGTGTGTGTGTTTGTGTTTGTGTGTGTGTGTGTGTGTGTGTGTGTGTGTGTGTGTGTGTGTGTGTTTGTTTGTGTGGGCAAGGTCAGGCTTGGCATGAAGAGGGGAGGGTGGGGGGTCAAGTTGACCAGCCGTCCAACACACAGAGAGCCACACATCACTTTGGGCAACAGCTGAGGCCACATTTAACCAGCCAGGGCAGTGCCCTGGAAGTGAGGGGAAGAAGGGGGGGGGGGGGGGGGGGTTGTGTGTGTGTGTGTGTGTGTGTGTGTGTGTGTGTGTGTGTGTGTGTGTGTGTGTGTGGGAGGGGAGGGGGGGTTCTGTCAATGTCGCTGTCTCCCCTCCCCCGCGTGCCCCAACGATGATTCACAGACTGAATCGATATTCGGGTGTCCTGGCCCCGTTTCCACCACGGAGGCACCCTTAACATTTATCCTCTACAGCTTCCCCCCCCCCCCCAAAACAGCATTTTGGGATTTTTTTATTTTTTTTATTTTGTAAAATTCTCGCCAGAGGAGACGTTTTGCCAAACGGAGTGGAGCTTCAATTAAACGACGCTGTCGCCAAGCAGCGGAGAGGAGTCTGCTGACCGAGAAAGCTCCGCTCTGCTGGGAGGGGTTTGACGTAGCGGACCGAGTGTCCCGGCTCCATCCATCCTGGTGCCTCTTCATAGCAAGAGAAAACGGTCACCAGCAAATGTCTCGATGAAGACGCTCCGTCTCCGACGCGGCTGCCGGAGTGAATCGACGTCGACGCTTCATATCCCACCGGCTGCACCGCGGCCCGTTCCACCGCCGTCCCGGGAGCTGAGACGGGCAGCGACCCGCGGTCCTTCAGTGTGGACGAGCAAGGCTTTCTCCTCCCGCTGCAGAGACGTTATGGGAAATAGCAGCACGACAAATAGGACGATTCATGTCGTTCGATGACTAAAACACATCGGGCTGGATGAACTCTGCAAAGGCTGCAGCACAAAGTGGGAAAATGACAACGATGACCGCAAAACGGACGTTCAGCCCAGATGGAAGCAAAGAGATCCAGGAAACACGAAGACGTGAGGAAGAAAGATAAAAGAGTGGCTGCGAGTTTGTGCACCGAGCATTCAGCCCGGCCGACCCACAGCAACCCCCGGTTTCTTTTCTTTTTTTCTTTTCGCAGAAGAGACTCACCGTCGGTCTTCTTCGTGAGAATTGTGCAAACTGTGGGAGCGAAGCTTCGCCTCCTCACGGCCGATCGCTCACAGCTGACCGCTGCACTCCACAAGTGAACTCTTCCGGGAAACTCTGAGGAAACCTCGGAGCGAAAAAGCTACTCGCGGAAACCGCGTTTACTTTTTTTTTTTTCTCCACTTCAGTCACAAATTCGCCGCGCACGCTGCAGAAGTGGAAACGCACTCCGACGCGACGCGCGCACACAGACGACCGCGGCTTCTCGACAGCTCTGAAAAAAACCCCAAAAAAACCTCCATTATTAAGGGTTGGAGTTCTTCGGAGAAGTAAAGGGCCATTAGGTGGAGTGATCAGGTTCTTCCCCCGAGCACGCGCTGGACCTGAGGAAACACAGCCAGCGTTACATATTCACCAGGCTCTTAATACATGATCTATTAATCCTGCTTACGGTTGACTCGCAACAGCAAAAAAAAAAAAAAAAAGGGGAGCGCGAGCACATTTATGGAGTCTCGGAGGAGGAAAGGCCGAGCTGAGATCTCGGTTTAGGTTCACGACGCGCGTGTAACATCAGACTAATCCAAGCAGAACTCGGATCTTTCCGTTCCCGTATTCCTGCGGGCATTTTTGTGAACTCGGTGCGAGCCGGGCTCACAGGTCGAACACGGATTAGCGAGTAGGTGGAGGCGGTCACAAGTTAAAAGTCCCGCGGGTCGACGTTCACTTCACAACAGAGCGCGGGAGAAAATGCCGACCGAGGATTTAACCACGAACGGACGACATCGTCGACGTCGAATCCGACGCGCCGTTTCTGTCAAGTTAAACAGGCGTGACATGAAAACAGACAGAGTGCTCCTCTCGCAGAGCAGAGAAATTAAAAAAAAAAAAAAAATGTAAGAAAAAAAACCACAGAGGAAGATGCTGCCGAGAGACAAATCTCACAGCTGTTGCTTCGGGGTCTCGCCAGTCAAACACCTCCGAGACGGCGGATGCTTGGCTCTTCCTTTTTTTAAAACACAGTCATTACTGCTGACACACACACACACACACACACACACACACACACACACACACACACACACACACACACACACACACACACAGGCAGCGGCCAGCCAGCCCCACCCCCCCACCGCTTCTGATTGGAAAAAAATAAATGAAAAAAACACTTTCAATTAAACCGCCGATTCAAAAGTGCAGGTTTAATTCTCCAGCAAGTGAGCAAAGAGGAGCAATTACTGAAAGAAAAGAGTGGACCGGGCCGAGGGAAACCTTCTACCGCACTACCTTTCAATTAAATTTACCTGCTTCATCAAAGAAACTGAAACGAAGGGAAATACCAGTTTGTATTGTTCCTGGTGACGACACGTTGGCCTCCCAGTTTTCCACTAGAAGAGTTCATGTATCCTCCCCTCATCCCTTCGGTTAAGGTGACCCAGAGGAGACATCTGCCCTGCAGCTGCCAAACCTTAAAAGAAGCCCTGATAACGGGGTGGGGGGGTAGAGGGGGGTGCGTGTGATGTGTGAATTTCAGCATCGAGGAGAAACTACAAAGAAAGGAGAATGACCCTAGAAATGAGCTCGTGAGCCGGTCCAGGAGGAGTTAAAAAAAAAAAAAAGAAAAAAAAAGTCGATCCTGCGTGTGGCGCTAACGCACGAAGGGCAAAGCTAAATCGGGCTGCCGGCGCCGTTTAAGGGACCCGTAAGAAGCTGCTTTCATGTGGCGGTGACGCCCTGGCCACGTCTGCGCGGGACTAAAAAGCCGGGTGTTTTTTGTCGTCGCCATCGTCCTCTCTCTGACAAACGGAGATTATAAAAGCCGGTAGAAACATTTCACTGCGGCGGCAGGTTACTGCGCCGCATGCAAATGAGCCCGGTGCCTTTGGGTCGACACAAAAACTGATCTGAGAAAGGATTAAGGACGGTAAACAACACCACTTTCCGGCTTTTGATGATCGACGCGGTTCGTAGCTGCGGTGAAAAAAAGGTCACTCGGGCCGCCTGTCCGAGGAGGCGCTGAAACCCTCGCAGTGAGAAACGGTGTCAGCGTGAGTGTGTTCGCTGAGCGATGGAGGCCTGTCACTCTTCACAGCTCCACCAATCATCATCCAGAGATGGCGGGGAGGGGCGTATTCTTCCGGTGCTTTCAAGAACCGCACCGCACGCACACGCTTTGACACGTTGCGATGCGACACGCGCATGGGAGAGAGAACATGCGAGCCACTTTGATACGCCCGAAACACAGGAAGACGGAGAGAGCGACACACACGAGTGAAGACGGAGAGACGCAGAGAGAAAGAGGTGCGAAAGAGAGGTGTGAAAAGAAAAAAGAAAAAGAGAGAGAAACGGACTGCATGGAAAAAGACTGAAGAATCGATGTCACACAGAGAACTACTGAGTCAATAATACAGGTTTCTGGTAAACAGCAACATGGTGCCACCGGTCAGTGTGTGTGTGTGTGTGTGTGTGTGTGTGTGTGTGTGTGTGTGTGTGTGTGTGTGTGTGTGTGTGTGTGTGTGTGTGTGTGAGAGAGAGAGAGAGAGAGAGAGAGAGAGAGCCGGTAGCAGTATTTGTCCAGCAGCAGGAGTGATGAGAGGATGGAGTAGAACAGGAACTTCCTGCTGAGTGAACAGACATGCAATCGCTACGCTGCCCCTCCGACCAGGCCAAGACACACACACACACACACACACACACACACACACACACACACACACACACACACACACTTCTCTGTTCACCTCACCTCCAGGTCGGCTGAACTGAGCTCGAAAACATACCGAGTTATGACAAAGCGAGGACAAAATCAGATTTTAGGAGCCGCTCGGTTGTTTTCAGACATATTTTCATGAACTTTAACAAGGAGAAAAGAGACACCGAGAGGAGTCCGCATGCCGAGAGGCAGCTCGTACTGACGTCAGGAAGCCGACCAAACAGGTCCCTGTGAGCCTGAATGCAGATGCAGCTGTATAGTATTCAGGGCAGCTGTTGCGCCGCCGACTAATCTCAGGAATTCTCGACACGTACCTGAGCGTCTCTCTGCGTGCTTGATTTCTGGTCGGGCGACTCGACGAGGATGACCGTGGAATACCAAATTACGCAAGAGAGATTAAGCCAAACCGCAGGTGCTGCCTGGATGTTTACTCGGCAGATTTATGGTGCAGTTCAGCCGGGGGTGGAGCAGAACTTCATTTGTGGAAAATGACACCGAGGGGCTCGACTTTAAACCGCTCGATGTGTACTTTACTGCTTAAAACGGGACCGCGTTGCTAAGCGATGTTGTCTGAAGTCGGGCTTGATGGCTGGAGTCGCGTTAGCCGTGTGGTGAAATTAGATCAGTAACAAGGCTGATTTTTAGGTGCACGTGAGGCCGTACTATGAACTCCAGGGATGTCAGCAAGAATGAGATTGTATTACTCCAAAACACTGCGATTCCTACTTCACACAGACTCCTGTTTATGTAAGCAATCTTATTCTTCAGTGGTACACTTTTATTTCTGTGCCAGCGGTGATTCAGCAGTCTGCGCCTTCTTTCTCCAAAAAATGTTGGACAAGGCTTCTTGTAAAAGAGTCCAGAGCAGAAGGCTGTAATATGAACATAAGAAATGATTTCACCACGTCCCAAGCATCCAGGCAACCGAGCTCTTTTTCTGCAGTCGAAGACAGAAGTCCAACGGGAACATTTGAGGAGATCTTTTATGAGGAAATTGTGTGACGCAGAATTATTTAATCACGTTTGATAAGCAGGTTAATTGTTTGTTTTGAAAAGAAGAAAACGGGTGATGTCACTACGCACCACACCTCGAGGAAAAGAGCAAACTCGTCAGAGGGTGCAGAGTTCAGACGGACTGAAAACCTGCTCGTCACATGACTGTGGTGTAGCTGTCACTCGAGGAAGTTTTGCCAAGTCACATGGCCCGTGGAGCTGCAGGCCTTGAACTCAACGTGACCTCTCACTATCGACTGACTTGAGGACACCGAGTTGTACCCACATTTCTACATATTTAAACTCAATTTAAGAAGAAAGGCGTTTTTTTTGTTTTTTTAAAGGACAGAGAAAGGACGGCCCGGCTCCGGCCATTTCTTATGAGGACAGCAGGAATAATAAAGCTGACTGACGTCAAAGCTTTCCCTCCTCGTCCAAAGACGGGGTCGGGGCGGGCGGGCGGGCAGGAAGAAGGATGAACAGGCAAGCAGAGCATCAGAGAATGGAAAATTACCAGAGCTCCACAATCAGCTGGGCACCTTTGATCAGCCGGAGCCCAGGCACCAATTACTGTGGGATAATCGGCAGCCCTCAGAGGCCTGACGAGCAGCAGGGACTGTGGGCACAACGGGTCAGTGACCAGCAGGCAAAGGCCTGGTCAACACGCCTCACGGAGCCAAAAGCCTGATGGTGGCCCTCTCGCTGAAATGCTGGCATGAAGGCGGCCAAACGGACAAGCAGCACAGCGAGGCCATTGTTCCCCTCCTGCCAACTCAGCACAGTGGCTCTCCCTCACAGGCCGGACGTCCCTCTCTGCGGACCGCTCGCTGGCGGAGGAATGGTGCAACATCGGTGTGGAGTGTGTGTCAACCTGCGCTCGGGGTGGGGGTTGTGGGGGGGGGAAGGTGTTTCCACACACTTTCTGCCGTCTCCGCGATGACAACATACGCAAGAGCGAATGCGCAACGCGCGCACGCTGCTCAGACACCTGTCGCCGCGAGCCCGCAGGGAACAAAAAAAAAAAAAAAAAAAAAAAAAAAAGCTACAGCGCTCGAGGCAGCACACGGTGACGCAACGAACAGGAAACGCGTTCCTCGCCGCCCTCGTAAACCGATAACCCCTTCCTGCCCGAGAGAGGAAGGCCGGCCTACCTGTTCCGACTTCCTTCACGCTATCAGGGAGGAATGTGGACGGACAAAGCTCCTTTTCTTCCTCCTTTTCTGGCTGACCGAATGAGCACCGGTGAATCATGAACAAAAACGAAGCCTCCAACTCGAGTCAGAACACGATATCCTGCTCATTAATAATTGACATCTTTCTCGCGCCGGGGGAACGTTCCCTATCGATCGGGCCGGGCTACAGCGTCGGTCCTCCTTCCACTGTCAACAACACCGCGACCCTGCCAAACAAAAACTCCCTCGCTGCTGCAATAAGAAAATAACTCGATCGCGCCAACGAACGTGAGCGCGTCGTCGTTGTCGCCGATCCACTCGTACGGTAATCGAACGGGAAGATCTGCGGACTCAGGATCGGGCGGCGCCGCCGTTACACAAGAAGCCGTGGCGGTATAGAAGCAGACCCGTGCGGGCCAGAAGGAGCTTCTCTGGAAACCACAAGTCAGACGAAGGAGTCCGTTCTCAAAGCAGGAAGGTCTGAAAGCACAAGAGATGATACGCAGCAGGAAGAGAGTCTGTTCATGAGGTCGTAAACAAGACAACGCGAAGGAATGAGAACACTGTCGGCCTTTTATGCCGATTTAAAACGTGTTGGGTTTTTTTTGCTCTCCGCGTCGAAGCCGTACGTCATTTTATACCTTAATTCCTTATTTTTACAGTGTAATCACATTTTTTATTTTTTTTTATTTCTGTGAAACAAATCCAGCCAAGCCTCAGACATGCAGCGGTGTCGGAGGCCCTTTTTTTTTTTTTTTTTTTTTTTTTTTTTTTTAAATACTATCAATCATACAACAGCACTATTTTACATCACATTTATGACGTGTACACATGACAACAAGCTTTGGACAGTTACTAGTTTTCAATCAATGCTTTGAACACAATCCTGATGCCACAGAAAGAGCTGATGTTCAATATAAAACCGAATCGCTTCTAACCGTGTGACGTCACTGCACAAAAATGAGGATTTCTACGTCGACTTTTGCAAAACGTTTCATAGCACTCGCTGCGTGTGGTATTATGGGATTCACCAGAGAACCTACAATATGATATTATCACGATACTCAAATCACCATGCAATATCATCACGCTTTGAAACTTTTTCCGATCCATTTTCTTTTTCTACTGCAAATTATGTTCCCAAAGGAAAACTTCTAATAAAATAAGATGTGTAGTCTCACTTCAGTCATTGTTATTGCAGTAAAATGGGATTGAGACAGCAGGACTTGTGGGTTTGAAGAGAATTCATGTCAGATACAGAAAATAACTTTCAAATCCACACAATGACAACAACAAATACTGGAATAGCTAAACTTGCAAAATATGAAATTAATCATTAAATTGTGATGGACTTATGTCAATAAGTTTTAAAAGGCTTTGATGAATCTGAATCTTTTGATTCACATTTTTACATTTTGCAAGCAAAGAGTTTCTTCAGTGCTTCTTGACATGTGGATCCAACTCTGAACATTTTGTTGGGTCATGTTGTTCTAATCGCTGCATCATCCAGCCACCGCTGTGGTGGTTACCAGGAAACTGGTGCCACGGCAACGTCAATACACGTCCAGCATGACGACAGTAGGCGGGGCCGAGAGAAGCGACGGTGTACTACAGATGAAACAGAGCTATTCAGGGAGCAGCCTGCAGACCGTCACTGTGTGTCACCGTCCCCGTCCCCCATGCTATAGACAGGGAGTCACTGGACATAAACACAGACGCGTCACTTCATTTTCAGACAAGTAGCTATTACAGCGACCACACGCGCACTGAGCTCACAATAGCGCGTGCGCACACACACACAAGTAGGATGCACAGAGGTGGTTTAATGAAGCCAGTACTGAAACCTGATTTGATCTCACCCACGTTCAAATCTGGTATGTGGTGGTTACCAGGAAACCAGGGAACTGGTAACCACCCGTGTGCATCTTTATTTGTTTTTTGATCTCGAAAAAACACATTCGGAGGCGGTAGCCGTAATCTTTTGTCAGTGTGTAAAGGAAGCATCCTGGGCCACACCTCCTAATCAGCTGATGTCCTCAAAATCAGCAATAAAAATAAACGTTGACACGCCGCTTTAACATGTTTCTGTCATGGCAGGTTCGTTGGTTTTGCATGTTTATTTTTCCTCTACTTCAACAAGTTCTGGTACCTGAAGATCTCTGTCTGCTCTTCTTTCATTTTTGTTACCAGAAAAATGTCCTCTGTGATTGTGTGTAGCGCAGCTGAACTCTACAGACAACTGGAGAGATTTACCTGCAAACTCACGGCAATAAAGCAGCTGTTTGGCGATTTAAAATACAAGCAATATGTGACGCTTGTTTCACCAAAGCCTCCTCTGGGTTTATTTATTTTCTTTTAGTTTATTTTGTGCTACTTCCGACACACATCAAGCTGTGTGTATCCACAGCAGCAGAACTCAGCACACTGGAACAATTACATTGTTAACCGAACCAATTGGGCCCTGACGGTTCAGGTTGTGAATTACAAACTCACTGAACTGCATTCAGACATCTACAAACGTGACACACATCATACATTTCAGACAGAAGCAGCATTGAAATTATGTTACAGTGTTTCAGATGTTTCATTGTGTTAAATACCGGTTGCTTCAACTCCTCTCCTCTCGTTTCTTTTTCTGTTCTCATGCTTATTTACTTATATATTTACGGTTGCATGATAATGCCCGGTGTGACCTGGTTGTACTTAAAGCTGGCCACTTGTGATTGGATCACCCAGGAGGGATGTTAATGCCAGGCGTGCCCTCCCTCCACGTGTTGTCATGGTCAGGAAAACCCTGCACACGCCAACTCCTTGAATCTAAAACTGAGCCCACAACCAGCAGCAGGAAATACAATGAAATGTCTGGCAGCAATTAGAGCCGATTTAAAGAACCTGATTTATTTTTATACTTTACTCAGAGTCATTGTGACTTTGAGTCATTCCTATTGTTATGGTTGTATAAATGTCTTGGTGTGAAGTGAGGTTCACATGTCTGCAGCTCTGGCTAACTGGTAGCTGGTACAAAAGTTCCCACCCTGTGAGAAGCACCAGAGGTCAGTCCGTCCCGGGTCACTCATAATTAAAGCAGAGATCAGAGGGCTGAATAAAGCATGAGCTGTTCCAGCCCGGGAGGCTCAGGTATCACTCTGTGTAGGGGCCTTGGGAGACAAAAGGAGTTCCTGAACCCCATACCTTATCCAGGGAGGAGTGGTACAGACACAAACCTGAAAGGCAACTCCTTGCATACAGTGACGCAACCCTCACCCAAAGTGAGGAGCTCAATGCCTCTTGGACCTGATTAAGAGCTAAAGATATTGTTCCAAACGGGGACACTGAAAGAAGTGCGTTCAGAGCAGTGAAGCGCCGCTTGTCGGCCAACATTACTGTTGTTTTCCATTTTCATAAATGAGGCCAACGGGGCCAAATACTGCTGCAAATGACACGAATACTGCATTAATGGGGCGACTGACAGAAATGAGAGTTTAAACCGCAGCCTGTGCAATATCAAACAGTTTCCTTTAACATGTGGAAAGATTGACAATAAACTTGCTAAAAGCGGTTTGAGTGGAGATAAAGATGTTACAGGGGTGGTGCAACTATGATTGCAAGTGATCACTAACACTTTTGAAAGAAACAGGAAATCACAATCTGTATACGTTTGATCATGACTGCATAATAATGGCGTAACAGGGGAGAATTTCGTGGCGCTAACCTCCCACCATGCAGAGTGGCAAGAACAACACAACAAATACTATTACCCAGTTTTCTTATGAAACGAACGACCACTGTGAGTTGACAAACAAACACATCCAACGCACGGGCTCGAATCAACACTGCGGCTGCACAGAACCTATTTTAGGCTACTTATGCTGAAACGGGGTCAGCTGCACATTTGAGATCGCGGTTCTAAAACCTCCCCTCTGGTTGAATCCTCTCAGCGTGTCTCTGCTGGATCTGGTCCCAATCAGCTAAGAATACGGAGCCGCGTGGAGATCTGACAAGTGCAGACGGTGTTCCTTCACCGTAACGACGCAAATGCACCGAACGCCGCGCGGACCTCCACGTTAATGATGTTCACAGGAGAACTGGTCCTCTGCGGGTGCCGTTGGAATAATTCCTCCAGCTTCCCCTGGGTACCAACCATTTTACAGGTCATTTTCTCTGTGCTGTGCCACAGCATGACAGTTCACTTTGGTGCATTTTGTTCCTTTCGAGTCACAGTTTCCAATTAAGGCTGCAAGCACCATTTTTAGAGATCAGTATTTTGTCATTTTGTCCCCTGTCGTCCCGAGCTGTTAAACTCACGAGTGTCAAAACAAAATCCCACTTTAGTTTCTCGTGTTCATGATAGTATTCTCTACATCTTGGCGTCATAGTCCCCGACAGCCATGGCATCAAAAAGACATAAATTTGGATTGCGCTATAAATTAAAAAACACCTGTCATAACTTGAAAGAGAACCTGATTTTCTGGCGTCTCAGTGAGGCCGAGTTTACATATTCTTATTCTCACATTCCCACATGAGTCAGACTGAATCAGTAAACATCGGAGCATTTCATTCAATCACCCTGGCACCTTCAGTGAGCACTGATGTTGACAAAAAGCACGAGATATGGAGGACAGCATCAAACCCGATGCCAAGCGTGAGGACAAACGGGACAGGTGAGCGTTCACAGACAAATCACCCCGATCCCGACTGTTTGAAACAAAGAGGCATGTCTCCCGTTCTTGTCGTCTCTTATTGATTCAGTTAACACACCGATTTCACTATGAGCAACAAGAAATCTCAACTATCTCTCTGCTGTCAGGGGACGATTGCCTCGTCATTGTACGGCGAGTTTATCTACCTGCGTTGCATCATTACTCAGTATTCACATGCACAGCTCGCAGCCAGGAACAAGCCTCTCTCCTTAGAGAGCGGAGCGACATGCTGAGAAGTAACGCTGGTTTTCTCCCACAGAGTGAATCACAAAGCTTCGGACGGAGACTCGCTCTAGCATTCTCTTCCTCTCCAGAACAGCTGACAGACTTGCACAGTGGGTTTTGGTGGCAGGAAGCCAATCCTGCCTCCCTCATTCTGCGAGATGAGCGAATTTTCTCTCTTTGTACGGGAGAGACTTCAAATTCCTTTCCAAGAGACTTCATTTCAAATGGTCGGAAAGTCCCCGGACTATGGTCATAAATACTGTGCTGCATTAGAGATAAGAAAAACAAAAGCTGACACTATTTGATCATCAAGTGATCATTAAAAACTGCTTTAAATTTTTTTTTAATTGCTTACTTTCGGCAGAATATAACAAGCAATATGGGGCGACATATTTTAACTATTTTCTAGCATCAACTTGGATTCAAAAACCCACAAACAGCTTGTAAAACATTGGTGTTTTACAAGCCATCATTGACATTATTCAAGTCACAAACCTCTTCATCAATCCATCAACAACACAGTGATGACTGACGGCTAATGGAGTTACCATCCAATAAAAAGGATGCTCCTGCCGGGTGTCCATCACACCATCTCAAAAGTCTGGAGGTGTAACATGACCACTGATGTTTATCAGGCTGACCAGAATGGAAATCTCTCGCTCTTGTGGTTGCTCCCCAAGTAAACAAGCAAACAAGCTGAAGGCCCCGGCAAAAGATCTCATTACCACACGAGAGAATCTGGGGCACATTATCACACTTCACAAATATTCACATGCTGTGAGTCACAGTGGATGTCGTCAGGAAAATCAACCTGTCTGGCTTAGGGTGCAATTTTTTTTTTAAGCATATGTTTCGATTTTACGGGGACACATCTGTTATAAACTGTTATGAACTAAAATGAGTACACTCCCCATAGTTTTGTAAATATATTACACAAGCGGGTGACAGATTGTGTGCCAAGTGATTCCATGATTTTAGTCCTAGTACGTTTCGTTATTTTGCTGAGTAATGTTCATCTCTAAGTTATTCTGGTAACTTGAGTATCGTTAGCTACTCAACTAACGTTAGCTTTATCGAGCTACCTTTCAGCTCCCTCGACAGGGCAGAGCTTTAGAAATGGCATACAGCCTCGTAGCTAACATTTTGCTCCTTCTGTTACCTGGTCGGGTTAGCAAGCGAGCTAAATGCCATGTAATTGTGGGCTAACATAGCTGCGTGTGCCGCATCCGTAAAAACACACACACACACACACACACACACACACACACACACACACACACACACACACACACACACACACACACAAGCTAGTGCTGCTTAGCTCGGCGAGCTAACAAGCGTTTACCTGCCGTGCTAACCAAAAACACACACTGCGCACTTACCTGTGATCACCGCTGCGACCCAGAAGAAGCCCCCGTGAGCTCCGTCACCTGTGTATCACGAACCGTGCCGTGGCAGCAAAAAAAAAAAAAAAATAATTCAAATTCCACAGAAAGTGTCGGGAGAGACGCCCGCAGTCCAATCGCTTCAGCCACCGCCGCTGAATGGCTGCTACTCGGAGACTCAACCAAACTTCCTCCTTAGCAACGGACCGCCTCCGCGCGACCTCATTGGCCGGCGTGCGCAGATTGGAGGTGATCGATAGTCGATAACGCGACCTGGATCAGATTGGAGCTTCACTGCGTTTCTTCCAGTTATCACTGCAAAGGAGGAAGCAGCTAATAGACTGCACTCCTTACTATTTGAGTAAATCAAACTGAATTCAACTGACTCTTCATTGAGATATATTTATAAACACAGGGAATTTAATTACAACACAGCAATAATCAGGAGACACATGCAAACAGATTATTCCTTTAATTCAAATATGGGAAAACGGCTCTTGTAGCTCCTTGCACCTTGGAAAGAAAGTATGCAATTGCATGCAACAGAAGTGGTAGAAGTATTCAGAGCCTTTACTTAAGTATGCAGCAAAGTAAAAAAAAATACTCAATTATAAATAAAAATCCTGCATAAAAACGCTAGCACTTGCTTTTAGCAGCAAAATACAGTAAAGTGAGAGTCCTGAATGGTCCCTCTCACTGATATATTAAATATGACATAATTCGATTATGAATAGGGAAGCATCAGAGTGCATGTTTACCGCTGCAGATGCTGGTTTGAACTATTTTATATCCAGTTTATATATCAAATCACAGACAGCAGATAAATGTGTGGGGTTGTCAGATGAGGAAAGGGAAAAAAAACAAAGTTGGCATCCACAAATCGGTTTCTCTAATCTTTGATTTTTTTTTTTTTGTTGCAGATATTTAGATCATTTATTGAAATAAAACCATGTGAGAAGTTAAGAAGGTAAAATCAATGTTTGGTGGCGGTGTGACCCAACTGCACTGCTTTTTGTAAGACATGAAAAGGGTTGGAAACATTATAATATTCACTGTCTAGATGATATGCAAATATAGCCCTCAGTAAGTGAGGTCACTCTTTAAACCACATACTAACACAACAGTGACGGTGCCCTTCCCATGTACAAAAGTGATCTCAAAAGTAATCTTATAGTGTTTAAAGTGCCTTGTACTCTTTTTTTTCCAGGCTTCTGCCGTGTTCTCCTTCACCCATCCACCCCTGATGATGAAACCTTGGCCCCAGTAAAAGGCCAGAAGTTTATTAGCATTAAGTTGCATTCCTCGCATATCTTTGACAGCCCACTGAGCCGCAGTGCAGCGTTTTGTGGCCTCAGAGGTTACAAAACCAACAAAGAAAAAAGAAAGAAAAAAAAAAGTTGTCAAGCCTGTTATGTGGATGATTGTCATGTAAATGTTTTACTCTACACAATGCACCAATGATGAATCTCTCTCTGTAAAACACTCATATTATCTATCTCTTTGCAGTTCACTTTTTATGCTTAATTATCTTAAACTCCATCTTCTTTACGACCCTTTCTTTTTTTTTAACAACAAGCCTCCATCCATCAACTTGTCAAGGTCAGAGTCATGAAATGTTGCTGGTGAACCTCACTCATCTGTTAGAATGTTCTGCCCCCTTGTGGTTGCTATTTGTAGGTTCAGGACTGAAGCCCTTGCACGTGTGAATGCACCCACAGGTGTTTTCACATATTGCGCTGCATTACACCTCTCTTCAGGACTGTGTGGTAATTTTTTAAATCTCCTCTGCCCTAATTTTGTTACATTATATTCCTCATTTAAAATCTGCTGTCATATTTGAACTTGTCAAATAAAGTAAACACATCTTTATCGAGCTGTCTGTTAAAGTTTTATGTTTGTGGTGAATTAAAAAGAACATCGCAAGAACTTCCCACCGTAAATATTTAGCAAAATTAAGTTGTTATGCTAAAAGCTGCTTTATAGTCTACATACTATGGCAGATTAATATATCCATGACACTCCTGTTGGAGCTGTAGATTTCCACCTTTGTCCTTTTTATTTTGGTCTTTTGTGCATCATCCAACTTTAACCTGAACATAGGACCAGGGGACCATAGGACCAAGGGACCATAGGACCAAGGGACCATAGGACCAAAGAAACAAAGGACCAAGGAAACATATGACCAAGGAAACATAAGCCCTAGGAAACATAGGACCAATGGGCCATTGGACCAAGGAAACATAGGACCAAGGAAACATAGGACCAAGGGACCATAGGACCAAGGGACCATAGGACCAAAGAAACAAAGGACCAAGGAAACATATGACCAAGGAAACATAAGCCCTAGGAAACATAGGACCAATGGGCCACTGGACCAAGGAAACATAGGACCAAGGAAACATAGGACTAAGGGACCATAAGACCAAGGAAACAAAGGATCAAGGGAACATAGGACCAAGGGACCATAGGACCAAGGCAACAAAGGATCAAGGAAAGATAGGACCAAGGAAAGATAGGATTAAGGCAACATAGGACCAAGGAAACGTAGGCAACATAATAATAACTCAAATTAAGGTCAAACAAGATTATTAATAATTAAATCATATGTTATTGGTAATTGAAATAAACTGCATTGTATTCCAAGGGTGATTCTTATATTCTGATGCTCAGATGATTTGGTGTTTTAGAAAGATACTCGTCTTTGCAACAGTCCCAAACAGTGCAATATTTCCTTTTATTTTACAAATAACCGTCACAGTGATGTATTTGTTACCACATTTTAATTTTCAAACAACATATAGAGTACTTTTCACATAAAACAAGCCATTACCTGCTTCAAATATTTACAGGAAACTTTGTAGAGACAGAAAAAAAACAAAAAAACATTCTTTGGGTCCGACCATGCAAAACAATAAATAATGTTCCTGACGGTGCTTTGCATGGTGCGATCAAGACTGCTATTGAGCAATAAAAAAAAAAAGGTTTTAGTTGGCTATACATGAAGATGCTCTGAGCAAAAGCTGTGGCTTTGACTTGGAGTCGGAGCAGCTCAACACGTTTGCTACAGTACAGTATGCACTCTTTCTTTTTGATTCCAATTTGAAGTGGACCAGGTTAGATGTAGAAAATTTAAAAGTGAGATGTGCAACAGTTGTCAGTGAAAAGCTTAGATTATGTAGAAGAGCTGCAGCATCCCAGAAGGACAAAGCACTGTACACAGAAAACCTCAGAAGTTTCACTCAACAAGGCCTTAGAAATGTTTTCAGCAACGCTCTCGTCACCAAGACACATCGAGTAGGAGCTTGAAGTTGACATCACAAAAGTACAGTCCTCACTCCTTTTCATCCCTCAGCAAGGCGACAGACAGTGTGCAGACGAGATCCCCCTCCCACCCGAGTCTTTCTGCAGGCAGGGTCCAGAATATGCTCCTCCTCCTCCTCCTCCTCTTCCTCCTCTTCCCGTCCACCACCTGCTCAGGTGATGACCTGAGGCTCCCAGGACTGGCTGGCCACCTGGGGGCGACACTGCATGATGACTGGAGGTCCCGTCGGTGTCTGGCTATCCAGGCAGAGACCGCTGACCATGTGCTGCAGAGCTGTGCCTTTTGGCTTCCACTTCTGAAAAATATAAAAAAAATAAAATCATCTCTGTCAGTTAGCATCATGGCGTCACAGTCTCTGGTTTGTATTATTCCCTGCTCATAAATGATGTGCAGCAGCAGTAGGTTGCTGTTTGGACAGAATAATGGACTGAGCCATACACGGATTACTGTAATCATATGAATGACTGACTTGCTGCACTCAAGACTGGAAAACAGTGCGTACAGCCAGCTGCACAGTGTGGCAGCCTGCCATCCCACCACAGAAGAAACAGTCTGTTTATCTGAGAGGATGTCCTGTGTGGGAGCCATTTTGATTTTATTTACGTTCACACCTCCTGAGTGTTGCACTCGAAGACGCTGCAGGTGTTGATGCTGATTCGTGAGGAGTTATTTTTCTCAAATATTCTATAAATCGGCATTACTGTGATTTTCACAACAGCAGCTACTCAGTGGATTTTCTAGAGCAGCAAATAGTCACAATTAAAGTTACTGCATTCGGCCGATGTAGAAGGTAACTCAGTTTTTTTTACTAATGCATCGTAGAGTAAACGTCCTCCAGTACAGTGAAGCACAAACGTAAGATAATTGTGCTTGGTATTGTAAATCTTTGCTACTTTTGCTGCAATCAAATGTGGTTGTATTTAGTGTACAAGTGTGAATGGCGCCCTCTTGTGGTATTCACCACGTTGGAACTAAGCGTTCTGCAAGTCTTGAGTTCACGAGCTGTGATGTGCTTGCTGACATTTACAGAAAAGGTCAGAGGTCATGGAAGTTAACTTTTCTTTGGAGGCTGAGCTAATATATTCTAATTTTAGTCACGTAGAGTTTATCTTCATAACTTAGATAATAGCCTACGTCTGAGGAAAATGTTGATCTTCCCAAGGGCCTCATCTTTTCCCTCTGTGACTTTTGTATATCCTGCATTACGTTACCTCCCCTGTTAGCTTGCTTAATTGTTAGGGTGGCTTCTAAATGATTTCCGTGTTGCCGTTGCACATGACTTCCCATGTTTCTAACCACGAGCTCACGAGTTCCATTTGAACGCAACACGTATACGCCAGGGAGGGAAGGACAACGAGGGCCAGATGAAACTAATCGGGGCGGGGCAAACTGTCCCACAAAGGGTAGGAAGTATTTATATATTTACTTCACTCCATTCCAGAAGAAAATGTTGCACTTTTTTTCCCATTTGCATGAATTATTTCACTTACAACTAAAGATTTTAGACACAAAAATGTAATATGACTTAAATTAAACTGCCCAACACTATATAAAAACGTAGCTGCAAGCAGCGTCGAACTGCATGTCTGTTGGGGGAATTAGCAGAATGGCTCAGCATTTGCATTAATTTTAGTTTTTAGATGTAACATCCCACGGTAGACATGATGTATCGTGCATTTTTCTATCACTTCCTGTGTCGACTATGTGACACGGTGTGTAGCATCACCACGGTCTTGACAGCAAAAGCAAAAACGAAAACATTCTTAGTTTCAGGTAATTAAACTCTAATAAGACCCTATTTCATCCAATCGATCTGATAAACCATTAACAACATACACAAGTACATTTTAATTGAGGCTCATTACAGCAATGACCATATTAGTAAAATACTCTAATTTTAAATCAAAGCTGGAAAAGTTGGTTTTAAAAAGTCGGTTGTATTTCTTTTTTACAGTTGTACTTTCTCCATAATTGTTTATTTATGGTTATCATTAAATCAGCTGAGTGCCACTACTTCAACCTTCCCACAAATCCATCACAGGACACTGATGGAGAGGATTCAGACATTTAAATTAATCAAAAGGAGCCTGATTTACTGCAGTTTGACTTTTACATAAAGTTTGACAAGAAGAAACCCGAAACCGAAAAGCAAAGCGACCGAGAAAGTGCACCATCTTAACAAACAGGCTGCCTACAAATCAGCAGGAGGAAGTCGTTTCCGGGTCGGCTCAACGATTAAGTGATCAGAGCTGAACTGAGAGCACAAGAGCGGGTTTCCGGAATCATATGGGAGCTTATGAAAGTTAAGAGGTGAAAGGGGGTTAATCTCCGGAATCCGGAAAGAGTGCATCTGTGCACGCATGTGTGTAAATAAGCAACACGGAGAAGGAGGAAATGGTACAACTTAGTTTCCATGACTGATACTGGTTTTAAAGGTGACACAGACACCATTATATTTGTAATAAACTATTTTTACGAAATTTTTCTGTGGACTAAAATGTGGCTAATTCATGGCAGAGAATTTCCAAGTATCTGATTACATTACATTACAAACGACATTAAGACCAGCATTTGGACACGATATCTCCAGAAAAGCACAAACTGAACGGATTGACTTATAAACTGATACTTAAAAAGTATTCATATTGCATTTTTTTCAAGATCTATTTTTGGCTTTTTTGGATAGAAACAGTGAGAGAAATATGGGCAAAGAGGACAGGAATGAGAAGGAGCAGAGTTCCAACTGGGATTTGAACCTGGGTGTCTCTGCTAGTTCCATTGTGATATGTGCCCTTATCACTCAGCTATCGGGCTGCCCACTAGCAGCAACCATCAGTGATGTCACCCGTTGATTTGTGAACGTTATGAAGCCTCCATTTCAGATTTTGCCCGTCACCGTCTTGCTAGTTCGGAGCGGTTTGGAGCAGGAAGTGACCATATTTGGACGAGCTGGGGGAGGAGTGAGCGGTGGATCTGACTGATCTGATTGGAAACCTGACGATACTACGTTCCGCCCACCGATAGCTGTAACCTGACTGTGCCAACCTCTAGTGGCACTCAGTGGTATTTCAGCTTAAGGCCTCATTTTTCAGACCTAGAAGCTACGAACACTTTTATATACAGTCTGTGTTCCCATTACAAACTGACATTTCTGCCATCTGTATCTGTGTCTCTTTTAGAGAAATAAAACTACAAAGTCAAAGATAAAAGTATTTATTTTTCCTTTCTTGGGGATTAAAACACTCGGCTCAAAGAGGCCAAACGTCTCCCGCAGCAGTGCCGGGTTACTTGTTGATGGGCCAGCTCCCAAAGAGCTCTCAGAGGATGAAGATGGGCCGGCTGAGAGATGAGAGAAAGGCCTGGCAACAGTCCTGCACTCTCATACATATGGTTCCAGTTAAAAACTCCCCACGTTCTGTGTCATAAATAAACCGTGCGGCCGACTCAGGTCCACTGGGGACGCGAACGTTCACAACAGGGAGAGCACGGAGGGAACAGGGTGGGGTCTGGAGTTGTGGGTGCGCTTGTTCTACTGCAGGTATAAAGTCAGCTGCTCCTCTTTGTAAGGACACTCAGCCTCCCGGCATCATCATCATCGTCAGCAGGGAGGCTGCTGAGCATCTGTCCTGGAAACCATCACGTAACTCCGAATCTTTTATGTCTGAGTTCAGCTCTCTGAGTGACACATCAAGGAGACGCCAGCAGTTTGATGCCAGAATGAAACAAGCGCTTGGAAAACCCAACTGTTAGCTGTGACTGATAGTGTTAGATTAAAGCTTCTTTTGTTAACCCTCCCTTCACACAGAGAACTTCACAGAACGACTGCTTCGTGGAGCAAATGAAACAAGAGGTTTTATGTCTTTTTTATAGATATTAAATGTGTTGAAAACCAAAGTACAGACAGCAGAGTTCAATGTAAATACCATAAAAAAGAATAATCTTTTCGGTGACAAAATGTCTCTTAAAAAAAGCATTTTAAAAGGCTGACACTTTTCCAGTCTCACCTGTCTGGGCTCTTTTGTGTTGCAGGACTCCATCTTGACCTTTGACCCCCCTGTGAAGGCAGAAATGGCCAGGCAGAGGTCCTGCTGCCGGATCAGCGGCTCTATGAGCTCCCATCTCTGCAGAACAAAAGTTGTTTTTTTTCACTTTTTTAAAAGCTTGAAGCGGATGTTGCAACTGTTCACGTGACATTTAACCTCGTTGGAGAGGGAATTTGTACTTTTATAAATTAGAAACAGAAACGTTTCTGTCCAGCTGGAAGTCTATGGTTGAAATTCCTGAACTCTGAGGAGTTTCTCGTTGGCTTAAATCCCATTTCTGCATCACGTATCTCGTATCGTTTGTACTATTTTACTGGCTTTATCTGAACAAAAGCTTCCAGCCTACAAATACGAACACGGAACAATAACTGGGATGTTCAGGGGAGTTTATGTCACGTTTAATGCATCTGTAAAAATTTTGACGATGTGCAGTGTTTTGAATTAGGATTTGGCATTTACTCTCTCGTGATAATTGATAACACGCTCTGTAACCTAGCAACAGAGAAATGTTTTAATGAGGCAGCACTGACTGAGAGGACAGAAGGATCTTAAAGATTAAAAACGTTCTTCATATATTAGTAATATGTTTATTTAAATATCATTTAAATGTCAAAATGCATTAAACACTTTGACATAACCAATATTTTTGCCCTCTGTAAACCCAGACAGCACATTGACTGTTATATATACTCATAAAAATTGAGCATTATTTTTTAAGATTATAATTTAATTTATTATGGCAATCTACACAATATAGGTTTTGCAAGGGAGACCTGAGTGCAGCAGAAGAAATCAATCATATATACGAATCAGAAAGATGAAAACCACAGGTTTGAATTAATTTAATCTGCCAAGTTTGAAGTCTTTTGCAATAATTTCCAGCTATATGTTGCTGGAAGGCCACTTGTCCACATTCGGGATTTATTTCTAGGAGTCTGTTCTGGATATGGTCAGTTAAACAGTAGCTTCAAATTTTAAGAAGAGGTGTAAAACACAGAGGCAGCTTTATTAGGATCCATTTGTGACCAGAACTGACAGCCCTTCACAGTTATTGTATTTTCTGTATTACTGACCCTGAATCACCTCCTAGTGGCCGAGCACTGACCTGCGACTGCGGCCTGTTGGCTCCGATGCCCCTGCACTCTGCCAGGCCGAGGCCGTCGGTCCCACGGGTCTCCAGACACAGTCCGCCTTGTTTCAGCACACTGGACACCGCTTCCTGCTCGGGGACCCTGAGGGACCCGAAGGCAGAGCGGAGCAGTTAAGAGGTCCGATTACAACAATAAAGAACAGATGGACTGAGATTCACGACGGAGTGATGCAGCTTATTACAACGTGTTCTCGTAAAGATATATAGTTACAATCTGAGGGAGCCTGGTTATCTGGAGCAGCTGCGGAGGCCTGAGAAACAACACGCAGAGGTTCCCATTGAAATCAGTTAATTTTAGATCTCTGGTTCTGAACTCGGGGGTCACGACATCCCGAGGGGATCGCAGGATTACTGATATGCTCGGAAAAAAAGGCTCGATTTATTATTACTCAAGATTTTTTTTTTACTAAATGTGTCTCTCTTTTTTTTTTTTTTTTTTAAATGAAATGAAGGTTGAATGTTATTTTTGCTCCATTTAAGCCTCTTAGCCTCCAATAATCTCCCAAAATAAACAAATAGGAAGAAATCTTTGCAAGTATTTTCCATTTGTTAGTTTTTAACGATGTTTGGATTTTATCTCCTTTTTGTGTCAGCTCAAAAAAATGTTGAGAGGTCCACCACACCACAAAGATAAGCTGTATTCATCACCTCCGATCATAAACTTGTTCTTCTTTTTATTAACTCTACAAGGCTGTTTTCTAATTCGTCTGCAGGAGTAAAGTTTCTTCGTTGTAAATGTGAGTTTAAGACATGTATATACATAAAATCATTTAGCAACATTACAGGTCGTTTTTAAACCAATAATGGTCAAATAAATCCAGCGAACACAAACTCAACATTTCATCCTTTAAAAATGTAAATTTTTCTATTCAGGAAAAGGGAGGAATCTTTTATGGAGCGCAGCATTTGAACTTTTTTGTTTTTTATTTTATATGTCTTTGTCAGACATTAAAACTGAATGTGCTTCGTTTGAACCTCGTACCTCAGCTCAGGATAAACATTCTCCATGTACCATCGGAAAGGTTTGCAGTTCAACTTCCGCCGCAGAGTCAGACGGTCTGCGATGCTGCGAGGAAAACACAAGGATGGAGAGACATCGAGTGAAGAAGAGGAGGAGAGAGGGAAAGGAGGAAGAGAAAGATTACAGACGGACAAAAATTAAAACTACCGGAGATCTTCCTCATTGTGTTAAATCAGTAATAACATTTTATGGTGACACCACACAGGGTTTGTTTTTGCAGCAATGTGCACAGTAATGAGTTCTTCCTTGTGTTTCTCTGCTAACTCAAAAATAGCTGAAGTCCAACTGAAAATGATCTGTCAACACTTTTGAAACTTGGTTTATCAGCTAAGTAAATAAAAAACAAACAAACTAAAAAAACATGCCAACTTCTCTCCGGCTACAGCTTGTCACATGTCAGGGTTTGCTGCTTCAAATAAATATGTTTCCGAGATAAAAGGAATATAAATGTGCCATCTTGGGCTTTGGGACATTATTGACTTTTCTTAAGACGATCTATAATGAAAATAAGTGCTACTTTCCGTCCTCGATACATAGGAGTGGCAGGACACTGTGCTGCTCTCTGTTCATTCACAACAGGAATGAACATTTAGATCAAAGACACAGCTTTCCTCACTGAAATAATATGTACATAAAACACAAGTAACATAAAAACAGAGAGGAGACTGAATATTGAAGCTCTAACTTGTATTAAAACAGAACCAGACCGGTTTGGTTCTGTTTGGATCCGTGAGAGACGGGAGGAGGACTGTACAATGGACGAACCTGCCAAAGGCCTTCCCCTGAGCTGACGGCCTGGCGGAGTAGTAGTACTGCTTGTACTCATCCATCCACACTTCAGCTGCCCGCCGGGTGTTCCTGCGTAGACACAACACCTGCTCAGACGCAGTAATCACAGCGCTGCCCGCATTCCTGCAGACGACCTCTAATAATGAGCGGTGTGACACAGAGGAGCCTTCAGACTGTGACATCGTCATCAGCAGCTGGAGCGGACATGTTAGGAGCACGTGCAACAAGTGGAGCAGAGTCCAAAAATCTGACAGATTCAGTAACGTTCAGACGAGATTAGACTCAGGGTTCCCACTCCGAGTCAAATGTCAAATCTTATTGACTACTACTGACTAAACAGCTGAAATTCTAGAAATGCAGATCTACAGTAGAGTTAGAATATTTACATTCAGCTTTTCTGTCGTCTTTTTGCATCATCCAGACTTTGAAGTCTTCATTTTGTAGCCAAAGCTCTTGAAATTTACATTTTCCTTCATGTTTGCCAAGAAAAGGCTTCTTTTTACTGAAGTGTTTGCAAGTTGTTGACAAACAGAAAGGGGATAAAACTACTCAGGGAATACAGGAAACTCTGAAAAGCCACATGGAAAATATTATATTTTGATAAATGGCAACTAAAATTTAAACATGCAAACAAAATTCCCCCAAAAATGATCAAATCCTCCGACTTTTCATGTCTGGAAAAGAGCTTTTTAAAAATTCCTGATATTCCCTGACCTGTGGGAACCCTGTATACAAAACTACATCAATCTGAGTTCATATGTATGTATATAAATCTTGTCCAACTTTTTTTGCCGTAGTTTTATTTTGATGATAAAAAACTAAATAAAGTAAAACTACAGATAATCCTTTCTGCAGCACCAAAAAGCTGCAACACACCGAATTTATGCACTGCTGCAAAAAAAGGTGATGACAGACAAAAAAAGTGTCGCCGCCGGCACAAATTACATCAAGTATTTATGTTATTATTACATTTTTGTGTCTGAATTATGTTGTTTTCTTGCAGGCTAGTGGGAAAAGAGTTGGAAACCTCTGTTTTAGTCCAAACAAAGAAATTTGCAGCGATGCAAGTGGATCGAGAATCCATCTCTCGCTGCAACTGGGGTCAAAGTGTGTGAAAAGTTTTCCTGTTGAAGCTCTTAACTTCACACCAAGCTGTCCTCAACATTTAAAATTTGCAGGCTGAATGCAGCTTCGACCTTTTTGTGTCTCTGTGTAAAAACCATGTGCAGCAGGCAGGCCCCGCCCACTCACTTGATGTAGGTGAGAGCGTTGCCCTCTGGGAAGTCGTACGGGTGGCGCTTCCTGAACACGTGACCGACACGGCTGCAGGGGAGAATCTCCAGACTTCCTCCGCACATCCACACTCGGAAAGAAAGCTCTGCAGGAGGACCGAGGAGGAGAAAGAGGAGGAGGAGGAGGTGGAGGAGGAGGACAGAGATGAAGGCCCGTCACTGTCTGTTTATCATCCATCAACATCAGCCTGGCCGTGTTCACCTGCTACATTTCCATCCAGTAGATGGCTGTAAACTGTAGTTCAGCAGTATGAAAGCTGCTGGAGTGGATAATTTAACGCTGCGCTGCATTTACAGATTCCAAGGACACATTTGGCATTTGGGAGCGCCGGCTGTTGGAGCGCTGCAGCATCCCAAAGAGCCACGCAGGAAATTACAGAGTACATTAAAATGTCCAGTTTGGTCACTTAAATTTGAATATTTCATCTGTAACAGCTGCTTATTTTCCAAATATGCACTTATGTGCAAATTGTTTTCTCATTACTGAATAAATATAATTTACGTAAATGGATGATTTTGGTTAAAAAACTTGTCAACACAATTTAAAATGAATAGTCAAATACACTAATGTAGTGAATTGAGGTCAAACCAAGCGGCAACCAGCAGTGACGTCACTTGTTGGTTTGTGGCCGTTTTGAATCCTCGAGTTCAGATTCTGTCCGTCAACATCTTGCTAGTTCGGAGCGGTTTGGAGCAGGAAGTGACCATATTTGGACGAGCGAGCGTTGGATGTGACTGATCTGATTGGACACCTGACGATACTACGTCCCACCCACCGATAGCTGTAACCTGACTGCACCACAGGCCTGTCAATCAAACAGACACACCCCCAAAAACTTATTTTTGAAGCTTATTTTCTAATTAATGATGGATTATTTTCAGATGGACCTCCAGAAAAATAATAAGAAGGAGCGATTTCATCTAACAACACCGAGATAACTGGTGGAAAACATTTACTGACTTTATATTTGATGAGAGAAGTTGAATGGGAGTCTATGGAGCCGTAGGCTTTTTGGAGCCAACCTCTAGTGGCACTCGGTGGTATTGCAGCTTAAGGCACTTCTGCATCGGCTTCATTTTTCAGACCGGGAAACTAGTTTATTTTCTGTGTGCAATCTCTGGTCCTCCTTCTTCCCTGCTTGTAGCCACCATTACATAATTTCTAATGTCAAAAATTAACATCAAACTATTTTAGAAAATGCATAAATGAAACCATACTTATTGCATCTTTAAGATTTAGAAAAATAAGGAATATGTTCCAGTCAGTGTCTTTGCCAGCAGCCAGAGTAAAACTTTTTAGAGTGGGACGTCTGTAGAGGATAATGTGATGATAAAAAGTCATGATTGTGACTGGAGTAGAAATCAGCAGTGAGCTCACCGAAGTTCTCCCCCCCCCAGATGTCCATGTGGGTGTCGTACTGGCCCAAGTGGTTGAACCAGCTCTTGTCCATGACGAAGATCCCACCGGCGATGACGGGAGTCCTGCACAGCGGGAAGGAAACGTTATGTCCAGCATCATTGAGTCTCAATCCAGCTTAATGAACTACAAGTTTTAGTTTTGTTCTACTGCACCAAACCAAATGTTTGTTTATGCGAGATCTTCGGGTCAAGAGCACTGCAGACGCACCTGATTGGCTGCGTCGGGTCGCTTCTCGCCATTTTCTGCTCAATGGGAATCTGCTCCCATTTAAAATGGAGACTCCAGTCAAATCCTGATAACAAAAAAAAGAGCACGAGTGTGAAAATCCTGCAGGTATTTTTACAACCACAAGTCGAGGCATTGGTCCAGAAGACAGACACGAGGATCCTGCTGATTTAGGATGAACAGACCTGTGTTTTCAATTTCTAACGTGAGAAAAGTCATGATGTCATAACAAAAGTTTGTGAAACAGGAGTTTTTCTCTATATATGTATGTGTGTGTGTGTGTGTGTGTGTGTGTGTGTGTTGCCCTCTGACCTCCTCTCAGGTCGGCAGATGCAGCCAAGTAGGCGAAGTTGTCCAGGCTGATGACATCGATGATGGGACTGACCACTCGCGTGTGATCCTGCGTGGGAGGAGAGCAGAAATACACGCTATTGTTATCACATCATTGTGATTGACATCATTGAACACTTTATTTTTCATGCCAACACAGAGCTGGTCTGAGTGCAGATCCAAGCGTATTTTCTGTGCTCTCGTCCCTCTCATTTCCTGTCACTCCGCTGTCAGGATAAAAACCCAAAAAAGTAGCGTTGTGTGGTAAAATAAATCAATGTATCACGACAGTTTAATATCAGACCACTTTCGAGGGGTGATAAAAAACAACAACTCCCTGGTGGAACAGTGAGCTGCACCAAAATATGTCCTTTTTTGAATTTTGTGGTGTAAATTTGCAATATTTCTGTTTTAAACAAACAAAAAAAAGGGAATAATAATAATAATAATAATGAAAAAAAAGGTACAGAGAACATGAGCTGAGTGTGCTAAACTTTAGTTTATTAGCTTAGTGTAGATAACAGTCTGACAGAGGAACCCTAAACCGTTGAACCCAAAAGCAAACACACCACACAGAGCTGCTGATTGTCGACAGTGTTTTCTGCATCTATTTGCCAATGAGGCGTCTGTGTGCGGTCCAACAGCTTAATGTCGGGACAGTCCTGGTAAATGTTTCCAATCAGAGACTCAACCCGCAGTAAACCTCAATGCACCATACGAACTGCAGCACTGAGCAATTTGGAAAGTGATGCGCTCAACAGACATTTATTGGTCTTTTAATGAGCCTCTGTGATTTGGTAATATATGGAGAGGCAGCGCTTCCAAAACGGATGTCACTGATTATCTTTTGTTCCCTCTTGTGTCTGAATTTATTAGAGTCAGAGTGCATCTCATATCTGGATGGTTTTAAACTGAAGCATATACGGTGTTAAAGAGAATATATCTGAACTGATTCATGTGCTTTGTGTTCACAGAATTTCTATTTCCTCTAAGGTCTCTGTTCCTTTGCGTCATCAGTCTTTAATGTGAGACATGCAAATGTCAACCTAAAAAACCCAATCACTGACAAAAACAAAACACTGTTTCTGCAGGAGAAATGTTGCTTCGTTAAAATGCTGATTGTTTCTGGTGTTATACAAATAGTAAAATGTGAAGGACCTGCAGGTCTATAGGATGATTAACAGGATGAGAAGAGAAACATATTTCTGCAGCACAGAGTTATGTTCATTTTTCCCAACTTTCCTTTAATCTTTAAAATGACTGATGATCTAACAAAACACTGGTTGATCTGGTGACTTCAGACATGTGAGGAACTTGTTAACAGGTGAAACCTTTAAGGCATATTTGAATACTAGAATTGTTTGCATATCATGTTGATCTCAGGCGAGCAGGATGGTCTTATAACAAGTTGGGCCACTTAACAAAAAAACCCTGAAAGTCATGGACAAGAAGTCACGTCAGAATTGTGATTAACTCGTACAATATAAAAAGTTTGACAACTTCATTGTGTGTATTAGACGTCTGCTGAGGAGCTTTGACAAAATGAGTTGAACTTCACGGTCTGCTTTCAGAGGAGATTGTAGCTTCTCTTAAAAAAAAAAAAAGAAAAAAAGTCAGCTTTTTCTTTTAAAGCCGTTAATAAATGGAACAATTTATTCATGTCAGTCTAAAAACCCGCACAGATTTCCACATCTTCTCCTGTGAAGTTAAAAAACACATCAGCTTTAATTTTACATTTGACAACTTGTTTTTATAACTGCATATATGGTATGAAATATTTTGATGTCATTTTATTGCTGTGGAGTGTCTTTGTTTTTTGGGTGTGTCTCTGCATACAAAACCTCTTTCCTCTTTCTGAGATGAATGTGTTTTGTACATGGTTAATAAACTAAACTAATAAGTGACAACGATAAATCCTTATCTACTGCTGCTTGAAACTTGCCTCACCACACCCTCATACATTTCTATGGTTTTAAAAAGTATTTAAAGAAATGATGCCACTAAAGAAGTCGGCTTCTTTTAGTCAGACTGCATTCGATCGTCACTGAACTCAAACTCTCCAATCGACAGATCGTTGTTGGAACTTAATCACTCAATAAATTCAAGCTCTTTTTGTTTGCTGCTCTGAGTGAACTAAGTATGATTATGTTTAAATGAAGCGCAACCTTCATCAGTCCCCCCGGAGGCCTCTATGAACTGTGGTCTGGGATGATCAGGGGCGCAGCGCAGATGAACTGTGGAGCGGCTGAATTATCACAGGCGCTCTGCTGAATGCCAGACTGAAAGATTGTAATGTGAAGCTGAGTGAGTCAGAACCGCCCGGAGCCAAAGAGACGGGTGAAACACAAACACCATGATGTGCACACACACACACACTCACAGCGTGTTGAGAGAACCCTTCAGTAAAGTCAGAGCTGCAGATAAAATCTTGTTGTTCCTTTAAAGGAGTTTAGGCTTTTTGGGAGATTAACACTTTTTTTCTTGCCAAGAATGAAATGAGAGAGACTCCATCCGAAGGCAACAAAATCCACCGACCAGCACATCTAAAGATCTCTAATTAATACACTACATATCTTTTTCGATCTGTACAAAAACTAAAAGGTTAAAACTTCACTTTTTTTGGTGAGAAACAGTCGAACACGGATGTGCTTATATCCAGAATTTATTCTATCCAGCAAACGCACAACGTCAGAGAGACGTTTAAATCATGTCTGTGTACATCCGTCAGTCCAGAACCACTTTTGTACGTCTGGTAGACATTCAAGACGGGTTTAGTATCTGGACGTCTGACCAGGACTTCTCTTAAATGTCTCTGGATGAAGACGTCCATTATCTGCACATTTGGTTGGGACCTAATTTTGGACGAACCTGCATGCTGTCAGTCCTCTTTAACTGTTTTTATCAAGAGGTTAAAAAGATCGTGGAACCGTTATCTTCACAACACTTCGATAGATTTACAGCAAACCCGTATTAACTAGCACGACTTATAAACGTTCAAGTGCCACCCTCATTAAAAAGATGTATTTAAATGACAAAAACTATAATACTGGACGTGGACCTAATTCGAACGTTCAGCAAAGACGTTAAACTGATGGATGGTAAAAAGCGGCATCAATCTTTTCATCAAACTCTTGGCAAGAAAGTGAATTCCAACACCTTTCATTAAACGTCAGAGTGATGGACTATTTTCTGTGGATCAGGAAGCGAAGATGCTGCAAAAAAGCTCCAGAGGAGGAGAACGAGCAGACAATAGTTTTTGTGGATGAAATAGCTTTTTGTAGAGACAGACTCAGAGCAGAGAGGGAGAAACAGGGAGGGGACGGGGAAAGTGGGGCACACAGTGGAAGCAGCTCTGTCAGAGCGTCAGACACGAGAGACGCGATTACTGAGAGAAATATGAAATGAAAAGGCTCAGAAAAGCGAGCAGGAATGTGAGGAGGACGCAGTGGATTTGAGGAGCAGCTGTGCTGGTTGGAGTCCAGGCGAAGGTTAGTGATGTCACAGGGGGGAGGAGCCTCTTTCCACAGATACATCTCTCTTTATATCCACACACTCAGGTCTTATTAGGGGCTTCAATGCGATGGATTACTGAGTGGACAATCTCCCCTCCCTCCCTCCCTCCACCCATGTCAGTGCAGCTGAGGTGGAGACACACAGAGATCAGAGGACAGAAACACAAGAGACTCTCACACCGAACTGGAAACAAACGGCTGCTCAGAAATGAGGTAACTAACAGAAATACAATATTTTCAGCTGGACCGCAACAGAAGGGGGCAGGAGCTATAAAGAGTGTATCTGTCACTTAGTAAGGGACTTTTCAAATTAAAAGCCCTCCAGTTTCCCACGGGGTCCAACCATACACTGGGTTTCTTTCGGGAGGAGCAGGGGGTCCCAATCAAAGGGAAACACTGGATTTTATTAGTTAAATCTGATATTAGAGCACTTCAATTGAAAACCCAAAGAAATGCACAAAGAAAAAAAAAAGCATAAAAGCAGCTTATTCGGTCGGTTTGGGTGGAGCTCAGCTATGTGAAAATATTTTACTTAACATGAGTGGCCCTCAGAGTTAAAAAGGTTAGAGACTCCTGCTTTAATGTGATGTACTGTATGGTCTCACAGCAACAGAGTGAAAATCCCCTTCTTTAAGAAGGCTGGCTGGGTTTTGCATTTCATCCTGTTCACATTGTCGTCTGGATGTGACGGTGGCGGCCCTGGTGGGATGCATT
The DNA here is from genome assembly GCF_022577435.1 of Embiotoca jacksoni. NCBI lineage: Eukaryota > Metazoa > Chordata > Actinopteri > Embiotocidae > Embiotoca > Embiotoca jacksoni. Next base: position 1,727,352 of record NW_027185378.1, read on the forward strand.
ATTTGTATTTGTAGGACACAGCGAATTGGGAGAATCTGTTCACGGCACTAACAAAGAACGTTTTATTTGATCGGGAAGCAAATCAACAAGCAGCCGGAGGCGAGAGTAAACACAAACCAGTGCAGCAACACAACACACACCACAGGATGCAACAAACCACTGCAGGGCTGTGTGTCCGGAATCCGTCACTTCTTCCTGTATAACGGACACTCAACAGGGAGAAATCTTTAAAATAAGATTATTAGTGTGCGTTGTGCGAATTAAAATGTCGAGTGATTTCAGCCCCGAGCGGATTGGGTGGGAAAATATGGCATCATACTCTTTCCAGAGTGTTACATCTGGTACAGTGTGACTTAAATCTGAGCTGAACAAACTCAGTGTTTATTTAACAAGACGCAAAGCCAATGTATGACATCACACACAATAAAAATCTGCCCTGAGAAGCAGCAAAACCCCCTGAAGTGTTTCACCACAGAGGAAAAAAAGCCTCCATACTTGTCCGACTGTGTGTGTGTGTGTGTGTATGTGTGTATGTGTGTGTGTGTGTGTGTGTGTGTGTGTGTGTGTGTGTGTGTGTGTGTTAAGTGTCTCACTGCAGAGTGTGAATGACTTTTTTTTTTTTTACCTCTTTGACTCGTTGGATCATCGGCTGCAGCCAGTCGGTGTTCACCTCGCAGTGGCTGTCCAGGAAGGTCAGGATGGAGGCGGCGGCCGTGTTGGCGCCTCGCACACGTGATCGGATCAGACCTGAGGAAATAAAACCAAAAAAACACACACAAAACTGAAGTCTCATATCGGAGCTGGCAGTTTTGTTAAAGTAGATTGTTCATGCAAAGTGAAGCTCAGGAAGAAACAAACAGTTTAGTTTGCAAGAGCATAAATAGTTTCTGCATGTAGGACAAATTCATTTGCATAAACTGATTTGATCTTTTATTCTTATATTATACATGTTCAGGTCATATTTTACATAAAGACTGGAGTTTGGAGCAAAGAAAGTTTATGCAAAAAGTTGAACAAATTACAGCTTTTAGAATTTTGTTGCACAGTTTGCAGGGTTTTTTTTAGCACAGCCAAATTCAGACATCGAACAAAACTGTTTAATACTTTGTTCTTGATTGTTTTAAACATTAAAATGAATATTTTCTCCCAATATGAGGACATTATTTTTCAAAAAATACTTTCTCTTTAAAGAAAACGTTTAGTTTTTATACTTATTTGGTCCCACTGATCCTAAATAACCAGGAGATATTATAAATTCGGTCAGGTCTGAGGAGGTACTTGGATTTGTTTTTTAAGTGACAAAACACTGTATGTGTCCGTGTGTTTGTTTAAATTTTGACAGTCTGATCGGAGAGTTATGAAGAAGTTGCACCATTTTGAACGATAGTCACATCTGAAGCAGCCGACAGTATAATTTAAGACGCCGTGAAGTTACTCCTAAAGTGGTTTTGGACCCCTATGACGGAACAAAAATCTGCTACATAACTTTATATCAATATAAAATTGTTTGGTTTTGAAGGGGTTATTTTTAGGATTAAATGTCAACTAAAGTGCTCTCGTTCTTCGCCCTGTCTTGCACACTTCTGCTAAATGCATCGTTATTATCTTTCCTTCCCACCGACGCCTCCGAACAGCTGCCGGTGAGCAGGTGTGAACTTGTTGCTTCAGGTATGGGCTGCATGTATACATGTGCCGGGAAAGATCGTGACGTTTTTCCAGATGGCTGCATGATGCCTCTCTTTCCTCGTTGAATTATTGAACGTCACTGCCGAACGGAGAGGAGCTGTTTGATCTTCTACGTTTAGAAGTGCTGACTTGTATTGGCTGCAGACTCTTCTGCTCTATTTACAGGTCACACAGTGCTTTCTATATGCACCACTGAACAATGCAACGCAAGGTGGGTCCTCCTGAACGATCAGAGGGTTTATTTATCCTCATTAAATTTATGTTTTTCTTTTTAGAGAGAATCATTAGTGTTTCCGAGATGTTTATGTTCGACTTGAGCTGGCAAAGATTCTGCAGAACAAACAGCCTTTAGAAATGAAAGCGATTAATTGGATTAGTCTGAAGTGGATGCCGCGGTGTGTCTCACTTTTTGCCCGAGCAGCCACATTAACTTTCTTGTTTGTTTGTTTTTTTAAAAAAAGTGTTAATTTGGAGCTGAGAGAGAAAAATCTATTTTCAAAGCAATCATTTTAATAAAAACTGAATTCCTGCAAGCGACGACCATAGAGGTGTCATCAAAAGTGCATCTCCAATCAGAGTAATTTTACAGTCAACACGGGGATCTGTACACGAGGTTAATTTTCTTTTTGTTTCCTCCAGCATCCAAAGATAATTAAACAGATGGAGCTCATTGTCTATTCTAGAGTCAAAGATCAGTAAAATAACAGAAACTTGTTTGTGGTTTTTTGATGAGTATAAAAGAATAAAAACATTCCCATGTAAAAGTCTATAACGTTCAGCTGATTATGTGTTTCTGTTAAATTGATCTATATTAAACGCAATGCCTGATGACGACGTCATCTCTCTCAGGATAATTTATAGCACAAATTTCAGCATCTACAGCTTCCATCACGAGGAGAGATGAAAAAGAAAATAAAGATATATTTGTGGCATAAAAAAATACGAATGGTGGGGGACGGATTGATTATTATCTATATCTATTTTAAAACACGTAAGGTGGTAGATTCAGGTTTGTCTCTGACATCCTTAAACAACGCGTGTGCAGCCCAAAGCTGCCAAGAATAAATCGGGTTTAACTGGCTCAAAAAGGCTCCTGCTGGTACCGAGGTGCCTCGTTAAACCTTCTGTTGTTGTTGTTGTTGCTGGAGGTGATGTTTTTCTCCTGTCACGGTGGAGTTTTAACCTGCATTTGTGGATGCAGCGATGAACTGTGTTCAGAGACTTTTCAGAAGTGTTCCTGAGCCCACTCAGTGATTTCCACTACAGATTGGTGTCTGTTTTTAATGCAGTGCTGCCTGAAGGACTTAAGAGTGTTATTTAATGTCATTTACACTGATATTCATGCTGTAATTTATGCATGGTTCACTTTATGACCTTCAGTTCTTGGTCACTTCAGGATTGTTGCTCCCTGCTGCTTTTTTCCACTCACATTGTAATATTTTATTATATCTTTCTATTAATTACTTTTACATAATTGCTGTTTGCATTGGTCTCAAATTGTCTTTTACATAATTTTTCTGTCTGTGTTGTTTACACCTGTCTGTCTCATTATCAGTCATCTGTGAAGCACTGTATGAACTTGTGCGATATACTGTATAAATGAAGCTGAAAGTCAATTTAATGTTGGTGTAAAAATATTGAACATTCAGATGTTTATTGACCGGATATTCAGGCTGACTTTCATCCCTAATTACAAAGTGTGCCCCTTCGCTCCTGTTTGTTGTAACTGTGGGTACATTTCATGCTTCAGTGCTCGATGACCTCTGGTAGCAGTTCGACACATTAAAAGGAGAGAAAGTCAATGATGCCTGAAGGTGTGAAACCATTAAGAACCGAGATCGATTCAGTCACGTGGACGGGGACGAATCTCTTTAATGTTGTCTTTATAAGAATCTCGCCACATTTTGTCATAGAACTTTTTGAATTTGGTCTTAAAGGTAAACTTCAGCTGTCAGTCGGGAAGCGCCAACCTGAATCCGCCATGTTTTTGTCAGCATGTGGTTTGTAATCCGGAACAAAGTCGTTAGTCTGCAGTGAGAGCAGCAACCTGCGATGACGAGGGATCCTCATTAGACAACCAAACAAACAAATAAGGTCCTTTTTGGTAGTCTGGCTGAACTTTTTGTTGTTGGAGGATTTAATCGGATTCGGAGATTAATTTAAATCAGTTCAGAAACCTGCGACTCAAAAAACAACGGCATGTAGTTTTAATGAGGATGGAAAGAATCGTTGCAGTCGCCAAAATAAATTTGAAATGTCAGGTGTTCACACCTGTGTGCAGAAAATGAGAAATTCAAATGTAGCAGATGCTCATGTGTGGGTTGGGATATAATTGCCTTCTGCCTTCTCTAAATTCAGTCTTGGCAAATAGAAATGATCTACTTTTGGATCCTATAGAGAAACTATACACTGCAGGAGTTTCAACTCTTTCTTTTTCTTTGATATAGTGGGAAGTCTCTTTGTTTCGGTCATAGATTGTTGATGTGCTGGTAAAGGTTTTGATAGAAAGGATATACAGTTGTTGTCTCTGTTAGAGTTGAAACTATGTATTGCTGGACAGAAAATGGATGCAAAACTATTCTGAAAATCTTTTTTTTTTTTTTTTGTAAATTATAAAGCAAGAACACCAAATGTTCGCCAGTTGTGTGACGATTTTCTCCTTTTCTCTTTTTATTTCATATAAAGTTTCATGTTTTGGGTGTTTTTGGGGATTGGAGAACTTCTTCATATGTTATTAACCAAATACTTAATTAGCACTAATTAAAACAATTAGCATCTAACCATTAAAAACTGGTGTTTTTTTTGCAGCTTCACTGAAACCCAATTTGTTTGTCTTGTGAACTCAAAATCTGAAGAAACCTTGAAGAAACTTGGCACAAAGATTAACTTGGTAACAATGATGAACTGATATACATTTTGGTGGTCAAGGTCAATATGACCTCATGTTTGTCCCATATGTCAGTCTCATTCATGTGATAGTGATATCTCAGTAACACCTCGAGGTAATTTCTTCGTTCACTTGGACTCAAGGAAGAACTGATAAGATTTTGGGGGTCAAAGGTCAAGGGGCACTGTCACCTCACATTGACCTATGCTTGTAAACACAATATCTGGGGAATGCCTGGTGGGAATAAGCGTCTTAAATTTTTATACAAATGTTCACTTGGCCTAAATGATGAAGTAATTTGATTTTGGTGGTTAAAGGTCAAAGGTCAAGAACAACTTCAGGGACCTTCAATAGATTTGGCCCAAAAATTCCCTTCTACTCAACCATGAAGTGAATAGATTTTAGTGATTAAAGGTCAGAGGTCAGGGACAATATGACCTCATGTTCATCCTATCAGTCAGTCCCATTCTGGTGAATTCGATATCTCAAAAACGGCTTCAGGGAATTTCTTTAAATTTGGCACAAACATGCACTCGGATTCAAGGATGCATTGATTAGAATTTGGACAGACATGCATGTACACTACAATTCGAGTGGTTAGCGGCGGCATATGCAACTGCTGGGTGGTCATTTTATTTAACTTTAACTGATATAATTAATTATTTATTTAGCTTTCCTCTTCGATAACTCTTTTTAAATGTCGGTTTAATGGATTTCTTTCTTATTTCAAGTTAGAGTGTGTTTTTTTTAAAGTGCTGCACAGCTTGCCTTCATTCGTCCTGGTGGAACATCTTCTCATCACGTAGAGCACCTTTAAGCGCCGTCTCTTTTCCATTAAGCCATTTTACCGCCTCCTCCCCTCTTCACACACACGCGCACGCGCACACACACACACACACACACACACACACACACACACACACACACACACACACACACACACACACACACACACACACTCACCTTCTCTCCTGCCGTTCCTGAGGCAGCGCACTTTGGGGATCTGAGAGAGCAGCTGGCAGTCCTCAGCTGGAGGAGGAGGAGAGCAGAGGAGATGTCATGGTGGAGGCCGAACACACACCAAGAAAAACATCATCACTCACACACTTACATGAATTTAGTGCACTTAAACACACATAAACACAAGGGCAGAGTTACAGACACACACCCCTGTAGTAAACACTCATTTACACTCATCAGTTCTCCATTACAACTCAAACTGCAATAATCAGAAACATTAACACAAGAGAAAAGACACTCAAACAAAAGAGATGCATTTCACTGGATAATTCAATTCAAAGTTTGTTTTCCATAAACAAATCCAGCGAGCAGCTGCATTCCCGTCATCCCAACCTCCTTTTTCCTGCACATCCTCACAAACGACATGCAAACGCAGGTCCACGCACACCTGAGAGGATTAGCATTAGCAGCAGAGAGTGTGAGTGTGTGTGTGTGTGTGTGTGTGTGTGTGTGTGTGTGTGTGTGTGTGTGTGTGTGTGTGTAAGATCTTGATGAGGGATTGCAGCAGGTAGATCAAGCCCTCCCCTCCCGCAGCCACACGGCCTTACATTCACAAAAACAAGCATGACAAGTCATAATCCGCTTTGATTAAATTCACCGTGTGTACAAACCTGTTTGTTTACATTCAGGCTGTCGTATCGCAGGGGATGAGACTGAGAGTGTGTGTGTGTTTGTGTGTGTGTGTGTGCACTTGTGCTTTAGTGGCGCTCTTATGGGGGGACAGCTGGTGTGTGCAGAGACGACTCTTAACCACTCAGGGAAGAAGAGCCAAAAGTCATGGATCACATCCACTGAGCAGATGTTGTATACTTTTAGCCAGATTGTGTGTGTGTGTTTGCACGTGTGTACATAAAGTACGTTAGCATTTATTTGCATTTATTTGAATATGTTTCATGCTCACATAGGAAATTAAGCATAAGCATTTTTTTTTACTGCTATTTTATTGCTTTTTATTATTCTATTATTATCTTATTGCTTCCTGTATGCTGCTGTAGCGAAAAAATTTCCCCTTGGGGATTAATAAAGTAACTACCTAACCTAACCTAACCTAAAAGTCCCAAACGACATAAAAGAATTAGCAAATTTAACAGTCGATGGAGGCTAACAATGCAATGCACAACAAAAACAAAATTTAAAACCTGCTCCCAGCTGATGAAAACAAAAAACAGCAACAACATCAAACATATAAAGTGATAAAAAAAACAAAAAAAACAGGAGAAACTTGTTTGATTTCTATCAAACTTAAAGTTTGGTGGACGTAATGTAGGCCTCATTTGTAAAATACAGCAAAATCCACTGTTTTCTTGAATGCTAAATGCCAAACTAGTGTGATTCAAACATTAGTATGAAGTTTTACTGCAGTTCACACTACTGGAGTCACATGCTATCGTTTAGACTCGCAGTCAAGATCGCTGTCCTTGACTGAGGACGACGTCCGTATAATTAAGGCAAGCCTTAACAGGATTACACTCAGCCATGGCGAGCTCTCCTCCTCCTCCTCCTCCTCCTCTTCCTCCTCCTCCTTTTCCTCCCCAGGCTGCTGCTAACCGACATCCTCCATCACCTCTTCCGCACATCTGCCTGCCGGATCACATCTATTGATAAAGCAGCTCGCACTCTCACTGCCTCAGATGACTGTGTGTTTGAACTCCGCCTGCAGTCTGCACACTGGAGCCCTGATTCTAACATATTGATTAATTTCATTATCATCTTAAAATAGTCCAAATCTTTGAATGTCTTGACACAGAAAACCCACACATGACAAGTACAACAATATTGTTTTAAATTGGTGTAAAGAATTTAGACAAAAGCAGCTGAACCTCTGGAAATACAAACGTCCAGAATAGAAAATCACCGTTTAAGGGTATTTGGTGACCTTATCAGAGTCGAGTTGTGTTTCTGGCCACGTTAAGAATATAAATCCAATTCCCCTTTCAGCCACTAACTCCTGAGGGGAATCGTCCGGCTCTTCAGATGCTAAATGTTGTCATGTTTGTCTGTTTGATGCTCGGATCTGAGCAAGAAGTGAACCATCAGTTATTAAGAGTTTCTTCTGCAGCTTTAAGCCACTATGAGAATATGTTAGGGTGAACTAAAACAGCCACACTGCAAAAAAGCTTGGCGAAAATACAATAAAAAAAATACGGACTCTGACTAAATCCTAGTGGAATGAAAAGGTTTAGGTTTAAAAAAATAAAAAATAAAAAAAAATAAAAAAAAAAACTCATGGAAAACATTTACTGACTTTGTATTTAATGAGAGAAGTTGAATGGGAGTCTATGGAGCCGGAGGCTTTTTGGAGCCCACCTCTAGTGGCACTCGGTGGTATTTCAGTTTAAGGCTCTTCTGCATTGGCCTCATTTTTCAGACCCAGAAGCTACGAACACTTTTATTGACAGTTTATTCACTTGTGTTTTTCTTTACAACTGGAAATAAATTGAAAATAAAAAACAAGAGGTTCATAAAACATATTTAGTACTTCTTCTGTATATTTGGAGGAACACGACCGCCCTGAAGATGGAATAAAGCGTGTTATAATGGAGACCTGGCTGTTTCACATGTACACCAGCTCTTTGTTTTGTCTTTTCTCAGTGGGGATCAGCGAGATTTTTAATGAAAACACAACATTGAGAAGCAGCAGCACAGCGAGACCACAGAGAAGAGCCGCAGAAACAAACCAGTCGGCCGACGGAAGGTTCGAAGCTCGCAGCCACAGCTAAAAGCCACGGACTGTGTTTGAAACCGCTTCACGTGATAATTAATGCTGGAGGTGGTCTGCTGCAGGAGGAGCGGGTACAGCTAGACTAGCAGCAGCAGAGCGGGAATAAAAGGAGGTAACAGAGCGCTAATAAAGCTCCCACTGCTGCTGCTGTTCAGATGTCTGGCCAGCTCTGACACCTCCGAGCGTGTCTGCATGTGTGTGTCTGACTGAATGTAGGTCGCTGTGTGTTCCCACAGACAGAACATTCATGTGGTGGTAATTACAGAAAGGCCTGAATGAGCTCATGTGATTTCTCGGCCTGCTGCTGCTGACAAAAAGGGGAATAATCACTAAAGTGTGGTTATCCTCCGCTGCCACAGTCCCGGTCAGTCACGTAAAAACACAACCGGCTCTTTATGGTGTTATTAAAAAACGATTCAACTCCTCGTTTTCTAAATAAGTCAATTACTCTGCTAATTTTCTTCGACATTAAGAGCAGCTCATATCTTCCGCTGCTGTGTTTTTTTGTATTTCCCTCAGCTGTATAAAAAAGTAAAACTCCTCTTCGGGTTGCGTTCACTTCTGATTCAGTTTCTGATTTTTTTTCTGTGATGTAAAAACATCACTGTGACACGTCTTCGGGGCCCCACCCGTCTCCTGACATTATTCCGCCGCACATTTCTTCCGATTATTCGGGTTTTCTCATCGTCCCGGACGTTCCTTTGACATTTTCACCGCACACGCTCAGAGCAGATGTAACAGAGCAGCAGCACACCTGGATGTCTGGGTCACAGCCAGGGGTTTAGAAATATGAAGGTTAAAGGTCAAACTAAATATCAGTAAATATTTAGTTCATTAGAATGATTTTGTCATGCTTTCTGAAAATGTATCTCGCTTCATGATGGACTGATAAACAGTAAAATTACAGAAAAACACCAGGATCCACCTTTAAACTGTAATAATAGATTAGTTTGCTACAGAGGCAGCAAACAAAACCATTTATACATTTTTTTGTCTTTATTTGAGTGATATAAGCACATGTCACAAGTGCATTTAGGACGTGTCTGAATCAACTTTTTCGATTTTAACGGCGGCTCAGGAGAATAAATTATCCTTAATTAATCAGAGGTGTGTTTTGGCTGTAATATGAAATGTTGTTCCTAAATGTGTCTGGTATCTGAGCAAGGAGTTTTTTCTCTGAAAATGATGCGGATGAATGAAAGTGAACCAAAGCAGTCACGTTGTAAACTGTAAAACCAAAACAAGAAGCTAAAAATCCCTAAAATGCTGAGTAAAGCCAAAGAAAAACAGAGAAACACTTTTTACACCCAGTTATGTGATGATTTGGCTGCTTTAAAGATAACAACAAAAAAAAAAGTGTCGGAAACGTTACAGCGTGAACATCATAAAAACTCACAGTCGGAGCTGAAGTCGTCTATCAGGATGATTTCCTGAATCAGAGGAGGAGGACTTCTCATCAGGACACTGAGAGGAAGAGAAGCAGAGAGGTGACATCAGAGGCAGAGAAACACGAGGCGGCGTCACCGCCACTGTCGCATCGAGTCGTGAAGTCGTGTTACCTTTTGATGGTGCGGAGCAGCGTGGAGCGAGCCTCGTTGTGGAAGGTGATGATGATGCTGGTGGAGGGAAGGTCTGCGTCATAATTCAGAGCCGCACACCTGCGGAGAGAGAAGAGAGTCACACGGGTCTGATGATCCACCACGCTGCCCCGTCGCCTCGGCATCGTTGCCGTAGTGACGTGGGAAATATCCAGTTGCCCGGCAACAACTGCACACATCTCTGACCCGTCCTCTTTAATCTGCTGCTGGGAGCTTTGAGCTCAGGTCAGGAGACATGAAGCTGAAATATAAAATGCCTCCGATCGTTTGTTTACAGAAACAAAACAAAACAACAAAAGACTGAATAAAACAGCCACTTTTCATAAGAAAAATAAACTTGAAATTGGATTTTGTGCACATTTTTTTTTTTTTTAGCAGCTTTTAAATATTTCTGATTGCTGAAGTTTTTGTTTGCATAAAATAAAAAGCTGAAAATTCAGCTTCTGTATGTAACTGCTTTATCAGAGCTTGTATCTTGTTTATTTGTCTGTTTATGACTCTCTTGTGTCTGGTCCTGCTGGTTTATGTCTCTGGAGCAGCACCCAACCTGCTCTGCATGAAAGAGGTTGAATCGAAAATTAACATTTAAAGGTCTAAAAAAAGCTCTGAGAAGTTTAAAAGTAATCCAAGACAACTTAAGCTCAAATGAAGCCAAATTTGTTTTTATAACAACTCCAAATCCATTAGTTGGATTAGTGGCTGATCCACCTGAACAGATTAATGGAGGCAGACAGCACATGGGCCGAGGGGTCAACCCGGCTCACCTGTAGTGTCGGGTGTCTCGGATGGCCCGCTCGCCGCCCAGTCGGTCGCTCTCCTGCAGGTTGAAGGCGTGCTCTCTGTACGGATCATCCCCCGGCTTCAGCTGCTTCGCTGCCAGGTAGGCCTTGTCGTCGAAGCCGCCCAGCAGCTGGCCCTGCTGCTCGACCCGAGGGAGCTGGGTCACCTGCAGGGGGAGGGGGCACGACAAGGTGTGCTGAGAAAACCCGGGACACACAGACCTGCACGAGAACACCAATCTCCAACGGATCCGGCATAAAATCCTCCACAGATCTCACGTCGCTCAGAACAAAACGTATAAAACGGGTCTTTTTCAACACAGTGGACTTCAGGCACCTTCAGCATGTGAAGGACACAGCAAACATATTTTATTTGAATGCAACTTCCTGAACTCCCACACCAAGTAAATGCAGGAAGATGATAATGAGCTCGATTATTTGTGAGTGTTGCATGGTGTCCACGAAACTGTTTCCTTAAATATCTGGAAATTATCTTTGGATTTAAGAAGGAGTTTTTTTTCTTTTTCTCATCGCTGCCTTAGAAATGTGTCTGCCTTGCTGTATGGACTTTTAAAACCTAGAGCCGATCAAAGTGATGAACATGGTCTCAATATGTGGGACGGGGGATAAAAATGCTAGTCACCTCACTGCCTTCAGTTCCACCAAAACAAACAAATGCCACACTGGTTGCTCGAGTTACGCCAAATCATCCTCGCAAACAAGCAGTTAACATCAATGGAAAAAAAACTTGGACCCCATTTACCATAAATCTTCATCTTCATTTTGCCTGTTAGCAAATACCACTAAACCAGCTTCATCTCCATACCCAGACTTTTATTTTTGTTGTTACTGAATCAGATTGTTCGAGTCCTGACCCCTTTTTTTTGTCCAGTTTTGAGACAGATTTCTTGGTGTCGATCACTTGTTTTGCACCAAAACTAAAAAAAAAAAAAAAAACGGGGATAAAATGGAAACATCTGTATAATGCAAATTTATGTCGCAGTGAGAATAAATGATAAAAATGAAGAATATTTAAATTATTTACACAAGAAAATCCTCTTTCTGTCACTCATCTGTCACAGCAGCAAAACTCCACATTCATCACTTTTATCAACAATCTGTGATTTCTGCTGAAAGACACATGAAACCTCAGAACGGCAGCTTTGGTTTGATGTTTTTTTTTGACCGTCTGTCTTCATGAAAAGTCTAAAAACACTTTCTGTGTGTGCATCTCTAACTTTTATATTCTGTTTCAGGTATCATCTGTCAGGGGACTTGGGATGAAAAATAGCCTCTCTGCACACTCTGCCACGCGGTTATTAACGTGCCCTTGTTAAATAAGCCAATAAATAAATTTGCTCTGACTTTTTAATCCAGTCTGAAGTGAAGTATCGGCCCAAATGATTAAAATGTAAATGCAATTTTCTTTATTCAGGTCACCGTGTCAGTGCTAGCGTGGAGAGATGGGACGGGCACTCATCAAATCAGAATACAAAGTCACAAATCCTCGGTAATTAATGGGTTTTCCCCGCAAGGAGCTTTAAAAGTCGGCGGGCGAGTGGGAGGCTGAAACAGCTGATGAATACACAAAGACAGACGGGAGTAGCTTTCATCAAACACGAGTAAAATAGATGAGAGAGAGAAATAAAGGTTGGGTTCTGCGCTGCTTTGTGAAAAGTCATGTCGTTGGAGGATTTGGAGAACCTGGTTCAGGTGAGACTGACCTCATTTTCAGGCTCCCGAGAGGAGCAGGGTGAAATGAGGCCGAAGAATTCGAGCATGTCTGCAGTGCACAGCTAAAGAGGCTGAAGGGAGACCTCTGGGTTTAAAGCGGCAACTGATATTTTATATAATAGATCAGGTGATGCTGTCAAATGTGACAAAATATATCCCTCAGTGACTTTTAGCTCTTGTTTTGGTCGCCCTCACTGTTCACATTTTGTGTCAAACTCCGTAAATGGTCAACAGAGACCCTTGAAATGCTTCAGAAAGTCTACGGCGATGAAGCGAGGAGCCGGGCGAGGTGTTCCGAGTGACATTCACGTTTTAAGAGGGGTGGAGTTTCACTGTCCAAGACCGAAGAAGGTGCGTCAGGTCAGGAGACACCAGGTGGGTTTTCTTTGACGTTGGTGGGGTTGTGTCAACGTGAATTTGTCCCCCATGCAGACTGTCAACACCGAGTTCTACTGGGACCTTCTGAGGCGTCTGAGGGAAAACATTCGCTGTGAACTACCTGAACTGTGTCACCATGGCAACAGGGTTCTCCCACATGACAACACGTGGCTCGCAGCGCATTGAAAAAGCTCAAGTTTTTTACTCTCAACAACTCAATCATGTTGATTTGATGGTCAAAGGTCATAGGTCAAGGTCATCATCTCAGGAACACTTTGGACTTTGGGGATAAAGTGAGGAGACTTTGGCGATCATAGGTTGCGACTTCATGTCTATCCCCTACTGCGAACACAATATCTCAGAAACGTCTCGAGGGAAACAAATGTGGCACAAACGTTCACCGGGACTCAAGGATGAACTCGTTAACATGACGAAGTGATGACATTTTATATCAAAAAGGTCAAAGGTCAACTTTACTGTGGCATCATAACATTTCGGTCCATTATTCAGCACCATAACTGAAGAGGAGACGAGGAGACTGTGATCATATGTCACATGGTGTTCACCTTGAAACTGCTAATTGACAGCTTTGTTTACTGCCAATCAGCTTTACTGGCCAAACACGTGACAACATTTTAATTCTTCACTACATATATGATATCAGTTTGGACAGATACAGAGGTAAACTACGACTTCAGAGGTTGGCTGAGGCAGTAATTCTTCATGAGGCAGCAGCTACTAAAGAGCTCAGTTTCCTGTCTGCCGCATCCCTCGATAATCCTCAAGTATCATCATGACTGAATATTAAAAGGTACAAAAAGATGGCACTCGGAGGATAATAAGACAAAAATAACAGAAGGCACTCCGAGGTCTCGGTCCGCTGAATTAAAGATGAACATGGTCTGGAAGATGAACGCGTGTCTGCTGGCTCTCTGAGGTCCAGTTTAAAAGATTCGACAAATCATGCACACGTGCACGCTCGCGCACGCTCGTGCACGCACGCGCGAGTCAAATCTGGCCGACTGGCCAGAGACGCGACGCTGCCCTGCTGCTGCTGCTGCTGCTGCGGCCGCGTGACAACGGATGATGGAGTCCACAGAGTGCACACAGCGTATCGGATCATGTGGTGCAGGGTTGAGCCCTAATTCTTTCAAGAAACTAAATCAGTCTCCCTCAGCAGCAAATGTCATCAGTTAAATCATTAAAAGTGCAGAGTCATCATGCACACTTTACAGACAAGCAATTAAAAAGGTGGAAATAAATCAACCTCAGTTAAAGGACAGGGTTTAAAAGTGATCACAATGAAACAACATCAATGACAGAAAGAGATTCGCAAAGACTCGACTGAGCGCTGATGAAGGCGGAAACAAAATGAGGAAAGATGGATTTTTTTTGTCTTAATTCAAAGATTTCAGATTTGCCATACAGCAACCAGCGGTGACGTCGCCCGTCGGCACCATCTTGCTAGTTCGGAGCGATTTGGAGCAGGAAGTGACCATATTTGGACGGACTGGGGGAGGAGCCAGCGGTGGATCTGACTGATCTGATTGGAAACCTGACGATACTGCGTCCCGCACACCGATAGCTGTAACCTGACTGCACCACAGTCCTGTCAATCAAACAGACGCGCCCCCCCAGAAACACGTCTTTTTGAAGTTTATTTTCGAATGAATGAGGGATTATTTTCAGATGGACCTCCAGAACACTAATAAGAAGGAGTGACTTTAGCTAACAACACCGAGATAACTGGTGAAGACATTTTATTGACGTCTCTAGTGGCCCTCAGTGGTATTGCAGTTTACCGCACTTCTACATTAGCTTCACTTTTCAGACCGGAAAGCTACGTCTACTTTTAAATGGTCTATGGTTTCGACAGGGTTTTGTTTTCCTAAAGCACGTGACACTGATACTCTTCCCACCAGTGGACGGGTGTGTGTATTGCAGCGATGGAACAGTTATGGTTATTTAACATGAGAGATTTTCTCTACTGGCTATTCATTCTTATTTGAGCCGGGATAAACTTAACTGGAAAAAAGATGATGTCATGTCTTAGTTTGAACCAAGCAGGATTTAACAACACTTAGGACAATCATATTTAAAGAAAACACACACACACACACACACACACACACACACACACACACACACACACACACACACACACACACACACACACAGGCCTGATGAAGCAGAGTTACGGTAACAAATGTGATTTTTTTTTTTTTTTTTTTTTTTTTTTTTTTGGTACTTTAATTTGCCCGTCACACGTTTTGCAATCAAGAAATCAAAGCGTTGAGCAGTGAAAGTTGAGCAGCATCACAGTGGAGCTTTGTGCTCTCACCAAACCTTCAAGTTCATGCATTACTGTAATGGAACATGCAGATAATCCGAGCTCAGACGAGATTGTTAACAGCACATTTAACCCAACTCTCTCGTGAAGTGTTTATACAATCACATGTCAGATAAAAAAAAAGTTGTTGCCGAGTTAGTGTAAAGTCAGGCGCCTGCAGAGACAGATATCGAACAACGAACAATAGATTGCACAAGTGAGAAACTTTTAAGTGGGTTTAGAAAGTTTGACCAAGCATGAATCATATGGGAGTGGTGACGTGAAGTAGAATTGGAGGATAAGAAGGAACTGATGTAGCTCTGTGGTCAGAGGTTTTACAACATGTTGATGAGGAGGAGGCCGCGGCAGCAGATGTGCAGCTCAGGAGACGCATGTGAATGTTTGAAATTGAATTAGACGAAGAACAATGTTCACACACTTCGTTACTGCGCTGGGAAATTAGAGCGAGAGAGCAGCCGGTCCAGACATCTTTCACAGATGATGTCATTAGTGAATCAAATGCAGCTAATGAACACACTTAAAGAGAAAGAAAGAGACACAGAGAGGAGAAGAAGAAGAGGAGGGACTTGAGGAAGGGAAGTACGGAAGGATAGGACAAGAAAAGTGAAGCACAAAACGTGAATAAAGAAAGAGGGCGATGAACAAAACAGTAAATAAAGAAAGAGCAGGAATGGAAGAACAAAACTAGAAGAGGAAAAAAGGGAAGAACAGAAGGGACACACGGAAAGAATGAGAATATAAGCAAGACAGAAAGGCAAAAGGAAGGAAGAAAAGAAGTAGAAAAAGATGCTTTTATGGATGGAAAAGAAAGAAACAAAGATAGAAAAAACAAGGAACAGAGGAATAAAAGGCATAGGAAGAAAGAGGGAAGGAAGAAAAACAAGAAAGAAAGAATGAAAAACAAAGTAAGCCCTCCTCTCTGCAGCAGCCTGCTCCGGGTGAACGGTGCGACCCAGTCGAGCGGCGCTGGCAGCCGGCGAGCTTCAGGTCAGATTACCAGAACAAACTTCAGTTTGGTGACAAAGGTGAACGACCTGCTGAATCGACCCCACAGAAACAAACCTGATGAAACAAAAGGGGAACGCTTCACTTTCAAACACTCAGATCTAAAGTTCAGAGAACGACCTGAAGAGAAGTGACGTCTGTAACTGATGTCACATGTCGATCATTCAGAGTGTTTCCATATTCGTCCGCAGCCTCCTCCGATCATCACTTTACTCTCAGCTTGTGTTTACACACTGATGAAGACCACAGCTTCCTCTCCTCTTACATACGAGGACACCGCCGCCACAGCAGCTCCTGAATTATTAACGAGTGTGAATGACGCTTTAATGATGCGGCTGCTGCTGCTGGTCTGAAACATCATGACATGTTGGCACACATCCCCGAGCCCAGCTGAGACGCTTTTATTGGTCTCGTAAATTCTGAAAGGGTGCGGTGTTTTCTCAACAGCCCTCACATGTCTGTCGATATTTCACTGATTGGTCTGTCAGGGGGAGCAGCTGTAAGTATCTGTAGAGGGAAAGGAGCTATGTTTGGTAATATTGGGGGATTTTTGGTCGTACTTCCTCAAACAAAAGAAAGTCAATAAAACTCTGGGTCAACACAAACTGCCATGTCATGTTATTGAAATCACATGACCTCTCAAATGTCCTGACGCTCAAAGCTGTTCGAGTCTTAGACCGCATATAAACTGTGTTCTATGAGGAAGTGCCACAAACTGCAATACCACCAAGTGCCACTAGAGGTTGGCTACAAAAAGCCTCCGGCTCCATAAACTCCCATTTAACTTCTCTCATCAAATATAAAGTCAGTAAATGTTTTCCACCAGTTATCTCAGTATTATTAGCTAAAGTCACTACTTCTTATTAGTTTTCTGGAGGTCCATCTGAAAATAATCCTTCATTAATTAGAAAATAAGCCTCAAAAAGATGTGTTTTTGTCTGTTTGATTGACAGGGCTGTGGTGCAGTCAGGTTACAGCTATTGGTGGGCGGGACATAGTATCGTCAGGTTTCCAATCAGATCAGTCAGATCCACCGCTCGCTCCTCTCCCAGCTTGTCCAAATATGGTCACTTCCTGCTCCAAAACAACAAGATGGCAACGGCTGAAATGCCGAACTCGAGTTTTCAGAACGGATGTTCACCCCAATGATGACGTGACATCACGATTGGTTACCACACAAGGTGATGTAAACATAATCTGTATTTGTTATTTCAACTAGATTTTGAAACTGTCCCACTTTAGGAAATATGTTTGAAAAAGTGGGATAGTGTTATTTGCCAATGGAGGACACTACTTTTCGAAGGGGTATAACAATGTTTCTATTTAGGTTTTTATTCCTCTAAAGCATTATTTTATATAAAGGTGAACTGGAAAATAATATTTAATAACTGGGGGTGAAAGCACTACTGTTATCTTTATTTTGTTAAATTTTTGGGTTGTACGAAGGGAGTTTTTGTTGCCTTTTAAAAGGTAGCAAAAAATTTAAAAAACACATTTAATTGATTATAGCAACTTCATAAATTAGTTGTACTTAATTCTGTGTATTATTGATTAATCTAATGGGGTGTATTTCAGGGTACAATGGAAAAGTATTGAAGAAACAAGACAAAGACAAGACCGCCACACACACTGAGAGGCAGGAAAGGAACTGGGGAAGGAAACTGAACCTGCAGGATTAAAACCTTTTAGTGAAGTGGATCACAGAGATTCAGTCATTGATGATTCAGTATCTGTGAATCTATTGAAGAGTCATGCCCTGCTTTACTCAATGACTCTATTTACAGCATTGAAAGCACCAAGCAGCCACAGGTCCTGGATCTCTTTACACTTAATGCAACAGAAAGCCCGCAGCCAAGTCGACTAGATATTCTGATCCGAGCTGGCAGGGACCCAGACACAGTCCCGGGTCCCGGCATGCACGGTTCAGACCGAGTCTGGATACGGGAGGTGACGGAGAGCCGAGCCGGACGACCGCCACACCTCCAACCGCAGGGTCTACCGGAGGTTCACTCCTCCGTCCGGGTGAGGAAACAACACGGACCTGAGCTACCTGAAAACAGGCCTTTAATAAGAGGCAGGGCGCCTCTTCATGCCCGATCCGACCTGAAAACGCGTGTTTTTCACCTCACATGCGCCGTCCAGGGAAGGTATCGGCATAATATGGTTTACCAGGCGTTTGCGCACGACGCGCAGGACTTATGGAAAGCCTCTTACTGGTACTTGGGTTCCTCTCAGGCTCGAGTGGAAGCCCAGAGTGGCAGGAAAACGGCACCAAACGGGGTTGGAGGTCAAACCGGAGCTGCAGCCTGTGGAATAAAGACGGCACCGGGAGGGGGCTGCTGGAGACGGTTCGAGCCAGAAATGTCCCTGAAGCACGTTCCTGCTGTGACAGCCAGCTGTGCACCTCCACCTCCATCCTCCACGTTTCACACACACGCACATCAACATGCAGCACACACTCTCCTGCAGCTCGGCGCCTCCAGCGACAGCCCCCCTCCCTTCCCCCTTTCTCCGCATCCCCCCCGCGGCCGAGCTCACACTCACTATCAGCGGGATGGTCCTGTCGTCCCGGTGGATCTCCAGCCGCCCCCCGGGGACCACATTCTGCCCGTGGCCCCTGCCGCGAGTCTGCGACGCCGACGACGACGGCGAGGACTGGGGTTTGTTGTCCTGCCACAGGTAATAAAACGTCCCCAGGATCCACGCGACGGTCAGAATCGCGATGGCGTTGGCCCGTATCCTGCGCATGGTGAGTCCATACGGAGGGCTGCGGAGGCGAGCCCGGCTGGTTCAGGTCCGTCCGCGGCAGAAGGTGCAGCCTCCCCCGCCGGTGATGGGTTGAACCGCAGCGCACACAGACAGCTTCTATCTCTCCGCGAGCACAGCGCTGCCTCTCTGCTGGGATTTGCGCACTGACAGAGCCGCGGTCCTAGCGCCGAGTCATATCATCCCCCTGATCGCTCGCGCGCTCCCGCACGCTCACACATTATCCATCTGGTGGCTGCACAAGGAGAAGAGGATGTCCAATCTGCGCCCAGCAGCTGAGGTGTGGGTGCAGATGATCTGGGGGAGGAGAGGAGGAGGAGGAAGAGGAGAAGGAGGAGGAAGAGGTGATCCACTCCTCCTCCTCTGGTTATTTTAACCTTTCATCCTTTGGTTTTTATTCCCTCTGCGGGTCATCGGAGGCTGTGGTTGGTTTTACTTACAAGAACATCACCTCTTTCCCTTTAAAACCCGGAGCCCGTCCCCTCGTTTCAATCTGCTTGTATAATATAGCATTAAAAGCAGCGGGAGGGAGAGTCATAAGAACATCCACTGAGGTCCTTCCGTTCTGTCAAGGTACATTTTAAGAGCCACTTTTAACTCCACCAGTGTGTACTTATTTGGCACCTAATTTAAGATTTTATATTCAATAAAAAATAATCAGTTTAAGAAGGTTTAGTTCCCCAAAAGGAATTAAATTCACCTGATTGACCCACAACATGACATTTCAGTGCAACAGTTAAGTCTATTCTGCAAAAGGATTTTTTTTTTTATTTTTTTTTTTTTACTTGGATCGCCTACAAAATATTCATATTAATACAAGTATTTTTGTCAAAAATCAAAACATTTGGCTGGATTTATGTAAAATAAAAAAAATCGCAGGGAAAACATATGTCAGCAAATAAATGTTCTTTTATTAGTGTTTTATTAAATTATCAAAGTCACGTAATAAATTAACTGATAAATTCCCAGAAAACCAAGAAAATTGTCCTTCAGCATTTTTTTGTGACCCATTCAGGCACAGTTTGTTCTGTTTATATGACATAAAACAAAGGAAAGCATCAGTTTTTCACATTAGAAATTCATAAAACTGATAAAGTATTTTTGTTTGAAATGTAAAAATGATCAAAACAATCACTTCATGGAGTTGTATTTATGTGCCTAAAAAACCTAAGCAAGAAAAAATAAACCAATTTGTCTCCTGTGTACTCAACCACGCAGATAGTTTTTGGTTTGATTAGTTTTATGTCTCAGAGTTTCTAGGTGAAGGAGGTGAATGAAGTTTCATTTGTGGTGCTTAAAATGGACCATACGGCAGTTTTAAAAAGGATTATTTCTTCTGTAAACAGCAGTTTAAATGGAAATCTGAGCAAATAAAACCCAAACTATGAGGACAGCACACATGCAAATAAGAAAATATGTTAATTTGTACGAACTGACCCTTTAATTTCTTCCACCCGGTTTCCCTGGCAGCCAGACTCCAAATGAAATCTTCACATTTACTGCAACATATGCATCCTGGCTGTATAAGAGGACTCATTATTCTGCCTATGCATTTTAAATGATGCATTTTAAATGAAGAGCCTCCAGCTCACAGCGAGTGAATTAAGCAACCCAGCTGAATTGATCATGAAGAAGAAGAAAAAAAAGAAAAGAAAACAGCAGCATGAATATTCAACTCCTCCCGAGTTAACTCTGGATTTGCACCGATGACCTCTTCAGCGTTTGGATAAATCAGAGGCTCATCTGAATACATTAGAGCGAGAGGACCCGTCTCCAAAATCCATAACTGCCTTTAAACGTCTGCACACACCAGTGGAGAAACCAGCAGTGCAGCAACACCCCAGAGGCACAAACAGAGCCGAGGAGGCCGAAAGTTTCGCATCTCATTCTGAGTCTGTGTGAGAAGAAACATGAAAAACAGCCCACAGTATGAGCTCATCACCCGACCCCACCTCACAACAGAGTGAGTGAGAGTGAGTGTGTGTGTGTGTGTGTGTGCGTGTGTGTGTGTGCGCGTGTAGGGAGAGGAGGGTGGGGGGTGGGGTGGTCAAATGAAATCAATGCATGAGAGAAAAATCCATCTGCAGCTGTGGACTGTTATGTCATTAATCTGTGATGCATTCAAGCAATTATTTAGTGATGAAACAGTCAGATTAATTACTTTCTGGATGATTTTTCTATCCAATAGTCATCATCTGCATTCTCACCAGGTCAGGTGTATATCCTTTAGGAATTATAATTAACTACTTTATGCTTAAAAAGAAAAGGTTTTGGGCTGCTAAAACCCTTTTGCTCCTTGAACGAACACTTTTTCTGCACTGAATCTGAATTAAACTGCATTTAGTCAACAAATGTTAAGTTTTAATAATTGATGCAGCCACAAAGCTTCAATCTTTAACTCCTCTCTTCATCAGTTAGTTTAATCGCTGCAATAGAAACACACTCGAGGTCTGAGACGCTGCAGGCGGAGGCCTAGCCTCGGTGTCTGCCGTCTCTCTGAAGCTCCGTACTTTGAGGTTAATCTCATTATACGTGGAAGCCTTCTATTCCCCGTCTCCCATCCCACGGATAGAGAGCCATCAGCCAGCGTTATATATCCCGCCCCGCATGCAGCATGTGTTTATGGAAAGGGAAAGGTCACCGGGGTCAGAGTCACATCTGGCTCCGGGCTGCCAGATATTTGTCTTCATCGGTACGGACAGGGCTGCACCTCTCGCGGCTCTGCTGTCACTGTTATCTCTGGGAGAGACAGTGACGCCCCCGAAGCAGGGGAGAGGTGGGGTGGAGGGGGTGGGGGGGCAGATAAAGTCTCTGTACATCCAGAGAAGGAGATGATGAAAAAAATAAAATAAAGCACACAGCAGTCAGGGCGAGGTGTGCCCACTCTGGACCCGGCGACCCGGTTCTTATCTGGCTCGGTAGGATTAGAGGCTGCAGAGTCGGTCTGGGACAAAAGCTCCACATTCCTCTGCTGGCTGTGAAAAGCCCCGAACGTCTCCTCGAGATCTCACAACATTTCAACCAGTAGTTGTTGAGAGATTTCAGTCTTTGGGCGAGCTGAAGGTTTCAGGTAAACCACGGAAAATATGACAACATTTATGTATTTGCACACAATCTCTGAAACTGGTAGCAGTTATCGGGAGCGTGTGGGTGCGTGTGGGTGCTCTGCTGCGTCCTTGAACGGAAAAAATCTGCGCGAGCTGGAGGGTTTCTGTCCTCCAGCGAAGGAGAAGAGAGTCGAGATGTGATCGTTACCGACAAAATCCTGCAGCAGAATGGACGTCTCATTTTTATTTACTCGCCTCCCCGAAAACAGAGTACACAAAATATAAATCATCACATTTTAAGGTGAAGAATTCCTTTAAAGTCAACGAAAACACTACTGTGTGTGTGCGTGTGTGTGTGTGTGTGTGTGTGTGTGTACTGCAGACACTCCCACAGACCGTTACCAGCATTTTAGTTCCAGCGAGAAACACTGCTGGCATTTCAGACAACTGTGCCAAAATGGTGAATAACGAAGAGTGTGAACACACACACACACACACACACACACACACACACACACACACACACACTTTCTTGCCTCTGAACACAGAAGTCTCAGTAGCTTCTGCATGTTTGCGCACACATCCTGCAGAAAGACGGGAAGAAAAACAGGCTTTAGTGTAAACACACACACACAGACACACACACACACACACACACACACACACACACACACACACACGCACAGAGACAATCCTGTAAGCCTCTATGGAATTCCACTGTGATAATTGTGTAAACTCAGCCAATCGCCTCTCGGCTGTAACCGGTGATCATCGAGCTCTAAGATGTACAAGTTCATTCTTGTGTGTGTTTGCATAATACACACACACACACACACACACACACACACACACACACACACACACGGATCAGGAATGTATCCGAGCTCCTGTCCCGATGCGGAGGTCAACTCACAGGTTTCCCAGGCGGCTAGGCTGCAGACCAGAGAGCAGCGTTCACAATGAGCAGCTTTACTGAGTCAACATGTGTGTGTGTGTGTGTGTGTGTGTGTGTGTGTGTGTGTGTGTGTGTGTGTGGGGTGTTAATAAAAAACTGAAGACAGGACAGTGGAGTCAAAGACGACAAAAACACCCAGCGCGACTTCTGGGAGTGAAACTGACTTCTCTACTGTCAGATCTGTGGTCAGCGTGTCGCAAGTAAACACACAAACACACACACAAGAAAACACACAAACACACATACAAGTAAACACACAAACACACACACAAGTAAACACACAAACACACACACAAGTAAACACACACAGCTGTGAGGAGATCCTTCAATAGCAGACTGAAAGATAAGACTCACCCCTTTAATATCTCTGAATGATGCCATTAAAACCACATTCACATGAAGTCACACGACCGATGATTAAATGTTCTCCGCTTGTTGTTGTTTTGAGACTTTAAAAGCTCAAAAGTCTTAAAAGGAATATTAATTCGGTTTGTTGCCAAGAGAAGCGAGAAGATCAACGACTCCTAAAGCTAGGAGGTTGTTATCTCTGTATTAAAACAGACAAAAACACTTAAAGCTAAAGTTCAGCAATTAACAAGTCTTGTTTTTTTATGATAATTGGTACCCTTTTAGTCACGTGAGGAAGAATCCACCAACCAGAACCTCTAAAATTGATTTAATCTGAAGAAAAACGGAGGCGGTTTTTCCTTGTTTCCGGTCTTTTTGCTGAGCTAAGCTAACTGATAAAGACACAAGAGGGAAGCTGATCTGTTCCCCTACATGTTTGCCAAAATATAGCTGTTTGTCTTTAAAGACTTTAAGGATGTTTCAACCACATCTTGCACTACTTGCCTGAATTGGCCAAGTGAAAATCTTCAATCATATAGAAGCAGAAATCCTGCTGATTTAAAATGGTTTAAACCACTTTAACAAGCCGATACCACAGAAACTCTCACAGCGAAGTGGTATTTCTTTCCTTTTCTTCGGCCTGTAGGGGAACATATTTGTCGAATCACTACGTGCTGCACACAAATAGCAAAATGCTTCCAAGCTTTTAGTCGTCTTCAGTAAATAAAGACGAATGAATGTCGATAAATGCATCATGTCACGACATCATTGACTGGTTTATTGAGGTGACTGGAGGTGAAAAGCTTTTGATTTCTGGACATAGATATTAAACTCTGCTGTTGGTCCAGTTATCCTGAAACCGCCTCACCACCAGCTGATTTTCATCAGATGGATTCCCTCTGTAAAGTTACCACCTCAGCACTCTAAATAAGAACAACTGTTTTCTTAATCAGTCCCTCAGGGAGAGCAGATGCAGTTATTTTTTATTTTTTTTCCCCAAACAGTGACGTCTGACAGGAACAAAGCCTCGTTTGTGGTTTGCTTCAGGACGGGTGGCGCTCCAGGATACGGAGATCTGGGAGCAGGAAAGTACACTAACCTGATGGCACTCCTTGGCTCTCTGCAGCCGTCCGCCGCGCCGAGATCCGCCGACAGCCCTGTTGTCACAAGGCACACGTGGGATTAGGAGCAGAGAAAAGAGTCGGTTTACACAGACACGCACCTATTCAACACAGAAATACAACAACACACAGGGAACACAATCATAACCTAAAAATATATTCTACGATTTGAGAAATAAACTCCCGAAGGAAATATACTGTATGAAGCTGTGATTTAGAGCTCTTACTTTTCAAAGAAATTAATACCCCACTCTGCCTCTGCTGTGGTTTAGCAGGCAGCCAGCTGTCAGTGTGTGTGTGTGTGTGTTTTTGTATAAGCCACAGCCAGCAAAAGAAACTCAAAAACGCTTTTCTACAAACCCCAGACTGTGACAGGCAGCGTGGTATCTGCAGGCCGGGAAGGTTTGAGAGACTCAGAAAAGCTGCAGCTTCGGCACAGCGCCGGTGCTTTGTGCTGAAGGCATGCTGGGAAACATGGCTTTTTGACGTTTATTTTCTAATTAATGACGGATTCTTTTCAGATGGACCGCCAGAAAACTAATACGAAGGAGCGACTTTAGCTGACAACAACTCGTGGAAAAAGTTTATTGGCTTCGAGTTCCATTGAGAGAAGTTGAATGGGAGTCTATGGAGCCGAACTCTAGTGGCACTCGGTGGTATTGCAGTTTGTGGCACTTGCACATCGGCCTAATTGGTGGTTTCAAATTTTGGGCCGATCTATCCAGTAGCTGCGGAGATATTCAGTCCCTCCAGGAAATCTTGTGATCGCAATAATTAATGACAATACAGACGATCCCCGCGATAATTAAATACAAAAAATATTTTTTTCCTTGACTTAAAACTAAATGTTCCCATTAAAAACTCATAAAAACTCCACAAATCAAAATCAAACATTCCTAATTGCAACAACATGCTCTCTCTTGTTGAGACAATTCATTTAAATCCACAACTGTCAGCCTCGTGGTGCTACTGACGGAAAAGTCATAGGAAGACCAGATTTACAAAGATTCATCCTGAAGGGGGAATGAGTGTCTGTGCAAAACTTCAAGGCGATCTATTAAGTATTTGTTGGAATATTTCAGTCTCAACTCTCTCATCACATCGCTGTCGTCATCATAATTTGCTGGATACTTGCACTAACAAGTCCTCCATAAAAGCTGAGGAGGGACTTTCTCCCTGCCAGCTGTGCAGAACATAAAGCAGAGGTGGGTTGGTTCAAACTGGGAAAACTCCTGCCGGCCAGGCGGCTTCCAACTGGAACATCTTTTCCATTTGCACACTGGTGAGGCACTCTGAGACATGACAGCATCGCAGAGCTGTAAAAACACACAGAGTCACAAAGAGAGCTGCGATCATTCGGAGCCGCGATGAATTATTCAGTGTTTCCCTGTTTCGTCGAAGTCTGCGGGGACACCGCGTACAAACCAACTCTCCGTATGCTCCGATCTATCGGCCGAACATATTCTGCTGCTTCGGGGCCCCGTTTCTCGGGCTCCGTCCTGACTCCCTGCCCAGACGCAGGAGTCATCGGGAGTCACGGAGGCCCCGCTGCAGAGCGGTTGGCAGCGAGTGTGTGAGACTTGCCGCGTTGCCGAGCAGTCGGGCTGTTGTGATTCTGTTACTCCAGCTGGCTCGGCTCAGTGGAGGAAGTCCATTAGCGGGACAAGTAACAGTGTGGGTATTCTCTGCTGCCTCGGCCCCGGGGTAATGGACCGATCTGGGAGGGGCGGCGGGGTCCAGATTTGATGGAAGATGTTGGACAAGAAGACGAGTTGCTCTTCTGCATTTGTGGGAACAAGAGGAGGAAGTGCTTCCATATCTACAACTTTTAGAAAGAAACATTTCACACACAATAATTCACGTAATATTTGACTTAAGTTATGGAAGTCCAAGACCAGTAACAGATAAAGAGGGAAACCGTCACGATCGATCAAAATTGTTAATAAGTCAATGAGTGGCATAAAAAAATAAAATGAAGACAGTGCAATGATTCAGTTCATAAATAAAATATATGTATAAATGGTTAATAAGCAAATACATCACAAAACGTAGTAAACCGTGCTTCTTACCTTTTCTTCAACTTATCGAACAATGACTTTTTTTGCAAATCGTTTTTTTTAAACAATACTAATTACTTAAATATAACTTCCTTAAATGTGACTTAATATCATAGTTTATGAAGCCTATTATGAGATATTAAGTAAGAATTTATCAATGAATACAATTTGCAACAAATGAATAAACAGTAGGTCCTAAATTTGAATTATAAATACACTTTTAAGTTTCTTTAATCATAATTTTGACTAAAAATGTCAATTTTTACTTCTAATTAGAACATTTTTTTTTTTAATTTTTTTTTTAACTTATTTTCCTTTTGGCGTTACCGGGCTTCAATACATTTTGCATCAAACTCTTTTAGAAAGTGTGTTTTCACAGTGGCAGCATTATTCTCCAGAACATTCCCTCCAGCCTCAACAAACAAAAGAAGAAATAAGATGAACACCTTCACGGTGAACCACTGTGAACACACGCTCCAACATGAGTGGAAATGTTTTTTTTATTATTATTATTATTATTACTGATTAAAGCCAGACAGAGAGAGACAGAGTACCTGCTGGGTCGCCCTTCACAATCAAACCACTCTCAGTATTAACACAGTTTACACGCAGCGGTACCGAAAAAACAAAACAAAAACAAAAAAACACCAAATCTGAAACAGTCCGAGCAGAAAATGTGTGCAAACTTTGGAGAGCAGGGGAAGAGAGGGTGCGTTTTAAAAGGAGCAGGAGACGCAGATGATGCTACAAATGACTGGATAGGTGACTTTAAAATCACCTCCGAGTCATCAAAACATGTGCTTTGAGTCACCGAACAAAAAGACACTCTGGACACAAAACTCCTCAAAACACACATTCATCACTAAAGTCCTGCTTCTTGAATTACCTCCCACGTGGGCAGTAAACAGACACGTCTTGTATCAATATTGCCATTAAAAGTCACAGATCCGTCACTCCTCTCACGTCACTCACATCACTTCCAGTTCTGATTGTGTGATTAGGTGATAAATAATCCACTTTTTAAAGTGCAGTAGTTTTGTGATCTGTCGTTCGTGCGAGACCAGTTTGAAAGAGGAAATGACACGATATTATTCATTATAAATAAAAAAAATAAAAAATACAGAAGTCATGAGCAATGAAAGGCACTCCGGCCTTACTCGGTTATGATATGACGGGAAAATTCTGGTGGCTAATGTTGGCAAACAGTTTGATTCAATAAATCAGCCTTTTATTTTCACGAATTAATCATTTAGTCTGAAAAATGGGAAGAAGAATTCCTCTAAAACCAGAGTTACGTCTCGAGCTTGTTTGTTTTGTTTGAGCGACAGTCCAAAATAAAAAGATATTCAAATTACCGTCACGTATACCTTTATTTATTTGTTATTTATGGGTTAGCTAGTCTTTCTGGGGTCGACATCACGCAGAAAAAAAAAAGAAAAAAAAAAGGCTTGAACTTGTAAAGTTGATCTTTTTCTGCATGAAAAATGACTGAAATGATTCATCAATTATCAACTAATCACAGCAGCTCTACAATTATATAATTAAAGTCTGAGGAGAGACGTTCTGTGATTATTCTGTAAGAGTCTGGTCCTAATCATGTTCGGACAGTAAACGTGAGCCGGAGGAGGTTTAAATAAAACAGAAAAAACGTGCACGCGCCAACAGAACAGTCATGACTTCAGTGGAGTACAATCTTCAGTCACAGAAGGCATTTAGCAGAACTCCCGCAGAGTCTTTATGGCATATTCAGAAGTGTTTGAGGCCGACAGTGTTACAGGAGAGGTGGAGGTGGAGGTGGAGGTTGGGGAGGGTGGAAGCGAAATAAAAAAAAGATGACCGTGCCGGTCCTCCTGCTGAGAACGAACGTCTGTTGTCACGGCGACCCGTGTCCTGCCCCGACGGGAAGCGGAGGATCCCCTTCTAGCGTTACGGTGACACATGCTTCTTTTTTTTTTTTCCCAAATGTCAGCGTCTCTCTCTCTCCCCTCGTGTCGAGCGACCCCGGACATTCCTCCTGCTTCTTCATGCACAGAGAGGAGAGGGGAGAAAAAAAAAAGGCGTCGAGCCGCTCCGCGTCGACGGAGGTTGAGCTCGGGTCTCTGAGCGCCCCGCGAGGGAGCTTTGGACACGAAACTCCGCCGACCCGCGGCCGCATTCGTAGTTCAAAAGACGTCCGAGCGGCGGGGTCGGCGGGCGGGGAGAGGGGAGTGGGGGGGCGTCACTGCTCGGTGGGACAGGCGTTGCGGTCTTTGCAGCAGAAGTAATGCACCACCACGCCGTTGGGATACCTGGCGAACGCACTGGAACGCACACAACAGACACAACGGGAGGATTATTATCAGCTGGAAAACAAACACGCACAAAAACAAGTGTCGGGTTAATATGAGAAGCAGCTCGGGGGGTGAAAAATGTGGGTCAAATCAATACAACTGCATTGAGGAGATTGAAAAAAATAAGACACCCACTCTGTCAAGATTTAACATTCACAGTCAGGAGGAGAAAGAATAAGATTTAAGATACAATTTCAGAGACAAAATGGAAGATAATTATATAAAAGTAAAGTTAATATTTTCATACCGATTATAAATTGTGTAAAAACGTTAAAAAAAAAAAGAAAAAAGAAAAGAACGAGAGGCATTTTCACAGCTGAAAGTCCGACATATCAACGTCTCTGTAACATCTTTATATAAACTGGTTTGCTGCGTCTGACCGACTGACTGAATGCAGGCACAGATTTATTTCATTGCCATTATATTATCATTATTATGCCGTTAGGACCGGCTCTTATTTTCCTCTCCGAAGATAAGTTGATGCATCTTTATGTTTTTAAAGCCGAGTTTTGATTTCTTTTTTTTTTTATTGGACCAAATCACAGTTAAAAACTCTCCTTCTCTCCATGTTGTGTCGCAGCGCCTCGTTTTTTGCTTTCTTTCCTGTTGTTTAATGAGCGATGACTCCGCTTCCTGTAATCGTTCCGACGGTCCGAACCAACCAGGAAGCGTTCTCGCGCTGCAACCGAACCGAACCGAGCCGCGGCTCGGCTCCGACCGAGACCGCCGCGGCCCGAGGCGACTTTCACGCTCGTCATTTTGGCTCAGACCAAACGACGTTGGCGGGAGCGCATCTTAAAAGGCGGCGTCACCTGTTTCCGATCTTCTTCTTGCAGACTCTGCAGGTCTTTTCCTCCGTGATGACACATTTAACCTGCTGGTGGAAGATTCGCTCCTCCTGCACCTGGACACGGACGACAGGAGCGGAAACAGCGGGTCAGCGGGGCGCCGCCAAAAGCTTCGTCTTTTAAGCTTCAGGAATACGTCTCACCGACAACTCACTTCTTATTTCATCTCGTACTGGACGCTTAATCGAAATTTCTAATCTGTATCAAAGCGTCACTGTCCAGGACTCACCCGGAGGAACTCGGCCTGCAGCAGACTCTTCAGCACCTGGTTGCAGCGTTTCCTCTGAGCCTTCTCCTCCAGCACGCTCTCCAGGAAGACCCGGATCTCCCGGATCTGAGTGTTTGCCGGGAGCAGATTAATGGCCTGGAAAAGAAAGGAAAGAAAAAAACAAACAAACAAAAAAACAAACACCGGCTCGTTAAAACACCGTTGACCAGACGTTAACAGTTCAAAATATACTGCAGGAAACTCCGTGGATTGGATTGAGAAAATGTAATAAAAGCATAATCCGTTTAAAAATGAGCATCTTCTCCAGCGGCTGCGGAGGGAGCATCAATAAAAAAAGACTTGTAACAGACGCATCGTCGGCATTAATACAATTACAGTCATGATGAAATTACGCTCTCTTGGAAAAAGCTCATTTCTTGTCCCTCTTGTCTCTTGAACATCTTCAGAACTGAATCAGAAATCAGAATAACTCGACACAATCGAGGCCCGGTCGTCCTGCTGTCCTTCATTTAAGTCAATTGAATTAGCGCACATCGCCTTGTTTAAACTCAGACAGCACAGACTGAGTGTTTCCTGCTGAAAAATAAACTTAGGAACAGAGCTGGCAGCAGACAGTAATAACAGCTCGTGTGTTTCCTAACGGGGAGATAATTCACAACAAGTCCCAGCTGTGGGCGTTCGTGTTTAATATCGTAAATAGTGTGTATTATAATTAGATTGGCGATGTCTTTACTACACCAGAAAAACCGAAGCACGTCCACGAAGCTTTTCGGCGTATATTGGCTTCAGAAGGAGCCGGACAGGAGAGCAGCTTCATGTTGTTTTTTTTTCTCCAATTTGAAAACGGCAGCAAACAAAACAATCTCACCTCAAAAGTCCACTCGGCAGCTGACCTGGATTAAAATGTCTTCTTTTTACAAACACTTTCTTTTGTTTTTCTTTTTGTAAAATACTGCTCCCGAGATTAAGAACGAACTTTAAATCTTTACTTTTAAAGCCACCTTGCAGGAGAAATCCTGAAGATGGGGGTTCGTTTGAAAGGAAGCGGTTTGTAAAATGTGCCGTCTCAGCACATCATCTGAAGGGAGATTCTCCACTGAGGGAAGTCGGGATGTGCATCATGTGACCGGTTGAAGGTCAGAAAGAAAGAAAAAATCCGCCTCTTCGCGGAAAAATAAAGCATGGCTATTTTTTTTCCCCGTATAGTAGTTAGTAGTTAGTGAAAGCAACCGACGACAGAAGCTACGGTCCGGAAAATAACGTGTGAATTAATCGCACGAAAAGAATGAACAGTCTGATGAGGGCTTGTAGAGACACGCTCCTCTCAGGATATCTTCTTTACCGGACTGTGCGAAACTTTGACAAACAAAATAGGTCACGAGCCGGTTTTTATTCAATTAACTCTTTGCTGTTCGGGTGCTGAATGAGACGAAAGAAAAAAAAAAGAAAAAAGAAAAAGGAGTTTCATCGAACGGCGCTCACGCTGCGTTCAGACGCCTCTCGAGGGAGACGAGAGCGGAAATCTTTTTCTGGTTTTCTGTCACGCAGCGAAGCGGCTTGATTACCCCCCCGACAGCGTGAAACTGTCTCATGTCGCTCTAAAAACAAAACAAACACGAACTAAATCAAATCCTTAAAGAAGATGCGTTCTGTTCTTTTTTTTTTTTTTTTTTTCCCACGCGGTCTTTAATCATGCTTTCTAATCTCGTTTTTTTTTTTTTTAATCCAGTCTAAAACAAGACGCCTCTGCCCGGCACTGAATTGGAAAGTAATTCTTCCTCCAACTGCTTTACTCAGTTGGAGGATTTGCGAGTTCCTTGACCGATCTGCCTCGCGTATTCAAATGGAACGAGAACTTTGGGTGAATTTGACCGGGCTGAGCTTTGTGCCGCTGGTTCTTTACCTTGGTGGTGTTGAGCTTGCTGTGGTGCAGCTCCAGGACCTGCAGGGCTGCCTGGAGGTTGGCCTGAGGCTCCGACAGCTCCATCTTGATGGGCCCCAGGCAGTGGACGTCAGGAGGAGACAGGTACATCCGAAGCAGAGACAGATAAACCTGCGGAGCGGGAACGCAGGTGTTGACACCGCGATTAGTCCAGATTTTTTATATCAGAATCTCTTATTTCATCTGAAATAAAACAGGAGAAACTTTCACAACAAAAGCAAAGGGAAAAGCAGAAAATATTACGTTGGACAATAATTACAAGCAATTAACAATACGGTGTCAAAAGGATTCGTGAATTACAACAGCAAGAAAGAAGCATGATCATATTTGCCGTGATACAATAGAAAGAATATTAGATATAATAAATTAGAAAAGAGATTAAACATTAGAAGGAACCTGTTTACACACAAAAATTGTGTGATATTTGAAGAAATAATGTAAAATATTTAACCTTAAGATGGGAGAGCAGCACAAAACATGTTGCTTCCCTGGAAAACATCCACCAACGAGCACCATTAAAGTCCACTAATCAACACATAATATCTCATTTGTTTCATGCAGACAAACCCTGAAGTGCGAAAGCCTCTTAAACACGTTTATGTTGAACATTTTATCACTTTAGCGTTTGCATGAATGAAATGTAACGTGAACGGAGCCAGGCTAGCAGTTTCCCCCCGTTTTCAGTGTGTATGCTAAGCTACGCTAACCAGCCGCTGGCTATAATATGATATAAACTTCTTCCCGAAAATGTCAAACTTCTCCTTTCTAATCGGCTTATAGTAAAGTTTACACAGCAAACAGGGATCCTCTTTCTTTGTGACCTTCACAGGAACACCATTAATTAATTTTCAGCGCTGTAGAGTTGGTTTTGGTTCGTCACAGCACTTTATATAAAAAAAACAAAAAACAATAGACAACTTCAGCTGTCACTTTTGTGGTTTGGAGGAAAGTACAGAACTGGAGAAAATGTTTGTAAATCTGGCAACGTGCCAGCACCATGAATTATCCATTATATTTGTGTCGCGCTTTCTGCAAACACAAAGACACTTAGCAGAAGGCAACAGAGCGGACAAACTGATCATAAAAGAATAAACGCAACAGAACTGTAATAAAATCCAGGAGGACACAACAAAGTTGACTAAATTCAAGTGGACAATAAAAAAAAAAAAAAAAACCAAACAAACCCGATTTTACACTGAAGACTACTCACATCTTTGTTTCCCTCCACTGAACTGTTGTAGTGACGGTGACAATATCTGCAAACAAAACACACAGATAATCATGAGCAGATACTAAAAGGGGAAACTTCTGCTCAACTCCACAATGTGTTCTTGATCAATCCGGCCAACTGTAATCATGAAGTCACAGATTTCAATTGTGTTCCGTGGAATTTATTTTTTGCAGAAGAAATTTAAAAATAAATAAATAAATAAAATCGTGCAATTAAATGTGCTTTGAGTGCAGAAGCGAACTTCACGGCTCTGCGTTAACGAGTCAGAAGATAATTAGTGGAACCGGCTGGCTGGCGTGTGCAAAACATCGGCGTTAATTTCAAACACGGTTATGCAGGATCGGACTCACTCCTCAGCCATGCGGGTGTCTTTCAGGATGTGCACGTAGATGAAGAGCGCCTGCTCGTGTTTTCCCATGCGACCCAGCAGCAGCGCCCGCTCCTCCAGCAGCCCTTTGAGATGGAAAACACAGTTACATCCCACTGCCTGAATCTATAGAAACTCTAGCAAAACTTTCCTCTGGATCCGAGAACATATGCCGCGTGAGGCGACGGGAAATGCGGGGGAGGAGCGGCGTCCCCCCCCCCCCCCGAAGCACCCGTTCAATAAATCCCGATAAGAAAATCCATCATTTCGGTTTCTAATGTGTTAAAAGACAATTTCCTTCCCCGCCTACGGAGTAAACGCTACGCACACGCGCGCGCGCACACACACACACACACACACACACACACACACACACACACACACACACACACACACACACACACTCTTATTCTTCTAAACGGATCAGAAACTAAACCCACATCCCGGTTTGTGTTTGTTCAGGAAGCGATGCCTTGTTTGTCCGGCGTCCACGCGGTTCGTCATCTACGTGTGAAGTCAGTTCGTACCGTCGAAGGGGAAGTCGCTGATCAGTCTGGCCGGTTCGTAGCTGCTCGAAATATCCAGGAAGGACAGCAGCTTGTTCCTGAACTCTCCCAGATCTCCTTTCTCCATCCCAGCAGCGACGGCGGGAACTCCTGCGGGAACAGAGACGTGTTGAATACAGCATACGGCAGGTTAAAAAAAAAAAAAAAACGTTGTTCTAGGTATTAATTAGTCTGAACATTCAAAAGTTTACTGCTTACTCTTATTTTTCTATGGAAACAAATGAAAATTTTAGACGTATTAAACAGCAGGCGAGCAAAAACAGGCAATTTAAAAACATTTGGAGGAGAATTTATTCCGGTTTTTTGATGAATTATTAATAAATGAATACAGAAAATAATCTGCATATTAATCCATAATGAAATAACTGTTGCAGACTTAATTTTATCAGTGTTTCCCAAGCGACAAATTTGAACCTTTAAGGCTTCAGTCGTTTTTAATTTTGTGACTAAATAATTCAATTTAGCTCCTCGACATGCTTCCTTTGCTTTAATTCGTGCCAAATTGAAACTATAATTAACCGTGTGACGTTTTGTTGTTTTTGAGAATCTCATTAATGTCTGAGACACAATATCTTAATATCAATAACACTGCAACATTCTTCATAACCTGCCTAAGGTCACATTTATCCGTTTTAGTAGTCGTTTCTATTGTTGTCGGCCAAACATTTCGATGCATGTTGCCTGGAAGAGCAGTAAGGAGACAGATGGACTCGATAATAAATCCTGACACAAGTTTTATCTGCAAAGAAATGAGAGACGACTCTCGAAACAAAGAGGCAAAGTGAATCCATATGCATGAAAGTGGTATCATAAATTAAAAAAATAATTCTCATTTTGGCATCGAGTTGATTTTTTTTTTTTTTTGAAACGATGGAGGGGATCCTGCTCTTCCATTTAAATCATTTGCCTCCGTTTTATGTCGACATCGCTAAATTTTAGGAGTTAGACATCTTTTTATTCGGGAGGAAAATGAAAAAAATAAAGCCCATTATTTCTTGTGGAAATGCCTAAAAACTTATTTTCATACTTTTTAAAGTGGTAAAAAAAAAGCTGTAAAACTTCTAACGACTTCGAGTTCCCCGACACACCGGGGGACGTTTCTCCCGCTCGTACCTTCGGGCAGCGAGTTGAGGTACTGTTTCATGAGGCCCTGGACCCTCCCAAGGTAGAGCTGAATCAGCACGTTGTGAAACTCGGGGCCCTTATCGTCCCACACGTAGATGATGTGCTCCAGATAAGGGATGGCGAGCTCCTCAAAGCCCTCCTTCAGGAACTGCAGCACCTTGTCTCGGGGCAACGTCTCCACCTCGGTCAGGTCTTCAGTGAAGATCTGGACGGGAAGAAAAGGAGGCTTTTTTTTTTTTTTTACCGGCCGACCTCGGGGGACGTAAAACAGAGTCAGACTGCACTTCTCTGATCAGAGAGCCGACTGTCATCGTGAATATCTGGAGCATCTAAGAATCAAACGTGAACACGTGAAACGTCCACGCTCACCTTCAGGCCGTCTTCAGGACAGATCTTCAGCACCCAGGGAGAGAACTCAAAGATGATGCCCAGATTCTCCACTCCTGTGTCAGAGGTAGACAAGATTAACTTCAAGCATAAAAAAACCACAATAAAAGATCATAATCAGCTATTAAAAAAAAAAATAAAAAAATAAAAAATAAAAAAAAAAATCACAAAACTTCCTTCAAAGTGACCCATGCAGCACCGTCTCTCTGGTTTGTACAGCTTTGGCCATTTTTGTCTTTGTTTATACTCTCTCTCTCTCTCTCTCTCTCTCTCCCCCCCCCTGAAATCTTTTTGATATTTCATATTTTAGTTTTTCTTTGTCTGTGAAGTGTATCGAGACAATGCTACACTCAAAATAAATAATAATCAAATAAAGACAATATGATCATAATCAATATGATCAATCTGATCATGCAATCTCACTATTTTCCTCCCACAGAACTTTATATATGCTGCCTCTAATAAATTCTCATTTTTGTAAAATAAAAATGGAAAAACTCCAGTGCCGTCGCATTGCATGACAACTTTATATGGACACATGTAGAAAATGTACGTATCAGCGTACAAGAAAAGAGTTTTGTTGTTGTCCGTGACATGGTGACAACTTGAAAATTATCACAAAAAAAAATAAAAATAAAAAGACCTTTTTATTGTTATCGTTTCATTATCAAATTAAACCGCTGAAAGCATCCAAGCAGGTTTTGGTATTTGTGATCATTTAGTGGCGAAAAGCTGATGCTTGAATGAAAATGAATCACAACATGATTGTTTTAAAACCAAACGAAAACCTTCAACCAGTAATTATCTCATCATTACACCGATGTTGGAAACAATTTGGTTTAATAAAAACAGACACGGATGAGCAAAAACTTCATATTGAGTCAGTGCCAGGAATACTGCAGACTATCACATCTGACAGAATTTAATCATTACGTTTCATCCGCAATCAATCAGCGTGACGGCTTTCTCAGAGTCTTTCCCAAAAAAAAAAAAAAAATTGAATAAAAAAAAAAAAAAAAAAATCTGTTCAGCAGATTTAACATGAGCAGCAGAGGCGAGAGGTCTGACAGCGTGGAGTTAGAAATGGACCGGAGCCGAAGCTCACCGAGTCTCTGGAGGTACTGCACCGTTCGCTCGTGGCCCTTCAGGGGAGAGTTGGCCTTGGTGGACTGGTCCAGCAGCACCTGCAGAGCTGTGAGGACGAGGAGGGACACACACACACACACACACACACACACACACAAATGTGAGATTAGTCAAGTAGCTCGGTGTCATCTGCGTTACATAATCCCTCCGTCAGCAGCGAGCGGACGGAGCGTGTGTGTGGTGTTAATTGGCGGCCGGGAAGCAGCTGGTTTCAGTTGGCAGCCGCGGAGAGAGAGAGCCATGACATCACGATGCACGAAACTGCAGCAGGCTAATTCAAACCAGCCGCGCTCGCAGCGAGAGCGGCCCAGAATCTGCTGCAGAACAGCGCCAGGAACCCCCCAAAAAAAACAACAAGGTTTCGACAGCTCAGATTTACGAGAACGAGGAGTGGACCACATGCAGGAAACCTCCTCGGAGATAGACTGTCTGAACCACCCGGAACCTGAACAAGGCCTGCACGATGGGAGGACAATCTAACATCAATACTACAGTACTATGACGACTTGTAAATAAATATTATAAATAAAACTATTCTTCTTGTTTCTTGCGCGAATAATCGGCTACGAGCACATAAACCGCTGCCAAATAAAGTCAATGAGGAGATCCCTGACGAAGGTTTGGCATGAAGTGATCTGACATTTAAACACTGAACCCCTCAACATCCAATTTCAAAAGAGAGACTGGGAACAGATGTTGGGTTGTGTTTGGTTGTTATGCTGGGAGCGCACTCGCTGATAAATAATGATGGTTACGTTCCCCTCCTGAAAACATTCATCTTGGAGGAAGCTTCAAGGGAAATCAGTTCTTACTTTGTTTACGAGATGTATACAAAGGGTGTTTAACATTAATTAAACATATTAAACAAGTACATGGACTTCTTGTAAGAAAGAACGCTACATTTGTGCAGACTTTTCTCACAGATGGACTCGGACCAGCTGAAGGTGAACCGGCGGGCGAAACAGTTTTTCAACTCCGATTTAGCGCCACAAGAAACGTTCACGATATGATGAGCATTTTTGGGGGGGGGTTTTGTTGCATGCAGGCCGACCCCCTTTACCTTTCTGGTGCAGGCCCTTCTTTTCATAGAGAATGATGAGCTCGCTGCACTTTTGAGCTTTCTTCAGGACGCACTCGCTCTCCTCGATGTGGCAGTGGTTGTTCTCCAGACGAAGGAGCGGCGACACCAGGGCCACGTTGGTCTGCGCGAGGTGACGACACCAGAACATTATTCATTACATTTATACAGTTGACAAATCGCGACACAAAATGCTCTTTCAGCGCACTCAACGCGTGTGCTTATTAACTAAATAATGCGGCAATTTAAATCTACTTTGAGAGTTCCTTCCGCGGTGAAGTTCACTTCGGCTGCTCACATCTGCGGTCTCGCTCCTCCCTCCAACACAAGTGAACAGTTCTTGACGCACAGGACCGCCCGGCTCATTATGTTGCGTTGTTGAACCGGGTTTCTACTTTACTGAAACAACTAAGTGCCGCAAACTCGAGTCAAGCTCGCGTTGCTTCTAACTGCCAACGACCTGTTAAAATGTTCGCAGGATGTTCCCGCTGCATGCGGAAGTTTTTTTTTTTTTTTTTTTTTTTTAATGTGTGTGAGCAGCGGTCTCGATACGTTTGCGATTTCTATATGCACAGAAGAAAAATAAATAAAAACAAACAAACAAACAATAATATTCATGACTTGCATGCAAGTAGCACTTCAGCAGGGTGGTGTCGATGATCTGCAGGAGTTTTTTGCGGCTCTTGATGGTGGGCGTTCCCTCCATGAGAGGAGACGTTGTGGACGGGTCGGAGTCGTTCAGCTGTTTCACAAGGTGGCTGCGTTTCTGTCAGGACGGCGAAGAAAGACGGACAATGTTAACGTTCCTCTTTCTCGTGTCGTTTCTATTGTTTATTTTTCTCCTTTCCCCTGTACAGTAAGGACACGGACACACACACACACACACACACACACACACACACCTGGGTGAGGTAATCGATGAGAGCGAGATGAGCCTTCTCCAGCTCCGCCCCCGACAGCGTGGGCAGCGGGTTGGGGTAGTGCAGCTGCTTGCGGTAGCCTGAAGGCAGCAGGTCCGGGTACAGACCGATCACGTGTGTGGGATCTGCCGAGGACGGTTGAGAGGGGTGGGGTGAGGGTATTATTATAATCTTTACAAGAGTTTACAATACAAACAAAAACGGCATCGATTCGAAAGCTCATTGCGGGCAAGGAAACAAGGTGACATCATCACAGAAGACACAATAAGCAGCAGATGTCGAGGCGGAATAAACATTCGCCATTACATCATTCAAGATGTACGGGCTTATCGCCGAGTCGGACAGATGTCGGCGCGAGCGGGGAGAAAAATCGGGAGAGGAGTCGTACCTGTGCCAAGTTTGGCAAACACCTGCATGGAGTCATCGAATCTCTTCTGGCAGAACAGATTGAAGGCGAAGAGATTCTGGATGTGATGTATCTGCTGCTTCTTATCGCCGTCTGAATCATCCTTCATCTTCTGGCGGAAAGAGGAAAAAGTCATCACGCTACGGCTAAGCCTCTTTAATTTGTTTCTCAGAATGTAAGTACAAAGTTTGTCCTAATCAAAGATGAGTGGTTTTAATGTTCCGTCCCGGGAGCTGAAGCGCAAATCGAATCCTCGGGAAGTTCAACGAGACGGTTTAAAAGTGAGGCGAGCGGTCGCGCTGCTCACCGCCAGCTGAAGAGCCAGCTCGAACTGCTTGTCCTGGAGGAGCTGCCGAATCTGGCTGGCGATGGAGACGGGAACCAGGCGCCACACGAAATGGTTGCTGGCGACGTACACGATATTTGGCCTGCGAAAGATCAGATCAGAGGAGGAGAAAAAAAAAAAACGAGATTAGGGAGAAGAGGGTTGGAACAGAAGTGGTTTCTCTTCCGAAAGGATGGACCGACATCATCAGCGGCGTTGTCGTCATGAGAGACGGAGAGAAATGATGAAAGCGACAGATGATGCAGGATGTTCTTCAACGGATGTTAAAAGGCACACGTTCATTATCAAAGCTGCCGGCGGGGCCGCAAATATCCACTGAAGACTGATTTTTGTTTAACCTCAAAAAGGCCGAAATGAAGGCGTTTTCCTCGGTGTCCAATTTTTATGCGAAAGTTATATAATTTCATTCTTATTACAACTTAACAAAACAGTCTTCTCACAAGAAACACTTCTTCATTTAACAGCGTATCATTCTGATAAACACAACAAAATCAAGAAATGTTTCTTATTATACAATGTTTTCGCTATAATGTAAAACGATGCAGCACTTTTTGTGTGTATTTAACCTCTTCAGCGATGCGTACACCAGTCATTGCTCTGTTCCTCTTTGCCCGCCTTCTTGACCACATTTAAAAAAAAATGTCAACTCATTCAATTACAGCTAAAATAGATAAATAAATACCAAGAGAATTTGATGGAAGAAACACACATTTCCAAAATCCCTCAAGACGCTGCAATCTTTGCGCAACTTCCTGAATGAAATGGGGGGCGGGGGGGAATCTTGACAGAGGTGCAAAAGGTCAAACTTTTCCGTAAAACTGATAAAAAAAAAAAAAAAAAAAAAATATGAGACGGATGAACGTCGACTGCGGAGATAAGAAGAGTTGGCGGCCTCACCCGGCTGACGAGATGAAGCGCGGCCTCTGCAGCTCCACGCTCTGCACCAGCAGCCTCGGCTCGAAGGTCCGGATCTCCACGTACCGCGGCAGGACGGCGATGATGTAGGGAGGCTGGTGCTCTGAGAAGGTCGGAAGAGATACGGTACGGAGGGCCGTTAAAAGTGGGTCCAACAGTATCACACATCTCCTGCGAATAATCATCCTCACACACAGGTACCGTGAAATTAATATCAAAGGGGAAAAAAAAAAAAAAATCGAAATTAAAGGTTATGAATAAATAATTCTGCGATATATATATATATATACATGCTGTATCTGAAAGGACCCATTTACTGCGCTGCTCCATGTCAGCTGACACCTGCAACCAGCGGTCCTGATGTGGCTTTTTGCAGCGTGAAAACAGTGTTTTAACATGTCTGATGCTGCGCGTCGCAAGATGTTTAATTGTTTTTTTGTCTGTGTTTAATCAGACGTTTACACCGACTTTTATCCTATTTTTCACCTTTCGGAGTTTTGGATGTTTGCTGTGACTGAGGTTTGAAGTTCTCGGGGGAGGGAGGGAGAGAGGGAGGGAGGATTTAAAAGGCAGGAAATCCAGCGATCTAGTCTGGCCTTCGGTTGGATACGGGACAGACGATGCCTACTTAAAGTTAGGTATATTCTCCACTGACCAGCTCCCGTCCTCTGCCAATGCATGTCAGAGCCACGACGTTGACTGTATCAAATTGAGGAAATTGCAGACTGTATGAAGGCCCAGCTCGGAGGCTTCATTTCCCCTTCATACTGTTCCTTTCTGCATCGAGATTGAGCACAGAGGCCCAGAGCCTTTGAAACGACTCGTCTGCATCGCTTCTGTCACAAAGCTCCTCAGTCAAACAGACCTGCGGTGTCTTAGCCACGGAATAAAAACGCTCATCAGAAAGGTCTTCGGACATGTGGAAAACAACGATGCGGCTCAGACGGAGAGGAAAGAAAGACTTTGAAGGAAGGAAAGATTCGGTAAAAGAGAAAAGACAGCTGACAGACAGACGGCAGTATTTAGGCCGAAAGCTTCATCAGGCGTTCGGTTCATATCCAGTTAAGTGTTATGTGAACAAACCTGCCCAGTTGGCGTGACAACAAGAGAACAAGCTGCGTTGTTGCTCACAGTCCACATACCAGACGACTAAATTAAACCACAGATAGACAATCTGAAAACTTCAGACGGATTAAAAAAAAAGAAAAGAGGACAAGAACTCAAACTTCAAACATCTAAAAGTTGATCAGTCTCAAGATTCTTGTGCTGAAGAAATTCCTCTTAAACAAACTATGTTTTAAAATTTATGTGCAAAACAAAAACCTGCACATAAACTAGTAAAAGTAAAGTTTATGCCAACTGTCTTCACAGCAGTTTGTCTTTCCTCTTCATATGCCACATTGCTGAAAACCGGTTTCCTCTTGTAGTGTCTGTTTGGTCCGATGAGGTTTTTGTATTTTGCCAACATAGGGTGGTGATTATCGTGGGTGAGCTTGTTAACGTTAAGTGGTCAAATTTAGAGAAAACAACATCCTCGGCGAAGCCAATAGAAGCTCGAGAAACTCCAAGTTTCAGTTACTGAAATATAACCTAGATGGCTTTGTTTAGTTTCGGTAAAGCTGTTTTTTTTTTTTTTTTTTTGAGGTGGTTATAAACGGTGAAACAAAAGCTGGCGCACATGTTGTTCCTCTCAGGGTGAAACTAACTGCCAGGGGTGACACATTTTGGCTAAACACCTCCTGTGCCATGTGGAAGACGGACACACATGGCGAGCCGAGGGAGGGTGTTCTGGCTCGTGTTGCTCGGTATCTGCGTGTCCCTTTGACCTTGCTGTCAGTTCCTATTCATATAACTGCTCGCAAAGACATCAAAAAGTCAGAAGTTGGAAACAGCTTGAATCGGGCTTGAAGCAGTGTGTGTGTGTGTGTGTGTGTTCTTTTGTAACTTTTTCTGTTCACAAGCTGATTGCAGAAAATAGACAAAAAGTGAAAAATAACAGAGCCGAAGCAGAGAAAAGTGGTTTTCGTACCCATGGCGATGGGGATATCTGTCCAGTTCAGGGCGCACTTCTGGGTGCAAACGCCCTCCTCGTTGAGCACCACGGTGAGGTCGTCCTGCCCGACAGCCACCTTCCCGTCAGCCAGCGGGGCGACCAGAGGCTCCAACTGTTTCCCGGTGGGGAATAGCTCCTTGATGGAGCCGCGGCCGTCCATCTAGCAGACAGGAGGGACGGCGCGAGTCAACATTAATAGCTGATAAATGTGGTAAAAATATCAGGAGGAAGCGCAGAGCCCAAATTAGACACAAAACTCAAGGACAAACCAAACAGACAGGAGCCTCGTTACGCAACCGTCTGCCTCGAAAAATGTGCTGAACAATCAGAAGGCAACCTGCGCAAATGTTTGTTCTCCTTCGAAGGAGCAAAGCACAAAGGATTCGAGCGGGTTCATGCACAAGTCACGACAGCTCGACAGGGTTGGAGAAGATGGAGCGCTGCGCTGCATTTTTAGCAGGTTTCTACAAAGCCATGACAGCTCAGAACAAACAACGTGAATTATGCAGCGGCGTTGGTTTCCGCGGTTTCTATGGATGTTTCGATGCATCCCTGAAAACAGCCGTTCTCTTCGGATCCCACTACAAACCTCTGCAACTCTACGATGGAGGAGTTTTTCACCCTCAAAAGTCATAAGCAGCTGCATATAAATAAAAGATAAGAAGTAAAAAAAAAAAAAAAAAAAAAAAAAAAAAAGTGAAGCACTGTGCTGCAACACGTACCCGGATGAGGTAATAGTCTCGTTTGAAGCCGACACATATGGAGTTTTCGCACCAGGCCATAGACTTCGGAATATCTGGTGCACCAAAGTCGCCCTTGACAGACCGAAAAGAAAACATTAAGGCGTCTAAATGTGTCGGCAGATTGGAAAATATTTCTAAAACTTGAATCACAGCGCGGTGAGTCAACTGTAATTTCTACCTGCAGC
Source organism: Embiotoca jacksoni (assembly GCF_022577435.1). Lineage (NCBI taxonomy): Eukaryota > Metazoa > Chordata > Actinopteri > Embiotocidae > Embiotoca > Embiotoca jacksoni. The sequence continues at coordinate 1,770,622 of NW_027185378.1, forward strand.
TCGTGGAACTCCCTGTCCTTCCAGTAATACAGCTGGAGTTTCTTCTTCACAGCGACACACATCCTCAGCCTTTCTTCCCCAGCGCTGGTTTGCTGAACACAAAAAAAACCCCAGACAAAATATACAATTTGTGACTTTATATTTGGGAAAATATAAGGGCAGCACAGACATGTGGAAACAAAAAAGAAAAACTCTGTTATGACTGTATTTTTTTTCTTGGATCCGTATCCAAGGAAAAAAATGAAACTGTAACATAAAAAAGGAAGAATTTAATACAGCTTGTGTTCTTTTTGCATTCTTTCTTTTTGTCCGATGGTGAAGTTGAAGTCTAATTTAAAAAGCGTTTCTGTGATGATGGGAAGCAGAAGCATGTTGGATCTGCAACTGTCTGAAGAAGGGCGGTTAAACCTACATGTTGGAGCGTAAACGCTTTTTAGGTCTCCAGCACTGAAAGTATATAAAAGTGGACGTCGCTTCCGGGTATGAAAAGTGAGGGCGAAGTTTTCAATACTGTGAATTACCACTCATTAAGCTTTAATTCTCTATTTTTTTTCTCATTGTACTGAAATGTGGTGGAAAAACATTGCTTGGATTGTAGGAGAAAATCATTTAAAAGGCTCTGGGGAGAAATCAGTAATTATGCGAGCTGTAAATTGGTCTGGTCGTAAAAAGCTCCAGATTAAGATGTTCGTTTTCCTGCCCTTTAATTCAACTACTCCACTCGCACCGTTTTGCTCCCTTCTAGTGAGAACAGTTTAGGTGGTCCCGCCAAAAGTTTATTTTATTATTGTGGTCTATGACAAGAATGCTTTAAAGGCTGCAGGGGATTTTTTTTTTTAGTTGCAAAACCACAAGTGAACCACTGGAACAGTTGGCAGCAAGCCTGAATGTCTGCACTGTATGCAGCTCTCTTCATACATCCATGGCTGACATTGTGATCAAAATCCTGGGCTGCAACCACAAGGGGACGGTAACCGACCTGCAGGTCACATGCAAAAAGCGTGGCTCCTTTGGCTTTGGACACCACGGTGATCTGCTGGAAGGTCAAAAGGTCATGGACGTGGATGTTGTTCTCTGCAGGAAAGAATGAAAGAGATTTCAGAATATTTGTCCTGATAATGAAGATACGTTAGGTGCTGTACGTGTATTCACAAGGCATGATCTCTTAACTCGAGGTCCCAAAAGCTTGTGAACTACTATCCTTAAAGTTGAACATGAACTTCTGGACTCGTATGAGATAAATTTGTTAGTGAGGGAAACTTACCCAGAAGACTGACGAGGATTTTGTACTGTGAGACGACGTACAGCTGAAGACAGAGAGAGAAACACAGTTAAAGGAGGATTGGTCCAAATAAATCCAAAATCAAACAAGGATTTGTGTGGAAATCAACTGTAAAAGACACTTAAGATGAGATTCACAGCAAGTAAGATGCAAACTTAAGAGTGAAGTGAGATGTTTACAATCCGAGTCTCATCCTTAAAAATTAAGCGCCAAAACAGGAAAAGCAGGTCTAATAATCTGGAGGCTTTTGAGTTGTGACTTCCCTTATCAAACTACAAATGCTTCTTCCCTTCAGGGTTACGTGTCCTGAGTCTCATCCTGCAAAAGATATCTACCTGCTGAATCTTCTTGGAGAAGTTCTTGTTGGATTTTTCCAGGGTCACCTCAAACCGGTTGGTGCCTAAAGGAAAAAGAAATGTGTTCATACAAACATTTATTTGGAAAAAAAAAAAAAGCGACAGTAAGTGGTGCAGACACACGAGGAATCAGTTTCCTTCATACCTGCATCCTTCTTTATCCGGTAGAGAAGAAGATGCCCTGGCTTTGTTCCAACGAGCAGCCAGTCCTCTGTGGGAAGAGACACTCAAAGAGTCAGAGGGTTCAGACATACTTTCAGTCTGAGCTGTGACCTGCTTGCAGGAAGATCATTCATGTCAGTGGGGACACAAGTGGGACACATGAGACTGCAGTTCAATAAACGCCCGAAGGGACCACTTCAATGTCAAAAGAGTGAGCTGTGGGATACTTTCCAGGTGTCAACAACTCACCCCAGGCCGCAAGGCAATCGATCTGAAGAGGAAGCTTCTCCAAAATAGGCACTGGCTCGTATGCGTCATGCATCTTGAAGCGATATAGCTGATTGAATTTCACACCGCTCAGCTGGATGAATCCCACACGGGGTGGACGCCTGTCGGACCGCAGCTGACTGACTGACCGCTGATGACTCGGTCAGGGAGGTACACCCTCATACGTCGCCATTAACCGACCGAGTAGTTCAGTGTATTGTCGCGCAATGCGGAAATCTAGTCAGGTCAACCCTGGTATCATCTGCTGCTGTAACTCTATACAGTTCGGCTGGTTAGCAAGCTATCTCTCCAACCAAAACAACAGCTGATCGTTAGCATGCTAGCTTGGGGGTTAGCAACCAACGGCTACTGCTCCGAAACATTGTTCCCTCTCGCTCCACGTCGACTGAAAACCGAGCAAAGACAGCCAGTTACTTTATGAAAAAAGGACTAACATAACGGTTGTTAACCCAACACGGCCGGTAATAAACACCGGACTGGCCTTAGCACTTAGTTTTCATTAGCCAGGTTAGCTTCTCGCCACTTCCTCTGTTGTGTTGACGACGGTTGCGCGAGGCGCTCGGGGTTTGACAGGCACGTGACAGAAGTCCGTGCACTCACGAGGAACGCATTAAAGGTGCAGTGACCAAAGATGCGATTACATTTGTAACCAGAGTTAAATGGTGATGTGCAAATATCGCGATATTTATTTCATCGCGCTAGAATCTACTGCTGTACAATGGTTAACACATTACAGAATTAATATTTTATGTGCACGATTTCTGGATCTAAAATGTGACGACAATAATTGTAAAATTAAAGAGGATACTGCCATCCTCTACTTTTAAATTCTTATGTAAAATGTCCTCAGTTTATCGAAGAAAAACAAGTATAATGTTTTCATTTCAAATTAAACTCTATTATCATAATTATTCTTCTAAATTATATCATCCCGAAGCAATAAAAACTGTTGTAAAAGTCACATAACGTACCCTCCTCCCAAATTCACACAAAACTGACACGTTAACCATTGTTCAATATAAACTTTATTTGCAGGACAAACGCAAAAAGCCATACAATATCATCAGCTTCACAATACAATGCAGACTCAAATCCAGAAATAGGGCTTCAGTGTCTCTGAAATAAAATATTAGACTAGACTTTAACAAATATAAAAAACAAAAACATAAAAATCAAGGTTAGAATATCCACACATTCTGCAGTAGATTGCACACAGGTGAGGATATAATTCCAACAGATAAGGCGAGACTACTTTGCAGTGCAACTAGGAAAGGCTCCAGAATCTGTAATTATGGTGAAATGATAATTATCCACTCATCGTTTACATTACTCTTTGAACAACTACCCTGTGCTACTGAATTCTGGGTGAGGATCTAAATAAAACTCCGGCCTGTACGGTCGAGGTTGGAGTGAGAAAGGATCGCATACATGCTGTAAATCACTTTTCAATTTAGGCCCATGTAACATCCACGAGGCTAATCAATAAGTTCTGTTTTTCAGAGGCTAACATAAATTTCCCCTTTGGAGATTACAACATTAAGTGGAGCTAAATCACTGCTCTTATGTGAATAACGATCATTAAAGGAAAAATAAACAGGCTTAATTTCACACATTTATGCTTATTAATAGGTCTGAAAAAAAAAAAATCTCATTTTGAATAAATCACAAATTTTGAAGTTAAAAATGATTAGCTGTTTGAACTGATCTGCGTAAATATTCCAGAGAAGTGATCTGGCTCGTGTCAACAAAACGGACACAACTGATAAACTGTGTTACGACAGTAAATACTTGGCTTTGAAAGAGCTCCATAACAAAGTGTCATTACATTCCCCCAGCCTGAAAAACACGCACGTAGCACGCTTTCCCGACACGCTTCAAGTATCATTAATCACCGATGACGTACAGTAACAGCGGCTCATTTAGCTCTCAAATTCAGGATTACTCAGTTAGCCAGACAACGAAGTGGCCGTTATGTGTTAAGAAATAAAACACACATCATTTGCTGGCTACAAGAAACACTTAGAAAATGGCTACTTAAGAGCATTAAAACATTTTTTTTTTTTTAGTTATCTGGCTAAATGGTTAATCATATGATACAGTAGCTTGCTCATTTAAATATTAAATCAGAATCGTCTGACCAATTAAATATGTAATATGATAAAACACATGCTGAAAACAGCCTTTTTTTTTTTCTTTTTACATATATAGCACAGCACATCTGTTGAGGCTGCGCCGGCTTTAATATAATCTGATTACGCAGAGTAACTCAGGTGTTTTCAGCATCTGTTTGCGCCATCGTCTGAAGTTTTCACGACCGCCACGCGTTACGAGTCGTGCCGTCAGGTGCAATTTGAACGTAACCCAATTTTTCTGGTCGTCTACTCGGTGCTGAAGGAACCACACGCCGCCCATTAAAAGGTGAAGTGCGTGGTTTTTACACATGAAATCAACATCCAATACGTTCAAGCTAAACGACTTTAAACAATATTGATTAAACCAATCGTGATGGTTAAATCTGTGATTTGAGAGTTTTTAAATCCGGTGTCTGGTGAGACATTCCCTCTCTGGCCGATGGCTAGCTTCCTTTTTTTTTATTTATTTTTTTTTTTTTAGCACCAACGCTAACTTAAATGGGGATAAAATAATTCAGTCATGTGGCTTTTCTGTACCACTTCAAATGAATTCAAGTCTGATAGTGAAAGGAGTTATTTCATGGTTGTTGTGACGCTCAAAGTCATTTTAAAGCTGCATTAGTAGCGGTGAAGTTCGTAAGCGCGTCAACGGAGTTTTATTAACTAAAATATTCTATTTTCCCGCAAAGGCGTTGTGTAACATGCCTCATTTCCGTTTGATTTTGACCTTTGAACTTTGTCACAGTGAAGAAACATCATTGAAACAAAACAAAACCAAAAAAGAATAAAAATGCTCTGCTATGTACTTTTCCTTCCACCGAATCGTCCCAACTCGAGGACGCACAGTCGGTACCGCCTTAATATTACATACCAGTCATGCTTCTTTGAGCTTATTATCGTGTTACACAATACCTGTGAAATCAAATAAAACATTTAAAGTGTCTGCAGAGAACAGTTGGCTTTTCCCAATTTTTTTTTTTTTGGTCATCACTCCGAACTCACACGAGTCGCCGCGGGACTCGGTGAGATCGCTTTTCTTCTCATTCTCACATGGAGTTCTGGCATTTGCTTCTACTCCATTTTGGACCTCTCCATCTTGGTTTTCAGAATTTCCTGGAAAAAAAAAAAGACATTAATAAATCAGCAGTGTGACTGGAATGACGGCCCAGTAAAGGTCATCACCGGGAGCATTTTGAGTAGGCTAAAATGGGACTGGAATCATGAGACTGGCTTTACCTCCTCCTCGTCGAGCATGACAGGGAGAGCTCTGTACAGAGAAGGGGGGGAAAAAAAAAAAAAAAAAAAATCAGAGAAGGAGGCAGTGAATGCATCACAACCACATTTAAAGATCATGAGTGGTTTGCTTCTGCTTGTTGCTGTTTGAGGATTAACCGTATACCTTTCTAGTCTGAACCGTCCTTGATCAGGTGCTGTGAGCTACATTAATACACTTACATAAACTGACACAATATGACATATTAAGAAGGATTACTGCTTTTAAGCCGATATCGTATTCTCAAATGTTCGAGGTTGTGTAATACTGAATGATGAGCCAAACACCGACGGGGTTCAACAAAAAAAGTTGGGACGCTGTGTAAAATGTAAATAAAGACGGAATGTGATGATTTGCAAATGATGTAAACCCATATTTAATTGAAAATAGATTAAAGGAAACACATCAAATGTTGAAACTGGGAAATATTATTGTTCTATAAAAAAAAAATATTTGCTCTTTTTGAATTTGATGGCAGCAACACGTTTAAAAAAAAAGTTGAGACAAGGTCAACAAAAGACTGGAAAAGTTGAGTAAAGCTACAAGAAAACACCTGGTGGAACATCTAACAACCAATTAGGTTACCTGGCACCAGACCCGTAACATTATTGGGTATAAAAAGAGCATTTCAGAGAGGCAGAGTCTCTTAGCAGTGAAGATGGGGAGAGATTCACCACTCTGTGAAAGACTGTGTAGGAAAATAATGCAAAAATCTAAGAATAATGTTTCTTAACATAAAACTACAAAGAATTAGTAGATTTCATCATCTACGGTTCATAAGATCATGAAAAGATTCAGGGAAACGAAAGGAAAAAGACTGAAAAACAATATTGGATGGATGTGATCTGCATTAAAAACAGACTCTATTCTGTAGTGGAAATCACTGCATGGGCTCAGGAACACTTCTGAAAACTATCGTCTGTGAACACAATTCATCGCTGCATCCACAAATGCAGGTTAAAACTCCACCATGCAAAGAAGAAACCAGATTTAAACATGATCCAGAAACTCCGCCGCCTTCTCCGGACCCGAGCTCATTTAAGATGCACTGAGGCGAAGTGGAAAACTGTCCTGTGGTCTGACAAATCAAAATTTGCATTTTGTCTTCTTTTAATTGAATTCAGTTTGTATCTAAATGTTCTACAGCACCCAAACTTTTCTTGAAAACAGGGTTGTATTTTAAAGAAAACCTTGCGCTGTCCTCGAGAGCTTAATGTCTAAAACTTTAATTTACTTACACATCAGCAACAGTTGTGGGAATATTCTCCTCAACCCATTTTAGGTCTTCATCCTGACAACAGCAGAATACACAGAATTAAGTAGGAAAACCACAAATGGATAAAGGAAGTATGAATAAAGGAAGTATGAATACAGGAAGTATGAATACAGGAAGTATGAATACAGGAAGAGAGTAGAAGGCAGACGAGACACAACCCACCTCTTTACTCAACAACTTATGGGAGCCATTCGTGTCGGGCTTCGAGCCTCTCATCTTCATTCCCTCTGGGAAAAAAAACACAACAACATAAAAATCCCTCGTCCGATGATATGATTACAAGAAAATCAAATTTTCCTCTAATAAGATTAAAAGATGAAGATTTCTCGGTGAATGTTTTCTCCGAACAGACTGAGATCACGGCCTCAGTGGGACCGGGGTTACACAACACAATACCCACAGTGACAAGGTGCTCTTCAGAGGATCCGTGCTACATTATGAGCAGATTATTTACAGAGTATTTGGGTTTGAAATGAATAGAAGCTTTGCAGATGCGACACAAATCTATTGGAAAACATGGCTGCTTGATCTGTGTGACATCAACAACCCTTGTTTATCTGGTTTTACAATTTAAAACAAAACTAATGTGTTTTACCAAAAGCTTCATTCAGCATGGGCTCCTTGGCCTCCTCTTCTTCATCATCTTCATCGATCAGAGGGGAATGGGAGAACCTGAGAGGAACCAGATCACAGGCTGTCAGTCACGTGTTTGAAAAGACGTTTTAGGGCTGCAGGGTCAGCCTCTGACCTCTGGTTGTTGGCTGAGGGCCGCAGCAGCACCATGATGACCAGCAGGATGGTGGAGAACAGCAGACGCCAGAAGGCATCGTCAACCCACAAGTCCCGCCAATCCTGCAGAGAGGATTCAAAACAGAGAACAGGGAAGTTTACTCTTCAAACCTCACAAAAAAAACAATGAAACACGACACAACAAACAGTCAAAGCAGAAAATAAACAGACCCTTTGGCAGTCGACCAGCTTGAAGACTTTGGTGGTCCAGATGATGAAGATGATGGAAGCTGTGGACACAAAGCAAACACTGTAAAAAACATGCAAATGATCAGAGACGGCACATCAGAGGAGGCCAAATTAGAAACGGGACAAAAGGTTCTTCCAGCCTTGGCAGACACACTTTTAATACATGAATAGAATATTTGTAAAGGAAACTTTTACTTAATAGATGTTAAAAGAATAATTTCTCATACGGGTTAATTCATATATTCCCTTTCTTGTGGAGAGTTAAGAGTAAAATTATAGCAGGAGGGAGCAGTTGGTTAGCTTAGCTTAGCATTAAGACTGGAAACAGGGGGATCCAGCTAGCCTGGCGCTGCACAAAGGTAACAATATCAGCCAATATCAGGATAATTTGGATAACGAAATATGAAGTGAGTCAGTGAAGCGGTTTCACCCTGATAAACCACAGCTGGCAGTAAACGTACAGTAATGGATCAAAAAGATCCTGACACATGAATCATCTCAGTTTTAAATGACGAATTTGACCCTAAAGCAGCTGTGACTCACCAACGACAGAGAAGATGAGTGTGTTGGTGAAGTGCTGATATAAAGAGAGCTTCACCACATTTCTGCGGAGCTTCAAGAGACGAGTGGTCTGAGACAGGCTGATGAAAATGTAGAAGCAGATTAAGGAGAACATCGTGTGTGTGTGTGTGTGTGTGTGTGTGTGTGTGCGTGCGCGCGCGTTCAAGTAAACAAAGCCAACAGCGTGACGTGCATTTTCCACCAGGACACAGGTTTGTTGACACAACGACGGGATGTATGATCACGAGCCTGCACAGGGATCAGAATCTCAATGCGTTCCTCTGCCTGATGTCCCGCCTGGTTTATCTGCTCTGCGCACTTCGATGCACTCTTTCTCACCAAGGTACAGTGCAGACAACTTTAATGGCAGCAATTAACTTCAGTGGCGTCGCAGCTGCACTGGTGGAAAATAGTCTTTATGAGCGCAACGCTTCTGAAAATTTAAAACCTAAATGGACCCTAGAAGCCCGTCATCGGCTGGCTGAGTAAAGGATATCCACCACATGACGCAGGAGTCGATGAGAGAGAGGCTGAGATTCGCCACCAGGGCGACCGTCCCGTAGAAACCCTGCAGAGAGAAGACAGGATTTTATAAACGCAGAGGACAGCAGAGGACAAACGAGACGGCGATAAGAAGTCCGTTTGTCTGAACCGTCACTGAGGAAGACGCAGCGCTTACACCCGTCACTCTCAGCACTCCTTCCACCGAGGAGAAGAGGAGGTAGAGAAGTCCGACGGCGGCCAGCCGGTGCACCGTGGTACCCAACCTGGGCCTAAATAAGAGAGGGACAGAAAAAAGATCTATTTATGGAAGGAAATTATTCATATTTTCAGCAAGTCTTTCGCTGGGTTTTAGTCTGTGAAGAATTATGACATCTAAAATGTTGAAATAGTGAGAAAAAAGAATCAGTTTTAAAGGAGTTGACTCACTTGACGATGCCGTAGCCCAGACTGACGATGAGGACGAGGATTCGAGCTAAGGATCTTTTCAGTGCCGAGAGCAGCTCAGCAAAAATCACAGCGCCCAGAACTGCAAAGAAAAAATAGATAAATTCATATATAGAACAAACAAAAAAAAAATACGAAAAGAAAAAGTCTGTAAAAATCTGTAAAAGCGTCCCACTGTAGTCTCCTCTGTAGCGGATGCTCTGGTACTCGGAGTAGAACACGGCTTTCTCCAGCATGCCGAGGATGATGACGGCGCCGATCCAGAATTGGATCCGCAGCAGGTCCCTCCAGTAGCAGGCACACCAGAAGAGCCACAGGGCCCCGAACAGCACGTACACGATGCACATGACCATGAAGAACTGAGGCGGTGACAAGAGAGGGAGGCTCAGATTCAATAACAGGTGATCAACATATTCCATAAAATGATTCTTTTTATGGCCAATATGGCCTCAGTCCCAGTTTGGAAAAACATAAACTCTGAGAAGTTTTAAAATAAGTAGAAACCGCTGGTTTTTAGATGAAATGAGTTCAGATCAGACTCAGAAAAAAGTGGAAAAACTCTGAACATTAGTCAAAATAAATCGTAATTCAGTCTTGAAATAATGAAGGGTGAAAAACAAGATTTAAGTGGAAATTACTGAATAGTGATGGAGTGGTGACTTGACACAAGTTGGCTCATCTTGAAATTGGTCGGCCTAAACCTGGATTTAAATCTAAATTTGACAATCCATCCTGGGATTCAGTGTCTTCATCATGTGGTTCAGAGGAACCAGGAACCAAACCTCTGACCTTACAATTAACCTGCTCTACCATCTGAGCCACAACCAGCACAGAAACTTCCATCAACATGATATACCATGAACTCAAAGACAGAAACTCGTACCTCACTTTCAAAACAAGAAAATCAATCTCTTATTTCAGGATCGAACAATTTGAAATCTTAGAAAGAAATCTTTACGGCCTTGAAGTGGATATTTTACTGACACGTCTCTTAAATCTGGTTAACAGTAACTCAAAGATGCTCATCAGAAAAACTCAATAGATATTTACTTGAAGTACTAAATGTTCCTTTTATACTAAAAACAGACCTTAAACTGGAATTTAAATCTAAATATAAGATTATTTTACTGGGTTAGATCCAGTTTTTGCAGTGTTCCGCTTTAAGAGTTAAAACCTCCAAATAACTTTATAGAGGATGAAGAAAGATAAAACAACCACCAGATATTATTGCACATACCATCATCAGGGGCCAGTCTGCAGGAGAGGAGTAGTCGTGTGGTCCTTTCATCTCCACTTTCACTGCAGAGTCAAAAGAAATCGGTCACTTCTGCAGAGACGTCTTTGAAATTAAATCCTGAGTCGAGCAAATGTAAAAAGATTCAGGTTTTTTTTTCCTTTTCTCACTTGTAAAAACAAAGCTGAGCTGCTCGGCTCCGAGGTCTTCATCCTCGGCGCCTCGAAACAACGGCTGCACCTTCACGATGAAGAGGTATGGACTGTCCTCCCAGGCTTTGGCCACTGCACTGATATCCTGCAAATAAAGCTTGATTTTAAGTCTTGAAACCAAATGGAGCTGCTTTACTTAAAAGAAAAACTAAATTTCAGACACAACTGAAAGTTTCCAGAACAATTGAACTATATCGATTATTTATTTATATTAAAAGTGACACAAACACGTCTTACCGGCTTGGCAGGCCAAATCAGGCTCTGATTGGATGGATCACTCTGACAAGAGAAACATAATATGGCAAATGTGAAAATCAGAGCTTCGTAACGCTTGTTGATTTTGCGGAGAAACTCGTCACCCACCTTTGGGCTGGACAGCGGCTGGTAGGGGTTGAAGTCAGTGTAATACACCTATGAGAGAGGTCCGAGTTCATACACATGTATATTACATTACATTACATTTCATTTAGCTGACGCTTTTATCCAAAGCGACTTTATGTATATGTGTGTATGTGTGTTTATGTGTCGTCTTCGTCACTGACCTTCGGTAAGAAGAGAGACGAGCAGTTGTCGAAGTACTTGTAGCCTTGACTGTAGAAACCGCTCCAGCCGTCCTTCAGCATGTGATCCATCCCAAACATGTTCATCGCTTTGTTGTCCTTCAGAGGGAAACAACAACAACTTGCAGTCAGATAATCATCTGAAGTTATAACTACCAAATAGGCAGGACTAACGGAGAAAAAGAAGAAGTGGTACAAAAACATTGTGCATATTTATAGTAATTTGCAGCAATGAGTATTTCAGTATATATATTCATGTTTTGGGATGTATTCTTACAGAAAACGTTGAGATATTGTGACATAATGAGGATTAAAAACCTGCACATAACAGCTGATTATATATATTTTCAGTGTAAAATCATCGTGTAACGTGCTCCCAGAACACTTTACAATCACAAAGTGACTCACGGCAAAGAAAACAAACAACAAAAACAAAACAAAAAAAACATCAATGTTTTAATAACCGATGGTTCAGGGTCAACGAACAATATTTTCTGTATCTACAATCACACAGATGTTCCCTAAATGTTGAGGGAATAAAGCGTTCCCTCAGCATTTCTTAAAATATTTATGGTTGTTTGTGACCTTCAGATTTGTCATTAAATACTTCTACAATGACAGTTTTCCAGCTCCTTTGTTCAAATATATCAATGTTGGATTTTTCCTGAAATGTTTAGTCACATTTGTCGACATGCGTTAACTTTATTTCTAAACTCTGCTGTCGTGGTGTTGTGGTGTATTTCTACTTTTACCTGTCCCGGGACGGAAAACCGTCGCTAAAAGCAGCAAACATAGCCGATGCGTCTGAGCATCTGGCGTCTTCATTTGTAGCTGTACTACAGGACGGGTCAGTCATATGAAAACAAAAGTTGTTTGAACAAAAACAGCAAGATTTGACTGTTTGAGTCACTGAGCTGAAACGTCACAGACAAACTGGATACAGCCGTGAACTGGATACTCACAGGTGTGTTAAACACCTCGTTATAGCAAACAGATGAGCGCAGGTACCAGCTGATGTTGAAGGCCAGGTTCCTGTCACATGACCCCGTGTCACCCTGGACTGCAGCGAGAGAAGAGAGGAGTAGAAATAAGGCCTCAGAAAATGTGTGGTGTTCAAAGCCTTGCAGCAGTGATGCAATAAATAATAAAAATAGATTATGTTTGCATTTTGTATGTTAAGACAAATTGTTTTAGACCGGAGAAGTCGGGCTAATTACACTTTATGAAGATGGTGGTGTTGGCATACAGCGTCTTCCGAAACACGGCATCCTGTGTCTGAAAAACAAACAGAGATGACATGTCAACATCAGCGCTCCCGGTGGATCCACTTTAGGCCATCAGTGATCAGGATGCACCTCCAGAACGTTAATTACTTTCAACACAACCGATTGAACTGAAATTGTTGCACCTTGGACTTGTAGTTTCCTCTAAAATTCTGGATAAAGGAGAGAAATGGAAATGAGAAAGGAAACAGCCTTTTTAAAGCCTGAATAAAATGTGCATTCCAAAAAATGTCTTCATTTATTTTTTTTAAACTGTATTTTCAAATAGATAAATGTATTTTTATATTTGATGTGTTTTATGTTGTTTATGTAAATCTGTTTTTAAATCCCTTTTTATTCGATCTAAATCCTGAATAAGGTATCATTTTGTAACGTAAAGCCATAATTAATTCGCAAATACATTTATCGATGTATTTGTAATAAATATCGTATCAGTATTTTTGTGACACTCATGGACCTCCATAACAGCTGCTGATAGATTTGATTCTAACCACAATTAACAGTTTTTTCTGATAGATGTTAATAGCAAGACTAACCAACAACACTTTGAACTGGCTGAACTACCGTCACCTCAGCCAAAATACAAACCGTTATAATATATTTATTTTTACTGACAGCACCTGCAAATAATGTCTGGACACATCACCTGCCTTTGGTAGCATTTTACCTTTTGACTGCTATCTGGCAGGAGATAATGGCGTAATTAAAACGCAGGGCTTACATTTTAAATCGGGGAAATGTACAAATGACACGTTCATTATAGGAGACAGGCGTAACGAGAACTGTCAAAACCTATAATTAGTGTTTCTGACAGGTTTAGTGGGAAGAAGCGTTGCTGGGAGGTAGTTAGCTTCCTCGGCTAACAGCTGCTACAGAAATGTTAGCACGACAGACCCTGGAACAACCACCGAAATGCATAAAGCTGAATGCGTAACACTGACCGAGTTGATGTTCACGCTCCACACGGAGACCTCTGCCGCTGTCCCGGGACGGAAAACCGTCGCTAAAAGCAGCAAACATAGCCGATGCGTCTGAGCATCTGGCATCTTCATTGGTGGCTGTACTACAGGACTGGTCAGTCAGTCGCGTGTCCGCCTCCAGTCCCGGATGCTCGTCCCTGTTACCACGAGAGTGCGCCAGGATACCGGGAAAAAAAACAGCCCGCTGCCGGTGACAGCATTCAGGGGACACAATATTATGACTTCAAAAACTTAAATATAATTTAAACATGATTTTCAAAAAAAAATAAAAAATTAACAAATACAAATAGAATACAATAAATCTTAAGAATACAAATAAAATAAAATACAAAACTAAAATGTAATGATTTAAATATAACATTTTAAGATACAAATAGAATAGAATAAATTAGAGTTTAAGAATACAAATAAAATAACACTTACAAAAACAAAAAACAAAATTAAGAATGAAAATATCATAAACTTTACAAATACAAAAATACAAAAAACGTACGAATAGAAATGAAATAAAATACATTTAAATTACATTAATTATTTACTGTGCAAAATAAATATACTCACATGTATAAATTCTGAATGGCTTTATGACTGGTAGTGTATTAAAAATGCACACGCAAGGGAGGAAGTCCAAAACGGAAGCGTGCTTGATGGTAATTTTGTAAGGTTTGACGCCGTCATTTCCTGCACGTGATCTTTGCTGCTACACTGTTGCTGTCAAGAAGAGTCTGGAGGTTTACAGAGGAAAGTAATATGAGGATTACAACAGACCGTTTTCCCGTGTCTGCTCGAAATGGCGGGAAATATCGAGACCGTTGTTAGGTATGAATATGTTGTTTGCAACGTGAAGCTCTCATGTTGACCTTTGATATTTACGGCGCATGTCTTGTTTGTTTACATTTATGAAGTTCGGGAAACTTCTCTGCCTGTCCATTCAAGCATGTAGCTATATGACCACCATTTGAAGTTTTGTATTTCTTTAAAAAAAAAAAAAAATATATATATATATATATCCAAAAACATGCACCTCAGGTCAGGTTACCTGGCGCCGCGCTAGTGGCAGCCTGCTGCAGCATCTCCCCCCTGAGAGCCCCCCTGCTGTAGTGAAGAAATTTCCCCTCGGGGATTAATAAAGTGTATAAAATAAAATAAATAAATAAAAAAAATATATATACACTTTTGCAGGGAAAATCATTGAAGTAAGTTGTGAGTCTAAAATTGTGTAAAAATGAAGTAAATAAAATGATGTGTGAACTTCTTTCTGCTTGTTTCTCAGCGTTGTCCCCGGCGATGAGGGGGAACAAAAGTTCAAGAAAAGTGAGCATGTTGCTTTTTACAGGTACGGTAGGGCTTCAATACCAAATTCATAAACTATATAATACACACATATCTCTATAATTAAGAATGCATATTGAGGGTTTCCTTGTCTCTTTTCGAGGCGACAGATTCAGGGTCCGAACCTGCAGCACCGAGCTCTTCTGGACACCATGGTGCTCACAGAGAAAGGGGCCTGTTTCGAGTTGCTGGATCCTGACACGCAGGTCAGTATTAGTCATCTGAAAATCAAAATAAATCATCTTTATTCACCTTCACACCATTTAAGCAATCAGCTGTTCAAATACTGCACTTGTGTTTTAATCTTTGACGTATAAAAAGTCAAAAGTTTGTGTCGTTTTTAGAGCTTCGGACAGAGTTGGTTGCATTTACGAAATCCTGCACACAATTCTGCAGCTTTTGTGGTCCAAAAAAAAAAAATCATTTTAACCTCTTTTTTTACAGAACAAACTGCTTCTTTCTTTGTCACCTTGCAATCGTGGCACCGTAAGGATATTAATAGACGACCTCCAGCCTGTTAAAGCACGTTACAGAGTTCCAGATGTGATAACAGGGGATCCTCAGTGTGAACAGTAAGACGTGCATCATCTCTGTTTTATGATTTATAGTCCTCAAAACACACCCGCGAGGATGTTTTCAGCTGACGAGAGTACATTCACTTTGGTTTTATATCCAGGTTTATGGTGGTGGACTTGTTTTGACTGCACCTTTATTCGTTTGGTCACCCGGACAACAGTTGACCTTTTCTCTCATCATCCGGCAGGCTGAGAGTGGACAGACAGACCGAGGACTCCGTCACCCTCTCGTGGTCTTCGGGACGCCACCGGGTCCGCGTGTGGCATTTCCCTTTCCGGCTGGAGGTCCTGTGTGAACAGGAAGTGATGCTGACGTTCAACTCTGAAGGCAAACTGTGGTTTGAGAAGCAGCAGGAGCCGCCCAGGTGAAGTACGCAGGGAAGATTCATGTGCTCGAAAACCAGCCAATCGTGCACTCAAATTAAATAATAAACTGTGGTTTTGTTTTTTGTGTTTCTCCTCTCGGCTGCATCGTGTAGTAGTGAGGTAAGAGAATAACTTATTACGGTGTAATATTACTCCTAAATTAAGCTTAATCCGGTCAATAAATACCTTTGTTTTATTTCAGCTTCAAGAGGGCGACACAGATTCATTATGGAGGGAAACGTTCAGGCAGTTTGTGGATGTCAAGGCGAACGGTTTGTACCTAATGCGAATATCTACAACCTTTTTGATAGTTGTGGTCTCATTTCAGAAGCTTTTACAAAAAAAACACAGTGGAGAAGATTCTTAAATTTATATCTGAAAAAAGATAAAAACCAAATGCATCTAATAATGACTATAATAACTGCAATATTTAATAACATTTTGAGTGCATACATTTGTTCAAATTGTAAAGTATAGAACAGGCAGTGCACTAAAGGTACCTGGATGATGTACTCAAAACAGTCCTCAAACTGAAGGTGACACTTTTTACCCTCAACAGTCGCCATCTCGGTCACTGCAGCGTCTGAGGAATCCTCAGCCGTTTCTGAACCCAGCACAGAAGTGTTTATTTTTCCATTTAAAAAAGGAAAGATCATTTGGAAGTGAGGTTTATTCATAGTAAAGGCAGATGGATCCTCCATGATGCAAAGGGGAGATGATCTATTGATTTCTGGGGGGGAAAAATACCCAAACAGGGCTGCAGATTTGTTGGCGGGTGATGCGTTCAAATGTGACGGTTATTTCCGGTACGTGTAGTTTGAGACAACGCTTCTCTGACGAAGTTCAAGCACTATGCAAGGAGGTGTACTAACATAAAAGTACTATATGCGAGTGTGCAAAGGGAAGTACACCGTCTGGAACAGAGACGGAAGTTAATGAAACTCAAAAATGCTCTGTAAAGATGGACGTACATCTTGTACATCTGCAGGTCCGAGCAGCATCGGAGCCGACATCTGTCTTCACGGGTTCAAGCACGTCTACGGTCTACCTGAACACTCCGACCACCTGCAGCTCAAAGACACGAGGCGCGCGCACGCGCACACACACACACACACACACACACACACACTATATCATCTGTAACCTCGTCATCTGTCCGCGTATCCCGTCGGCTGCAGCTTAAACAAGTTTCCCGAACTGTCTTCACAGAGACGGAGAACCTTACCGGCTGTACAACCTGGATGTTTTCGCCTATGACCTGCACAGCCGCCTCGGCCTGTACGGCTCCGTTCCTTTGATGGTGGCCCACCAGCCGGACCAGACTCTGGGGGTGTTTTGGCTCAATGCATCAGAGACTTACGTGAACGTACAGTATTCCCCCGCAGAGCATCAGGTAAACCATCGAGTCAGTGCAGTGCTGGGCTTCTCGGCTTTGATTTTCCAGGCACCAAAAGTTGCAGAAGCAGATTTATGACTTGGATTTCACAGATCAAAACCTCCACATAACGACTCTCTTGCTACTAATTAAAACTTACAACCTAATTTTAACCATGAAAATGGATCGCAAGAAGTTGAATTATCTTTTTAAAAATCATTTCCAATCGCATAAAACCCAGGAGGACGAGACCCCAGCGGAGAAGCGGAGGCGGCTGCAGCCTCGGACTGACGTCCACTGGCTGTCAGAGAGCGGCGTCATCGACTGCACGGTTCTGCTCGGACCCGGTCCAGCGCAGCTCTTCTCCCAGTACGCACAGCTCACAGGTGGGTTTACTGTTTCATGGAAACATTAACAGGTGAAATAAAGAGCTTAAAGACTGAAGACTTGTCTCTGTGTGTCAGGACATCAGGCTCTGCCCCCGCTGTTCGCCCTCGGGTACCACCAGTGCCGCTGGAACTACGACGACGAGGCGGACGTGAAGGCCGTGGACGCTGGATTCGATCGCCACGACATTCCATATGACGTCATCTGGCTGGACATCGAGCACACGGACGGGAAGCGCTACTTCACCTGGGACCCCGAGCTTTTTCCGGAACCGGCGAACCTGCAGCGCCACCTAGAGACGAAGAGGAGGAAGGTCAGTTTTTAGGTGCGACATTTGCAACGTTTAAAAGCATTTTATGACCTCATGTTTGTTTTTTTAATATCTTTTTTTAGCTGGTCGTTATAAGTGATCCCCACATTAAGGTGGATCCTGATTGGTCGCTCTACCGCGAGGCCACAGACGGAGGACATTTTGTGAAGGACAGAGAGGGACAGATCTATCAGGGCTCATGCTGGCCAGGTAATGTTTGTTTTACTGCAAAAAGAATTGCATACAAAAAAAAATGTAACACACACTTTGAGCAAGTTATCTGCACAGAATACATCTATGTCAATCTTAATTAAACCAGGATAGCTGGAAAATCCTGATTTAATCCCTGATCCAGATCCTTTGAAACACTAAGGGGCGTGTTTGACACCATATATGGTCCATAAATGGCTCTCAAGCTTGTATAGGCAGCACCATCATGCTAAATGTGGCTTTTTTTTTGGCCTAATATACTTGAAAGCAAAAATAAATTTGCTATATAACAAAGTATTAAGATACATAAATAGAAAATCCATAAATTAGGATAATAAAATAAGGACATAATCCTAAAAGATCATACAAACATGACCAACATAAGCAATACCTCACATAATACAACAAAGACGTGAAATGGAGATAAGATGTTTTGATTTTTTTTACGTGTTGCGAGATGTTTCATGTAGACTCTGATGTGTTGCTGCTATTTTGACCTCTTTTAGACTCCGTAGGAACATTTAAAAGGTTCAGTGGACATCGGACGACGTCGTCATACGTGTCTTTTCTATGTTCACGTCTCTCACAGGCGACTCCTCCTACATCGATTTCAGCAGCCCAGAAACCCGAGCGTGGTACTCCGGCTGCTTCAGCCTGGAAAAATACAAGGTACAAGAAACAATGTTCAAAACAGAAGGAAGTTGAATTTGTCCGTTTGTGAGATTTCTGCAGGCACCTTAAAAAAAATCCTTTATTACTCCTACTTAATAACTCAATATTCAGAGATTAAATGTCATCATTTCTGCTGCAGGGATCCACACCGTCATTATTCGTGTGGAACGACATGAACGAACCGTCTGTTTTCAACGGACCAGAGCAGACGATGCCAAAGGACGCAGTACATTATGGGGGCTGGGAGCACCGGGACTTACACAACCTGTACGGCTTTTACCAGGTGAGCAGTCTTCTGTTTCTTCGCCTGGATTGCTGCTGTGCATTCAAATAAAATAATAAAGTGTTTTCTGCCACAGCACTTGGCCACAGTGGAGGGTCTGATCACTCGCTCAGGGGGCTCAGAGAGACCTTTCGTCCTCTCGCGCTCCTTCTTCGCCGGGTCACAGCGACTTGGTGAGATATTTCAAACGTAAATAAATGTTTGATCCATCTCCACGTCTCAGTGTGTGAATGTTTCTCTCGTTGTTTGGGATGCAGGAGCAGTTTGGACGGGCGACAACGTAGCCAGCTGGGAGTACCTGAAGATCTCGATCCCCATGCTTCTGTCTCTGAGCCTGGCAGGCATCGCATTTTGTGGAGGCAAGTACGTTAGTCCATACTGACTGTTAATGTGCCACTTTCTCGCCATTTCATCTTGCGGTTGAGTCACTGTCTTCTTTCAGCCGACGTCGGAGGGTTTTTTCGCGACCCCAAGCCGGAGCTGTTGGTGCGCTGGTACCAGGCTGCCGCCCTGCAGCCGTTTTTCCGCGGTCACTCCGCGAAGATGATGAAGCGTCGGGAGCCCTGGCTCTTCGGGGAGGACGTCACCGCTGCGATCCGCACTGCGATCCAACAAAGGTACGAGCTGCAGGGTTCCCAAAGGATAAAAAAAAAAAAGTCTCTTCCAGACATTAAAGTCAGGGGGTTGGATCTTTTTTTTTGGCCCGAGTCCTGGAACATTATGGAGTTTAGTTTAACTGAGCTGCCATTTATCAAACTGAAATGTTTCCCACAAAGTATTTTTCTTTTATAGGTCAGTTTATTTAGTCCGTGAAAGTCAGGAAAATTTAAATTCAATTCTATTTATACAGCATCAAAACAACACAACAGGTTATTTCAAGGCACTTAAGTCCTTACAACAATATAGAGGAACCCAACAATTCAACAATTTCCTTGCGAGCGGCTGGGAGGGGAAAAAAACAACTACCCTTTAACAGTTGGTCTTTTTAATCCGGCCCGCCGAAGATTGGTACAGAATTGCCCAAATCAAATCACATCATAATTATGACTGCATTCATTTGACCTTGTCCTGTAATACCTGGCGGTCCACCAGGTGGCGCACTAGGCGCAGTGACACGTTGACTTGATTTTGCGGAGGCCGGGCTGCTCTCTGTTGTTACTCTGCTGCTGCTCTGAACACATCTGCAACAATGAACGGGCCAAAGAAAAGTCGACAGCGAGCGCCGAGTGTTCAATAAGGAACGGACGACTAAATCCTTTTTCACTGAAGTCCGGTCGAAGGCTGTGTGTCTTATTTACCAAGAAACCGTTGCGGTTTTAAAGGAATACAACATCAGCCGTCACTTTTCCACCGAGCATGCTAATTGCGCTAACAACCAGTATGTCAACGAGTGTTGGGAGCTCAAACAGGAGATTATCTCATTTTTGGAGCTACTTGAGAAAGCTGACGATTTTCCTGAGCTGAGTGACACAGATTGTCTTTGTGATTTAGCTTTTGCTGTGGACGTACTGACACACATGAATGAGCTGAACGTGAAGCTACGAGGGAAAGACCAGTTTGTGCATGAAATGTACACAAACGTCAAAGCCTTCAAAACCAAGCTAGCTTTATTCACAAAGCAAATGTCAAACAAGTCATTTGCTCATTTCCCTACGCTGAAAGACGTCCTCGACATGAAGACATACAGGAAATCACTGGATGACCTGCACGGAGAATTCTGCCATCGGTTCTCTGATTTTGGAAAAATTGACAAGTCACTTCAGCTGGTGTCGTGTCCCTTCAGCTGGTCTCGTGTCCCTTCAGCTGGTCTCATGTCCCTTCAGCTGGTCTCATGTCCCTTCAGCTGGTCTCGTGTCCCTTCACACGAGACCCTGAAACGGCGCCACAGGAGCTGCAGTTGGAACTGATTGATCTCCAATGTGACACCGTCTTCAAGGAGAAGTTCAACTCTCTTAAACTGGATGAGTTTTATGCTTCATTAAAGCAGCCAAATTTCCAAACATCCAGAAGATGTCACAGAAGATGCTGGTGTTGTTTGTCTCTACGTACGTGTGTGAACAGACTTTTAGTGTGACGAACACCAACAAAGCACCTCACAGATCCCAGTTGAGTGATGAACACCTCAGATCTGTTCTGAGAACACACAACAAAACTAACACCAGACTTCGATGCACTGGCAAAGAAGGGTGATCAACAACACTGTTCCCACTAAAAGTGAATGGAAGTATTAACACTGTCATGCCTTTTTTATGTTTATGTTTGATATGTATGCATCTGGTGCCCGGCCCGTCTGTCAAATTTTAAAAGTCAATGTGGCCCCTGAGCCAAAAAGTTTGCCCACCCCTGCTTTAACAGGAAGTAAAACATCCAGCAGTGGGAAGGAAAAACTACCTTTTAACAGAACCTGAACTAAAACACAGCTGGCTCCTTTTCCTCGTTTGTTGTGTGGGTTTGCAGTATCGGATAAAAGAAAAAATACTTGTCTGATTATCTGTAAAATAACACACTTACCTCCTGTGTCGTCAGGTACTGCTTGCTGCCTTACTGGTACACGCTGTTCCACCAGGCTCACACCTCTGGTCTGCCTCCTCTCAGGTTAGTGCTGCTGCCATCTGCTGCTCAGCTCCAGTACAGCAACTACACTCTGGGCAGTTTCAGGCACTAGAGGTCAGTGTCCATCCTGCATGAAGGTTTACTAACACGAACTTCATTTAAAAACTGTGCAGACCTCTGTGGGTGGAGTTCCCGAGCGATCCGACCACCTTCACTGTGGACGACCAGTACATGATCGGTGATTACATTTTTTTTTTTTTTTTTTTTTACTTTTGCATTGTTACACAGTGTTATTGCACTTTTTTTTATTTTTTATTTTTTTTTATTTCTGAGTGTTTTATTTCCTGCAGGAGGAGCGCTGCTGGCCCATCCTGTAACAGAACCCTGCGTCAGAGAAGTCAAAGTCCTGCTTCCTGGATCTGGAGAGGTAAATGAACCAGCAGGTAACATGTTTATATATTCAAGGAATATTAATCTGACACCTCAGTGTGGATTTTATATTAAAGAAAGTTTCTGTTCTTAGATTTGGTATGACGTCCAGGCTGCAAAGACGTACAAAGGAGGACGGACTCTGAGTCTTCCGGTCACCTTGGACACAGTTAGTGTTCATTATTCTATGAAAGGACAATGACAGCCTCCAAAATACCGAATGTAGCCGAAGAATATCGAAATGTTGTCTCTGCTCAGGTTCCAGTGTTCCAGCGCGGCGGCTCGGTGGTCTGCAGATCAACAGGAAGTGGATCCTGCACAGCGGATCTCCAGCAGCTCCCCCTCTCAATCACTGTGGCTTTAAACTCTCAGGTAACAAACCGGAAGACGTTGGGCAGCTGGTTTTTGTTTAGATATTTAAAAGCTGTAATTTGGACCATGAGCTTGGACAGACTCGGGCATACTAGAAAATTAGGAACGCTCTGCAATCTGCTTTGTGTTTTTCCCACCCACATTATGCATGGATAAAAAACAAAAACTAAATCAATACTGATTGGTCTGTCTGGTGCTTTTGAGATGATTCCAAGTTAGTTTGTAGTGTCCTAAAGCTGTATTGTAATAAAACAGAAAAACTGAGGACACTAATAATAATGGAAAATTCAGAATTGTAAGTTGCAGTGGTTACACATTTATGGTATTTGTACTTTACTGGAGTATTTCTACTTAATGCAACTTTATACTTCGACTCCATTAAAATCTCAGCGGTAAATCTTGTACTTTTTATTCCACTACATTTATCTGACAGTTTCATCCCCTCCCTGTCCAGTGAAAACCATCAAAATATATTGATTTAGAATTTTCTTAATAAACTGAAGGATCAGATGTTCCTTTATGTGCTGAGAAAATTCTTCTATTTTTTTAAGCTAAATAAACTGTTTTAAAACCGTCTTGGATTTGCTGGAAAATGCTTTATTTGTCCGAGCTTGTTGACTTGATGATGAAGGTTCCAGATCCAAAGCCAACACCCAAACTAAACACAGTCCATGAAGCGTACGAGGTCAAAAACAGGTGAGATACTGGCGGAACACAGAGACACTTTTGTGACGTAGACTAGAAAAGACACAAAGAGCTGAAGGAGGATGTGGACTTACCGAGAACAGAAACCACAAACTAACACAAAGAGAGGAGAACAAACACACCAGGGAGAGGGGGACAACGAGGGACAGCTGAAACTAATCCGGGTAGGCACGTTAATCACACAGGCAGGAAGTGAGGTGTACTTAAACACGTTTACAAAGTAAAACAGAAAATCCAACAAACTAAAAGCCAGAACAATGAAATTAAAAGTGTAATTTTGTGAGTTTGAGGCTAAATTGTGACTTTTAGACAAAGTAAATTTGAATCACGCCAAAATATTATAAAGTATGACTCTTTCTGAGTATTTTTGTGTTCAGACTAGTGACCTGTGTAACTTTAATTATTCCTGACTGTAGTCCGTTGTCTCCGCAGGGCAGTGCTGGTGGAGAGTTGTACCTGGACGACGGTCACTCCTTCCGATACCGCGACAGGAAGGCCTTCTGTCTGCGCAGGTTCGACATGCTGTCGGGTCGTCTGCTCTGCCGGTGAGTCGCGCCTCCTCAACACGCCTCCTCCACATGTGGAAAATAAATAAATAAATAGAGGAGACATGCTGCTTCTCAAGTTAAATCAATCAAACAAATGATGATTTCTGTTGCTGATGCCGCTTCTCTCAGTCCTGCCAGTGAAGAGGGAACGTTCGACTGTAATACCGTCGTGCAGCTAATCATCGTCCTCGGAGTGAAGAGCAAACCGGCCGCTGTGATTGTGCGTGCGTCAGGTGAGGAGTTCTGAAACCTTTATTTACAGGTGACATTATCAGCAAAATGTACTTCAAGTAAAAGAAAACTAAAATGAAATGCTCCCTGTCAGTGTTTTAGTGTTATGACTGATGTTTTTTGGATTAATATTACCGCTGCTTTAATGTGCATTTCACTTACTTAAACTACTTTAGGTCCTGTTGGTTAGTTCAGTCCACAGTAATACATCTTGTTCCATAAGATCATCATATGTTTGGATCTTTCTGTATCTTTAAAAAGTCAACAAGCTAAAAAAAAAAAAAAAAACTTTGCATTTTCCAGTGAATCCAAGAGGGTTTTAAAATAGTTTCTTATCATAAAAAGTAGGACAATTTTCCGGCATGATAAAGTTATATTAAAGCAAATACTCAAATAAAGTACAAGAACCTCAAATTTGTACTTTCAGTATTTGAGTGGAAAAATGTTGAAAGGACAAATCCAGCTAAAAACACAAAATTTATGTGGATTGAACAGTCAAACACAGACATTGGTTGCTGTTATTGTGTGATAATTTTACCCTATACATTTGTTTATGTTTTTGGAAATTAATGTCAGACAATCAAAACTTTTAGATTTTTAAAAAAAATCTTTTTCATATGAAACCAGTCTGCTGTTTTTACTCTCTGACCTTTGAAAACAATCCAACAGTTTCAATTAACAGAGACGTATCAGTCCTTTTAATGTTTGTTGTAATATTGTACATGATTTACTAGTTTTAATAAGCATTCAAACTTTTATTTTTTATATTTTTAATAACTTTTACATTTAAAGTCAGTGATGTAAACACAGAAATATGTCACTGAAAATCTGGGAAACGGAGGATTTTATCTGCTCTTCTCGGTTTTGTTTTCATCACCAGGAGCTCCGGACTCTTCGGCTGCGTTTCAGTACGCGGAGACGAGCTGCACGCTGACGGTGAACGGCCTGAAGCTCGGCGTGGCGACGGACTGGGACATACAGATAGACTGACCGTCGGTATGTCAGCGACAGGGCATGTGTTAAAAATCATTTCATTAATCGTAAAGTACAAGACTGATTTTAGTTGATTTTAAAAAAAAGAATCGGATCATGTTTCTGTAATTATTTGACCTGTTTTGACCTTTAATTTACTTTTTGAAGTTTGTTGCCGAAACCAGGTACATTTTTACCTGTGATCACAAACATCTGCAATAATCATAGAAATACGAATTGATTTGAGTTTCCTTCAGTGAATAAACACCGTGCTGAATGTTTCCCTTTTGTTTGCAGACTCTCTTTTATTGTTGGTATGTCGTCATGCTAAACTGAAACCTATTGACGAAGCACACGTATTGTTTTGCGTTGCGTGACCTGACCTCTTCTTCACGCGGATAATTGCTTAGTCAAGGGTAAAAAAAAAACAACGACAACAAGAAGTGCTAGAAAGAGCCTGATTTCTATGACGTTACGAGGAAGCAGGTGTAGATGTAAAAAGTGAGAAAATGACTCCTTGATATCAGTGGTTTTGGGTGTTTGACAGCTGTTGCTTTACAGGACGATGAATCCAGAGACATGGTGACAGTTAGACAAGAGATAATGAAGGAGGAATAACCTTCAATCACAAAACTAATTGGTTTTAAGATGCCTTTTAACAGAGATTGTGTGGCAGGCCGGTCCAGAGGCGAGAAGAAACTGGAAGTGATGCGACTGATTTTCTGATCAAATATTCTTCATGTTGTTCCAATCCCAGACGCTCGTCGACCGTGTGTGACCGAAAGCTACGATACTTCTCTCTTAATACAGATCATCATGATGCATGTTGTAGTTTAAACCCTCCCCCCCCCAAAAAACAAAACAAAACACTGATTGAGTTTATGCTGAACCGGGACACTCCTCCTCTCCGTGGCGTCGGCCTGCTCCAGTTCTGCTGAGACTGCTCGATGCTGAGCTCCATTGAGAAGAGGTTTAAAGGGCTTGAATGCCTTCTGCTGAGGCAGGCCATCTACCCACCACTCTTTACATGCCCTCTGCCGCGGCCCGCTGGCCTTTGTGTCACCCAACAATGATGGCACCGGGAGCACCGCGGCCCAACGAGAGGTCATTGTTCGCCGCGGCCAATGGCAGTGCGGCAAATGCGCGTCCGTGTGACGTGCGAGCTTCTGTGCGTATGTGTGTGCGCGCGCGCGTGTGTGTGTATGGTAATGCAAAGGTGAGGTGAATGTGTCTTTCACACCGAGCGTCTACTCTGTGACGAAGGGGAGGGGGACGTCACACAAAGGAAGAGCCAATCAGGTATTAGCTGTTTGGATTTATGCCAGGGTCTTTAGGCTTGTAAGACTTTAGTACAAGTGGCCAAAGCCAGTTTAAAAAAAAAAAAGCACACACAGACGAGATGCCCTATACGCCGTCTGGCTTTTTCTGCGACCGGTTGATCCGGGAACGAGAGCGGAGGGACGGGGAAGGGTCCCTGAACAAGCCCGTCCGCTTCAACGGTCAGGACGTCTGCGTCCTGAGGGAGGAGTGCGTGCAGAGTAAGAGCCTGTTCGAGGATGACTCCTTCCCGGCCACCGTGGAGTCTCTGGGCTTCAAGGAGCTTGGACACAAGTCCAACAAGGTCAAGAACATCGTGTGGAAGAGGCCTAAGGTAGGAGAAGGGAGACACGGAGAGGGGATGGAGCACACGCGTGTGGGAGGTGGGACGGCAGCATCCAACCAGAGAGGAAAAAACCTGATCTGGGATTATTTTGTGGGATTTCACCTGGATTGGAGTTAAAATTACTGAATCACCAGAGAGTGATCATGTTCCCTGTTTTTTTGGGGGGCTTTTTATTTGTTTAGAGAGAAGTTTAGACTCTGTGCTGCATGTGACAACCTCAACCGTCAGACTTTTAACTCAGGTTTATGCCTCTTTGTGTTCACTGTCTGCAGGAAATCTGTGAGAACCCTCAGTTCATTGTCGGAGGAGCCAGTAGGACAGACATCTGCCAGGGAGATCTGGGTAAATTCTGCTTTTTTTAAAAAAAAATTTAAGGGCACACTGGATTTAATCTGAAGCATCTAAACGCCAACCTGTCACTGTTCGGCGGCATAGTAACAGTTTCTAGAAGTAGAAACTCAGGTTGGGAGAAGAGAGGTTAGTCCGTGAGCGTCTGTATTCAGGGTTGCAAACATCCCCCCCCCCCCTCCCTTTGCACACAGCCTCTCTGCCTGCAGCGGCCTCCCCATATTGTGCTTACTCTGTCGGAAGGGAATCCAACCGGCAGCACTTCTCATTGTTGTTCCGTTTAGATGGCCAATAAAGGGGGACAAAGGTCCTGGCAGACACTGTTAACCGTTCCCGGTTGAAAAACTTACATTGTTCCCGCCGAGGCCCCGGCAGCTAACACACACCTGGACAATCAAAAACCACAGAGGTCAGCACTCAGCGGAGGTCTTTTCCTCCTGCACAACAAAACACGACCGAGAGAGACGTTCCTGTCAGTCCTCACAAAATGACATTTAACCAAATACTGCAGTAGGATTCAGAAAATGTCAGAAAAGAGCCAAACACGTCGATAAAAAGACCCGATCTGAAGTGGAGTCTCTGTGTGCAGGTGACTGCTGGCTGCTGGCTGCGATCGCCTGTCTCACCCTGAATGAGAAGCTTCTGTACCGAGTGGTTCCTCAGGAGCAGAGCTTCTCCGACGGCTACGCCGGCATCTTCCACTTCCAGGTCAGAAACCCGCCGTCTAATCACCACATACGTTCAGTCCCTCTTTTATCCCTTCAGAATCACAGTTCACTGAAAGAGAAGAGAAACAGTCATTAGTAGATGTTTGAGCTGCAATAATTACTCAAAAAATAAATTTAAAAAAAATCATCTATTTCTGTTATATTACAATTTTTGGGAGAAAAAAAGTCAAACATTTGTTGGATTTGATGCTTTTTTTAGTTTTACATGATCATAAACTAAATACACTTGGTTTTAAACCATTAAAGACAATACTTTGGACTGTGAAAACTGATTTTTCTAAATTCATTAGATAATCATGACAGTAATTAGAAGATTAACCGATTGTCCAAATAATTGTTATTTGCAGCCAAAATGGAAATTAAAGCATCACTCAGAAATAATCCTGATGACGCTCCTTTGATTCGACTTTATAGAAGTTAAAATGTCTGTATTGTTTCTCCTCTCGGACCTCCATCTGTCCATCAGTTCTGGCGCTATGGCGACTGGGTGGATGTCGTCATTGACGACCGCATCCCGACTTTCAACAACCAGCTGGTCTTTACGAAGTCGGCTGAGAGGAACGAGTTCTGGAGCGCGCTGCTGGAGAAGGCTTACGCCAAGTCAGTAGATTATATGATGTTAACACAGAGTTACACATTATTTATACAACTTCTCATTTCTAGGAATCACTCATTGGATTGTTATTGGGTTCATATTTATTATTCAAATGGGTTGTAATAGTTCATTTTTACATACTCTGACATGTTGTCGCCTCTCTCCTCTCTCCGTGTCCAGGCTGCACGGCTCCTACGAGGCCCTGAAGGGCGGAAACACCACCGAGGCCATGGAGGACTTCACAGGTGGAGTCACAGAGTTCTACGAGATGAAGGAGGCTCCCAAAGAGCTCTACAAGATCATGAAGAAAGCTCTGGAGAGAGGCTCGCTGATGGGCTGCTCCATCGATGTGAGACTCAGTTAAAGAATTCAAACGCCTCCCACGACTCAGATGCTGTGATTTATTTTTGATGGATTTACATTGACGCATTGAAGCAGCTAAAACTAAGGTGATGTGTAACTTTAAATGCAGATTGCATGAGACTAGATCCGCTAACCTGCTTGTTTTTGCTCCCGTATC
The DNA here is from genome assembly GCF_022577435.1 of Embiotoca jacksoni. Lineage (NCBI taxonomy): Eukaryota > Metazoa > Chordata > Actinopteri > Embiotocidae > Embiotoca > Embiotoca jacksoni. The sequence continues at coordinate 1,799,321 of NW_027185378.1, forward strand.
TGGTCCATCTTTAGTCCCTGGTTCCGGCTCGCTTCGAGACCCGGACGGTGACGGGACTGGTGAAGGGCCACGCCTACTCTGTGACGGCGGTGGAGGAGGTAAAAGCAGATGATTGAAGCCGGCGTTAATATGCACAAATCAAAGCATCCCCACTGGTTTTAACTGTGTGTGTCACCGCAGTGTAAACCGTCTCAGCACAAGGAGTCCAAAGTCCGTCTGGTGCGTCTCAGGAACCCGTGGGGTCAAGTGGAGTGGAACGGACCATGGAGCGACAAGTAGGGAGCTGAGATAAAACAAATTTTAACCCTGCTTCTGCAGTAAGATTCAGTGAAATCACTCCACCTCGTCTCCAACAGCTCGAAGGAGTGGACCTCCCTCTCCAAGACCGAGAAGGAGAAGCTGCAACACCAGAGCGCCGAGGACGGAGAGTTCTGGTGAGTTTCCGCCGCCTGCTGTGAAACTACAACGACAGGACTTCACGTTAACTCTGTATCCATCCCCGTTCCCCGTTCAGGATGTCGTTCGAGGACTTCAAGAAGAACTACACCAAGATCGAGATCTGTAACCTCACGCCCAACGCCCTGGAGGACGACAAGATCCACAAGTGGACGGTTTCGGTGAACGAGGGCCGCTGGGTGAGAGGCTGCTCCGCCGGAGGCTGCAGGAACTACCCAGGTACACCACTGCTGCACAGGGGAACCAGACACTTTACAAGCTGATCACAAAAGAACTGTGCTCTTTTCTGTCCATTAAAAAAGATCATAATTCTATTCAAATATTTAGTTTCCAATGCAAAAATCAAGATGAATGCGGGAAAACACTTGTTTCAAACAACAGAAACTTAAAAAGCAACAATTAACATTTCACCTATTGAAAATATGAACCCGGATGTCCTGCAGACACGTTCTGGACCAACCCTCAGTACCGCCTCCGCCTGCTGGAGGAGGACGACGACCCCGAGGACAACGAGGTGGGCTGCACCTTCGTGGTGGCGCTGATGCAGAAGAACAGGCGGAAAGAGCGCAAGATGGGAGCCAACCTCTTCACCATCGGATTCGCCATCTACGAGGTGTCCGCTTCGGTTCCTACTGAGCATTCAGAGAAGATATCGGTGGATTTTTACTGCAGCAAGACAGTTTAAATATTGAAATTTGTATGCATTCATAATGAAAGGGCGCACTTGTCCTTAATTCTACTCTGCAATTGTGAAGAATTACCGAAACAAATTGTCTCTACAACTAAATTTAAGCAAAAGTTTCCCTTTAAATCAATCTTTCAATCTTTTTTTTTTGTTTTTTGTATTTAAATGTATATTTTGTAATGCTTCACACTCTCGCATGCACGAAAAGTCTGACACCAAATAAAACAAAAATAAAAAAATCAACTTTTGGTTTTAATTTTCATCCTTAAAAGACGTTGTCTCTGTCTCTCTGCAGGTGCCAAAGGAGGTAAGGAAAGAAGAAAGTCTGACACCGGAGCAGCAGTTTACAACACTTCCTGTTTTGATTTCCTGGACGTATCCTATGAGGGCAATCCTCTCTTTTATCTTGTATATGATTGATTGCCCCCCCCCCTTCAGATGCACGGAAACAAGCAGCACATGCAGAAGGACTTCTTCCTGTTCAACTCCTCCAAGGCCCGCTGCAAGTCCTACATCAACCTGCGCGAGGTGACCCAGCGCTTCCGCCTCTCCCCCGGCGAGTACGTCATCGTGCCCTCCACGTACGAGCCGCACCAGGAGGGAGAGTTCATCCTGCGAGTCTTCTCCGAAAAGAGGAACACCTCAGAGTGAGTGGGTGAGGGCGAGCGGGGGGGAGGATAATAGGGGGGTGGCTGCAGGGGGCAAGCTGGGCTGCATGCGGAGGGGACGGGTGATGGGTGATGGTGATTCTGTGTCTCTTAGTAGGGCTGGGTATTAAGACAAAGGAAAATCACACACAGAAATCATTCAAATGTCTTTAAAAGGAAAACAAACTCTCAAAGAGTTGCAACACTTTAAGGCTGCAAGTAGGAAATATTTTTTACTGATATTTATCAAAGTTTTTGGAAGAAAGTCGGGAAAATGTCCAGAACGATAATTTTCCCCCTCTCGGTTCTTAACCACGTGCATTTTACTGTCATGTCAGAAAATAGTTTGATTAATTGTCTAAATGCTCCTAATAAATATGCATTTTATTACTTGTGCAAAAAAAAAGTACATTTTAAACCCAAATTGCACCTGAAGAAGAGGCAGTTTGGGCTGGAAGCTTTGCATGTTAACAAAACCTAAAACAGCAATACCCAGCCCTGCTTTATAGATATAGTTAGCCTCAAAAATACCAAGTGTCATGGTGATTTCTCTGCCCTCTATGTGTCTGTGTGAATGAGGGTGGGCTTTGGTCGGAGTGCTTGGCGGGTGGGGGACACAAGCCACCACAGAACAATCCATTTTAACGGAGATTTGATTTGTAGAGCTGGAAGAAATCGGCCCCAGTTCGAAGCTGTTATGGAATCTTTTTTAGGACAAGCGACGTCCGATTTGGGCACGATCCGGTAAAACTTTCTGAAATATTCAATGCTGCATATTCCTGCTGGAGGACCCAACAGCGTGCAGACCCGGCCTGCACTCTGAAGGACCCGGAACTGGGATGGAAGGATGGCTGTGCACAGGAAACATGGCTTTAAATCTATAACATAATAGCATTATTTATTTTAGACGGGTGTAGGAGGGTATTTAGAGGATTTTTGTAGTGTAAAATCGAGATGACGACTTCTACAAGCAAGAGAAAACGCTGGAGGAGGAAACAGGTGGTATCAAACTAACATGTTCTGTTCACAGCTTCTTTAGGAGTTTTCATATTTTAGTGTAATGTGAGTATATGTGATGTATATATAAGATAAGTGCTCAGGGCTTTTGGTTCAGATGAGATGATGTTGTCACCATGGTGACTGCTGTTTGTTGGTCTCCATCCAGGGAGATAGAGAACAGGATCGAGGCCGACCATCCGGTGGTAAGTGGCCTCTTGCCTTTTTCTACAGTTTGAAGAGATCATTTTCAGCTTTTATTTTGAAAGGGCAGATTAGAAATAAATACAATATCTTTGAGGAAAATACTCACACAGGAAGTTTTCCTCTCTTATTTTCTCTCTCTACTTCCTGGCTCCATGACGCCTCAGCCGGCGCCGGCCTCGGCGGGGGAAGAGAGCGAGGAGGACCAGCACTTCCGGACTATTTTTCAGGAGATAGCCGGCGATGTGAGTGCACGAAGTCCAAAGAGAACCGTTTCATAATAAACAGTCGAGGCCTGTTCAGTGACTAAGTAACTGTGAATTAAGACAACAATCTGAACAGCTGTTTCCTCTCTCTTCTTCTGCTGTTTCTCCCAGGACATGGAAATCACAGCCAATGAACTGAAAAACGTTCTCAACAGAGTGATCACCAAACGTGAGTCAAATCAAATAAATGCAATATACGCGTGACCTGTAGGGGCGATGTAGAGTCACTGGGGAGATTAGGGTCCAGGAATGCAGGAAAAACAGAGCGGCAAAGTAATTACCCCACCGACTGTCGCCATGCTTATTTTTTACATCAGGCAAATCCAGATGCTCTAATGAAATCCTTGTTTCTGTGGTGCACCCTCGAGTGGAGTCCTCTAGCTACACGCAGAGCACAAAGACAAGTATGTGAGCGATAACGTTCACGACACAAACGCGTACTTCAAAAGCGAGTGCGTCTCCGTCCCAAGCAAGGCTACAAAACGCGTAAAAAACATGGCGGCATCTCAGTTTCAGGTGATGAAACACTAATAAAAACAAATCAACTGTGAAAAGATCCTCCTCAAACCTACACACTGGTCCTATAAAGTATACAGGAAATTAGTCCAGCAGTGGAACAATCAGAGCAGAGCAGCTGTTAACCGCTGGAGCCATTGAGACACCTGTTATTCCGCAGGAATCAAAAGTGATAAGAACCGCCGGGGCACGAACTTGATGAGTGTGGGAAGATCTTATCGGCTGCAAAGTGAGTTTTTAGGATAAATAATTCCAGCTCTCACTCTCTCTCTCTGTGTGTGCGTGTGTGCGTGTGCGCTCGCTCCCTCCCTCCAGATAAGGACCTAAACACGGAGGGCTTCAGCCTGGAGAGCTGCAGGAGCATGATTGCTCTGATGGACGTATCCTTTGTATCGAGTGCATCGGGCTGGCTGTGTTGTCTGTAGGAGGCACAACCTGCCGAGACCCGTGGACGGGTCTGTGAGGGACGCTCGCAGGAACTAGGCCTCATCTCATCTCACCCCGCTAACACTCTCGACCTTTGACCCCGTGCGCTCGTAATTTTTTTCAGCACCCTAGTGAGCTGTATTGAGTCGGGTTTTTTTTGGCCTTTACCGCGTGTGTTCAGATGGACGGCACCGGTCGACTCAACCTGCAGGAGTTCAGACATCTGTGGAATAAGATCAAACAGTGGCAGGTGGGAAAAAAGATTTCCCTTTTAAACTTGTCCCTGCTTTGTTACTGTTTTATAGACGTGCACAGGTTTTTTTTTTTTTTTTTTTTTTTTGTGTATTAAATGTTCTGTCTTTCAGGGAATCTTTAAACACTACAACGCTGACCAGTCCGGCATCATCAACAGTTACGAGATGAGGAACGCTGTCAACGACGCAGGTGAGAACACGGACAGGAAAATTAAGACCTTTCAAAAATACAAGTTTTTCCACAATTTGAAAATATTCCTGCAGAGTTTTAGGATTTTTTTTTTTGCTCAGGTTTTCTTTTTTTCCTTTTTTTAACTTAATTTGTATTAACTGGTGCAGAACAGCCACATAATATATTATTTAAAAATGTTGCAATATAGAAATTATTTTTTTCCGTTTTTTTTTTTTTTTTTTATATTTGACTTTCAATTTTTCTAACTATCTAAAGAGCCACATACACTACTTCCAGTGCTTTAATGCTCTTATTTTGGTGAACTGACCCATAGCGATGTTTTTTACAAAGTACATATATTTAACAGTGGAGGAAGTATTTTATAATGTTTTGTTTTTTTAATGCAGGAGCAAATTTTATAAGATACAATTAAAGCTGATTTTAAAGCTGCATTTTCAATGTGGAAAATTAAGGTTTTAGAAAAAGAAATTATCAATTCAAACCTAAAAAATAGCTACATCTGTTCAATCCAATGCAACAGCTCCACCATAAATTCAACAATTACAACACAAACTGGACTGGATTGTTTATATTTTTTTGCATTGGATTGCGCAGGTGTCCCTAAAAAATTGCTCCTTGAGTGTCATTTTGTTGTTTCCTGAATGCAGGACTTGTCCAGCCTGAACTCACCCCTCTAAATGTCCTTGTCACTGTACAGTCATGTGTCTTGTGTCCCGCTCAGGCTTCCGTCTCAACAACCAGCTGTACGACATCATCACCATGCGCTACGCCAACGAGAACATGAACATCGACTTCGACAGCTTCATCAGCTGTCTGGTGCGGCTCGAAGCCATGTTCAGTAAGTCAGTGCCTCACGTGGTTCCGTGCTCGAACATGTGTGATCGATTCACTATGAAAAATAAGCTGTTTTGTATATTTTAGGCTGAATATTGGGTTGGACATTTTCATATGAAATTTGAAATTTTCACTGAATCTGAAAAAATATGATAATAAAATGTACAAAATGTGAATTAAATGGAAGATAATGGGACGATATTTGGTCTACTGGCCGTAGAGGGAAAATTTAAAGGAGACTTAAAGAGTCAGTTTGACCAGATTTAAATCCTGATGTCGGCCTCACGCTTCTCCTAAAGGAAGAGTAAAGCCCTTTTATCGGATTCATATTTACTTATTATTATGTTGAATGGCAGCTGCAGTGTGATGTTTCTCTCCTCAGGGGCGTTCCAGGCCTTTGACCAGGACGGAGATGGAACCATCAGACTCAGTGTCCTGGAGGTACGAGCCACCAAAACACAAACAATCAGAGTTTTGGGAAACCTGGAAACGGGTCATCCAAACTCTGAGTGTGTCTATTGGAACGTTGTACGTGTCCGGTATCTTAAAGGAGCAGCGTGTGGGATTGATCGTGCATTTAGGGAGCTGGGAATCGGGAAAGTTTCTATTCGGGAGCGTCTTACTTCCTGGATGAGACCGTTCACAAACAGGCAACATGACATACATCTATTACTGCTGTCAGAAAACAGAAAAGCAACAAATGACCTTCATATAAACCAACACAGTGTATAACAGAGATTAGAAACCACTTTCCAGAGCAACATTTCCTCCTTTCACCACAAACGCTGTCGTCAAATCTGCTTCTTGAGCTCTCCAAAAAAAAACTCACACTTTCCAAATGGGATATTCCCACTTTAACAGGCGTTCAGGTGTATTTTCCCAACTTTCCCACTTCATATTTGCTCGTGAACGCACCTGATTGACATCTAGTGGTGAGGCTGTAGATTGCAACCAACTGAGCAACTCCTCGCCACCCAATCCTCTTCCAACCTATTTAATCCTAGAAACACTCCACGTCTCCTTCTAGTCATAACAGACTTTGATTTTAGGAGCGTTTGCCCACTTCAACTGGTGGCTCCAATCATTTTTCATTAAAAGGAACCCAACGCTGAAGGAAACTTCCTTCTTTTTTGATCAGAAAATCAACACTACCAGTCTTTAAAAGAAATCCAAGTATACAATGACGGAAGTAAATCAAAAAATATACACCAATAAATGATCGAAACGAAGAAATCTCATCACTTTGATCCTCTGACACGTCATCAAATCCACAGACGTACATGTAATTATTTGTGCAGATAATGCTGCTCGATCCCCACTTTAAGCCCAGCACTGCTAAGGTGATTAGAAATAAATAAAAGTGCTATAAATGATTCAAATGTGGCGTTCGGAAAGAGGTCTCAGAAACATGAACTCTTTCCAGACAGCCAAATAAAATCATCACAGACGAGAATAAAGTGAAATAAAAACGTCCACGGTCTAATGCATCTTGTCCTCGTCTCCGTCCTCAGTGGCTCCAGTTGACCATGTACGCCTAAGAGAGGCCCATCTTCTCCCAGGTGAGCTCCACTCCACACGAGGACCAGACCTGCCAGCCTTTACCTCAATATTCAGTGTGCCCGACCGCCGTTAGCTTTCATCCACCTCACCTCCTCCAGCCTTCCCTCCCTCAGTCCCAGCAGCTCTGCTCTCCCTATTCCCAGCATGTCCTCTTCTTCTCTCTCTCTCTCTCTCTCTCTCTCTCTCTCTCTCTCTCTCTCTACAGTGGGTCTCAGGCATTTCCTTCTCCGCCTCTGTCCTCCCATTATCATCCGAATATCAGTCTCCTTTCATGAGTCATTAGCTGTACACTTGTACCGTACATTTCTCAGGCAGCAAACACACACAACCTCTTTTATTTTTCTGTCACAATACCTCAGCGCCGTTTTTTTTTTTTTTTCTCCCAGCATACCTTCTCTGTCCTACCGATCACTCTCAGATCTTCTTCTGTCATCACAGCGAGCAGCATGGCTGAATAAAACTGTGAATCACTCCCTCACCTGTTCACGTTTCTCTCTACAAGCAGGGCGCAGCAATGATAAAAAAGAAAATAAAAAAAATAACACTTTCCCCTTTGATTATTTTTGTCAGTAAAATAATTCTCGGGTTTTTTTTTGTGGGCCTCAAATCAATCACTTTCATCCCTCTGGCGTCTGTGCTGGGAACGAGCCCTCCCTTCACGCACTCAGCGCCACCTGGAGGACAAACTCAGGCTTCTTCTGTTCATCTCAGCTTCAGCCAGCAGTAATCCCCCCCCCCCCCACCTCTCCCTCCCCCCACCACCACCTCGACATCTGTCCAGTCCGCCCGTGTTTCCGCTCTGCGTGTGGATGGATGAGACTCGAGAACAGAAAAAAAACAAAAAAAAAAAACTGTGGAGCCGACGACACTCGAGGTTCAAAAACACGGATTTGAAAGAATTATGGCTAACGGGTTGGACTGCAGCTTTTTTGTGATTTTTTTTTTTTTTTTTTTTTTTTTTCCTCTTAAGGCTTTGGTCAAATGAGTGTATTGGATTTTTAACCATTTTAACCAAATAAATAAATGTGTAGTTATTGGTTTGACTGCGTTCCCCGTAGTTTTCTCTCTCGCATGCAAATCAAACGCCATCACAAACGAGACGAAATGTTGTTTTGTTTTTTGATGTTACAACACTTTTCTTTATTATCAACATGTTTTAGATTGCACTTTCTTAAAAAATATCTCTTCACAACTTTGAAAACATCTTGAAGAAACTCAGGAATGCCAGGTAGGAGGCGAACCGCACGCTTTCGAACGAACGCAACCAAGTGCAGTGACCTTTGAACCGAGTCGGCCAAAAGGCTCTCAAACTGCTTAAAACTGGGTTAAAGTGTCTTTAAAAAAGAAAATGGGGGGGGGGGGGGGGCTTTGACGGCGAGGTATGGCATGGGATCTTCCCTCGAACACCTCCTCTAAACATCCTTCACCTCCACACTTCATTAGAAAAACTATCCTCAGCCTTCCGCTGCTTGATGCTCCAAAAAAAATTTAATAAAAAAACATGGCATAAAAACAGCATCTCACACTCACTCTTGGGAAACGAGGCTCACCGATAAGCGTTAAAACACTCCGTCGACCGCAAAAAGGGAATAAATCCGCACAGAGAAACACATGTAGGAACACAAACGCACGCCACCGTGTCCACGCCTGCTCTGGTATCACTGCAAATGTAAAGTCACGCAAAGTCCCTCTACTCCTTTAAATCACCTGAATGAGCAACGAAGAAAAGACATCAATGAAATCCTAAACTGCTAAACAAAACAAGGTTGTTAGAAAATTGTGGGCTTTTATTCTGCAAAAGAGAAACCAAACTTAGACATAAATAAATCTGTTAAATTCCTTCATAAAGAATCACAAGGTCATGAATCCCCCCCCCCAAAAAAATAAAATAAAATAAGAACCTGTCATAAACGTGAGGTTCCTTAACAAAAGAAAACTAAAGGTTGCTCAACATGACACGTCACTACTGCACGACAACAATAAAAACATCTCTTAACCCATGCCATAATGTAGAGCCATCCTGAAGGATTTATTGTTTTTTTTTTCAAAAAAGCGTCACACGTCCCTCGATTTACCGGCAACGCTGGAGTTTCTTCAATTTACAAAAGTCATGTGTTGTATTTGTCTTACTTTGGTCAGTGACAATAGGAAATGCAGTGGTCAGACATGAAGAGAGGAAGGCGTGTTCTGTAGGACGATAAAAAAACAACAACAACAACGACGACGACGACGACGAGGAGAACGCAACCAAGCCTCTTCTTCCACGATTGTATTTCCGGTTGGATTCCAACACCGAACGTTAAGGATGGAGTCGTCAGACGCCACTCGTCAGGCTCGACGGGAGCGCTGCTCAGGTAAGTGGGTCCCGATAAGAAGTGCCCCCCCCAATATGGGAGGTTAACGGAGGAGGAGGGGGAGGGGGGTAACGGTTACAGGTAAGAGAGTGGGGGTGGAGGGCTCAGGGAGAAACTACGTTCCCGCCAGCAGCCCCCTTAAGGCTCCACTTCAGTCTCCTCCTCGGCGTGTTTCTGCATGTGCACCAGCATCCCCTGCAACACAAATAAGACCCTCTGAATCCCTCTGAGGCCGGACAGCGCTCCTCCGAAAGGCACTCGCCCATTTTTATGGGCTTAACGGACATCTAGGATAGTTATAGATAATATTTGTGCAAGTTGGGTGATGTGATCTATACGAGAAGCAGATTTTGGTAACGTAGCCACGCCGTTACTATTAAATCTGTCGAATATTGCTTTTTTTTTTTCTTTTTAAATCACCCAATTTTTGCAAAACACGATGACGTTTCGGGAATGAAGGCACAGAAGTTGCGCCCACAGACTTCGCTGCTCTACATTTCTGACCTGGGAGTCCGTTTTAATGAGTGATGCGTCGGCAGTTTGTCCGCACTAATAAAGGCACGGCCAGCGTGACATCAATCAAACACGGAGGTTAATTCTGCTGCTGCAGGAACCCGTCAGCTCGACCGCGTCAATAAAACGTGACGCCTTCAGACTGAATCTGTTTGAAAATCTTTGTTGGGATTTAAAGAAAGCAGCAGAGAAACAGAAGAATATTTGGTGAGCTGGAAGGAAAACGGTCTGAAACACCGAGAGAGAGAGAGAGGCGTCAGAAAGTTTTACCGGAGCTTATGGAGGTGGAAGGAGGCTCGAAGTGCTAAATTAAGATTTGAAGAAGTCTGCTGAAGGTCCTTTTTTTTTTGAGAGAGAGAAAATTACTATCTTCAGTTCTGTTAGTAGCTCAACACTTCCTCATGTCTTGATGACGGTTAGAAAAATATAAATTCTGCCTCATTAACGAGAACATTTACGCAGCAGCTGACTTGTTTATCAGGGCTCGTTAGTTGATGACGTGTTATTTGTGTCGTTAAACGCGTCTTCCGGGTTTGAGTGCGTCTACAAATATGAATATTCTGAGCGGAGCGCCGTCGTACCTGCTTGGAGCTGTTGTGTGCGCAGAAAAACTCCTCACAGTTTTTCCAGCGGCACACGTGCGTCTGCACGTTGGCGCCGGCGTGGTCGTTGATCAGGTGCTGCTGCAGGTGCTTCGTCATCCCGAAGACCAGCGAGCAGCCGTGCCACTGCGAACGCAACACACACCGTTAACCGCTGACAACCGGGGACACGCACACACACACACGCACACGCACGAGCGGCAGAAATTGCTGGTGATAATAATTCGCAACCTTTAAGGGGTCTGAAGAGAAATCAAGAGGGCTCACAAACATTTAACAGGAAACAGAAGCAGGAAAAAAAAAAATTTCTTTAATGCAACATTAGGGTTTTTATTAATTAACCTCTTCGGGCCCTTACATATAAAAAAAAAATAAAAAAAAATAAATAAATAAATAAAAATACAGGTGCTGCTCTTCTCTGCATTTTGACTTTGTTTTTCTCATGCTTGCGCGTCACAAAAAAACAACAAAAAAACAAAACATTGACATGATTTCATCCTCTGACAGTTTGGTAGCAGATAATAGTTGTAAAAATCATAAACGTGAACAAATTCTTCTTCAGTCCCTTAAAAGATCAAAATCAACAGTGAAAGACATCTGGATCGTCTTTTTGTAGCAGCTTAAAATCATCGAGGTGCGACATCCGGATGCACGATTAAAGACGCTCTCGCGCCCTTCGTCATCTTACCCAGCAGCGGTACTTCTTCGTCAGGTTCAGCTTGACGGCCTGAACGCTGCCGTCGTAACAGCCCGTGTAGATCTGAAACGGTTACAGTTAGTGTTTAGTTTTAAAGCCCAGAAAAAAAAACTCGACCCCCCTCCCCCTCCAGCATGCACCAATGTAAAAATCCGGTGTCTCACCCTGTTCTTGTGCACAGCCATACACATCACCATGTCCTTGTGTCCTCCGTAGACCTGCAGCTGCTGGTGAGACTGTGGGGAGAATAAGCGTTCAGATGTTCACGTGCGGACGGCCTGAAGCAGCACCTGACTTTTTAAAACCAGCGTTTAGACGGACGCGGACCTGCAGGTCGTAGACGCGGACCAGTTTGTCCAGGCAGGCGGTCACCATGACTTTCCCCAGGACCGCCACCACGGTGACGGCGTGACTGTGACCCTTGTAGATCCGCACCAGCTCCCCCGTCTGCGACACGGCGTCAAGAAGGCCGTTAAATAACAAATAGATAGCAAATCAAACTCCCGAGTGGCGAGTGGAACTTGCGGCGGGAACTCACGTGGATGTTGTGTGCGTAGACGCACTGATCGCTGGATCCACTGAACACCAGGTCGTTGACCACCTTGAGAGAGCAGAGACACGCGGCGAGGATTTAAAAGTCACTTCTCGGGCACCGGTGAAACACAAAAACTGGGAGAATCAACACTCGGCCGACATTCGATTATCATCACAAATAGCTCACTCGTCGTCTTCACACAGTCTCAAGCGCCGTTCTCTGCATTACGTGTGCCTCCGGGGAAATAAATACTTTCAGCATCAAAGCTAAAACAAAAACAAACAAACAAACAAAAAAAAAAGAGTTTCCAACCCCGACCGACCTTCATGCAGAGCACGGTCTTGGTGTGTCCGTCCAGCGTGCGCAGCAGCAGCCCGTTCTTGGCGTCCCTCACGCTGATGGTGTTGTCGTAGGAGCCGACCAGCAGGATCCTCCGGGCTCCCTCCTGCGACGAGGCCAGGCAGCTGACGGGCCGCGGCCCGTGGCACTCGAACACGTCCATCTGCTTGTTGGTCTAAACCAAGAGTCGCGAAGGTGAGCGTCGCTTCCAGGTTTTGGTCAGACGGTCACAACAGTACGGAGCTAGTTTTGTGTCTTATTTCTTATTCATGCAGCATAAAAGACCGTTTTTGGAACTAATTTCTTGCATTGCAATAAAAAATTAAAATACATCAAGCTTGTAATTTTAATTGTATGAACTGAGAGTAAAATATTTTGGATGGCAAACAAGTTATCCTTGACAGTTCTGTTGCTTTTGGTGACAGACTATTTACTGATTGTGAATCAGACATCTTCGGTTGTGATTAAAAAGGTTTTGGTCTGACTCGCAATCAAAAGAATTCGTTCGCAATCAAAAGAATGTCCTTCTACATAAAAAAAAAAACAACAAACCACCAAACTACCTTCGTGCAACAGGTAACTGGATGAAAACTGATTTCACCTCAGTACTACGGCAAACTTTTGTTTTGTTTTTTATTAAAGCCAAAATGTGAGTCTTAAAACCATTTAAATTGCACCGCTTCCATGGTTCTTTCTCCCCCCACACCCCACACACACACCTTGAGGTTAAAGGTCACCACCGTGCCGTTGGCCAGACCGGCGTACAGGGTCCTCCAGCGGCTGTGGAGGCAGAGGACCCGGTCCGACAGGGAGAACTGCTGCTCCAGCTCTCGTGTCTGCGGACGAGAAGGAAACATTACGGATTCCACAATCTCCTCGGCGTGACTCCGAACACGTGTCGGCGGGTGGGCGAGGGGGCGAGGGGGCTGTTACCCTGAGGTTGTAGCAGCGGATGGTCTGGTCACTGGAGCCCGAGTAAAGGCGGCGGTGCAGGAACGGAGCCGTGGACACCAACAGGCAGCTCACCTTGGAGCCGTGACCCTCGAACACACCGACGCACTTGCGGCTCTGCGACGACGAAGGGAAACGAACGCATCGTTACGTACGTCACGTTTAATGCGGCTCGAAAGGTACGAAAGCGCCTCGCGCGCTCGGCCTCGGTCACCCACCACCAGGTCGAAGGCCTTGACGGTGCGATCTCCCGAGCACGTGTACAGGAGCCCCTCGTGGATCTGCATGGCGTTCACCGCCTCCTGGTGGCCCTCGAACGCCCCCTGAGCGGGCACGTCGTCCTCGCCGTGGTCAGAGGACACGTCTGGGGGGGGGGGGGGAACACAGATTCACCAGATTTACAGACGATGTCGTCCATGTATGAATCTAATCTAACGGCTAACCTTAAACATATTTTCTGAGTGTCGTTTTTTTTTTTAAACGTGTTTTTTGAGCATCAGCGGTCTTTATCCGCCACATTAAATAATCACTCTTCTAAAGCGGCGTGCTAACAGCTCCGCTGTCAGTCAGCTAACCGCTCTATGAATATCTTGCCCATAAAAAGTCATTTGAGCCCCTTCGGAGTCTATTTTAATTTAGTCGTATGACATTTCTAATTCTGGCTGCTCACAACGTGATGGGGTTTTCAGTATTTTTATTTGGTGGTGCATTTCCAACTGAAAGGCTTCTGTAAAGGATAAGTGATGAAGTTCCCGGCAAAATGTACAACTTTACTGAGAAATATGTCAAAATACAAACTCGATGCAAGCAATAAAGTAAAAAAAAAAAAAAATGCAACCGGAAAACAACATCGAGCAAAGCTCAACCTGCCGCCAACAACACGCGGAGCTCTCCGGAAGGTGAACGTACCTGACGAGTTCTTGGGAAACGTGACGGCAAACGGCATGTCGCTGTGGGGAGAAACGAGGAAAATATAAAGAGTTTCATCCAAATGTTTTTGGCACTATTGGACTCAATGTAAAGGCAAGAGTGTAGTTTTGCGCGCGTGATGTCGTTCCCTCGACATACGAGCAGGTTGGACAGATGTTTGTCTCCCCAGTGGCGCGATCTGTAAGTCGCCCTCTTCGAGTCCGGTGATGGACGAGAAGAACTTCTCAATATTGTCGTGCACGTGGTTTCATTTCATGGATTCTGCACTCTGCTTGATCATTGCAACTGTTTTTTTGTTGTTTTTTTTTGCAACTTTTAATGAGATTTTAAAGTGAAATACGTGAGGTGACAAACGATATACATAGCCGGGTTTCTAAATTAAATTGGCTTCATAATGGGGTCGTATGCACAAATTTCCGATCTTTTTTGACGTACAGTATATTTTGCTGCCAAATGAAAAGTGAAATCCCACTTCTTCTTTTTTTTTTTAAATGCAAAACTTAAGAAACAAACATGTATATGTTTGCTTGGTGTGAAGATTATTTGGTGATTTTTCTCACCTCTCAGATGATTTACATAAATCCATGTCGCTAGTGGAGGAGACCTTGTTGCAGGCCAGGCTCTGTGGTTTAGGTTTAATGAATTCTGGGACCGCTGCCTGACATCCTGCTGCTGCTGCGGCGGTGACGACCTCCATGCTTTCTTCTGAATCCATGTTCACCGTCAGCTCAGCAGGGACCACCGGGGGAATTCCCTGCAGTAGTTTGGGGTGCTTTCGGTCGACCTTCTCCAGTTTGACGGTCGGGATGAGAAGCCGGGGCGCCTTCACGTCGCCGTCTCTGTCCTCCGCAGGCAAACTGGAGGTGCTGACCTGAGAGCCTCCGCTGGGTCTCCTGCGCGGTCGGACCCACCTCGGCCGGGACGACTCCTCGTCCATCTCGGTGTCGCTGGTCTCCGGCTGCTGAGCCTTCTTCAGAGCCTTCCTCTTCTTCAGCTTCCTCACGCGCTTCCCGGCCCTCAGCTCGGACGGCGATGCGGGCGTGTTAAGGATCGGAGGCACCGACTGGCTGTCTGCACAGTCGCCGACGCTCCCGACCTCAGAGTCCCTCCTGCTGGCTGGGAGGAGCTTTATGGAGGCTTTGGAGTCGGGCGCAGGGCTCATGCGGCTCCCCATGGCCTGTCCGGCCTTTTCCGTCCTCTCCACCAGTCCTGACAGCGTCTCTTTGGTGTCTGCAGGCTCTCCGAAGTTGGTCTGGTACAGCTCAGGTTGTCTTTCAGGAGACGGCCTGAAGGTAAAGGCGGGATCTGCAAAGACTTTCAGACGCAAATGGAGCAAAAGCTGCCGATTAGATGATGGAATTAACACGGATTCTCTTTCAACTACTGCACTTAAATGGAAAAACATAAAACCTAGGATTTTCTATGATTACAGGATGAAGATCTGAAATATATATAACTTAATTAATCAAATTTGAGGAGCATGAACTCTTAGCAGAAGCACAATGTTTAAAACTATCCTGTAAATCCTGATTTTAGGATATTTTGGACACAGCAACATCATCCAGGCTCACTTCTACTGCCACCAACTGTCCAAAAGTAGTACAGAATGAAAACATGAGCAGACAGGGATCCATTCTCCAAACAAAACAAGAGCTTTAAAAAAAAAAAAAAAAACCTCCACGTGATTTCTACTGTGACGTTACCTGGTGGAGAAGCTGCGGCGGGAGCGGCCGGCAGCTCGGGCGTGGTGCTGTGAGCGCAGCGGGTCAAACCGTCCGCGGCGTCCAGCTCTGAGCTGACGTAGACCGGCGACTGGGGCTCCTGCTTGATGACTACGGGCGCATCTAAGGGGAGACTGGAGGAGGGAGGGGAGGCGCACTCTGCAGCGCGGTCAGGACTGGAGGCGGCAGCGGCGTCCACAACAGAGCAGAGCGACACGGACGAGGGAACGAGCGGCTCCGTTTCTACTGAATCCCTCTTTTCCTCTTTCAGTTTGATCGGAGGAGCTTCCTCCGCGGCGCCTGTAAAAAAAAAAAAGAGAAAAAGCTCAGTCGACTGTTTGTTTCAACTTCCAGGCGTGTTTACTGCACTCATCACACTCCTTACCTTGCATCCCTTTCAGTAAATCGATCCGCTTGTTTCTCAGCGTGCTCATCTCGACAGTCATCTGAGAAAGTTAGAAAGTGAATATTTCAGGTTGCAAAATGAGGTGATAATTACGTTAAAATGACAAAGTTTGGATTAAAAGTCAGAATTTGTTTTGTTTTTAAATAGTAAAACATGAAGTCACAGGTATATTTTCAAAACAAACACTTGCTAAACTGCACTGATTTTCCCAGAAGCTCCAAAAACAGCCTGAAGAACCAGCCTGAGTCAGAGTTAGGTGTGTGTGTGTGTGTGTGCGTGCGTGCGTGCGTGTGATAGAGGGTGTTTGTTTTCAGAAGTACCTGCTGTTTGACCACCATGAGACGCTGCACGTCCATGTAGGCGGCCTCCATTGCAGCCCGGGCCTGGATCAGGTTGGTGTCCACGCTCTGCAGGGACCGACTCAGCTCTTCCTCCCGCAGGGACACAGCCAGCAGCTGGTCGATCTGGAAACGCTCTGCAAACGAGCACCAAACACTTCAAACATCGGCTACGTGGCGGTAACACAGTACAAGGATCCGGTTCTTCTCTGGATACCGACCTTTTTTGGATTTGACTTTCCTTCTTTTGCTGTTGTGCTCCAAACACGAAGACTCCGTCGTTGGAACGTCCTACGAGGGGAGACGGACAAGAGTCACTGCCGCGTGTGCTGCTTCGTTTGTATGATGATAAAAAGGTGGAAAGCTGTTTCCTCAACTCACCGCGGCCGCTCTCCGCCTCTTCCCCGTCCCCTGGCTGTCCAGCTGCTCCGTCCCCGAGCTGCTGTCTCCGAGCACCGACTCAGACCGCTGGAGGACTTTCACTGACGCCGACGTCAGCTTGTCCGGCTGCTTCTTCGCCGCTTTGGCCTCAAACTGGCCGAGCAGCTGAGCGACCTCCGGCCGCCGCGGACCGTCTTGGTTTGCGGATAGGCGACGAGGAGAGACGGCGGATCGCTGCTGCTCTGAGACGTCGCCTTCTCTCTGCACCGTCTCCGACATGAAGGATGTGAACAGGGAGGGCGTGGCCGCTGGGGCGAGGCTGCTCTCTGACAGCGAGCGTTTTCGGGAAGCGCCCTGGGAGGAGGCGTCCATCAAGGACTCCCACTGGAAACCCTCCAGCAGGGGGATGTCGTCCTCCTCCTGGCTCTCCTGCTCACACGGCACCATCTCGATCCCAAACCTGGAGAACAGTCGACAGAAGGTGAGCCCAAAAAATGTAAATAAAATGCATCCACGTAAACCGTGAACGGAAGATGGAAACCTCACCTTGGCATGCCTTTTCCCTTGTCCTGCTTCTTCCTGACCTCCTGGTACACCTGATCCCAGTTCACGTTGCGCCGGGACCCGGAGGAGCTGATGAGCTGCCGCACGGTCGGCTTGATCCCAGAATCCTTTTCGGTGTCGCTCCTGCGCGACTCGCTCAGGTTACGAACCCGCCGGGCGATGTTGAGGTTGGGCTCGTGGCCGATCGCTTTGCTCTTGGAGCTGATGTGCTTGGTGAGGTCGCGCTTCAACACGGGAGGCAGGTCCAGCTTGGACAGACCGGATGTGCTCGACCCCGAGAGCGTCTGCGATTCACCGCCTCTGGAGGCGTCGCTCTCCGAGCTCTGACCCGCCTCAGCGACCTGCATGGCCTCGTCCGGAGCCCCTGAGCCGGTCTGCTTCTCCACTTTCTTCCTGTTCTCGTCTTCGTCCCTGCTTGAAGCCGTGGGCTCGGCGCTCTCCGCCGTAGAAGTGCTGACCTGCAACGACTGGAGAAACTGGCTGCTCTCTGCGAGCTTTTCTGTCCTGACCGCTGTAGCTGCATTCTGCCGACAGCCGTTTTCCTTGTTCACTCCGACCTGAGTCTGTAGCTGATCCGCCTTCTGCTCCTCCACGCCGTGCCGTGCCGTTTCCATCCGATTGTTACTGAGGCTGTCCAGCGAGCCTCTCTTTTCTAACACGCTCTGTCGGGGTTTCCAGAAGGATTCTGGGAGCTGCCGTTCTTTCCTTAGTTGAGGAGGCCCGGCAGACGCAGCCTTGGGTCCGCTCTGCTTTACGGACGGTTTTGATTGTGCTTCAGCTTGATTGGAGGCCTTGCTGAGTTGAGCTCCGCCACTGAGACCAGGAACTGAGGGCGTCTTGCGATCTATTCGCACCGATGGCTTACTTGCTTTCTGACTGGAGCTCCCAGATGTTTGGTTCTGGTGAACGTCACTCTGAGAGCTGCTGCTGCTTCTGCTGCCGCTGCTGCTCCTGTCTCTGGTTTTGGCCGTGGGTTTTTTTTTATGCTGTTTCTCTTCCACACTACTGGAGGTCATCTGTGCTGTCTGCTCCGGTCGGGACTGCCTGGTTTCTGGTGCTTTGTCTGGCTTGTGAACTTTGGGGAACTTCTCCGCCGGGTTCAGGTTATCGTTACCGGGTACGGATTCAAACCCCTTCGTGACGGGATACGGAGACCAGCGACAGGTTTTGTCGAGCTTTGGATTGCTACCAAACGTCTTCTTACTAGTGCTTTGGTCAGGTTCTGCTGGTTGCCCCTCCCTAGTCTGAAACCCGGCGTCCTGCTGACCTCCCTGCTCATTGCCTGTATTTTGAAACTTGTTGAAAGGTTGGGAGAAACACCTGGGCGGAGGTGGGTACATATGCTGAGGCCCCAAGTGGCTCAGCGGTCGGCCCCTTTCGGCGTACTGGGAAATATTGTTTTGGCCGTAGAGCCCGTGACTACTTCCTCCGTTGCTGAGCCAAGGCAGTCGACCCTGTTGGTTGCCAGGAAATGCCCCCTGACCCCACGTCTTGTTGCTCCGCCCACCTTGGCTGTCCCAGTTTCCACCAGCAAACTCTCCAGACGCCCACCTCTGCAGGTTGGGAGGCTCCTGAGCGTGCCAGGTGGCGCTCTTCCCCTGATTCTTGTAGTGCCAGGGCGGCGGCTCCCCCGCTCTGCCATTATACTGGTTGTTCCTGTGCCAAGAATAGCGGGGATTGTATCCACCGTACCCCTGCGGTGGCTGCTGCCAGGAACGCTCCAGGCGGTAACGCTCCTTAGCATCATTTAGCCTGTGCTGGAGCTCCTCCTTTCTCCGTCGGTCCTCCTCTTCTTTTGCCAGCTTAGCGGCAGCGGCCTCTTTTTCTTTTCTGCAAACACAAGTCATATATATATTTGACATTAACTTTAAATTAAAGTTAACATAAAAAAATTTCCCCTCGGGGATTAATAAAGTAACTACCTAACCTAAATTGATGGAAAATCTCAAAAATAAAAATGAATGAAACGAAACTGATCGCCTGACTTCCCATTTAGCTCTACAGAATGGCTTTAGTGTCTTTGAGATGTTTGTTTTGTTTTTTTCTGGCCTTTAACTTCACTGTTTTGGTTCATTTTTACTGACCCTCATCGGCACGCATAAATGTTAGCAACCAGTTGGTGAACATCGCAGCGTATTTAGAAGCTAAAGAGACAGATGTTTTTGTCAGAAGGTGGCGGAGACCAAAAATAGAGCTAAAACAAGGGCGTGAATATTGAACCTACATTTATCAGGTGGATTAAAATGGAGGCATAATTTAAAAAAAACTTCACAACCAAGTCTGCCATATTAACTTAAAACTTAAAAGTGATCTAATGTGCCTGTTTTGTGGTTGCAGCTCGTTTCTGCTGCCGCCAAGTGGCCAAAAATGATGTCATGCAATTTCCTGCAATAGGAAAAAAATAAAGATTTCAGATTACTTGAATCTGTTTAACAGGACTCAGTGTTAAGAGTTGTTTAATGGTGCGACCTGAAGGGATAAAATTGTCTCAACACACATTTCAAAGTTTCCCAAACTTTTTTCAAATATTTCCAGTAAAACAGTGACGGTAACATTGTGTTTTAAGCCAAAAATGCATTAAAAAGTGCCATTTGAAAAGCTCGTTTTAAAGGACAGTTCATTTCTTTATTAAAATCTATGTATTTATTCCAGAAATCAATTCGTTGTGTTTTCTGCGTGGAAAAAGTATTAAACTTTAGTGTGTCTGAACTTTGTGTGTGCAGTCATGCTTTTTTTTTAGCCTGCAGTCCTGACATCCGACTCCAGCAGCAGGTCAGAGTGAAGCTGCAGCTATAAGAGGCTCGCGAGCACGACTGGGAAAAATGTCAGACTATACATGGAATATGTACACACAAAGTAGAGCTTCTGAGCGACCGCTCAGCTTTACATTTGTGGTTTAATCTTAAAATAAACTGCAGTATTTGTATAGGTCCTGGTCTCGAGATCAAATTCACCGTATTTTGTTTTATAAATAACAGGAAAAGAAAAAAAATGTAAGAAACAGTTGCACTTGTTTGTATTACTAAATAAGAATTAGACTACTTCATTTCTTTGTTTTCGGCAAAAACCACAAACTACATTTCCACGTGTTCAGAGGCAAAACTGTCTCACCTGATCTGCTCTTTCCTCTTTTCAATCAGGTCCACCAAAGCCTGGTCGAAGTAGTCCTCGCCGCGGCCGTCCCCGGCTCGCTTGTGATCGGCGGCCTCCACGTTCTGCTTGTGCGTGGGGCTGGAGATGTGGCTGGCGTACTCAGTCAGGCTCTCCACCTTCACCTTGCACACTCTGCACTCGTGTCCGCAGTCCCTGGGGAGGGAAGGCGACAGCGGGCGTTCAATCGTTCCTTCGGGCATCGCTGCGATATTCGTCTGGTTCGTTTTTTTCCCCCGCCTGCAGAGCCTGCAATGACTGGCTCTACTTTCTGTTGCTTCAAAGTCTAAAATAAAGTCAGGAGAGGAGAAATACTCGACAATCCTTCAGAAATATTTTGTCCAAATTTCTCTATCCGTCACAGATCAGGAGGTTGCTAACTTATAATTTTATCTCGTTAAGAGGAAATAAAAAATCTTTTCATCCTGATCTTGTTTCTCCTTTTTTTTTTTTCTTTTTTTTTTTTTTTTCTCAGCAGGCCATCGGTGGCAGGGCGAGGGCAGGAGGTGCAGCCGGGCCGGACTCAGGCAGCATGCTCGTGTCCAGACACCACCAGCCGTGCAGCGCAGCGCGAGGACGCGTGGAGTGCAGAGAGGCGCGGCGTCCTCAGCCTAGTGCGCTTCCATGATGGTGCCTGCCGCGCTGTGAGACTCTACACGAGGCAATGTCTGTATTTGACCTCACGCCGAGTTCCAGGAGCCACGGCCCCCCCCCCCTCCCCATCCGAGCCTGCATGTGTTATTAGACCGAGCCTGAGGATCCCTCTGACCAATCCCAAGCGCAGCCTGTGAAACCAGAGGCGAGTGCAGCTGCTCAAATCCTCCACTTCCAAACCTCTCCCAAGTATGCCGTCCTGTGACTCGGATCGGGGGGGCCGTGACTTCACCAGCTCCTTCTCAACTCCTCTTTCAAATCTGTGTCATGGCACGCTGCCATTTCATGACCTCTCGTGTGCAGTTCCCAAAACTCCTCATCAATAAGATAGAGTTACACATTTTTTTTTTCACACGTTAGTTCTCAGCTGCACAAACCTCTGCAACAAGTTGTGGCTAAATTGATGCATTTTTATCCCGGGCCGGCTGCTTTATGAATCACCACCACGCTTTACACACATGAGCAACAAGTGCACAGTGTTTATACTCCAATTACTACAAGTACAACTTTGCTTTTTGCTTAAATACATGCCTTCTTTGCATATGAGTGTTTGTATGAAAAATCCGGTATCTTGGCAACAGCTCATCACTATTTGCTGCACTTGAGATTCTTATATCTGAGCGACAGGCCGCATACTTTGAGTAATCTACATGGGAGTCACGAGATAGCCAGTTGCCTTCGAACAGTCGCGCCTGTTGTTCCGGAGAGGTTGTGTCTAAATATATGTGCTACAGTGGAGACAGCTGACCCCTATATCCACTTGCCCAATACCGGGGGACACGTGCCCGCCTGCAACACGTGCCTCTTGACCCAAATAAATTCGGACAAAATGATTAAAACAAAGTCAAACTTTTTGTGTCAACGTTAATAGTTACGTTTATGAAAAGTGTGCAAAATAGGAAGTATTTAACGGAAATGTGAAACTGGAAGAGAAACTCACCGTCCTTTGAGCTTCTCCAGCTCTCGGTGGTGGAGCATACTTCTCATGTGCTCATCCATCTCCTGCAGATATGTGTTCGAAATAATGTGTTTCATTTAGGCATTTACAAAACACTTTAAATTTAGTTAGGTGTTCAATAGCAACTCTTTAATGATCCTGCAGAAGGGTAGTTTACACAATGCGTGTATAAGAATTCGTAGAGGAATATTGATGAACGTGAAAGGTGGTTAAAATATGTGTAAAATAAACCCTATAAAAGAGGATATTAACTAAAAACAATGTTCTTCAGGTGCAACATCATACCAAAACTTCTACATTATACAATACTGCTGTATTTATTTTTGATCGAACACAAATATTGATTTTGTCTACAAGTTGTGTGACTCTACTGCAAACTTATCCCGAGTATATCACATGAAATAATACAGTATTTAAACTTATAATGTAAATCAGGGGGTCAGTTACCTGCTTGGAAGCATAGACTATTTCACAGAGGATGCACTTTCTGTCTGTCGCCATTTTGAATTCAGGTGGATATCAGCCCATTACTGTGAAGAGAGAGGATATATTAATGTTAAAAGACTCGTCAATAAGGACACCTTATCTCATGTCACAATATCGACATAATATGAATATGCTGGCCGGCCCTAAGTGCACGTGTTGCCTTTTGGAGGCTGACACGTCAGCCGACACAACAGAAGGAGCTCTGAACAACCACACCTCGCCAATTCAACAACATGCCTCGGTGCCGCGGCCCGAATACCAGCGAGAGTTCAACCTGGACACCGGTCTAATTCCAGTCTGCTGATGGAGCAGCTCTGCGGCCAGAAGGCAGAGCATCAGGCCTAAGTCTGGACTTGTTTGAGGTTAACGTCAGCCACGAGTCAACGGCTGGGTCGAGTTCTAACACTGAACACCGCCTCCTCGAGGTGCAGCTGACCATGTACAGAGCTGAGTTTTATCCTCAAGCGCTGCAAGTTTAGGAGTTTTGAGGATGTAATAGCTGTGTTGTCTGAAAAAATGTGAACAAAAAGAATACATAAAAAAATAATTCTATTTTCTATCTCTCTTTTTTTAAGTTTTAGAGCTGAAATATAAAATATGTGGTCAGATATACCAGTGTGAACATTTGACAAAGTTTGTTTCAGTTGCAGGATGAATTAAATAAATCCTCGCAGGGGAAGGACACTAACACAATAAAAGTAACTATGGCTTACTCATCAGGCTACTTATCCCAAAGTGGAAAAACTGGCAGTCTAACCTTCCTACAGACAATGACGAGACTCTCATGTAGATAAGAAATGTCCTGCAATTTGTAAGAAGGCCTTTATTAAATACAAATTCTGGGTATAAAAGTAATGTCTATTTAAGTGGATGACAGCTAACCTGGCAGCAGCATGGTGCCACTTTTACTTTAAAATCTTACACCAGTGTCAACACACTGAGTAACTAAAACAGCACAGTTTAATATAGAGTGTAATCAGAGGTGGAATGTAACTTCATGTACTTTTTCCTCCACTACATTTCCCCAAAAGCTTTTAATTACTTTTACGTTTTTTTTATCCCCTTCTGTCCAGTGAAAACCATACACCTCCAAAATAATTGATTGTAAATGTGAATTTTTCCAATAAATTGAAGGATTAAATGTTCCTTTATGGGCTGAAAAATTCACCTACTTTTTAAGCAAAATACTTTTTTTCTTTTCTTTTTTTTTTTTTAAAAACCTTCTTGGATATGCCGGTAATTGCATTTTTTTTGTCTGAGTTTTAGATATTTTTTTTTTTAGATATATGTAGTTAAAACAGAAAAAAAAAACCTGATACAAACATATATTGATCTTAAAGATTAAGATGCATTACTGTAGATTTAACTAACCAACAGGACATAAAGTAGTTCAAATAAGATGAACCTCAAAAAAACTAGAGCACTAAAATGCACATTAATAATCCAAAAACATCATATTTAAATGTTAAAACACTGACAGGGAGAATTTACTACTTTTGAGTACATTTTGCTGATAATACTTTCATACTTTTTATGAAGTTTTAAATGCATGACCTTCACTCGTATCGGAGTATTTTTACTGCGTTGCATTCGTACTTTCATTTAAGTAAAGGACCCTAATAGTTCGTCCATCACCGGGTGTAACCAGGAGCGTGGTCACGGTGCGGAGAGCCCGGCGGTCTCCTCCGTCAGGCCTATATTCTGTTCATGACATTATGAAGTGCCTCACACCATCGATTATTAAGGTGCATCTGCCCAAACCAGCTGAACCTCAATGCCTTGTTGATGACAACGCTGAAGTCCGTTTCTGGATGGACAGTTAAAGGTAAAAAAAAAAAATATATTATTTTTTTTTTTTTAATTTAGATGTCCCCTTTTTGCAGTTTCACAAATAGAATAAAAAGGTTTCGTAAATCATAATCATGCGTAAACAGCGTAACACAAAGAGGAAGAGGAACAAGAGGAAGAGTCGGTGGCTCGGACCTTTAAACCACGTTTCCCTGAACTTCCCCCTTAAATGACCGAAAGCTAACTTTACCTTTCGTCTCGTAAAGTTAGCTCGCCAACTATTAGCTGCCCGGTGAACCATTTTAACATTTGCATTTATTAAGCAAACAAAGTTCGTCCCGCTTCTCCGGAAACTTTTTACTTTACAGGTGTATCACGTTTTAACCGAGCACAGCGTCGGTTGTTGTTAGCCTGGCTGAAAGCTAGCTGGACAAATAGCTGCCGTTTAGAGTGCAAGGGGGGGGAAAAAAACCCCACAAATAACAAAGAGTCGAAAAGCAAAGATGAACACACAGAAACCCACCGGACCGAGTCACGACCTGCTCACACTAAACACGACTTCTTCCACGAGAGTTATCGTTCACGTGAACTGCTAGTTGACGGTAAGAGCTACAGCTAGCACGTAGCATGCTAGCTGGCCACACCAGCGTCCCACCACTAATTATTAACTGTTTATAAAAGCACGAGAAAGAACAGCTGTGACGGAATGTTTTTACAGACTGTAAATACCGACACGTGGCTCATGTCTACCTTTAAAACATCCGACTGTGTGCGGGACTACTGCATTTTCTCCTCCATCGCTGAAGCTAACAACAACAACATCCTCAGCTGAACGACTGCCCAGGGTGCGTTCAATGACATTCATGTTAAGGAAAACAGGATATCGCGTTCAGAGTAGACTTTATTGATTGATCCATCATATATCACATTATCATATTGATGCCCCTGAACTCAATCGAGTCTCAAATGGACATTTTAATTTACTACACTCGCTTTTTATAACCGCTCTTTGAATTTTCTCGGCTGCATGTTTGGCTGTAAATTGTTGAAGAAGATTGTTGTCAAATCAAATTCAGTACTAAAAAAAAAAAAGATTCAGGGATAAAAATATTTATTTTCAAAAATCTTTAAAACACAACACAACAGTTAAATGTAATATTGACCAACAGAAATTCCCGATTCAAGTAAATCTAAACATTAAAATAGTATCATCACTTTAAGAACCAGTCCAAAGTCCAGCAACATTTTCATCTACAGTGCATCCAGAAAGTATTCACAGCGCTTCACTTTTTCCACATTTTGTTATATTACAGCCTTATTCCAAAATAGATTAAATTCATTTTTTCCCTCAAAATTCTACACACAATACCCCATAATGACAACGTGAAATACATTTTTTTTTTTAATTTTTGCAAATCTATTCAAAATAAAAAAACGAAAAAATTACATGTACATAAGTATTCACAGCCTTTGCCATGACACTCAAAATTTAGCTCAGGTGCATCCTGTTTCCACTGATCATCCTTGAGATGTTTCTACAACTTGATTGGAGTCCACCCGTGGTAAATTCAGTTGACTGGACACGATTTGGAAAGACACACACCGTCTATATAAAGTCCCACAGTTTGTGCATGTCAGAGCACAAACCAAGCCATGAAGTCCAAGGAATTGTCTGTAGACCTCCGAGACAGGATTGTATCGAGGCACCGATCTGGGGAAGGGTACAGAAAAAAATTCTGCAGCATTGAAGGTCCCAATGAGCACAGTGGCCTCCATCATCCGTAAATGGAAGAAGTTTGGAACCACCAGGACTCTTCCTAGAGTTGGCCACCCGGCCAAACTGAGCGATTGGGGGAGAAGGGCCTTAGTCAGGGAGGTGACCAAGAACCCGATGGTCACTCTGACAGAGCTCCAACGTTGCTCTGTAAAGAGAGGAGAACCTTCCAGAAGGACAACCATCTCTGCAGCACTCCACCAAGCAGGCCTGTATGGTAGAGTGGCCAGACGGAAGCCACTCCTCAGTAAAAGGCACATGACAGCCCACCTGGAGTTTACCAAAAGGCACCTGAAGGACTGTCAGACCATGAGAAACTAAATTCTCTGGTCTGATGAAACAAAGATTGAACTCTTTGGGCTGAATGCCAAGCGTCATGTTTGGAGGAAACCAGGCACCGCTCATCACCTGGCCAATACCATCCCTACAGTGAAGCATGGTGGTGGCAGCATCATGCTGTGGGGATGTTTTTCAGCGGCAGGAACTGGGAGACTAGTCAGGATCGAGGGAAAGATGAATGCAGCAATGTACAGAGACATCCTTGATGAAAACCTGTTCCAGAGCGCTCTGGACCTCAGACTGGGGCGAAGGTTCATCTTGCAACAGGACAACTCTGTGAATGTCTTTGAGAGGCCCAGGCAGAGCCCAGACTTGAACCCGATTGAACATCTCTGGAGAGATCTGAAAATGGCTGTGCACCGACGCTCCCCATCCAACCTGATGGAGCTTGAGAGGTCCTGCAAAGAAGAATGGGGGAAACTGCCCAGAAATAGGTGTGCCAAGCTTATAGCATCATACTCAAAAAGACTTGAGACTGTAATTTCTGCCAAAGGTGCGTCAACAAAGTATTGAGCAAAGGCTGTGAATACTTATGTATG
This sequence comes from Embiotoca jacksoni, assembly GCF_022577435.1. Lineage (NCBI taxonomy): Eukaryota > Metazoa > Chordata > Actinopteri > Embiotocidae > Embiotoca > Embiotoca jacksoni. The sequence goes on from NW_027185378.1 coordinate 1,826,377, forward strand.
TTATATTTTCGTTCTTTATTTTTAATAGATTTGCAAAAGTTTTAAACTTTTTTCACTTTGTCATTATGGGGTATTGTATGTACAATTTTGAGGAAAAAAATGAATTTAATCCATTTTAGAATAAGGCTGTAACATAACAAAATGTGGAATAAGTCAAGCGCTGTGAATACTTTCCGGGTGCACTGTAAGTTCACATTTTCTCAGTTTTACAGCTGAAACATCCTTTAAATAATAAGGGTTAAAAGTTTCTCGCCTTTCTGCAACATCTCCAGGAATGTTTTAAAAAATATTAATGACATGCATCTTCTTTTGAAATGAAACAATGCCAAAAAATTCAATGATTTCTTTTTTTAAGGAAATTATTAATCTATCTGTAATATTGAGTTATTAGTCTGATAAAAAAAAATTATGGAAAAACATAACTCACTGTTCATAATTCCCGCCATTGATTACAAAATGTGCAAAAAGTGACCCCAAACAAATGCAATCGTGTCTCAGCTGATCTGATTCATCTCCTTCGTTTTATTCCTCAGGTGTCTTTTACGCATCCTGATGATCCACTGGATCGAGAGTTTGGCAAAGTTAGCAGCTTTGAAGAGAGCCATGAAGACGCCGCAGAGGATGGCAATGGAGCTCCAGGGGTTTGCAGTCACTATCTGTTTTGGATATGAGCAAAGTTGTGTTCAACGCGTATTCAGAAAGGCTGATTATAATGAGGATAAAATATGTGAGGGAACGTACCAGTCGGATTTCTTGCATGTAAGGATCTCGCCATTCGAAGACAGCGAAGAAGAGCTGATTGGTTTTCTCTGTTTCAGGCCTTTTATCGTTGAATTTCACCACAGCGGACTAAAATGATGGAATGAAATTTTGTCACATCAACCTTCCACGTAAAGCATGTGTAAAGAGGTCAGAGATATAAATACCTCTTGCCGAAACTCAACGGCTTCATTGCGTTTCCCAGACGTCTTCACTAAAGACATCTTGACCCATGTCCTGAATCCTCCGGAGAACGTCCACATGGAGTAATTACTCTCGCAGTCCCTCATAAACTTGGATTTATTCGCACTAGAGAGTCAGAAAACACAGACGACACACACACACGCGCACACACACACACACACACACACACACACACACACACACACACACACACACACATTCTGCCATCAGACTTCAGATCAGATGTAGAGTAAACAAAACAAAAGATACCCTTATCAAGAAAATGCTATCACACCAGACAAAGACGACAGGATCGATACCTGTTGTTTACACTCACCTGGCGGTCAAGTCACTGAACTTGGCGAACAGCATGTAAGTGATGGCGCTGAAGTCCTCCTCTGTTTCATTGTGACTGAACTGCATGAAGATCAGCTCTTTGTTTCGGACGTCCGACGGGCCGCGGACCACCAGAGCTCTTTTCTATCAAACAAAACCAGTCCTGTTGTCGATGCATGTTTTTTGTTGTTGTTATTGTTTTTGCATTGTCTGTCTGTGAAACCACCACATAAACAGTTTTATCTCTGACCTCTGTTTGATTTGAGAACGGTCCAAAGTAAGACACGTGGATAATCTCGCAGTCTCCTTCCTGGGGTTTGCCGGGATCCACTAGAGGAGGGATGTAGTCGTGGTCGTGATGTTTGCAGCTCAGCAGCTGAGCTCTGCCGGGGTACAGAGCGATACCTGCTCGAAGACAAGAAGAAAGAACAATGCGCCGTTAATAATGCATGAAAGATCCAGCAAGCTGTTGGCTGATGGTGACACTCAACAAGATTTATAAGGTGCACTGCGATCAAAGTTAACTTAATCCAGGGGAGACACTCAAAAGTATCATTATAAACTATCACAAACTGATAAAAGTATTAGCTCTGCTTTCAGAAAACATTAGGAAACTTTAGGTCTGTGCATCTGGACCAGGTTGTAGAGTGAAGAACATTAACGGAAGGAGCTGCCTTGTGTTACCGTGATTAAAATGAATGAAGCATTTGTTGTGCTTCATTTCTGTTGCATCAAGTTTGGTAGAGTTTTGATTAGGGGGAAGTAAAAATGTATGAATTTGCTTGAGTTTTTTTAAATGTCACTTTGACCCTGGCAAAGAAAGTTATTGTACTTCAAAATGATTTCTGATCCAAAGAGCCCCAGGTTGTTCATTTTGCTGTAGGAGATTTTCTTCCTCTTTAAAGGGAGTTTTTTTTCTTACAGCTTTTGCATTTCAATTCTGTTTCCCAATTACCTGGACTTTGTGTTTTTTCCCCACTTTTGTGAGTAAAGTTGTCTTGTTTGGGCCTGAATTCCTACAATCTGTGACATTACAAACCCGTTCAATAGTCCTACATCACTCTCATGTATACCAACCTGGGGGAGAGAATGAGTCGACCTCTTTGTAGGTGACGGACATGACTGGCTGATTGAGCTTCTCCAGAAAGTCAGAAATGGTCTGGTAGGCGAGGAAGATGGCCACGGCGGTCAGCAGCAGGTAGACGAAGATGAGCACCACGGTGAAGACGTTTTTCAGGCAAGTTTTACTGAATCTCATCGGAGGACTGATGACCCTGATGACATCATCTACAGCAGGGAAACAAAAGAAAACAGGAAGTCGTGTTAAATATTTTCGGACCTTCATGTGACACCAGAACCAGGACCAGTAAATTGAGGCCGGCAGCTCGTTAAAGCAGAGAGGACGATTAAAGATGCATGAAGTGGTGACGCTGTGAGACGCTTCAGGTAACACTGTCACCTTGTGAGATGCTGCTTTTCGCCTCGTCGCGCTCCAGCTCTTCAATGTCATCGTCAAAGTAGTCTGAAGACAGTCTGTTATCTTCATCGACATCGTCGTCATCGAACTGTGTGGTCCAGAAAAAGATATCTAAGCGTTTATTTGTGTAGCAGCAAAGTTTAGTCTATTAGAGAGGTGAAAGTACATGCATATTTTAAAAGGTCTTTATGTTTGAGTCTAAGATGGCAGTAAAAACAACCTGCAGTATCACACTGTCGAAGATTTAACTTCTCTAAATACTTTAATAGTATTTAGGAAAGTGACAACCAGGGAAGTAAGTTGAGTATTTTGGTCAAATCTGGACATAAAAAGTTTGAGTATTTAAAAATGTTACTTGGAATAATGACAGTGAACCAGAGCGATCAAATTAATTGAATACATCTAACTGTAATGAAGTTTGGAGTAATGTAAAATCCTACAGATCATAAAAACAACACATTAATATTTGATTTAACGTGAAATTGAACTGTTTTAATGTCTTAGTTTCTACAAAGAGACTTTCTGGTTAAACACAAACAAAAATCTGAATTCAATCAAAATGCATCATACTGAGAGGAGTTTTTAATATTCTGTCATTTCCATTTCTATCAATGAGGGTTGAGTAAATAATAGAAACACCTGAACGCACCACAAACTGAATGACAACCTGTGTAAACTAAGTACAGTCTGACGGTGACTTTAAGTTTTGCTGCGATGTTCAGCTACATTTTAAAGTTTATTATAAGTTAAAGTTAAACTTCCACTCAAAGGAACCAGACAGTCAGACAGACAGAAAGGTGCTGTTAGAAACTGCAGTCCTCAGCTGTCCAGTCACATGATGACCACTCTGAGTACATCGGTGAGGACGTCATGTTTACTGTTTACTTAACAAACACGGCAGGGGACAGACACACGAACATACACAGGAAGTTGGGAGCTCACCTCTCGGTATGATCTGGAGTTTTGTTTTCCGACCATTCCTGCCTGCGCTTCTTTCCGGTGTCTGTAACGACCTCAGCTCCTCAGATTCTTTTTACGAAGTTAAAAAACTACTCTTAATAAATGCATTTTTTTTTTTTAAGGAAATGTCCTCCTCTGTAGTCAGGTCCCGGGATGTTTCCGCTCTGGAGGGAGACGCACCACAGACACCAGCCACCTCCTGGGTTCAGGCGATAGAAGCCCATCCCGCGATAAGGAGGCATTTACCGGTCGTGGCTCAACACAAAACAGTGGTTCCTTAACTTGTTTCCTTGTTTCCTTCCCTCCTCTCCTTACGTAGACTCCGAGTGCTGCACTCAGTTGCTCATTTTAGTAACGTAGTGAAGTAAAAAAAAATGTCAGTTCATTTTTCCAAGTTTGTGCATCTAAAAGATGAAATTCTTCAGGCCTTTAAGAATCTGGATGTCTTATCTGGGCAGGATTACATTTACAAAACTATAAGTATTGATTACAGGAACACCACAGAATCAGCTGCAGCCACTTATAGCAAACAATAACAACAAACAACAACATATTTCTCAGTTGTAAAGCCACAAATGCAACAACAGAAACGTTTAATGTAACTTCACTTCACTTCAATTAAAATTTCTTAAATGTCACAGTTATCATGGAGATCATCAAAACTAACTAAATGACAAGTTTTTTTTTCAAAGTTTTTTTGATGTTGTTTATTTATCTGCCTTAGCTTTTCCAAGTTTTGAATAATTTTACAGAATTATACACAATTTTACTGTAATAATATTGTTCAGAAATTATATTTTTATTTTAAAAACTGAAAGCTTTCTAGGAAGGGAACCCCAAAAAACGCCTACCAAGTACGTGCACGTGAATCTTCCACAAACAGAGTATCAAAGTAATTGATTGGCAGCTGCCAGTACATCCAATAACACGGAGAAAACAGGACGATTTTCAAACTGTAAAGAAATATGAGCATAAACCTTTACAACACTGTTTTTTTTTAACAGTTAACACAAACATTTCCGACGGCCCCTAAACGCATCATTTCTGTGTCGCTCCAACAAGGAAGTGGATGAAGTTGCCGCATCAGACTCGGTTCAAACAGTAGCCCCGCCATGGCAACAGCGCGAGCCTGCATCTTGTTTGTTGTCCTTTCCGCAACTTTAGCGGAAAAATTAAAATTCAAAGCGGCAAAAAAACCAGTCCGACTGTTCACGGAGGAGGACCTGAAGAGGCACGACGGCAGCCAGGTACACGTTATCTATCTCTCCTCCAGGTCTGCAGCCTGTGATGCGTTTGTGTGCAGCGAATAGATAGATAGATAGATACTTTATTAATCCCTCAGAGGGACATTTTTACGTTCCAGCAACATATACAGGGCAAAAACATTGAATATAATTTTTTTTTAAATGCACATTCTATACAATAAAATAATATTAAATACACTAAACTAAAAAACAGTGCAATGAATTAAAACAAAAAACAGCAGTGCAAGGGTGTCATTGTTGTGTGATGGATTTTGCCAGAGGTGAGTTATTGTACAGTCTTATTGCAGTGGGCAGGAATGATCTCCTGTATCTGTCCTTGTGACAGCGGAGCTGGAGGAGTCTTTTGGAGAAAGTGCTCCGCTGTCCCTGCAGCAGGTGATGGAGAGGGTGGTCAGGGTTATCCAATATGGATAATAATTTCTTCAGTATCTGTGATAAAGATTTGTCTGTGTTTTTTCCTCCCTGTTTTAGGAGGGACACCCGATTTACATGGCAGTAAAAGGAGTTGTGTTTGATGTCACCAAGGGAAAAGGTAAAATAAACCCTCCACAGTCATCTTCGAGATATACAATCATTTAAATTCAAGTAGGATTCAGAAAACTTTCCACTTCCTCTACAAACTAATTTAAACTCAGGCTGAGCTTTAATTCTGTGACTCATGAGATGATGCATTCACTGCCATGCTTTTTATTCAGAGTTTTATGGAAGAGATGCTCCCTATAACTCCCTGGTTGGGAAGGACTCCACCCGAGCTGTGGCCAAGATGTCCCTGGACCCGGCCGACCTGACGTCAGACACGGTGAGTTCACCAGACCCAGGTGTGACATCACTGGACCCAGGTGTGAGGGCTGCATGGTCCCGCAGATATCTGACACCCTGTCATAAAGCAGACTAAAGCGTCATGCAGTTTCACTTGAATGCACCTGTTTTTCTTCTTTCTTTCAGGTTCTTTCAACCACATTTTTTACACACAAAGAAGAAACACAAAAGCAAAACAACAGCTGGACAGCTTAACACAACTTCCTGCAACAACTATATCACTGAGGACCATAAATAGCAATAAAAACACAGAAATCTTACACAAATTTGTGATTCATAGAAATATATTTAAAGAAGTAATTTGATGTTTGGGAAAATATGATATATCTCTAAACATGAAGGGGTAAAAAAGGATTTAATGTGTTAACTTGTGAGTTTTAGAGGTTTGGAAAGAGTCCAGCTGGCTGTTTCCCTTTGTTTCCAGTCTTTAAGCGAAGCTAAGCCAACCGACTACTTTCTCCTCATATATAGAAAACAAAGATAGTTTCTACAAAGCTTTTTATTCTTTTAACATTCAGAGATACTTAGATGAAGATGTTTATTTATATAACTGGTGTATTTTAGCAACTGTATTTTACAGTATTCTATTTCCCTTTGTGTTACCTTGACGACACAGGCAGAGGATAAATTCCCACAGCACAAAGAAGATTAAGGTTATTTCTCTGTTGCATGTTTATTGGTCTGGGATTTTACTGCCAGAGTAAAAAGTGAGAATCCAACAGTAAAAGTTTGCGTTCTTCTTCTTCACATCCTTCTCATCAGTCGGGACTCACCAAGGAACAGCTGGAGTCTCTGGACGGCATCTTCCAAGGCACATACAAGGCCAAGTATCCCATCGTGGGCTACACGGCGGCACGTGTCCTCAACGAGGACGGCAGTCCCAACGAAGACTTCAGACCTGAGGACCAGCCTCACTTTCAGATCAGAGATGAGTTTTGATTCCTTTTCACAACTTTAGTTCCCCCAAAAAGATGAAATAAGTCTTGTTATAGACGAGTTTTAAACTTTGAAAACAATACATGATCATTTTTTTACTTGAACTGACTGTTTACATGGTCTTTTATTATCTGAGAGCTTCACTGTGCAGAGACGATTGTTGTATAAAGCAGAGAAGGCCAATATGGGGCCCGTGAGCCAAGTTTGGGCCTCACTTTCTTTATATTTTGGCCCACCAGCTTGTGTTTATTCTCCTTATTCTGAAATGCTGTAAAATCAAAACCGTAATGATTCAAAAAAAATACTAAAATATGTAATGTGACTTTGGGCTAAAAATAATATAATTACTATTACTCGGATTAAAGAGCAGTGTTTTAATTCTTCTGAAGTTAATTTTGTGTAAAAAAATATATCACATTTTTATCCAGATAAGTTTTTGGCCCTTTGTAGGAAAGAATGTGTTCCTCCTCTGCAGTAAAGAGATTTTTAAAGACATATTTGAAGGAGTTTAACTGCCGCACACAAGTTTCATGCATCGTTCTGCACAGAGCTTAAACAACATGTGAAGTAACAACAAACTAAACACATATTTGAGTGGAAGGGGACTTACTTTTTTTTTTTTGCCTGCAGTGTGTTATATGATGTAAGTGGAGATCAGAGCCCCTAAAAAACAAGTAAAAAAAGAAGTTAAAACACCCTGAAATGGTGTTAAAGATGACATTCGATCAGGTCAGAACATTCGGAGAAACTTACAGCACATTGAAGATTTGGAGAAGTCGTGTTTTGACCAAAATATTTGATTGCCGGTGGTCTAAAGTGTGGGTGGAAACACAGACAAAAAATAATTAGATCAGTTTCGATTTTTAATCAATACAATGTATCGATTTACTGTTTCAACTCTGGTTTTTAGACTGAAATGTTGCCATTAACTGCATTATCCAATAGAATATTAATGTAAAAGATCTGCAGCTTTTGTGAATGTTTACAAAATCAGAATCAGTCCACGTGATTGTTTTATCATTAAATTCAGTAAATTTCAAACTTCTTTGTGTCATTTTACCACAAAACCAATCCGTTGTCGTCTGGATGTGAACTCGATACTTTACGGCAGCCCTAGACTCCCTCCCGTCACCTCCAAACAGCCAATATAAATAGTCCGTCTGGGGTTATATAGCCTCGCATGCCCCGGCCGAAGGTCAGTGTGGTTCAGGTGCTGAGGCAGGTGATTGTCTCGGGGTGGAGACTCTGCAGGTAAACCTCCCCGTGATAGCAACCAAGCTGAACCTCCCACGTCACTGCGAGCGATTGTGCCGTCTAGTTCAAAGGTCACCAGCCCTGCCCTTGAGCCTGCCTGCTTAGAGCAGAGGAGCGGTGGTCCTTATCAGGTGGAGGTTGTGCTGGGAGTCGGCCACTGCAGCCTCGCTCAGCCTGGGAAACACTCATTTCTTCTGCTGGAGCTCGACCACCAACCGGAGCCAAGATGCCCAAAACGGTAAGAAAACGGTTTCAATGTGTTCCTTCTGTCCTGAGAGGAATGTTTGAACATTCGTCTGTGAGGTTTGGTGGATTATTTATGATTATATCACTGTGGAGAAAGAACACTGAGTATTTTAAGGTGCACTCGTGAATGTCTCTGAGTTCCTTCTTGACATTTACTCATTAACCAAATGTAGAGTTTGACCTACGCTGCTCACATTTCGGACACAAAAATGCTTCTAAACTTCAACCAGGCTGTGTGTGTGTGTGTGTGTGTGTGTGTGTGTGTGTGTGTGTGTGTGTGTGTGTGTGTGTTTGTGTTGCTGTGCATGACAGATAATAATCATATTAATTAGCTGCAGTGATTTCTAAATGTCAGCTCAAGACTGTGAGGTTTTAATCTGCTACCATCAGCAGAAATCAATCTTCCTCCTGAAATAATGGGAACTATTGTGCACTTCGCTGTGAGCCCTCCTCGGTTCACATCAATCTGTAGGAATAAACTGATAAGAGCGTTATGGCAGCAGCTCTGTGCTTCTTATGGACACCCCAAGGAGATAGTGTCCCTGAGGAGGTTAAAGCTGACGTCTGACTGGGATTGTTCTGATATTTGAGCTGCGTTTTGGCTCCAATTTCACCACTTTAACAGGAAATTAAAGTCTTTTATGGGGACAAAAACAAATATAAGCCAGTATAAATCCTTCCTTGGAGAAACCTACTGATTGATCGTAATGGATGACTCCTTCTGTGGTGGTCAATGATTGGAGAGGAGGAATGCACCAGCAGGATGTGGAGGAGTTACGGAGGCGTCTTGTGATCGTGGAAGCCGTTGAGAAACACGGATGTTCCAGTTTTTTGGTCGCTGCCCAAGTTTTAGTGTGTTTTTATCTTTACGACACCCCGAGGAGTGCCCGAGTACAACTTCATAAAACAATTGTGTAACTGCTGCGAGCCCGATGTGGCCTGCAGGCAGGGGTCATGCAGTGTTTTTGACATGCTGCAGGAAAAATAAACAGAATGACCCTTGTTTTTTCTTGTGGAAATCCTTTTTAAAAAAACAAAAACAAAACGTAAAGAACACTGGTGAAGTTTGTTTATCGAGTATTTTGGTGTTTTAATCTGCAACCTTGTGGCTCCTACTTCACGAGGGTAGTCCAAAGTCTAATGAGATAGCAAGCAATTGTGGTTTATGAACAATCCACATCGCAGACCCTGTCTTTGTCACCATGAAGTACGTTTTTCATCATGTAATCACCAGAAACTGAAAATGTTTCCTCACAGTTCAACATTCACTGAGATATAAAGACATTTCCTGCAAAAACAACAACAACAAAAAAAATCACATGACTAAATAGTCTTTTTCTTTTTCTGCTGCAGGTCAACGTTCGCGTCACCACGATGGACGCAGAGCTGGAGTTCTCCTTCCACCCCAACACGACGGGGAAGCAGCTCTTTGACCAGGTCTGTGTGTTCCAGGTCCCAAAGCACACGTTATTATTTTAATTTTATGGATCACAGACGACTTAACGAAGACTCAAAGCGAAGTAACTGATGGTACAGTGTAAAAATACAAGTTAAAGTCCAAGTCAAAGTGTTTTAATCCATAAAGAATAAATGAGTTTTGAATATAAACTCTTCATCTGCAAAGCAACTGGAGACTGTAGCACTAAAATAAATGTACAGGAGTAAAAGGTGTAATATGAAAATCTCTCAAAGGACCCAAACATTTTTACTTAATTCTACATTTAAAGTATCAAAGAGCCCTTTAAAAAAAAAAAAATTGCAGCAGTGAAATAGCTTAAAATTCATGTTTCAATTTCATATGAAGTATTTGTATGCCTTTATTACGGAGAGTTGAGAGAATAAGTTCAAATAAGACGTAATAAATGAGTCCCTTTTATATTGTTTTGTGCCATAGTTAATTCAAAATGTGTAGAAAAGTAAATCTTACAACTAATTATACATTTATTTATTTAACTATATATTAACTAAATGCTTTCATACCATTTTTTACACCTTTATAATGCAGTTAGAGAAACACATTATCAATGACTGAAAGGTCATCATTGGTGTGATGCTCTCTGTGTTTTACTGTACAAACCTTTGCACTTGAACACAGCGCTGTGATAACCAGTGTGTCCACCAGCTGTTCCAGATGTTAGACAGAGCCAGTGGAGAGGGAGTCTCTTCAGGAGTCTGATGAAAGAAGGAGATGTTCAGGATTATTTTGTCACCGTGTGTCTCTCTGCCTGTCCGTCTTCAGGTTGCCAGGACGATCGGCCTGCGTGAACTCTGGTACTTCGGGCTGCAGTTCATCGACGCCAAAGGATTCCTCACCTGGCTGAACTCTGAGAAGAAGGTGGAATCATTTATTATTATTACATTTATTATTATTACATCATAATTATTCAAGATGAATCTCTGCGCCTTTTATTTAATTAAATGTGGGTGTTTTTTATATATATTTCTCACCCCACAGTAACTTTTTAATTCTGTTTTAATCCTATTATATCTCATTTTTATCTTCTATTTTATTTTTTTCTGACTAAATTGTTTTTATTTGTGTATTTTTGCTTCTTTTATTTGTTATTATTGCTTTTTTTCTGTCTTTAAAAAGGTATTTTTGTTTCCTGGATCTAAATAAATAAACATGTCTTTCCCAGTGGTTTTTAGTTTATTAAAAACTTTATTTTATACTATTCTTTACTGTTTTTTACTCTGCATGAGTATAATTTAATCTACTGTTACTTCAAAACCTGTTATCATGTTCCTATTTCACATTTTACTTTATTCGCTCTCTTCTAATTTTTATTGCATTCCTCCCGATAACACTATTGTATTTTATTGATTTTTTCTTCCCTTTATTTAACTGCATCCTGCTTTATATTATTTCATATTCAGTCCTTTACTCGTCATCTGTGCAGGTGATGGCTCAGGGCATGAGAAAGGAGTCTCCCCTGCAGTTCAAGCTGAGGGTTAAGTTTTACCCGGAGGACGTGACCGAGGAGCTGATCCAGGACGTCACCCGGAGGCTCTTCTTCCTGCAGGTGAAGGAGGACCTGCTGAGCGAGGAAATATACTGTCCCCCGGAGTCCGCCGTGCTGCTGGCCTCCTACGCCGTCCAGGCCAAGTTCGGAAACTACAACAAGTTCGTGCACAAAGCGGGTTACCTGTCCTCGGAGCGCCTCCTGCCCAGGAGGTGAGTGATGCACTGAACCTTAGATGTCAGGTCAGACAGTATGAGGGTGGCTGATCGCTCGTCTCTCCCCTCAGAGTGATGGAGCAACACAAGCTGTCAAAGGACCAATGGGAGGAGAGGATCCAGGTTTGGCACAACGAGCACGGCTCGATGCTCAAGTGAGTGACTGATGCTCTGGTCTTTAAAATGTTGATCATATAAAGAATAAAGTTCACTCGGGTTTACTTGATCTGACTTTAAGCTTTTAGAAAGTAAAAAAACAACTATATTGATAACTGATTATTGTCCTTTTTTTTGCCAGATTTTAGCTTCAGCAGTGTCACAGTTTGCAAGCTGAATATTCTGGGATTTTATTTTGACATTTGAAGAACATCACACGAGGAAATTATGACGTTTTTCACAATTTCACATCAATCAATCAGAAAAATGTTTTCTTAGTTCATCTCCTGCTGTTATTATAAACATTTGGCTCATTAAATTCATCACAAAAAGAGTCAGGGATTGATTATATGTTTTTAATAACAAGAATAATACACAATACATTTATTAAAATAGCTAAATTTGAATTTTCATCAGCAGATGCTGGTTCAAAGTAATTGATAATAACAGATTGTTTGGTGAATTAAGACATTTCAACATGAAATTTAGTATTAAATCTACATATTGAACATTAATAACATATCATTAATATGTGAAATAAGATTATTATTTTACAATTAAACTTTTACAATTGATACTCAGGGAGCTAAAAGTGAAAGAGGAAAGAAGAAAACATGTTTTCTGAGGTTCACCTTATATAAATGCTGGAATCCTTTTTGTCTCACATGTTCGAGTAAAAGATGAATCAGTGGGTTGAATTTAAATTGATTTCTATGTGTCCATCTGACCTGATCAGGGAGGAAGCCATGATCGAGTACCTGAAGATCGCTCAGGACCTCGAGATGTACAGCGTCAACTTCTTTGAGATCAAGAACAAGAAGAATACGGACCTGTGGCTGGGCGTCGACGCTCTGGGGCTCAACATCTACGGGAAGGAGGACAGGTGAGTCGGAAAAAAGTTCCATTTCATTATCACCCTCACTGTAACATCATAATTGTAGAGTGCACGGCTCTGATTACATCCAGTTGTGGACAGGAGGGCGACACACGAGCGGTCATCGACCTCCGCTACCTTTCCTCTCAGTCTGTGGAGTTTTAAATACATTTGACCGCGTGGATGTTGTGTTTTAGCGGCCGTTGACCTAATTTTCTTGTTTCTACTACAACATGAACACACAAGCCCAAGCCGGCTGGCCGGCTGCTCTGACAACAAACATCACATTTCTCTGCTGTTAAATACGTCTGATCATCTTTTCTTTCATCTTCCAGGCTGAGTCCAAAGATCGGATTCCCCTGGAGTGAAATTCGAAACATTTCTTTCAATGATAAGAAGTTCATCATCAAGCCGATAGATAAGAAGTCACCTGTAAGTGTTGTATGCTTTTAATGAATGTGTATTGACGTAATTAAAGCTGTGCAATCATATTTAAGATGCCTAAGTAGCAGCATGTTTTTTTTGGAAACAACATTTTTTTTTTTGTGTTTCCCAGGACTTCATCTTCTACGCCCCGCGGCTGCGAGTCAACAAGCGCATCCTGCAGCTGTGCATGGGCAACCACGAGCTTTACATGCGCCGCCGCAAGACCGACACCATCGAGGTGCAGCAGATGAAGGCTCAGGCCAAAGAGGAGAGGCTGCAGAAGAAGATGGAGAGGTAGGTGAAGAGAAAGGGGAAATGTCACACACACAAACACCTTCCTGGGTGTGATGGAGGTGTGTGATCGGCCTGTTTTGGTGCTCCGCAGGGATCAGCTGGAGGCTGAGAAAAAGAAGAGGGAGGCCATGCAGAAGGACAAGGAGCAGATGGAGAGGGAAAAGGAAGGCCTGATGATGAAGCTCCAGCAGTTCGAAGAGACGACCAAGAGAGCAGAGAGAGGTGAGGCGGAGAATCAAACTTATTCTTCACTAAAACTGCTCGTCATTATCACTGAAAGCTGCTCAGGAAACATTTCTTACCTCCTAAAGATCTGCACAAATGTTTCCATCTGTAGTATTGATCAGAAGCTGAAAAGTTACTAAATGTGGTTTTACTGCCCTCTGCTGTTTATTTGCAGTTACACAGAAAAAGTTAAATATTTTCTGTCTTGCTTGCTCCGTTTTTTACATTTAAAATGTTATTCAAGTCACTGAAGGTGCTTTACTGCAAATTCTTGAGCTTGCAATCAAAACGTTCCCCCAGTTCACATCAAATAGCTTTTTATAGTTGATTGTGATCGTATTTATATTTTTGTAAACATGTGAAAAGGCCGATTTATGCACTAGAAAATGTGTGCTGTTACGTCAGTGGTTTTCCCAACTATCTTTTACTTCTTTTTTCCTTTTTTTTGCTCAATGTTTTTTCTTTTTTTCTTGTGAAATCTGCAGATTTGACCTCTAAAAACCATCTAAATGAAACAAACTTGAAAGAAGCCGACAGCACAGCGATATATCAAAAAAAGTTCACCTCACATCCTGCATTTTTATAACATCATACAGTCCTTAGTATATTTACTCATGTCCTGCAGAGCTTCAGGAGCAGCTGGACCGGGCCATGAGGCTGGAGGAGGAGAGGAGGAGGGTGGAGCAGGAGGCAGCCCGGCTGGAGGCTGAGAGGATGGAGGCCATAATAGCTAAAGAGGAGCTGGCCAGGCAGGCAGAGGACCAGATAAAGAACCAGGAGCATCTGGTGAGTGTACGGTGCACGTGAGGGGAAAAAGTCCTGATGAAGCTCCTGAAGACGCTGCAAACACATTTTATATGCAGTTTAAAGTGATAAAGTCGTCACTGTGAGAGTCAGGTGGGGTAAATTCTCTTAGACCTCATTGTCACCGAGTTAAAACATCTCTTTTATGGTAAATTCCACCTTAAGCTTTTATGATTTCCCTCCTTTTTCTGTCCATCTATTTATAAAATGACCAGATAATTGAGTTTTCTGAGATTAACAGATGTCTATTCTTGAAGTTGTTGTTGTTGTTGTTGTTGTTTTTATGACAACATGCTTCGTGCCTCCTCCAGGCTGCAGAGCTGGCCGAGTACAGCGCCAAGATCTCGGTGTTGGAGGAGGCCAAGAGAGTCAAGGAGGAAGAGGCTGAGTCATGGCACAACAAGGTGAGTCTCCAACACGCCATCAAAGGATGCTCGAGCTCCCCGAAGTCTCCGGGATTACCTGGGAAATGTCACAACAGTACAGGTGACGCTCCTCCTGTGGATACCTGTAAGAGTCAAAACAAATAATAAACGGCAGTAAAGTGAAGCACAGTTTTAATTTCGACAGTGAATTTAAAAAGAAAGCTGACAAACTGCACATTATAGGCTAAATAGGAAGTTTTTAGTGCCTTAAATTGAAATGTAATGAAATTCTAAATGTAAAAGTTGATGATTAAACATAACACATCTCACTCACAGTTTTCGAAAGAGAGGTTCCCTTAAATTACTTCTCGTAAAGAAAGAAAAATAAATATCTGTATCTGTTTTCCATCTGAACGTCTCCTCTTCCTTTAAGGCTGTAGAGGTGGAGGAGAACCTGCTGAAGACAAAGGAGGAGCTGCACATTGTGATGACCTCCGCCAGCTCGGCTCCCGCTCCGGCTCCCCCCGCCGCTCCCGCGTCCTCCTCCTCCTCCTCCTCCTCGGACAGCGAGAGCGACCACGAGCACAGCGAGGAGAACAGCACCTGCAGCGCCGAGTTGCAGACGCAGGGCATCAACGACCACCGCCAGGAGGAGGAGCGGCTCACCGAGGCCGAGAAGAATGAGCGCCTGCAGAGGCAGCTGATGGTGAGTTCAGGGTCCACGGGTACTTCTTACATTAATCTCTTTTCAGCTGGAGTCTGCGTAAAAAAATTCATATTTTTTACATTTTGCTGCATCCTCAAGAAAAAACAGGCAGGATGTTAAAGGTACAGCTTTTTAACTACAGCTCAGGTACTTTGTCAGACTATATACTTGAACCTGTTTGAAGATGTATAAGAACTCTTTTTACACAGGGATTAAAAAAATTCAATTTAAAGTAACATAATAAAGATAAATTAACGTTAATCTTGTCTACTGTAAAGAAAAAAAGACCATTTATTTCCATATTCTCCCTTCATAGATTAAATAAAATGATTTGGTATAAAGGGTAACAAAAAGCACCAAAATGAGTGAGAAACTTAAGTATGAAAATCATTAGAGAAACAAAATGATTGTCAGAGAGCATCACTACAATTGAAGATTAATTGTAGGACTCAAAAACTACTCTAAACATGTTTAGAATTTTTTTTTCTTTTGATAATATTTTTTTTCTTGCAAAATAACTCCTGTAACTCATCAAAAAAAACAATGAATATTAATATATTTTTAATTATAAAAGTTTAGCAGTTTAGCAAGATATCTCCTACTTCATTGTTTGTGCACTGAAGTTTTAAAGTTTCCACACCACACTATCGGTTCTTTATTGGTTTCTAAACTAGTTGTGATGTCACAAAATTGTCACCTAGAAGGTCAAACGTTCATCTGCAGTGACAGTAAGCAAAAGTTTGAGTAGACTTTAAAACACGGTGGAACAAAGACGTTCTTTACGGTGTGTTTTTCTTATTTCTGGAATATTTGGCTTGATGTAGTGGCTTGTTTTCCGTTAACTAAAATAACTGGGCGTGGCTCCTCCGTAGGCCCTGAGTTCAGAGCTGTCACACGCCCGGGACGACAACAAGAAGACCCAGAACGACCTGCTCCACGCCGAGAATGTCCGAGCCGGCCGCGACAAGTATAAGACCCTCCGTCAAATCCGAATGGGCAACACTAAGCAGAGGATCGACGAGTTTGAGGCCTTGTAGAAAACCCCAGAGACCCGAAGATCTCTTCCAAATACCTCATGAAGGCCCCCATTCAGCATCTTTTTAGTTTAAGCGTGATGTAATTGCAGCCACACGTGATCTTAAAGAAGCCGAAGAAGCATGGAGCTGAGCTGTGTAATAGTGCCTCCATGAGTTTTATTTTATTACTTTTTTTCCCTTTTTTTGTGTAGCACTCAAAGATTTCCAACATGCTGTTTAGACCCATTAAAATGGAATGCTATAGACCAGATATACCGTATGAACAAAGCTGGTATGAAATTATGTATATTAGGATAGACAATCAAAATGTATTTCAATTCTGCTTTGCATTTGTCTTATTATACCCAGCTGAAGTGGTTGCACTTTGATTTATTTAACATCTATTGGTTATTTTTCCAACAGTTTTGTCTAAAAAAAATGTCAGGAAAGTGGAAGAAAAAAAGGCCCAACACATGTTCCTGAACGTCCAGTGTCATGTCTTCATGCATACTGAATTTGAAATAAAATTGAAAAAGAAACAAATGGCAAATCCTGAGCTTTGAATTAAAACAGAATTGTTGCAGATAGATAATTCAGACTTACTATATTTATATCCTACAGCCTCCAAATGTTTAAAGTTAATGTTTTTTATGATTTTATATGTATGTTTTACAGTATTTACATCAGAGATACAAGGAGAAACTTTTAAACAAGGATTTACAATGGGGTTTATTTTGCTTTGTCCTGTTAATGCAATCCCATTATTTCAGATCATTTCATACTTGTCTTGGGAGTATAAGCTTGAAGTACAATGGATCCTACACTTCCCACAATGCAACTCAGTTACATCACCTGTCTCCCTCCCTAGGTCAGTTTTCAGTTGTTTTTTTTATTGCTTGGAGATGATTTTTAGAGCCACAGAAAACATTACAATTACCGTACGAGTGATTCCAAAAGCACTCTCCAAAAAAAAAAAGGTGTGTTAGGTGGTGGTTCATTCATGTATGTTAGGTGGTGGTTCATTCATGTATGTTAGGTGGTGGTTCATTCATGTCTGTTAGGTGGTGGTTCATTCACGTTTGTTAGGTGGTTCATTCACGTTTGTTAGGTGGTGGTTCATTCACCTTTGTTAGGTGGTGGTTCATTCATGTTTTTTAGGTGGTGGTTCATTCATGTTTTTTAGGTGGTGGTTCATTCATGTTCCTGCTTCAAACTTTCTGGATTCATCTCTTCAGGTGGTCAGAAGTTCATACAACAAATGGGGTAGCAAGTGGTAAGTTATTATAAACTTTACCTATAATTTAATAAATTGTCAAGAAAGCATGATCTTAAAGTCATTTTAACTTACTGTACCGGTTTGTATTAGCCTGCTAGCTAACATTAACGTTGGCTAACATTTGCATATTTGGTTTGCAGACATAACTGACTTTCACCAGTTAGTTTTATAGTCAGACCAATTAAAGGCAGTGATAACTCTTTATTTATTACTTCTATTCTGTGTTTTTTTTTTTTTTTTTTTTTAAATGATACAGTCACATAATTTTCACAATAATACACTTTTATTTTCTGTGTGACAATGTTGTTTAATGTGACAAAAGTTCTATTTGGAAACGGTTTGCTGTAATAAATCAATTATCTTCTTGAAAGCTGCAGGCTTTTACAGTAAAAGAGTAAGTTTCTTTTGTCCCGTTGATGGAGCTGAAGTTGTATTTAACCTGAAGAATCCTGCAGCCCTGCAGCTCACCGTGAAAAACATGTTCCTCTTTTAAATATTTACACACAGAGAGATGGTGATCATTAGGTTGCTAGACAACTTGTGAAGCCAGTAGAGCTAGTCTGTTTAAACAGCCACAGGGTAAATATCCTACTTGAATGAACACATGAATCATACGCCAAAGTCATATTTGTACAACTTCTCCTCGGAGGCTGAACCAACTATCTCTGCAACGGCTCCTTTGAAAACATCATTATTTTGGCCTCGCAAACATTCATGCGCGCGTATTTGCGCAAAAAAAAAACAACAAAAAAACTCCGGAGAGGTGCGCGCTGCTTGTTTGAGCTGCTACTCTGACGGTCTGTGGGATTACCCTGTGTTTCTTTTCTGCGGAATCTAAATATAAGTCGATGACAAATAGTCCAAATACAGAAGCAGCCCAACTGTGATGTGGGGGTGGTGCTGAGAGAACAGCTCCGTCTTCCAAAGTCCCCCCTCTGTTGGATCCGGAGTCTGTCAGGAGAAGGTCGCAGAGAGCCTCAGCTGCCACCTCTTTATTATCATGAAGAGACAAAACGCCAGGACTCTCGCCCTCATCATCAGCATCCTCACCTACCTGGTGGTAGGAGCGGCCGTCTTCGAGACCCTGGAGTCCAAACAGGAGAAAAGTCACAAGAGGAAGCTCGACGCCAGAAAGTACGAACTCATGCGCAAATATAACTTGACCAAAGAGAACTTCGAGGAGCTGGAGCACGTCATCCTGCATCTCAAACCTCACAAAGCAGGGGTCCAGTGGAAATTTTCTGGCTCCTTTTACTTCGCCATCACTGTGATTACAACAATAGGTGAGCAGCAGTTATTTAAATAACACGTGAATGGATGTATTGAATTTCATTTGAGAGATTATCAGTGCAGGACCAACCGGTGTTTTTAAGTCATGAGTCCCCCTTTATATTAGTTTGTGGCTCTCATTTAAAACATTAGGTAGTTACAAAATATTGATATAATGTTGCACGAGAAAAACAATCTAACCCAAAGGCTATAGCAAGCCACGGCTCAATTTGTACAACCTAATCCAAAATGTAAAGAATTATATTTTATTTATCCACATTAACACTAAACTTTGTGTCATTCCTTGGTTTTTATGTCTCCCACTGCTGCAAAGCATCTTACTCATTGTTTCTTCTCACGTGTAAGACTATACAGTTCTTCTTATTTTAAAAATATATTGCAAAAAAGTTTTGAACATAAACTTAACATAAAAAACTTGCCAAGATGTTAACACAAGTTATCGCACATGACGGGCAGAAAACAAATGAGCATTTCCCAGCATGCCTTTTTCCATGGTAATTTAAAGAAGAATTAATTCAGATTTTTTTGTATAATGGAAATTTTTAACCTTGTCCAAGACGGTGTGGGCCCTTTTTAAAATTTGTACATGGGCCCCTGACAGTTTCTGGGCTCCCGCTCTGCTACACCAGTTGTATTGTCGATAGTTGTTATCTCCTATATTTACATTAATATACAATTATTTTATTTCATAAAACAAAAAATATCTATTGTTTATTTACTTGTGTGGTTTTAAAAGTGTAAGACGTCCCAGATAGTAAACAGTGTAAAAAGGAGTTTTATTGTGCAGCAAAAATAATATTTTTTTTTATTACAGATGTTTAGAAGAGTCATAGAGGAATATTTTCAGAACACCTGTAACAGGTGTTAACGATCAGTTTAACAAAGATGATATATCTTTTAAAACCTGCTATTTATCTCAGTGACACAGATGTAATGGCCCCCTTAAGAAATATTTGACAACCAACTAGTAGAATCTTTTATCCAATTATTAGTATAAGAAGTTTTACTCATTATTTCATATTAGCTTTTTCATTTTGTGGCATATTTTGTGTTATTTTTCATGGTGTTGGTGTTTAACTCGTTGTTTTTGCTGTTTCTCTTTACCAGACACACAATATTAGATTAATTTCATGTCAGTCCAAAAACAAATTCTGTATATATTTGTTTACTTTTTAATTGATCAAGAAAGCTTCATTGACCCCAAACACACCAGATGTAATTTGTGTGTAACTATATAATGGATCAGTATCAGTATCTATGTTTTGGATAATTTAGGTGAAGAAAATGATGCCTCTCTGATTTACTTGCGGTGTTTACAACCTCTCAGCCGACAACAGTGTGGGAGTTAAAAATAAATAGCTGTTAATTCACAATATTAATGTCAAGCTGGATAGTGTGAATTGGTTTTCCATTAACGGGAGGACTCAGTGGGAACGTGTGTTGGTTTCCTGTGGATGTGAGTCTAGCAGGTGCTTTTTAAAAAAAAACACATTAAGATGATTTATCTCGAGAAAAACAAACGGAGCAGCTTGTTACACACCGTATGATATAACATGTATAAAGGTGTAACAGTGTGATGTCCCCTCACACAGGTTATGGCCACGCAGCGCCCAGCACCGACTCAGGGAAAGTGTTCTGCATGTTCTACGCCCTCCTGGGGATCCCGCTCACCCTGGTCATGTTCCAGAGTCTGGGCGAGCGGATCAACACGTTCGTCAGGTACCTGCTGCACCAAGCCAAGAAGTGCCTGGGAATGCATGAGACTGAGGTCTCCATGGCAAACATGGTGACCGTGGGCTTCTTCTCTTGCATGAGCACCCTGTGCGTGGGGGCCTTACTGTTCTCCCACTGCGAGGGATGGAGCTTCCTCCACGCCTTCTACTACTGCTTCATCACCCTCACCACCATCGGGTTTGGAGACTATGTGGCCCTGCAGAAGGACGACGCCCTGCAGAACGACCCTCGCTACGTGGCCTTCTGCTTTGTTTACATCCTCATGGGCCTGACCGTGATCGGAGCGTTCCTGAACCTGGTGGTGCTCCGCTTCCTGACTATGAACGCCGAGGACGAGCGGAGGGACGCCAAGCAGAAGGCCCTGCTGTCCGGCAGCAAGCCCAGAGGAGAGGTGGCTCGTCTTTTACCAATCTCAACCTCAACTTCCACCACACCTGTAGCAGATGACACCACAAAGGCTAAAGAACTTAAAGGTGTCTACACCGAGGTGCTCCACTTCCAGACTATATGCTCCTGCCTGTGGTACAGGAGCAAAGAGAAGCTGCATGGCTCCATACCCAGCATGATTCCTCAGGAGCTGACGTTCTCAGATGCCTACTTACAGCAGAACAGTGACTGTCCTCACTACATGGAGCCCGGATCGACAGGCTGCGTTTGCAGTCCACGTCAGTGCACGAGCATAAGCTCCATAACAACAGGCCTACACATTCTCTCCCCGTTCAGGGTGTTTAAGAGACGCAGCTCTGT
This sequence comes from Embiotoca jacksoni, assembly GCF_022577435.1. Taxonomy (NCBI): domain Eukaryota; kingdom Metazoa; phylum Chordata; class Actinopteri; family Embiotocidae; genus Embiotoca; species Embiotoca jacksoni. The sequence goes on from NW_027185378.1 coordinate 1,847,703, forward strand.
TTAGCCTTTCAATGCAACAGATTTCAGCAGAGCACAATACGACCGCACTGCCAAGTGGACAGCAGATGCTTGGCAGTCCTCACAGCAGAGACGTGACTGCAAGTAGATGTTTGTGGTGCTACCATCCTCGTGATCCAACCGTATAACATGCAAAAGGAAAAAGCACATACAGTACTGTAAACGTCTTACTCAGATATGTGTTTGGGGAAGAGCGCCACGTGATGTTTTCTTAGTTGAGGTGCTTTTGAAGTGTCATGTAGACGATCAGGGAGTCACCTGCATCACTCCAAGTGTACACAGTTTGTGGGTAAAAGACGGTGGAGATTCAGTCTTGTGAGCAGAAACAGAAAGATAAAATAACATCTGCAGTAAATTCCATTTTTTAAAATTTTTTTGGTAATAACCTCAAAGGTGCTGATTCAACCTATTTCATAAAGTCTGTCAGTTGTTTTCCTGTGTTAGGATTACGTCCTGATGATTTTCGACATATTTCCCATCATCGTGTTCGTGACCGGCCTCATATCATTTACCCTAAAGACGTAATTAACAAATCGTGATTGTTGAAACTTTAGTAAAGCTGAGGCGTGCTGAACACTGCACATGACTCACAGGTGGAACTGCCTCTGATTTCGTGACCAAATTTCTGGTGCATCAGACGCAAACACAAAGTTATGTAATGTGACAAAAAAAAACAAAAAAAACATTTCCAAACACAGTAAAACTGCAAAAAGCAAATAAGTACTGTCAGTTACAGCAGAGTGGGTTTGTTTGTCGAGAGATTGTTGAAGCAGGTTTCTCCCTCCAAAACCACAAAGTGTAATTTTTAGACTACTGTTTGTGTTTGGATTTAACATCAGACGTGAAATTTTGTGAGAAGCAGATTTTGAACTTTGGCTAACCGCTTCCCCCTGCTTCCAACCTTAATGCTAAGCTAAGCTAACCTCTTCCTGGCTGCAGCTATAAAAATGACATCATGCAAGCAAACATCTGACTGTCGACCCCCCACCTGACTGTTAAGCCTGCCGTTTACAAACCTGTCTTTAAACAAAAGAAACACGCCTGAGCCGTGAATCCATTTCAATTCTCACCGCTCCACGTGACGGACTACGATGCTTCACAGAATTCATTGACGAAACGTCCAAATTACATCTGGCTCCAACAATAGATGCAAAAAAAAACCAATTTTGTAGCAGTTTGGAGTGGCAGATGGGAGGAGGGTTACCATGTTGGCACAATGGATAACAAATTGGTTGTCAATCACACACAGTTACGCCACAATAGACTGACTGTGGGTGATTGAGGGAGCAGGAAAAATCCACCCTTAGTTAGTATTTAGTGTGTCTGGGCCCATTTGCTGTTTAGTGGTGTATTTTTTTTATGTAGGCGGCACGACGTGACGTCACGTTCAGTTTCCAGCAGAGCTTTATCCTCTGAAGACTTTTGATTTATTTAAAACTCCCAACAGTAGATGTTTCAGAGGTGCAGTTACACCAACCGTTGCCTCAACCGAACAGAAAATAAACCTCTGTTATCGATTAATATGCCAAATATGGTCATGATTAATTGTTTCGTTTCTAAATTGCCAGACATCACAGATCGATAATATCCTTAAGTATCTGTGGGTAGATTTTTTTTTTTTTCTTTTACCTTTATTGTTCTCATTGTAGGGCGACACAAAATTGTGGGGCGACACAAAACAGATGCAAATAATTACTTGCAAATCCTATTTTTGTTCAAGCCTTTGTGTCTGTTTATAAGTTGATCCCATGTATGTTACATTATTCCACTATTTGCACATGATAATGGAAGAAAAATGATGATTGTGATTCTTTCTGACCAGGAGATAGCAGCTTATTTCATGTATATTTAATGCAAGTACTGTATTTCTGTTTCTTGCTTGGAAAGGAAACATTTTTAAAGAGGTGTGAAAGATTTGCACTTGAAGACTCAAAAAATACTTGAAAATAGTATTTTTTTTCTTATTAATAACTTGCCAAAGGTTATGCGTGCAGTTAATAATATTCATTTGTGTGGTAATATATATCCCACACATCACATCTACTATTAATATTGTACTATTTTAGAACATCTAAAAACATGAATATTTTATTCAATAAATAACTTTCACTGTCATTTCTCTGGATTGCCTGATCGCACAATCTATAAAATCGTTTATAATTAATAGAGAACATCTATGAAATGGCTTTCTGTGTATAGTCATGTGATTTTTAATTTTTTTTTTTACCGTCGCCGTGCTGTTTATGGACATATGCAGCGTAAGAAAAGTCTGCTGAATGTATAGAAAGGAGCGTTGGGTCCAGATGGTGTCCCCCTGGGATTCTGACTGGAGTCCAGTTCCGGACAACCTACAGCAGGTTCGTCACGAGCGAAAGTATGGCGGCGCGTCGTTATGTCACGGTTAGTGGCAGGATATACTGTATATGTGTTATGTTCAACTCCTTATCACGTAGCACAGCGAACTGGGGGGTGGAGGGAGACAAAAGAACAGAAACACTTTGATTTAAAGAAAAAAAATACTGTTTTGGAGAGTTTGAGGTTTTAGATTTGGTGACACTGTATTTTGTGGCTCCATAATATCCAATACAGCAAATTAAGGACTGAAAAAATTCAGACTGAAATCTTGGTAGTAATGTTTTTTTTATTAGAGTCACTGCAGGTTTGTACAAACGTTTGAGTTCATGCTGGACAAATATAAGGTGACTGACTTCATCATGCATGCTTCATTTTGTCCAGCGGGGCCTCAAACTTTTTGCACTCCGGCACATTTTTTTCCACCGTTTGTCCAGCCCTGCAGTGAGTTTGATTTAAAACTTTTACTATCAAGACTTCAGTCAGATTTTTTTTTTGTCCTCAACTTGCTGCATTGTAACTTTTTCCTTCACTGTTGCACTTGAGAAGGAGACGAACAAAGGACAATTTTTGAAAGTTCAAACTGAATTTCTTTCCTGGAAGTTTTTTGTGTAGCTTTGGTCACATTCAAAAATGCAACGTGCATGAAAACTAGAAGGCTTCAGTCTTTAATAAAATCATAATTTTTTACTTGTAGTTAAAATTGATATTTTGTCTCAAAGTAACTTGTTATTTTTTTCACGAATAGCACCACATTACAAGTTATTTCCAGGAAATTTACAATGAAATTATTTGGCTATTGGAGACCCAAAAAGCAAAGTCTTACCAATCATTTCCTGCTTAGTATTTAAAGTTTTAAATGACCATTTTTATTAACATTTTATTTTCATGTACCAAACAGAAGGAGACTATTTTAACAAAGAAAGTGGTCACAAGATCTTAATGGTATTTAAACAGGAGCTAATGTACAACATTGGGGTTGTGTTTCTGCTATTTTGTCTTCACTTTTTTTTTTCTTCTGACTTTTAGTCGAGATGCTAAAAAGCCCGTTTGCATTTCAGTAGCTCAGCCTATACGACAAAAAAAGATGCAACAGCATGTACTCCTACATTGAAGCAATGGAACTGTAAATCCAAATGAAGGTTGTTTTTTTTTTACCTTGTACACTAAACCTGGAACCTTACTCTTACTCTTCTTAAGTTTTATTCTTCTATAAGAGTGAAAACCCTGCTTTTATTTCAGTTTTTGCTGCTTTCTCCTCCTGTGGATCATCTTGCGACCCCTCACATTTATCCTGACACGTTATGTTACATCCCCAGACTGGGAACCACTGCTCTAAATGCCTTTACATGAAAGATGTGCTCCATTTTGTTTGTTACTTCAGAGCTTCATTAAAGTGAACGAAAAGCCCAAATATGAGGGAAATTAAAACAAATTCTTGTATGCACTAAGAACAGTTGAAGTGTCAGTTGTTGAGAGCAATTATCTCGTCTTCAGATTTCTCATCGAACCAGCTTGTTGGGTCTGGCGCTGTGCCGTGTGAATCTGCCTTCAGCCATTAGACGTGTAGCACAGAAAGGCAACAGAAGGAGTATCCATTCGACAGATCCCTGTATTGACCCCCTGCGGCTGGAGCATCTGCTGTTTTCTACTTTGGCCACAGACCTGAGTATCTATGTCAAAGACAGAAATAGTTCCCCCGAGAAGGTCAGCAGTGACATTACGTCACAACTTCTCTTGCTTTTGGACAAAATCCTGCTCAGGTTGAAGCTGAAGGTGATTCTCACATATTAACGCCAATTTTGACTGGATTTATTAAGTGTTTTCAAATAATTGATAGGATCTCACATAATTAATTTTCTATACATGAAAGGAAATATCAAAACACACAAAATCAAATCAGATGTGAGCACTAACAAACTGCTGAATGATTACTTGACTTGACATTAATGCTGACTTGATATTTTCTTTATCTTAAAGGTGGTATTCATTGAGATCTAAACACAAATATCAGACATCCAACAGAAGCATGGAATAATAATCAAATAAAATAACTGAGAAGGTTAGAAAGTCCATTTTCACTTGCGGCTTTTGTCTTTGTTTTGGTGGTTTGGAGTACAAAGGTGTGATATTACATTACTTCCTGGGAGTGACCATCAGGATCACACATCAGGATCAACTATAAGGTTAGTTTATTGTCCTGATTTTTAAGTTTTAATTATTGTTTTTATCCCTGATGTTTATTCTAATTTACTAAATGTTATTTATTCATTTTTAACAAGTTTTATTGTTATAATTTTAAGTCGTGTGTTTTCTTTAGTTTAATTTGTAAAAAAAATATTTTTACATCATTTTTAAACGTATTGTTCTATTCATTTGTTTGTTTGCTTTTATTTGTGTGTGTGTGTGTGTGTGTGTGTGTGTGCTCTTGCTCCAGTGGGAAGCATTTATAAAATGTGCTATATAAGTAAAGCTGAGCTGAGTTGAGTAGATGTGGGGATCTCAGGTAAGATCAGGTATTTAAAACCTGGGATTTAACAAAAATTGTGTCACATATTAGCAGATATCAGTCAGAGCAACCAAACCAGGATTTTCACGTTCATACTTTAACTACAGTTTTCTGCAAAAACTTTTTTTTACAGAGTATGACTTTTTATGCAGGACTTTTACTTGTAATGGAAGTATTTTTACTCTTTTAGCAGCCTAGTTTTACTTATTTAGAGGGTGAGTACTTCTTCCACTAATGTGCACATGCAGGTATTTGTAAAATGTATTTATGAAGCACTTTTCATAACTCCAAACAACACAAAGTGTTTTACAGAATGCAAGAAAAGGGGGAAAAAAACTATAAAAGTGTACATCTTCCGCCGCAAACTAAAAACACACCTCTTCCGACTTTACCTTGAATAGTAGAACTTTAGTAGCGCTTAAAATGGCACTTACTTATAGCACTTTGTAGTTTGGCTTTCTTGAAGAAATTGTATTTTCTTGATTCCTGTTGTTCTGGGTTTTGTACCCTCATGGTTGAAATGCACTTATTGTAAGTCGCTTTGGATAAAAGCGTCAGCTAAATGAAATGTAATGTAAAAGCAAGGACAAACTATTAAAGCACACTGTAAAAACAATAAATAAAAAAAAAAAAAAAAATACATAGATTAAAGCAGTGTTAAACAGGTGGGTAACAGAAAGATTATAGTTAGATGTATCTAAGTAAATCAGACCGTCCTTGCGGAACCATTAATAATCATATTTGGTGAGTTGCTGATGACCGAGTGCCCCTGAACGTCGCACATGGCGTCTGCTGTTACTTAAACAAAAAGTTCAATGGCCAAGAAAGTGTTCGAGGCTCCAAAATGAACCTGTGGGAGCTGGCTGTGAACGCGTTGGCCCAGAATAGGAGAGCCGCGCTCCTGGCCGCCGGAGCCGGAGCTGCAGTTCTGGGACTCGGTCTCGGTTATAAATACCTGCGAAGGCCAGAAAAAGCGGTTCGTGTGGGCGTCGTGTCGCAGCTCCTCATTCACCCTCTCAAATCTGGAAAAGCGGTGTCTGTGGCTCTCGCAGAATGCCAGAAAATCGGGCTGAAGTTTGGAGAGCTGCAGGATCGGTGAGTTTTGGCATGTCACAGACACAAACACCTGCATGTCACACCAACACACTTCACCAACTCTCCACTACGTTTATCTTAAAAATAGTTGACTATTTTCAGTTTGTATTTCCCTCCCCACCGCTTTTATCAGACAGCTAGAGCTCTAAAACATTTGACTGAACACCTTGCCGGTGTTTGCAGGTGTTGTGGTTTGACCTTGGGTCTCAGGCTTGAAATAAATCAACTCAAATACCCAGCGCTTATAAAATAGTCAAAACTGTTCCCAATTTAAAATACAGTTACATTTCAACTCATTAATAGTTATTGTGGCATAAAAATGATTTAAATTAGCCAGTTTTGTTGCACAGTATAATAACGTTTTATAGACTATATAGGTTTTATGTAGTCTTATAGGTTTTAACTCATCTTTTATCATAGATTGTGCAGTTAAACATGATAATAAACAACAAGTGGAATTAAGAGACACAGCTTTAACTGTATTTGCTTTGAGCTACACTTTGTCTGCAGGTTTGAGAGACATTTTCCTCTTTAATAACACAAATAAAAGCAATTTATACCTTCCTATGTTTCGTGGAGGCTTTCGTGAAGCAGACGTACAACCTTGCAGGCTTTTGCTCATATTTCCTTCAGCTGTGCAAACACTGATCGCACAAATATGTTTGTGCAGTACAAGAAAAATATCAAACATGGCAGCCGCTCATGAGAAAATCTCTGATGCTGGCAGTTTAAAGTGTCATAAGACATTTTTTCCACATAATTCCTGAATCAATTTTCAACCAGTGGATATAAAAATAAAATGCGATGTAAAGCTGGGATTTCTGTATGATTCAGCAGTCTCCATGGCAACCTGTGATGTCATGTTTTCTTTTATCCCCCTTCCCTGTAAAGTCTGGAGGTAAACCGGGGACACTGAATGGTGCAGACGGGGACAAATCCGCCTCTCTGTGTGTGTCTTCTGTTTGCAGACACTGGCTGGTGGTGACGGAGGACGGTCACATGGTGACGGGCAGACAGCAGCCTCGTCTGGTGTTGGTGTCGCTGACCTGCGAGGGAGGTCACGTCTGTGTGAATGGGCCGAACATGGAGGAGCTGAGGTTTCCCTTCAAGCAGCCTGACAACCCGGTCATCGACTGCAGGTCTCATACCGAGTTTAATATTAACTCCATGGTCTGGAGTTAATCATTTCTTCTCGTAACTGCGAGCTTGATAAATCAAAACAAGTATTTTTAGTCATCTTTAAACAGAAAAAAGATTGAGAAGTTGCAGCTAAAGAGCTTTTTTTCAACATCTATCAATTATGTCTTCTCTCATCACTCAATAATTTCTCTTAAAATTGTCAGAAAAGATGGTTAAAATCAATATTAAAATCTTTAATATCAGAAGCATTTTTGCTTGAACCAATTAATAGATGATTGAAATAGTTGGCAATAAATCTTTTAGCTGTGAATTCTGCAGATTTTGTCGGCTAAAGACTTTGTATATCCTATTTCTGTAAGACATCATGCAGCCTCATTCCTGCTGTTATTTTGTCTCCTGCATCATTTACTTCTTTTCCTTCTCTTGTCAGACTTGTATTTACGCCTCTTGTTGTGTTTGTGCTGCAGAGTGTTCGGCGCTGACATCCAGGGCCGGGATTGTGGCGACGAAGTGTCCCGCTGGCTCACTCGTTATGTCGGGGACGAGAAAACCTTTCGCATGGTGCACTTTGAGCCTCAGATGAGAGCCAGGCAGTCAGTGGAGATAGAGCCTCTCTTCCCACAGTATGAGGTAGTCACTTTCTCCGTGTGTGTGTTGCTTTTTATTATCAGATATTAACAGTCTAACTTTGTGCATCTCTGAAGTGAAACTGCTGTAACCCTGCTGTGGTGTTTTACGCGTGTATCCAGCAAGTGGCATACCCAGATGTCGGACCTGTGATGCTGCTGTCGGACGCCTCTGTTCAGGACCTCAGCAGCAAGTTGGAGAAGGACGTCACGGTGGAGCGGTTCCGCCCAAACATCGTGATAAGTGACTGTGAGGCGTTCGAGGAGGTGTGTTTTTCAATCAGACAATCGTTTAAAAGGTCATAAAAATACCAGATCCTTTTTTTCCCCCCAAATCTCCAGTTAATGAGGTTTTATTTTTCCCTCCTGCTGAACACTTCTCCTCTGGTTCTTCACTTCTGACTAATAGCTCGCCCTTTTCAGTGTGAACAGCGTGGACTAAATTTATCTCCGACTCCACAACCAACTGCTTTGCTATTTTTTTTTTTCCAGGATTCTTGGGAAGAGATCCAGATTGGCAGCGTGCGGCTGCAGCGTGTAATGTCATGTGGAAGGTAACGCAGCTGATGCCTCACACAGATAATAATCAGAGATAGAAGCAGTTAATTTAACCGAAAGAGTGAATCCGAAGGGGCGTCGTTGCCACTGCTGGGGTTTGAGGTTTGATTCCCGAGATAGAAATAAAGCCAGATGAAGAGTCTTAATTGGTGTTAAAATGTTTATTTTAGGATTAAAACTGGATGAATGCAAACTTACCTGTAACTTTGTGTCGTTGTCAGGTGTGTTTTCACCACGGTTGACCCAGAAACAGGAATCATCAACAGGAAAGAGCCTCTGGAAACACTGAAAAGGTAAAACATTTTATCTGTTTGCATTTGCAATAAACCACAGGAGTTACTTTTAAATCCAGTCAGGAGTTCAGTTTGTTAAATTGGTCCAACAGTAATAAATAAAGGCTTCTCTCTTCCCGTCTGATGTCACACCTGAATGTCTTCAAACTCACAGCTATCGCCTGTGCAATCTGTCCGAGAAACACATCTACAAATCGGCTCCGCTGTTCGGACAGCTGCACATCGTGAAGAAGACAGGGATCCTTCAGGTTGGAGATATTGTTTACAAGATCAGCCGTTGATGGAGGGAGTCGGAGGGAGTCAGACGGAGGAAAAACAAGAAGAGGTCATTGATTTCCACTCACTGTGAAAAGTTCACACTAAAGAAAGCATTTCGATACACGTAGAATGCACAAATAGTAAAAGAAAAACACTAAAATCACTGTATTTGAAATGAGTCCACAGCAGTTCAAAAACATCATGTAGTTTGTTTTTCATAGTAAATTGTTTTAATTGACGTTCCACTGGGCTGCTGTGTAACGCTAATGGAAGCTGAATTAAACACATCTGTAACTGCATGTTGTTCCTACTCGTCATTAAATATAAAAAAAAAAAAAAACATGCTCAGGAAATTTTTGCAATAAAATGCTTCTTGGATCAAACAGGAAAGAGAAATATGGCTTGGCTTTAAACATCTTTGGTATTAAAAAGCAAAACATTTAAATTTTGTATCTGTTTGTGACAATTATTCCATTTTGTTTTTACCTATATAAGCTTTTAATGCTATTAAAGTTTCCAGGCAAATTTGTCATTTTAAAACCTAATTTTAATATTGTAATGACAGTTAAAAAACATTAGTAGTTGAGTCCCAGTCAGTCAAAACAAACCCACAGTCCAACAGATGAGTAATTTGAGCTTTATTTTAGACTTTATTTGAAATGACTGTTATCACGTAAATAATGAATTACTGCCCAAGTTGTATTTTATATTCCAGTTACATCCTGTTAATATTTAAAGCCGATACGCTCGGCTGTTCAGAAAAGCTCTCTGGCTAAACATTTCCCACCCTCCTCTATTGTCATAAATTCATGGAAATAAACCAGCGACCTGTCGGTTAACCTGCCAGCATTTTAACCCAGAATGAGACACACATTTGATCCCGTTTTAGTTGCACCTAACGGCCAGTAGAGGGCGATATGGCTTTAACTGTGACCAGAGCCTGGAGAGTGAAATAATACATGTTCAAACAATCAATACTAGTTGTTTTGTAATTAATAAAAAAAAATGATGAGCATGGTCGATGACGAAAGCATCACAGACAGAAAAGAAATATGCCTAATACAAAATCACTGCACCTTGTAGCTTCAGTCAATACTTCTAATTCTAAAGCTTGTTTTCTTTTACTTAATTAAAACATTTTATGAATCATAAAACAAGTTTTTTTTTTTTCTCTCTTCTAAATCAGCGTAGACCCAAACAGGCCGGTTCAGTTGCAGTTCATTATTTCCTCTCTGAGCACCGGTGGTGGAGCGGTGCCACATTTCTCACAAAGTTGAGAGATTTTCATGCTGTTGATGTTAAAGCAGGAGCTTTCTGTCTGAGTGGGTCAAACATGAGTAACAGAAAATCTGAAAGTGTTCAGCTAATTTAGTTTCTCTACTAATACAGTTAAATGTCATGATAGAGGTTTTTTTTGTTTTTTTTTTGTTTAGAAGAAGGCCAAGAGTCGTCAGTCGTGCATGCGGCTCTGAGGCTTCCTGTAGGCTAACATTAGCGTGCTAACATCATGTTTAACATGTTCAATGTCTTAGTTTGGTGTGCTAGCATGCCAGCTGCTGACAACTGCTGATTAGCATTCCAGACTGAAAAGTACAGCTGAGGCCGGCGGGAATGCCACTGGCAGATATTTGGTCATAAACCAGAGGAAACGCAGAAATTTGGAGCTGATGATGATGCTGACTCATCTTCAGGGGAACATACATCTCTGCACTTAATGTTGTGCCCATAAATCTACTAAATTCATTCGCAGAAATATCAAAGATTTTTAAAGAATCTTCAACAACAGCAAATTTATGTTATCTTTGGTTGCACGTCATTAGAATGCAAAAAAAAACAACACCAAATTGCTCTTTGGTCATTTAAATAAACTCAATAGCACACAGATTTTTGTTGTTGTGTTTGCAGTAATGTGATGAACAATCCAAGTAAATAAGTTTTGGGTTAAAAGGAAGTCATGTTGACAAGAGAGCATCTTTGATTTGACCCAACTTGACCGAATATTTAAATTCCGTCTCTTATTTCCGTGTTGAGCAGCTCGTTACGTGTCAACTTTATTACAAGGAATTCAAACAAAATGACAAAACGCTGAAATCTGCAAACATCCCCCTTTAAAATGGGGGGAAGGCGTCACGTTGTGTGTCAACAGAGTGCTGCGGTGGTTGAAAAGAGCCATCGTTCCCACACTTCAAAGGACGACCCCTCGAGCAAAGCAGCTGCAGGTAGCAACAAACCGTTGCTCAACAGGAAAAGAGGCACTTCCCAGCCGTCTGTCACAAAATGAGCACTTTACTGGACGCATTAGTTTTGTGTGTCGAAGTGAAAAGTCAAAGGTCCAGAAAGTGGAAATTGTGTAGCGCCACCCCCTGAATTTAAACTGGTCATATCTCTGCTCACCTGTACTTACATGGGTCTATAATTTGTGAGGAATCTGTTTTAAGGAACCTCAACATAGGGAGAACATGTAGCAGACTAACCTTCAAATGACTAACCATCAGGTTAAATGACTCCTGCTTCTTCAAGTATAATTTCAGTTTTGACCTCGATGTGCTGAAGTGAACTGGGATTTTTAACGGTGGGTGCTTGATCAAAGAACCTGCTCACTCAAAAAAAAGGAAATATCTTGTCCTACTGTACGTACATGAACTTCTATGTCATGTCAGATCATTTTATGTCACGGTATGATATGGTATGTTCACTTGATGTCATGTCACGTCATGTCACGTTACATGGCATGTTAATGTCATGTCACGTCGTGTCGTTGCATGATGTCATGTCACAGTATGGTAAGTTAATGTCATATCGCGTCACAAAATATGACATAATGTTTCCATCATCTCGATACGTTCTGTCATGTTTTGGTAGATAATACGGCTTCAGTTGTGAATGCAGAATTTTTAGCATGACTTGGCATGTTCGTATGTGACCAGGACACGTGTTAATGTTCAGTATGTTAGTGTTTTAACTCCGTCCTGTTGATCAAACAACACAGTTATCATAACAAAAGTCAGGTTGTACCTTCAAATATGACATGTCATGACATATTTCTGTTGTTGTTTTTTTGTTTACTCTTCGGCCAAGTAGCACTTCTTGGTTTGGATAATTAGGGCCCGAGCACCGATGGTGCGCACGCCCTATTGTTTTTGAAGGTTGCACTTCGTTCCAGGTGTTGCTGATTTTAAAGGAAGCATACCGTTTTTTTTTTTGTTTTTTTTTAACAATGCTCTGCACCATGACAGTTTTTAGTGGAGCGAGTCAGCAAAACAATTATTGCAGCAGCAGCAGCACATTAGTGTGTTTTAAGTCGTCACCATAATAAGGTTATGCAGCACCGTGTTTTAGGATGGTATGTTTGTGTCATAGTTTTGTGGTATTATGTGTTATGAAAAGCTGTCAGGAATTCTAACATAAAGACAGAAAACACTGCATTGTGATGTTCATGTAACCTCAGCGTGCACAAACTGCAAGAGGAAGTCAGGACGGCTTTACAGCAGTCGTTATAACGAGCCCCGGTCACAGCGGTTCCAGTTATGATCAGTGGTGTGGACTTTAATTACAGAGACACAGACACTTTCTAATGTTTATTTTTATCAGTTTCCATGTGCTGTAAAATTAGAGCCATTTCACGGCACGGGGCTTTGTGCTTATTTAGACTTCAAACCTGTTTGATATGTTTCCAAATGGAGACAGGGCGGTGATTAAGTTGGACCAATGAGTTTACGACAGGCAGAAATAAAATGCAAAAAGAAAACGGTGTCATTACATGTATGATAGCATGCAACAGTGGTGCTTTTTCGTACCTTAAAGGAGTAATTCCACATTTTTGGGACACTTAATTGATTTCTTGCTGTAAAGGTAGACAACGGTGTTGATGCCAATCACAAGTCTGCGTGGTAAATTCAAAGCCACATACTGTAGATGGTTAGCTTAGCTTAGCATAAAAACAGCCAGCCTAGTTCTGTCCGAAGGTAAAGATGAATTAAAAGTCACTAATTAACATTTTATATCTTGTGTTTAGTGGTTTTATGTTGGATGACCAGAAGCTCCAGTGTCCTACTCACTCTTCAGAAACAAGATAAAACTGAAACTCACTTTAGAAACATCCCGAAACGTTCCTTTTATCATCTCGGAAACGTCCCTAAAATCAGACAGTCCCTCTCTCAGGCTGACAGATAAACTTCTGCTTGATTTTAAGCTTCTAAACTTCCCGTTTGGTCTTCCTGAAAAGCTGCCGACCGCTTACATTGTGTCCAGAAGGCAGCAGCTCTGAGGGAACAGATATTAAAAAGTCATTGTCGATTAGTTTCAGAATTGTTTTTAAGATTCTTTTGCTGGATTTTAAATCACTGCACGGCCTGTCACCTCTCAGAGTTGATTTTTAGCACATGTGCCCAACAGATCCCTCAGATCCTCCTCTGGTGTTATTCCTAGGTTTGATACTAAAACACACAGAGTCTGATTTCCACCTCTGGAGAAGTCTACCTGAGGATCTGAGGGACTTATTTCAGTGGACATTTTCTTTCTTTTTAGCTTGGCTTTTTGCGGGTTTTGTTTGTTTAATCTTTGTTTTACGGCGACATTGTTTTTTTTCTTCATTTGTTTTATTGTATTTTTCTATGTGAAGCTCTTCTGGATGCTTCGTTGTATAAAAGGTTTGGACATGACAGTGGTCCAAAATTCTCTCATCTCACTGGCAGAAAACTAAATAAGTGTATTTCAAAATGTCAAATACTTCCTTTAAAACATGGCACATCAACAAACACAAAAATATACGACTAAGTTCAAATAAAACATTATTTTTTTTAAAGTGCGATGTCTTATCTCGCTCGCTAATTTTTTACTTTAAGTTGGTTTCTCGTTGTTTGGTTGTTTTTCACATTCAAGTGTGTCTTGGTGTCGTTCATGAATTGTGTTGCAGGTTCTTTTATCTTTAGTCCGGTTTGCTTCTGTGCAGCGTTCCTCAGGGGGATCTTCCTCTTCGTGTGGATTTTGTTGTCTCTGAGGCCGTTGGAGGATTTTAAAGCGTCTAAACTCTCCGTTGCATTTAGATTTTTCTTCAGTTTTATTTTGTTTCTGACGACGACGGGCTTCGTCGCGGCCGGCTTCTTCGACTGCTTCTTAGTTTTCTGCCTCAAAGTGTTTTTCTTGGCCTGCTGCTTGTTCAGCATTTTGTCCTTCTTCCATGGCTTCAGCTTGTTCTTCTTCTTTGCTTCCTTAGCAGGGGACTTCAGCTTCACGGTGGCACCCGGCGTCATCGTCCTCGTGGTCGTCGGTTCGATGTGGCTGCTCGTAACCGGCGGTTTGGTGGTGAGCTTGAATTTTCTCGGTGGTGGTCTCGTAGGTTTCTCATTCGTGTCCAGCACGGTCACTGTAACAGCACAGATGTTGGTAAGTACCCATTTTTACCGTTTTACTCGCAGCCACATGTGTCGTGTTTCATGAATATTTGGCTCCGAAAACCAGTTCTGAATGTTTGAAATGTTTCTCCTCTTTCTATTTTCGACGTGTTTGATGTAAAACTGGAGCTCGCTTTTTTTATAGTTTTATGTATGACCCTAGTGTGATTATGCAGCTTGGCAGCATGTAGACGTGAAACATGGAGGGAAAACAGCTGGGTCTGCTAAAAACAAGGTCGAAACAGTGAATACGAGTAATTTGCTAGCTTGCCAGAACAGACTTCTCCCAAATGTTTTCTGTGTACAACAACCTCCAGCTCTAATTTAACTGCTTTCATAACATTACATGTTGTGTTTATTTAGAGCACCTTGATTGAACCAAAAGTATTTTTTACTCTAAAAGCACCATTTCAGTTTAAGGTTTCAGCGGCTCCACTCGGTCCTGTTTTCACTGCCTCTCTTCAACCAGTCTGGTACGCAGACACCATAAAAACGACACACTTATGTGATAGAATAAGTGATGAAGATGCAGAGATGAAGGTGACTTACGTTCCTTGGGCACAAATGGAAACTTCTTTCCCCTGACTTTGACAGGGAGCGGCTTCTGCTTGCACTTCCCAGGAGGAGCTCTCCTGCAGAAGGCGCAAAGTTAGAGATCAGTTTTTGGTCTTGTTATGGTGATATAGCGTTTGTTTTGTTAAAAACAATTATGGTAAATGGTCTGTACTTGTATAGCGCTTTATCACCTTTCAGTCTCAAAGCGCTTTAACATGGTTTTCCCATTCACAAACTAATAAGACAGATCACCATGCAAGGTGCTGCCATCAGGAGCACATTCACACACTGATGGTACACCATCGGGAGCAACTCAGGGTTCCGTGTCTTGCTCAAGGACACTTAGGCATGTGGACAGGAGGAGCTGGGGATTGAACCACCAACCTTCCAATTTGTGTGCAACCCACTCTACCGTCTGAGCCACAGCCTCCAATTATGTAAAATTATGTTTAATTTTTCAGAAAAAGTCAAGAAAAAGACATTAGTTCTGTTCTGCCTCAGTTTGAAGCAGCTTATTTCACTTGACTTTAGGTTTTTAAGAGTGAAAAACCAAAAATATAGTTGTTTATCTACCGTAAAAGAGAAAGATAATTGCCAGGAGTCGCCCTGAAATGTGCCAAGTTTAAACTCTCGAACGAGACCATATGAGTTAAAAAAAAAAAATGCATGTTTGGAGCCAACCTATTCTTAAAAACAGTTCTCTGCATGCTTTCCCTACAGTATTGTGTCTATAGTTTAACCCTGTTGGAACTTAAAACAGTTGTAATCTCCAAACCACAGAGGCGTTATTGAAAGAAATCAGCATTCCTACAAAAACACTGTTGTTGGAGACACTCGGTGGCTGTGTGACAACAGTTTTACATGCAGTAAGAATGATAAATGTTTGAGTGAGTCGTGGGGGAGGGAGTTGAGGGTCTGACGTCTCCTTTTAGATCCAATTTTAGTCCGTTCATGTGTGCTGATAGCAGGAGTGAGATTTGTCTGGCCTCCAGGGATTTATTCAAATAAGCTCCAATTTTTTTGTGTGTGATTTGGAGGAAAGACAGTTTGACAAGCACGTCTGTCTTTTTGAATCATGGCTCCCAGCAGGTGTAGCGGTCCGACTCCGCATGCGACCAGCAGGCATGAATTTAATGCATCAGATACTGCACCTTGAGGGGTCCATGAATTTAAACACCGTCCCAGAGGGAGAGATAGCACTGGGGTACGCCGTGGCCAGAAAATACAGCTCCCCTGGGAAAAAAATAAATAAATAAAAAATACAGAAACCGCCATTTCACCGTTGATTCAGAGAGAAATGCTTCGAGAGGCTAAAACAAACGCTACCTGCTTCGTCTTCAGCAAACGAGATGATGAACTTGTGGTGATGATTGATGAGTCCGGGAAAAGAGCAAGTCTTCTTTTCACCCATACAGACACTCTTCTCCTTCCAGCTTTCTGTTGTCCTATCCTCCTCTAATGCCATGATTCGACTGAAAGGACGACAGGAATTATAAACACTATTAAAAGCAATCAACAAATGTGGGTTTATCACATTTAAAGCAGCAATTAGTTTCTAAAAAACAATACTTTTATGGTAAAATAACAAGAAATCGCCACAAAAACAAAGAAGGATACGATAAATATGGTATATTAACTATACTACGCGTTTTAGTTTATTAAAAAAAAATCAAAGCGTTGACCAAACAGCGCCGCGTCTCCTTCAGTCCACAGAAAATAAGGATTTGTTTTTATTTTTGGCCCACGATCAACACCCTCTTACCCACTCATGAAGTCTGCAAAAATGTACAGGCCGTTCAGATTAGGTGATTCACATCCTCGATACACGTATCCCCCTGTCACAGACTTCCCAACATGATGGCTGTATGCAAATATAGGGAGGACGTCATCTGTCGTGGCAGAGAGAGAAGCACTGAATTAAAAAAAATCTGAAGCATAAAAAATTAGATTGGAAAGCAGTTATTTGTGCCAGAAATTCCAGGTGGTGAAAGGATTAAATAGACATGCAGAGAAAGGACTCACTGAGGGAAGAGTTGTGGCACAGTTTCAGATCGTAGCACTCAAAGCCCTCCTTGGCCCTCCATCCGAAGTTCCCCCCCTTCACGATGATGTCGATCTCCTCGTAGCGGTTCTGGCCAACGTCTCCGCAGAATATCCGGCCCCTGCCATAGCGGCTAACCGGGTCTCCGCGGTCCACGGAGCATCGCCACATGTTTCGGACGCCGTAGGCGAACACCTCCGGCCGAGCGTCCGCGTCCCCCAGGAAGGGGTTGTCGGGGGGGATCCTGTACTGCTGCCCACCGGGGTCACTTCCATCCACATCGATACGGAGGACTTTTCCCAACAGAGCACTCCTGTGTAACCAAGGAAAATATATAAGACAGTGGAGAGGACTTAAATCAAGTAGTTGAATCATAAAGAGTACTTTTATGCTTGGAGTTGCTCTATTTATAAAAGTAATGGTTAAAAGTAAAGGTTAAAATCCTAAAATAAATAGCAAAAAAATAATAAATAATTCGCTAAAGGTAAATGAATGAGATAGCTACGATTGATTAATAAAATGTAAACAAAAAGCAATGGATAAATGGTAACTAGTTCGCTAAATAATTGGCTGAAAGTGATGCTAAACAGTGGAAATGGTTAGTTGCATTGATAAATTTGAAAAATTTACCTGAAAGCAGATGAAATGGCTAAACGGTTCATTAAGTGATGGAAAAAGTCATTTAAACCAAAAAAAGCAATGGATAAATAGTAACTAGCTTCCTAAAAGTGATTGATAAACTGGTAAAATAATTATTTAAAAGTGAGACACTGTTGGCTTAAAGTGATGCTAAACATTGGAAAATGTTTAGCTGCATGGATAAAATACCTAAAAGCATAAAACGGCTGAACAGTTCGGTAAAAGTGATTGACAGATGGTTGAAACAGCTCAAATTTATGAAAGCAAACGGTGGAAATTGTTAAGCATTTGACATATTGTTTACATATCTATATATAAAAGGTTGCAATAGTTGTCAGAGCAGTCAGTTATGGATAAAAAGTTGAAAAAGTTATCTTAAAGGCGACGGATAAATGCTTTAAAGGGCTGAAAGTAATTTTTTTTTTTAAAAACGACCAGATTTTGTTGTTCCAAATTGTTGACGTAAACATCACCACATCAACTGTTAATCCATTATAAGGTATCCAATGTAAAATCAACCTAAATGAGCTCATTTTGATGGTGCTGTGATTGAATTTGTTCCTCACTCTTCCTCACAAACCTTGACGCCCCTTACTTGTTCTGTGAGTTGCCGTACTTCCCAAAAGGATCCCCAGCTTTCCCGCCGTCTCCCGTGAAGATGTACAAACACCCGTCCAGGCCGAACAGCAGCTGGCCTCCGTTGTGGTTTGCGGCCGGTTCCTCGATCTCTAAAATGACCCTGAATTTTTATAAAAGAGGATGCAGTTTGGTACAATCACAAACACTCTGGAGGTGATATACTTCCTTTTCAGACATACTCTAAATGCTTTGTTGCGATGATGCTTATGGAACGCCTCGGTGCTCGCTTGGATCCAGCATGTACCTCGTCAACACGTGTCGGTGTGTGTCACTCGCTCGTTAAGCACTGATATTATTCAGTTTATAGATGACAGAGGAGGCCCGAGAAATATAAGGTTTTATTTAATGAGAAAAGAGAGAAGCTGTGAGTTGCAGGTGGGCGGAGCCAGGCAAAACTAGAGGGGCTCATTTAGGAAACAATCCTGTCGATCTTGTAGGTCTTATTTGAAGGTTGGAAATGACTTCCTATAGAAAGTAAACAGCTGCTGAAGGCCTGCCATTCCCCTAAATGAACCAAAAATGTTACGGTCTTTTTTTTTTTGCCATGAAAAATAATATAAAAATAAACAGATCTCTGTCATACTTTATGATTATGATAACTGACAGACTTGAGGATTTGCCTAAAACAAAGTCAGTGACTGTGTTTTGAAATATACCTCCTTTTGTTTGATTGTGGCATTTTAATTGTTTCACTTTATGAACTTTAGTGTAATGTGTAAATTATATTGGTGCTTGGAGCTCTAGAAAAGCTTTCCCCGACTCGGAACATGTTTATGCATGTGAAATGCAGTGAATCATAACAAAGTCTTTCAACATGCAGCCTGTGTAGACCTACATCAATCCACAAACTTTGAAGCTATAAAAAGAGCAGCCCCCCCTCCACCCCAACCACCCACGCCCCCCATACCTCTCTGAGTACGGATCAGCCATGTTCATGTCAGACGCAGACACCTTCATCTCACTGATCCTGATTTTCTCCAGCTTACTGTTGACCTGGATGGAATAGTAGATGAAGAAGCGTCCGTTGTCCCGGTACTTCGGGTGGAAGGCCATGCCCAGGAAACCCCTCTCGTCCCCCAGCCAGGGAGTGGTCATCACCTCCCCGCTCAGGTCCAGAAACGGCTGCTCCAGCCGGCTGCCGTCGCGCAGGTACACCCAAACGAAGCCCACCTGCTCGGCGATGAACATCCGGTGCGTACCGTCGCCGCTGTGCAGCATCAGCACCGGGTTTCTGAGGTTATTGGCCACCTCGGTCAGGCACAGCTGGAGACACCCTCGGTGGTCCTCCACCACCTGTCCCAGGTTTCTGCTGAGGCCGGGGCTCTTCAGGACGTTGGGGTAGCAGTAGTCCTGGTCAGACAGGTCCACCATGGTGCAGAAGGTGGACATGTCAGACGTACCCCGCAGCAGCCGATTCTCAGTCAGATATTTGAGAACATGTCGACACTTGCCGTGAAACTCGGAGCAGTAGCCGAAGCAAAGGCCAGGTAGCTCTCTGACAGCTGTGTAGGGATCCTCAGCGTCAAACAGGTGGGCGGCGTACGGGGAGCACTCCTGGATGGGACAAAGACACTTTAAAGCAGCTGGGACGACAGACCGAAACCGACTGGCACAAGTTTGACATAAACGTCACAAAATCAAGAATGAAACGGTCCATTAGCACACAGACATATATTGGTTTTCCAAAGATCGGCACTTAGACTTCCTCGAGGGCAAGTTGCCTCCCTGCCCTCCTCTATGCACACCACTGTTCCTCTAAACTAAGGTTCTGTGGTTCACCTGTGCACATCTCAATCTTTGCTGCCTTTAGTGTTGGTGAATAATAGTGCAAATGTAATTATCTTCCCCTGTCAGTCATTATGAAACACTCTCAATATACTTGTTTTTGTGAAATACAAGTTTTACGGTCAGTTTGCATCAAATTAGAGTGGCGCTTTGTGATCCCAGTGTTTATCCAATTAGAAGAAATGATGCTTGAACTTTAATCCCTTTACAGTTGTGAGACAAACCTTTAATTTCATGTAAGCTTCAATTACATGAGACTAAAATACATCCACAGCTTGATTGGATATTTATTGAGTATTGTGTGTATTAGCAGATTTCAGTGGATTAAAATGCTAAATAACAACAGATAAAGTTTGTGCAGAAGTGTACAAACTGCAGTGAAAGTCAATTTATTGTTGGTGCAGAAAATGTTCTGTCTCTTCAGCACAGCAGCATCCTTAAAAAAGAGGAAAAAAAAAAATCGACTTACCTGGCACATAACTTCCTTCAGCATCTCTGCACAGAGCTCCAGACCTGCTATCTCCAGCTGGTCAATAATGTCCCAGTACCTCTCCGCGATCGTGTTGTCAGTTTTCTGGTCGCAGCAGCCGAATTCTTCGTACTGCGTGCAAAACTCCAGGTGCCACTTAGGTTTGAAAGGTGGCTCGAAGTCCAGGCACTGAGGATGAGCTGCAGCTGGCTGAATTGGGACGAACAGCATCACTGACACCAGCAAGATAAACCCAGGAGGGCTCGGCGTCCTTTTGGATGACCTCGGTCGGACCACCGCGCGTAAAACCGCGGCTCCGCGAGGATGGAGCGCAGCATCCCGCGTACTTGTCATTTTCGCCGTGTGCCCCCGAAAGTCTCCAACTGTTTGCTCTGTAGGCTGCGAGCCAGAGTTTAAGTATGCGCGCGGGCATGTGAGATGCATACGTTTTACGCGTGCGCAAAGTAGCTAAAGGTGTATCTCCCCAGCCGGTTCCTGGCTTTTGCCCACTTTGTCTCGCCGCCTGCTCCAGCCAGGTGAAAACACACCACTTCTGTTTAATTTGTGTCAATTAAAACAAAACAGATTCGTAATGAAGTTAATGGTATTCACATTTTATTTCTAGTTACAGTGGTTTTCTCCACCGCAGCGACCTTGGCAGAGCAAAACGCACAATTATCTGGAAGGGGCATACTCTCACGCGCACATTCACTAACACAAACTGGAGCAAAGTGTCGAGGCATGCAAACATGAAGGCCACCACAACACAAACTGTAATTCTGTCTCACATCCATGTAAAACCGCCTCCAGGCATCGTGCTGTTTGTGCAACATCGTAACAACAGCTATTTCCGTGCTTCAGATCGACTGTCCTGGCATGCCAGTCCTTATTTGAATATGTAGTCAAAGGTGTCTTTCGTCAGTTTGTGCTGCTGCCAAAGAAAAACAACGATAGAAAGAGACACCTAATATACACAGAGGTACACACCTGTAATCATGACCCAATCTTACCTCACAGCAGCCTTTTGTTACCATGACATAATTGGATATCAAGTGTGGCCTATGCAAATTATCTGAGATCAAATTTGTGATCTGGCTTCTAATTACCCAGAGAAGTATTTAAACGAGCTGTTGATTAATAATTGGTTATTTTGTAAAAGGTTGCAGGTTCAATTCAAAGTGAGCTGGGATAGGCTCCAGCCCCAACAGTTCTGTGAGTTTGTAATTCACAACCTGAACTGTCAGGACCCGATCAGTTCGAGTCTGATTATTTAAGTTTTCTAGTGTGTTGGGCTCTGCTGAAATGGATAAATAAACTGCGCGAGGGAGTAGGGCACAGCTGTGTGTCTGATGTGTGTTGGACATTACAAGGTATTACTGGTACACAGCTGTGTGTCTGATGTGTGTTGGACATTACAAGGTATTACTGGTATTGCCTCAGCAGCTGAACACTTCCAAGTGCAGGTGCACAGTTGCGGGAATCAGCCTCGACCCAATAGACGGATAGATGGACAACCTGAAAGAATGACTAAAGATGCTGTGCACAAAAAGATGTTCAACACATGCAAAACAGGAAAAGCTCCTGTCAGCAAAAAAAAACCCTTATCATGATGCTACCACCAGCATGCTTAGTAGTTGGTTTCATGTTCTTGTGGTTGAAAGCCTCACTTTAACTCAATCTTTGTCTCATTCTCCAGAAGGTGTCTGTTTTGGAGCTTATTTCTTGGACGGCAGCCTCTCAGTCCATGGCAGGTCTGTCCCTCGGTGGTTCTTTGGTTGTTCCTGACCATCCGAACCAAGTTCTTCTCAGCTGATGGAGACAGTTTGGGTCTTCTTCCACACTTTGCTAAAGTAGCTCCACTTCCCAGTCTCTTGTACAGCTGTTTGAATCTTTGATCTTAGAATCTGCAGTTCAGAAATGGCTCCAAGGGACATTCTTGAGTTGTTTGAAGTTAGATAAATGATTTGGGAAATTGGTTTGCAGCATATACATTTCATCAACATCATAATCCTCCAAAGATGGATGACCCGCTGGACATCCTGCTGAGAATTTGGATCTGTTTTTGGTACAAGAAAGAAGAGGCACGGGAACGCCTCAAGAGAATGCTTTATTGATTAGTCTGTCTCTGCAGATATATTCCACACTTATTGTTGGTAACAATTTTATAGCTGTGGTCGCCGCTCTTCTGACAGAGTGTGTAAATCTATGATCTTCTTTCTCAGATCTGCTCTCAGCTCCTCAGACTTTCCCATTGTATTTTGTGTTGGTTGATCAAATGAGTGCTGACAAACAAATCATAATCACAAATAGGAAGTTAAAAAGCTTTGGCCTTTGAAATAGTCTATTTATAATAATCTAAGTGACCTTTTGACCACAGCAGTGTATCCTCATGTGTTACTTTAGTTGATATTTCTCTTATTTACTAAAATATTTATTCTGTTTGATCCATTTGAATTCTGCAGCACTTTGGTGAACTACTTGCTTGGTATAAAGATGCTTTATATTCAAATTGACTTGACGACTTGGCGTGCAGCTGGATAACAAGATACCAATGGTTACAAACTACATCCTACAACTAGCTGTAATCCAGTATTTCTGGGGCTATAAAACATGTTCCAACATACCATGCGTCTGTCGAGTTCGAGCTCCAGCTGGAATATAAAAACAGCAAACATCATGGTCTCAGATACTGTAAATTGACTTCAAAACCAATGAGTTTGTACTTTTTGTTTTGTTTTGTTTTTTGTTAACCATGAAGTTTATCTTAGCTAAAATCATTAGAATCATCAAATTTAAAAAAAAAAATCTAGATTTTAACAGCAACATCAACAAAAATCATATCTTGAAAGCCACTTCTCGTCTGGAAGGAAGGACGTGTCTCATGTCTGTACTGTTTGTAAACCCTATAAATTTGATTGTCTCCATTACATTATAACGTTTTATTTCGATGGAGATGCAACTGCTCAAAAATAAGATTGCATGATCTCCTTATGGATGAATAAAATAATAAAACACTTGCAGTATTTCTTCAGCAGATGGCAGCAACCAACCTACGAACACTGCAGCAGAAAGCGGAAGCGGAACTTCGTCACTTCTTTTTTTTATTTTGCATTTGTTTTGGTGGGTAATAAAATGTCAAGTTACTAAAAATAAATGGTAAACATCCGTCTGAATATTTCAGATTAAAGTATACCCTGATGAAAATTGATTTATTTATATGTAATGCAATTTATAAAACAGAAAAAAATAAATTTCGAAACAAGATTAGAATGTAATAAAAGGTAATTCTATTGTGTTTTGTTTTATTTATGTTGCATGTGTAGAAGTTATAAGACAATGTTGGACTTTTATTTTGAAGGCTAATCTCAACTCTTCCGGTTACTGTTTAACTAGCCGTGTCTAGTTTTACTGACGGCGATAAGGCGCTGCCGAACCTGGCAGTAAGATATATTTTGTCTAAACCTATGCAGCTGAAAATCCCCCGCCATGGCTCCGTAAATGGGTGGAGGAGGACACGGACTAGTGCTCAGTAGGTGACCGGAGTGAGTCTGCTTTTCTCCGCCGCGCCTCGAGACACAAACTGCCGTGAGGACTCCGGAGAAGCTACAATGAGCTCGGAGCAACAGAGCGACAGCGAGGACGCAGACGAGTCGCAGGACAGGCCCAACAGCGGCAGGGTCTCCGACAAAGAGGAGGACCCCGAAATCGACGACTCGGACGAGGACGATGAAGTTGTCCGGAGGGTTTCTCCTTCGCCGCCAGGGAGCGGCGAGAACCGGCCGGAGCGTAGAGCGGGCTCTCCCGTGTCGGAGGAGCGAGAGCCCTGCAGCGAAACTGCCGCCGCGCCGCAGGATGGGAGCGGCGGGGTCTCCGGCATCAACAGGGGGAACAGCCTGTTTTCCTGGTTGCAGAGCAGGACTATAAGACGAGGGGTGTTTGTGGACCCCGCTAGGGACAACTTCAGGACAATGACCAGTTTGTACTGCTCTATGAACCCGGCTGTGGAGTCAGTCAACCTGAGCACCCAGACCCACGGAGCGGTGTTCAACCTGGAGTACTCCCCGGACGGGTAAGACAAGAGCACCTGGACGTGTGCATTTCAGACCTCGGAGTTCATGTTCACCGTGCAGCTGTGCACTCAATGGGTTTGTGAAGGTTTGGCCTGGAAAGTGCTTGAATTTAAATGATCATCCTCATGTGCTCACCATCCAAAGATCCCTTCTCATGCATGCACTGCTTCATATTTCTACTTCAAACAGCCATAGTGAAAAACATCCATATGATGCATTGACTTATAAATATGTAGTCTAACTAAAATGTATGAATTTCTGTGAACTAAACCTCGAAAGTCCTGCAAAGACGTCCAGTAGTCCCCACTAGCACAGCCGAGGTTCAAGCCCTTTGTTGACCAGACAGCAGGTGCAGGGAGTAAATCCTGCAGACAAACCAGGTCAAGCCGTGCCATCTGGGTCAGGTTCGTTTTGTGGGGCTTAACACGGCCATCCTTCCCGCGAGTGTTGTTGTGGAAAACTTGCAGTAGATCTTAAGGTCTTCAACTTTCTCAGCATCAAACTTATGTCACTTTTACACCGAAGTGATGGATTTAGTGGAGTATAATTATAAGTAACATTCCTGTGCAGCTGAGGAACCTCTTTTATTTACTTCTGCATCTCTTGTCTTGAAGCACGCAGTACCTTAAATGAATGAATGGTGTCAGAGATGAACTCCTTCCTTCTCGTGTGTCTCTGATTCGTGTTTGCTCTCCGCTCAGGTCGGTGCTGACTGTTGCCTGCGAGCAGACCGAGGTCCTGCTCTTCGATCCCATCTCATCCAGACACATCAAAACCCTGACGGAGGCCCACGAGGACTGTGTCAACAACATAAGGTGCGTTTCTCTCTTCTGGAATCACACCAGGAGGTTTTACAAAGCCAGAGGAGAAAGTGAACGTCTTTATCTGTCAGATTAGAGGCAGAAAGAAACTAAGATCTGACGTTTCTGCCCCCCTGCAGGTTCCTGGACAATCGTTTGTTTGCCACCTGCTCCGACGACACCACCATCGCGCTGTGGGACCTCCGTAAGCTCAATTCGAAAGTGTGCTCGCTGCACGGCCACGCCAGCTGGGTGAAGAACATCGAGTATGACACCAACACTCGCCTCCTCGTCACGTCCGGCTTCGACGGCAACGTCATCACGTGGGACACCAACAGGTTGGTCACGGTTTAGATTGTGCACACCGAGCTTTATAAAGTAAATATGATTCATATTTTAGTGTTAATCTGTCTGCTGCATGTCTAGGCTGACAGTGTGATCAAAATAAATTAACTGTATTCCTTGTTAGGATTGTAGAACGGTCAATTTATCCCTTTTTTCCCCAATTAATTCACGTCATTTTTTTATTATTAAATGCCAACAAATGATTAATTAAGCTCCAAGTTAATTTCCTGTTCATCGAGTTATTTTCTAACAATGGAAATTATACATTTTTGTCTTTTTATGTTAAAATCCCATCACTTACCACCTGAACAACAGCCTGATTTTGTGGTTAAGCTGTGCCGGTAGCAGCTGCACATAAAACTCTAAACAGTTTACCTCTGACTTTTCAACAAGCCACTCTCCTTCATCCTTCCATTAAATAAAAACAGGAACTTTACAACTTTTAAGGTGTGAAAACGGGGTGCTTGCAAGCCTAAAAACCTTTTCTTTTTTTCTGAGGAACTACTCTGAAGCCTCTCGTTTTCACCATAATTACATCAAACGATACAATACAACACCAGGAACCGGCCCGTTAACGCTCGCAACCTTCATCTTCCTCCTCTGCAGGTTCACGGAGGACGGCTGCCCGCACAAAAAGTTCTTCCACACTCGCTACCTGATGAGGATGCGTCTGACGCCCGACTGTTCCAAGATGCTCATCTCCACTTCCTCAGGGTACCTGCTCATCCTGCACGACCTGGACCTCACCCAGTCCCTCGAGGTGGGCAGCTACCGCATGCTGCGAGCGCGACGGACACCCCTCAGCTCAGGTCAGACCTCCACAGTCGCTCTTCCAAACTGAAAAAAAAAACATGTGCATGGTTGGTGGATCAGGACTTCACAAAAGTATTTTTAATAAATATTTTAGCTGATTAAATTTTTTTTTTTTTTTAATCCATTTGATGTCATTTGAAGTGTGATATTTTGGGATTATGATGGGTATTAGTCATTATTATTTTTCACTTAAATGGTTGATCAATCGATTATCGACTTTTAATGCTGTTTTCTGTAGATGGAGGTACGTCAGCGTCCAGGTCGGCTGGTACTCCTCGCCAGGGGAACGACTCCAGCAAGCTCCACCCTCACAGAGAAGGTGAGACACAGTCGTGGTAGGAAACTGAATAACCACCAGAAGTCCCAGACTGTAAAGTAATCCCACACCTTTCCTCCGTCCAGGCCTTTCTCCCAGGAACAGCCTGGAGGTTTTGACTCCGGAGATCCCTGGAGAGAGGGACCGGGGGAACTGCATCACCTCCCTGCAGCTTCACCCGAAGGGCTGGGCCACGCTGATCCGCTGCTCCAGCAACATGGACGACCAGGAGGTGAGAAACACGTCCGGACGGGAGCATCTCCGTTGATCTGAATTCAAAACGTGGCTCGTGACCTCTGTCGGAGGGCCGTGATGGTCTAATGGTCGTTTGTTGTCACTGATTCACACTTTAAACTACATCTGTCCGCCTCCCCCTCTGCAGTGGACGTGTGTGTACGAGTTCCAGGAGGGAGCGCCCACCCGCCCGCTGGTCTCCCCCCGCTGCTCCCTCCGCCTCACCCACTACATCGAGGAGGCCAACGTGGGGCGGGGCTACATCAAGGAGCTGTGCTTCAGCCCGGACGGCCGGCTCATCTGCTCGCCTTACGGCTACGGTGTCCGCCTGCTGGCTTTCGACGAGCGCTGCGGCGAGTTGTCCGACTGCCTGCCCGTCCAGACCAGCTGCCTCAGGGAGATCCGCTCCATCTACTCACACAGCGACGTGGTGCTCACCACCAAGTTCTCCCCGACGCACTGCCAGCTCGCCTCGGGCTGCCTGAGCGGACGCGTGGCGCTTTACCAGCCCAAGTTTTAGCATCCAGCGCTGTCGGAGAACGACGCAGACCCGGGTAAAGAAGTACTTGTGAGGGTTCCTGCACAGAACATCTGCAAGAGGCATTTAACTGTCGATTAGTTTGGTTGATACAACGACATATTTTCTACGACTCTTGTCATCTCGTTTATGCAGAGATTTGTTTAACTAATCATCATTTAGTGCATCAAAACCGTCAAAGAAGAGAGCTTTTGTTTTAAACATGGCGGAAACATCAACACTCCTGTAGGCTTTTGTTAACTTTAAAATACTCAGTTGTATATTTTGAGCCTTTTCTCAGATCATCTGTACGCAGAGCAAAGTTTAAAACGGATAATTTAAGTACTTCTAGACCCCGATCTGCAGCTGTGAGGCAGGCGGACTGTGTTTGGGCAGTGACATGGAAATAATAAGAGGGAGAAGACTTCCGCTGTGGCTCGTTGGATGGAAACTTTGAAGTCTCTGACATCAAGAAAAAGATGCAAAAAGAAAAAACAGAACAAAAAAAATGTTAAAGACAAGAATAACGAGAGGCTTCGGAGTCCGAACCTTGAAGCTCTTGATCGTCGTATCGAGAGCGGGAACGTGACATCAGTCAGAAACAAACTGCTCTTTTTCATACAAAAGATTCATTTTGGTCTCTATAGCTGTAGGAACCTTTTTTTGGGGTTTTGTTTTGGAGACTCGGCACATCCAGATGTTGCTGTCTCAGGACACGAACACTAAGGATGCAGACACGTTAAAGAGACTTGTCGACTCGACGCCCTCCGCTGCGCATCCCGCCGCTCTCTGCTGCTCTGCTCATGCCTTTTTCCCACAGGTGCTGCTTCTCTGCTCATACAATCTTGAACTTTGACCCCTCCGACTTTCAATGACCTCATTGTCAGCGCCTTTCCTCTTTGCCTACGCTTTTTTGTTTTCTATCTCCACGCTGTTTTCCACCGTCGTCGTTTTTAGCGGTTTTATTGGTGTGTTAACGTCGGCACGACTTGTAGCACGGTGTTTGATTTGATTTCACGTTTTCTTTTTGCTGTCTTTGAGGCACACGTTACATCAGAATAGCTTCTCATTTCTCTCCCCATTTCATGTGTTTTCATATTAACGCCTGTGAATGAAAAGTTCATGCTGTGTGAAGGAGCCCAGATGCTGTCAGCATCTCAGTCTCTGACATTTTCCAGAACCATTTTTATCCCAAAATGATAAGGATGGTAGTATTATGTATTTGTGACATTTAATTTCTGACTTTCTTTCCCTGCCTGTCACTTAGTGATTTCCTAAAAGAAACAAACAGGAGTAAATATATGTCGGGGACTACTTCCAGCGGCGTAATAACACTCATTAATCTACATTTTGGTGCATTACTGAGTGTTTTCAGCTGCAGGAAGTAACAGCTGCACTTCTCTGAGGCACAGAGGAATGAGATTCATCAGTTAATACTCTCATCAATTTATTGATAGTTTTTGGCTGCAGTAGCTGCAGCAGCATCGTTTCTTTAACAGTTACAGGAAGAAATTGTTGCCAAGAAACATTTGAAAGCGTTTTCTTGCCCCTGTGTTTTTACCACACGCGGTTTCTCACTTTTACGGTGTCGTCAATGATCTTTTTTTTTTCGTTCTCTGATCGATCGCTTTCACTGTTCTCGTCCGCTCTCGTGTTTTCCGACCAGTGTAGTATAGCTGCTGTAAGCACACACCTTAATGTAAGCTGGCTCCAGTCTGAGCACAGAGTAGAAAATAACTTGCTGTTAGGTAAACAAAAAGATGAACCGTATACTACTATGCATACCGGCCTTTATGAAGATTCTCCTTTCTTATTTATGCGAGGCTCTGTGCTGAGCTGTCAGATGCCAAAATATGTGGACTCGACTGTCGTAAACTGAGAACTAAAAGTAAAAAAAAAAAAAAAAAAAAAAAGATATATATACATTTTCATGCCAGAAATTGTAAAGGAAACACGCCAATGTAAACACTTTCTCTTAAAGTGTTTACATGAGACTGTGTTCATGTTTCTGAGGCTACCACAGGGGGCGCTGTTGCATTGAAGTTTCTTGAAAACAGATGAAGCAGGTAAGGCCTATCTGACAGTACTTTTATTTTAATTTACAGGTTTTCACATGTTTGAATTGTGCATGTACAGTTTTTAAAATCAAAATTGTGAGTGTAACAGCGATGCAACAGCGCCCTCTACCGTGATGGAATAGCGACTGGCTGTAAATTTAATGGTGGCAACCGTTTAGCTTAGCATAAAGACTAGAAGGAGGGGGAAGAGCTTTCCTGGCTCTGTTCTGCTGCCACATAATCCACAAACAAACAAAATTGAATCTTATTTCTTTAAATATTTATACAAACGAAGTGTAAAAACTTGAATTTACTGTTTTATGAGCCGGACTATTTCCTGGTTAGGAGCAGTAACTTTCCCGGCATTTGTACTGGTTGCCTGGCAACAAGTATCCTGTTTGTCTCTGAGCTTCCGGTGGGTTTTGCTAACGTCGGGCAGAGCCAGGCTAGCTGTTTCCACTTCATGCTAAGCTAATGGTAGCTTCATATTAAGTGGTATCAATTGTGTAAACTCACTGCCAGAAAAAAGAATTGGGTTTAACGTGTAAAAGGTGAATTTGTCGTTTGGTTTCACAGTTCCCAGCTCACAACACGGTCCCGTAAGTAACAAGAAAGGATGCTTTTTTTTTTTTTTTTAACACTTTGTACCTCAGTTAAATGCTCAAAATGTGTTTTTTTCTGTGTGTTGCAGACGTGGTCCGTTTCACCTTCAGCTCAGGACTTTATTTCTTCTTCTCGAATTATTTCATTTCTAAAGTTACAGGCATTAAAAGTACAGATTTCCACTGCACTGAGCTGAATGTTTAAGGGACGCCGTATTTTCACTGCTGCTTTTATTTCACTTGTACTCACGAGCTCTCCGGAGAGAAGTGTCTTATCTGTCATTTTCACTTCTGATTCAGCAAAACCGGGTTCATTCCTTAGACTTTATTTTTTTTTTGGTCCTGGTCTGGATTTTTTTCAATCGAATGTTCCCTGTTAGTTCTGTTGTCACATGTGCACCATCACAGCTGGAGGAAGGGGAGACAAGACATGAAAAACATGTTGCTCAAATGTGGCGAGTAATCCCGGCAGGGATACAAAAAAATGGTACTTACTATCACAGAAATAAAAGGTTAGCTTCTTTTGCACCGCTGACTCTTCTGTGTTTTGGGTCCACTGTTTTCATCTGTCAGTGTTCTACAGTTTCACACATGTAGTGCTGAGAGTTGACCACTACATGGCAGTCAAACCCATTTGCAAAGAAGATGCAGGTGAATTGGGATTATTCCTATTCTGAAGTGCTGTAAAATCCAAACAGTAATTACTACAAACTGTGTCTTTTCTACGAAGACTGATGGTCTCTGTCTCTCCTGCTGATGCTATTGTGCTCAATGTGTCCTACATCACTGACTTGGAGCTGCCAGTCACACTGATGAAAGAACATTTTGAAAACTGAGCAAATTGACTGTTTTTGACAATAATTTCTGCAAAATAAAATTACACAGATTAAAGAGTAAAGTTTTCATTATTCTTACAGTTTATTTTAGATTTAGCATGTTAGTTTTTTCTAAAATATATCACATTTCAATGAAATATTATTTCATATAACATAAACATTTATTTCTGGCCTTTCATAGGAAAGAATTTGGGCATTTCTGCTATAAACCGCTGGTTCCCAGGGATCAGGACCCTTCAAGAGGACACGAGGAGAATTATTTTGGTTGAAAAGTGAATTATACATTTTAAAGAATGTATATAATGAGAAGAATCACATTCAGGTTGATTTGTGTCAGGTTATAGCTCTTTATAGCATCACTCTACCTTCTTACAACCCCTTATTGCAGGTTGCATTTCTCTAAAAGCTTTCATCATCCCCGGAGGATGAATCCAACATGAATTTCATGATCTCTAAGAACATCATAACTTTGACTAGCGTGGTTCTGGTTAAACTCCAATCTGTTTTTTTCTCCTTTAAATTCAGATTACAACACTTGATAACACATATATTTATTTGAGAGTTCATGGTCCTGTTGGACTTTGTCAAACAAAAGACAAAAAAACAGACAGTTGTAGAAACAAAATGTGACATATCAGGCCAGCTGACACTGAAATCCTCAGTTAATGTACAAAAAGAAAAAAAAAAGCCGAGTAAATTCACCATTTGAAGAAGTTGTTTGTGTAACTTTTTTGAACATTTGCATCAAACCTTTGTGTCCTATTTGTTTTTAAAACACGTTTTCTGTAAGTATCTGTCTTCTTTTGTAAAAGTTGTTGTGCCTGTCACTGTTAATCTGCTTTAAAGGGCTAGTACACCCAAATACGATAGTGTATCCCACATATATTTGATTTCTGCTTTTGTTTTGTCTCCCAGAGAGCAGTTTTCATCAGGTTGGACTTCTTCAACCTATAATCCAGATCATCTTCTGGAGGCCTCTCCAGCCCCTCGTCCCGCTCCTCCTCATCCCCTCCAGGCTCCAGAGGACCGAGCCCTCCTGGTCTGGAGCCGCTGACTCTCCCTGCGCTGGTTGATGGCCTTGGTGCTGGCCCGGAGCTTCCGCAGCCTCAGAGCACGGAGACGCAGCTGAAGGTCCTGCGGGATCTTCCCCCCTTTGGCCCGGATCTCCTTCAGCCGCTGGATGGGCGTTTTGATGAGGGCGAAGTCGCAGATGGTGGCGTGCGGCTCCATGCCGACGTGGCACCGACGCACGGAGGGGAAGTAACCCTCGGCCCAGACCACCACCTTGTACTCGCCTGGGTTCAAGAGACGCCAGTAGTCCCCGTCAGCAGCTGCAGGAGATAAAAGTGAGGAACAGACAAAAGCAAAGGTTGATTTAATTTAAGTATAAAGTTTGTGTGAATGTTTACAGGTTAAAGTACCAGAAAAAGTTCTTGTTAATGACATTTAAATAACTTTTTCATGCGCTTTTGCTTTCCCTAACAACCTCCGACATTTCCCAGAATGCCAGGTGGTAGCCAGGTGCAGTGATTCCCAGCCTTTTTTTCTTAAAAAAACAAAAATAAAGTAAAATCTATACTACCCCTCCCTGCAGTTCCCCCTGGTGGGCGGAGAACAGCGTCTACATGTGGTAAAAGTTGCTCATGAACCAAAACTAAGAACTCTATTGCATAGACATGAGCCTCAAATTAAACAAAAAAAAAAGTAAATCAAATATTTAAAGTAATGCTTACACATTTGATGATTCTGGTGTCATCTTCAATTTATGCCAATTTAATGTGGAGTTAGAAAAGTGACTGACCTGATCGGATGTCGTGCTCGTGGTCCTCCACTTTGATCACAGCGTCTGCGACTCCTTGTTTGGTGAGTTTGTCTCTGATCACACCTTTAATCCCTCTGTGAACCTGAGTGAGGAGGGAAGAGCTTCACTGAGCTGATGATGATGATGATGATGGTAACAACTTGTGTGTCGTGTTGTTTGCACAGACTGACCTGCTCCATGTAAACCAGCAGAGACTCCTTGTTGTTCTCCCACTCAACGGGAAGCTCGCTGACATGAGGGAACTTATCACAGGAGAGCTCCACCGTCACCTCGAAGCAGTTGGTGTGCAGGTAACTGAAGTCATTCATGCCTGTAGGAAACACGTGCACAGAGTGAATGTATAAAGACAAGGAATTTTGTTTCATTTAGATATTTTATTTATGCAAAAATTGCCTGCTGCTGGAGTCCCGTGCACAGGAGGAAAAATACAATTTCAAGTCTGCATCCCCCATTTTCAGTAAAAACTAAACAAAGCAGGAGACAAACATACTATTAATAGATGAAATATTTTATCTAATTTTCTATTTTTATGTTTTGGATTTTATTTTTTGTGCTTTTGTCTTTGATTTTAATGTAAAGCTCTTTTATTTTGAAAGTCATCATCTTTGCAAAATGCCCACTGCTGTAAAAGTAAAACAGGTTAATTCCCCTGAAAATATGAGCATTTATGAGACAAAATGACAGATTATTCAACAAAATCCTCAAACTGAACATCGTAAAACTGCATATTAAATAAAGATTATGGAGAAATTATTTAATTTAAGTCCATAATGAGTTTTTTTTGTCATTAGTCACTTTTTCTAATCTTGCAAACTGAAGGAGAATTGAATCATTAAATTGGGATTTAAGAGACTTTAGTTTAAATTAAGACCTTTGTGTTTTTCTAAAACGTGTTTGTGCATTGGGGCTTTTTTTTTTTTTTTTTTTTTTTTTTTTTTTAATTTATATCAACTATAAACAGACAGCATCCTCTCTTTGACTCTGAGATGGCTCTACTCACTGCCGGGGACGGTGTGCCACGCTCCGCCGTTGATGATGTTGTTGTGTTGCTGGAAGTCCTCGTAGTGGCAGTGGCGGCGGTCGGGGTTGGCCATCACCACGTTAGTGGAGGCGTAGACGGTGGCCAGCCAGCGGAAGAAGGCGTTGTCCACCGAGGGGGTGTTTTCCTTCGGGGCCCAGTCGCGGGTGCAGTCGAAGGGGTACGTGATGACCAGCTCTCCGCCGTGCAGGTTGGCGCTGAGCACGAAGGGGATGTCCTGCATCCAGCTGATGACGGCACGCGTCTCCGGGGCAACCTGGGCGCAGGTGGAAAGAAGAATCAAGTAAAAAAATACCAATATATTAATGCAAAAGTGCTTAATTACAAATAAGACCTGCATTCACTTAGAAGTATTATAAGAAAAATGAAATACTTAAAGTGTCAAAATTACAAGTAGAAGCTACACTCTGCAGAAAAAAAATGGTCTTTCTAACAGCTCTTATCTTATTAACACAGATTCATTTTACAACTGTGATGACTTGATGAGGACTAGTTTTAAATGCTTTACATACAGTTTAGTCAATTTGCTTCCATTATAATGGTCACAGGGTAAATCTGAGTGGTTGTCAGATCATTTAATGTTGTAAGAAACAACCTGTATGTATTTTCCTCTTTTGCTATTTGCACAATATTTTAGCGCATATGTTTTTTTTAATGCTAAACCTGTTTTTGTAAAGAAACTGTAGCTGTAAAATTGATGCAGTGGAGTGGGAGGTGCAATATTCCCCTTTAAAAGTTGAAAAGTCGAAGTATAAATGGACATAAACTTGAAATGATGAAGTGAAGTACTTCAAAATTATACTAGAATACAGTTTTTTGAGTGGAAAGATTAAGATTCTCCTACTAATTGCTTCAGAAGCAAAGCTAAAATTTCAGATGTGTCTAAAAACCTGTTGATTTACTGATCTTTTTATATCATTAAGTTGAGTATTGGTGTGTTTTTGTCTTAAACAAGGTAACTGTTCCCAGACATCGCGTGACAATACTCAATCTTTCAAGAAAACCACAGTTTCATGGCTCTAAAGTTATTTCCTGATCCGAGGCTTGCACACCACTAAACATAATTTCCCTCCTCTGAAAGTTTCCCACAATGCACCGGCTAAAACGGCTTTTCAGTGCGACCCAAATTTATGCACTAATGAATTAAAAACAGCAGAGTTTGGTCTTTTGATAAAGGCATTCTATGTTAATCGCTAATATTTTCCGCATTAATCTCGTCAGACAGTGAAGTCTGTTTTCATTTTCCTGGTTTCAAACAGGAAATTTGACTGTTGAGTATTCGTCATGCCCAATAAAACCAGTAGATGGTGCCAAAGTCTGAGATTTTCCTCACCATGGCGTCTTCTTTGGTGTAGTACTCCGGGATGGGGATGTAGTGGTTGGACACTTTGGATGCGTCTCCCGCCGTCTCCTGGGCGTCCCACATGATGTTGTTGAGGTCCGGGAAGTTGTGGTTCAGGTCGATTCCCTCGAAGGTGTACCGTCCTTCGGCCCAGCCGGCCAGCTCTGACCCCTGCAGGAGACATTGATTAGAAAGAAGGCGTCTAGAAGAAATCAACCAATGAAATCATCGCCCACCTTCTCGTAAGCCACTTCGTATCCATCAGGGTTCATGGAGGGCAGGAAGTGGATCCGGGTCTCGGTGACCAGCTGGACGATCCGCTGGTTTCCCCTCTTGTATTCTCGGCACATGTACTGCATGAGGTTCAGGACCAGCTCTCGACCCAGAGCTTCGTTGCCATGCATCCCGGCCACGTAGCGAAACTCTGGTTCACCTGCCGAGAGGACAGTTTAGAGACTCAGTGTCTGGGTCAACGTAGAGTCCAGGAACACATTCGATTTCTGAGATAAATCCTTCTGTGTTTCGGTCACACAAATTTTCCCGACTTCACGCCAGACATTCCCGAATATAACCAGAGACCAGAGATCTGAACTTGATCTAAATTCAAAAACACTTCCTCTTGGACTTGGCACCAGCTTACCCACGAAACAAATGAATATCAGCTGTTCCCATCGTCCTCTCTCAGGAGTGGAGCAGCTTTGAAAGGCCATTTGTCTCAGAAGAAAGCCGGATGTGCTGTTATTTATTTGAACTTTTTGGCAGAGTGGCCACTTTCAAGCATGCAGGCCTGCATCTAAAGACGATATCACACAGAAATCAAACTGTTATGATTTGTTTATACAAGAGAGGCCTACTGCTTCAGAAAGCGGGCTATATAAACATGGCAGGATGTCTAAATGGGCCGCCGAGCTGCAGGGAAACATGAGAAACACGATGAACTCTGCTCCAGAATTTGAGGTTCACGGGAGAAAAGCTGAATCCCTCTCACCCAGTTCGTGCTTGCCGGGGTTATCCGAGATCTCCATGACGTAAAGTTTGAGGCCATTGTAGCTCTTCCCGATGGTGTAGATGCGGGTGATATCCGGACACTCCTTGGTCACGGACTTCATCAGCTTCAGGGTTAAAAAAAGAAAAGTCAGAATGAGCAAATCTGCAAGCTGTTAAGAGTCTGAGTAAAAAGTTACGCTCTGACCTTTCTCATCTCCTTGTAGTTGTGGTGTCTGAAGTCCAGAGCGTCCTTTGATCCCAGTTCCCGCTCTGAGGAGTAGCTGTTATCTGGATCTATCAAGAAACAGCACGAGTGTTTCAGAAACTTGGTTTCCTTTTGTTGACTCACAGACACCAAATTTTTGTATGTGTTTTAAACTAATTAGTCACCATGGACATCCTGTTTTGAAAATAAACCATTCAAATGAATCACCAGACCATTAACAGGCATCTGAGTGACCACTTGTGATGATTGGATCTCACTTTGTTCAATAAACAAGTAAATATGGACATAAACGTGAGGGGAGAGGAGTCAAGTTTGTAATTCCCAAACTGAACCGTCAGACTCGACCCAATCATGTCGATTCAGGCTCAGATTATTGAGTTATTCCAGCGGGTCTGAGAGGATCAGGGTCTGCACTGTGGTGCAATCAATGAACTGTGCGAGGGGGTGGGGATCTTCCACAGCTAAAACTGTTTTTAAGACTGTTTTAGACTAGTTTTAGACTGGTTTCAGACTGGTTTTAAACTGGTTTTAGAACTGCACTTCCTGTGCAGTTCATCTGTACTCTCCACAATCACACAGGACAGCTTTTGTATCGGATATTATTTGTATTGATTATTCAGAGGACGTCAGCTGAGTAGGTGTTCCTTCAGTGTGGTCCATGACACATTCACATTTCTGCTTACCATCGACACGACAGCCAAGTATCTCGGCCCTGAGGCAGACGGTCCCGTTGGAGTACCAGGTCTGAGGGTTGATGCGGATGAAACGGGCGACAGTGGGGACAGGAAGGACCCCGAGGACAGGAGTCTCTGGATTCTGGTTCCCTTCAAATATCTGTACAATCACATAGGGTTGATCATTTCAGGAGCCCAATAAAACATTTACATATATAGAACTCGAAAGAGAGAGAACATAAGTCTCTGGCAAAGCTGCACAATCTGACAGATATGTTGTATTAACACAAATTTTCTGAATGAAATTCATGATTCCCAGATTGTGACTTTGTAATTAATGATGGCTCACTTCCTTTATGTAACCCGTGATTGTGAACCAGCATGCACAATAGTAGGAATCATTAAAGCAACTGTGTATTTCCTGCATGTTAAAATATCTGCATAGGAAACAGAGTAAACATTACGCATGCTAAATATCTCAATGCACCTCTGGACCTACAGAAAGTAGAACCTCATAGACTGATTAATCTGCATCTGGATTTACACCAAAATGCACATGTGCAGTAGCTCCTAATTTATTTTCATTTCACCTCCTTTTCCCTGGAAAGACATCAGATTTTCCAACAAATGAACCAACACACTGGCATGTGATGGCGGATAGAAAAAAAAGTCTTAAAGTTGAGTTGAAAGTTTGGACAAAACCTTACATTTCTTTAACTGCATGTTGCAGCATTCATCGAGGTGTATTTCAGCTTGTATGTTTCATTTTGCCGTGGTGGAAGTGCCATTTATTCTGTGTGAGTGTTAACGTTGTGTTTTTGCACTCAACATGTCGCTTTTGGCACAAAGTCCTCCACACGCAGGGCGGTTGTTCTTACCGCTTCTTTTGTCCCGTTCATGCAGGTCTTCCAGGTCACAGAGTCGTTACTCAGCTGAACTTTGTAGGTTTCGACCCAGTCCCAGCTATAACAGGCCCACACGGGTGAGAAATCAGGTTTTAATTAGCTTTTTTGATCAATGCAGCGGGGAACCAAGGACTAAATTTAGACTGCAAATGCTGCACAGCCTTCTTTAACTGTCCTGCAGGCTGTAAACACCCTTTTATTTGTTGTTTTTTTCACTAGGTTTTTTTTAATTTTTTATCCCTGATACTACCTTACCTCCAGATGGAGTTTCTGCCCTGCAGGATGACTCCAGTAAACCGGGTCAGATGGATGGCGTCCACCTCCAGCCACTGGTGCTTGTCCTTAAAGTCAGCACACCAAGCTCCATCGTACAGGTCCCCATCCTCGATGCCAGACTGAAAAAACAAAAAAACATGTTACACAGGAGTTTTTGTCTCTTTGACAACTGCAGAATTTATACTTCTGGTCTGGCCTCCATGCATTGCATAAGAGCTCGGCATTGACCTGATTGTAAGATAATTACTTTCTGACTGCAAATTCTAGACTGCAGAACAGGAGGAGTGGAGAGCAGTTCTGGTTTGGCATTTGTTAGATCATGTTATTTCATTTCCAAGAGACTTTCTCCATAGAAAAACCACATAGAAATATTACTTAACCACTCTTTTAGTCTTTGAAGGATTTTATGATGGTGGTCATTTTACGTGCAAAGATGAAACGAGTTTGGGGACTTTACAGGAAATTAGATTCCGAAATATGCAGGAAATTATGGGCAGGAAATAATTCAACAACAATTTTCTGCAAATGTATGCATTTTTGCA
Source organism: Embiotoca jacksoni (assembly GCF_022577435.1). NCBI lineage: Eukaryota > Metazoa > Chordata > Actinopteri > Embiotocidae > Embiotoca > Embiotoca jacksoni. Next base: position 1,886,476 of record NW_027185378.1, read on the forward strand.
TTAAAATTATAATTTAGGAGCCAGTCAAACTTTAGAGAGATTAAGACCTCAGTTTGGCCTTTTCATCCCAGTTTGTGTCAGTTCACTATTTATTGTGGTAAATGACTCCTCTGATCCACTGCTAGACCGACCTGGATGTTCAGCCTCCCTCTGTGAGGACCCAGACCCAACCGCTGGTAGGAAGACGCTTGAATCTGGCTGTCATCGACCCGCAGGGACTCGAGGCCGAGGGGAGGGCAGTCTGTGAGTAAAAGACATTTTCTGTTGGTTTTGTTTCTGCATCTGTGCGACCGGCACCTGAAGGGTTAAACTCTCTGTCTCTGGTTTCTCTGAGTAAGCAAACACACGTCTGATGTGAAATGATTTGCCAGTGGTTGTTATGTGGAATGTCCCTAATCATTCTGGGTCAGCTCTGGGGAATATTTGGAGGCCTTCACCTCCTCCTCTTCCTCCTCTGCTTGTTGTGAGGAAGCTGCAGATAAGTGAATCCGTGGAGGGTTTGAATGTAACTTGAGACATGTTGGAGGGCCAACAGAGAAGAAGTCAAACGTTCAGTGGAGCAAAGAGACGAGGCCTCCAGCTGCAGAATGTTTTATGGCTTCGGGAACAACCAATAACATTCCCATGAATCACAAACACAACTCGTACTGGCAGCTCGAAACAGCTCTGCTTGTTCTCTTTTAGGCGAAGAGATTTTCTCACTAGAACATCCTCGAACTGACAGAAAACGTAATACTCTGGTTCACTTTTGCACTTCGATCTTCCACATTTATTTCTGCAAAATTAATCTCAAGTTCCAGCTTTAAAAAGTGAATATTTGCTGTTTTTCTTCCAGTAAATATGAACATACAACCCAATTGGAAATGTTGGTGGATATTTTTGCTATTTTTTTTTTGCAAAAATGATTGTTAGTTGCAACTTTGAATACTTTGTCCACATGGATCAAAGAATGTACAATAGAAATAAAACATATTTAAGAAAACGTTATTAATTGATGTACCTTTTTATTACTCCTGCTGAAGCTGAAACAAATACAGATTATCTGAGAATTAACTAAAAATAAAAGATTTTGATGGCTAATTATGGCAAAAATGTAAAACATTCACTATTTCCTGCTTTTAATATGGATATTTGCTGGTTTTCTTTATTTTCTACTGAATAGTTTGTGGTTTTCTGACATTTTACAAGTCAAGACGATACAAATTCATGTTTGTAAATAAGTTTTGATTGTGATTTACAATCAGTCCAACTTAAATGTGACAAGACTTACAGTAACAAATGATAAAAACTAACATTTTATTACAAATCTTTTGTCTTTATGAACCCTTTACTTTGGGAACAACAATGAGCTGTAGATCGATTTATATTTTACTGAGCAGTAAATCAAAGGCTCAATGTGTCCCTGAAAGCATCATTAATTCATTAACTGTGTCTTTAATTAATATTAATCATGAGTTTAAATTAAGCTCAGTGGCGGTCCCAGACTCTAAGGGGCCCGAAGCTGAAGAAGGCACCATTAAAGGGGTTTTAAGAGCAGCGAGGCTCTTTGTAGAACCTTTAGAGACGATTTAAAAAAGGTCTAATGGTGTCAGACTGGACTAAGTGTAAATTCAAGTGTTAAAAAGTTTTTTTGTCCTACCCATCTGTGGTTTCTCATCTCCTTTTTCTTCTTTGTTCTTTATTTCCTGGCTGATATCTGTGGCGTCCGGCTGTTTGTTTCTAGCAGTGCTGGTGAATAACTTTGTCTCTGTCGCCCCGTCTCTGCTCTGCTCCTCAGCAGCCGTGGCCTCGGCCCCCTTCACAGTCACGGCAGCAGTCGTGTAGTTGAATGATAAATAACTCTGAGCCGTTGCATTGCTTGTCAGCGCTCTGGCTCCGCGTGAAAAACCTCCCAGAAAAATCACTGCAGCCAACGTGCACAATGACTTTTCCATCTCGCTCTTTGCCTGCTGCTGCAGAGTGGAGGGGGGAGAAAAAAAATCCCCGGTTAGTTTATGTGGATATGACAGAGCCAAACCTCCATCCACATCCCTCCTCCTCAGTCCCACCTCCCCTCCTTCATCATCCCTCCCTCCTCTTCAAAAATTCCATGGAATTTGCAGCTCAATTCCTACAAAAAGATGTGATTTAAAAAGGACTTGTGACCCAAATATTTAACTGCCTGCATACCAACTGCCTACGGACATATGCACAGAAATAAGCACACCTTGTATCTGCACTCAATTATTAATGCACTGTACTTGATAAAATACTTAGTCAAATAAAAAAAATACAACTTTTTGGGAACATTATAAACTAACATTGAGGGTTAGGGTTAATCTGGTTTGAATTGATGGTAAATACTCTGACTGGCAGGGACATCATGTCACTGACGTGTCAGCAGTCATAATGTCCCAGTTTATAGATGGTTTCATCTGATATCAGCCCACTCAGGATATCCTTTCAAACGAGATGCGTTTTAGTAAGTTTTATATGATTTTAATGCATTTTAGCAAGTTTATCTTCCTACAGACTTCATGGTCTGATGTGGCACTGCATCCTGAAAGTGATCAAAACAACAACAAAACAACAAAAACATGCATGACACGTGTCTTTTTGTCTGTCCTGGGTTGTTTAAGGTGCTGATCAGTGGCAGTGTATTTAACTGCATTTTCTTCTTCCTTTCTAAAACTTTTCAGCCCATTTGATTCTGCTCACCTTGCACAATTTCAATACAATTGCATTGAGAAATTTTTTTAGATTTTGTTTTTCCAGCCCGTTGTATTTTTTTCCCCAAATTCTGACCTCCAGATTTCCCAATAAAATGACTCATACAATGCAGCTGAAACAATGATAAACATTTAAATAACAGACATCCAGTTTGTCCTCAAATATTTGTGATGCATTTGCATTTTCCGGAGCTAGAGAGACAAGCAAAGATTTATTACAACATGCACAAACACACCATGTTTGACAGAGATTACAAACCTCATTTTCTGAAACTCACATGTTTGGGCTGTACTGAAGTTGCTCTGTCATGAAGGTCACTCCGTTTTGAATCATTTCGCTGTCAACATCTGGTAAACGTAGCAACGGTGCGATGCAGGACGGCATTAAGACAAACAAGGAGTGACTCTGTAAACCGTATACGATTTGTTCCCCGACACAAACAGTCCATACAGCGAGGCCGCTTTCTGTTTGTGTTTCCAGGTTTGGCTCAGCGTCGTCCTGTCCGTTTCTTTCAGAGGTTTTTAACGACCTCATCTTCAGCACAGAGTCTCTTCTACAAATCAGTTCATCCGCTGCCATAAAGTTTAGTGGCACTGCTTCAGCTGCTGCTCCAAACTGGTGTAATGTCACTTATTTTGTCCGTAGAAAAACTATTCAGTTTGAGTGCAGTCTGACAGGATGAGGCAGTGAAACAGAAGACATGAATCCAGCACAGCACATGACCACATCTGTATAAACATGTCATAAGGCAGCTCACCTAGTTTTATGCACATATTTAGCTTGTTTATGTCAGAAGTTATAGCTGTCATACAGGACAGGTCTTTGGCAAACAGATGAAATCCTGTTAAGAGGAGGGTTTTTGGGAGGAAAATATATATTGCATTTTTAAAAACAGAAATCTTTTGAGCTGCAGTGAGAAGAAAATGAAGAATTTCTGCTTCACATCTGAAGTTTAAGAGTATTTGGAGACTAACTACTGACTTTCTAGAATCAAAAATAAGCTTCCTCCTTGCTTGCAGATTAAAGCCGAGAGCACGACGATTTGTCGCCCACACAATCAGGAAATGGCCTTTCTTTCTATAAGTCACCTTTCATCTGAATTTCGGAGTCAAATGTAATCACTCAAAAGAGACGGTTATGTACAAGAAACTGTGGGATTTATTTTGTTTACTCTGGTAATTTAATTTTATGACCATTATTTGGATAGACAGGATGATCTTCAGCCAAGCTTGAGGGACTGAAAGCAGTCTGCTGACAGCAGATGGATGATGGCGTGAAGGATGAATGCACATGCAGTACAACCAATCAGAAAACGGTCTTAAACCTTCTGTAAACTGGCAATAAACACATGAAATTTGATTTTCTCATGATTTTAGATGTTTCCAGCCTTTCCTGCTGATAATCTACTGACATTTACTCTTTTCCATCCATTTAAAATAAAAAATTACAGAAAATTATGAAAAGAAAATGTTTATCTAAACATGTTTGCCTAAAGTGTAAAATTATGCAACTTTTCCAGATACTCTCCACATTTGTATTTGACCATTGGTTTCCTCCCCTTTCTTTTTTGCTTGTGACCCTTTAAAACCAGTCAGTGACTTCAGCGTGGATGTGGGCTGTGAGCAGGTTCATTATGCTTCTCGGATAGTTTGCTTTGAAGGAGGTGAAAGTATCCATTAATGTAAACAAAAAATAAAAAGTAGAGAAAGATTGGAGAATATAAAAACAAGATTTGGTGGCAGAAACATACATTATATTTTGTTTCTTTTACATCTTGGATTTATTTCCAGGAATATATTAATTCCTAACCTAAAAAAACATATGCAAAGATCTACTTTTTGTTAAACTATTTTTATTTGTGTTTTTAAGTTGCGTCATATTTCTAAAACATTGCGTATTATTCTTGAATATTTGAATGCCAGATGAAGTTGTGATTTTTGTGGCAGTAGTAGCCCACGAGTTTACTTTTATTTTGAAATCGAGAAAGCCTGAACCTGATTGGTGCATTTTGCCATGACGTGTCCACAGGAAAGGGGCCACGCAAGCGAATGGAATCATAACATTGCATTGAAAGTCCCTTTACTCATCCTCATGTCGATCATTTTTAGCCGTTTCATTTCATTCTTTCGATGAAGAATGTTTCTAACTATGTCGGAGAAGCGGAAGTTACAGGAAAAGTAAAACATTTCGCGCGCAGTATTTTAAAAACATGCGGCTCGTCGCTGTGGAAGCTAACAACCAGCAGCTACTAGCGTTAGCTGGCAAATGGCTGCTCGGCTGTGACAGATGTCACTGTGCGAAGTAAGTGAACCATTGACACTTTATACACACTAGCTACTTAAAAAGTATTGGATTCATTCCTAATGCACTTCCGCGGCGTTAAATGAGACCTTTTAAAGCCGGACTTTGCAGCTAAATACCGGCCTGGTGGCACCTGCTCCTCAGCAGCCTCTAATGTGTTTCTGTGTCTCTTTCAGATGACAAGACGACGAGCTAAACAGTAGTGAAGCAGCTGGGAGTCTGTGAGCAGCACAGAGAAACGGTTGGCTAACAGCATGTGACAAGCACACAAGCTCAGAAAAAAAAAAAAAGAAAAAGAAAAGAAAGCTGGCTTCAACCGAGATGCCTCGTCTGGAGGAGCTGGCCAACGTTGCCCTCAGGGTGCCGAGCATCCTGGTGCTGGACCTGCTGTACAAATGTGACATCGAAGGTCTGACGGAGCACCTCAAGGCCAAAAATGAAGACATGCTCTTCAAATACAAATATGTCATCTGGAACATGTACTATTTAGGTAAGTGTGCATCTTCTAATAAGGTTAGGGTTAGATTAGGTAGTTACTTGATTGATCCCCAAGGGGGAATTTTTTTCGCTGCAGCAGCATACAGGAAAGCAATAATAAAATAATAAAAAGCAATAGAATAACAGTAAAACAAAAATATATATATATAAAATGCACAGTATATACAGTACATATATATTTATTTTATATATAAACAACCAAGAAACACAGTCAACAGTGTTATTGTTATGTGATGGATTTTGCCAGAGGTGAGTTATTGTACAGTCTAATTGCGGTCGGCAAGAATAATCTCCTGTATCTGTCCTTGTGACAGCGGAGCTGGAGGAATCTTTTGGAGAAAGTGCTTCGCTGTCCCTGCAGCAGGTGGTGGAGAGGGTGGTCAGGATTATCCAATATGGATAATAGTTTGTTCAGCGTCCTCCTCTCCGCCACCTTTTCCAGGCGTCCAGTTTGTAGCCGATGATGGAGCCGGCCTTCTTAACCAGTTTGTTAAGTCTGTTGGTGTCACCGGCTCCAATGCTGCTCCCCCAGCAGACCACAGCGAAGTACAATGCACTGGCCACAACAGACTGGTAGAACATCTCCAACATCTTGCTGCACACATTGAAGGATCGAAGTTTCCTCAAGAAAAAGAGTCGACTCATCCCCTTCTTGTAGACAGCGTTGATGTTGGTCTTCCAGGTCAGTCTGTTGTCCATGGAGACACCGAGGTACTTGTACTCCTCAACCATGTCCACCTCCTCTCCCAGAACTCTCAGCGGTTGTGGAGCCGTCGTCTTCCTCCTGAAGTCGACCACCATCTCTCTGGTCTTGGCCACGTTCTGAAGGAGGTGATTTCTGCCCACCCACTCCACAAAGTCCTCCACTACTGCCCTGTACTCCTCCTCCCGTCCATCCCTCCCTTATACACCCAACCACTGCAGAGTCCTCAGAGAACTTCTGCAGATGGCAGGACTCTGAGTTGTACTGGAAGTCAGTTGTGTATAAGGTGAACAGGAAGGGGGACAGAACAGTTCCCTGATGAGCTCCAGTACCACTAACCACCGTATCAGACAGCACACTGCCCAGACGGACAAACTGTGGTCTGCCTGTCAGGTAGTCAGTGATCCAGGAGACGGTGGACGCGTCCACCCCCACCACCCGCAGCTTCTCACTCAGTAGCAGCGGTTGGATGGTGTTGAATGCACTGGAGAAATCAAAGAAAGTGATTCTCACAGAGTCCCCGGTTCCATCCAGGTGTGACTGAGCTCGTTGCAGCAGGTAGATGATGGCATCGTCCACTCCCACATGAGGCTGGTACGCAAATTGCAGAGGGTCCAGCGAAGATTTCACCAGCGGCCTGAGGTGTGTCCAGCCTCTCCAGCACCTTCATCACATGAGATGTGAGGGCAACCGGTCGGTAGTCGTTGAGGCCAGATGGAGTCGTCTTCTTAGGGACTGGAACCAGGCATGATGTCTTCCACAACACCGGGACTTCCTCCTGCTTCAGGCTCAGGTTGAAGAGGTGTTGTAGGACCTCAGCCAGCTGGACGGCGCAGGTCTTCAGGACCCTGGGGCTGATGCCGTCAGGCCCTGCAGCCTTGCACTGGTCAAAAAATTAAAAAAAAGTAATTTGTATAGCGCGGATTAAATTTAAGAAGAGATTGATAAATCAAAACAGGCTTTAATACTAAAAATTATTTTGTAAATCGATGACCGAGATAGGCTTTGATGTGAGATTAATTGAACAGAACACGAAATGCATTTTGATTTATAGTATCTTTAATGTCATGAGCTAAAGATAAAGTTGTTCAGTATAGTTAAAAGTATTAGTAATATTGAAAAGAACACTTTTTCTGTTTTGTTTCTGTGTAACACATGTTTTCCTTTTTCTCTGTGATTTAAAAACAAATAATTGATGAATTATTTTCGTTTTTTGTTTTTTTAAGTGTTTTCTGCGTCTGCCTTGTCATTTGTGAAGATTTGCAGCTTTTCTCTCATTAATGCAATTGTTAACTGAAATGTTTTGATTTCTGGACTGTTGCTCCAAAAAATAACTATTTTTATTTACAAAATCATTAATGAAAATCAGCAGTATATTTTTACTGATAATGAAGCCCCAGGCATGACCTTTGCCTAAGTTTGAACTCGTCTGGCAGCTTAGTCATCCTGATGAGTAAAGTGAGCGTTGGCAAAATTACAAACAGATATTTAAAATAGCAAAATACAGCAAATTTAAAGACAAGATTTGGACGTTATTATTTTTACAAACCTAACGTGATCTCTCCTCCGTCTTCCAGGTCATATGGTCAATGTGGTGGTTCTGGTTCTGCCACTGAGATACATTGTGATGCTCTACCTCCATGTCCTCGCTGCCCTCCTCCTCTACATGGGGCATCAGATTTCCAAGTGAGAGCCATGACTGCTACTATTACTGCTATTATTACTACTACTACCATTACTACTACTATTACTACTACTACAAAATCACGACTGTTTGCTGTCCTGGCTCCTAAATGGTGGAATGAGCTCCCCAATGACATCAGGACAGCAGAAACTCTGTACATCTTCCGCCGCAAACTAAAAACACACCTCTTCAGACTTTACCTTGAAGAGAACTTTAGTAGCGCTTAAAATGGCACTTACTGATAGAACTTTGTAGTTTGGCTTTCTTGAAGAAATTGTATTTTCTTGATTCCTGTTGTTCTGGGTTTTGTACCCTCATGGTTGAAATGCACTTATTGTAAGTCGCTTTGGATAAAAGCGTCAGATAAATGAAATGTAATGTACTACTACTACTACTACTACTACTACTACTACCACCACCACCACCACCATTACTACTACTTCTACTACTGTTACTACTACCACTACCACTACTACTACTACTACCACACCACCATTACTACTACTTCTACTACTACTACTACTACTACTACTACTGCTACTACTATTACTGCTACTACTACTACTGCTACTACTACTACTACTACTACTACTGCTGCTACTGCTGCTGCTGCTGCTGCTACTACTACTACTACTACTACTACTACCACCACCATTACTACTACTTCAACTGCTACTACTATTACTGCTACTGCTACTACTACTATTTACTACTATTACTGCTATTGCTATTACTACTACTACTACTACTATTACTGTTACTATTACTACTACTGTTACTATTACTGCTACTACTACTACTACTATTGCTACTACTACTACTGCGGCTACTACTACTACTACTACTACTGCTATTACTACTACTACTACTACTACTATTACTGCTACTACTACTACTACTACTACTACTATTACTACTACTACTATTACTAATAGTATTACTACTATTACTATTACTACTATTAAGTCTTTTTTGTTGTTGTTTATTTTGCAGGGATTATGTTCATGAGGAGCTGCAGTACGGTTATGAAGGGGCAGTGTACCTTGATTCTTTAGCCTTCAACAGATTTGTCTCTGCGATGACAAGTGAGTACTGCATGTAAATACAAAGCATGGGTTCAGATTCTTAAAAATAGCTCTGTGAAGGTTGAATTTTATAATTCTTCACAATAAATATGGTTATTTATGGGTAAATAAAACCCTTTAATACACAGTTTTTCACTAAAAATAATGTCATAAAATAACAGAAAAAGACAATAATCACATTTATTTGTATTACAGTTAATCGTCAACTAAACTTTCATGATCGTGCCGGCTCTAGTTTTCTTCTCTCTTTGTATCTCACTGTGTTTTATTTTAAGTGACCTGAAGCTCTCCTAAAGTCCTGATTTTATTTCCTGCCCAGGTCAGATTATTCTCAGCACACTGTGTGCCTTCCTGATGAAGACCAGAAAGGTGTGGCTGTTCTCCGCTCACATGCTCCCCCTGCTGGCCCGGCTCTGCGCTGCCCCTCCCGCCACGCTGCTCACAGTCAACACGTTCTCCATGGGCCTGGCCGGAACCGGCATTGCCGTGTTCCTCCTCTCAAATCTCTTCGTGCCGTACCGCCTCGCGAGAGCCGCCTACTCGGGGCTGCTGCACCTGGAGGTACTCTTATTCTGAAATCCTAATTTCATAACAAAACGTTTCCAGAGTGTATCCTGTTTGTCTGAAGGTCTTGTCGATGCTTGATTTAGCTTTGTGTTTTTTCTTACAGTTTTAGATATTAATAAAACAAGTATGCATGTAACCCTGGATTACAGCTAAATGTTGAAAGATATAAATCCAGAGAAGAGTTTTTAGACTCCTCATTGCTTCCTGTCTCCCAGGTGATCGAGTTGTACAGACTTCTGGCTGTGGGCATCTCTCTCTGGAACCAGTTTGCCGTCCCGGTGCTCTTCAGTGTCTTCTGGTTCGTCCTGTTCGTCGTCCAGCTCTTCTCGGACACGATGTCCGCCGGCACCTCGGCAGCCCATCAGGGAATCCTGTTCTTCCTGCTCACAAGGTGTTGTGTCATTATGTTTTTTATACACACTATTCCTGTGTGTATTCTGTTTGTAATTTGGCGTGCTGCGTTCACTGACCCCCGCAGTGTGTCCGAATGCTGTGCCACGCCGTACTCCCTCCTGGGTCTCACCTTCGTCGTGTCCTATCTGGCGCTCGGACTGCTCAACCTATGCAAGTTCTACCTGGGCGGTTATGCAGCAGTTCAGAACGAGAACGTCATGCACAGGTGAGATCTTATCAGGCCAGTTTGTATGTTTAAAACGGATTTATTTCTGAAGCACTTTTTAAGTTACTACAACCTCTTCTCCTCTGAGGGCACCGGCTCAGCTCGACTCTGCTCTGCTTTTTTTGTGGTTTCCCATTGTCTGTAAATAGTATCTTGTCAGGACATTTGCATATTTAAACATCTGTTTGTCTTTACCTGGTGAATTGAAGCGCAGTAGTTACTCTCTCTTAGCTCTGTTTTTGGTCTCCACCTTCTCGTGAAAGTTCACCAGCTCATCTCTAACTGTGTCCATCTGCTGTTTGGTGCTGAGCAGGTCGCATACGGCTGTTTTTAGAGCTCAGTGAAACCGAGCGGAGCTGCAGATCGAAGTGATATCTCTTACTTGATAAATTGACATGTTATCATTTAATACACTGCGATTACAAAAACTTAAATTTATGCACGTGTGCTTGTTGATTTCGTTGTTTTCTTTTTGGCTCTGTGTGTTGAATTACTTAGAAATGTTCTTCTTTTTATATATATATATATATATATAAATATGTATGTATGTATGTATATATATATGTGTATGCAAATGACAGACTGAATACAGACAAACCTGTAACTCCGTTTCACCTGAACTCTTCATCGCACTTCTTCTCAGAGGTGTGACTGAGGGCGTCACCCTCCTCCTCCTCGCCCTGCAGACGGGCCTGTTGGACATGCAGGCACTGCAGCGCACCTTCCTCCTCAGCATCATCCTCTTCATCGTCATCACTTCAACCCTGCAGTCCATGATCGAGATAACGGATCCGGTCATCTTAGCTCTCGGTGCATCACGCAACAGGTGACAGTGAAGTTAATGTTTTTTGATTATAAAAGCTTGTCTTTCCCTGTCGTTTAGTTTTCCATTTGTTTTCTGTTTCTTCTTTTCTTCCAGGAGTTTGTGGAAACATTTCCGCGGCCTCAGCATGTGTCTCCTTCTGCTGGTGTTCCCCGTGTTCATGGCGTATAAGATCTCCCAGTTCTTCCACATGGACTTCTGGCTGCTCATCCTGGTGTCCAGCTGCATGCTCACCTCTCTTCAGGTAAAGACGACATTCCACACGTCTGTATTTTGAAATATTAAGGTGGATGGCTCATTGCAGGACACTTGTTTAAAGATTTGAAGTTGCTAAAATTCAGTTGCTAATATTTTGTGATCTTTTTTTTAAAACATTTTAAACAACAGATTGACCAGAAACTGAAATACATGTTTATGTACATTCCTTTAAATCACTGGCATTTCTGTTTGTCACTTAATTTGACTTCAGTTTAATTTCAGTTGCAAAAAACACCTAAAAATACTTGTTTTATTGGGATTTAATTCTGTAAAAGATTTTTTGTTTAATGTCTTTTCATTGAAAGTCTTCATGTGAACCTGCAGCTTACTGGTTGGCCATCATGCTCCTTTTTGAGGTTAACTCCAGTTGGAAATGTGTACAGTCATGATAAGGCAAAATAATCTTTAAAGAAGCTATATCTACAGGCTGAACTAAAACAGACGCTGTGAAGAATACTGAAAATTCACACCTTTGCTGCCCCCCAGTGGTCATGCAGAAAAATACACTGTAACGCAAGTGGTGCACCCTACATCTTTCGTACCATTTTTTTTTTTTAACCAATATTATCTCATTTCTATAATTAAAATGAGAAAAATGTTTTATTACAAAAAAAACATGATGTATTATTTTGTATTGGGGTCTCTGTAACCCTCCTATTACTAATCCTGGAGTCCATATTCACATAAATGACATTGGTCAACAATGTTTACACCACAAAAATTCAATCAAATTGCATCAAAACTATAGTTAAACAATTTAAATCGATTGATAAAGTGCAGGCTGGAAAATCAAAGGAATCCAGTTTTACTAATTTATATTTTGGCTTTATAAACCTTTTTAAATAAATATTATAGAAGTATTCCGCTACATAAACTCCTTCTTAGCTGCCTTGTTTGATGACGATGTGTATTTCCAGACATTAATATGTTTGTTTTAAAAACTATGATATTTCTTTATTATTCATAATAATAATAAAAATATATAAACGTGAGATCAGTATCATTTAAACCGAAAAAGCACTTTAATTTAAGATTGCAGTTTGTTCTGCTTGGAGGGGGGGACAGAAATGCAACATGACAGCGACATCTCAAGCCTCCATAGAAACCAATTCCTGAGATTTAATAACTGACCTACTGTTTAACTTGGAAGAGAAAAGAAAAACAGAAACTCACTTTGAAATAGACAGAAGAAACAAAGGTCATCCCATCCTCACAAACTCGAAGGAAAGACGCACCTCTAAGGAAACCGTGCTGATTATTTTGTCCCAGGTTACGGGTACGATGCTGATCTACTCCCTCTTCATGGTGGAGCTGTTCCGCAGCGACCCGATCGAGAGCCTGGATGAGGTGATCTACTGGGTGAACGCCGTCAGCCGGGTGCTGGAGTTCGTGGTGGCGCTCTGCGTGGTGGCGTACGGCACCTGGGAGTCGCTGTTCGGCGAGTGGAGCTGGATGGGCGCCTCCGTTATCATCATCCACTCGTACTTCAACGTGTGGCTCCGGGCCCAGTCGGGCTGGAGGAGCTTCCTGCTCAGACAGGAAGCGGCGAAGAAGATCAACTCCCTCCCCAGAGCCACGGCTCAGCAGCTGCAGCGACACAACGACGTCTGCTCCATCTGCTTCCAGGTCAGTCGGGCTGTCACTGCCAGATCACTGAAACGCCATGCTGACCCCGATCCGGCTGTGAAATCCAAAACAAAGAGCTTTATATTGTTGTAGGAGAAGGAATAGAGACGTGGAGTTTAAAATGTTGTGATGCTGCCAAAAGCTGCAAACATCAGTCGACCGACAGAAAATTAATCCCCAATCCCTGATTCCAGAATCTCAGATGTGAATATTTTCTGGTTCATTTAATCCTTCGTGATAATAAACTGAATATCTTTTGGTTGTGCACAAAATGAGACATTTACGGCTGCGCTTGGTCGTCATTTTCCACCATTTCCTGACCTTTTTAATGTCAAAGAGCTCATCTATTAATCAGGAAAACAATCGACAGATTAATCCATAATGTAAATAAGCGTTAGTCGTAGCGCTGCTCAGCTCCGTGTGCAGACTGCAAACATGTGACATATTTCATGCTCAACACTGCATGCACCTTTAAAGCTGTTTTTCCAGTTTGGTTCCGCCAATGCTGGTCAGAAAAATATTTTTTTCCTTGAAATCAGATAATAACTGACAACAGTATAAGTGTACTGTGCAGATATTTGTACGCTATGACTGTATTTAATGTATACTGTTGGTATACATATGAATAAGAAGCACAAATGCAGTAAATGTGACAAAATAAAGTATGAAATGAAAGAAAAAGACAGAAATAGACAAGGAAACGAGATATTGCAATAATAATAGTAGTAACATGCTCATGTCGTATAGTATAAGTAGTATAAGTAATATGATGCATTGTTAAATAAAACAGTATTATAAGTATTTTAAATGGCTTGTTCCAGGGTGTAACAACATGCTAGTCCACATATGTTGTCGTCTCTTCCCAGGAAATGAGCTCGGCCGTGATCACCTACTGCGGACACTTCTTCCACGGCAACTGCCTCCGCAAGTGGCTGTACGTTCAGGAAACCTGCCCCATGTGTCACCAAACGGTCCGACCAACGGCGGTGGGTCACAGCCAGGCTGCAGGCGACGGCCCGGCGGCTCCGCCTCGGACGGACACCGGCCCCGATCCGGCTGCGGAAGAGGGAGCTCAGAACCTGGAGAACGGCGGCGTTCAGGGGACGCAGGGTGGCGATGTAGCTCCTGAGCTGCAGGAGGAGGAGGAGGAAGAGGGGGATTTGGAGGACGAGGAAGAGGACGAGGCGGAGAAAGAGGGGGATTTAGAGGAGGAGAGGGTCGGGGAGGGAGGAAGTAAAGACCAGAGTGAAGCCGTTAAAGGGCTTCGCTTCAGCTCCAGTGGAGACTTTGTAGGATTTGTCAGCCCCGTGTCTCCGGCGGGCCTTTCCAGCTCCCATGTGCCGGACCGAGGTGAGCAGAGCGGCAAGGACTCACCTCCGCCTTCGTCTCCATCGGACTCTGAATCAGCAGGACTTGAAGACGGTGTTACTCTCCATCCCTGCTGTGACGGGACACATAAATCATGGAACAACTTTGAGGGAAACAAAACAGACAAAAATCCGGACGCTGTCTCAGCGGAAACATCTGTCCAATCACGTCATCTGAACTCTGCCTCTGCACCGATCATCCTCGGAGTCTCACAGGTAATGGAACATGTTCGGACCCGGACCGGCTCAGAGAGGCCGAACCGGACCCGCAGATCCTCCGGCTGTCCTCCTCCTCCTCCGAGGACGCCGCCTTCTCTTGCACAAGCACAGACGGCAGCGACTGACCGCCGAGCATCAGTGCCTTGAAGGGAGTAAAAAGGTGATTTCTCCTCACCAGGGAGTCCAAACACATTTGCCTTCTATATGTGAACCTATAGAAAAAAAGCAACAACAAATCTTTTCCCAGACAGTGTCATGAATGTGAGTCTGGACTGGAATACGAGACTAAAACATGCAACTGTAAAGACATTGTAAAATAAAAAGCCAGATTATAATTAATAAAAAGATCATGTGTCACTAAAAAAAGCAATGATCTTGCATCAATATTGAACTCTAGCAGGTTACAAATAATAATGTTTACTTTAAATTATTTTAATTTTTTTTTGTGTCCTTGTAGGTTTCATGTTAAACAAAAGAAGAAAATCTTCTTTGTTATTCATGAATCTGACTTTTTGTACTCCCGATATTAAATTACTACGCTGAACTTGTACTTTTTCTTTTTTTTTTCTACTGTAGTCTCTGTTAATAAATTCATGACGGGTGCACAGCGAGGTCGGCATTGTGTGTCACATCTGGTTGAAACACTAAATTACATTTGCAGCCTTCAGTGAAGACAGTCCTTTTATTGAACTGAAGATTTGTTGTATCAATGATTGGTCCTTGCATGACACACAGTTAGTGATTTACAGAGGATTTCCTTTTTCTTTTCTTTTTTTATGTCTTTGCTGATGTTTATTTTTGTCTTCTGTTAGAAAAATGTCAAATTCAGTGTCTCATATTTCACCAAACATGACCTGCAATCCTGCAGCGAACCTTTTCATGAAATTTAGTCTCCCTATCAGCCTTTTGCTGGGATCTTGCATGACTCCTGGTTCGCTGTGCAGTTTTTTAAACCTAAACTTACTTGAGAACATGCAGCCACAAAATGCACGTGAAAGTTGCAAATATAACACTAAATTAAAAAACACAAAAAACAAGTGTTTAATTACACTTACAGTGTAAAATATTGCACAAATACAGGGCTTGAAGTGTAAAAGACACCTGAGTCATTCTGCTTCTGCATTACATTTTCCCAGCGACAGAGATTTATTTACATTAATGATTGATGTTTCTGATTGTAAAAGGCAAAGACTGGAGAAAAGGATCCAAAACTACTACTTATTGTTTTGTGAAGGCCAACCGATTTAGTTTCATAGCGAACGAGATGAATAAGATGCAGAAATTATTTCCTTTGAAAAGCTGGAATCAGCTGATGATCAAATTGTTTCTTATTAGTTGCGTTCAAGGTGATTCATTTGCTCTAAATAACACTAATATTTACTCCATTTTATTTTTGTGTGCAACCAGAGGACCAGGGAGCAAGTCAGGAGAAGAATTTTTGATTCTATTCTTCATTTTATGGGAAGGCAGTGAAGAAAAGCTAATATAGGCGAAATTTAATTTATGTATATATATATTTTTTTAAATATGAAAGTTTTCTTGCTGGTACATGTTAACATATCTTCTGTGAAAAGGGCCTATCAGCACCACGATCCCCTAGAAGTTCACGGTCAATGGTGCTTTTACTGTTTTGTAACCCGGCCTCATTAAAAGCACAACAAAATATGAAGACAAGTTCGAGTGAACTTGCGGCTAAATCTTTAATAACGTCATGATGAAATTTAAAAAAGGGAAAAGCGTCCACATTTTTATTTTGTCTCTCGGTGATTAAAGGCTGACATGTCGTGGCTAGTCGTGTTGTTTTCTGTTGTTTTTTTTTTATTCCCCCCCCCCCCCTCCCCTCTGCAGGCTTGTAACCAATCTGCCATCACATCCGCCCCGTCACTCAGCAGACAACTGCGCCGCCTTCACACCATAAAGCCTCAAATACATGTAGACAGCCGCTAGTTGGCTAACGGCGTCGACCGAAACCAAAAGAACGGGAGCTCCTGTCGACTTGGCGCACTCATTCGCCCTCAACCGGGAAACAGAAAATCGAATAAAAGGGACGTGGACGCTGCGGGGAAGGAGAGAGTCTGTCGCGGGGCGGTGTAACGTCTGTCGTTTGGGACCAACTTAACGCGCATACGTAGTTTTAGCTCGCTAGCCAGCTAACTACACTAGCCCGAGAAGAAAAGGCCGTCGAGTTGACCCAGCGTCAATTATTTAACGGAGAGAGGATCATCCTGGCATATCACGGTTGCCCCCCATTGCTTGGATCGGAAAACCTTCGAATTAAAGAGCAGAACAACGAGAGAGGATGGCCCTGAAAAGGATCCACAAGGTAAGATGAACGTCGTGAACGCCAGCTAGCGGCGTTAGCGCGACCGCGCTAGCCTCCCACAATGCAGCTAGCGCACTTCTAAGATGCCAAAAGCTGCGAAACAAGGCGGTGAAACGCGTCGCAGGGAGTCGACACGTCCGGTGTTTGATCATCAGACTGACGTGAAGTGACAATAGTTCATCTGTTGGCACCGGTTGGCACCAACGGCTTCGCGGTCGGTCGGTCTGAACGCCGTTCGGCTAGCGTGCTAACGCTTGCAGTTACATGTTCGGTGTGTTCGTCGAGGTTGGCTCGACGGCGTCGAGAGGCCGCACGGATTGCCCAACTCTTCATACCTTTACACGAAGAAACGTATGTTTTCTCGGCGGCCTCGCTTTAATTCCTTTTACCGGACTTTCACGTCGACGTCGCGCGCGTTAGCGGCTAGCTGGTCGTTTAAACCTCCATAATGGTTTCGATACTCGAAGTGTTCCCAGAAGCCATGACTCATATCACTCTCTGGATCTGTGTCAGTGGTCGGAGCTGGCTTTATGATGCATGTCTTTGGTATGTAAACGTATTTGTTCTCGGTCTTTGTGCAGTGTGGGGTGTGTTGTGGTTGTTCCATCAAGGATGCTGATGTACTTTATAATAAAGTTACACCTTTTGTGTGTGTGTGTGTGTGTGAGAGAAGTGTTGACACCGTGTTTTCTCTGCTGTTGACTAGAATCTTCTTCCAGGGAAATCCATCAACTTGTGCAATATTGCGTGTTGCGTGAAGGCCAGGGTGGGGCTGTGGCCTCCAACTCACTCTAAAATAAGCTGGACACCTAAAAATACCAAGACGCCACAGTATACAGTTTATGTTCGGGGTCTCATCTTGCTGTTGAACGTGGAGATGATAACAAGGTGCCCCCACCCCCATCTCTCTGCCCCAGAGCTGTCCAGCTTGGGGGAGAGTTAACAACACAGCAAGCAGGGTGTTGTGAAATAATGTTGTGGTATCTCCCTCCCCGGTCTCTCTGTGTGCTGGCATTTATACTGAGGATGTTCAGTGCTGCACGTCGATTTCAGATCTGTGTTTCCTCATTGTTTTGTTTCAGACGATTACTGGAGTCTAATTGGTCATTGTTTGTAAACCTCTTTTCATTACAGGAGCTTAATGACCTGGCTCGTGACCCTCCGGCACAGTGCTCGGCTGGCCCAGTGGGTGATGACAGTAAGTGTCCCAGACCCGGACGTAGGGCTGAGTGTTGTCCAAAAATGTTCCATACCAATCCTTTAAAAAAAAAAAAAAAATTATTTCGCAATAACAATGTCAGGGTTTTCCCTTGGTTTCTGGAGGGGTTGGGTGTCCTGCTAGCCATAGGTAGTCATTTGACAAAAACTATGTATTTTTCACATTATTTTAGACTATAATCATAGATAGATAGATGGATACTTACTTTAATAGTCCCTCAAAGGGAAATTTTTACATTACAGTATTTGTTCCAAAAAAAAAAAATGCACTGTTTACCTTTTTAAAAATAAACCCCAACATTGGTAGAACAAAAATTATTGTGAACCTATAGTGGCTAAAGTAATAACCCTGAATTTAAAGATGATGTGAATATTACCAATTATATTACACATTACAGCACAAATCTCAGGTTTTCATTCACTTTAGAGGGGGAGAGTGTAAACCCAGGTTACCTTCTGCTTTCGGGGCACATTTTGCCTCGATGCTACAATTTCCCAGATGCTCCTGAAACGCCTCGCATGCTATCAGTAGACGCTGGCTGCTCAGAGGCCTCCTGTTAATGTAGCGCTCAGTAGCAACTCAGACAGGTGTGGGGACAAAAATTGTTTTGAAATAAGGTATTGTAATCTAAAATTTAAGTCACTCGAGTTAAAACTTGAGTTTTTATTTTTTATTTTTGTGGTTCACTGACTGATGGGATTTAGCATTGATATCAACATTTGTGATCATCTGATTTGCTATTATTATACATTTAGATAACTCATGAATGAACAATAAAAACATCAAGTCTTTACATTTCAGAGGCAAAAAAAACATTTAAATGATTAGTTGTTCATTTAAAATATTAGCAAATTCGGTTTTCAAAAATAATTTAATCATTTGAAGGTTGAGAAAACAAACGATTCCATGTAAAACGGAACAAGGTTAAATTTTTGATTCAGTGAGCATATTTAAACAATCAAAAAGAGAAATGGTGTTTCTGGGAAGCAGCAAAGACAATTTAAAAGTTAATTTCCTGTCAGATCACATACCTGCTGTGACTTTTGTAACACTCACTTTCTGTTCTCTGCAGTGTTTCACTGGCAAGCCACAATCATGGGACCTGTAAGTAGATGTTTTATGACATAATTATTGCTCTCTTTCCACTTGAAAAGCAATATGGTGTTGAGTTGTGCTTCTGTGTTCCTGGTTCCTTGTTTTTTTTTTTTTTAATGTATTCCTGAGATAAAGATCAATATTTGACTTGATAATGTGGCACTATAAAGAAACATGTAAATCATTGTTGCTTTCAGAGTGACAGCCCATATCAGGGAGGCGTTTTCTTCTTGACAATTCATTTTCCAACAGACTACCCCTTCAAACCACCCAAGGTAAACCAGTGTGAAGTCCTGCTGTGAATAAAATGTATAGTTAATAGATTAAGGTTAAAAACTGACATCAAAGATACAATTTAAATAACCAACTCTTCATTTATAAATGGTGTTTTTGCTCAATCTTCTAAATGACACTGAACCCAGCAGTTTGGCACTCAGAGCATTTTTTTTTTTTTTTTTATCTGATTGGCAACCTGTGTGTGGTAATACCTGTCATTCCAGGAATTGACACTCAGCCGTCAAACGTCACTGCTTCGTGTCAAGGAATTTATAATTGCATAACAGCGATATGTCGTGTGACACAATCTGCCTCATCTAACTTCTCCTCTGTTTGTCTTGTTGTTGTTTTTTTTCCTCTTCAGGTTGCATTTACAACAAGAATTTACCACCCAAATATTAACAGTAACGGCAGTATCTGTCTGGATATTCTCAGATCACAGTGGTCTCCTGCACTTACTATTTCTAAAGGTACGGATATTCATGAAAGGACATCAGCCGATATGATGGACGGAAATATTTTGCATATATTTTCCTTAATGTTTACCCTGCTTTTGTGTTTTTTTTAAACTTTGCTAACACCACCTGTGCCATTACGTGTGCTCTATTGTGAGTTTAAGGATATGCATTGTTTTGGGTTTGTCCTTTATGTTTGTAGACATCTTGATCAGATAATCTAGAACATGTCAAACACTCACTGTACTCCTCAAGGTTTACGTAACTTGGGTCAAAGTGTGGGAAACGGAAGTAACAAACTTTTTTTATAATCTGTTTTTAAAAACATTTCAAGTTGAAAGTGATTTTTAATATTCATATATTCTGTTTCTTGTAGTTCTTCTCTCCATTTGCTCACTCCTATGTGACCCAAACCCCGATGACCCACTAGTGCCAGAGATCGCACGAATCTACAAAACAGATGGTCAGAAGTAAGTATATATTTAACAAGTATATTCTCTTTAACATGTGAAATAATCAATTCTGCCTCCCAAAACTGAAGAACAGTGACCTTTTTTTATATTAAAAAAAAAAAAAAAATTCACCTGGAGTCGATTATGTAACGTAGTCTCACTCCGTCAGGTACAATAAACTAGCTCAGGAGTGGACAGCGAAGTATGCCATGCTTTAGGGTAAGGCCAAGAGCCAGCGCTGCATCTTGGCTGGTGCTATGAAGTTGGATGTGTTGACTGCAGTTTACTAATCTGTCTTGTGGGTTATGACAAATGTCCCTGATGCAGGCCAGAGACAAATCAAGATCCAGTTGTAGAAATCAATCAGGTTTTCAGGTCCATGAAACGACACTAAAATGGCAGAAAACAAAACAAAAGGTGGATTGTTATTTTCATGCCCAAAAACAGTTTTGTCAAACATTTATCATTGTACAAATCATATCTTGCATTGTTCTTGACTATTTTCCATCACCGATAGTGCAAGTTTATTTCAATTCTTTTGGTAAAATTGGAAAATCAACCTGCTGAGAGTTGAGCTGGGTGATCAGTTGCTGCTAGCGATGGGTTGCCTTTTATTTCTCACCGTTGCTGTTGCGTGGTTGAAGCAATTGTCAGCAGGGACTGTTGTGGAAAACAAAAATGTTCTTGGTGGCTAATTCAAGGACACGCCAAGTTTGCTGCCAAAAGAAAAAAAAAAAGAGCAGCATTCATGAGCCATGATGTCTGAAAACTGAAGCCTGGCAGATGAACAATGAGGAAGATGTGAGCCGGGCTTTCTCGCATCAAACGGTTGCCGCGTGAGCGGATTATGAAGCTTCAGGTGTCAGTGTTCTTCAACACACCGAGGACGGTGTGATGGCGGCTGCTTCACCATGCAACAATATGCGACTTCAGGCAAAAAAGGACAGCAAATCATTTACCGTCACCTATTTTTTTATCGGGAATGTGTGAAACAAGTCTTTTACAAAGTGAAAACACCAGTCACTTGCTGCTCAGGAGATCAACGTAAACACGAGGTGTGAAACATGGCCGGGATCACAGTTTGTATTTTGGTGTTGATATTGAGAAAAGGATGCAGCAGGATGAGAAATTGTAATGAATGGAGCAGGAAATAAATGACTTCCTGGAAAATGAAACGGAGCCAATGCAAAGTGAGACACCCTTCAATTAAAAATACTCTTTTAAAGCATTTGACCATTACTTCAATATAAACAGACACTTTAATTTTCACATTTCATGTTCGAGTCCTTCTAATTTACCTTCACAGTTGAGTAAATATTTGCTTGATATGATTTGTACAATTGTGTTTTCTGAACCTTTCAAAACTAATAATCTATTTTCCAACTTTTGAAATAGTCATGCTGTCATTTTATTAATTGGGTGACTGAAAAGCTCAAAGTATTTAGTTTACTGTTGTATACAGCCGAGGAAAACAAGAGATACTCGTATTATGAGAAATTTTTGGTCATTTTTGCCTAAATGGGGTGAAACGACAAATTCTTTATGAACTTTGATATAGTTAGCATTTGTGCTCTTTTCTTATTATAAATCAGGATCACCAAGATGGTATTTGGTATTAAAAGGCATTAAAACCCGGTGTTTCTGTTTGCCTTGAACGGGGTTCATATAATCTGGCTTTGAGCAGAATAATTGCTAATTCTGACTGTAATAGCAGACAAACCAAAGATTTGATCCTCAGGCCAACAAATTCCAAAGCCAGTGTTTTCTTTGCATGTGAACTACTAACTCCAGCATGAAGAGGTTTGTGATCTTATCTGCTGTTGGCGTGTGAAGACGCTGCCTGACTTGTGAAAGAAATAATGCGGTGTTTTCAAAATTAGGAAGTTCTTATGCAAAGTGTTGTTGTGCATCTACTGAGACGCGCTGTTCGGATGCAACCCAGATTATATTTCCGGTGCATGTGCTTTCAGAAATCCAGCACAAGTTAAAGTATGATATTTAAAAACAAAACAAAAAAACGTTTAATCAGTGAAGTAACATTTGTTTTGTTTTTTATTTTCAGATACACCAAAATGGCAAAAGAATGGACACAAAAGTACGCAATGTGATGGCATCGTTCGGAAAGCTGGTGGAAAAATGTTGTTGCTGGTTCCAACGTAAAATTCCGGGATTCTGTTTTTTCTTTTTCACTTTATTTTTATTTTTTTGGGTTAATCAGAGCATTTTACCTCTCCCTCCCTCCCCACCCTCCTCCTTTTTCCACCTGCGCGCTCATAAGAAGATAGTGTTTTTCTCTCTCTCTAGGACACGTGCCAGTTTCTGTAAAGTGAACACTCTGCTTTGAGCATGCACCAGTAAGAGTTTCTCAACCCCAAATTGGTGATGTTAGTCATTTTGCTCTGCACACACTTGAGTTGAATCTGATGCAGCCGGTCTCCTGGCGCTCAGCAGCAGATCGGCCCCACGATGATCCAGCCGGTTGACCGACTGGATCCTCTGGGGTTGATGCTTACTTCACCATTGGCTGGCTTCCTAAGAGCATTTATAGCAAAGCCTGTGTTTTGCCATACCCATAATTTCTCTATTTACAATACTCAAATTGGCCTAATTCTTCTGTGTTTTATTTGAAATGAAAAATACAAATTCTCTGAAAGATTCGGGAAACTGGTGAGTGGCTTCTGTCTCCTGGACTGGTGTGATGTCGGTATGTTTTTCTGATCAATAGTATAGGAATCTATTACCTGAGGAAAGAAGTGTATCTTATTCCACTATCAAAGTGTGTGTACAGAGAAGCACAGCAGTATATATCAATGTTAAGGAAACAAAATATAAGAAGTTCAATGTTGTATTTTATGCATGTTAATAAAGTTAGGCTATTATATCTGATATGTTTCTGCAAATTAAGTGGATTGTAAGGCTGAACAGTTGGAAAAATTTGGTTCCCCTCAAAGGCTTTCTATTTCTTTCTCTTTTTGTTATTTAGAAGCCAGTAGATGAGCAGTTAGTTTTTATGCCCACTCGAACACTGTCTTCTTGTAGCCCTAAAATAATGATGCAAAGCTAATGGTTGATAATCAACCTGTGGCTCTGTTTTGTTTTAGTTTTCCCTTCAATAAAGTTACTTAAACCATAAAAGTCTTGTTTTTCTTGTAAAATGAACTTGTGACCATCTGCTGACTATAAAAGTTGTGTTGGATGTTATAGACTAATTCTAAAGTGTTTTAAAGCCGTTTATTCCCCCATTTATTATGGGTCTGTAAATCAAGAGAACGTGTCAGCATCTTGTTTGAATATATTTAAGGTGTTTGTGTGCACGCGTTGAATCAAAGTTGAAAGTAAATTTTCAGCCATGACATCAAATTTTAAGTTTTTCTGTCAAAATGAATTTATAAATTATTTTAAAGAACAAGAAAATGGACAAACATGCCTTTGGATATTATAATTTTATAATATTTCTCTGTATTTGGATGTTAAATTTAAAGATAAATATACTTTTCTTCTGAGGTAAATATAGTATTTTTATTATGGTCAGACCATGTTGATTACTATGAATATTAAGCTAACAGACTGAACTTTTGTTCAACATTTTTAAGTATCTGCCAATTTTGTATTTAAGATTTAGCAGTTAGCATTTCTTCCTGGAGTTTACATGTTAGATTCTACACAATTTCTTTGGACAAATAAGTTCAAATTGACAATTTCTTTTTTTTTTTTTTTTTTTTTTTTTTTAACATATTTTCTAGTTTTTAAATTTTAAATACAAAAGCTATTAAATAACACTTTTTTAATCATATTTACTACCGTTTAAATTTTAAATACAAAAACTATTAAATAACACTTTTTTTTTTTTAAATTTGAAGTTTTGACAGGTGTTTCTTTCAACGACAAATCCTTATAAAACATTAAACTGTCGAACCTTTTCGCGCCAAAACCTCCGCCCTGCTGTCAGCTGATTGCCGCGGGGGAGTCATGTGACAAAGACGGAAAAACCGTTTGGTAAACAGAAAACTCCCACAAGATGGTACTTTTTTGAAGAAGGTGTCGTAGACTTTTTACACTTATAACAACCCGTCAACTATGATACCGCCTGTAGACAGTTTTGTTTGTGTTTTGTTGTGTTTGTTTTACGGAGTTTCTTCGGAGGAGCTGCTGAGTCTGAACGGCAAATGGAGGCTGTTGAACTCCAACGGGTCCGTGTCGTTGCCTGCGCAGGTGCCCGGCTGTGTTCACTCCGCTCTGCAGCAGCAGGGAGTCATCCTGGTAGGAATTACTAGTAATTTTATTATTTTGCAGAAATTATTATCAAAAATCGTATGTTTTAGTGTTGTCAGATCGTGTTATCTAAAAAAAAAAAAAAAAAAAAAAAAAAATTACCTAGTACAATACAAGATTCACTTGGTACCAACGATACGATTTTGAAGCTCAAAGGTTAAGGTCACTCTGACTCCCATTTTGACCCATTCTCATGAACATGATGTCTCTGGAACATCTGAGATGAATTTCTTCATGTGCCACAATCATTCACTTGGACCCCAAAGATGAGCTGAGTAGAGTTTGGTGGCCAAAGGTCAAAGTTCACAGTCACTGTGACCTCACGTCCCTCTCAGCCGTCCGTCCCCTTTTTGTGAACACAATATCTCAAGAACACCTTGGGGGAATTTCCTCAAACTTGACAGACAAATCACAGAGTGCCAATAATAATAATAATGGGATAAGATTTTGGTGGTCAAAGGTCACTGTCACCTCACTTCTTTCTCATTCCTGTTTACACGATTGTAAAGCCTCAAGAATTTTGGGAGGAGACATTTTTACAACATGACAACGATCCCAAACACACTACAACATCATATTTTTATTGTTGTGTCATGTTTAAATATTATGCTCCACCCAAACACGCTGACAAGTCACCACCACTAACAAAAACCAGAGCCTCTAACACTCTTTGGACAACTTTTTAAAAGTACATTTAAAAACTAATTTAATTTGCATATTTTTTAAAAGTGTGTATTTTAATTTGGCTGTTTTAGGTCCAACAAATTTTTGGCAGTGAGTAGAAAGACGTGAAACACATTTAAATAGAAATAAACACAAATAAATGATTTAGCTTTTGAGACAATTTGGGGGGTTAATGTGGACAAATAGACCTCGTTTCGTCTTCCTTTTTCTTTTAATCACCTTTTAGAGCCTTCAAACTGAGAGAGGAATGAAATTACATTTAAAAATGTCCTCTCTTGTCTTTTTAGGACCCGTATTTCAGGTTCAACGATGCGTCCTATCGCTGGATTGCTCTCGACAACTGGACGTACACGACCACATTTACTGTGTCGGCCGAGCTGAGGTCAGTAGAATAACACAGATTGTTTTTTAGTTTTTTTTAAGTCTTTCTAAGTGTCCTGACTGGTGTGTTTTCTCTGCACTAACAGGGTCACACAGCAGGTGCGTCTCGTCTTTGACGGCGTGGACACGGTTGCATCGGTTTCGCTCAACGGGATCGTTGTCGGAGAGACGGACAACATGTTTCGTAGATATGTATGTTGAGTGTAAAACGATCAGTTCACGATGCGTCACCACTGTGACTCCTCCTCTCTGAGATGTCTTCTGTTTGCGACGGTGTAGGACTTCTCGGTGAGACACCTGCTGAAGGACGGAGACAACGTGCTGAATGTGGCTCTGCTGTCTCCGCTTCTTTACGCTACCGAGAGACGGAGAGCTCATTCGTCCTACAGAGTCCCTCCTGAATGTCCTCCGGATGTCCAGAAGGGGGAATGTCACGTGAATTTCATCAGAAAGGTAAATACTGTGTGTCCCACCATGTTTCACCTCCGTTCCACAAAATAAAATCAGAGACATTCTCTCTCTGTTTTCCTTTTTAAAATAGATTTGAGATATTTTCTATATATTTTCTGCAGCTCAACCAGGATAAATCTGAAATTGTAGCCGCAGGTTCTGATACTCAGAGAAACTGTTGAATGTATTTTTAGATTTTGCAATATGCCACGCTATACATAAACTGGCTGTGCAATATTTGGTTTTTAAGTTTAAGCTATGAAATATAGTCTCGCTTGTGCAATACGTCTTTAGTGTTGGAACGTACCGTCTATTCTTATTTGAAGTGCAGTCTTTTGTGGTTGACTTAAAATGTGTTCATTGTTTTTAGATTACTATGTTTGGTTCGGCCTGTTTTTCTGTGTTAATTTCTGCTGTTCATATTTGAATAAATGACCTCCGTTCTGCTGCAGGAGCAGAGCTCCTTCAGCTGGGACTGGGGTCCTTCCTTCCCCACGCTGGGACTCTGGAAAGGAGTTGGACTGGAGGCGTTTGATGCTCTGCGGCTCGTCCAGGTTTCCTCTGTTCCTCTCTACAGTACGCCTCATCTCTACCTCCAACCTTCCACTGCAGGCAAAAAAAAACAGTGCAGATACTGAGGCGAGGCTTTCAGGCGTAAGGAGACTTTCTAAAGGACTCGTCTGGTCTGATAGAAAGCGTTGCATTATTTATCTGTTGCATAAGAGCGATTGTGTAAGACGCAGCCAGCTGACAAATAAAAGGCAGTTTGTGTTTCTGCTGAGAGTTGCCTTGAATCCTCCGAGTAGCTTCTTCAGAAAGCGGAGCAGAGGATTTTCATGCCATCATGACAGTTGTCCAGGAAGTTCTGGGAAAGTTCAAGTCAGCGTGAAACTCTCAATACTTCCTGAAGCAGTTGAAAGCAAAACATTGTGGAAATATTCTTGTAAACAAATAAACTCATGCAGACATTTCCTCCCAGTGACAGAACAAATCTGTCCTGTTTCAGGTGTAATTGCATCTTTAGATTGTTTTATTTAATCAGTTACAGTGTTTGTTTCATTTTGTGCCATTTTACTAATAATCTGCTTCATATAATCTGTTTGTTTTTTCTGTGCAGATCTCAGCAGCTCCCAGTGGACGGTGCGGGTGGAGCTTCTCGTCGACGCAGTTCAGACAACAGACGGCCGAGTGACGCTCTCCGTACCGGAGCTGGACTCGGAGCAAACCTTCCTGACTCGGTTCCAACCAGGAAAAAACAAGAACAGCTTCACGTTACTCATCAGCACGGTGCCGGAAACCGGTTGTTTAAAAAAAAATGCAGTTTGTTAAAAAAGAAATTCACAGTGCTAAAAGTTTTTTCTTCCTCCAGAGCAGCCGGGTGAAGCTGTGGTGGCCGAGCGGACACGGCGACCAACCGTCTTACCACCTCACTGTCAGAGGATTTCAGGACAGAGTTTTAGTCCTCAGCACAGAGTCTAAGGTCAGAGGCCACTGCCAGCCAATGTTTTGGTGTAAAACCTCATTAATATGTGTCTTAAATCACCATGTGGGGCTGCAACAGGGAGTTCAAATAGAGAAAATCCACCGACATTATTATTTTTTTTCTTTTTGGTAAATCTTGAGGTTGTTCATGTTCAGGAAATACAAAGTTAGAAAAAACTGAACGTGACGGAAATTTTAAGACACAAAGTCGAAGGCAAATTTGCATGTTGATGTTTCTGTCCAAGATAATGTCATAAATTTGATAGAAATGTTTTTGAAATGACCCCAAATCTATAAAGAGCCAATTAAAAGTCCTGATTCAGCCTTTATTATGTGTTCAAATCTGATAAAATAAAGATAAAAAAAGATTTCTGTGTGCCAAAGTTCAAATTCTCAAGACATATTAGCCTTTTTTCACCGATTTTCTCAGTCAGTTTATGTTTTAATGCCCCTTGCACCAAGTTAAAATGAGCTGTTACTGTTTAGGGTGGTCACAGTTGAAACTAAAATCGCAGCAGTCAGAGCATTTGGGATTAAAATACAGTTGTTTCTGTGAATTTAATTGGAAGTGCTGACGGTTACCTCTGTTGCAGGTGTACTTTCGCTCGGTGGAACTCGTCCAGGAGCCGCTTCCTGGATCTCCCGGCTTGAGCTTTTACTTCCGCATCAATGGGAAACCGATTTTCCTGAAAGGGTCCAACTGGATCCCGGCGCACTCCTTCCAGGACCGAGTCACCCCTGCTGTGTGAGTTTGGTTTGTAAAAGCTGCTCGATTCTTTTACATCCAGCTTTGAACTTCTGAACCTACATGTACCTGCTCTCTGTTTGTCCCGCAGCTTGAGGAACTTGTTGCAGTCAGCAGTGGACGTGAACATGAACGCCCTCAGGGTCTGGGGAGGAGGAGTGTACGAACAGGACCTATTCTATGACATCTGTGACGAGATGGGGATCATGGTAATTGATACTCTACTGATCTACACGTGTAAACATTAAGATAAAAGTGTCACAATTCAGCCACGTTTCTTTATGTTGTTGCTTACAGGTGCAGCAAAGAGGTAAAAATTTTACAACAAAGTATGGTTTACGTTTTCTATTACCTTGTCAATGTCAAGTGGCTTCATCCTTTTAGGTTTTAATTTTTTTTTAAATGTGTTATAAAAGAGGAGAACATCGTCTGCATGAAGAAACATAAAAATAAAAGTCCAGAAAACAACCTCCTCTTTGCATCAGGAACTATTTGGGTTCACGGGTCTAAAAACTGGATTCAGATCTTTATATTTGAAGTCATTCGTTGACGCTGCTAAAACCAACCTGGTAAAATGTGTAATACACACGTTCATCCACTAGAGGGACTTTAATTAAGAAGCACAATTAGAAACAGTGTTTGACCAAAAAGCTGTAAAAACTAAAAAACAGAGTTCATTAGACGACACAATAAAAGCAGAAAGACCAGGTAAAAGACAATGAAATCATAAAAGCAATCATATTTTCATGATGTTCTCATCGTGTAATTTGGATTTTGGATGTGTTTGTCTGCACCTCCAGTAAATTTTCAGCCAGATCTTATACAGAAACCTGGTAGTTTTGTTCAGATCTGATACAAATAAATAAACAGTGTAAATAAAAAATATTAAGAAGGTGTCATAACATACATAAAATTTACTGAAGAATAGCAGCACAGATGACTGTATTTCTATATGAACCTGTGTGTGTTCAGGTGTGGCAGGACTTCATGTTTGCCTGCGCCATGTACCCCACCGAGGACGACTTCATCCAGACCGTCAGAGAGGAGGTCGTCCAGCAGGTGAGTGAACACAGGTGAGATTACACGTTTACAGAGCGGCTGTGTCAATTTTTTTTTGGTGTCCTGATTTTTGTCTCGTTTTCACCCGTCAGGTTCAGCGCCTGAAGTCCCACCCGTCTGTAATAATTTGGAGCGGGAACAACGAGAACGAGGCTGCTCTGGCAACAGACTGGTTCGACATCCCATCTTCCCAGAGGCCAACGTACGTGAAGGACTACGTGACGCTGTACGTGAACAACATACGGAAGATCGTGCAAGAGGTGAGAAGAAGAAACACGGGGATTTGTGTTTGAAAACTTGGAGACGCACCCATGTGACGAGGCTGAATCCGTCCCCCCAGGAGGACCACAGTCGTCCGTTCCTCGTCTCCAGCCCGACCAACGGGGCCGAGTCGGAGCAGGAGGGGTGGGTGGCAGCGAACCCTTACGACCCTCACTACGGAGACACTCATTTCTACAGCTACACCCTGGACTGCTGGGACTGGAGGACGTTCCCTCGGACACGTTTCGCCTCCGAGTACGGCTTCCAGTCCTGGCCGTCCTTCTCCACTCTGCAGCCGGTAACCGTACATCAACATCTTATTTTTACTGTTCATTTTATCTGAAGATTTAAGTAGTTACTTTTTAATTTCAGACACTAATGTTGTGTCCTTTAAGCCACATTAAACCTCAATGCATGTTTTTCCTGCTTTTACGACACTGCAGGTTTCCATTCCAGAAGACTGGAGCTACGACAGTAACTTCACGTCCCACCGTCAACATCACGCAGACGGAAACCAGCAGATGTTGCTGCAGGCCGGTCTCCACTTCAACCTGCCGAACTCAACGGATCCACTCAAGAGATTTACTGATACGCTCTACATCACGCAGGTAAACATCACAAACATCACGCGGGTAAACATCACAAACATCACGCGGGTAAACATCACAAACATCACTCGGGTAAACATCACAAACATCACGTGGGTAAACATCACAAACATCACGCGGGTAAACATCACAAACATCACTCGGGTAAACATCACAAACATCACGCGGGTAAACATCACAAACATCACGCGGGTAAACATCACAATCGTCAGCGAACTGCAGCTTCATATTTACAGTAAAGATACGAGAGACGTCAGCAGACGTTAACATTTCCAAACTCTTCCTTTAACCTGTGTGAGATTTAAAGAAATAATATGACAGCTCTGCTCTGGATCACATCTCATGCTGCGTGTAAATATTGCTGGTTATGTGAAACATGCAGGTGATGCAGGCCCAGTGTGTGAAGGCTCAGACTGAGTTTTATCGGAGGAGTCGGAGTGAAATTATCGAGGGCAAAGGTCAGACGATGGGCGCCCTCTACTGGCAGCTCAATGATATCTGGCAGGCGCCTTCCTGGTCATCGATTGGTGAGTAAACGGACACATTGTAGTGGAAACCTATAAATCATTTCTTGTGCACTGACTGGGATTAGACGTGAGTGTTGCAGAATAATCCCGTATCACTTCCTGGTTGTCTCTCAGAGTTCGGTGGGAAGTGGAAGATGCTGCATTATTTTGCACAGAGCTTCTTCGCCGCCGTCCTTCCCGTCGGCTTCGAGGACGACGACACGCTGCTCATCTACGCTGTCTCCGACCTGAGTCGTGACCTGAAGCTTAGAGCTGTGGTACGTTTTCTAAAGTGTTAGCTGTACATTAAAAAAAAAAAAACTGAATAAATATGATAATAATATGAATAAAACAGCCGTATAATGAATATATTTTCATTTCCTCTGCATGTGATTCCTTTTAAGCTTTTATGATTGGGGTTTTTGTGCAAAAAATCATGAAAATAAAAGAAAAATGTGTTTTCTGAAAGTACAATACTCTATTTATTTCAATTTAAGATGCTAATATGGGTAATGGTAAGGGTATTTCTGGTAATGGAAACAAAATATTTTATGAACTTCGTTCTTCATACGTCATTTTATACACAACTTGGAGTAAACTAATGTGTGCAATCAAATTTAGCTGAACACTATATAGCAAATCAAAATAAAGATGCAGCACTGGTTAGTTTGAGTCTCTGGATCAGCATTTTTTTGTGTGATTGTTGCGATCAAATCTTTTTGATTTTGCAGCAACTTTCAGCAAAATTACTATGTAATTTGTGGAGTTGTATGAAAGTTTTTTGCAGCAAAAATATCGAGTCAAGTTTTTAACATCTACCTGATAAAGAGTAATTTGTGAGAGGAGAGGGAGCAGAGCGTTGCTGGTTGGAAATGACCAGGTTTTTTTATACTTTCAGCAGAGCTTCTGTTGGCCATAGTTTTCAAAAAAAAAATGTGCAGTCTTTCAAACAATTTCAAGAAATTTTTGAGAGACTATTTAATGTGAAATTTTTTCATAAATTTTGAAAAACACTGTTTCCATTAATTTTCTTAAAAAAAAAACTTTTACTTTTTAACGTCTCTTTAGTGGTTTGCAGATCATCTGAACTCAAAATTTTAAACTCATGCTAACATATTTAACTGCTACTGTTCTGATGCACCTGTTCTTTTGTCACTCAGCTGACTGTGTACTCCTGGACTGATCTGGATCCGGTCTGCACGCTGAGGTCGGACCTGCAGCCAGTGACCGGAGGCAGCGCAGTGGCCATTTACAAGCAGCCTGTCGCCGCCCTGCTGGCAGGATGTGGACACTGCACCCGTCTCACCTGCGTACTCACCTTCCGCCTGGAGGAAGAAGGCGGCAGCCAGCAGGGTCCCACCAACCACCACTTCCTGTGCTCACCCAGAGACGCTCGGGGGCTGCAGACCCCCAACATCACTGTCAGTAGATCGTATTTGTTTCACACAGAAAGATCAGGGAGTTTATGAAGTGTTTAGAAGACTAAAACAGAGAAACTCTTCATGTAACTGCAGCAAAACATTCAGTCAAACCTTATTTAAGATCCTCAGAAACCCACTGATGCCGTGATTAGTTTTGGGACCACGACCCGTTAATTGTGTATTTCCCTGCAGGCGAAGGTGCAGGAGGATCCGACTGGCTTCTCCGTCACCCTCCACTCGGCCTCCGTGGCTCCCTTCGTGTGGCTCGACGTGGGAGACATCGCCGGTTGTTTCAGCTCCAATGGCTTCCTGATGGTTTCCGAAAACAGGACAGTGAGCTTCAACGCGTGGCGTCCCACCAGCGTCGCCGAGCTGTCGGCGTCCCTCACTGTCACATCTTTGAGGGACGTGTACTGACCCGAGACCAGCCAGTTGAGTTCAGAGGTAACAGAAGGGCTGAACCGGCTCAGGTTTTGATAAATGTCCTTCGAAAAGTGTCTCAGCTTTGATGCTTGTAGGATATTTGAATGTCTGAAGGATTCTCGTACTTTCCGACAACTTTCTGAATGTTTGAACTTGTTCTTCTGAGAAGAAATCATCATGAGACACTGAAACACAGGTTTGTATGTCCTGACAACAGATTGGATTCAAATCAAAAGAATAAATAAATATTTACTGTACATGAAACAATCATTCACAGAAAAACATAAAGATCAATACAGCTTTAATCAAGGCTTACAAGATGAACTGGACATTATTAGTCTGTATGCAGACGTCTGCCTTGTTTGGTCCGGACCTTTCCTTTTTTCAAACACTCCTAAGACTTGACATCATTTTGTTTCACATGCAGTAGAACAGTTTGTACAGGTTTGTTTTTTACATTAAAGTTTCATATTTGGTTAATCATTGTCTTATGTTTTTTTTTTTTTTTTTTTTTTTTAATTTTTTAAATCAGTTTAATGTGTTCAATGAGCTTGGCCCTTTATCCTGCATTGACTACCAGCGGCCACCAGAGGGCGACCGAAACCTTTAAAAACAACAACTCGTGTTTGTTTATTTTTTAACTTCCAGCTGTTTCATAATTGATCAAACACGCAGCTGTAAACTGAGCAACACGGATGCTCTCTGCAAAATAATACCTAAAGTGTGTGTGTGTGTGTGTGTGTGTGTGTGTGTGTGCGCGCGCGCGTGCCTGTGCGTGCGTGTGTGTGTGTGCGCGCGTGCATGCGTGCGTGTGTGTGTGTGTGTGTGTGAGAGAAACTTATTGAGAAAGTCAATCACAAAAGAAAGTTTTGAAACAGTGAGAACACGAGGTCGGTCACCTCCATGTTTTTTTTCTCCTCTGTGATCTTTGAACCCGACCTACCTCAGACGGTACCTCAGACGTTCCTGATAGACTAACCAGAGCCGAACCTCGAAACAGTTAAAATCAGACCGCAGAAAACCCTCCAAGACTAAAACCCGACTTGTGCTCCGACAGTGCCATGGATGGGACTCTGCGCTGCGTAAAGACGCCGCGGACGTCGTGATTTTGGTAGCAGAGTAAAATGCTTTCATCAGGGCAGAAGTAGCGGATTTTTTTTTTTTTTTTTTTTTTTCAAAGGAAAATATCTAACTATTTACAGTAGAAATGTTTGACCCGAGATGTTTTATCACGTGCGTTTTGGTTTTTATTACAACGGCACAGAGCGTAAACGTTGTCGCGCGGGATGGACAGGCGTTTCTGGAGAATATTTTACACTATTATGGAGAAAATCAATCCATCACAACAGAGAATCTGGAGGATTTACTGCTGCTAATCTCAGCCAGGAGGTCTGAGTTAATCACGGAGCAAAATCCACTGGAGAACCAGGACGTACGTAAATGTTTAGGATGTAATGCGTGTTTTTAAGATCATTATTAGTCATTTGGATATTTTTACAAGGATTATTCGAGAAAAAAAAAATCACCTCAGTCTCATTTTTAATTCATAATAAACGTATTTAATTTTTATATTTGCTGTTTTGACATTTTATAGTAGCAATAAATGCTTTAAACGACTGTTTTATTACCTGTATATTGTTGATCAAATTTATGGTCATGGTTTTTCCATTTTAAAATGTTATATAAAAGATTTCTGTCCTGAAATAAGTCATGTAATACATGTATTCCCCACTTAAATTCATTATAGTTGTCTTTTGAATCTTTTTTGTTGTTGTTGCTGTTTCATCACCTACCACCAAAAATAATAATAAAACTTTATTTATAAACATGTGTTGCATAAAAAGAAGCAATACAAAGTCTTTCAGAAAATAAATAAAAGCAATAAAAAGATGTCTAATAAAGTCTTTCTGCCCCTCAGTGTCCCTCCGCAGGAGAGATCTTGTCCCACTTCGGGTTCAGTAATGTCAGTCAGCTGACTGTGGGACATCTGGGGAAAATCTGCCCTGCTGTGTTGACCCAGGTGCTGCTGCCCTCCTGCCCTTTCACCACCGCCAAGGCTCTTCTGCCTCTCGACTACATGGGTGAGTTGCTTCATCGTCCCCATAACGCCGGCTTATTTGTCAAGACCCCCGCAACTCAAATAATTCGCAGTTCAAGGGGGTTTGTTGCCTTGAATCAGGTCTGGCGGTGCTTTCGTCCACACCGACACACTGGTCTCTGAACAATCTTGTGGATGGAGGATGCTCTTTAAAGCTGACAGGGTTTTCTACCCGATGAAATGAGTAGGTTGTAACTGTAAGTGTCTCATGTTACCCTGATTCGACTTCCAGTGTTTCCTGTGTGTGTCCACGTTGTCCTGGGCTGACTCTCCAAGCCACTGACCGACACACAGCCGTCCTCAGTGCTGTTGACACACTTACAGCCAACTGTGACTGTTGTTCACGACTCATGCTGGTTCCTATGCCGGCCCGAACACAATTTCTCTTGTGCAAATAAATAGTATTTAAAAAAAGGGACATATCATTAGGAGTGAATAACAGTTTAATGACAGTTTGAGTAATTCATTTTTGCGATTAAATGCAGATGATGAGAGGCCGCTACAAAGAGCAATGTATGTAGAACAGTGCACTTCAGACGGGAAACCAACAATTTTACAATTCCCAAATAAGCGAAAGCTGGAAGGAAAACTTCATTTAAACTGAAGAAAACCTCCAGCGACAGGAAGGAAAGACTAACTTTTAACAGGAATAAATCCTCCTACAGCGGGAACCAAAAACTCTTTCTTTAACAGGAAGAAAACCAACATTGGCTGGAGGTTAAGGTAACCTTTTTTGCACTGAATTAAGCCTTTCAGGCAGCTCTTATCATTGCCTTGTGTGCTGCCCCCAGCTTCTCATTTTTTCGGTTTTGTGTGTGCAAAGTCTTGGTAAAGGATGCAGGATTTTTTTTTAGACCGCCTGAGAGGAAGTACCATCTTCAAGATGTAACTCAGGGTAAACAAAACCCACAGAGACTCTCCAACACAGTGACCAGTGAATGACCTCAATGACCTCAAATCTTCTGCAGTAATTCAACTTCAAGACAGCTGTTAGATTTATTGCTTTCAACACAATCTTTTAATGCAGCTTGACTGTATTTGATTAAAACGGAAATTTAAACTTACAGAAAATTCAAGTTTGATGACGTGAAAAAGGATGCAGATACTCATCAGCAATAAGCTTAAAGCATTTTATTTACTTTTATTTAATTGGGAGGCCTCTTGAGGTACATTAGCTCTTTAATGAGCAAAATTACATTAAAACATGACATTAGAAAAATAAAACATGTCTTTTTAAAGCAGTTATATTCCTCATGGGATAATATTTGAATGTGATTTTGAATGCCTCACATGACAGCAGCATTTCCAGAGTTTATCTTGTTAATTTGCACGACAGATTTCAAGAAAATTTAGGGAAAGACTTGTAAATGTTCCTCCATCATTTTGTCCCTCACAGTGTGGGGTTACGGATTCCTGGCCGTCACTGTGATCAACCTGGCGTCTCTGCTCGGCCTCCTGCTCATCCCCTTCACCAAGAAGCCTTACTTCCCCAAAGTGCTGACCTACTTCATCGCCCTGGCCATCGGGACGCTCTTCTCCAACGCTGTGCTCCAGCTCATACCGGAGGTTTGTAAGATATGGCGTTGACATGATCACAGATAAACAGAGATCTGGAGCAGGAAGTAACACTCTGCTGTTCATCCACAGGCTCTGGGTTTTGATCCGAAAGCGGACAACTATGTGATGAAAGCAGTCGGAATATTTGGAGGGTTTTACCTCCTCTTCTTCGTGGAAAAGATCCTGAAAATGGCTCTGGGGGTGGAGCATGAGGTAAGATAACAAGTCAGTTTATGATGTGAGTTTCTTACAGAGTTATGTCAATTATTAGTCGGTGGATATTTGCTGTTGAATAGCCTGAGTTTATAGGCTTATTTGGCCCCTAATGACACATTTATTATCATAGACGTGGCACTTTACTTTCAGTAAAATGAAAATGTGATAGAATAAACGGATTATATTGAGAGGAAATAACGTGAAAGTGGCAATAAATCTAAATTTAAATCAAAAACAGGGATGTAAAATGTAATGTTTTGTCAGTTCACAGTGTGTAAGATCAGTTTAGACTGAAATATTGATGAAGTATTGGATACATTTTATATTTTGTACAGAGGTTCATAGTCTCCAGAGGATTAACCCTAAAAACCAGGTTAAGGTGGAGAACTAAAGATGTTCCCATCAGCCTCTGCTGCCTTGAGCTAATTAGTAAACGCTAGCAAAACTAAGATGTTAAAACATTATACTTTACCATCAGCATGTTAGCATGCTTATGTTAGTATTCAGCTGCAGACTCTTATACTGTTTACTTTCATTAGTGCACTCACATGTTGTACTCTGACTTGTTAGTACACTTACTTGTGTAGCAAACCCTAGGGTAGTGTTGTCTCGAATCGCACACTTTGAACGCATCACCTGCAAACATACAGTGGGTACGGAAAGTATTCAGACCCCTTTAAATTTTTCACTCTGTTTCATTGCAGCCATTTTCTAAAATCAAAAAAGTTCATTTTATTTCTCATTAATGTACACTCAGCACCCCATCTTGACAGAAAAAAACAGAAATGTAGAAATTTGTGCAAATTTATTAAAAAAGAAAAACTGAAATATCACATGGTCATAAGTATTCAGACCCTTTGCTCAGTATTGAGTAGAAGCATCCTTTTGAGCGAGTACAGCCATGAGTCTTCTTGGGAATGATGCAACAAGCTTTTCACACCTGGATTTGGGGATCCCCTGCCATTCTTTCTTGCAGATCCTCTCTAGTTCCGTCAGGTTGGATGGTGAACGTTGGTGGACAGCCATTTTCAGGTCTCTCCAGAGATGCTCAATTGGGTTTAGGTCAGGGCTCTGGCTGGGCCAGTCAAGAATGGTCACAGAGTTGTTCTGAAGCCACTCCTTTGTTATTTTAGCTGTGTGCTCAGGGTCATTGTCTTGTTTCATTGTTGGGATTGTATGGGGCGGTGATGAGCAGTGCCTGGTTTTCTCCACACATACCGCTTAGAATTAATGCCAAAACGTTCAATCTTGGTCTCATCAGACCAGAGAATCTTATTTCTCATAGTCTGGGAGTCCTTCATGTGTTTTTTGGCAAACTCTATGCGGGCTTTCATATGTCTTGCACTGAGGAGAGGCTTTCGTCGGGCCACTCTGCCATAAAGCCTCGACTGGTGGAGGGCTGCAGTGATAGTTGACTTTGTGGAACTTTCTCCCATCTCCCTACTGCATCTCTGGAGCTCAGCCACAGTGATCTTTGGGTTCTTCTTTACCTCTCTCACCAAGGCTCTTCTCCCACGATTGCTCAGTTTGGCTGGACGGCCAGGTCTAGGAAGAGTTCTGGTCGTCCCAAACTTCTTCCATTTAAGGATTATGGAGGCCACTGTGCTCTTAGGAACCTTGAGTGCTGCAGAAATTATTTTGTAACCTTGGCCAGATCTGTGCCTTGCCACAATTCTGTCTCTGAGCTCCTTGGACAGTTCCTTCGACCTCATGATTCTCATTTGCTCTGACATGCGCTGTGAGCTGTAAGGTCTTATATAGACAGGTGTGTGCCTTTCCTAATCAAGTCCAATCAGTTTAATTAAACACAGCTGGACTCCAATGAAGGAGTAGAACCATCTCAAGGACGATCAGAAGAAATGGACAGCATGTGAGTTAAATATGAGTGTCAAAGCAAAGGGTCTGAATACTTATGACCATGTGATATTTCAGTTTTTCTTTTTTAATAAATTTGCACAAATTTCTACATTTCTGTTTTTTTCTGTCAAGATGGGGTGCTGAGTGTACATTAATGAGAAATAAAATGAACTTTTTTGATTTTAGCAAATGGCTGCAATGAAACAAAGAGTGAAAAATGTGAAGGGGTCTGAATACTTTCCGTACCCACTGTATCTGCCTACTTTAATTATTTTACCCAGAAATAACCGTGTTTTCGTGCCCTCTGTAATATTATGGTGGTACTTAGTAAAAAAAAACAACAACACTTTATTGAGGTGTTCTGCAGCTTCTGCTGCGTTGCAACAATGACAACCAATGAGGGTTAAAAGTGTAAATTTTTGGATGGTTTTGAATTCATCATCCTGGTACTTGAACATTGAGGTGTGTTTTCAGTGTTAGTATTTAATTTGGTGCCAGCATTAGTCTTGTTACACGTTCTCTTGTTCCACATTAATCCAGGAGCACACACAGTGCTTCTGTTGGTTGCTGCCCAGTAACACCAGTCTGAACTGGAGGGTTTAGTGTGTGAAGGTGTCATTCAGTCAGACTTTGCTACAGTTTTGGAATGAATACATGCACAGGTGGACATTTTTTTTTTACGCTGTAATGAGACTTGAAAGGGTATTTAGGATGATTTTTTTTTTGTGTGTGGAAAAAATACTGTTAAAGTACTTTTAAGGGTTGGTCAAATTAATCATTTTTGCTTATTTAACTATTCTCATATCTGCCCTGGCAGCACGGCCACAGCCACTTCACTCCTGCAGAGGCGCCTCCAGAAAACCTCCACAACGGAGACCTGCTGGAGAAAAAGGACTCCATAGTCCTGACCAGCATCACCACCATCGTCACCGAAAAGAGCAGCGCGATCCCAGAGGCTGCGCACGCCAACGCGACTCCTCCTCAGGTAAAACTGAGCAGGAAGCTTTTGATTTACTGCCTGCTTGCACGGATCGGCTCCGTGTGCACATATGTCACACTAACCCAGCGAGGTTTCAGCCCGCTGTTTAATCTAATGAGCAGATAAGTGTAAACAGTGAGTCCTCCCTGAAATCTTATCTGCACCGACTGTGCTTGATAGAGATTTGCTGTCCTGCACTTTCCACGATCACAGTTAATCACGGTTTATAAATTATTATTAGAGTGTGTGTGACGAAAAAAAGAAAAAAGCCGAAGATATTTCAAAATATTTACAAAAAAAAATAAGAAAGTTTTGTTTTTATAATTTGGTTTGGACACACTTAATTTTTTTTCTACAAGTTTGAACATTTAGTTTTTCCTCTGGAGTCATTTATTGCACCGTTATCAGGGACACTGATTAGACCTGCTGTTAATATTTAACCTCTGGTGGGTCATATGGAGGAATCTGGTCCTGAAAGGATCAAAAACGCCAAACAAACACACACACAGACAGACGACGACGGAGCGATCGAGCCGTCAGCCTGGGACCTTCGGATCCCCCCCCCCCTTCATGATAAACGCTGACTAACAAAAGGAGTCTTTATCCTCGGCAAGTCAAAGGGGCGTTTTGTCCCCGCAGAATATCTTCACTCAAACCCCTGTTTGTGTCCGCCTGCGCTCACGTTTCCTTTTAACAACACTCGCACGCAAATGCAGTGCTTCTACTCAGAGAAAATATGTCCTATTAGTATCTGTTACATTTTGAGGACCCCAGATGGACGCACGCTTCGCTGATTAAAGCTTTTAGCGGCGTCTTGCTGGCAGCAGCAAGGACTGTTTGTCTGTTGGTCCAACTGATGTTAAATGTCCTGCGGACTTCTGTGATCTTCCGTCTGGCGCCACCTCGAGTTTGGGGAGGTGACATGTCCGTCACTGTGGATTTAATCAGCTTCGGTGATCCTTCAGCTAAATCTGGCCCCATAATCCAGGCAAAAATTCTCTCTAATATTGTTTATGACTACCAGCAAAACTAATCAGACTCGGTGCAGCTGGACCGATAAAGACCTAGAATTGAAAAATATCAAAATCTATAATCATCCTCTTCACCTTGTGTTTATTGATTATTAGTAATGTTTGCATGCTAATAGTGTCAGTGTAATTATATTAACGCTTCCCTTAAAGATTTGAAGTCCAGCCTCAGAGCTCGAAGCATCACTGTCCACTCTTAGTCATGTTTAAAAGTGAAATCTATCACGGTCTCTGCACCTATGTCCAAATTAACCACACAGGGTATATGATATTAATTTAAAATCTAAACCTTTTATTCTTATTTTTGTAATATTGACAAAGAAAATGTAGCAACAAGCAAAGATCGGATGCTAAAAGAAAATGCAAAATTTTGTCTTTGATTTTGTTGATAATTTGAACTTGAATGACACATGTTATCTTTTTTGGGTGCACGTCGTTGTTTGCATATCTTCTGGTGAAATCAAACACCAGCAGCAGCAGCAGCAGCGTGTCTTCAACCCGTCCTGTCTCCGTTCTGTCTCCGTCCCAGGACGCCCAGGTGTCCGGCATGATGTGCCACTGGCTGCGCGGCCAACGCATCAGCAACATCAAGACGGTGGCGTGGATGATCACGCTGAGCGACGCGCTGCACAATTTCATCGATGGTCTGGCCATCGGCGCTTCGTTCACCGTGTCGGTACTGACGGGCTTCAGCACGTCCACCGCCATCGTGTGCGAGGAGTTTCCCCACGAGCTGGGTGAGTGACAGCTGGAGGAAAATCCTTTAACCTCATCAATCCCCCACACGAGTCAACACAAAGTGATGCCGTGCTGACAAACGCTGTTCCAAACATCCGAATCACATTTGGAAATTTTGTGGAGATCCCAAAGTGGCAAAAACAAATGTGTAAACATCAATGAAGTTGATACAAAATATGAATATTTTCATTCAAACTGAGGCCCATTAAGACTCAATCAGATTTTTTAGCATCTACTAACATGCTGCACAGCTGCATCTGTGACTTCAACTTAAAACGTTTCACAGTAACTTTAGAGACAAAACAGAAATGGCAAGGAGAGAAGAGAGAGGATGCAAAATGTTACATAAATTAAAAAAAAAATAATAAAAAAAAATAAAAAAAAAAATTCCCCTCGGGGATTAATAAAGTAAATACCTACCTACCTACCCATAAAACTATGAGAATGAGGAAGTGTAGCTGAGAGCGTCTTCAAAGTACACTCAAGGATTTTTGTTTGGTTATTAACTATTCGATCCTCGATGAATAATCTTTTGCAGCGTTAACCTCACAGCTGTGTTTGGCTAAAAAAAAAACCTCAAATATTTCAGTTACACTTAAAAGTTGTTTTTTTTGGGTAGACAAAGATTTCATTATGTTGGTCAAATCAAGATC
Organism: Embiotoca jacksoni; assembly: GCF_022577435.1. Taxonomy (NCBI): domain Eukaryota; kingdom Metazoa; phylum Chordata; class Actinopteri; family Embiotocidae; genus Embiotoca; species Embiotoca jacksoni. Next base: position 1,928,173 of record NW_027185378.1, read on the forward strand.
ATTTCAAAAATCTGTTAATCGCACATTGAAAACCGCTTTACATCACAAAATGCACTTTACAGCCAAGACGGAAAACAAATAAATATTTTGCCTTCGCCATGTTTTAACACTTGTGTTTTGTTCATCTGCAGGTGACTTTGTTATCCTGCTGAATTCAGGCATGAGCATCCCACAAGCCATTTTCTTCAACCTGATGTCAGCCGTGTCGTGTTACATCGGCCTCGTATTCGGCATCCTGCTCGGGAGCAACTTTGCCCCCAACGCAATCTTCGCCATCGCAGGAGGAATGTTTCTGTATATTGCACTGGCAGACATGGTGAGTCGAATTTCATTATCTGGAAATGTCTTCTTGTCAACAGATAGCATGAGAAAAAAAACAAAAACAGGAGCAACTTTTTTGGTCTATATTTAAACTCCACAGACCCAAGTCTTAATTTAGTGTGCATTTATAATTACTCCCAGTTATTTGTGATCAGTGGAACCACAAGCATTTTCCTTGAACACGAAGTCATTTTTGAAAGAAATTATGTCCTTATATGGCTTTATGAATACAGTATAAAACTATTTTTTACTACTAACGGCCTTAAAATGGCTGTGCAAAAACAAAACTGCAGGTGGCTGTTTTCAGTGTAAAACCTCTGATAACTGCATACCATACACAGAAGTGGAACATTTAGCAGCTCCACAGACCTGTAAGAGTTGATTGAAGTTATGCTTAGATGTTGTGCTGCCCTGAAGTGGTAAGAATTAGCAAGTGCACGTTTAAAATCAGATCAAAAATTATGTAATTTCTCACCACCACCATATCCTAGAAAAATATACCCATTTTGTGGGGAGAAAGTTGTTTTTCAAAACAACCTGCAACCATCAGTTATTGTTTGACTGAAGGAGTGTATGAAAAGGAAAAAACAATAACCGGCTTTGGGTTTCGGTCTTTTCATGGAATATTTTTTACAATGATTAAAATATTGTTTCTGTTAAGGCTTGAAATTTTGACCCATTTTTGACTCAGTTTCAGTCTGATGCTGAGAAGGGTTTATAGCTTTGGGAAAAACAAGGAATAACAGCCCTTTAACTTCTTGTTTTTATGTTATTACTTCCTAGTATTTTGGTTGTTTTGACACATTTAATACAGTGCGTTGTTTCACTCCTCACATCAGTTCCCAGAGATGGACAATATCGCACGGGAACAGAAGCAAACTTCCACCAAGATCATCTTCTTCCTCATCCAGAACGCGGGGCTGCTCACCGGGTTCGCCATCATATTGCTGATCACCATGTTTGCCGGGGAGATCAACCTGGGCTAGAAGAGGCCGAGACTCCAACTGGAGAGAGGAAATAGTAGTGAGCTGCTTCTGTTTCTGCTCACAGCTGCTGCAGCTGGGCAGGAAAGTGAATGTAAAGTCAATGTTTTGTTCAAACAAAACCAAAATGATGCTTTTCTACCTTTGGACTCTCAATTTAGTGAATGTTCACTTCATAAAAAAGGGAAAATCTGTACAATCACTGTGTATGAAATCTAGTCCGATTTATTTTAAGGAGACAATAAATTATTTTTTCAGTCTTCATACATTGAGATATTTTACATTTCTTGTACCTCACTGAGGCCGATTCAATTCAAATTCAATTTTATTTACTTAGCTAAATGAAGCGAATCAACTTTTAGTTCTGAATCAGGAGCAATAATGTGTGCCAAAGTCCGCGAGCTGTTATTATTGCATGTGTAAATACAGATGAAATTAAAATGTGCTAGTTTCAATTTATTCTTCCTATTTACGGATTATCTTTGGCACAAACATCTCTTTTACAAGGAACTAATTTCTATTATTTATACTTTGGGCAACTTTCAACAGTAAAATAAAGAAGATTCAGGTTAATTCAAGCAATTTTTATGTAAATCTAAATCTGCAATGCACCTAAAGAAAGCAGATAGATATAGCAAAGTAAAATATACGTTTATAGTTTAGTAAAAAGCAGCAGAAAATAGAAACATGGAAGTAAAGTACCTCAAATTCAACCACTGGAAATTTGTGATATAGTGCTTATCACTATTTAAAACTTTACTCTACATAATAATTGGCAACACTGTTTGTGATTGGTGAGAAAATGGCAGCCAATCACCATTAAACAGGAAGTGACACATGCTGCATTCAGGGCCATTCGTACAACCTGTAATTAGAGGGTTTTCCCCGGTATACAAACGGATATATTTGTAATATCCGCCAGTTATGATATCTTGAACTTGGTGAGAACAAACGTCTTTCAAAGTTGGAGGTAGAATGGCAGCGGCAGGAGATGACTAACCCTCCATATTATTAACATCAATATGGGAGTACCTACACCTTTGCGTCACACATGAATCCGAAGATCCATGAATGCATCATTTTCAAGCTGGGAAAGTATTTAAGAGACAAACGAAATGAGCGGATTTTGACTTCAGGGAACTTTTTTAAAAGACTTCGCTCTCAAGCATTGACATAAAACAAGTAAGTCGTGCTCATTTACGCGTTTATTTATCCTGCCAGAGAATCTCTGAGCCGGCTGAAGTCCAAACCTCGGCTGTTTCGTAAGGCTAGCAATGATGCTAGCTGCTGTTAGCTAATCTGGATTGTTTGTCCGCATTTTTTTTTTTTTTTTTAAAGGACACGCAAAGTTTATCACCTGGAAATATGTTAAATGTTTAATGATTGTGTGCTCAGGTAGGTCAGGTGGATCACGAGGTTTTTAATACTAACTTTGCCTTTTTCCGTGAAACCCGTTTAAACGGACTCTCACGTGCGTTGAAAAACGTTTGCGGGTCATTGTGATCACAGGTGAAACTGGTTTATCATCAATCCAACAAGAGGCCGAAGTTCTGTCTTCTATTTTTATAAATCCGCAGCAGAAACCAGCACCTGATCGATGACTGTGATGGTGTCGTCTCACTGCAGATATTTTGGTATCAGATGATCAATGACAAGAAATCCAATACATGTTTCGAATCTGTCACCGTAGTTTAAGATCGATACACTTGATTGTCTTACGTCTTGTGATAACCGTGTTAGGACTGGCTGGTATGTCGATATTTTATTTTATCGTGATATTACACTAAATATTGTTTTTTATTTTGGATAAGTTACTGAGAAAAGAGAATAATTTATTAATCACACAGCAGGGAAATGCAGTACACACGATAACAGTAGATTAGAATAAAACTTCTTTTTTGAAAATTTAAGACGGATTATTTTAGCATGGATTCAAAACTAGAACACTTATTTTGCTGCAATTGTTTGTCTTGAAATTAATCATATAATTTTTTTTTAGAAATTGGAGAAATATCCTGAAATATTGAGATTATATCTTTTGGGGCATGTTGCCTTCAGAGATCAACAAGATAGTTGATTTTTTTACATTGTTTATCAGGTTGTGTAAAGAAAAGTTGATGAAGATGTTATTATCACATGTTTAGGCCACACTAAAACCCAAAAGTAGTAAATTGATCATATCTCAAATTGAGAATATTCTTGTAAATGGTTCATATTGTGATCGTGAGTTGCTAATCAATAATGACACTGATTATCTAAAAGTGGCTGCTCTTTAGTAATACATGGACAAGCTGCAGCTCACTAACAGATCATTATGTGTTGCAGAGCTGAGTCATGGCCAACATTCAGATCCGGAAGTACCAGGATGATGACGCCGAGATCGTGAAGGAGCTTTTCACCCTGGGGATGAGCGAGCACGTGCCTTCGTCCTTCATGCACATGCTGAAGCAGCCGCCCACGCAGATGGTGCTCATGTGCATGTTCTGCGCCCTCATGGCCAGCTCCAAGTCCTTCCTGCTGCCCATCCTGGCCATCACCCTCCTCCTGGCCGGAGCCCGGCAGGTGGTCGTATACATGTTCAATAGGTACATCGACGACTCCCTCAGGAAGGACCTCGGCAACATCGGCGACACCTACCTGCAGCAGAAGGACTCGTGCTTCTGGGTGGCTGAGAGCGACGGCCGGGTGGTCGGCACGGTGTCTTGTCTCCCCGCTGAGAGAGTGCCCGGGTGCTTGGAGCTGAAACGCATGTCGGTGCGGCGCAGTTACCGCGGGATGGGCATTGCCAAGGCTCTGTGTCGGACGGTCGCTGACTTTACCCACGAGAGGGGTTACGCCGCCGTCGTCCTGTACACCTCTGTGGTGCAGACCGATGCTCAGAAGCTGTACGAGCACATGGGCTACGAGAAGACGAGAGAGTTTCTCATCCCCGTGGTCGTCGCCAAAGTCATGAACTTCACGCTGTTTGAGTACAGACTGGATTTACAGCGAGACCGGAAAACGGACTGAAACTGGCGCAAACGCTGTTTAACATTTCAGGGTGAAAGTAACATCTATTTATCTAGTTTCTTCGCTTGTGTTTTCCCAGCATGGAGTTCAGCAGGAAAACACTCGGAACAGGTTGGGCGACAGCGCCCACATCGGGAGCTGTTTACCCAACAGGAGGTTCAGGCATGTTTGTCTCCATTATAAACACACACAGGACAGGTTGATCATTCAATATTGTTCTGTTTTTATTGTTTCCTCAACAAACCTTTTTTTTTTCCTAAGTTAGCTGATTACACACAATATTAGTTTAGAAAAAGTCAGATTTGTTTGTTGATTGAGCGTCTTGAAATTCACCTGGTTATCTAATTTTGTAAAGGATTAAAATTTTACATGCTACTAAATAAATTTAAACATTGTAACTCATAAGCAGCAAGAATCTTTGTAGTATTCATTCTCATCTTTGCAGAATGCACTGATTTTAGTAGAGGCCACTTCACTGACCTTATTATTGCCGGGATCAGACTACACGAGATATTTGTGTTTCATGACGTCTCTGTCAGATTAAATCAAAGTGCCATAAATTCTCGCCATGTTTTTGTCAGGAGACTAAAAACACTACAAGTACGACCTGGACCAATCGTTGCTCATAGTTACAGCGTCGTTCTAATTTGGCTCAGACTCTGGAAAGATGACTAAATCCAGTCAAAATCAGGCCGTATTCGTGTAGACTGAGCCCGGCATTAAAGGGGAACTCCAGTCTGTTAGTTCAGGCTTTACTACCACAGACATCCCTAGAGTCATGTTATTCTACATCAGAATAATCCCAGTGAGTTAAGTCTGGTTTAATGTGGGGAAAAAGAAAGCAGTAGGATCAGATTAGTACTCCGCATTGGTGCTTCCCAGGTACTGACTGTAAATACAGTGAAGTTTTCCAGCATGAGAACTTCACATTTGGACATACTTGATTTGCACCTGAACACTCTACTTCCCCGTTTTGTCTAAAAATACTCTCGCATCTGGTCGTGTCACTATTTTTCCAGCCGCACAGAGAGAACAGGTTCTTTCTTCATGAGGGCCAGAGGTTGTGACTCCAGAGCGGCGGGCCAAAGCAGATGTTTTGGGGCCAAACATAGATGTTGCTCTGGGGGTTTGTTTTGCATTGTTTGATGCTGCACTGTAAAAGCCTGTGACACAAACTGATGTTCACTTGTGTCTTTGTCAGGTTGTTTTCTTTGAATTTGCCCCGAGGTTACATTTGTCTTGCTGCTCGGTGGAAAGGTGAAACTCACTCAAGCTTGTAATTAAAATGACTAAATGCAAAGAAAATATTATGAAAGTGTGAAACAGTCAATAGATACCAACACAAACTTACAGGAAACAAATGTGGTCCAGTTAAATGTCATTTTTATTGAAAGGTTTTTGTTTTTAGATTTTTTTTTTTTTTCCCATGTTTATTTGTTTACTTCTCTACATTTCCTTGCTGATTTATCCTCCTTACTTCCTGGATTGAGTTTTTCCTGTAGAATTTTTTGACATAATTTACTGCTTCATATGGCTATTTAAGAATATAAGGAATTAACCTTTATGTATTCAATTTGACTCTTTAAAGAAAAATATAAAATTCATGTTTTAACAAAAACATTATATTACAGGACATGTTTTGTATGTTTAAACCTCGTCAGCTGTTTACAAAAAAACAATATACTGGTGAATTTATCTAAACGCCGAGGATTTCACCGGCCTGCTCGGTTAGTGTCAGGCAGCAGCTCGGCCACCTCAGGGCGGATGTGTCCGGCCAGACCTCCGTGGATGGAAGTAGCCTGTCGGGGGCGAAGCGGAGCCGTTAGCCGGATTTTTGACACAACCAGGTAAACCTCAGCGCTCATTTGTCCTCTGTACGGCGGGCTTTTTAATTCCAAACACATAAACACACCTGTCTTGTAGTATTTACGTGTGTTTTTTGTTCAAATTAAGCCGACGGTAAGATTTTTAATTGAGAAGGCTAATCGAGGCTAACAGGTACTGATGCTAGCAGCTGGTCAGGGAGTGTCTCTCGACAGTTGACAGCACCAAATATCAGCGTTAAAAACGAGATTTTTTAAACCTGTTAAAGCATTAAGTATTACAGTGTTTTCACATTAAAACGATTAATTATGATGTGAGGACTATTATAAATGTTTAATGAGCTTTGGTCGGGGATTATAGGGGCCGCGTGGACCCCCCGGATATTTAAACCTAATGGGATGACTGAGTTTTATTCGCTGTTTAATTAATTAATCTACAATCCAGATTGTGTTTCTTCATTTCTCATCCAATTTGGTTAATCTGTCATGCCAGGCTGCAGCCACACCCATGCTGTGATTTGTTATGATTCCCACCAGAAATATTACAAAGAAAAGGTGCGTTATTTTGATTCATTTTGATAATTAGCGTCGTTGCTTGTTATATTTATTAAATTACTATAATATTCCTCATTATTATGGTCACTGAGGCAGGTGGATGTCAGTGTTCAATAGGTTTTAACACACTAGATGGCACCAAAATACAGATTTAGGATTTCCATGACACCTTTAAAACTATAGCTATTTTCATTTTAACCTTGTAAAGACGTTTTCTTTCTGCTTTATGTTGATTTTAATGTTAAGGTTCAGGCTCTGCCCACATTTTCTACAGATGACCTACTTTTCTTGCATTGCATAGTGAAGAGACCCGGCCTGAAAACCATTAATATGCAAGCAGTGCAGCAGAACCCCACGTTTAACCAATCTGTTGTTGATGAAAGAGAAGAAATGTGCAAAAAATGTCCTTAAATCCCAGAGTAATGTTTTCATTTAACTTGTTTTGTCTGAGTTTAATCTGGATCAAATGACCTTCATCACTGAAGTATCCTCATGAAGAAAATAAATTGACCTTTAAACTGTTAGTCAGGCAACTGGAAAGGAAGTGAGTGCAGTTTTAAAGCATATATCAAGTAAAAAAACAAATGTTTTCTGACGTAACGGTGATGCAAAGTGTTTTCTTTTTTATTTACTTAGAGATTAAGTCACCAGTTAGGAAGCTTACATTCAGCATTTATCTATAGTTTTGACATGAAATGAACAAATTAGGACTCACTTAAATAGAAGACACAATCAGATTAAACAAGATTATTTGCTGTTTAAATTAATAGTTACCTGCAGCCTTTTTCCATAGTAATGATACCTTGATGACTCCTGACACAGCAGTTTCCCCCTCAGTCGACCATACCGTACCTATGCAGGCAAAATTGCCATCGCACTTCTGCTACATGGTCCCAATTAACGGCAGCTTTCAGGACGTAGTCGTGCTTGTCCTTGTCCTTACCTCGTCCAGTGACGTCGATCTGTTCCTCCTGGACCCGGCAGACAGTCTGAGTGCAGCGCGGTCGTAACGTTCCTCCTTAAAATCCCCAAGTGTCACCTCTGTTCCTGCAGCCTTCCTGCTCGCTGGCCTGAACCGGCTCACAGCAGCAGACGGACTTCTCTGCCGTGTTCTTCATCTTCTGTGAGGAGGAAGAGCTTTCATTTAGGCTTCCTGCTGCTGATCTTATTTCCTTTGTGAGAGATAAGGGCTCCCTTCTCTTTCCTTTCTTACCACAGAGCCCCAGCACCCTCCTCCCCCTTTTTTTGGTGGGTTTTTTTGCCTTCGTCATTTGCATAAAAGGCTGCAAAGAGACTGCAGAGGTTTGTTTGGTGTCCCCAAACCTCCCCAACTCTGTATAACTCTCCCACGCATTAAAATCTCACTTTATATATTAGTTTTAACAGAAAATATTAGGATTTTTAGTCGACCTCTAAAGCTGCAAATTCACCATACTGTATTTTTAGGCTAATAGTAAGCCTACAGATGTGCGACTGCTTGTCCCGGCCCACTGCTTGCTTGCTAAAGTGAGGCATGATTTGACACTGGGAACCCCTCCCTCCCCTCTGAAAGCTGGGTTTCCTTTGTTTTGCTCTTCCAACATCTCTTATGAGCCTCCGAGCTGAAAGCTTTAACACAGAAACCCCTGCAGCAAAAAGATGACCACACAGAAATACAGAGGACTGAGAGCTAAAAGGCTCCAGCCATGCAGTTAGCTGATAAAAGAGGAGTTAATCCTCGCTGTGTGATGGGCCACAAGCATCAGGCCCGGCCCGAATGGAATCGGCTGGCTTTTGCTTACAGTGTGCTGCATTACAGAGCATCACCTGGGCCTTTTGTGTTCAGCCACAATGAAACGGCGTCAGATCGAGTTGAACTGGTTCACCTCCCTCTGGATGAAAAGTGCTTACCGCCTGTGTTTCTAGATTTAAGCAAATTAGTTTTTTCCCTGCCGGCGCTCTCACGACCAGGAGGAACGCTTTTTTACAGAAATTTGACAGTAATCTGACAAAGACTGCAGTGCAGAGAGAGAGCAGAGTTTACGTGTAAATCCAGCTTCTTTTAAAGGATTTCTTCGCTGTTTTTGTCGACGGACTCATCAATCCTATCATGGCCTGAAAGTGCTTGAAATCTAAAACTAAAAAACAACCTCTGCATCATCCCCGATTCGGATGACATGCCTGGGAATGATAGCTGTCTATTCTGAGAGACTCCTGAGAGGTATGTATGCAGGCTTTAGGACCCAGCACTTGTGTCTGGGCCTAAACCACCCTCCCTCCTCCAGGAGCCAGGGCAGACACTAGCACAGCGCAGTGCTGCCGCTCAGCTGATGCCCTCACAGCAGACCGAGCCTGGCTGTTTTACCCCCCCCCCCCCCTTTCTTTGCTCTGCTGTTTTGCCTCTGGTCCATTCATCAGCGGGCCGGATCGGCGCCGTCAGAAACTTCCCGATAGAGCCGGGAGCCTCCCGCAGCCTTTCGAGCAGAGGGGAAGCTCGGGGGAGTTTTGAGAGCTCAGGCTGGTGTTGATCAGCGGAGGGATGGTTTGATTCTGTGAGGAGACAGAGAGGAAGAGGGAGACGCTCCGGCAGCATCACCGAACCCCCTCTCCTCGACCCCCTTCTGTCTGGCTCGCGATCTCCCCAATAACACGCTGCTTCAGTCAAGACGGGAGGTTTTTGGGGGAGCGACCAGGGAACATGTCACACACCAGGAGGAACACGTACACCCGGGTGAGTGTGTACGAAGTGTGTGTACATCCCAGACTGTGGTGTTTCAAGTTAGTCCTGATCAGTGCGCCATTGTTTCTATTACGTCTGTTTGATTTGTTTCACTCTCTCATCTCGTCCTGGTCCATTTTCAATAGAAGGGTTTCTAATCCATTTCAGCGCCGCATTCCTCTGTCTCAATTGTCGCCTCTTTGTTCGCCTCAGATGCCCCTCCGGGCTCAACGTCGCTGCTGTGATGTTAGAGTTCAGACCTCCACTATGACTCGACTGTAAACTCTGAGATGTTTGATGAATGTCAGGTGATCGGCTTTTTGTTATCAGCAAGACGCCGTAGACTCACAAACCCTCAGACCCCAGAAGACTTCCTGTTAATCATCCGTCTCCGAGTCAGGCAGATTTTCTGTCACCGGGAGCGATGACATCAGTGCTTGATCTTACAGTTCGGCTTTTTTCGGCTACTCTTTGTTCAGATCGTCATCGTGAATAGTCCTCAGATTGCATAGTTTATAATTAACCCACTTAAAACATCAATATGAGAGATTTTCTGTTGATTACTTTTCTGGAAAACAAAGCAAAACATTAATGAGGCTGTAGGACTGTTTTTAAAATTTATATTACAGTAATGTAGTCATTGTGAGCTTTGCGTGTGTTGTAAGAGTAGAGTGTCACTAAATAATTCAACTCGCTCTACTCGGGTCCTCCAGCACATGGCAAACAGGTCGGGGCAATGACTGAACAACACACCGTTACAGACTGTCAGCTGGAGATTACCTGGCAACCCATTCAAAGCACTTCCGTTTTTTATTATGCTACTTTAAATAAGGCAGGAAGTGCAAAACCCCCCAATCAATTGCAGATTGTTGACAGGTGCTTTTGAAGCATGTAATTGCCCCAAAGCTACATAAATTCCTGCTTCTGTTACGATTCTGAAGAGATTTAATGGCTTTAAATAGAATAAAAGCTCCCACTGTGATGTTATTTATACAGCACCATTCAGACACACGTCAACTCAAAGTGCTTTACGGAGGCATGGAAATGTATAAAAAATTTAAACTACATTTATATTTAAAAACAAGGCGGTTCAAAGTGTAAGAAAGAATAAGATATTAAGAGGAAATTAAAAATGGCCTTTAAAAGACAAAAAATGTGACGTAGAAACTTTGGAAGCAGCATTAATTGCTCATGTTGATTCTCTTTTTGATAGTAAAATTGATATTTATATTTGAGACATAAGAACGACTGATAAGTGATCAGAAAACAAAATAATTCCAGTGACACTAAACTGAAAATATACACGTCACCATTTCCACCCTCCCTATAATTTGCCTGCTTTTTCCTGTATATACAGTCTCTGTTTTGACCAGTAAGGTCAGTTCAGTGCCTTAAAAGCATTCAAAATGCCTCTTAGAGTACATCAAAATAGACGTAGTGTCCAAATATGAAAGTGAAGCCAGTGCAGAAGTGCCTTGAAGTGCAACACCACTGAGGGCCACTAGGGGCCGGCTCCAAAAACCGTCTGTCTCCAATCAACTCCCATTCAACTTCTCTCCTGAAATACAAAGTCAGTAAATGTTTTCCACGAGTCATGATGGTGTCGTTAGCTAAATTCCCTCCTGATCAGAGTCCTGGTGCTCCTTCTGAGAATAATTCCAGCGTTGATTAGATTTTCAGCCTCAAACAGAGTTGTGTTCGGGGGGCTCGCCCGGTGTCATTAACATGCCGGTGGTGCAGTCAGGTTTCTGGAATTTTTCAGAAGCCATAGCTTCATAATCCTTCAAATTCTTAGTGTGATTTTACAACAGAGAGCATTGAAACAAAACGCTCTTTATTTAACTGCATTCCAACGTACACTTTTTCTCTTGTTTAAATCCCTAATGTTGGATAATAAGGACAGCTGACTGTTTAAGACCTGCAGCTATGCGGTTTAACAAATATTACTTTTATGTTTGCATAAATACTATAATTCAAGGACTTTACATGATGGAAACCTTACATTCACACAACGGCACGACAGCATATTAATCCAGCATATTATGAGAAATGGACATTTTATACCATGTAGTATGCAAAGACATGTTGGAATATAAAATAACGTTGCTTATTAATGAAACAACTGGCCAGAACAAAACTTCATACTTGCAGCACAGGCACCCCAAAATGGAGTAGATAATCCAATTATATTTGTGCGCATAAATCTGCATAATTAATTAGATATTTTCTTGATGACAAACTACTGGCAGTGTGAGCGTCGTTTTTCTTGGAGATTATGTCCGGACTGAATCGCTGTCCTTGTGACTGTTTGTCTGGGAAGACAGTTGAGATGTGCTAAAATGTCCTTTTTATTTGATATTGGCTATATATTGGTGTGTGTATATGTTGGCCAGGGAAAAACAAGAAGTTGTTATGTTTGAGGGTTCAGAGTTCACCAGAGAGTGCTGACAAGTTTATTTTACCACTGAAAAATAATTATAAATTTAAGTAAAACAAAGAATTTGAGGAGTCTTCATCATACATGTTTGCTTTTTTTTTTTTAAATGTATTTATATCCCAAAATAATTGGATATGATTTAAAAAAAAAAAAAATTGCAACTACTATTATCAATAACGGCCTCAAACATCCAATGCATTCAAGGAATTTGTCATTAGTCAAAGCTTTTCCTTGATATTAGAGAGTTTTATGCATTGCTCGATCAGTTTTATTATCCTTCCTCACCCCTGTGACACACCCAAACTTAATATCGCCGATGGAAACACTTCATCCTTGAGCTTTAATGCATTAATGTAATAGTCAGTCAGCAAGTTTAGCAGTCATCATTAAAAGTAGTTCCAGCTTGAAGGACAGAAAGCTGCAGCGAAAGGAACAGATGAGGATCGAGTGTCGTCTCTCAAACAGCCTTCATGCTGCTGATCACCTGTTTTACTTTGTGTTTCTGTGTCATCTAACCGATGTCACATTTAATTCATATCTAGTGTGTGTGTGTGTGTGTGTGTGTGTGTGTGCGCGCGCATGTTCCCTCAGAGTAATAATATCTGCTGCTCTCTGTGCTGTTCTGCTGAGTCACCATCACTTCTAGGACATCGCACTGTAAATTGGGTTATGCAGGATTATTTTATCATAAAATACTGCAGCTCAAGTAAGTTTGTTAGCTTCTCCAAACATCAGAAGTGCGTTATGAAATCTCAGGTGATTGTTGCCATGGAGGTTGTTTTTTTTTTTAACAAAAATGTGACTCCTTGAAGAGAAAGAAAGAGCAGAGCTGTTGAAGCTTTGGCATTTAGAGAGTTTGTGTGGTCCCGTACGCCTCAGTGGGTCGAAATGAAACGTCCTTTGAATTGTCTTTCTGTCTTTGTCCTGATGTGGTCCTCCGAAAAGCACCTTCTGTTGCAAATGTCCACTAAATACCTACATGATGTCACCTGACCTCCCTAACCTGTTATTTTCATGGAATGAGATGTTTTTGTAGGTTTTTTATTCTGGTGCATGATGTCACAAAATGCACCTTTAACATTACTTAAGCAATTTTCTGTTATACTTTAGTCAATTTTAGTTTGAATTTGAGTTTAAAGACAAAGTGGAGACCTGCTTTTACCTTTTATTTCACTGTTTATATGAAAATAGTGTGTAAATAGTGTACAAACATCTTGGGAATGAAACCTGCCCACAAACGGAGTGCAACAGGTTGCTTTTACAGCAAAGTAGCAAAGACATTAAGACATTAATATCACCACTCTGTTGAATACTTTTGGAGAACACTGAATAAAAGGCATGACAAAGATATGTTTAAAAACGATGTAGAAACAGCCTCATCAGTAGATTACGTCCTGCACAAAACATGTCAGGGTCGAAATGCTTTAAAGATGCGTGATGATTGAAATTGAAACTGTAAATGAAGTGTGTCTTAAAAAGCTGGAGCATGTGGTTTAGATATTAACAGCAGAATACAACTAAAAGTTCTCTTGTAGGGGAAATGTCCTAATCTTAATCTCCATTAAGCGTTCTTTGTAGGCCATTTTAAACTCAGCCATCTAAGAGATTAAAAACTTATTTTTATTGTTAATTGTTCAGGTTATACTAAATACTAGTAGTACTGGAGGAGGAAGTGTCCTCTGTTGTTTTTCTCTAACCAACAGTCCAAAACCTACAAATATATTCAGTTTCCATTTTTATAAACATGAAAACAAGATGTAAATCCTCAGACTGGAGCACCCAGACGTATCGATTAACTCAAAGTTTTATCTCCACTACATACAATTTTATTTTCCATTGTAGTATATTTGTTAAATGAGCTGAAACTAAACATGTTTCTAGTAAATGTAAGACATCCCCATCTATGTTAAATTCAACCACTGTGATTTGAACCTGAGCCTGTGTGTTGACGCTCCTCCTCTCTCTCTCTCTCTCTCTCTGTCTCTCTCTGTCTCTGTCTCTGTGTGTGTGTGTTGTTGTTTTCTTTCCTCGTCCCACTCAGACCACCAGCAGCGGCAGCAGCAGGATGAGCTCCGACGGGGGCGGGCGGCCCGTCAAGGTGGGCTCGCTGGTGGAGGTGATCGGGAAGGGGCAGCGCGGCACGGTGGCCTACATCGGCAACACGCTCTTCGCCTCCGGGAAATGGGTGGGCATCATCCTGGACGAGGCCAAGGGCAAGAACGACGGCACGGTGCAGGGCAAGCGCTACTTCACCTGCGAGGAGAATCGTGGGATTTTCGTGAGACAGTCACAGGCGAGTAGAGGAATTGTTCGATGTCCGGTCTCCACACCACCTCCGTCTCGCTGCCGTCTCACCTTCTCGTGTTGGAGTTTTTGTTTTATTTGACGCAGCGTGTTCGTGTGGGGGTTGATGTTTTTCCTCTGCTGTCTGCGCGGTGCCTCGTTCTCTATCGCTTCAGGCTGCTTGGTTATTTTTTTCATCAGAAACAGCTCTATTTGTCCCTGCAGTGTGTCCCTGCCTGTTACCGGGGCCACAGATCGCCTGCAGGAGACCATAGAAGACACAACAGCAACAAAACATGTAAACACCGTGAAATATTTGGGTCATTTTGAAATCTGCATTTTGTTTTTTGTTTTACTTTTTTGACCTTTAACACTCAGTTTTGCCCCAAAGCTGCTGACAAATTCACACATTGGTGAATTTTAGTTGAATGAATCATGTAAAAACAGTAAACACAGAGTGTACTGTAGATACAGTAGGCTTCATGCAAGAACCACTTACATAAGCAGATAATGATATAAACAAAATACAAATGAAAGAGAGACTCGTCAGTTTACTGGAGAATTTACTTTTATAAAAAGGTTTTATTGATTTAATGTTATAATGTGAGACTTGCTGAACAGGTTCACACATCGCTGATTAAACCCGTCTCTGCCAGATTTGCAGAGATTTGCTGATGGGTAAATGCATACTAAGCATGACCAATAGGCAGAGTTAACTTCCTGAGTGAAACCAGTAATTTATCCACAATTTATTTTTTTTATTTTTTTATTTCAATTTGTTAATCCCGGAGGGGACCATCATTTTACTGCTGCAACGGAAGCGATGACGCAGGCTCCAGCAGAGCTTGAGTGTTTTTGTAGTTTCTCTGACTGGCAGAAGGGGGAGACAAAAGTTCTGCACCAATTAATAATAATATCATTTTTTTTTGTTGTGTTTTTGGAAGAGATGAGTGACTGTCTCTGTCCCTCTCTGTCTGTCTCTCCGTCTCAGATCCAGCTGGTCGATGATGGAGCCGACACAACGTCTCCAGAGACGCCTGAACCCAGCACCGGGAGGGTCCCCAAACGAGGTGAACACACACACACACACACACACACACACACACACACACACACACACACACACACACACACACACACACACACACACACACACACACACACACACACACACACACACACACACACACACACACACACGTCCTCAGTATTCAGCAGGTGCTTTAACTTGTTGATTTTGACCTTTCAGAGCCCTAGAGATGTTTAAACATGCAGTGATATGTGACAACCAGCAGAAATCGACATAAAATGTGCACACATTTCAGGCATAAAAATCAGTGTGCGTTTTATTTTATTTAGTATCAGCAAGTCGCACATTTTGTGCTCTTAAATTCAAGATATAAATTCAGCTGTGCGGCACATAATCTTGATTATTTCAGCATCTATGGAGCCTCTACGGTTTGTTTCCTTGCTTTGCCCATAATTTTACAGTGAAATATGACTGGAAATATGTCCTTGAGCAAGGCAGCGTCACCTGCTAACCCACTCTACAGTATGGCACAGTGGCTAGAATTTAAATAAGCTTCAGTACACATGTCACTACGGGGACATTGTTTGGTTTCCACAGCCGTCTGTCCCGCGTTGACCATCCGGTGAAAGGACAATAAACCGTACTGACTTCATCCTGTTAGCAGCAGGATCTGCTGATGGACTTTACACCTCGTATATGACGCTGACTGTAGTTGGAGAACATGCGTCTTTATTTGTTTGTCTTTTTATGTCTTCAGAGATCCTGGAGACGCCCAAGTCCACTAAACTGGTGAGTTAATACCTTGCTGCAGGTGTGGCAGCACACACCTGGATAGATGTTCACACCTGCACATACGGATAGACACACTGAAGTCAATGTTCACTTCAACTGGCAAAATGTGCCGTTTTCACAGGTTGTGTTAATGTAGAAAAGTGACTGCGGCGTGGTTACTGAAAATATCTACTGTTATCTGACGTTTTTGTCTGTGAAACTAATGAAACACTGAAAATGAAGGTGAAACAAAAAATTTTTTATTTACAGGATAAAAATGTAAAATAATACACACACATAACTGTCAAAAGCTTATTTTGCTTTTTCCTGCTTTTTTAATGTATTTTTGCATTTAATCCCAAAATATTAAAAAAAAAGTTGTGAATATAAACTTTTTACATCTGTAAATGTTTCCACTTCAGTAATCTAAATATTATTTATTTTAAAGAGCATTAAGTCATCCCTGAAAATGGTGAGTTTACCAAGTTGTGCTAAATCATATCAGAGCTTCTTAAATCAAGTGCGTCACGTTTTCTCTAATGTCCAACAGAGGGCGCTGTTTACTCATAAATACTATTACATGAAACACTGTATTACAGCAGTATGGTGCAAAGGGTCTGTATATTTTATTTGAACTTAGATTAAAGTTGCAGAAAAATTACAGAAAATGCAATAATTTATATTTAATGCTTTAATTTATCTGATGATCACCAGCAGGGATCAGGAGTGAAAGAGAGTCATAATGTCCTGGAAATAGATGAGACAGCAGAAGAATTATGCAAGTCACAGTTTATTTTGTGTTTATTTTATTTTATGTTTATTTGTGTGAATTATCCACACCCAATCAGCCCCTTTTGGATTTTTAAGTTTTTAAATCTTTTATCAGGAGAAAACTGGCCAAGAAGACATTAAACTTAAAGAAATAGGTTTTGTCTGCATTTACAAGGAATTTGACCTGATCACCGGCAGCTGTAATATAAATAGTAAACGGACAGACACAATTAGTCACTGTACAGATGTGATTAATATATTTTATGTATAAGAGCTTATGGTATATGTTTTGTGTTGTTTTAGCTGTGGAAAAAAAGCCAAATAAATAGTGTAAATAATATTATTTTTAGCAGAATTT
Organism: Embiotoca jacksoni; assembly: GCF_022577435.1. NCBI lineage: Eukaryota > Metazoa > Chordata > Actinopteri > Embiotocidae > Embiotoca > Embiotoca jacksoni. The sequence goes on from NW_027185378.1 coordinate 1,945,212, forward strand.
AATGAGAAATAAATGGAAAAATATTCATATAAATTATATAAATATAAAGTGATATTTAGAGGCATCTACAGATTACATTTTATTTACTCCAAAAAAAAAAATCAAGTTAACACATATTCAGTGGATTTTTTTTTAATATGCAACCTGAGAGAAAATTAACCACATGAGAGTGTGAGTGAAATAAAGCTCCACCGCCCCGGAGAGCACCGAATCACTGAAGCGCCCTTCACCTGAGCATGACACACTCTTGACCTTTAACCTTCACCCTCACCCCCTCCGTTCCTTCCTTCCTTCCTTCCTTCCTTCCTTCCTTCCTTCCTTCCCTTCGAACATGCAGCGAGGAGTGAAGCCCAAAAAGGTGCTGCATGTTTCTCTAACCTCGGTACAGTGGTAATGTTATGGTGGGGATGATGAAGATGACTGTAGTAACCGTGGTAACCGTGGCTCTGAATGGCCTCGCTGCTGCATGGCAACAGAGCCTCACCCTTCATTTACCCATGATTCCTGCCGCCCCGCCGCCCCTCCCGGTCTGTTTGTACTGTTTGAATGAATGAAATCTGGCGGAGAGGAATATGATGCTCGGGTCCTTCATCGTCACCTGCGTCCTGTCAAATCGCCTTCATCTGGTCTGTCCACTCCGGTTCATCTTTTCGTCAGCTTTGTGCATGTTGAAACAAAGAAAAGGCTTCTTCATCTCAGCAGGTTATACTCAGATTTTAATATCAAAACTCAGGAGAAAACTCGTTATTTCCTGGCGTGAAAGCAGGAAATGCTGTTGCAGGTTTTTGTGTGAATCTGCCTCTCGGTGCCTCGTGTCATATTTAGCTACAGAAGCCGTGTCGATGTTTTTCTGGAGGGACACGTGAAGCTTCATTTTTTTTTTTTTTTTTTTTTTTTTTTTTTAGCCCTGTCCGGTGCCGCTTACTGTGTCTGCAATGTCACATCTGTTAAAGTCAAATGCAAAACACTGGTTAGTTCCTCCTTCTGAACATGTGACGATTTATCACCTTTTGTGTTTACACGGGATTCATATTACTTTTTATACAAAAAAATTAGTTGTTAAGTTTTAAATATAAAAAAATATATATATTATTTTGAAGAATCCAATATTTTAACAGATTCGCCAATTTCACAGTCTACCTGAATCACTTTCTTCTTTGTTTGCTATTTCCATTAATAGTTCAAGAAAAAATGTAATTCATGCAAAGTGCAGCACATAGAAAAACCTCATATTGTAAACAGAACCGATTCTCAAAGTTTGTTGCAGCAGTTCTTCAGTGTCCTCATGTGATCCAGACCGACTGCAGGACGTTCCTGTTGTCGCTGGAGATGGTTCTCACTCTGGTTCGTGAATTAGATCTTTATCGTGATGGATGAGAATCCAAAGAGCCTAAAACTTTTGCACCTTTTGAATGACATATAAAAAAAAACCTTCTGGTATAGTGTGTTGTATCTCCCGGGGGGGGGTTCACCCGACAGTCCGGTGCTCTTTAACAGTCGTCCTCTGTGACTCATCTGTGCGGGCGTTCCTCTGCTTGCGCCGTCTAGAAAATGTCAGAATGTGACCGAGGTGAAATGAGCCGGCCTCCCACCTGCACAGACCTGCAAAGTATCGACTTCCTGTCAGCTCGGGTCCACTTTACCGTCTGCTGCGCTGCGCTGCGCCGCCTCCTCGGCTCTCTACATCAGGAGGGGACTTTTAACCAAGAGGTTTTAAACTTCGAGTCTGGATTTAATCGAGGTTTCAGAATAACACAGAAAAAGATAATACAGAACTATTCCGCTGGAAATTAAATAAATGAAATATTAAGGAAGGAGAAAGTAAAAAAAACAGGACCAAAAAAAATGTCGTCTTCCCTGAAGCTTTAAAGAACAGCTGCGTCTTTTTCCATAGAAATGTTCGACCCGAAATAAATCAATATAAATGAACAATACATGTTGAAATAATGTAATAAATCGGATCATTATGAAATCTTTCAAGAGTTTATTAGTGTCCTCTAACGTGGACAGACAGTAAGATGTCACCACTTTGAGACAGTTTTCAGAGTAACTCACTGACTTAGATTTTTAAAACAGTTTCAGACTTGTAGAGAAGATAAATATGATGAATATGAGGGGGACAAAATGTAAAGTAATCCTTCTTTAAATTACTTTTTACTCTGTTTTTTTTTTTTTCCCTGCTGTCTGCAGTCTGACGCCTCAGCTCTGCACCTGAGCTTTACAGTCTTTCTCACATTTTGCCACAACAAACGGCTGACGCATCCTGAACGCTTCCTGGCCAGTAATCTCATCCCCTTTTTGTCCCGCTTAAGCGGCATGGCGTTGACCTCGGAGGCAGCGATCCTCCCCGCGAGTGCTAGGAAGGCAGGAACCTGATACGTCCCATCCCATCATCCTCTCTGCCTCCATCACCCTCAGAGCAGCACTTACTCTTGGAGAGAGTCATGTTTAATATTTGAAGAGCACAGATTTCCCTCAGCTGCTCTGTAATGGATACATAAACTGTTTTCCTTTCTGCTTCAGCAGCCTCCAGTCCTGCTGAAGTTTTAATCTCCCCCTTCCTCTAGTAAATCTAAAATTTCTTAATACTCACCATTACACTGAAACAAAACGCCGCCTGTGTAGTATAACGTCACCGAGTTTCATCACGGTCGTCTCCGTATGACTGCACGCCGTGTTTTCTGTCCACGACGTGAAGTATTTCGGGTTTTAAAGCTCGCGGCTAATCAGTGCATCCTCATCCGATTAATCCTCTTACAAACCTCGCTCTTCCTGTTGAGCTGGGAGAGACAGAGATTAGTGCAACCGAGGAAGATATTATGATAGCAAATGGCTCTTTTTTAAATTGTGAACTACACCTAATAGATCGCTTTTTACTCCTAAAAACTTCAGAATGAAGCCCAAGTCTTAATTTCTAAATTATATCGAGTTCTCCTTTAATTTGTCACCCCTCTGAGATTTTTCCGGAGTTACCTTCTTTCAGAAACTCAGAATTTCCACCTACTTTACAGATTTTTTGTCCAGAAGTAAAATATAGGAATAATAACGTGAAATAATATTTCAGCTCTGTCTGATTATTAAGATGATTATATTCTACTTTTGTGGCCAAACCGCAAATCAACGAGCAGGAGGTGAACGGCCATATTGGATTTAAAAGATCTTAAGTTGTCAGGTGTTTAGCCAAAATAGGTGTCTGTTTATTTCATTAACAGTTTCTTGGTTAGCATTTGAAAAGTTTTGTTGATATAACATCATATAAATTATAATTGTCTCTGTTTGTGTTCACAAATTCCACTAAAATAAAAAAAAGTGCACTTTTTACTCCCATTTTAAAATGTTTACAAAAAAACTACAGTTCCCCGATGTTTTACAAAAACATGTGGCCTATTTTTAGTAAAATAAAAATATATTTGTGACTCATTTTTGGCTGTAAAGCAGCAGTGAGGTCATCCCTATAAATGCAAATCTTTGTCATTGACTGAGAGATAACAATATGCAGATTTACATGACTTCCTGTATCGGTTTCAAATTAAAAGCCATTTTAAATTAAAAGCCGTCTAGTATTTACTTAGTGGTCCAAGCACGTCCCACATTTTGACCTATATTCTCGTTAAAGATTTACAACATTAGTAGAAGCCAATGTGCCCCAAAGGGTTCGAAAGTAATCAAATGAGATAAATATCCTGCCGACACACAGAGGTCGTGTAAATATGAAATAACTGCACATCTTAAACAGTGTTTTCTGAAAGGCATTCCTCATGCTGCACTTGGCTGTCGACACAAACTATGACAGGAATAGAAATAGCTGTGTGCACAACGGGGGACTAAAAGGAAGCTCGAGAGCTCATCGCCCAGCTGACCTCTAAGTGAAGTGAGCATCATCGCTTGGACGGAGTTTCAGACATAACGGAGGGTCGTCAGAAACTGTAGACTCTCTCCAGTTTTATCCTTTAAAGACTGAAATTTAAATATTACTGAATACTTCATAAAGTGGATCAGGTGTCGGTCCCCCTTTTGTTTCTGTCAGCCTCGTTTTAATGAGCCCGTTGGAGGATCTGCCAACGTTGCTAGGAGACAGAAGAGGCTGCATCAGCGTCGCTGTTCATTTTCCCCTCTCATCTCCGTTAATGGCCCCGCCCTCCTCCGTCTCACGTCCTCTCTTTCCTGCCCTGTCTGTCCCCTATCTCTGCTTCACATACACACTGTCTCGCCCCTCCCTCCCTCGCTCCCTCCCTCTCTCCCTCCCTTTCTCTGGTAGAGGTGGCGATGAGTGGGAGAGCAGCAGGGAGGGAGGGAGGAGGGAGCCGGGCAACCAGTGATGTAATGCCGGAGCGCGGCATTGGCTGGGCTGACAAGTCACAATAAGCTGAGCGAGAAGAAGGGGGGAAATGAGACGAAGGGCGGGGGGGAGATGAGGGAGGTTAGGGGAGGTGAAGCGTCTCCTGTGCAGCAGCAGCAGGTCGGAGGCTCGCGGCGGCGACATGTCAGAGTCCTAATCGGAGCCAAAAGCGAAAAAGGGAGGCAGTGAGCGCTCCGGCTAATGGATTATGAGAGAAGCGGAGAAAGAGGACATAAAGGAGGACGATAGCGGGAGGAAGGGAAGGACAGAGGGAGGCAGGGAGAGAGGGAGGGAGAGAGGGAGGGGGAGCCTAGGAATAAATCGCCGCGGCCATTTGCATCACTGCAGCTTCCCGGCCTGACTGTTCGGCTTCAGCTGTCCGTCTTTCTGTCCTGAACCCGGCCTCTGTGGATCTTTGCCTGTTTTATCGCCTTCTTCTGTGTGTGTGTGTCTGTGTGTGTATTTCTTGGTGACTGCGTTGTGTGTGTGTGTCTTCCTCTCTTGCAAATATGATGAGACAGACTCCTGCACCCCGGAAGGTACAGAACTCCCTCTGATCCTCTTTATCTGTTGGGACCTTGTTGTTGTTGTTGTCATCATCCTTTTGTTTTGCTGGCAGAGGTCATGCTTACAAGTTTCCTCATTTAAAAAAAAAAAAAAAAATGTTCTCCTCTCTGGTGACATTTAGTAGAAGTGTACCTGCAGCTCTTTATGGTTCATTGAGTTCATTTTTCTCTCTCTGTTGGTGGTGTTTTTTTTCTGCAGAATTATTTTACACGTGTGTCTGCAGTTCAGTTGCTTCTTTTATTTCATGCCAGTCGAAGAATTTCCCTCCTGCTTGCAGATGTTGCCAACAGGCTGATGTGATCTGAGCACAGCTTGTTCTGGTATTTACAGCACAGCACGGAGGCTTAAGAGGGCTGTCAGCTCTTATTTGGTACAGCTGTTAGCTCGGGCTAATTTCTGCTGAATGGTCCAGCTCTAATCCAATAAGGCACGATAACCAGGCGGAGAGGCGGCCGTGCCCACGCCGAGGCAGAGAGGGAGTCAGCGTGCAGAGGGTGGAGAGCGAAAGGTGGTAGAAGAGTCTGCAGAGACCTGGGCTCATCTGTCTTCTGTTGAGCTTGATTATCTTGCAGAGAAAAGAAATAAACACTGCAATAATTATCATTGAATGTAATTTGCTCTGCTGCTTTTCAATTATGATCTGAAAAATTATGTTTATTGATATTCAGGTCATGTTTTTTTTAAATTTTCCCTGAATGCCTCAGAATTTCCTGGTAACATCCCCGATAGTTTCCTGGAAAGAACGAGTGTAATTTGCTACTAGTCACACGTAAACCAGAGACAGTAGATCATTGCTATATTTCTAATTGAATCATTTTAAATGCTGAGTTGCGTTCTGACTGTGGAACAATTTTTATTATGTCTTCAGGGAGATTTACGTGTATGGAAGAAAGTTTCCATCAGTAAATGAATGATGAATACATATTTATGGGTTTAAATGAAGACGATTTTTAAGAACTATATTTAGATTTTTTTTTCCTTTAATTAGTGCTACCCCCATTAGTTACACCCCTCTATCCAGGATACTGTCTAGGAAATAATTGGAATATTAATATGATGCAAAATGCAAGACAAAATGGAAATAATTTTAGTTGCATTTGTGGAATATATACAGATTTCTTTTAGTTTTAAATCAGTGTAAATTTAATATCTTTTGGTTTTGGAGTGCTAATTAGACAAAACAAGAGTTTGAACAAGTTATTTTAAACTAATAGAATAGAAATAAGAAAAAAATAGGCTGAAAATGTATCAATAATATAATTGTTAGTCGCAGCCCCCAATATAAGTTTAAAGGTCAGGAATAAACTTTAAAATGCAAAAAACATTTATAGAGGAATGGATTATTTCAGTGTCGTGCAGACAGCACGGTGATCATTTTTAGATTACAAAGTTAAATATAAACTTAATACAGTTTAACTTTGGAAGGTTTAATGAGCCTAAAATCTGTAAAAAAAAATTTAAAAAAAAGTCTCGGCATGCAGAAGCCCGTGAAGTCCAGATCTACTGTTCAGCCTCCACATGAAGTTTCTGTGTGCGTGCCTCAGTATGAATCCTCTCATCATGCCTGCTGCCCCGGCAGGTCGGAGGACACGCGATGTATCAGGATAACGGGCTATTATCCCGCCGCCGTCTGCAGTGAGAACGCAGCACAAAAGAACCGGGCTCAGACGAAGCGGCTCCAAGACAAAGCACTCATTGAGCAGCGGTACCAGTCACCGTGTCCACGTTGGGTGGACGAGAGCAGAGATCTGTGGAGATGTAGCATGATAATGGAGGAAGAGGAGGAGGAAGTCTTTTAGTCTAAGAAAAGAGTTTTATAGGTCGCAGATTTTCCAGGACAGTTTAAAATCAGCTTCATTCACCCATTTTGTCCTTTTGCCTGTGATTTCCCGTTTAATATGAACTCTGCCTTGAATCACTAACCTTGCCTGTTTGTTTCCCTCCTCTCCTCTCTGGCTGACCTTTGACCTTCTCCTGCTTCCTCTTTATCTCCTCCCTCCGTTCCTCAGACCACGGCCAGAAGGCCCAAGGTGAGCCCAGTCCTCAACGTCGTCAGGGCCTCCACTTCCCATCAGTACACATTATTAATGCCTCTGTGTACATTATTTCTAATCCATTTTATTTTTCACAAAAGGAATAACAAGACTTTCTCTTAATTTTCTTTTCTTTCCGCGACACAGGTTTAAAGTTCCCATTGATGTTTTTCTACAGTTCTTACTTTTATTTGATAAAATCATCTCCAGAGTAGTTTCAGCATTTGATTCCTTTCTCATTTATATTTTTATTCATCATCTGATTTAAATCAGGTCAGGGGTCATCATGGACGTCCACTGGAGAGCGAGTAGTTTTGGAAAAGTGCACAAAAGAAGTTGGTAAACAAACATAAAACTAACAAACAGCCGGTTACTTTATGAAAGAAGTTAATATAAATCGCTCTATCTTCAGGAACGTCAGTGTCCTGGTTATGAGCAGATTTGTATTAAATCCTGGTCATGTGTTGTGAATGTAAACATCATAATGATTACATGTAAAGCATGCATTTCCAATTTTTTTGTGTTTTAGAAAATCCTTCTGCTTCTTAAGAGAAACAAACCATTTAATAAAAAAAGTTAAATTGAATGTGATTAAAGTCGTACAGATCTAAAAAAAGGAGAGCAAATGCAGTCGTCTTTCAGAGGGACCTCCATGTTGTTCTCCTTCACCTCATCCAGCAGTGATTTGCACCCCGTGGGATCTTTGTAAGTCCTTTCATCCACATTTATTGCTGCTTTTCTTGTAACGTTTTCGTGGATCTTTTTTTTCTCGCAGCAGCCCAGCCGACCTGCCGGCACCGGAGGGAAGGGGGCGGCGTCGGGCTCGGCTTCGGCCTCCGCCGGGGAAATGAGCAGCAGCGAGCCCAGCACGCCGGCCCAGACCCCGCTGGCCGCTCCGGTCATCCCCACCCTCCACTCCCCCGGGAACCCTCCGGCCCCGGTCCCCAGCAAGGTCAGTATGAAACGGTTCACGCTGCAGCTGCGTGTCACAACACAAGATCTGATGTCGGTGACTCACGCCTGCATTAATAAAGGTGTTACCCATGATTACATGCATGAAATCAGGAATAGAAGAACGACACATGATGGTGTTTTTAGACAGCGGTTAACATGCCAGCCGGATGAAAGCAGCCTGAGGGGACTCGCTGTTTGAGAAGTGCGGGAGGGAAATCTGATGTGACATCTTTTTGCTATTACTCCTCTAAATATACACGTTTCTGACATGACTGTCAGTTTGTGTCGATGTCATCGAACCGGTCGGTAAATGAGGGAGGAGCAGAGCTGCAGGCCTGAAGGGAACTATGACGCAACACAAGGGGGACAGAAGATTTTTCCCTTAATCAAACTTATCAATCGTGCAAAAACACCTTTAACAGAACTGTTTATAGGACTTAAATCCCCTGAAGAGGCACACATAGGAAACCTGGTGTCGTCTGCGTAGCTGTAAAGATTGTTTTCTTATAACATTGTTAGTTAGTATATAAACTGAAATGAAATAACCACATGTTGTCTGATTTTTAAGAATAAATACTTTTAAGTTAACCACTTATTTCAGTGCTAAAAAAAAATAATTTAATTTTAAAGCCTAATTATCTGTGAATGTGTAACCGTGGATGCAGGCGGAATCTGACATCAGTTTGTATTGAAATGTCCGAGATGATGACTTTAACATTCAGTAATAGTCAGCTGCAGTCTGGTGTTGAGTTTTAAAGTGGGGACGCTCGGTCTCATTCCTGTGTTTTGCCTTCAGGGGGACGTCACCATGGAAACACAGGTGCAGCGGTGTGGTGTGATGTTTCTGCACTTGTTGAAGTGATGTTTTTCTCTCACTAACACTTTAACGAGCCGTCGGAGGTCTGACGCCTTTAATTGTGCGAGGCGGCTCTGATTGTGCACACTTACTGCAGGATTGAAATAAGATCTCGTAACTTAAATTAAATCTTTCCCACACATAAAGACATGAAAGTGCTGCCACCTCAGAGAGAGACGGCTTTAAACCTGATCCATTATTCACTGACGAAGAAAAAAAGAGAAATTATGACATGAAACGATCCAAGAAACATTAAAGATGAAAAGCTGTAGTAATGGAGCAGGTTGAAGCCTCCTTTTGTGTGAGTGCTTTTTTATTTTTTTTTATTTTGTGTGATTATTTCCATCTGTTGCGTCAGCTGATGCTTCTTCAATCTTACCTTTTCCTCATCACCGACCCTCCGTCCCTCAGGAGGAGGAGGCGCTCCGAGCTCAGGTGAAGGACCTGGAGGAGAAGCTGGAGACGCTGAAGATGAAGCGGACGGAGGACAAGGCCAAACTGAAGGAGCTGGAGAAGCACAAGATCCAGCTGGAGCAGCTGCAGGAGTGGAAGAACAAGATGCAGGAGCAGCAGGCCGAGCTGCAGAAGCAACTCAAAGAGGCCAAGAGGGTAAGGAGAGCACGGGCGGAGGGAGCGCTGGAGGCTGCTTGATGATCTGATATTATATCCACAAAATGTCTGCGGAAACAAGATGATGCAAATCAAGCACAAACACAGTTTTATGTCTAAAAATGGAATAATAGCAGGACAGGACTTATGGCTCTGGGCATATAAAGATAACATAAAAACTGTATGTTTGTACAAAGGCATTTGTTTTTCTTAATGGTCCAAAGCAGGCGATCCCACTTTCTCCTGTGGACTAATCAGAATTCAGAAAAGACAGGTTGGGTCCCTGTCAATCATATCTGATAAAAACTACCCCTAAATTGTCTGTATGGAGCAGATTAACTGACCCGATGACTGTTAAACTCTTCTTGAGTCCCACTTTAATAATGATTGTTGATTATTAAGTCATAGATATCCAACATTAAAGACAGATACTGAGGATTTAAATAGTAAAGAGTTGTCAGAAACTTTAACTTTGAGTAATAAATTTACAGTTTTGTGCAGAAATTATAAAGTGAAAGGAAAAATAAATATATTTACTGATAATTATAAAGACATACAGTATATCACTGCCTTTCAATGAGGATATAACTTTAAAAAGTGAGTAATTATAATACTGTGTTAATCAGATGACTTGTCGTGTTGCAGGAGTCCAAAGAAGCTCTGGAGGCGAAAGAGCATTACATGGAGGAGATGTCGGACACGGCGGACGCCATCGAGATGGCGACGCTGGATAAGGAGATGGCCGAGGAGAGGGCGGAGTCTCTGCAGTTGGAGGTGGACTCCCTCAAAGAGAAGGTGGACGAGCTCACCATGGACCTGGAGATCCTGAAGCACGAGATCGAGGAGAAAGGTGCCGAGCATAATGTGACCGGGAAACTAAAGTCGCTGTGTGTTTAGAGAGATATCCGACTTTTTTCTTGCAGCAGCATCAGCAGATAACTCATAGTTTTAATGTTTTGAACATAGTTAAGAGTTTGGCAGTCATTCACAGGTGAATGAGACAGATGGGAAATTTGGGCAGCTTAAATCAACCATCAAAGTGGGAGGGTGAGTGTGTGTGAGATGATTGTGGAGTATGAGGCGGGTCGACGTCATGCAGAGCAGAGAAGCTTCGTTTGGTGACAAAAATTGAAATTTAAAATTATTCTGGGTGTTTTTCTTTTTTCTTTTTTTTTTACTGTAAATCTCAGTTGTGTTTTTTTTTTGGTTTCCTTCAGGTTCAGATGGCGCCGCCTCCAGTTATCATGTGAAACAGCTGGAAGAGCAGAACGGCCGGCTGAAGGAGGCTCTGGTCAGGTAGGTTTGTTGATCATGAAAAGCTTTATTAATCTGAAATAATGACTGTAAATAAAGAGAGCCAACACCAGCTGAACCAGAACATCACAGCCCGATAACATGTGCTCTAAACTATTAAGACCTCGATCTTACATCTGGCACAAAGCAGCGCAGAACACAACTCAAATGGTTTTGCTATTTTCGTACCGACACAGTTATCATTTTCCCACCAAGTATCCATTTAAATAGCAAAAGTACTTGTGAGCACCCATGAGTGTGTTAAAATGAACCATTGTCAGCTGCATTGTTGGCGGATTTCTATCTTGAAGCAATTAAAAGTGATTGACAAACAAAAACCTGGTCCGAAATCAATGCTGCAGGATTTTATTGTTATTTTAATGGCGCATTATTAAGACAGTAATATGCACAGACATAGGGAGCAGCACACAAACACGCAAAAGACTAAAAATAAAGACGACAAAAGCATAATTTTAAAAAAGTATGAAAGATTACTATGTTGTCCATCTATCGAATAAATCTGTGCATAAACAGATCAGTTTCTTCTGCAGAGGAGAATTTTTTTCTTTTACTTGGCAACTCCACTGTTATAATAGCAAACGGCTTTTAAAGGGAGATGACACTCTGATTTGTTAATGTCAAGTTATTCTCTAAAATACAAAAAAAACTAAGTCTAATCCCTTCAAACCATCCACCTTACTCTGCGATTATGTGCCGTTAACTCTCTAAAATGGATTTGGACGCGCCCTGAATGTGCACCGTGTACCAACACTGGATCTGTGTGTTTTGGTGCATGCATCCTGTACCTCTAATGATCCACTCCTGCCGCGTGTCAGGATGCGCGACCTGTCTGCGTCGGAGAAGCAGGAACACGTGAAGTTGCAGAAGCAGATGGAGAAGAAGAACGTGGAGTTGGACACTCTGAGGGGCCAGAAAGAGAAGCTGCAGGAGGAGATGACGGTGGCGGAGAGGACCGTCGACGAGCTGAAAGAGCAGGTCAGACGTTCGGACCTCTCGGTAGACGCTGCAGAGGAAGTTAGAGGCGATTCACGGGTTTCCGATGATGGCGATGACGATGACGTGCTCTGTTACAGGTGGATGCAGCCCTGGGGGCGGAGGAGATGGTGGAGACTCTGACGGAGAGGAACCTGGACCTGGAGGAGAAAGTCAGGGAGCTGAGAGAGACCGTCACCGACCTGGTGAGAGAAAATTCCTCAAGCTGGAGATAAATATATTTCTCACAACTTGATTTCCTCCTGCATGTTTTTAAAGACTGAGGTCAGAAGAAATTGAAGTGAAACTGTTTGCTGACTCATTTCATCCTGATGTGGGGCGTTAATGTACATTTAGTGCCCTCTGGTGTTTGTTATCACTGCAGCTTTTGCTGGATTGAATTCCTCCTTCATTGACCTCTAAACTCCATCAGAACAAATGACCCTGCAGAGGAAACTAATCCGACCGCGTTTCACTTCACTGTAATGTTTGATACAGACAAATCAAAATCACTTTTGGGAAACCTTCTTGTGATTATGTATGTTGTGTTTTTAGCATTGACAACAAATTGCAGAAGATGAATTGAGCTGAAAGATGCCGTCGTTCCACTGACTGACACATAAAGTCATGCCTGCTGCAAAAACTCATATTTAATAAACAGAAATCAGAGGTGCAGTGAGGAAATCCCAAATCAGAAATATGAAAAGGTTATTTTCAGTTGTTTTAATGCATGAGAAACATTAAGCACACAGAAAACAGGAAACCTGAGCAATCACGCAATTAAAATATCATCTTAACTGTAACCTTTGCAGTCCTGGACTGAGCCTGCCTCCTGACTGTCCTCTCCGTCCTGCAGGAATCCATCAATGAGATGAACGACGAGCTGCAGGAGAACGCCAGAGAGACAGAGCTGGAGCTGAGAGAGATGCTGGATCTCGGCGCAGCGAGAGTCCGAGAGTCCGAGAAACGGGTCGAAGCCGCACAGGAGACGGTCGCCGACTACCAGCAGACCATCAAGAAGTACCGCGAGCTCACAGCTCACCTGCAGGTACGTACAGAGGAAGTGTTGTAGCATATTTAGCACATGTTTCTGTCCATATGAGGATCCTGATTCTCCCTCTGTGGTTCCTCCAGGAGGTGAACAGAGAGCTGACCAGCCAGCAGGAAGCCTCAGCAGAGCTGCAGCAGCAGGCGCCGGCGGAGATGTTCGACTTCAAGATTAAGTTTGCAGAGACGAAGGCCTACGCCAAGGTCAGAAACACTAACCGCTTTCTGGTCTGAATAAGAAGTAGCTCTCAGTGGGTGATAACATACAAATGAGAGTCAGTATCTCTGGGTTTTCTTTAGGGGTTCGAGATTTAAAATTACAGTTCAACTTTTAATTTAAATTTTCAACTCTGTAAATGATTTGTGATCTCTAACGGTCTGTGTCCTGTTTGATGGTGTGCTTGTGTGTGTGTGTGTGTGTGTGTGTGTGTGTGTGTGTGTGTGTGTGTGTGTGTGTGTGTGTGTGTGTGTGTGTTTCCAGGCCATTGAGATGGAGCTGAGGAAGATGGAGGTGGGTCAGGCCAACAGACACGTCTCTCTGCTGACCTCCTTCATGCCCGAGTCCTTCCTCCGTCACGGCGGAGACCACGACTGCATCCTGGTGCTGCTGCTCATCCCCAGACTCATCTGCAAGGTAAACACCACATTGTGTACTTGAAATCACATTTTTAATGAGGGATCTGGGTTGTAACCAGTTTTAATTCCTGTCTGCAAAATACACGGTGAAGCTCTGACGCCAACAAATCACACCGCTGCCAAAGTAGGCGTTAAAGTCTGTATGTTATTCCTGTGTCAAAACAATCAATATCAATCAATAATCAGCATTTAACCTGTCTGTTTATAGTTCTGTGAATACATGTTCTGTTTTGGGTTTGAGATGTAATGCGGGAAAAGTTTTCTGCTGTTGTTGCAAAGGAAATGTATCCATGTTGCAGCATAGGAGACAGTACTTCCTCATGACCTTTGCCCTCTTACTCAACCTGAAAACTGCAGGACTATTGCAGAAAAAAAGCACAAAAAAACAACAATCAGTCATCAAGGAGAAGAATGTTTTTTTTTTTTAAGCTTTAAGACAGCTGGGATACGGATTAATGGAAAGGAAGAAGAGCCTTTTCTCTATGTGAGGTTTAACCACCTGTTTGTGTTTGTGTGTCTTCAGGCCGAGCTGATCAGCAAACAGGCGCAGGAGAAGTTCGACCTGAATGAGAACTGTATGGAGCGAACCGGCCTGAAGGGAGCCGTCGGAGAGCAGCTGAGCTTCGCCGGCGGCCTCGTCTACTCGCTCAGTCTGCTGCAGGCGACGCTGCACAAATACGAACAGTGCGTCTGTTCATCATCAGAGAACACCTTAGAGAATGAATTCAGATGATTTTCTCTTTACATAGAAATATACACATTCAGCAAATTTGAACGTGTGTTTGTGTGTCAGGGCTCTGGCTCAGTGCAGCGTGGAGGTCTACAAGAAGATCGGCTCTCTGTACCCGGAGATGAGCGTCCACGAACGATCTCTGGACTTCCTCATCGACCTGCTGCACAAAGACCAGCTGGACGAGACGGTCAACGTGGAGCCGCTCACCAAGGCCATCAAGTACTATCAGGTGCTCACACATATAAGACAAGACGCACACATATGACATCACATGATTAATTAAAGTCCACAACGGACATGTTTTTTTTTAACGTTTTCTGTATAAACGCAGCGACTTCTCGTGACGTACGCGCAGAAAATATTCAGTTGTATCAAACACAGGAAGTACAGACACTTGGTTATTTAGAAAATGACTCGTCCTTACTGTTGGTGACATTTGTCCCTCTGCAGCACCTGTACAGCATCCACCTGGCCGATCAGAACGAGGACTGCACCATGCAGCTGGCCGACCACATCCGAGTGAGTAACCAACATCTCCTCCAGTCTGTGAAGACTCTGGATTTGTGAAGAATTGTTGTGCGTCCCTCACTTTTTTGCGTGTTATTAACATTTTCACCGCGTCGGTGTGCAGTTTACCCAGAGTGCCTTGGACTGCATGGCGGTGGAGGTGGGCCGCCTGCGCGCGTTCATTCACGCCGGTCAGGAGAAGGCCGACCTGGCCGTGCTGCTGAAGGACCTGGAGACGTCCTGCAGCGACATCAGGCAGTTCTGCAAGAAGATCCGGCGCAGGATGCCCGGAACCGACGCGCCCGGCATCCCGTCGGCGCTCAACTTCGGGCCACCGGTAGCCGCGGCAATCAAAGCTTTAAAATGTTTCTGTTTTGTTCCCTCGTGCGGACAACGCGCTGATTTTGGACTGGTTTTTTTTTCGCCTGCAGGTGTCAGACACGCTCTCAGACTGCAGGAAGCACCTGACCTGGGTGGTGGCCGTGCTGCAGGAAGTGGCGGCGGCCGGAGCGCAGATGATGTCGCCTCTCGGTGAACAGGAGGGACTGTCGGCCGTCAAACTGGAGGACGTGGCGTTCAAGGCTGGAGAACAGGTACGTACATTTCAACTTCGGTTTGTCTGGAACTTTGAAACCTGACCGGCAAAAAACAAGATCCGAAGCCTTTTCGAGGCAGTGGCTTGATCACAAATTTTTACAAAATGTTATCGGACAATTTTCTTTATAACAGCAGATTTGCTTTCTTAAATTCTGCCAAATAAAAAACAGGTCTGACGTGCAGAAAATATCTCAAAGAGTGCTGTACACTGAGAAAAATCTGGACGCGAGGAGCATGAAGTGTTTTTAATTTGAGTTTATTTATCTGTAGTTTTATCAGGAGGAAGAGAACGTTTTGTGCTCCAATAATTTATATAAACTCTAAAACTTCCCCTAAAAAGTATTTCTGTACCAATAAATATGTTAATAATAAATATAAATCGTCAATTACATGAAGCCAAAATACATAATCTGTGCGCTGTTATAAAGATGAGGAGCCACAGTGCGGGAAACTGTTGCTTTTCTTTGTGTTTAGATTTGTACCTTTGACCTGTGCTCTGTTTATCACCTGTTTGACCCTCTACAGTCAGACTGGATAGATATTATAATATTATTATAGATCCTTGTGTACTTAAAGTTTTCTAAACTTGTATTTCTGGATTGTTGTTTTGTAGTTTTGTTGATTGAAATTGACCCCCGAGTGACAAATAAAGTCAGAGTCGACAGCATTGTTGACATCCAAACTATCATCCTCTCAGATCTACGGATCGCAGGGCGCCAACCCCTACGAGTGTCTGCGACAGTCCTGCAGCATCGTCATAGCAACCATGAACAAGATGGCGACCGCCATGCAGGAGGGCGAGTACGACTCAGACAAGCCTCAGCACAAGGTACTCGCTGGGTTCGACTCTCCGAACTCTCACCGCGACGTCACCTGATGGATGCAGAATATTATTCTCACGTTTCGATGGTTTGTCGCCTCCCAGAATCCTCCTCCGGTGGACGTGCGCGCCGCCGCCCTGCGAGCAGAAATCACAGACGCAGAAGGTCTCGGCATGAAGCTGGAGGACAGAGAGACGGTCATCAAGGAGCTAAAGAAGTCTCTGAAGATCAAGGTAGAAAAACAGATTCACAGGAAATAAAAACACAGTCAACACGGAACTGCCGAGTCATCGGTCGGAAAGATTAGATTTCACGTCAAATATTGGGAGACACCGTGTCGTACCGTGTCTCACCTGGCTTTGTGTTGTCAGGGCGAGGAGCTGAGCGAGGCCAACGTCCGTCTCAGTCTGCTGGAAAAGAAGCTGGACAGTTCGTCCAAAGACGCAGACGAGCGCGTGGAGAAGATCCAGACCCGGCTGGACGAGGCTCAGACGCTCCTGAAGAAGAAGGAGAAGTACGAGCAACGTCGCGCTTGCGGCTCCGACGTCTCGGGCGGTCGCCGACCTGCAGCCGCGTGACGCCGTCTTTCTCCTCTCTGCAGGGAGTTCGAGGAGACAATGGACGCCCTGCAGGCCGACATCGACCAGCTGGAGTCGGAGAAGGCGGAGCTGAAGCAGCGGATCAACAGCCAATCGAAGATGACCATCGACGGGCTGAGAGGAAGCGGACCGTCGGGAATCGCCTCCATCGTCACGGGACTGGCAGGAGGTGAGTGGAGGGAAAACTACGTCATTATATACATCATCCACTAAGCAGTGAAGAAACTACGTCATTATATACATCATCCACTAAACAGTGAAGAAACTACGTCGTTATATACATCACCCGCTAAACATTGAAGAAACTACGTCGTTATATACATCATCCACTAAACAGAGAATAAACTAAGTCGCTATATACATCATCCACTAAACAGTGAAGAAACTACATCATTATATACATCATTCACTAAACAGTGAAGAAACTACATCATTATATACATCATCCACTAAACAGTGAAGAAACTACGTCATTATAGACATCATTCACTAAACAGTGAATAAACTACATCATCAACTAAACAGTGAATAAACTACGTCGTGATATACATAATCCACTAAACAGTGAATAAACTACGTCATGCTATACATAATCCACTAAACGGTGAATAAACTACATCATGATATACATCATCCACTAAACAGTGAATAAACTACGTCGTTATATACATCATCCACTAAACAGTGAATAAACTACGTCGTTATATACATTCACTAAACAGTGAAGAAACTACGACGCTATATACATCCACTAAACAGTGAATAAACTACATCGTTATATACATCATCCACTAAACAGTGAATAAACTACGTCGTTATATACATCCACTAAACAGTGAAGAAACTACGACGCTATATACATCATCCACTAAACAGTGAAGAAACTACGTCGTTATATACATCATCCACTAAACAGCGAATAAACTAAGTCGCTATATACATCATCCACTAAACAGTGAAGAAACTACATCATTATATACATCATTCACTAAACAGTGAAGAAACTACATCATTATATACATCATCCACTAAACAGTGAAGAAACTACGTCGCTATATACATCATCCACTAAACAGTGAAGAAACTACGTCGTTATATACATCATCCACTAAACAGTGAAGAAACTACGTCGCTATATACATCATCCACTAAACGGTGAAGAAACTACAAAACTACAACCAACCACTCTTTCCTCTGTGTAACTTTCCTTTAATCTCTCCTTAATATTATTCTGCAGAAGAGCAAAAAGGTATCGAGCTGCTTGTGATGCTGCATGCCGACTCAGCTTAAAAATGAAACGTTTGAATTGTGCATGTTTGTTTTATTCAGGATGTCTGCGGGGCTTTAAAAACACTTTAGAGGCTGTTTAAAAGCCTTAATTTACTGAATTAATAAATATTAGTGTTAGTTATAATTATAGTTTTTGTATATGAGAGTAGGAAACACAGTTATTGCTGTTTTTTAAAAAAAAATAAATGGTCCCTTCTAAGTCTTTAATCCATCCAGCAGTTATTTTTCTTTTTATCCACGTTGTGTGAATTCAATCAAATCATTTTGAATTTTTGTTTGTATAACGGTAAAAAAAAATAAATACAGCCATATGATGCTGCTGGTTTCCTATCATCATACTTTTATATTTTCCCCCAAATTTGTGTGGTGTCAACGTCTAAAAGTTTAAAATCTAAGACCCTGCAGAAACCCCGTTATTAAACCGCAGAGACTGGAAAGGATTTACGTGTATTTTATATTCATTTATGAGATATTGATCTCATGAATCTGCATTTTTCTGCATGCACATCATCTCCTCTTTGCATGGTTTTAATATGAAGTCAAATGTGCTCAGTGAGTCAGTTACAAGCTTCACGTCAACATTCATTAAAGACAGATTTTTTTTTTTTTTTTTTTTTAAATTTAAATGATGTTTTTTTTTTTTTTTTACAGCAGAAGTATCAAAAGTAAATAAATAAATAAATCTTCGGATCCCCTCCGGTGTTCATCAGCTGTGTCCGTTCTGTTCTCACCCACAGCCAACATGATGACCGCGGTCGGCTCCGCTTCGGGCGTTCAGGTGATCGACTCGCCTCTGCTGACTCAGCAGATCGAGGCTCAAAGACTCTGCATCAAGCACCTGAAGAACGAGAACAACCGGCTGAAGGTGAGAGAACTCTCCGTCCGACAAACCGACCGCTTTGTATTCCGGAGTCCGAAGCTCACGCGGAGTTACCCGGCGCCGATTTCTCCTCCGTCGTGACGACTTCAGATATTTCCCACCAATCGCGGTCGGCGGTGACTCGATGCGTTTTGACGCCGTTGTCGTCCCCGCAGGCGGAGAAGGTGCGCGCTCAGCTCGCCGCCCTGCCCCCTCTCCACGTGACCAAGCTCCCCTCCCGGGACGGGGGACGTCCCGAAGTGCTCTCCAGCGCCCTCTACAGGAAGACGGACCAGCTGCTGGAGACTCTGCTGCACATGAGCGCCAACGTCAAGGTGGTGGACGTCACCGGGAAATCTCCAGGTAATTCAAAAGCACCAGAAATACGTTCGCGAGGCGAGAATCGACTTTTAGTGCCCGAAGTTCTACTTTTACTCTTTTTGTTTTGTGTTTTGATGTAAATAAAGGATTAGTTCATCCAAAATCCTAAAACGAAAGCCTGTTTTTCGGGGTTTTTTTTGTTTTTTTTGAATTTTCAAATAACATTTTATAGTTCAGGTCGTTTTGTTATTTTCTAGATTAATAGAAAAGTTGAACCGCGGCTTTTCGCTTCTAAAAACAACCGACGGGTAGATTCAGCCGAGTCCCTGAACATCTTCTCAACGGGCGATTTACGAAGCGTTTGACGACGCTAAACTCGTCGGGAAGAGGCGAACGAGGTCCGTTAAACGTTGTTTGCGTCCGACAGTGACCCCTGGTGCTCAGCTGCTGGAACAGACCGCCAGACTGCAGTCGCTGAGAGACACTCTGGACCGACTGAAGGTACGAAACCCAAACACTTCCAAACCTCGCAGACGCAAACTCGACACGACGTTTGAAGGCTTTACTGATTTCCACGTGTTTTCCCCGTGTTTGTGTTTGTGTTTGTGTTTGTGTTTGTGTTTGTTTGTGTTTGCGTCAGGGCGAGGTGGCCGAGCACGTCGTCAACCAGCAGCCCGGAGCTCGAGTGTCGTCGGACTTCGCCACGTTCCCCTGCACCTCGTTCGTGAAGGTAAGGAGGCGTCGGGAGACTCTCGAATGTCAAAGCCCGGGACTCTTCGATCGCGACGGAAAGAAATGAGACGTCTTATCCGGGTTTGTTTTTTTTGTCGCCGTGAGAAATTTACCGAAATCATTCTGAATATTTTGCCCGTTTTGGCCTTTTTTGGATCGGTAAAAATCAAACCGGGTGAGAAATGAAGCTCATTCGTTACTGCGACGGTTTCATCTCAGCGATTAAAAATTTCCTGTGCTTGAATCCGAATCTATTTTTGATTGTGATGTAACACCAAGTTCAGTACGTTTGTGAAAATTTGGAGCTTTACAAACGTAAATTTGGTCACCAAGTAGTAAAATCATATAAACCTGACAATAAAAGTTTTTTTTTTTTTTTTTTAAACCATCAAGATATTTTATATTTTTACATTATTATCAAATCGTATAATTAGATTCGCCCAATTTGAACCACGCGAACCGATCAATGTTTTCCCTCCTTCTGGTGTGTTTGTATTGATTGGAAACGTTCCGATCGGCGATCAGTCCAGATTCCTTCTTGATCCGTCGCACGTGAATTTAAAAAAAACAACAACCACATTTTGACTTCCCGCTCTGAATCCTCCGCCGCTGATGAGACTCCACATTTGTGGTTTGTGTGCAGGCGAAGGAGGAGAAGCGGGGCGACACGGTGCTGGTGGGCCGGGTCACGGTCCCGTGCCTCCGCGGTCAGGAGCAGGTCCACCGCCTCGTCCTGTCTCAGTCTCAGCTGCAGAGAGTTCACAGTCTGCTGCGGACCTGAACGCCACCCGCCTGCTGCACCGACGTCTCCGTCTTCGTCTTCGTCGTCATCATCATCATCGTCGTCGTCTCCACGAAACCGACCCGAAGGTATTCTAAAATCGCACCCGGCGACGTCACGGCCCGCCGGAGGTTCTCTTCACCGCATCGCCGGAGACTTTCGGGTCTTTTGCACTCGTCTCGGAAATTTATCGGCAACCACTTTGATCGTTGTTTCTGTAACACTCTGAAGACTGCCAATCCTTTTCTGATTTAAGCTCTTTTTTTTTTTTTTTTTCCTTCAATGTGAGGATTTACTGCTTTTGTTATTTATCTAAATACCTTTAGGTTTTAGATTGACGCTGAGAAAAAAAAAAAAGGTGAATTCTAAAGATGTGAAATTAGAAAATTGAATTTAAACTAGTTTAAACATGATTTTCAGACTTTTTTTTTTTTTTTTAAATGAGAAAATAATCAGGGAGATTAATGAATACATTTATCACGAGTGAATATCTAATGAAATTAATCGGCAGTTTTGCCAGGTGCAGTTAACATCTGCATTTAATTTGAAAGCAAAAGCAGCTGTTATTTAGTTTAACATTTTAAAAACAGCAGCTTTCGGGCATTGACGCGTTCCCCGCTAAACGCCCGCCGACCGGATGAAGACGCGACGCCTCCATCCCGACAACCTTCGTTCAGAAGTCCTTATTTTACGGCCAGGAAAAGTAACTCGGGAAGTTATTTGACGGTGACGTGCACCGCCGCATGCCGCCCACGTTCACCACCGACCGCCGCGTGCTGATGAACGGCCCGGCGGCGGCCGCGCGGCGCTGCTTCTTCCGCGCGTCTCGGAACAGGATGTGAAAAATGCCGACCGCGCGTTTTTACATCTTTCATCAGGTGTCGCTGTGCTGTTCTCCGTGGGGGTTTTTTTGTGTTTTTTTTTTTTTTTACAACTGTCTAAAAGGGAAAGAAGAAGCAACAATAATGGGTTTGTCCGGTTTTGGCCGTTTTACTGTGGTTTGATCAAAGACACTTTCTTTCTGTTTTGCACATGTAACAAATGTCAAGAACAAAATCCTGCACGTTGTTTTCACTTCGGATTTAACTTTCATTTCCGCGAAGACGTTTCGCACGCGGAAAAAGAAAACGTGACGCGCTTCGGTGGATTTACTAAGTGGGAGGGGAAAAAAAAAAAGAAAAAAAAAAAAGAAGTATTTAATGAGCCTGACTGCACTTTAGTCAGAGTTTTAAATTATTTAGTATTTATTACACGCGTGTTGTAAAGTCGTAACTGTGTACTTTTGCAGGCCGGTCGCGTGTAAACGTGTCGGCGATATGAGCGAACGTTCAGGAAGGACCGTGTCGCCTGCGTTCCGCCGAGATTCCCGTAGACTTCGTCCCGAGCCTTAAACCCGCAGAGAGCCTCGCGCTGAAGATCGCTCGCCTGCCTTATTTTACGTTTGTTTCCACCGAACCATGATTAAAGCGGAACTTTGCATCTTTGCCAAAGAATCTTTTGTTTCTCTTCGCCACGGCTCAATAGAATTTATGACTCCGCGCCGACGCGTTAACCCGTTAAGACCGTTTCTGTTTTACGCGCCGCCGTCGTAACTTGAAAGGTTCATTTCGTTGAATTTGACGGGGCATCCGCAGTCGAAGAGGGAAACGCAGACGTTTATTTATTTGTTGTTATTTATGTGCGAGCAGCCGACGTTCTGACTCTGCAGCTTGTCTCTCCTTCCTCCTTCCTCTTTCCTCCTTCCTCTTTCCTCTTTCCTCCTTCCTCCCCCGTGTGACTCCCTGCTCTCTCGCACAACCATGTACCGATCAATAAAGACATTAAAGCCAGGAGACCTCCGTCGTCCTTCACTGTCTTCCAACGAAATCTGGTTTATTCAAACGTTAAAAAACACATTTTAAACTACAATTTCTCACCTGCGCGGTGAAGTCAAAGAGACGCTACGACGTCAGAACAACTCGACTTTTCAACATGATCTTTAAAAAATAAAATAAAACAAAAACAAAAAAAAAACTGGTGAAAATAAATACACGTTAACTTTTGGTGAAAATAGCTGGTTTTGTTCTGTGTTGAAGTTCCCTGATTGTATCTGCAGTTGAAAGGTTGCCGGCGTGTTGAATCAGCTCCACGCCGATCTCCTGCCCAGGACGCGGTCGGTGATTCTCTGGAAGACACCGAACAGTTCATTCGCTTCTGTCTCCGCCGCCGGGGGTCAAAAGGTCAAAGACGGACGGACGGATGGACGGATTGGGTTTGCGGTACCTTGTTGAAGAGTCGCGCGTTCAGTCGGTACGATCGATACTCGGCCCTCCGTCGCTCCTCCTCTCGCCGCCTCTTCACCTCCGGAAGATTCTCGTAGATCCTGGAGGAGACGAGAGAGACGCGAACGCACCGACACGTTGATCACGTTGAGGATGACGTACTGCACACGCTCACGTTTTTCATCATGTTTCAGATCACGTTACACTTTGACATTTTCTGCTCGTTTGGGACCAGATGCCATTTTTCCACATTTCGGGCGACATGCCGGAAGTACGACTATTTTGTCATATTTTGGACGACATGAAAGAAGTATGACTTCCGTTCAGGTTGCAGCGGGCAACACGACGGTGCAGTTGTCAGCGTTGTTGTCTCGCAGTCTAAAGGTCCGTGGTTCGATCCCCGCCTGGGACTTTCTACGTGGAATTTCGGGTCATACTACGGACATGTCGCGTATATATATATTAATATTTATTTATTTGCAGAGCGAAATGAAGAAACGCTCATAGAAACGTACTGTTTGGACCTCTGGATCATCTCCTTCCTGGGAACAGCCCTCCTGAGCGTCGCGGTTCCTTCACACACAGGGAAGAGAAGAGAAGAGAAGAGAAGAAACTCCCTGAGGCGATCGCTCCCGCCGACACGACGCAGGATTTACAATCCGTGAGCGGCGACTCTCCGTCAGCGGGACGCGGCTCCTTCTCAAAGCCGAACGTCGGTCTCTCCGACTAACTTCCGGCGGCCGCTGAACCCCGGAGAGGTGTTCGCGTCAGCGTGAAGGAAGATGTGTGCGTTACCTGCGTTACCTGCGGGCCTCGCGGGCCCCCCCGGCCCCCTGAACAGCTCCTCCCTCTCCTCCCTCTCCTCCCTCTCCTCCGCGACGTCGACCTGCAGCTTCCTCTCCTCCGCCTGCAGAGCCAGAAGCTTCGTCCTCTGCCTGGACCGGGAGATGAACTCTGGACGACGCGTCTCCAGCGCCTCCTGTGGGACAGCGAGCGAGGGGGGAGGAGGGGGTTGATTTTTACAAAAAAAAAAAAAAAAAAAAAAAAAGGGCTCCATTCACTTTTATGAATAAACGTATTCAAGTGAACCTTTTCGTGACAATACTTTCTCTTAAAAAGACGCGAGGATGATTTGATTCTGCTGACCTGGAGGGAGACGCGTACCAGACCGGAGGAGGTCCGTTTGGGTCCGGGGTCTGGATCCGGTTCAACGGGGTGAATAAACCCGCTTTGTGCGTTTCGGTCCTCGTGGACCGGTCTCTGTCCGAGCGGTTCCCTCCACGGCCCGGTTCCGCTGTGCGGCTGGAACCAGGCGCTGCTCGGCATCCGGGCGGGCGACGAAGACTCCTCGGGCCGGTTCTCCTTCCTCGCCTCCGACCTCGGGCCGTCAGCGGAGATGAACCACGAAACACCTGGAAGAGACCGCAGAGATAAACACCAGCAGAATCATTCGAGCGTTTGGTTTTATTCTGGTAATAAAGAATAAGTTCACCATTAAAAAAAATTAAAAAAAAACGCAGAGTCAGCATAAAACTGAGACTTTACAAGAGTATAACCGACATACCCGGAGGATACGGCTTCGACGGGCTCCTCTTGCTCTTTCTCTGCTTTAGAACTCCTCCTCCTCCTCCTCGTCCTCCTCCTCCTCCTGCCACACTAGACGAAGGAGATGAGGTCCGCCTTAAAGCTCTGGCTTCACCGGGCGAAGGGAAAGTGGTTCCAACATCTCTGGTGTGTCGTCGAGTCCCGTTACGAACAATCTCCAGGTCACCTGATTTAAAAAAAAAAATTTAAATTTAAATTAAAATAAATCACTTCAACTTTACAATAAAAACGTCCACTTTCAGGTTGCTGACAGAAATAAAGAAATAAAGAAATGAAATGTTTTCCTCCCGCGTGCTGGAACACTGAGGAGCAACGGCCAATAGAAAGCCAGCAGCACGTCACAACGTGTTCCTGGTTCTGCTGCACTGACCCGCCTGGACGCTTTTGTTGACCAGTTTCACAGCCTCGCCGGAGGAGCCGCGGCCCGACGGGACGCCGTAGGCGCTGGTCGACGCGGCGGAATCCACCTGAACACAAATTCAGTTTCCATCAAAAGTTAAACCGCGTTTAAGATCAGCTGATGTGTTCGTGTCTTTGCCGGTAAAGAGAGACAAATAAACTTCCAAAAGTAGTGAAGAACTTTTTAAGTTGAGGAGGAACGAGGGCGTTAAAATGCAGATGTACGTACGGATGGGTCGGTGCCGGGGGTCTGCGACGGGGTGACGGTGTTTGGAGGGTCTCTGCTCCGCCCTTCTTTCTGCTGCTGGATGGTTCTGTATAGTTTACCGAGGCCGGAGGTGCTTTTCAGTTTCTGGACTCTGTGGGCGCCGAAGGCCCGGATCAGCCGGGCTGTGTCCACGGTGGACACGGAGCCGGACACGGTGGACAGGGTCTCGGACTCGTCTCGGCCGGCGGGACACAGGCGCTGGCTGTGGGAGGAGCTGCGGGGGAAACAGGAGGAAGAGGAAGAGGAAGAGGAGGCGCGGCGGTCGTCCTCTGCGGCTTTCGTTTCGTTTTTTCCTCCCCTGACTTCACCTCCTAAACTCTCCTTTCCCTCCTCACTCCTCCTCACCTCCTCCCACTCCTTCCTCCTCAGTGTCACCTCCTCTCTCCTCCTCACCTCCTCCCACTCCTTCCTCCTCAGTGTCACCTCCTCGCTCCTCCTCCTCACCTCCTCTCTCCTCCTCCTCACCTCCTCCTGCTCCTTCCTCCTCGGTGTCACCTCCCCTCTCCTCCCCGTCCCCTCTGGGGGATCGTCTTCCTCCTCCCATACTCGGGACACATCAGCAGCTCTCGTGCCGTGAATGAGACGGGACAGTCGCTCCAGTCGCTCCAGCAGCGTCGCCTCTCTGGTGGGACGCGCCTCCTCGGCGACCAGCTGGTCACAGAACGTCTGCCACAGCTGGTCCAGAGTTCGGCCGCTCTGCCGGGGGGCCGGCCGACGGAGGTCCGGGTCCCTCCTCGGCCGAGGGACGTCCTCCATTTCCACACGAGCTGACAGAAACCTCTCTGGTCTCGGTCCCGGTTGGAGGAACTGGACCGGGCTGGTCCCCTGGTCCCTCTTCAAGACCCGCTGGTCGCCCCGTGGAGGAACTCTGGTGAAGGCAGACGGATCTGGAGTTCGGCTTCTATCTGCTGCCGCGGAGGAATTTATTAGAAGATAACAAAACACACATTAAGACCTCATTTAGACGAGACAAACGATGCATCATCAATTATTACACACAAATACAGAAGAATTAAATACTGCAAACAAAAGTACACGTTTCAATTAACCAGAACAACGACGACGCATCAAGTTGTTTTCCAGACAGAAAATCCACAATGAAACATTTCTAAATCAAAAATAATAACAATGTATCAAAATATAAAAGGAGCATTCTTTTTTTTAATTTTTTTATCTAATAATATAACGTTGATCTTTCGTCACACGACCACTTCGTTAACCACGAAGCTTAACGAGAATAAATGAACGGAAACGACGCGAGCGGAAACGTCTCGGGCTTCGTTTGTGTTCGTTTACGTTCTCCTTCTCGAATTTGTTTCCTTTGATATTTGTATTTATTGATGCTGTTTTTCTTTTGTCTGTGAAGCGCATTGAGACCGCGCGACATGGTGTTATTAAACTCAACATAAAATAAGTGGAATTGAATTGAATGAAATACTTTTTTTTTTTTTTTTTTTCTTCTATCACCCGGTGGGAGCACTGTTTATCATCGTTTGTTCATTCCAGACAAAACTCAAGTTTTTCCTCGATACAACTACAAAACACAAAATAATCAGTGCGAATGCTTTCAGATTTCTTCCCTCTTCGGTAGTTTTATTTTTCTCTACCTGGACTGTATTATTATTATTAATAATAGTTATTATTATTATCTTAAGACAGGTGAAAACATTTAACACAATAAAAGGCAATGACTTGATGTCCCAGGAGAGAAGTGGTGAGAGCGCCGACTCGGCTCGTCTCACCTCCGTTTCCGGGCTGCTGCGTGTTGAAGCTGCCCGTTTTCAGCCTCTTGCTGTAGATGCCCTCGGTGTGCCTGATGGAGACGCCGCGGTCCAGACCCGGGTCCTGGTGCCCGAGGACCTCGCTGCTGAAGCGAGGCGGCACGGCGTCGTCCGAGCCTGGTCGGAGTTCAACACAGGTTTTGTTACCTCGTGACGACGGAGTAACGATGATAATAATAATAACAATAATAAAAAATAAAAAAAATTTAAAAAAATAAAAACGACTTCCTGTTTTATTTCAGAGATAAATTAATGCGACAGGAAAAGCGAGTAAAATATTCTCTGCCTGCGATGAGCAGAAGACGTTCAGTCCCCTCGTCTCTCTCGGTCCTTTTGTTCCTCTCAGCCCCTGAACATGAATAGTTCATGTGCTGGCCTGGTGTACCTTACAAAGGACCAGCTGCTCCCCTCCAGAGGGAGAGCAGAGCCTCCACCTCCGTCAGTCAAACCGTTCAATTCATTCATTCACTTCTACAGTTCGTTTTTAAGACGAGTTATTTCACAGAGAAAAGCGCAATTCAAGTTTTTGGCAAGTTTCGAGACATTTTTCCGCAGAAATCTCAAAGAGTACCGTTAAAACACGTCGGCGCTGCGCGTTTCCACCATGAACTCGGTTTTTACTTCCGTTTGGTTCTCATTGTCTTCGTGGCAGACGGCGCATTTTGAATTAAAATATTCTTAAATCGGATTTTATGTTTCGTCACACGAGCCACAATTTATGATCGAAATATTTATTTTAACGGCTCTTGCTTTACGTCCATCCCTCAGTTTCATACAGTGTTCTATATTTCCTTATTTGATGCTGTTTTACAAAATAAAGCAAATAAATAACAATAAAATATATAAAAAATAGGACGCAAAATGTGGGTGTTTTTGTTGCCTTTTAAAATTTAACATCATTTTTCTGCAGAATGCAGCAGAAGAGGAAATGAAGAGGGAGGACGTGCAACGCGCGTGAATTCACTTCCCCCACGTCTTTTCATCAAAAAGCGTTGATGTGAATATGAATATGAATATGAATATGAATATGAATACCGCGAGCGTGGAATGAAGTCGGCCCGCGGAGGTGCGGGCCGCGTGACATGTCGAAGCTTTAACGTGAGAGCGGCGCGTACCGGGGTGGGAGCTCTCCATCGCGCCGTCGGCCGAGGAAACGTCCGCTTCCATCTGAGGAACGTAGAAGAGCTCGTCGCTGCCGCGAGGTTTGTAAGGCAGCAGGACGGGAACCGCTGTCGGAGGAGGAGGAGGAGGAGGAGGAGGAGGAAGAGAAGGAGGAGGAGGACGGGGAGGAGCGAAGGGACACCACATCCTTTCATTGACACGCGCTAAAAGAAATAGAAGCCGTTATTATGAATGTTGTCTGATCTGTGAAACCTACCCGGCGTCTCGGCGGTAAACGGCCTCTGGGATGTTTCCGGCCTGCGTCGAGCCGTCGCGGCGTTCGTCCTCCCCGGCGCTCCGACGGTTTTGAACGCCGCGAGGGCGTCGGATCTTTCGGGCGCCGGCCGCCTCGTCGCCTCTCTGGCGTCGCTCCACTCCGGCGGACTGGACAAACCGACGCCTTCGTCTGGGCTGCTGGCGGCGGGCTGACGGCATCTCAGGGCCACGAACTCGTTGGCGTGGGCGGCGGCGAAGGCGCGGCCGGTGGCTTTGGGGGACAGGTTGAGACGGACGCGCGAGACGTGGCCGGTCCCGGCAGGGGACCGGACGGTGGACGCCGCTCCGCGACCGTCGCCGGAGACGGAGCCGAGAGCCACGGCGTCTCTCGTCGACCCCCCCCGAGGACGGAGGAGAGTCTTCAAACCGTCCGCCCACGGTATACTCCCTCTTCTGACTCCCTGGCGCTGATGTCGTCATTTCTAAAGTGACTCCATCCTCATCCTCCTCCTTCTCCTCCTCCTCCTCCTCCTCCTTCTCCTCCTCAGCGTTGACAGGAAGCTGCCGGTCGGCTGCTGCCGTGGAGAGCTCGGTCAGGTGGAGGGGGGCGGGGTCGGGGGTGGGGGCGGGGGCGGGGCTGAGGGGAGAGGCGGGAGGCGACGGGGGGGCGCAGCGCCGGCGGGTGGCGATGGTGATGGAGGTGAAAGCCCGTTGGTTGCTTGTAGGGAGGGTTACTCCTTCTCTGGCAGCGATCTCACACACCTGAGCCTCCAGGTGGGAGCGAGGGGCGTTCTGCGTGTG
This sequence comes from Embiotoca jacksoni, assembly GCF_022577435.1. Taxonomy (NCBI): domain Eukaryota; kingdom Metazoa; phylum Chordata; class Actinopteri; family Embiotocidae; genus Embiotoca; species Embiotoca jacksoni. The sequence goes on from NW_027185378.1 coordinate 1,974,271, forward strand.
CGTGGGGGCGCCGGGGGGGCGCGTACCGACGCCCTGCGGCCGCTGAGTCGGCTGGGCGGCGGCGGCACCGAGGGCGCTGAACATCTCCACGGACCGAGGACGACCGTTCTCCCTCTGGACTTTAAAACTGGACGCTGCGCTGCTCTCCGTGTCTGTGCTGCCTTGACTCTGGAGGAAGAGGAAGAGGAAAAGGAGGAGGAAGAGGAAGAGGAGGAGGAAGGACAGTTTGTTATTCTGTCAGTTCTGACTTTCTTTTTGTTTTTTTTGGCACTGCAGGTAAATGTTGCATCTGTTGTCAACGCCATGCCTGAAACACTCCGGTTACCTTAAACTTGAGACCTGCGGAGTCCAGTGACGGGAAGCAGACATCAAAATGACAAATGTATATTTTTAAATCTTTACATAATCCAACGTGTGACAAAACAAGTACAGCTTCTATAATTACAGGTTTCCTGCTACGTGAGGTGAAATGACAGGATTACCGTTAAAGGGTGTTTTAACAGCAGCTCTCTCTTGATTTCTTCAATTCGTCTTCGATCTTCTTTGTCCAACTCCAGAGGTTCACACTGCTGTCCGGATATCTTCATCTTAATCCACTCTGCAACATCAAGACACGTTTTTTTTTTTTTTTTTTTTTTTTTAAATCTGATCCTTTTATTGGCCATATTTTACATATATTGTGTTTTTACACACAGGAACATATTAGAATTTGACCTTTGCATTTAACCCACACATTCATAGTGAACACACACACACACACACACACACACACACACACACACACACACACACACACACACACACACACACACACACAACACAAACACACAAACACACGCACACAAAAATGTGTCTCTATTAAATTCCATTGTCAGCGCTATGAACAATAAGCTGATATTCGGGGTAAGTTCAACCTAAAGCCGCTGCCAACTCAGCATTGTGAAAATGTTCTGCAGACCGCCTGTCGTCTGCCAAGCAGGTGAACTTTATCTGGAGTTTTGCTTTCATTTAATTGATAAAGGATGAAGAGGAGGTTACCTCTGGCCTTGCTCTCCTCGTGGTCCGTGACGCTGGGTGTGCTGGACACCACGGTGGCCGGAGACTCGCTCTGCAGTAACTTGGCCACTCGGACCGCCAGCGAGCCGTCGCTGCTGCCGTCGCTCATCCCTCCCTGGTCAGAGTCCTCGAGGACGGGAGAGACGGAGGCGATCTGGACGGGACCTCCGGGTGTCGTCTCCTCTTCCTCCTCTGGGACCCCCGGCGTGTCTGCGGGATTAGAGCTGAGCTGCTGTTGTGCGCTCGCAGCCGGAAGAGACCGGACGAGCGGCGGCTGCGTCGGGACTTTGTCGGGAGGTGCGGCGCTGCAGCCCTCGGGCTCAGTCCGCCGGACGGACTCGGAGAGGACGAGGGACGCCCCCGCACCGCTAAAGACGCCTCCATCCTGCGGTACGTCGTGTGTAACGGTGGGAGGTGCGGGTGCGGTGAAAAGAGCCTGCGTGGACGGATAATCAGGTTGCCACGACGAGGTCTCCCGGCCAACAGAGATCTGCTGTGACCTCTCGGAGGTCAGCGCGGAGTCGGACGAGGACCCGGTCCACAGCGGCGAGGGCCGAGTCCCGGTGTCCTCGGCTGCGGAGGACGGGGAGATCGAGGAGTCCCGCAGCGTGCCGGTCTTCTTCTTCAGCGACAGGAATATGTCTTCATCCGAGAGAGGACGCCGCACTGCAGGGGAGGCGGAGGACGCTGCTGAAGACCCGGCGGAGACCACGTCCTCTGCAGGAGAGAGAAATCTGCGGGTCTCCAACAAGTCCTTCGAGCTGACAAAAGAATCTTCTGCGCTCGGATCCACACTGGAGCTGGTTTGGAGAAGCGACTCCGCGTTTCTGTCCCCGCTTCTCGTCTTAACACCCAACGAGACGTCAGAAGTGTCTCCCAGCGGGTCCATATCCCGGCTGGTGGTCGAACTGCCGTCCTGCTGTCGCTGCCTCGGTCGCACTACGGAGGAATAAGAGTCCTCTTCAGGCTCGGAGAAGGACGCCGGTCCGCGTTCACCGTGGACCGGTCCCGTATCCGACGGAGCAGAAGTCCTCCTGGCTCGGACCAGGACAGAGACCGAGACAGCTGGACCAAGACTGTCCAGGCTGAACGGGATGGATGGAGCGGAGTCCACCGACAGGATGCTGCACGTGGAAAACTCCCCTTTATGAGGACTTCCCCCTGATAATACATCAGAACACGTTTAATAAACACACTTTCACCAATTAAAAGTTGATAAAAAAAAAAAAAGAGTATACATTCAGAATATTAAAATTGTGATGCAACATGAATATACCAAAATACTTTTTGTTTACTTTGACTTTATATTCTTTTATAAGGAATAAATAAATAAATAAAAAACACACGTGCTGCAGCTTGTGTATGTTCGTATGTTTCCAAAGGTTCGCTACCTTCGGAGGGTTGCGTGCTCTTGGTCGGCGTCCCGATAGATCCTTTAATTGTACACAGATCGGTGGGGGAGAATTCCGGCTCTCTGATTGGCCCTCTGGGTGCAAACGGAGTTAAGATGGTGGAGGGAGACTGGTCTATGCCGAGGTTATGGAGATACAACTGCAAGAAGAACAAATACAGAACAAATGGCATCATCCACATGTGGTAACTGAAGCATTTTAGAGATCCTGTGCTGATCGTGAAGATTTTCAGTTTTCAATCACCGGAATTCGTTCGTCAATGTTGAGGTCTCTCGGCTTTTGAAGAGGTGGCGGTGTCGATAGTTTTGAGGTCCAGTTGGGGACATAATTATCGAGCTCCAGGCTGAGAACAGACGACGCTCCGATGGAGGTTCCTACTTTAACTCCACCGTAACTATCCTGGGAACTCGAAAGTGTGACATCTCGATCGGGTGACACGTCGCTGAAGTGACCGAGGCTCGTGGGATGCGAGGGTTGAGCTGCGGTGCCTGGATGATGAGGATGATGAGCATCCTCCTGACTCTTCTCTTTCTCTGGAGGGTTGTCCGTCTGCTGATCTCTGTGCACCGACGTGACCACGGTGCTCAGAGAGGAGTGGGACTGAGACCTGCCGAGGGGCGAGGGGGAGGCCGGTGCTGCAGACCCGGTCTGGTCCTTGTCATTGGGAGCGCTGCCCGCTGCCTCCCCGCGTCTTGGAGACGAAGGGCCGGAGGGAGCCGCGGAGGAGCTCTGCCTCACACCGTGGCCGACGGCCTGCTGACTGAGGATGCGATTCAGGGTGTCAGACACGGCATCGAAAGCTTTCGTTTTGGGAGAGACGCCGAAGAATCCCTGCAGCGCCAGGCTGTCAAACAGCGAAGTCTTCCCTGAAGTCTGGTTTGCCCTCCAAGCGTCCACTTTCTGCATGTAGTTGAGACTTGGGAGAGACTGGACTTCTGCGGAGGCGGCGTCCTCTCGGCGCTGCCCGTCAGCTCCGGCTGGCTGCGGGGGAGAGATCTCTGTGCTTGACTGGTACGAGCTCTCCTGATGAGACTCGATGGCTGAAAGTCGCCCCAGTTTAACCTGGACGCTGGATTTTGGTGGCGGATTTAAAACTCCCGGAGTGGACTGGGACTGTGGAAGAAATCCCAGGTAGGACCCATCAATCCCCGTTTGGTTCCCCGAGGACCAGAGCTCTTGCTCTCCGTGAACCCGTTCAACTCCTGCTGAGAATGGTCCCGTCCACGGATGAGTTCTGGTGGCGCTCGGCTTGCCTCCGGACATCTTTGCGAGAGACTGGCCGGGTGGTGTTGGACTTTTCCCCCGTCTGTTTGCGGCTCCGTCTTCACGGCCGCCGCGTCTCTCTGCTTCAGACAGCAGCTCTCTTTGTAACTGTTCGCTGCTCTCGTCCGGCTGCGTGCTGCGTGAGCCCGACGTGACGTTGCGCGCCTCCGACGGCAGCGCTCGCGATCGGTTTGAAACTCTGTCGGGCTGTTGCGCCTCAGCTCCAGCTGGAGCACCTTCTCGTCGAGCCGCGCTGACTTCAGAGCTTTTAAACTCGTCTGTAAAAGACACAGTGCTCTTCACAGACGGGTCAGAGGCAGAGGAGACGGCACTGCTGCTGCTGGGCATGCCGACGTCTTTCTGCAGGAGCTCCAAGAGACGCCGGGCAGAAACATCCTTCCTGAGGAAGAAGGTCTCATCTTCACCAGCTTCTCCTACCGGCTGGTTCTTTAGTGTCTCTTCGGGCTTCTTGCTGTCACCCGTCTCGTCTGGGGATCGAAGCCCCCGTCTGTCCTCAGCGGTGACGGTCATCGGGGGGTGAAGGATTCCAGGTGATAAACTGTGCTGAGAGAGAGAGCAGCAGCTGCTCGCTGCTTCTTCCGAAACGATGGTTGGCTGGACCAAAGGATGCTGCGACAGAGAGCCGCGCTCAGAGACACGGGTGGTGCGATCCTGGAGCGGAAAGCGAAACCTCCCCGACGCCATGGAATCATCAGGGTACGCCCTTTAAAAAAAAAAAAAAAAAAAAAAAAAAAATCAATGATCATCTACCTATCACGACATGTTGTGGAAAACTAATCCGCAGAATAAACAATTTAAAAGGGATTTTTTTTTTTTGGTTTTCTTACCTTAAAGGGGCAAATTCTGTGTCACTCTGTTGGAATAAAGAATATTCGGTGAAGTTGTGCTCCCCTCCAGAGTTCACAGGCAGCAGGCTTAAAGCTGGAGACAGACCGCTGTCCTGCAACTCTGACGAGACACAAAATACTGGCTGTTATCCACGTGAACCCGGGGCAGGAATGCAAATTACAAATGACGTGCAGAGTCGAAAAACATAATACAGCCTGGCAGCTTCTTATTATCATGACACTAAAATATAACTATACTTCAGTCTGATTTCCACATGAAAACAGTAAAATCACAGATGTTAAATGAGTCATTTGTACCACTGCTACCTCCTTTTGTTCATATGCAACATTATGATGAAAAAAAAAAAAGAAAAAGAGGGGAAGTGAGTGCCATCGTTTTATTCTATGTACGTACGTAGCTGTAAAGAGTGTCCCCCCAACTGCTGAAGCTTCCAGCTGTCTCTTTCCAGCCCGGTACTGCGATGACTTTGGTCTCCCGCTTGGTTTGTGGGTGTTTGTACAACAGACTGACTCACAGCTGCTAGCAACTGTGGAGATGCCTGCCCCCTCTGTGGACCCAAACATATGAACTCACCGTTATTATCCACTAGTGCCCAAAAAAAAACTTTTTTTTTTTTTCCTCTGGAGGCTAAAAAGAACAACTCTGTGACCTGCTACACAAACTGTTATCCATCCTGGAAAATGTCTCTCACCCCTCCACAAACTGATGGTCAAACAGCAGATCACCTTCAGTAAGAAACTTCTCCAGCACCTCGGTGACGTGGATCAACACAGGAAGTGATTCCTGCCAGCTGCCAAAATTGAGTCTTCTCTATGTCAAAAACAGGAGGCACCTCCGTTGTCAAGTGTGTTTACATGCACATGATGTGACCCTTGCATGTTATATATATATAAAAAAAACAAAAATAAAAAAAAAACGTATTAATATCGAGGATTGCAACTCACAATTATTTTCATTAGAAATTACTCCGTGGGATATTATTCCAATTATTTGATTATTTATTTGTCGATAAAATGTCAGAGAAGCCTGCAAACGATTTTGTCTTAATTCAATGGTGTTGCCTGCAGTTGTCTTGTTTTGTCTGACCATCAATCTAAAACTCACTTTACTTTCTATGCTTATTTGGGGAACCATCATTAATCCCACCTGTTCTCAGTGCAGTGAAAAACACAAAAAAAAGTCTACTGTTCAATAATCAAAGTAACTGTGATTGTTTTTGCATTGACTAATAAATTATCTGTTTATCTATCCATTTAAAAGTATTTATTTTGATTACTGTAAGCAATCCTGGTCTATTCTGTACACACAACATATATTGCGTTTGTGTTTAAGAACCATGTTTATTATTATTTTTTTACTTATCACCTCCTCTACAGTTTGTTTTTCTAAGTTTTACAACAGTCCCTCCTTATTTAAATGGAGGAACTGACCGTGCAGACTGTGAAGATCCTTACAGATATTGAACCTCATAAATAAAACTGACCTGGCTACCTATGCGTGGTATTCAAGGATTAAATGCAAGTTAACTGTATTTGCAGCAGTCTGCAGCTGTTTTGTCGTATATTTAGTGTATTTCTTTTTGAACAGACCAGGAGTTGTTTTTGCTGCCGTTGGTGCCGTTTGTTCCCGCTTCGGAGCTCCGGTTAGTGACTCGTAACTGACAGACCGAAGCAACAGGTTGTTGTTAGCTCGGTGGGAGGCACATGACTACGATCCATTTAACCCACATACGCACTGTTAACGTGAACTTGACCGCAGTCATCATTAACAACAGAACCGCAATTGCTTGTCTCAGAGTGACGTCACAGGATGAAACGTTAAGCGTTAGTAGCTAACGAGCAAAGCGGTTAGCATTTAGCTAGTTAGCTACTGACAACAATCAGCGCGGGGTAAACTTTACACTTTCTGCGGAGTGAGAATCGCGTAAAAGCGTACCGAAGGCCCACCGAAAGATGATTTCCTCACCGGGAACTACGGTGAAGTTATCAAACTTACCTGTGGAGGTTCCATGTTGCCGTTGTTGATATAAATCCGCCACAGTGCGCGCGCGCCTGCTCCACTTTGTATCTAAGGAGCGTTGCCAGGAAATGCAAGAAAATCCCGTTGGAATCGCGCGAGATGAGATGAGACGAAAAGCCCGTCTATCCTTTAACATTTCTGTACTCGCTGTACAATTTCACCCAATATTTGCACATGTTAGTGTATTATTGTGTCTCTTTGAATAGTGTAGTAATAGTACTGTTCAGTTTCTCTGTATAGCAGGTGACGTGCAGAAACACGTGGTCCCGTGTCTTAGAAATAAGAGTTGAAGCTCTGTAGTTTTTGTCATCTCGCTCAAACTAAGACAAATGTTGTTTGCTTTTGCCCTGTTTCACACAAAAACTTTTTTTTAAAAGCTAAATAAAATAATAAAATACCTTAAAAGGAATATACCAAGGAGTAAAACAGACATAACATGTATAAATAGATAGATAATAGATCCAATGAATACATTTACATGCAATAAAAATAAAAGTAGGGGTGGAAAAATACAGGAGGCAATAGAAAAGTGTAATAACCAGATTACAACATGATGAGCTGCAGATTTATTTGACAAACAAAAGGACATGGTTTTGACAGGTTTCGGGACTGATTAGATGAACCAACCCCGGAAGATGGCAGTAAATGCAACACTAACCGAAACACCAGAGAAGAAGAAAGAGGAGGAGGAATCGGAAGAAGACGCTCCACAGTCAACACGATCCAAAACGCGGAAAGGAAGCAAAATAGACGCCTCACAGCATTCTTGAATTTGCCTAAAGGAAAGTCGCATGTAAAAGACAGAACAAAGAAAGTGGACACCATGTCGTCAAACAGAGACGTCGTTAAAGGTGAGACAAAAGCAGTGACTGTGGTGTGTTAAAATGAAACCTTCGGTGAGTTTCATTTACTGAGAACTTGACCTCGGTAGTTTAACCAGTTTGCTACGTCATGCTGCGACAAAAGAAAGTCATTCTAGGTTTCTGTGAGTTGACGTCATCGTTTGTGTACCTCGGACAGGTGGCGCTCCGGTGTCAAGAATCCGCGAAAACTCGAGACTGATGCGCTCACGTGTGAGTATGATTCAACAGTGTTTTACTGCTGAGGCTCAGCAGGTCGTGACAACAGTTATAACGCTAATGCTACAATAAAACAGTCAGATTAAAGGTCACAACATGTGCTGTGATGCAGGTTTTAAAGTACATTTCACGACATACAAAAACTTGATTATAGTGACGTGAGCCCAGATATGAATGCAGGTCATTTGTGTCAACAGGAGATAGAAAAAAAAGAAAGAAAGAAGAACATTGGTCAAAGTTTGTTTACCATTTTATAAAACAAACAGATTATGAAAATAATCAACAGACTAATCAATAATGAAAATAGTTGGCAGTTGCAGCCTCACAAATGTCACTAGTCAACAGTTAATTTACATTATGAGAGTCTATATCAGTCTCATAAGGTCTCAGCATTACCTTATCAACACTTTTATACTGGTAAACTGCTTAACGCCAACTCAAAGGTCACTTAACGTAACTTTCTAAACGCCTCACACTCCTCTTCTATAAATGGAGCTGTCGAGAGTTTTCACTTTATTATTACAGAGTAATCAAACCATCTGTGAAGAAGAAATTAGTGAAGTTTTGATTAAAAACAAATAATAAACTCTCGAACTAGCTGCTGTATAATTCCCTGAGGATTGTCCATAACTGATGGATGCCTCTGATTCTCTGCTCCTCTGCAGGAGTCAATGGTAGATTACATAAATGGACGCTCTTTCCTGGACATGTTAAGGCCGAGCTTTATGGGTACGTTGCAGAACATTTCAAAGTTGATGCGAATTTCCCGCCTTCTTGTTCAGTTCCCGAATCATCTTCTTAATCCTTTTTTGTTGTTTTATCTGCAGCAGCTATAAACCGGTGAATCTCACCGTCTCTGTTTGTTCTCATATCTTTGCAGATTTACATTTTTTAAGCGCCTTAGGGGACCACCTCGTTTATTCAGATGACGACGACGATTATGATGATGATGATGACTATGATGATGATGATGATGATGATTGTTATCCATACAGTGCAGCAAAGAGACCTTTAGAACCACACCCACAAATAAAACAGCTCACTGATGAGGTAACACTTGAGTTTCACTTGTCTGGAAATTAAACAAATGAGTTCACTGCATTATTGATCCTTTCTGAGTCACTCGGGTACTTTGTGGAGAGTAAATTTTAAGTTAATACTTAAAAAACATTTAAGACATTTTACATGAAGGAAATCACCGCGTGTACGTTCTCAGATTGTGAATGAATGTTGTTTTTTTATATTCCAGGAAGCTGATAAAATTGGAAAAGACTTGATAGAAAAGGAACGACGTAAAGAGAAAACTAAGAAGAACAAGCGTAAAAAAATGGTCAGAATTATGTCAACTTCTTAAAATGATGCGTGTGCTTTTATATTTGGACAGTGTGCTTATAACAATATTTTTTGTTTTTGGTTTGTTGCAGCGTAAAAAAGAGAAGAAGCGATTAGAGAAGGAGAACGCAGTTAAAGACATTTTACCTGCAAGTCTAATTTCATTCTGTGAATTTTCGTTTACGTGCAATTTGTTACAGTTTGGAGATAAAATCGATGCTCATCACTTGTAACGCCTTCTTTATTATTTCAGGAGAAAGAACGAGGCACGTCAGACTCCTCCGAAAAACAGGAAGAAAACATTGTGATTAATAGTAAAGCAGACGCAAATAAATCTGGTGAATCTCAAAATGCAGCTGAGGCAGCCGGATGTGACGAACGCAGCAGAGATACTAAAGAAAACAAAGTCGTGGAGATGAATAAGAAAGAGGAAAAGGTTTGTGGGGATTTTGATTGTTGACAGTTGATTCTGTGCTAATCTGTATACAGAAACTTTTGACAGGTTAAAAATTCTTGTTTCTTTGTGTTGAAATATTTACAGCGGGGATTTTAGAAGACTTTATCTTTAATAAATACAAAAATAATCAATCTTTTCCATTTTCTTAGGAGTCAAATGTTAAAAATCAGACTCATAAATCAGGCTAAGAATGATTCATAAACAAATCTGTGTTAAGTCGTGTATAGACGTAACAGTGTCTATATTTCATCGTAATTTTATGAATGCCAACATCTTTTTACAGCCTCAACTTGCAGGTAATTATCCTGAAACAAGCCTCTTGTTTTCTCCACCACAGGATTTTGATTTAAGTAATTTGTACGCTGCTTCAGCCGAACCGTTGCCCGAGGCGACGGGTAAAAAGCAGCCTGCAAAAGAAAGAAGAGAGAAAAGTAAATCACGTGAAGTTCAGCAGCCAGAGGAGGAGGAGGAAAAGGAGGAGGAGGAAGATGAGGAGGAAGAAGAGGAGGAGCCCGAAGTCCCAAAGAAAAAGGAAGACAGAAAGGAAACTAGTAAAGAAAAAGAGTCACAGCAGGTGATAACATTAACTTAGAAAAACACAAAAACCTCATTTTATCAACAGAAATCTTACGTTTTAGTTATAATCAAATCCAAAATAATCTGTTTGATTCTTAAAATAATCCAAGTTTGGTGTTTGACAGAAACCTTTATGTAAATGTTCTGTTTCCTGTATTTCTCCTTGTGCTTCACTCACTAATTAAAACTCAAATTTGAACAGAAAACAAAGGATCCCGCTGCAGAGGAATTTGCAAATAGAAGCATAGAGCTCGCCGGTGAGTTCAATTTTCCATTAATATATTTCCCATTAATAATTTAATTTGACTGAAACAGGCTCAACTGTCCCTCGTCTTTTGTTTTTTTTTCCAGCTACGGGAAATCGTTTAGCTGCCGCTGGTCAGTTTGAGATGGCGGTGACGTGTTTTACAGACGCCATTAAATACAACCCGAAGGAACTAAAGTAAGAAGATGGACTTCATTACAAAACAAAACAGCAGCAGCAGTTACTGTTAGTGCCATTAAATTGAGTTTAATCTGCGTTTCAGGTTGTTTGGAAATCGGTCTCTCTGTTATGAACGACTGCAGCAGTATGAAAACGCTCTGCGGGATGCCGACCTCGCTCTCTCCCTGGAACCAAACTGGATCAAAGGTTTATTTAGGAAAGGCAAAGCTCTCTGCGGCCTCAAGGTGAATCCCTGCTCCTCCATTTACTGCCTAAACTCAGCCGCTTTAAATTCTTTGAATTAGTTTTTCATTTTCCCACTTGGTCTCAGACTTTAAAACCTGACTTCCTGGTTCCTCTTTTACTTCCCGTCCAGAGATACTACGAAGCCTCCCTGATCTATAAGGAGGTGCTGAAGCTGGACAGTACGAGCGCCGAAGCGGCACAGGAGCTGAAACGAGCGCAGACGTTGCACCTCATGGTAGGAGAAAGCTGCTATTCAGCCGTTTACAAGGCAAAACTAAAAAAAAAAAAGGAAATGCAAAAAGACCGTCAGTCACCAGAGCAGCTGAGGAGAAGCAGTAGAAGCTCCTCACCGTAATGCCGCTTTCAGAGCTCGCCTTTGCACCTTCATTTCAGGAAATGGGCTTCTCGTGGCCACAGAGCTCGGAGGCTTTGAAAACTCACGCCACGTTAGAGGAAGCAGTGGAAGCTTTGTTCGCTGGCGACGCCGACCCGAGTCCTCGAGGTAAAAGTCCCAAAGTGACTCTCCAAAGTTGTGAAGATGACGGTTTGCTCCCGGGTGTTTGAACAGCTTCACTGTCTTCAGATGCCGGCGCCAGCTGGGACAACGCCGACCAACCGCTGCTGCAGGAAAATGATGAAGACTACGACGACGACGACGAGGGAGGATGGATCGTCCTGCAGTCGAGCCGCTCTCGAACACGGCAGATCAAAGAGGCCGACGCTTCGGGCCAAAGCAGATCCAAATCGCAGTCGCCGACGCCTCGCTACAGGAACGCCGTCAAACCGTAAGCTCTCATTCATGTTCACCCGCGAGGTCAACGATGATTAGCATTTAGAGGTCAAAGGTCACTGAGACATCACATTTGTGGCTACAACTCAATAATTCAAGCGCTAATTATGACAAAACTTTGCACAAATTTCTGCGATGGCATTTTATATCCTACAAGGTCAAAGGTCAACTTCACCGTACCATCAGAATGTTCTGCAGAAACAGAGTAGACATGCAAACAAAGTCAAGTCTAATCAATTCCATTCATATGTCACTTAAAATACACGGTTTATATGTTTTTATGTGTTGTTAGTGTTAAAAGGAGGCGGGGTGAGTTTTGTTTTTAGAGTTTTAAAAAGGTCATTTGTCTACTTGTACCCAGAATGCAACAGAATTTTAAATGTAAGTTGTTCATTTTTATTTCTGCTGTTTAATTTAAAGGCAACTTTTCCCCGTTTGGATCGGATCGTTGGCCCCCGCGATGACTTATGTAAAAATCCATGAGCTCTTCAGCAGGTAGTCTCACAATCGTGGCTCCTTCTCATCTAAAGTTTTATTTTCACCACTGATTTAATTGGTTGTTTGCTTTGTCAGAAAAATGGTCAGAAAGAAAATGTCTGTTGTCATTTCCAATGTCTTCAGATGTCTCGTTTTGTCTGAGAAATAATTTCCAAATTTAAAGATATTCAGTTTGTTTTCATGTATGACAAATAAAAGCCTCCAAATGTCACACTTGAGAAGCTGGAAACTGCAGATTTTTTTTGGGCGTCTTTGCTGAAACGAATTATCAAAATAGTTGCCAGTAATTTTCAGTCAGATGGAAGCGTCCCTATCGACATATAATATACAGCCTCGGCTCATGTACTAATATTTTCTCCCCTCTTGGTGTCAGAGTCGGGACGGTCTACAGCATCAAGATGCTGCTGGAGCATCAATGTGCCTTCGTCAACTACACAAGAAAAGAAGACTGTGAAAAAGCCATCCAGTGCATTAATGTAAGAATCTGCTTACTTTCAGGGATGTTTATATAATGCGTGTTCAGCTATTTAGCGGATGGGCCGAACTCGAGCAAACACACGACTGTTCGAGCAGCGCAAGTAACCTTCGTCACGCCGCTTATTACAATGTCATCCTGTTGTGAAATAATCTGCTTTTAGGAAGTGGAAGGAACTCAATAAAAGGCGTGTTTATGTTAATATCGAGTTGCAACCACAAAATAAAGGTCATGAACTTAAACACAATGTAGAAAACAAACAAATGCACTACTAAATTGAATTTAAAACATCCCTGCAATAAGTGCAAAGTTAAAAAGTAAAGCAGAAAATAATTGAGCTTGTTTGTATTGAAGTGTTTGCAGGTTGTAGAGTTATCAGAGTAGAGCAGGAAGTTAGAGACATTTTATTTTGATCACATGCTACTGAAGCTGATATCACCTCATATTTTGGGAAACTAATGGCCATTTTCTAAAATGTTCTGACATTTTCTCAGCCAAATGATGGATCGACTATTCAAAGAAATAATGGTCCAATTTATCTGTAATGAAAAGGAACAGGACAGAAAATAAGTAGCTAAAAGATGACGGAGATTTTCAGGTCTGATGCAGAGTTTTACAACATCTGGTGCATCTATTGACGATAATGAACTGATGTGATGTTTGTTTGTTCTCCAGGGGATGGTGGTAGAGGGAGCTCCTCTGACGGTGCGTTATCCCTATAAAATCCACACCGGACTCGGTGCGTCCAAATCGGCTGCCACTGACCCCTATCTACTTCCTGGGTAAGAACATGCTGTTTAATTTAAGGGTTAGTTTTGACCGATTAAAACTATTTAAAAACAAAAAAAAAAGATGGTCGTTGTCATATTGTCATTTATATTTTATTGTTTTACAACTTTAAGGATGTTTTTGCAGGTTCATTTAACACTCACAAGGCCTGTTCTTGATTTTAACAAAGAAAAAAGGCAAATCCAATGTTTCCTTTAAAGCTTTATCCGCCTTAAACGTGGACATACACCCCTGGAATTCACTCTTTTGTTTTTCCTGATGTAGTACACACAAGAAGGAGTGTTTCTTCTGGAGGACGTCGGGCTGCACGAGGCAGGACTGCACCTTCAAACACGTCCCGGAGCACAAGAACATCGACAGGGACAAGTTCACCAGTCGACTGGGATGTGTGTGGCACGCGGGGAATCAGAAATGAAAATCAAACCGACGAGCATGCGGCGTCTCCTCTGAGATTTGACAGTGACCCTCACGCAATCTGCTTTTTTGGGGGGGTTTTGGTTGTTGTGAAGATTTATCACCAAAAAAAAAAAAAAAAAGAGAAAAGGTGTGTTTTGATTTTACATTTTGTGTACTGCTGCTGTTTGAATACAAAGGAGACACCAAACTACTTTTCACTGCTGTATTAGAGAGTAATAATATATGATGTGCCTTTAAAGCTGCATTCAAAACAGGCGTTGAGCTTTGATCATTCCGTAGCAGTAGTATTTTGTCAGGGATTATTTGCGATTGCGTTCGTTTGAATATTTTTACTTTAAAAGTAGTTTTAACAGATTATGCTGTTGGATGTAAAATCCACCACTGGGGGGCAGTGTTTTATTTATCCCTCAAATTTAGGGCTGCAAACTATCTGTTTTCATTTTTAAAGGCTGTGATACAGCAGTGGGTGTTTCACATTTAAAGTGCCATGTTTTGATTTTGAATCGGTCTTGCTTCAATCATCCTGCAGGGGGCGCATTGGGGTTTGTTTTGCAAAGGTTTGGTTTTATTATGAACATTAAAGTGTTGTAATGTCCAGCCAGCTGGGGAATCTGTTTCAGTGTTGTTTGTGGCTGTGACTTAAAGCCTCAACTCAAGTGTTTTAGACACATGCTGTGTTCCAGATGACACACTGACAGGCCTGTAACCTGACTGCACCAGTAATCTGACTGGTGCAGTCAGGTTACAGGCCTGTCAATCAAACAGACGAACACCGGAAAATACAGCTTTTTGAAGCTTATTTTCGAATTATTGACCAAATTCAGATGGAGCGCCAGAAAACTAATAAGAAGGAGTGATGTTAGCTAACAACACAGAGATAACTGGTGGAGAAATTTTATTGACTGAGAATTTTATGAGGGAAGTTGACCTCTCGTGGCACTCGGTGGTATCTGGTATTAGTACTTCAGCATCGACCTAATTTTTCAGACCGGGAAGCTACGAACACTTTTACATACAGTCTGTGGTGTTGGTACACAAGTACACAGCAATAAAGAGTATAGAGGGGCCTGAATATTACTCACTACAAAGAATAATAAAAGTCAAAGCATGATTTCTTGGCGCCGTAATTCAAGCGTCAGCATGTAGATTTGGGAGATCGCCGAGTTCAGAGGAAGCCATGACACCAAAAAGTCACCAGCTGTGTGTCCCTCCAAACTCGTCTTTGACCAGAGTTAACTTGTAGAGTGCCAGTTAAATGCCTGCAAACTAACCATTGTCCTTGAGATGTTATATAACGAGAGGTTCCTCTAAGCCTGAAAAGCCTCTCTCCAGTCTCCCAGGCCGCCTCTCCTCCCCGTTAATGTGTGTGGGATTTGCACCGATCCCTCTCCCTCTCCGGGGTCCGGCATGTTTGTTATTTGACTCAAGCAGTTCAAGGTCACTTTTGTGACTCCTGTTACACAATGTTTCGGGTGTGAATTACAAAACCTTCCTAAAGAGCTGAATAATTACCTAAAAAAATGAGGTTGGCAAAAAAAAAAAAAAAAAAAAAAGTTGGCTGTGAGAAGTGTTTAGTCTCGACCTTCCAGGCGGAGCAGCTGCACTCGTGGGCATTAATTGGCTGATGGTGGCATACCTCACAAAGCCCCTCTGATCTGTGTGAGATCTGAGAGCATGAAAGTTCTGTAATACTAATAACATGAACTCTGCTTGAACCCCCAGGCAGCACTTTGACATGCGGTTGATACATTAACAACTCGCATAAAGGGGTCTATATTTAATCTTAT
This sequence comes from Embiotoca jacksoni, assembly GCF_022577435.1. Taxonomy (NCBI): domain Eukaryota; kingdom Metazoa; phylum Chordata; class Actinopteri; family Embiotocidae; genus Embiotoca; species Embiotoca jacksoni. Next base: position 1,989,761 of record NW_027185378.1, read on the forward strand.
TCGTCCGCGCAACAAACCTGTTCTAATGCAGATAAAGGCTGATAAGAGGTTAGGTTTTCACAAACCGGCTGGAATCAGCGTCCTGCCACTCTGAGGCCCGGACAAAGCCAATCCCCTGACTTAACGAAAGCAAACAGCAGGAAGATTAGGTGCATCTTGTAAAAGGACTGCGTGGTCTGTGGAGCTTTTAACAGATTTCTCTCCCTCCCAACAAGAAAAACAGGGAACATAGTAACAGAAGTGAAGCAGCAGCCACGACATGTCGCTCTCCCACTCTTTGCTTTTTGATATATGGCTATGCAGCAAAAATCCTCCTCCGTCGAAGGAGTTGCAGTAATTGAGTGTATTGCTTTAGCGCACGGATACATAATCAAATTTTTATTCTAATTCTGTGTTTTTCTCTCTCGGCTGCTAAATAAACTATTGATGTGACATGAGGGAGTCGCTGAATCATGCCGTATATCAACAGTCTTGATTTGCCTCGGCTGCAGCTCTGCAGGCCTCGGCTCGAACCTCGTCCCCTCCCTGCTGTTTGCTTGTCCTCTTTAAAGGAATGATACTACAAACATTATGAGTGTGTGGTTTTTTTGGAGCAGCATGCCAAAGTCTGAGTCTTTTTTGTCCTCCACCATGAATTATTTACAACAAATTGTTGCAGTTTGAAGCCACTGGCAACAAACTGTATTTTCGCAGTCAGCGTCTTATTACCAGTGGTGTTGGTCCTGCATGATGCACAAGTTAATTCACAGAAGAAGTTTTTCCTTTTTGTCTGTGCTGCTGTCACTGTTGCACAGAAATTCAACTTTAAACCAATCAGGTTTGATCAACATTTTAATTAAAATCAGGTTTTTTTTTTTTTTTATACCTTAGACTGTAAATAAAAATGGACATAGATTCTCAGTCTGAAAAGTGAGGCCATGAGGAAGTGCCTCAAACTGCAATACCACCGAGGGCCAGTAGAGGTTGGCTGTAAAAAAAAAAATCCAGTGTTGTTAGCTGAAGTCGCTCCTTATTCGTTTTCCGGAGTTCCATTGAAAATAATCCCATCATTAATTAGAGATTAGGGTCTAAAAAAAAACAAACATGTTTCTGGGGGTGTGTCTGTTTGATTGACAGGACTGTGGTGCAGTCAGAGGGCAGGGCATAGTGTCCTCGGCTTTCCAATCAGATCGAGTCAGAGCGACCCCTCGCTCCTCCCCAGCTCGTCCAAATATGGGCTGCGTTCTTACTTCTTCTTTTTACTTTTAGTACGTACTGCAGTAGCAGTTTACTTTTAAGGGGAAATACTTTTTGGGAGGTGTAGGACTTGTTTATACTTGCCAAGAGTCAGACATGTTTTGGGGGGTTTTAAAGCGGCACCTGTGCCCCTCCTTCATTAGTGATATTCTGAAATTTGAAAAGATAGAAGAAAACTTTTAATTTGTGAATATAAAAGCTTTGTTGGTGGTAGAAAAACTATGAATAAATCTTATATAAAAATGCAAAAATTAGCGATAACTTAAGTGACACATAAAATGCTTTAATTCAACTACTGTGTGACAGTGTACTGAGTGTGATACCTGAGATCAACGAGACGTCGGGATGGTCGACTCCCTCCGTAGTGAGGCATCGGTTCACTGCAGTCTCTTTCCAATCCTTTGGCGGATTCCTTTGTTGCACTGTGAAATGAATACAGTAACTGTCACAATGAGAAATTGACCTTTCCTTTAATCTAGACAGAGGCCCCCTTAACAAGTTAAAATAGCGCAAACCCAATTAGGGAATTGATTGCTTGCTTTCATTTTCCTCATTTGCATCAGGGTCATATAGAGAAGATAAATTAACGTCTAGTCTTTTGTCTACACCGTCATTCCTGCGTGTGGAGTATTTATTGCCGAGAAATGAGCAGGAGAAAAGTCTTTTGTCTCCCCTTGACAAACTCCTGGCTGATTATCTGCTGTTCAACACCTACAGAAAGAAAAACCCACTGAAAAGTCCTCGCTCGTTCATACTAATTCTACTAATTCATGTAAAAATGAATACGTTTTAACAACGAGATAATTTGATGGATCATTCAAAGGACAATATCAGTATTTAAACCTTTATTTTTATGCTAATTCACAACCTTTTAGCATTGATTTACTTCATCACCAGCCATATTTAAAAGACCATCATTTCCGATTAGATATCTACATTTCTAGGCATTATGTTTTTGTGTTGTCCGTCCATCCCGTTCTTGTGAATGCAATATATCAAGAACGCCTAGAGGGAATTGGTTCAAAGTTGGCAAAAACATTCACTCCGTGCCACTGATGACCTGATAAGATTTTGGTGTTTAAAGGTCAAAGGTTAAGGTCACTGTCACCTCATGTTAACCCATGCCAGTGAACGCAAATTTTCAAAAAACAACTTGAGGGAATTTGTTCAAATTTAACACAAATGTTCACTTTGGCTCAACAATGAACTGACTAGATTTTGGAGGTCAAAGGTCAAGGTCACACTGAGTTCAATATCTATACGGAGTTGGACAGATATGCATGTAAACTACAACTTTAGTGTTTGGCGGTATTTCTAGGTATATTATAATTTTATGTAAAACACAGGAATTTCCTGGAGCAGCTTGTGAAAAAGAAGTAAACATACAGCAGCAGCAAGTATGAGGACAACACCATCTAAATAGTGCTCAGACAACAATGGAGCTCTATGGCACAAAGACACAAGACAATACTTGTTGTTTTTTGGTCATTTCATGGGGTTTGTTGGCAATACAAAATATGAAAAATATAAAACATCGGCAGAGTTTTCCTTTAAAATCATTTAACAAATCTAAAACACAACATCCTTTAAACAACTGTCAGCAGTAATGTAGAGATTATATATTTGTTCAATAAAAATGCATCCATAATGTACATTTCTGTTTCGTTTGTCTAAATAAATTATTCAAGTGTGCAGGTTTTTTCTGTACGTTTATGTTCTCACTGAGACTGCAGCCTGACAGGGAGGATAATGGCACTGTCTCTCTTTGTTGTCTCTCCTGATAAATGGCAGTTTAAAGGTTGAATCTCACATCTCTTTCATCTCCTTCGGACGTGCGAGGGCACAAATTCTAAGCGTTGTCACTTTATTTTGATCTTTGTCAATGTGATCGATTGAGAAATGGCCGCAAAGGAGGCAGCAAAGTGTCATTAACATGATTAGAGGCTTGTAAACAAAGAAGGCCTTTGGGTTTTCGAGGCACCGCCGCTCACAGCCTGATGTAAAGCCGGGCATGCCTCGACTTGCATTTTCCTTCAAGTATTTACACGACTTAATGGGGGGAGAAATATGTGGCTTGTGTGTAATCATTTAAACCTCCAGTCTGGCTGTATTTCACCCTGCTATCGACCTACATATCTGGAGGTAACATGTTCAAGGGCATGAAAAATGTCACGGCCTGTAAATCCTCTCATTGTTGCCTCAAGGAGTTTGACTTCCAATAATTGATGCCTACTTCAATACATCACCGGCTCTCAATCCTGCAAAACTCAGAGCTGAATCTCACACGGAGCTCTTTCAGACATCTTCCGTTTTGTGCCATTCATTTTTCTGAAGAAAAACCACAGATTATCCTGTTCAACACAGAGCAACATAAAGCCACCATTAATGTGTGGGTTATTCCTCGGACGGTGATTTATAACGGGAGACACTTCTAATAAAAGTTTGCCCTCCAGGCTTTCACGAAACTGCATCCTGTACAAATGAAACCTGCTTCCTTAAATACAGATAATGCTGAGAGGCGTGTCAGCTCGGTTTAAGTCTTTTATGAACAAAGATTGGTGTTTATGAATTGGTAATTCCCTGACGGTCTCTCCTCTAAGGCATCAATCAAGTTGCGTTCATCCTCAGCAGTTTGCACCCCGCTGAGATTTACTGCTGCAACACCTTGTAGAAGTGAGACGAGGCAAACGAGGTGGTTTGCTGTGTAATGTTTACCTCCCGTTTAAGAAGCAGTGAGGAGACTGTTTATCTCTCTTCTGGTTGTGGAGCTTGCGCAGCAACCAGGATGTCTGGGACGATTTAAGACTTCCTCCCTTCGCCTGTTTGAAAATGCTGCAGAGGATCCATCTATTGCTCCCGTTGTAATGAACCTCCCCGGGGGCGCGGGCGCACCATGTGAAGACGCCTTCGTACCAGAGCGATTCATTACCTCGGAAATGTGAGCTTTTGTTCCGTTTTCAGCAGAGCCCCATTAATCTTGAGCTGCCTCCTGGCATGCAGGCCAGGTACTGCTTAGGTAATTACAGTTAATCATCATTCAGACGTGCACGAGGACCGCGGGCTCCTCTGTGGCTCCTGTGCAGGGACAAATCTACCCCCTTCACACGGTTGTTTACCCGCCTCTGCCTGGAACGTTGCACCCCAGTTGAAGCCTTTTTGGTCTTTGTAACCAAATCGCAAGAGTTTTGGTAATTGTGTCCAGTAAAGATTTGCAGCAGCCTCCCCTCCACAAACAAGTAAACATCCCAGCTCCGCCTCTCCGGCCCCCTCTGAACATTTACTCTATCCAGCTGTCACTGTTGCACGGTTACTGGAGCCCACTGATCACCTGCTGTTTATGATTGTGATTAATGGACAGATTATAAGAGGGAGGATTTTCAGGAACAACAAGCAGAAAGAGGCCATCTGTACCTCGGCTTCCTGCAGCAGGAGGACGTGCAGATGATTTCATCACCCGACGTTTACGGCTGTCTCTGAAAACTTGGAGGGCTGTGGTAGATGAAATGTTTATACGCAACAATACATGTATGACTCAATTAGTTGACTGGAAAACAATGAATCCATTAATTCATGATGTATTCTGCTGCTTCTGGTGACTTTCAGTGCTACTATGAGGTTGTGGCTTTGATTGTAATGTCTCCACCACTATTTGATGAATTGAAACTCGGTCCAGACCAAGCGGCAACCAGCAGTGACGTCACTTGTTGGTTTGTGAACGGGCATTATGAAGCCTCGAGTTCAGATTTTGTCCGTCACCATCTTGCTAGTTCGGAGCGGTTTGGAGCAGGAAGTGACCATATTTGGACGAGCTGGAGGAGTAGCGAGCGGTGGATCTGACTGATCTGATTGGAAACCTGACGATACTACGTCTCGCCCACCGATAGCTGTAACCTGACTGCACCACAGGCCTGTCAATCAAACGGACGAACCCCAAAAAAGACTGCTTTTTGAGGCTTATTTTCTAATTAATGACGGATTATTTTCAGATGGACCGCCAGAAAACTCATAAGAAGGAGCGACTTTAGGTAACTACACCGAGATAACTAGTGGAAAAAATGTATTGACTTCGTATTCTATGAGAGAAGTTGAATGGGAGTCTATGGAGCCGGAGGCTTTTTGGAGCTGACCTCTAGTGGCACTCTGTGGTATTGCAGCTTAAGGCAGTTCTGCATCGGCCTCATTTTTCAGACCCTGAAGCTACGTCCAATTTTATTCAGTCTATGTCTAAAACTGAAACTTTAAAACAGATCTTTCAGCAGTATTTTATGTTCTTCCCAGGCTGAAATTATTGTCAACAAATCCCATAAAAACAAACAAAACAAAACCAACTGTGAACTGCTCATACAAAGTGACAGCAAAGCCTCACATATCTTATTCCTCTGTGCCAGAGCTACGCTGTTGTTCTAAAAGAATTACTTCTATTTGAGGAAATTATTTAACCTTTTCTTTTTAAAATAAACAAGTAACAAATGGACTTCAGGGCTTAGAAGGCAGGAAACATCTTTTTGCGTGATTTGTCCATTAGAAAAAATTAAGATTGCACCAACTTTGTCCCTTAAAGTTTAACGTTTTTAGAATAATACACTTTCTTAATTTATGTTTCTTAGATTAATGATTAACTGATGTGATGCAGCTCAGTTCAAGAAGAACAAATTGAGAGAACGACCTTTCTCGATGAGGCCTCACCGATTGTTTGCCTTTACCTTTGTGTCCTCGTCACTGCTGCCACCTTAAACTGCAAGACACCTGTCCCTTTGTGTGACACTTTACACACACACACACACACACACACACACACACACACACACACACACACACACACACACACAAAACCTCTGGGGGTTCCTTCCCAGTCATTTGGCACATTTTTGATGTTGAATAAAAAAAAATACAAAATGAGAGAACGAGGAGGGAGCGGGGAGCGAGAGGGAGCAATCTAGGCTTTCCACTCCAGTGAAAGGCACTCTTTGTTGAGCACTCCTCTCCAACACACACACACACACACACACACACACACACACACACACACACACACACACACACACACACACACACACACACACACACACACACACTCTCCACTCTCCAACCCCTCCCCCCTCCTCTCCCCTCCAAAGCCCGGGTGGATTTTTCATTAAATGCTATCAGAAATGTGACTGGTCCTATTCATGGGCAGATGGAGGGCTGGCTGTGACGGCTGGAGACCAATACCTTCAGTGGAGAATGACAGGAATCTGGGCTGCAGGTGAAGGTCCACGCGGACGCTCTGCAGGACCTGATTGAGGGAGAACAAACAAGAGGAAGCTGCATCACCATGTTGTCTTTTATTTGCAAGGTTTTCTTGTGTGTGTGTGTGTGTGTGTGTGTGTGTGTGTGTGTGTGTGTGTGTGTGTGTGTGTGTGTGTGTAAAAGCTCCATCTCCCGGTCCGACATGTGTCTGATATTTACCTCTGGACTGTTCTCTCTCTAATTCTCGACCTCTTTTGTTTGCAGAGAAAAGAAAAACAACCTCACTTTTGTTTTGTTTTTTCAATAGAAGCTTAGTGTTTTATGCTCTCTGTTCTCTAAGTAAGACCTCCTCGTCCTCGTTTTTCTTTATTTTACAAAGCTACTTAAAGAGTTAAGAGCACTCTATCTAAACAAAACAACACATTGTGCCAGTGATTCCTCAGACAAACAAGGTGACCAGATCCATCCGCTGTTCATTTCTCACCAAAGGAGAGAGATGAACCTTTTACATTGTTAGAGAGCGGTCGATTATGTCACGGGACAATGGGAAGGCAGCGGGTCGGAAGAAAACACAAACAATGATTTCCGCAACAGCAATTTAATCCTCTGGCGTTAAAACCTGACACAAAGTGGACAAAAGGCGAGGAGGCTGGCACGAATAAACCCTAGAATCTGAAGATTAAGCAAAAAAAAAAAACGCCAAAACCCCAGAATCTTTTGTGTAAAAAAGGCCCTTTATCTGCTTTTGAAGTCGGTGAGACCTGCCAGCCGTCCTCAGCCTCTCTTTGTGAGCGGCCCCCATGTCCCATAGCAAACCACCACCTCACTTTCATCTGCCCGTCATCTTAGGGGGCAATTAATGCCATTCAGGTCTACCCACTACACACAGAGAAGGTGGAGGGACGGGGGCGGGGAGATGGGAGTGAGGGGGGGGGGGAGGCTCATCGACTTGTTGAAGCAGGAACTTGACAACAGTTTAGTGTAGCCTTAATTTGGTGCACATAAGACAAGTGACATGTCTTGATCTGATCAAATGCAGCAGCACTCTCCTCGCCTGATATTATTTATATTTGATTGGGTTTCTGTTTACAGGCAGGCAGCGTGGAAACCAGCCAGGCTGTTGCTTAATGAATATTTCACTGCCTCTACACAATAAGCCTCCCATGATAGCCCTGTGAATGAGGTCCCGCTCCGCTCTGCAATTCTGCCGTGCGGCGTGCAATAACATACCAACTCCTGGTTGATGAAGCCGCATGTGAGGAGAAGCCTCGGGGTTATTTTTTTTTTTGTGTTTTTTTTTTTTTTTTTAACAATTTTATTGTTGACCTTTCCGTTCCACGGTGTAGTTCCTTCACTCTGGGGACTCCCACTGTTTCTCTTCTGCTGTTCTCGGGCCCCGGTGTCTGCGAGAGGCAGGGGAAATAAAGCCTCCATTTGCATTACGTAATTTCATGCATTATTCAGCGCTTCGGAGAATCATTTCACCTAGACAACTCCACGGAGAGCAGCGAGGAGATAACTGTTAGTGACAGGACCGGCTCATGAAATGCAGAGTGACTTAACCACGCAATCTGCAGATATTACCCCGGCCTGAATTGGAAATAGACACCGGCACGCTCACACAGATGCGCTCTCACAAAAAAAAAAAAAGTACACACTTTTTATCATTGAGGAGGGGGAAACAAGCGATATCAGATGCACATTTTTACGGTATATCTGTTTTATGATGCTGCTGGTATTTCAAAGGGATTTCAGAGACCGTGGAAAACTACAGCAGAGATAAGTAGTGCTCTATGGTTTGGTGCTGATCTGCCTTTTTTCTTCCTCTCACACTCACACACACACACACACACACACACAGAAACACAATAGAGGCAAAGATTTTGGATTCAGATACTGTTAGATAATGATGTTCTATTTCTGCTTCTTCTGCAGCCTGTTGTGCTGCGGCCGTGCCAAAAAGATTTTATTGTCATAATCTGTCTTTTTTTTTTTTTTTTTTTTTCAATAGGCCACATTAGTTTGGAAGCAAAAAAACACTCCGGGTCCATTACGAGGCGAAGACAGCACGGATAGGCCAATTACTGCAATCAAAACAGCCACTGTAGCACATACAGTGAGCTGCTCACAGCAACTGGACATTGTTTCTTTATCGTCCGAGGCTGCACAACACAGCAGAGCTCCAGAAGAGCCTCACACCCTCCAGTAGTTGTTATCGCAGCCACGGCAACACAAGACTGCTGAGAAATAAAGCCTCCTCCTTCTAATGATAGACAATAGAGTGTGTTTCATTAAGCCAGATAATGGTGTGTGCATTTCATTACCATAGATAACTAGGAATATTTAGATGAGGGATGAGGTGCTCGTAAAGCGCCAGTTGGTAGCCATGGCAACCCGGATCTTGGCAAACAAAGGAGTCGGGAAGAAATGTTTGCTAGGGGATGGAAAGAAAAAGGGGGACACGGAGAAAGGAGGCAGACTGAGAGGAACCACCGAGCTAAACACGGTCCCGGGCCAAAGCAGCCAGGCCGAACGCCTCCATGTTGTTTCTCCTCGTGCATCCAAGAGAAGAGACTCAGGTGATTCTCCTTTTGTTCTCAAAAGTTAAATATTCTCCTCTCCGTGGGATACCCAGGATAATCACATGCTAATGTAGCCTGGGGGGCCAAATAATAAACGTAATCACCCAAATGTGGAAATCAATGTGCAGTAAGAAAACCTATCCATCCATCCATCTTGCTCTGCCCCCGTGAATATTTCAACCCCCACATGCCCCCGCGCCAGCGCTGCCAATCAAAACCTGACTTTATTTTGAGTGAATTTCAAATGAAAACGCTCTCCGACAATGAGAAGGGTCTCAGAGCCCAAATCAGCCCGAAACCGTGACCTTGACCTTGGGGGAGGCTTCTCATTCATCCCGTTTCAGTGCTGTCAGTTTGAGGACAAAAACCAGGATGGGTTATATTGCCGTGAATGACACTAGGGCAATGGAAATCCATTTCTTTTCGGCAGCATGCAACATTAAGCTCCGCTGCACAGATATAAGCCCATCATTATTAATGCAGAAAACATCGTTTGGAGCTGGAAAATTAACAGTTGGAGTGAATGACAACACAATACAGCTGATTTGGCATGTGCAAAGTATAACATTGATTACAGCTGCTCACATTTTTCATCCTAAATTGGCCCAGTCAAGCTTTCATACACTCTAATTACAACCCAAGTCACCACTGCCTCACTTAGTTGAGCAGATGAAAACATATTTTACACTATTTTGTCACACTAAAGAAGATTTTTTTTCTTCATTCCACAACCGAGACGACATACAGGAAAGCCGCCATTTTCGGTAATTGCATTTCTTTATTGAAAGTACCACTGAGCATGAAGGGAAAATCATCTGTTCTGTAGTTATTTTGGCCATAAATCAAATATCAGACTTGTTGTTTTTTTTTACCTGATAATGGCACTAAAAGTTATAATGATTCATTTTTTGGAACTGTGCTCTGATAACAAGCTGGATGGTCCCTCTCCTCTTTAGCCTGGAGAACACGGCGTCCATGATTTACAGAAATAATTTCCAAATTCTGATGGTTTTCAGAAGTGTTCCTGAGCCAATGCAGGGATTTCCAATACATATAGTCTTTGGTTTATTTCCAATTAAAATATGGGTTTATATGATTTGCAAATCATTGCATTCCGTTTTTATCTACATTTTACACAGAGTCCAGACTTTTTTGGAAACCGTGTTGTACAAATGTAAACGTCATGGTGGCGCCAATGCCGGGATACCGGGCACGAGAACCACAAATGTAAAACATTTAGCGTGTATGTTTCTGAGGATAACACCAAGGACATCTCTACAAACATTTCATGGCCTTCCATCCAATTTGCTGTCAGTATCTGGGAATTGCAAATGTTTGTACAAAACTTCATGGCAATCCATGAAATAGTTGCCGAGATACTTCATGTATTTCAGCCGGACATCGATATCCCTTGGACTACGCTGCTAGCATGTCTAAAAACACCACAACAGATGATGCAGACAACAGAAAATACCAACACATGACCTGCACATGGAGTTCAGCCATTAGGTGAAATCAGATAGGACTCCATATGGACGATCACATTCTTGTTGCCCCCGAAGCTCCACATTGACAGGAATGTAGCCCTGCTGTTAGACCTTTAATGTGGAAAAAAACCCAACTTTTTAAACATTTATTCATCCAGGGTTTTGCAGGGCATACTGAGTATGGTCTCACTACCACCCGGGCTCACATTCAGCAGCAAATATCCATATTTGGGGATGTCAAGACAACCAGAAGCTGATTTAAGAAGCTACTTTAGAGTCAAATAAAAAGAAAGTGGTTGAAATTCTGACTGTACCAACCAGTGTGTACATTATTTTAAATGTTTAGGGTGGAAATAACAGTAGACTCGACTACGAGCTTCCAAATATATTATTTTGATGTTTATGAAATATTGAATATTGGCCAGTGATGGTCAACAGCCAACTAGAGTCAGGTTCCTCACAGAAAACATACAGCGGGGAAGCAGCACACACATCCAAAAACAACATTAAATAAGGGGTCATTGCAAGTTGCAGAGCAAAAGAGGATCTCAGGATGAGTCTTCAAAGACTCAGCTATAAATATCCAGTGTTGTATGAAGCAGGTTCGCAGGATTTCCTGAGATCAGAATGCAGTTTTTTGTAATCAAAACACAGGAAACCAAAATGGAATCCCATTTTTCCAGCAATGAAGACATATGACAGACCATTCAGGTGAGCGCACACGGACAGCAGGGTGCATCCAGCCTGTGACAGTCAGGCATGATAATGTCGATTCCCCCCGGTGATGCATGCATGTGTGTTTTGTGGAACCAGACTCCAGTCTTGGCCCGGGGTAATAAGATCAGCCTGTTTGGGCCCCGACAGGCTGAGCCTCACTCAGGGTGGCCCATCTGGCCAGCGCCCAGGCCACGGCGCCAGCCACCGGCTCCACTGTGCAGGGACCCATCTGTGGTCCTGTGTGGTATCGACCATTCCACCGCCAGGCCTGTGCTCATCTGCACATGGGTCCGCTGGTCTGTGTGTGTGTGTGTGCTGCAGATGGGATAGTGGGTCAACTAATGGCAGCAAATGATTCATGGCGACTTTTAGAACAGATACAGCAAGACGTTTGACTCAGACAGAGTCAGGTGAGTTAAGAGACTAAAAACTAAAGATGAACTAAAGACTTGCTATTTTTGTGGCTCGTTAGACGTTCCTCCCTTTCTCGTTTTTCTGCGAAGCTGTATCTTTATATTTAGCAAACGAGTGTACTCAGTAAGTCAAACTAGTCCTAAACTAATTATAGTACAATTTCTCATTTTCTGTTTTCAGCACCAGAAAATGTTCCAGTGATTTAAACCTCCGGCAATAAATATCAGGATTTGACATCAGTTCCTAAGAATTAGGGCATGGGCCTCACAATGTTCAATAAACAGGATCAGTAAGAAAAGCAAAAAGATGAAAAAGAAACATTACAGTTCAATAAAATTGATTTAGTTAACTTCTTAAAAATTACTTAATCATATTTACTACACTTGGGGGTAAAATCGATTTCCCTGCTTGTTATTCTGTATTGTATTTTTTTTTTTTTCATTGCAACAACTTCCACAACTGGATTTATAAACAATGAAAATATGTAAAAAAAATAAATATCTGTGTCTCTTTGTTTGGCCTCAAACCAAGAACATCACCCTCATTTTCGCCTCCATCAGGCCACACAAACAAACAAAGCTGTGGCAAGGGTCCCTACACAGTCTCAGAGTACAAGTTCAAACTGAAGATGAGATGTTCATTCAGACATGCGAGCCACAAACCCAGATGAACCCAAATCTGTTCCCCCAAAGTGTCCCGTTTCTCTGTAATTCAGTTTCAGGAAATTGAAAGCGAGATGAGAGAGAGAACGTGGACATGACAGCAGCTGCATAGCTGAAAGATCACAGCAGACAGCAGACAGCCGAGCATGAGCTAATTCCAGCCAAGAGACATCTGCCTCGGAGATCTGATGTGTATGGGGTAGAAGTTTACTGCTTATTAGCGGTAGACCATAAGTAAGTCTACAGTAACCAAAGGATTCCAGTACAGAGCAAACAGAGTGTTTCTACGTTAGGGTCAGTCGGAGTTCTTACAGGGATGAGCAGATTTGAACTTGAAACAATACCTTTATTGATAAATATCACCAGATTACAAACACTCTTTTATTTACTTATTAAAATTATTTAGGTGTTAGCGTGCTAATATTTGCTAACACTCACACTGTTCTTAGACACAACGGTGCTACGTTAATAGTTTTGCATTTGGTCATAAACAAATGGGGGAAATTCCAAATTTGACAAACAAGCGACATCTAATCTTTCTGAGAGCAGTATTGACACGTTTGTACTCTTACGCCTGTGTTTGAGATGAAAAGAACATTTCTGAGCGGTTCCTTCCCTTTTATTGAAGTTTGCTGTTTAGCTTTGACCAGTGAGGTGAAGGTCAACCGTGCAGAACAACTATCTCTCTGCAGATCAGCTCCCGCAGGATCCCACCTGGGGACGGTGAGCATGCTTGTACTAAACCCCTCATATACACATCACAGTGCTACAGTATGTCACAGCCCATTAAGCCACTGCATATATTTTCGGCACCGGTGGTCACGGCGGCAATTAAAGCCCCGACAGTGCTACTGTTAGCATTACTCTGCAACCATAAAATAGATGCGCTCATCAGCATTGTTTTGGAACAGGTTGTTTCCACCAGGATGAAGCACTGCGAGCAGACTTCAAACGCCGTTGCCGCCCGCTCGCCTGGCTGCACAGTTTAAAAGCTCGAACATGGTGTGTGGGACAATGGCGGCTCTCGAAAAGCATTGTGGTAATCAGGGCCAATGGAATTTTCCCTGCATCATTAAAAAGGGATTGGTCTGCTCACTGCGTTCATGGGAAGTGCCGTTAGTTAACCCAACAAAGGTGCTCCGGCTGCGGACCCCCAGAGATGAAGGGCATCGCAGGGGCTCAGTGAATCCACCTCTAATCCTCTCAGCACCATTGTACCGATACACTCTAAACCCTTTGACTACTTCCCGCTCTAATCTCTACAGATTTGGGCGAGTTAAACAAGTTTCTGATCCGTGGGCCCACAAACCTGCCTCGTCCTCCTCCATCTCGACTCTCCTTGTGGCGACAAGTTTAGCTTCAACGACTTGCTTCAGGAGAGAGTTTGTATCCCCTTTTTTAACACGTCTTTTTAAACCAGCAAGTACTTTTGTTTAAATTTAAGTCCTTCTCAAGCAAAAAAGCTGCACATTTGATGGTTTTAACTCTTCCAATGTGAGGATTTGCTGCTCCTTGTTTTTCCAAAGTTTGATGGCTAACTTAACATCTTTGACTTTTGGACAACTAATCAGACAAAACCAATTGAAGACATCACGATGGGGTTAAATAAGCTGTGATTTGTGACCAAACAAACATTTTTACAAAGCAAACAAACATAATTAGTAGATTCATTTAACTGTAGCTCTTGCAGAACACACCTGCTAAAAAAATGTTCTGAAAAGTAGTTTAACAGTAAAAAAAAAAAAAAAAAAGAAGTAGTTACAGAGGGGGGAGTCCTTGTAATTAGGAATTATCACAGTATTAATCAAGAGACAACAGATCTTACAGACTTGTTGATTATTTTCGTGATTTATCAATTCATTATTTGGGCAGAAAATTTTGAAAAATGCTCATCACTATTTCCAAGAACTGAAGATGATGCTTGCAACGATACAAACCTCCAAAAATATTCACTAAACAAGGATATCAAGTGGATAAAATGGACAGAAAACACAACTAAACTCCACAAAGGAAAAGCTGGAACTGCGAATATTCTCTATATTCGCAGTTTTTGTTAAACGATTGTTTAATAGACATTATAGTTGTCCAATCGATTCATTGATTCAAGTTCTTCAGCTCTCAGTTGCGGGAATGAAGCTTTTTAAAGGGTGTAAATGTCCAAAACAAAATCTCAGTTTCTTTGGATATTGATGCATTTCTTTCATTCCTCCCGCCTCCACCTTCTTAAGAGGAAATTAAGTGTATGTGTGAATACATGAATGTCGAGCTGCTGGTGCATGGAGGGGGCGGAGTTTTAGGGGGAAGTAATAGCAGGTCGCACTCAGCGAGCTGGTGGTCGTGACAAAGCACTTGACAGGCCAGAAGACACCCCCTAATTTCCAGTTGACCTTGGCTTGTTTAGCATTCCCTGTTACCGCTGGTGACAGTGACACGCGTCTGGGGTTGGGTTAACTCTAGAAGCAAAAGGGTATGGGTGGGTGGGTGGGTGGGTGTGGGTGTGTGTGTGTGTGCAGATGGACGGCCGTTAGGGATGCAGCCTTATATTCCCCAGAGAGGAGGCAGAGGTCAGGGATCAAAGCCCCGACCGAATCCCCACCCAGCTCTGCGTCTGGGGACGATCCAGAGAGAACCGGGGCTCCGGCCGGACCGCATTATGCAGCTCAAGCAATTAATGCAGCAGCAGCAGGAATGGCAGGGGTCTATAGGAGCAGTGGGTGTTTGTGTGTTTGTTTGTGTGTGTGTGTGTGTGTGTGTGTGTGTGTGTGTGTGTGTGTTTGTATGGACTGGAGTGTTGTTTGTGTGTGTGCGTGTCTCTTGTGCCAGGCCGTTGTAGCTTGCACACAATGAAGCGGTGCAGCTGGCACGTGCTACACGCACACACGCGCACACACACACCAGAGAGGTCTTTTAATTAAGGGATTTGTTAATTTTCTATTCAACCTGACAGTGATGAATGGGGGAGCAGAGCCTGCCCATCTCAGCCTCGGCTGCTCGGCAGACAGAGCCGCCAAGGAGGCCTCTGGGTGCGATCATCACACTCTCAAACCTTATTTATACATGGAGGTGTTTTTTTTAACCCTTTGGACGCCGCTCACTGCATTTACTAAAAGCTGAAAAAAAAAAAAAAAAAAAAAAAAAAAAAGAAAGAAAAGAAAAACCCCTGTCTCAATGCTCTGTAGGAGCCAGTGTGGAGTCCAGATAGAGCCGAGGAGTAAACAAAGTCAAACAATGGCCACGTTTCGTGTGAACAAAGCAAGATTTGTTGCTGCTGTTTGGCTACAATGGAAGTCGTGATTAGTGATTGTTATACTGGCCGGGAAACAGTTTAAGCTTATCGTGCGTTCTTTTTTAAGTGCCTGAAATGAAAATGAACAGTTTCATTTCGGCTTATTTCATGTCTATGGTGGATAAAAGTCTCCACACAAATTACATTCAGAGCCTTCTACTGATTGGCAGCAGCATATTAATTTAGGAAAAATGTAATGTTGCCTGAATCACAATTTTTTTTATCAGCATAATTAAGAACACTTGAAAGTCGTTCAGAACCGTTGCAAAACCTTTCTTTTGGTTGCTCACTACGATATCAATCCTGCAGCAACTAAAGCAAAGTGTTTATATATTGCACTTGGTAAACACAAAGAGAAATAGTTGTTTTGGTGAAATATAGAAAATCTGTTGCCTGAATTTAACTGTCCGTCGGACTCTGTGGGCAAACTGCTGTACTCAGCACAAAAGACACACAAAAAAGCGA
Organism: Embiotoca jacksoni; assembly: GCF_022577435.1. Classification (NCBI taxonomy): domain Eukaryota; kingdom Metazoa; phylum Chordata; class Actinopteri; family Embiotocidae; genus Embiotoca; species Embiotoca jacksoni. The sequence goes on from NW_027185378.1 coordinate 2,005,839, forward strand.
ACATGCAGCTATTAGCAAGAAACTATTTTGTCATTTATGTTTTGTTTTGTATGCGCATGAAATAGGAGTTTTTCACCTTGAAATCTGACATCGAAGTGGAATCTAAATCTCATGTTAAAGGAGCACGAGACAACAAAACGATGCACACGTGAATTTCAACAACAACAGGGACTCTTGTTCTTAAAATTAGGCTTCACAAAGACTTTAACAGTCTTTTACTTCGTAGCTTTAGACTGCTGTTTGAAGAATATCATTTCTGTCTTCTTTAGGGAGCTGTTGGCTACTTTAGCTGTTGCACTCAGGTCAAGACAACTTCCACATATGATCCATTAGATGCACAAACTTTGGCCTCCTTAAAATCTAAATTAACAACTTGGCTTTGACTGATTAACTTTCTCTTCAGCACTTTTGTTTCCTCTATCAAATTTGGGTTGATTTATTGCTGCATCGCACTAAAACAGCACACGACATGTATTATTTCTGTCCATTCATCCTTCATCAACTGTTTTTTCTGTATTTTAAATGTGATTTTCTTTACGTATACCAGGTTTTGCCATCTGTGTTTTTAAAGGTGCTCTTCAGAAAATAAACTTTCTCTGGCTCCTGTAATTTCATGCCAGAAATCATTGTGCTGAGACTCTGAATTAATCTAAAATTGTATGTATTTCATATTCATTATCAATACTGTCTTTGTTGCTGCCAAACATGTTTTGCATTAAGAATAACAAAAGGCCTCCCCGAAGCAGCACAGCCACATGTCATATTGGCCCCCGTGCAATTTATCTATTGTGATATGGCAGCCATTCATCTTTTAAATGCTCTCTCATGATTTCCTTTGTGCACGCGGAGCTGGAGGTGACCTTGAAAACGGACCATGTGGTGTATTCTGATGATAATTTATTCTCACATACAAGAAAACTGTCTCGCTAACATGATTTTCTTCATGCTTTTGTGCCATCTAGGCTCGCTGGAAACTTTTATGGCAGCAGAAAATGTATTATCTCTTCAAAAGAATCCAGACCTGGATTTATGGAGTCATGCAAATTTATGGACACACAGACAGTTTGTTTTGCATGATTTCAAGTCAGATTCATCCCTATGTGACAGCAGATACAGGTCTCATTTCAGAGCATAAACTGGAAACAAACACATCTATAAGTTGTGATTAAAAACAACACTGAATCCAGAACTATGATTACATTACATTTCATTTAGCTGACGCATTTATCCAAAGCGACTTATAAGAAGTGCATTTCAACCGTGAGGGTACAAAACCCAGAACAACAGGAATCAAGAAAATACAATTTCTTCAAGAAAGCTGATTAAGTATTTATGTACATTTCCATATAACTGAATCCCAAAAATATATCCAGAGGCTCGCACTAAGTCTGCAGTCAGCTGATATTGAATTATTTCATCAGTGGAAAAACCCCACAATGGAAAGCAAATTGATCCGAGCTCCATTTTTTAAAGCATAAGACATGCAAATGACTTTTGTCTCAACTGTCCTGTCCTGAATATTTCACTTGAGTGTCTGACAAAAATAGTAACGTACTCATTGTCCCGGCCGTCAGGTCAGTTATCAAGCTCCTTTTTTTTTTTTTGTGAACCCAGTTTTAGTGGGCTTTGACTGACACACACACACACACACACACACACACACACACACACACACACACACAGATGCGGCACACTCCGTTTTAATGCATATTAATGAAGTTAAACGGGCCGCTGTAGAGCGCGAGACAATGGAGGAGAGGAGGGCTGGTTGTGAGCACAAAGCCGGGGACTCAAGGGAAGCAGAACAGGTGCAGTTTCACGTGGAACGACCGGTTCATCGGTGCAGGGAGGAACGGCAACACACGATGCTCTCGATATCGACCGTCAATGTGCTATTAGTTTCAGAGGGTGGTGCTCTCAGACAATGATTTTCTTTTATTTAAAGTTGTAAAGCACTGGAAAATACTAACTTCATAGACTTTTAGGATGAAAAAACATTCAGCTTAAAAGGGTAAGTTCACCTCTTTAAATCAATCCCATGTAGTTTTATGTCCAGTTTTTGGTTCCTGTAATCACTCATCCTCTTCACACTGGCTACGAGATCCATTTATAATGTGATTCCTTTGCAAGATATGTGGGACAAAGTCTAACATGACACATTCTTTACGACTCATCGCTTGTCGGCCAGTGACTGTAAACCTTTACTGGTTTAAAAACCCCTAAAACAAAGCAGAGTTGTGGCCCATTGTGACCTTTTTAGATCCAAATTCACAAGAAATAAGCAAACACAAGAAGAGAAGCAAAATAATAAGCACAAAGCCAAAATATCTCTGGATAACTGAAGTTCTTTAAAAGAATGGATGCATTTTTATAAATGAGGAATAATGATAATATAATTTTCTATTCCGCATGAGATCCACAATGATATGTAAACACCGGGCAGCACATGTTTCTTCATTGTCTAACATCATCAAAAGTGCAGTAGACTGCAGATGGAGAACATCGGCCTTCTGTCACTATTGTGTGCCGCAGCCATGCACAGATCTTTAAAAGGGGAACTTCCCGTTTCTCACACACGTTTTCTGTGGCGGTGAAAATAACCCAGATGATGGTAATCATGAGGGTTACACAAGAGTAACCAGACACTTCTAAAAACCAGGAAACACCTGTTACATCCTGACTATAAATTCAAGAGGCTCACAGTTGTTATCATGTTTGACTTTCCAGGCTTTTCCTTAAATGTAAAAATGGCCAAAAAAAACGACAAAAGGCAAAGACAATAGAACAACAAAAAATAACTGTGATGAGAAAAATAACAGCAGTCTCTTCCAACCAACTCGATAGACGTTCTTGTAACAAAGAGATCAGGTTTTCAGGCCTAATAGTCATAATATGGGAGGGGAAATGATTTTCCCAGCTCAGTGAGTCCCGGCTCTGCTCTGTGGTCCCTCCTCTGGGGCCACATAGAGAATCAACTCGAACCAAGCCACGCCCCCACGTTTTATTCCGGGGAATTTATCAGCGCGCTACCAACTGAACGCTCTGCAAACTAGACCCAGCAAGAGGAGAGAGAAGAAACCCCTCCACAGGCTCTACCCATGCTGACAGACACACAGACTACTCACTTCTGTGGAAACTAAACTCTGCAGCTCTGACAGGATGGATTTCTTGGACCGCGGATACCTGGACGCGCGGTCTCCGTACGACTACACCTTCAATTTTTGGAATGACTACCTCGGTCTGTCCACACTTGTCGCCCAAAATAAGATCAACAGCTCGTCCTGCAGCCCCAACTCTATCACAGAGTCTCTGAAAGCGACTCTGGGGCTGGAGGACGACTCCCCGGTTTGCTCCTGCGTAATTGGGCACGGCAGGGACGGCGACGGACACTCGGACTGCTGCTGCGCGGCCCCGGGCTCCCCGCCGATCTCCTTCTACGACCTCAAGGAGCGCATCTCGCTCCTCAGGCCGTACGAGCACCTCGCTGGCGACTCGCAGCTGGCAGCAGACAGAGATTCGCCCTCCTACAGGGGGAGCTTCGCCGGCCTCGACCTGCTCTCCATGGACCGAAGACGGAAACAGACTCAGAGGGGCAAGCCGGAGCCCAAAGTGTGCGTCTTCTGTCGGAATAACGGCGCGCCGGAGGAAGTTTACGGCACCCACATCCTGAAGACCGCGGACGGCAGAGTGCTGTGCCCCATCCTCCGGGCGTACACCTGCCCCCTCTGCAGCGCCAACGGCGACAACGCGCACACCATCAAGTACTGCCCGCTCTCTAAAGATCAGCCGAGCCAGAGAGTGCAGGCAAAGGGAGGCAGAGTGGTGGGGAAAAGGCTGAAAATCTTCTAAGGGAGGAGAAAAATAAAAAATTGAGTTGCACTGTCTGAAATTACCAGAGTGTATGGCAGTAATTTTGCTCCCATTTCATGCACAAGACAAGTCTGGAGAGCACGATTGGAAGAAAATAAGATTTCTATTGATTTCTTTTGGTCACTGCTTCATTTGTAATGTTTTTTGTGTGTAACTCTATGGGCACATACAGTAGTTTACACGTGGACGCATTGCGCGCAATATCCTCCCCCCTCCCCCTTCCTCCTCCTCTCCAGCACTCCGAGGACTCTTGGTGATCAAAAAAAATGAACCAAAGTACTGTACAGATCGACCTGTGAATGACCACCTTCATGCTGTAATCAGAAAAAGGCCTGTGCATGTCAGCGGGCTGCTCCGGCTTCATGACATACCAACATAAATGAATATGCAGCACTCCTGAGGTGAATGTTTAGTACCATTCAGGCCCAGCAGGGATGTAAGAAGTCTGACCAGGCCATGCAAAGATGCAAGATCTTTATATCCAGCACATGTTTTTTTTTTTTCCTGAGATAAAATGTTTTCTACCAAAGGAATACACTTTTGTATTGAAACTTAGCCTAACGGTAAATTTCTGTATTGTTTATATGTTGGATGTCTTCTATTCTTCATGTGATTTTTATGTGGGAAAAACATTTTACACGTTTCAGCTGAATGTAAAACAGTGAAAGGTAGATCCGACATGCAGTTCATACAAGTCGCTCCTTTGTTTCTGTCATGAGTTTGAGGGTTTTTATTTTTAAATGTGCACCTGCAATTCTTGTAAATGTAAAAACGATTTTAGCGATGAAAAGCCTGACATTCCAAAGTCTTTATCTGTCAATAGAAATGTTTTATGTACTTATTTTTACCTTATGTACCACTGGGAAATATATTCACTGTAAATGAACTCTGAATAAACATGTAATTTGCATTTCTTCTTTGACTAAATGAGACTAAAACTGACTTTTAATACTATAATCCATCACTGATTTTTAGCTGAGGGTAATGCCCGCAGCAGATTGCATAATAACAGATCTAATGTCATTTTGAGTTGAGAATATTTTGTTAAACATGAGTAAACAAAACATTTTCACACATCTGAAACAGCCTGGAGTCAAACTGAAAAGCGATGCAAAGGCGCCACCTAGTGTTTAAAGTGTCCAATGACAACACCAACGACCAAAATCTATTTAAAAAAAACAAAACTTCCCTAAACAGACAAGCACAAGGTCACTTAATAAATCTCATCTACTGGAGCAGAGTGGATAAATTAATCACAATATTTGTAATGATTTTCCATGTGAGAGAAGATCGATGATTAGAAACGTACTTCAAACTACTGGACTTGTCTTGTCGTGTAAAACTTTTCAGGAACTGGTGAACAACTTTCCTACACAGGGCCAGAAATTATAAACCACTCAGGAGTCTTCTAGCTCAAAGTCCTGCATGTTTGCACGTTAGCAATTAGTTCTCTTTTTAAATCAAAACGCGGAATAAAAGTCTACTGCACTGCACTGCCTCTCCCTGCATAAGAATTTTGTCAGGGTTACATAAAATAGGTATGAATGAGCTTCACCGACCTCTATTGGCAACTACGAAGAACTGCAACACCAAACAATAATGTCACAAACCATTCAATTATATCATAAATGCAAAAAAAAAAAATAAGTCACATTTTTGGTTTGCATGGTGTTAACATTTCTGCTCGTGAAGAAAAACCTCAGCGATGGAGGACACAATCTGACTGAATGGCGCCACCTATTGGCATTAATTATAACTGCTCTCCTCCGATCAGATGCCTTTTTTTTTTTTTTGCCTTTAAAAAAAACAGCTGAGTCTTGAAAATTTTGAAAATCCTGGCAGAAGTAGGTGCACTGAGAGTTACATAAGAGTTTTATCTTCCTGAGAGTCTTCTCTAAAACTCCGTTAACTGAATTAAGGGTGGAGCTCCATTCCCCAAATGTTTTAAGGTTATTTTGCATATTTTTCCGGGGTGGTAAGTTTGCTGTCCTGTGGAGATTCTCAGAGTCAGAACAGATCTCGTTCCTAAATAAACATTTCAGCAGCTTGTGGGAGTAGTTTGGGTAAATCCTTTGGAACCACATTTACAAATAAACTACCGTTTTCTCTTGAATTTGTCTGTTTTTTGATGTGCAGATGAATTTCAGGGGTTACAAAGTGCACTCTAAGAGTACAAATGTTGGCTTATAGGACCATCAGTCTATCTGTATGTCCTTACTCACAACCTTTGACTTGATTGCCTTGACGCCTCCTTTACATCAAATACTGAGGACGATCGACACTGACTCATCTCTGGATGGTTTCTGTGTGTCAGCAGATACAGATCGCACTTTCCACTTCTGTGGTGTCACACACACACACACACAAACACACACACACACACACACACACACACACACACACACACACACACACACACACACACACACACAGAGTCAGGAATCAGGACAGCCGGAGAACATCAGTAACTCATCGATTTGCAATCTAATGAGATCAAGCAATCGGGTCTAAAAATATTCTGGAACACAATGGAAGGGCTTCGTAAAAGAAATTTAAAGCGACACAAACGACGATGAAGAGAATCTAAAGAGGAAAAGTGAGGTATTTAAAAAGTATCTCAAGTTGAACAAGTCGTCTGTTTAGTGTTCAGTTTGCAGGAAAATGTTCAATCATCTGTCACATCATTCAGATGAATTTATTGCCTCCCGGAGCATTAAAACCTTTAGTGCCCCCTCACATTTCTCTCTGTGCACTACGTATTGATTTTCTCTGACTGGGTCTGTTTCAAGTCATTGTCGTGAGGTTTTTCTTTCTAAAATTAAGTTTGTGTGTGTGTGTGTGTGCGTGTGTGTGTGTGTGGGTGTATGTGTGTGTGTGTGTGTGTTTTCTTAGTTGAGGGGACAGACTGGAGTAAAATATGCCTTCAGAAGTGAATGGATTACTGAGATTCATTTATTTCAAAGCCATTTTGGAGGCAGGCGAAATGAAAATCTGCTCTACCACACGTCCTTTGCCTGCCTCAGCTGAGAGGGAGTCTGAAAACCAACCTCCTCTCTCCTCACTGCAGCAGGCTGCTATTGGCCCGGCGGATGCTGACAGCAGTGATGTTTCTCTGTGCTGGAAGAGGAGGAGGAGGAGGAGGAGGAGGAAGAGGGGGGGGTTGCAGCCTGTCTCTATAAAAGCAGGGGATCTGCAGCATCACCGAACTGGTGCAGTGCAAAACGCTCACTCATCCTCACCGATGGTGTGCAGAACAAGGGGGACATAAAAAAAAAAAAAAACTTCTGAAACTGAAACATACATCTCCTTTTCTTAAACAAACCCAAAAAATCCACAACAAAAAATCCATCATGAGCTACGATACCTACTTCTCCTACCGGCGCCCTTGGGACAGCTGCAAAGTCTCCCGAACCACCACCAAATCCTCCATGTCTTCCTCTCTCTACTCGTCCTCCCGAGCTCCTCCGTCCGGGAAGAAGATCCTGAGGATGGGCTCCGCTTCCCTGCCCGACGGGTCTCAGAGGATGGACCTGGCTCAGGCCAGCTCCCTCAACACAGAGCTGGTGGGCCTACGCTCGCAGGAGAGGGCACAGCTCGTGGACCTGAACGACCGCTTCGCCACCTACATCGACAAGGTGAGGCACCTGGAGCTGCAGAACCGAGCCCTGCTGGCCGAGCTGGACGCGCTCAGGAGGCGGCAGAACAACCCGTCCCGCCTGCAGGCGGTCTACGAGGGGGAGGCGCGGGGTTTGAGGGCCATGATCGACTCAGAGAACGGGGAGAAGATGCGGATGGAGGCGGAGAAGGACTACCTGCGAGACGTGTACGAGCAGCTGAAGGAGCGCTACGAGGAGGAGGCGAGGCGGCGGATGCATGCTGAGGAGGCGCTGCAGAGGACCAGAGAGGAGGCGAACAGGGCCGTAGTCTACAACTGCGATGCGGAGGCCACGGTGGTCTCTCTGTGCGACGAGATGGTGTTCCTGAAGAAGGTCTTTGCGGAGGAGCAGGTGGAGCTGCAGGCCCAGATGCAGGTGGCCAACATCAGCGTGGACGTGGAGGTCTCCCGGCCCGACCTCTCCACCGCCCTGCGAGACATCCGGGCGCAGTACGAGCGGCTGGCCAACAAGAACATGCAGGCCGCCGAGGACTGGTACCAGAGCAAGTTCGCGAGCGTGGCGGAGATGGCCAGCAAAAACAACGAGGCCGTGCACGCCATCCGGGAGGAGACCATGGAATACCGGAGGCTGCTGCAGTCCCGCTCCTCGGAGATCGAGGCTCTCCGGAACGTCGTCGAATCCCTGAATAAGCAACTGGAGGATCTGGAGGAGACGCAGGCGAAGGAGGTGACAAAGTACCAGGTGAATGGGGGATAAATGGGTCCTGGTCTGCCTGGGAGAATGTGTGCAGATATGCAACTCCTGGTCTGCCTTTTATTCCAGAGTACATCCTAGTTTCAGAGAAGCAGTCGTCTTCTTATGCTCATTTTTAGAGCGAGAAGGAAAAGAGGCCAGATCGAAAAAGGTCCCGCTCAGGATAAAGAAAACCACTCAGGAGGTAGAAAAGCAAAAAGAGGGACTTTAGTGTTTCTTTTTTATGCAAGATGACATGTAAAGATGTTCTTTGCAGCAGCTACACCCCCCCACCCCCCCTCCTCCCTCACCCCCCTCCCCCCTCCCCATGCAGTAGCGCTCAGCAGGAAATAATAGCAGGCTCACAGCAGAGGTGAAACTCTGCAAGGTTACCGTCAGGATAAACTGAGAGAGCTCATCAGAGCTGCACAAAAAAACTCCAGGGCTTTCAACGCCTGTTTATATTCATTTACCAATAATTTCCCACTGATATTTGAGAATGAACGGCTGTTTTTTGGGGGGGTATTTATAGATTCGGATAAGTGACCTGGAGCAGGACATCACTGAAGCCAAGCAGGAGATGGCGCGCTACCTGCGAGAGTACCAAGACCTTCTCAATGTGAAGATGGCCCTGGACATCGAAATAGCAGCGTACAGGTGAGACTCTGACGTTATCTGTTCACGCACACCAACAATCGATGTCGTTTTTGTACTATTTAAATTGTTTTTTTCACACTTCTGTTAAATACACATGCAAAGAAATAAATCTCAAGCTCAATCGGTTTTCCTTTTTTTCTTCTCAGGAAACTTTTGGAGGGGGAAGAGATTCGGCTGGCTTATCCCTCCTTTCCTGCTCTGAATTAAAATCTAAATGCCACCAGCCCGGCAAAAAAAAACCTGAATTCTTCATCGCCCTTCATCTCCTCTGAACATCCCTCCTTTAACCCCTCCCCCCTCCCTCATCTCCTCCCTCCTCCCTCCCCAAAAAAAATTCTTAACTCCTCCCTAAAAAACGAACCTGCAAACCAAAAGCTCATCGTCCTCAAGACAGCAGCGCCCTTGTGCTAAACAAGAGGTCCACCAGAAGTCCCCCTTCTTCTACACACGTTCTGGCACCGCACATCAAGAAGACGGCGAACCGTAAAAACGCAGAGTGGCTGCACTGCATTAGTTACACAGCTACAGTCGGACAGCAGCGTTGTTTTGGTCGAGTTCCTCCCTGTCGTTCATACACGTTAAAGGTCCAAGCATCAGAGGCGACCATCCGGCTTCCCCGATGAACCCTCGTTGTGCAAACATTTGACCAAGTGTTTGTAAAGGAGGACACACACACACTAAAAAAAAAAAAAAAAAAAAAATTCCCTTCATCTTGCAATGCTTGGATTTTTATCTGTGTTTGACATGGCGCAAGAAAGCAGCAGTGTTTTCTGAGCTGGAACTCTACCAATCAGTCACGCAACGTCCGGCTCCCCTGGTTCAGTAGTCAGTGAACCAGTAACCTTAAAACTTTCTTTTTTTTACGTTAGAGAGCCATTTTCGTCCTTTTTAGTTGGTCTTCCTCTGCATTTACAGCCAGCCAGAAGCTGCGAGCTTTGGTTTGAAAACCGGAGTGAATCTGCGTCTTCCCACTCGGCTGTTTGGTTGTTTAAATTTCAAATAAATTAAAAAAAAAAAAAAAAGTATTTTCTTGCACGAAAACCTTCTGGGTACGTAAATGCTGGGGAAGATTAATCGTTACTGGTTTCTCCTTATAATCATGCAGCGTGTCTCTCGGCCTATCGGCACTGGAGTCCTTCTGTTCTGTGAGTTCATTCGAAGCTAAACCGTGAAACCGAAAGATAACCGCAGGAGCTCCTTGTTGTTCGTCTGCTGATCCGAGATCTAAATGGTGCTTTACATCTGTGAAGCTTATACGTCTGCACCGTTACGCTTGGTGCACCTGTAACAGCCGGCAACAAGCTGAATAAACAAATAACTGACCTGCAACATGCTTCAGATTCTGTGTTTTCATTTGACATGTTAACAGCCTCGCGCTGACAGGCTTTAGTACGACATGACTGAATACATATTTTATTGAGGTGTAAACAGGTGTAGATAATCCAAATATGCACACGTCCACATGCACAGCAAAATTGCACAACATACTTCCACAGAAAAAACACAGACATCCACTCCAGCTGCATTTTAGCCTCAAGCACAAGTTAATTATTAATATTTGTTTGTTCAAGAGGCAAAGCTCCAATTTCAGAAGTACTTACTGTGTGGGATTTTACTCAGGTAAGAATTTTTATGAAGCTAAACGTAATTTATTGATGGTAAAATTGGAGACAGAAATTGATGATATCTCATCGATTGAACTCAAACTGTAGGGATTTCTGCTCTGACGTATAACTAAATTATGGTTACCCAAATCTTGTTCATGAATCCACGACTGGAAAAAAACAACAGGGAAAATTCACACCTTGGAGCAAATTACAATTAAACTAAGAGGGAAGAAATATTTACATGCAAGAAGACAGAAAAATCATTTTATTATGAAATAAACTTCTGAAACCCGACACGAAGTCCTCCATGTGAACTGGACTTCTGGAATTGCCAGATAATATCTGGTTTTTGTTTTGTTAGATTATATCACTATTAGCCTGTCTGTAATAAATATGGAGAGGAAATTAGATTTATTTAGAATTAAAATAGGAATAATTGTGGTAATTATTAATATTGAGGGAAGGAAAAGGAAACTATAACTTCTGTTTGTGGCTGTAGTGACCAGGTGGATTCTTTTGAGTTTTACTGTAAACATTTAGTCAATTTATATAATTAAACTAGGCCTCTGGAAAAATATTGTAAGCATTTTGACCACTTCCTGAAATGTTTTATACCAAAACAATCAGATAATTTAACTTTTAAATGACCTATGACTGCATGGTCTCTTTTTAAAACGTCATACACATCATTAAGGTACCCCATAAGTGTAAATGTTTTGCCTTAAAAAACATAAAATTAAAAGAAATGATCATAATTGCAGCCCTGAATGCAAAAACTAGCTGTAAAGATAATATTTCATTCACCGATTCGTACATCATGGTGTTGTGTGCATGATTTAAAGTTTAAAAGAGACTTTATTCAACGCGTAAAAGTATGACCGGTTTCTGTTAATGATTCTTTGAGTTTTACTGTAAACACTTTATCCTTTCACATCACGTCCTGCTGAAGTTTCTTTGTACTTACAGCTCAGTGTGAGAAGGGCCGGCATACAGCAGCAGCAGCACTGCACCATTTCCCATAATTCCATGCTCCTGGCAAGGTGGCTGAAGCTGTAACATGTTGATAGATGGCCTCAGCAGAGTCATCAGTCACCGGGCTGACAACAGGCATCCCGTGAAACCCTGAAGACAAACACAAACCATATAGATATACAAAAATCAGCACATTATGAGTGCAAAAAAAGAAAAACCCCAGACACTAATAACATGCATCATGTTTAGTTTTGTATGTTTCAGGGCTCTGGTATTCTGCACAATGCTTTAAATAGAGCTGAACCACCATTAAGGTTTATTAGTTTCACCTGTGCTTTTCTTGGAAAGACAGACCTGAAATCAAGTCTCCAAAAAGACCACTGTTTACTGATGGTTAATAATCATACATTTTATTTTCTATAGCACTTTTCAGGACACTTTACAGGTTAAAATGATCAAAACAACACAATAAAAGTAGGAATCGCACAGTAATCACATTAAAATCTGCTGATAACAGTAAAAAACAACATGAATCAAACATTAAAAGCAGTTTTTAAAAGGCGGATTATCAGTTGTGGTTTAAATGTATTCAGATCAGCGCAGTCTCAGGTGTGTCTGGGGACAGAGGCTGTGGAGAAAAACACGTTTTTTAAATAGATGTAATTTTACTTCTGTTTGATAAATAACTAATTTTACCGGAGGAAGTTATTGTTGTATTTTCTCCATCCCAGTTAGACTCTTGTGAACTCGCATCATTACATTTATAGCGGTTCTGTTGGTGCCAAAAATATCTGGACATGCTAACATGTACACTAAACACATGACAAAACATTTGTGAATGTCTGTTCAATGTTGAGCTGCACTTCTGTCATACCCGACTGCTCCAGATTTTAAAACGACAAAGTTCACCCACTTTACTTCACATTTCTGTGACGAGACGACGGAAATATGTAGCTGGCATTAGGCGTTAGCTTCTTTCGTACCCAATTAGCTCATCATATGTTGCTCTTGTGATTGAATGTTAGCGTTAGATTTTAACAATACGAGTGAAAGAGAGTCGAAGACGATGAGAATTCTGCTTTTAACACAAATAACGAGCACAGCTGCAAACAATTGTGCTAACCTGCAGATGGCAGTAAAGTCTGTGAAAGTCTTCCTTTGCGAATCACTTCCGCCGGTCAAAGGACACCAACATGGCCGCCGTCTTACGTCGATAACATTTCTGTCTCAATGTTAACTCACACAACAGGGTTCAAACCCAGTTGCTTTTAAAAAAAAAAAAAAAAAACCAGCGACCGAGAAAGAGCACGTCGTAGCCACCTTTCGACGCCGACATGTTCCAGGTAATCGGCGGGAGGAGCGTGCAGGCGACCCGGCTCCTCGCGCCCAGGAGCGCCGTGCTCGTGGAGGCTGTCCGCGGCCGAAAGTCCCGCACCGACCCGGTGGCCAAGTCCAAAGAAGGGCGAATTAAAATGCCTCCGCCCATCGACGCGGTGGAGATGGTGGTCCTCAAGGAGAGAAACGCGGAGTACAAGCTCATCGTCAGGGCGCTCCGGTACGTTCAAGTCACCGGTCGTGTCTAAAGAGACGTCTCGAGCGGTTTACAGGTCGCCTGGTGTTCCAGTAAAAAACGGTGCTCCTGCTTAAATCTGTCCCCATGCAAACAATCCGCAAAAAAAACGTAAACTTTCAAACCCGTTAAGATGTAATTCAGATGTATATCTTACAGTTTCAACTATTTAAAATGATTATATTTTTGATTAAGGCTGGGGAAAACGGTTAAATAACAATAAGTACGTTTTAATTTGTATAAAAGTGTCTGGTGTTTTGCAAGCTGGAGCATAAATAATCGATTAATCACTCAGCCAGTCGACAGAAAATGAAATAAATGGTCAAAACTATCAGATAATTTAACTTTTAAATGACCTGTGACTGCATGGTCTCTTTTTAAAATGCCATACACGTCATTAAGAGACTATAGGTGCCCCATAAGTGTAAATGTTTTGCCTTTAAAAAAAAAACATAAAATTAAAAGAAATGATCATAGTTGCAGCCCCGAAAGCAAAAACTAGTTCTTAAGATAAAATGTATTTAACTGATTTGTACATCATGGTGTCAAGAGTTGTGTGCATGATTTGAAGTTTAAAAGAGACTTTGCACCACAGAAAATCCTCCTTGTATGTAACATGTGAAAGTCTGACCAGTTTCTGTTAAAGGCAATAACAACCGTTTCGTGAATATTCAGTGTGGCTGAAATATTCCGTTTCCTGTGCATTTGTCAGTCTGGAGTTTAAGGAGGAGGTGCTGCGGAAGAAGTACGAGGAGGAGACGGGCTCGCAGGCGGCGGAGAGGGCGAGGCACGATGCGGAGGAGCATCGCGCCCTGATGGCCTGGAACGACCAGGAGAACCTCCGCCTGCTCAAAACCAGGTGAGAAGGAAATGGCGACGAAGAATCTCGGCCTCATTTAAACAATATGGAGAGAATAGTCGATGCATTTCTTTTTTTGTGTGTCTTTTATCTTATGATCCTGTATCTCTCAGAATCGTGAGGATCCAGAAGGAGGAGGAGGAGGCTCAGCGCATGAAGGTCGAAGCTGCCGTTCAGCGCGAACAAGAGCAGCAAGAATTCATCAAAGAAAGAGAGAAGGAGATTTTGCAGCTGCAGGTCTGAATTTTAACGAAACTTTTTCCACCTTGGAAACTTTAAATTCTTATTTTCTAGCCAGAATTTCAGAAAGTCGGTATCATAAAGTTTGCAGGTTTTGGTTTGTGGTTGAAACAAAAAACAAAAAAACCACTGATTTGATCTTTTCCTCACGTTGTCGTTTGCCTTCATCTTCTCACAGGAGGACGTGAAGAACTTCATCACCCCGGAGAACTTGGACCAGCGGATCGAGGAGGCGCTGGACAACCCAAAGAATTACAACTTTGCCATCGATAAAGAAGGAAGAGTTGTCAAACAGACGGTGCTGCAGTGAAACGGCTGACTGAACTGAAGATAAACAAAAAACGGATGACATGCAAACATTATTCTGTTGTGGTCGAACTCACTCTGGAAGAGGATCTCTGTCTGAACGAGAACGCTGAAAAACACTCATCAGAGGAAGGTCGACCTTTCCTGTAAACTCAGCAATGTTTTGAGACGTGATGAGAGTTTCCTCGTCCGGACCTGGCTTTTATTTTTCTGCTTTATGTTCTTTCATTACTGTATTTCAGCCCAACGTATTGCTTTGATCATCTCTGGTATCACTCATGATGTGTAAAGTAAATTAATATGAACAGATTACAAGTTGCATCGTATGAAGATCTTTTGTGTGCGAGTTCAAATAAGAACCTGTGGGTGTCCCTGCACGTGGAGCTGCAGCCCTGCAGGTGGCGCCCTGCAAAGCTCTCCCAGCTTTGTGTGTGTCTGTGTTTACTGTCAGATGAGTATTAACCTGCTCATGCATGTCAACGTGCTGTTGAACCGGTGTAATCCTCTTCTCTCAGGCCGGGCGTGAAGGTTGACGGGAGGAGGATGATGATGATGACTCTGAGGCGAAGAGCTCACGAGAATCTGAGGAAACCTGCAGCGGCTTAAAAACTAGAAGAGGGCGACAGTAACGCAAGACATTTGAACTGTACATTACAACATGAGTAGAATGTAGAAAATTATGAGGAAATACACATTTTGATTTAATTCTGATTACAGTTTACAGCCAATACGATTGGTTAATTAAAACCAGCTAATTTGATATTTAATTCTCCTTTTAAGCAGAAATGACAAACTTTTCCCTCTTTTTTTGCATCACAACAACCTATTTAATGTTGGACAAACAAGATACCGGAAATCTTGAATTTAGGAAACTTTTATGAGCATTTTTTCTCTATTTTCTGACATTTTATAAACAAAGTTATCAATAATTTAAACATATTCATGGTGCATTTAAACAATGTAGGGTGATGAAGCAAAATCTGATTAAGTAGCTGATATATTTTGGTGGTTTTGGTCGCGGTGCATCTTACCACTGCGTTCGCGGAGCTGCTGTAATGCGGTGCACACGGTTAATGTGATCGCTAAATGAGGTTAATGGGATTGTCCAACCGTGTGCAGTGAAGACTGAGATTATCTGTTGGATGGAGATCAACTCTCAGCTCAGCAGCAAACAGCTGGCCGCATCAGATTACCTTTTTTTTTAATTCGACCAAGCGGGACTCAAAGAGTTTACTTACAACACAGCAGAAGCAGGCGGGCAAGAATTCACCTGCAGGATGAAAAGCCAGGTGTTTTCTGTCTTTAATGTTTGATTTGATTTAATTTGTTCCAGATTTTCTGCAGAAAGTGACGTCCTCACAGATGCGGAACAATCACCGCTCCTCTCGGGTTTTATTTGGTGCAGCCGGTGTGATCACATCAGCATAAATGCAGCAAATCTTAACGGTAGTTGTCTTGTCTTTATCCAGGAAAGTCGACGCCTCGACCCCTAAAAGATCAAATTCAAGAAGCTGGGTGGCTGCAGACGCCTTGAAAACACTTTGAATTTACAGCGTTGCAAATGAAGGAGTGTTTTTTTCCTTGAGCACCTTCATATTTGGGAATAAATACATTCACAAAATATCGTAACCGTGGAGGCAGGCGTGTTGGGACTTGATCATTTTATATAAGACAGCAGAAAGATGAAGCAGACCTCGAAGATTCAGAGAAACACTGCAGGTTTTCCAGATGCATTTAAAAACTTTCAGGTAGTTTTGAACCTGTTCGCTCCAAGAAAAATAAATCTGGTTATAAAAAAATAATAATAAAACATTCAACAGAAGGCTGTACATGTGTCACACACAGACTTTGTAATGAAAAATGTAGAGAAACAAACCACAACATCAGCACTTGAATATTCAAGTATAATAAGTCAACACATACAAAACATTCACCAGAGGACAAATAAAATAAAAACCGTTGGTTTCTTCCTTGACTACAAATCGGTGGGATCCGTTTCAGCACCTGAAAACGAGGGTTTGTGTGTCTTTGTTTGTGAACCAGTGAGGTGTGTGTTTATCTCCCCTCCCCCACCTCGCCACACTGTTGTGAGGTTGTTTGTTCATTAGGAGATCTTGTTGTTCAGCTGTCCGGGGTATTTCTCGAACAGCCTCTCTGCCTCCTCGCTGAACGCGTCACCTGCAGAGGAATAAAAACAAACAGCGGATGAAGCAGCGTGAAATGACGAAGCTGCTGTCGTTCTGGTGTTTCTGGCTGCTCACCGATGTGACAGTTGTGCAGCCAGATCCGGTGTCCGTCGTATTTGCAGTTGCATTTCATGGCATTGTTGGTGAAGTCGCTCTCGGCCACCTCTTGATTCGGGTTGATGACGATCTGAAGAGGTGGAAAAAGAAGCGTCTCGTTTGTTGTTGTTGCAGTTAGATCAGCTGAAGGCTTTCAGCTTTCCACAAAATATATCAACGAGGGTACAAGGACACAAAAATAATCAGACCTGATGAGTGGCTGCTCTAAACTGACCCGTTAAGAAACATCTGATTGAAGGGGCAGAAAATTCTAGAATTTGTCCTTCAAGCCTGATTCATCACGGCTGCAATGAAGATGATTCACGTGTATTCCTGCACTGCTGCAGAATTTTCTTTTTCCAGCAGGGGAGTCAAAATGGAGAGTGGTAAATCAAAAATGTAGAATTTGTAACTCCCATGGAAAACATTAAGAATAAGGAAAAATAAGGAAGGAAAAAGAGGAACACTTAAAAATGGTGGCGATCAAATGTGAGCTGTCTTTTTGTTTACATTTTTAAACACGTTTTTCTTTTTCATGTATCACATGTACACTCTACGGAGCAGTGGATCACACTCAGTTGTGTGTGATGTCGGGTCAGACTCACGAACCCGAGACGTCAATTCTGTCTGACAGTTAAGACGCCGAAACAAGCCGCTGCTGATTTTTCAATCCAGTCACGCGTTGATGCATTTTTCGGCTCTTTGGTGATATTTTATTACACGTGTTGAGTTTGGCGAAGACTTTGTGAGGTTGTCACCTGCAGGATGTAGTTTCCAGGGTTGACGTCGGTGATGTCGATCCACTGGCAGTCGATGTCGTGTCGGTACAAATCCCAGCAGCCCACCGTGATGCCCTGGTCGCCGAAATTGGCGCACTCGTACCGTTTAGAGATGCCTGAGTGTCACAAATTTAAAAAAAAGATGGACTCGGTTGGAAACTTATGAAAGAACAACAAAGACAGAAGAAAAGAAACGGAGATTGATGAGAAGCGTCCGACTGACCCTCCTGACAGTCTGTGTCCTCCAGACAGAAGCTGGCTTTGTGTCCTTCTGCCACTTTGGTACCGTTGGCGTTCAGCAGGTCGTAGTGGGTGAAAATGTCCATGCTGTGGTAGTGGCTGTAAAAAATGTGGAAAGAAATAAAGATGTGGTTGTTAAAAGCGTTCCAAAATTCATAAATTCCTCAATTTAAAATGCAATTGCAAATGGCATCAACTCCAAAACAAAGTTATGTTTCTGAGTTTTATGAGACTTTTTAACCTTAAATGGACAGAACAGGTGAGATTAGACTTCAACCTGGTAAATTATGTTATTCTAAGGAGACCTGGCTTCATAATAAAAGACGATGTTACCCGTGGCAGGCGTGCCAGACCCAAGAGTGGCGTCCGGCCTTCGGCTTGAAGTCCGCCCGGCCGATGTTGTGGATCTCAGAGGAGAAGCGCAGCAGACGCCGGTGTCCGTACGGCCAGTTGGCATTGGCGGCGGACTTGGACAGGCAGTCCTCCTCGGCGGCGCAGTAGAGCATGTGAAGAGGACGGTCCTCTATGTAGACGGTCTGCTGGACCATAGGGGCGTTCAGGACCAGGTCGGAGGCCGCTGGACGCACAGGAAGAAGAAGAAGGATGAAGACTAGATTGGATTCTTTAAATTCTCTCTGCGGTGTCGATCAGAAATACTTTCCTTTCAAGTATAAGTACTGTATACATTTGTATTGAAGTCTTATAGAAGACAGACTGGACAGAAAAAACAAGTGGATTTAAATTCATACTTGATATTATTTTTCCATCCATGTGTCACAAATTAAACCTCTCTTTTTTATGTAATAATGTGCAGAAAAAAAATCATGTTATAATATCTAATATTTCTCTCCAAAAAGGTGGAAAATGCGATAAAAGGAGCTCAAGCTATAATAAAACTCAGTTGAGGACCTGTCAACACATTATTGCATAAACTGGAGAGTTTTGCTTTGGAAGAAATCTAACATTTTTGATGATGTAATAAAAACTTTATGACTTAGTGGCCCTGTTGCGTAATCATATTATATTGATATGTTTTTTTCTACATTTTGGAGGAATATGGAAAAGCACTTTAATGAAGTTTATATCTCACACAGCAGAGGTGCAACTGGAGCTGCAGGTGGATGAAGGGCGGTGATTAGATAATTACAAAAGTTGAAATATTACAGTGACATGTCAAAAACATTACGAACAAAATGAATGCGTTGACGCTGGACATGTTAGCTGATTTTATCGCGGCTTGTCGAGTTTCATTTTGAAGTTCACCTCCCTGTTGTTGCAGCAATAATGTGACATTTAGGAGAAATGGAGCCGCAGCAGTAAAGCGCTCTCTTCCTTCCCGCCGCTGTCACTCACTCTCCGAGCAGATGACCCCCGCGGCGAACTTGGCCGCCGCCTTCTGGCAGCTGACGCTTTTGTGGCGCTGACACTGACTCAGAGACATCTCGCTGCCCGTGCACTTCACGCCGCTCATCACCATTTCCGTCACGTTGCTGCTGTCCCAGTACCACGTTTCCTTAGAAGGCGACAAACAGAGGAGCACGGTGCATGAATCCGGAAATAATCAGAGTTCAGAGAAACAGATGTTCATGACTCATGTTTGTCTGCAGGCTGAGGACGCGGTGTAACGCTGAGTTTAGGACAGCTGGGGGACGATAACTTTTCTCATCCCCAGCGTGATTTAATAACCATCCTTCTTACTGTAGAGCTTCGAAACTCAAAGCCACTATAAACCAGTCAAACACTTCCGACTGAATATCTGCTGAACCTCTGGCTTTATTCTATGTTTTTTATCTTGCATTGAAATTGTTTTTTTCCAAATATTAAAAGATACAAATAAAATGCTACATCTTCTCTTTGGAAAACATTCACTAATGTTTGAAAGTGACAGATCTCATAAACTTTTACAATCCTGTAAAAGAACAATTAACAAATCCATAAAATAATGTCATAATTTTGCCACAAAGAGATGTAACTTTGCACATTTTTCCTGCTTTAAAAGCTTGAAAACTTTTGTTTGCTGCTTTTCATTGAACTAAATTTGAGGACCCTGATTAATTTCTTGCACTGTAACTTTTAACCTTTCATTTCATATATGCGTATATATATCTCTTTTAGCTTGTTTTTGTTTCTTTTTTTTAATGCTTTTCAGGGTGCATGTCTTTCGCTTGATGTTTTTAATGTTTTTATGTAACGCTCTTTGAGTTGCCTTGTTGTTGAAATGTGCGATACAGATTAACTTGCCTTGATACTCACCACAGTTTAAAGCATCAATAATGAGCAGGGATTAAAATGAATGTGCATGTGATGATGTGTTGTTTTGTGTGCAGTTTGGATCCAAAAACCAAATCATTTCATGAATCATTTTAAGCTGTTTGTCACACTTTCAGTCTCGTTTTGTCCCTTTAAATGTTATTTAAAAGTAGTTTTTTGTAGATTTATTTTGAAATATTTGTGTAATTTGCTGTCTTTAAATTATGTTTTGGGGAAGTTGTTTCATTAAGACAGTGTATATGCTTTTATACACTTCCATGTGGCTTCTCTGTTCCTTCAGTCTCTGCAGACAAAAGGTGTAAATACATTTTGATTTATGACTCCGTGATTCCATAATTTAAAGCGACAAATTAAACCCATAATATTTTTTTTTTAATTCAAAACTAGGCTTATTTGTTTTACTGAAAATGAAGTCTCCCTTGCTTGCAATGTTGATTTCATCATGAATTAATATGTCAGTGACTCTGTATTTACCTGTTTTTAATGTGTTTTTTTCTGCTCAAGATGCATGAATAAATATCTCTTCGTTTCAAGTCTCCGGTCCTACTCACAGTGATGGCATGCATGGAGTAGCCGAGCCCTAGCTGCCTGCACACCACCATGGCTTCCTTCGTGGTCCAGCCTGTGCTGCACACTGTGCCCCACTTGGACCCCACCCGAACCTCCACCCGGCCCTCATAACTGTTGCGGCCGGCCACGATCCGGATCTGCAGAGACGTCCTGCTGGGAGTCAGTGAGGGGACACACTTCCTGTCCTGTCTCTGAACCGTCTGAGCTAAAACTACCGGCAATTTCACACACGCACGCACGCACACGCACACGCACACACACACACACACACACACACACACACACACAGAGTCCTGAGGCGGCGGAGGGAAAACGAGCTGCTGAAGCTGAGGTTTGGTTAGTCTTTTCTGGGAGAGCAGAGCGCCGACGTGGTTTCCAGATGAGGTCATCGCTTGGCTGCGGTGGTGAGTGGTTTTGAGTTTGATTAGAAACTTCATGTGAGCCTGTTTTGGTCTGAAGAGAACTGCACAGCATGTGGCTCTTCTATGTAGAGAAAGAAGCATCTACTGCATATGGAAATCATAATTTACTGTCATATATTAATGCATATATGTTCAGATATAGTCCAAAAATATATTTACACCAACAAATTAGCTTTGGAGCTTCATTTTAACGAATAAGTCTTCGTAAAATCTGCAACAAATGTGTGACTAAAGACTAAAAATGGTTTATATTTGAACATATTTGTACGTAAATGTCCGTAACGCTCCCTACGTGACAGTGAACACACTCCAGTCGCTGGCTGCCAGAGAAGCTGGATTCAGCATCCTCAGAAACAGACAACCAGCTAGAGGATTTAAATCACGTCTGAAGTTTACAGAGCTGGTGACCTGCAGCTGTCTGAGACAAATAAAAGCAGAGTGAAAAGATCACGAGCAGCTTCCAAACCTCTTTAAAACCTTCTGAGGAAACACGACCTGAGCTGCAGACGGTGGGTTCCACTTATATCAGACGATGATGCGACAATAGGAAACGTGATTTAACAGAAGTGAGAGGTTTTATGGATCATTTGTCAGATTTTCGGGATGTAAATGGGGGAAAATTGCAGATAATGTGTCGCCAAAACAAAATGGTTCAACAACATGACTGTGACTTCAGCTTAGTTCAGAGGTGAATCAGATTTGTTTCTCAGATCAGATCTTTAGGAACAATGAGAATTGGTGTGTCCGGACGTCAACAACAACCTATCTGCATGGGTTGCCGTGGTAACGGCGTAGCTACGCTGGTGACGCAGCTTTCCAACATGAAAATCTGCCAGTGCAGAAAAAGTTCTGTTTCCAAAAGAAATCACTGCTTTCCAGAATTTTGGGAAAATACCAACCATGCTTCTGCTGCAGAGGCCACTGGTTGTAAATGACAGTCCATTATATTTGCATATGTCCTATACACACTAACAGGAAACCGTTCGCTCGGCTGCGGGAACTCGTCCCGGCTCGTGTTAATAACCTACTTGCAGGCCCTGGTTAGCGTAGCCCAGGCCCAGCTGCCTGCAGGCCACCGTGGCCTCCCTGGCGCTCCAGCTCTCCCCACAGATCAGACCCCACCTCTGGGTCCCGTTAGAGTCCAAGCTCAAGACCTCCAAGCGGCCCTCGTAGCGGGTCCGGCCTCCTGTGATCTGGATCTGTGTGAGACGGCGAGGTTAGGAGGCAGGAAGCAGAGCGCAGACACACAGGAGCCGGGTTCGATAAAAGACTCAACTGCTGATGATCAGATTTAATCAACTTTAACTTTGATTTGATACTTTTTTTTGCGTTTTCAACCCCGGCGTCTGTGTGTATCTACAGGAGACATGGGGGGAGTATTAAAGCAAAATCACTGCTGTCAGAAAAAAAGCACTCGCAAACATTTCGTTTTCATGAGTACAACAAAAATTATTACATTTTTAAACATATTTTTTTAAGCAAAAATAATTGGATTTGAACAATTAAACCAATTCAAGAAATATTAAACTTCAAGCTCAGGAAAAGGTCAAATATCTTTTTTTGTGACAGCGGTGAAGAGGAATTATTGGTTGACGACAGATGTGAGATTTCTCTACAACCTTTCTGTTACTGCAATCTGTAAAATCTCACATTACTGCGCAGACAGAAGAGACGGTTAAAGAGGCGAGTTACTGATGCAGAAACAGAAGATACACATTAAAAAAACAACTTTCCCATTCTTCATAATCATAAACTGATATAATCTGATGTCATTTTTCAAAAGAATATGGATCAAATTTCTTGCACTTGTGTAAAAAAGGAAGCATGTTAGTTAGTGAGGAGGTTCAGGTCTGACCGAGGTCTCGAGGCCCATGTAGGGCACGTTGCAGCGGACGGCGGCGTCCTCCATGTGCTGGCAGTCCTCTGACGTGATGTTCTTAAAGGGGCAGCTCCAGACGGACTTCTCCTGGCCGAGGCACTTCACCTCGTTCATGTAGATCGGACCCATTCCTGCTCAGAGACGCAGACACACAGACACATAAACGCCCTGCTTTACATTCCCTCTGCAAACTCCCACTGCATCTCTACGTGCCGTCGCACCGCGAGGAGTTCCTCTTATGTAATTCCACTGAAAGGAATTCCTTCAGCAGCTTCGGTGACGCTCTGGAAATTTTTCTTCGACAGGTGGTGGTCTGACATCAGTCTGAGCACAGAGCAGGTACGCTGACACAGTCCACCCCGACCCCCCCGACCCCACCTCTTGTGCAAACACGAGAGCAGACGTCTCCGCCCAGCATTTCCGAGAAGACCCCTTTAAAAGACTGCTTGTTTCTTCCTTTCGGTGGAATCTCAGAGCAGATCACCCACAAACTGAACACACCTGCATGCTGCCGGGGAAAATCACCAAGGACTTAATCAGACATTTGTTTAGGAGAGGAAGTGATTAGGCCCTCACAAAAATAGTCTTACCTTTAAAAAAATACATATAAATCAGTAAAGGCGCCAGAAAATATGTCATGCACATATAATACTTTGTCTTTTTTAGTAATTAATCTCCACTAGTTACAAGTTATAAATGAAAATAGTTCATAATCACACAAATTATGACTCTTTCAGGAAACAACTTTAAACTACAACATCCATGTCCTCCGTGATCTGCATTAAAATGTGCAGAGAGAGTTCATGTCAGGAATGTAGGAATGTGACTTGCAATTGGGAAGAAGATTTAGAGATGAGGCTCTAATTGTTGTAACTTGATCAGAGAGAGCACCGTAAAGTATCTCTCATTCTTTAGATTTCTCTTCTTCATGCTCAGCATTCCTTTTCTTATTAAAAAGCTCCAAACGAGAGATAGCTGCAGGAACGTTGGGAGAAGATTGTCGGGTCATCTCTTCACCCGACAGATTAGAGAGGTGGTGGACTGAAGAGACGGTTATTAACGTTTCCTGCCTCAGGTGACGGTTTGGAGGGATTTATTTGTTCTGTTATATTAAACAGGGATTTTCAAGCTAGAAAATGTGGATTATTGCAAATATAACAGTTCATATTTTCCAGGTTCGAGTATTTTTTATTTCTATTGAGTTATTCTTTGAGGGGGTCTCACAGACCTTCAATTTTGATTCAAAAAAAGTAAATCTCCCAACATTTCTGCAGAGATTACATCATTGATTGATTGAGTCAGATCTCTATGGGTGAAACGAGAAATCCGATTTTTTTTTTTTTGAGAGTTTAGCTAAACTGGAAACATTCTTATGATTACAAGGGGAACTTTTAGATGCCTGTTGAATACAGGCTGGAGAACTCACTCAGGACAAAATAATGCTTTTCAAGCCTTGCAAAAATCCTA
This sequence comes from Embiotoca jacksoni, assembly GCF_022577435.1. NCBI lineage: Eukaryota > Metazoa > Chordata > Actinopteri > Embiotocidae > Embiotoca > Embiotoca jacksoni. Next base: position 2,030,179 of record NW_027185378.1, read on the forward strand.
CGTGGGCTGAATATTGCAAAGGCCTCCTCTTAAACAGTGGGTTGATTACTTCCTTTCAACTTTTTTTCTGAATACACAAAGCAAAAAAAAAAGTGGTTATTTTTCTCCTCTCAAAATGCATACTGCATTAAATAGCCTGCTGCCTAATTTTGACCAACAAATTAGTCGACAAATGAGGCGTACTGTAAAGTTGTTAGAAATCAAAACCTTATTTTAAACCTCTTGGATGAGCAACCTGTGCAAATGAAATCCTCATCACCATTTAAATGTGCTCCTTTGTTTATACGGATTTGCTTTTTTATTAATTTATTTTTTATTTTTATGACTCGACAATTTTTTTTCCGGTCACCCTTCATCCCGTTGTTCCCCACCTTGTCCCATGCGGGCGCCGGTGAGAGCCTCCTTGGCGCTGCCGAACCCGAGCTCCCTGCAGACGACGCTGGCCGACTGCAGGTTCCAGCGGTCGTCGCACACCGTCCCCCACTCGTTGTCCTTCAGCACCTCGACCCGGCCCTCGCCCAGCCGGGCTCCTCCCTTCAGCCTCACGTTGCTCTACAGGCACACATCAAGAACATCTGACCCACCTGGCAGGCACAATCACACTGTTTGTAAATGTTGCACATTTCATTTAGTCCACAACTTTCTTTACCGAGATTTTAAGTTTCTTCTTCAAGCCGCTGTTTTGCATGAACAGCGGTCCCGGCATGCAGCTGATGACGGCCGCCGAGCCGCCCGCACAGGACGACGTGCCGTTGGGCTTGCTGAACTCCAGAGGGCAGGCGGCCAGGTGGACCTCGGTGCCCGAGCAGGCCACAGAGTGGATGTGGAAGTAGGTCTTCTGACGCTCCAAATACAACCTGGAGGCAGCAGAGACACGTGGAAGGAGTGTGGTGAGGGAGGAAAGATTCAGCTGTGGGTACACAGAGAAAATTAAAGGCCCTGACGTTCAGCTTTTAAGGAATACATGAGCATATTTCTAAACATACGACCACATGAATGAACCAAACTGAACACAGGCTCATGTCATTGTTATGCACACCTATCAAGATTATGAAAACGTGATTTCAAGGCCGTGAGTACGAAAATTTCCCAAATATTCGAACCATTTCTTTCGTTTTTCTTGAAAATAAATGTGCTCATACGTAGAAAATGTATATAAGGACATGAATTGAATATTTAAACATTTGTGGGTGTTTTGCTTCATAGTTTTTGTCCCCTCTCGAGGGCAGCTGGTCCCACTACAGAAGTTGGATGTAGCTTCCAACATCCAACATTTTTTTGGGGCTAATCCGCATCAGCTGAAATGAAAGTGTGTTTTGTGGAAGCATCAGCATGTGTGTAGGTCGTTTTGAGACGGCTTTAAATTTACCCACAGGCTTGTTTATCCTCAGATTACCTTTTGCCAGGGCTGCTCTGTTTAGACTTAGAGTTAGCTTTAGCTTTGGATGTCTGCCTGCAAGGTAAACACGGGTTAGACTGCACAGACAGGAGGAAGAATTAAAAAAAAACAAAGCGACAAAGTGAATAATCACAGCGACAAAAGTTACACTATGCACAATTATGTTAAAGATGTAGTTACACTGTTCCGAAGGATGTGGCACATTCAACACATCTTTATCCACAGGTGCTGTTTTTCAACACAAAACACTTTACTTAAAGGTTCTTATACTTTAAAATACCAGTTTATTGTACAAAAGTCCCAGATTAGTTGAACCAGACACATCCTTCATCTAAAAACACAAATATGACAGAAACATTCATGGAGATGTAGATATTAAGGAGTTATTTTGACGTTTTTAACCGACACCGACACAAATGGCCAAAAGTATGTGGACACACTTTTTTTTTTTTTTTTAGTTAATTTGGCTATGTCATGGCTGCACTGTCCATAATATTTTTGGCCACCTAGCGTGCCACATGTAAAGCACAGTCACTGACATGTAGTTAGTAACAAGTTTATGATATTCTGGTTATCTGTTCTTTGTATAACACTGCTTCATGTTTGGATAGGACGTACATGACGTGTAGATGTTTCCGTTGCCAGGAGGTCGAATAACTAAAGCGTGATGATCGTATAAAAGATCGCACACGCTTCGTGTTGGCGGGTTCTTCAACTGTCTCAAAATAAGAGTTAAAACTTGACTCTGGTCAAAACCTGAATCAGTTAGAATCTGCAAATTCTTAATATGTTGTTCAAACTAGAAAAAAGATTCAAATAGAAGTCTTTCTTTTTCAGTGTTCTGGTTGTATTAAACCAAACTGTCCTTCAGGCTAATGTAAACCAATTTTAATAGGATGAGTTTCATCTGTCACTTTTCTTATTGTCACCAAATCCCATAAACATTAAATATTGTTCTTGAGTCCAAAAACTATTAAAAACAAATCGATCTATTCAATTCATTGTAATAAACATACACTGTAGTTTCTTTTAAGTTACATATTCACCATCTCGCTGCTGTAAATACTCACAAATCTACCAAATATGTATTAATCTGCAGTTGAAAATAGTCATTATCAATTTAAAAAGTAGCTCCAGTTTATGTTAAGTGCGCTAAAGATTACAGTGACACTTTTATTTAAATGAAACTTTATATTCGTGACCAGTTTTCCGTAGATTTACATCTTCAGCGGGAACTAAAAGGACTCGTGACTGCTTTGTTGTTTATGATCTTTCTATAGGATTTAATAACAATAATAAACACATAGAAAACACCAGCGTTGTCATTTAAGGTGCTATTTTTGTCAGTGTTTTCACACTACAATCAAAGACTATTGAATTTTTGCTGATTAATTATTTGTTTTCATCTCTTTAAAGCGCCTTCTTGGTGCCTTATAACTGTCAAACACAGAAACATAACTGGACTGACTTCCTGATGCTTGGAGTCCAACGTGGCAGGCTACGCCCGCCCGGGACTCTGAGCACGCTCAAACAGACTCGGCGGATTATTTGCAGATTCTAACAGATGCAGATCGCTTCATGTCGTACGGACTCGCGTCAGTGATTATTTTTCAGTGTGAAGAACCCAGAGTTACTGACCTCCACCAAAAAGCATGCCAAAATGAGGAACAGGATTTTCATCAGTTAGTGTTAGATTAAGAGGGCTAATCCATCTGACATGGCACAGATTGACAACATCTGTCCCATCAAAAAGTTTATTAGGTGTTTAGTAAACAATTATTTAGGATGTTAAGTGTTCATTTGTCAAATGAAATCACACAAAAATCCTTGTACATTAAACTACAAAAATATAAATTTCAGTGATGTGGTCTCAATCTGTGCCAGTGAGTCATGTTATAAAAATTTTTTAAAAAGGGACAAAGAAGAAGAAGAGTAAACCTCCACACAGTAGGATAAAATGAAATATCATGAAGATATGATATTAAAGAGAGGGGAAACGCTCAACTAGGTGTCCTCCTACACTAACGGGAAACCCACTGTCGACGCTACAGCGAGCAGACGGAGGTGGACGGTGGGTTTTCCCTGCGACAGAGTACCTTCCACCGGCCGAAACATTAACCTTCGGCCTGGAGAGCTTCTCGGCCGCTCGCTTGTTCAGACGTCTGCAACAGTGAGACGGACGGATTCATTCACACGGAGCAGAGAAACTATACATGCAAACACACACTTCGACTGACTGCCTCTCCACGCACACACGCACACACACACGCGCACGCACACACACGCACACACGCGCACACACGCACACACACACACACACACACACACACACACACACACACACACACACACACACACACACACACACACGCGGTACTGGAGGGTGAATAACATTTTTGACATTCCACAGGTTTCCATTATATCAAGTTACAGACTTCAGGTCAGCGATGTACGTCACAGTCACAGAGCAGCTCGACCAATCAGAGATCAGCACTTCATCAATACGCCATCTATCTGAGGTTGATTAGAAGTCTGACCAATTTTTTGACGTGAAAACAGTCAAATTCAAGGATAATTCTTATCGTGACGTTTTGAGACGTCTGAGGGTTGTTCGTGTTATTTTTTTGTTAACTTCAGTTTAGCTGTTTGTTTAGCTGTTTTTTGGTGAAATTAGCTAATTAGATTTTTGCTTGGCCAGCTAGATGTTAACTGGATGTTAGCTGTTTGTTAACTTGAGTTTAGCTGACGGAGGGACTGAGCACAAAGAACAATCAGCCGGTTTCTGTACAGCGAGCAGGTTGCTTTCACCCCCGTTTTAACTCCCTCGGCCTTCACACACGCCTGAGAGAAAACACACACTTCCCCTCGGACGACTGTGAACCATCTGTCGGAGGATTAAAACGGCCTCGAGTGGAGCGCAGACAAGAATGTGTGGAGTCACACTGGAGGGAGCGACGGGGGAAAAGAAGGTGGAGGTCTGAGGCAACATCGGCGAAGCCCCTGAGCTCATCCACCACAGCAGCTCTCTTCAATGTGGAGTATTTTTCATAGAATAGTTTGTGATTTATAAAGAAAAACCGAGAATAAGTTTGAATACTGACTGTTAAATGTGCATTTTTATTTTATTTTTTTATACACAAACTGATTTGAACACTCAGGTTTTTATCACAATCTCAAGACTTTGAAGCCCAAACTGTCTTTGAATGAATTCAATTTCAAAACTTAATTTCACAAACAAATCAAAAATGAAGTGCGTTGTTTGTTATTTTCTGCCGTGAGCTGTTTTATCTAAGATGTAAAAAAAACAAAAAAAAACAAATAGAGCAAAAACACAAACTGGATTGGACCTTTAATTTCTGCAGGCAGTTAATCATCATCACTCTTCAACTTCATCTGCAAAGCAATGAACAGCGACTGCGAGGATGCAATACGTGACGCGCGCACACACACACACACACACACACACACACACACACACACACACACACACACACACACACACACACACACGACCTTTCTGTCTCTCGGTGGAAAAAGTCTGACCCAGAAGAACACAACAATCGGACCCTCGCATAAACACTTCGGTCACAGCCGCTTTGCTGCAGACGATGGAGGAAGTCTGCACACATTCCCTCTCACGACCACAGTAAACACCCGCCGCCGTAATGTCAACTCTCTGCCGAACAAAGACTGAGAGGTCTTGCTTATGGTTTGGTCGACGTGTTGTTGCCACTTGGCGTCACAGAATAAAACTGTGGGAAAGTCGCAGAGGCTGCAGCAACACGGCCCAAAGTGAGGCCAGTTTCCCGAGCACAGTAACTCCCACTGGGGAAATTAAAAAGACCCTGCACATTCAAGAATATTGATTCTCATCATCAAACTCATGGTTTGCAGGCTGCATTATTATTTTTTTTTTATCTGATTAAAGAAATTAAGTTAAGGAGATGTGCTTCTGTCAAACATAAAGCTACTTGCAGTAGCCTGTTGGCTTATCTTAGCATTAAGACTGGAAACCGAGGCAAACAGTGAGCCAAGAAACATTAGATTAGAAGTCTTTATGCTAAATTAAGACAACCAGCTACTTGCTCGAGCATCACATAAATCTTCTCTCTTCTCACAAATTTCCTAAAACATCAAAGATAACCTTTGCATAGCCATGACGATGAGCTGCAGTTTTGTTTCCACAAAATGAGAGAGTACAGATTTATCTTTTATTTTTCCTTCTTGCAGTTTTGAAACGTGACTTATGGACACTTCTTTCACAGGAAGCAATAAATCAAGGGGACACATGAGACATCCCTGAAACAACAGAGGACTCCCTAAAGTTAGCTGTAACCTCACGAACCCACGCCAGAGTCAGGTTGTCACAGCAACTTACTTGTAGAAGTTCTTGTTGACCTTCCTCTCGTGTGGGAATCCCAGCATCCCGCAGACCACGTGGGTGTTTTTGATGGTCCATCCCAGGTCGCAGATCTGCGCCCAGCCGTCTTTGTACCTCACCTCGACGATGCCCTCCGTGATGGGCAGCTTCTTTTTCGTCATGGCAACGACGGGCCGGAGCCGCACCTCTTCCACTTTGTTCTCGACGACCTGCGCCTGGAAGGACGGAAGAATTGAACTACTTTATCTGTTTATGAAGGACATAAAAGTGAACTTTTCACAAGGCAACATTTATTTATCATTCATACTGACATTCGATGATCAATCACTGTTTTTAGGGAATAAAAGGAGGTTTTTGTTTCCCAAAAATCACAACATTTGGGTGACATAAGTCTTAAAAGAGCAGAAGATGACAGACTGCACAGTGAGTCACTGCTCTAACAGAGTAATTTCAGGTCTAATCGTCTCACTAACAGCTCATAGGAGGTAAACGTGACCATCTCCGATTGCCAGTTTTGCTCCGACTCACTTCCGCTGTGGTTTATTTTGAAGAAAAAAAAAAAAAAGACTGGCTGTGGTCGCAGATTAAAGTCTGGACAGAAAGAAGGAAGAGTGGTTATGTATCCAAAACAAATCCGCCCACTTATTCTCACGAAACTTCTTTTTTCTATGTGACAGAGACACCTCGTCCAGTTCTTCCCTGGAGGTCTGGAGGTCTGCAGAGTCACCAGACTAACCTTGTTCCCCTTGGACCGTTCAGTTAAGCAAACAAACATCAAAGAGTGCAAATGGAAATGCAGCATACCGCCTGACTACGTGTCCTCAGAATAAAGTTTAAAACTAATTTAAAGTACACACTGGAGAATGCAAAATAGCACACAATCCCAGTTAAGGTGTTGGAAGCCAACTACTTCCTCCAAATACTCATCAAGTATCTTTTAAATTGCACCAACAGCGGGGCTATCATTGGGATTATTTATGTACAGGTGGACCTCCGTGTGGGTTCAACCTAAACCAGAGTCTATGATCTGTGTTTACGAGCTCGTAGCAGCTTCTCGATGAGCTCTGAACCTCGTATTTAAAAACTCTGTCTTTTAAATGCGTTTCGGGGACCTACGTCGATAACGTTCGAGTCCACGAAGCCGGGGATCCGCTCGTCTTTGCACACGACGCCGGCGTCCTCGTCGTGAGTGCAGTCGCTGTTGCCCCAGCCGCGAGACTTGCAGTGGTCGATGCTCTTCTCGCCTCCGCTGCACTGCACGTTGTCCAGCCATATCTTTCCTGCGCGGACAGCAGACCGTCAGAGAGGCTGCGGCACACTCGGCAATCAATCCGGGCACATTTGCGTAAAGATTTGTGAAGGATCATACTTATAATAAATCAGTAAAAAAGAAAAGTCAACATGAACGCTGGTGGCTCTGGAAGGATTGCTAAATGCTGACATCGACTCGATAGCGTTTCACAGATATAAGTAGAGCCGTCACATTTAATAAATAATCACCTGATTGTCCTCGTTTTGCATCGTTTCCATGTGGTTGTCATGTTTCCGTCACCTGTTTTTTTTTTTTAGGTTGTTTTCCACCGTTTGAGTTCTGGCTGGCGCTCTTTTTTGTTGTTAAACTATTTTCTTCTGCGTTGGTTTAGTGCAATATGAATGGAAAATGAGCTCCACCGACTGTTTATCTCAGAGCTCTTAACCTCTCGACTTTATCCTGATGCGAATCAACCCATATGAAGATCAGTGATTTATTTGCAAAGCCAAACTTAGAGGAGGTGACTCCTCATATTTGCAGCAAAAAACAAAAAAAAAGTCAATTAAATTGCATTTTTTTTTTTTTTTTATGCAAAGTAATCGTGAGCTAAAATATCATGCTCGTGACAGCCATAGGTATAATATTTACCATATTCTCTATCTTAGTTTGACATGTTATCATGCTAACTGATGGTAGTTCGTGCAAAAGGCGGCTGAGGCTGATTTTGCACATATTTGACCATAAACCAGCACAAACAGAGGGACTGGGCAATATTTCAACATTGTTTACAGGCAAAGTACAGGACAACCAAAATTTGGACTTAAAAATGTGTTTCATTGAAAAATCGGGGACCAGCTGGGTAATATCTGTACACAACTACATACAAATCTATTCAATACTTGTGTAGACATTTTATTAAAAACTAAAAATATCAAACAAAAAGGCTGTGGTTACTGCAGTCAGTAGGAGTCCTCCTCTGGGGACCATGAATGGAAAACAACCCTTCCTGTATTTGTTGAGATGTTTTGGTCATATTTATCACTAAAACTGTAATGATAGACTAAAAATATTCATTAATAACGGACAGTGATTAAGTGTTAGTTTTGGACCTATTTGGAGAACATGACAGGTGGAAACTGCAGACTATAACTTCAAATGTTTTAGACTCTCTAAATAATAGTTTGGAACACTGATTTCAGAATTTTAATCTTCACAATATTATTCAAACCTCCTTTAGTGACAGCTCACACTTCCTGAAGCCAAGTCCCAGGACGTGGCCGGACTCCCGCTCACCTTGGCCTTTGCCATATTTGGCGCTGTGGGTCCATCCCGTGGCTGCAACGAAGCCCAGCTGGCGGCACAGCACGTTGGCGTTGGTGATGGAGAAGTCGTCGTCGCAGATGGTTCCCCACTCTCCCTTGTAGAACAGCTCCACGCGCCCCTCGTTGTGCTTTCGAGGGTATCCGGCCAGTCTGACCTTTAACCTCTCGGCCCGGAGCAAGGCGGACGGGGACGGCGTGACTGCCGGCGTGGCTGCCGGCGAGGCCGTGGCGGACGGCGTGGTCTGGCTTAAACAGCCCGGCAACCACAAGGCAAACAGAAGGCCGAAGGCCAACTGCTGCCGCCGGCTGCGTCTCGGCTCCTGCATTATTTCAGCTGCAGAAGAAGAAAAGGGAAAACGTCAAAACGAGTGGCAGGAAACATCTTTGAATAAGAAGACTATAAAACAAAGTTAGATACATAGAAGTTAGAGTTATTATCAGTCCTGAGCACCAACTGAAAGAGAAAACTGATGGTTTTACAGAGTTAAACAATCATCTTTTTATCTTTTTGCATGCAAAACTCCCTCAGATAGTTTTTACATGAAATACATAGTAAATGACACCTACTGTAAATGAGACTTTCTGGTTTGTGCCAGAAACACATGCGAAAAAATACTTTTGCTTGTCATTTTAGCAGTTTCATCTGTCACAAGAGTTGTATTGATTGACCAAACTCTCCGAAACAAAGTCAGCGTGTGTTGTGTTTCATAAGAGAAATCCCATTTCTTTTCAAATTAGTTCCAGCGCAAAGTGAAAAGAGAACACATGGCATTTCTGAATGGACCCTTTTAACTCTATGCTCCCAAAAGTTATCTTAAATCCAACTCAAACACACACCGGTGGCGCCCCACTTCCACACCCCTCTATCTCTACAAGGAATGCACCATGCTATCATAATATTTCTAATATTTTGTAATATTTCACCAGGAAACTTACATTTTGAAGCCACCTGTCGATGTGGATCCTCCTCAGCACATCATCCACAACATAAGACATTCACGTATTGTCTGAATCACTCAGAGGAGCTGGAAAATATGCTCAGCATGTGGAGGTAGGATTTATGGAAGAGTGTAAAGTTGCTCCACCGGTTTGATTCGAACCATCTGGTAGACTCTTGATGTATATGTATGTGTGTGTTTGTGCGCGTGTGTGTGTGTGTGTGTGCGGGAGGGGGGGGGGTGTCCTCCGCAACCACATGATCGGGCTAAATGCATGCTTATGTTTATGGGAAATGAACATCTTATTTGTCCGATTTCAAAAGCTTTTTGTTTGGTATTGTTCACCATGTGTGTGCTCATGTTTAGTTTTTATTGCACAGGCAGCAAATTTTTCCTGCGGGTTAATAATCCTTAATGTTTTTTATTGATAAAACAAGCCAGATTTTCCCCATTAAAATGTTCCTTTCAACATCTCTGTGCAGCTCTGGGAGGACGCTGCATAGGCCTGCTATTGATAACTTCTTAAGCTTTAAGCGAGTGGGGAGGTTGTTCCTGCAGAGACACAAATACAGTAGTGTGAGGTGTTTGTACAGGAACCGCAAACTTAAGGTACGGTTTCCGTAACACGGTCCGAGACTGACTACACCGTCTGAAGGACACACACGTTTACACTGAGCTGTAGTCAGCAGGAGCTTTTAAAGGCAGAGACACGAAGTCTGAAGATGCATTTTTGTGTTAATGATCTGAATCTGTGATCTTTTTCTGGAATTATTTTTCCAACTTAATCAGATTGGTTGTAGAGGTTAGGCCAAACATATCCTGTGGCAGGCTCTGTTGTATGCACAAGGACAAAACTGATGTCTATCACCTGTTCAGCCAACCTTCATCACATGATGACAGGTGGTGAATCAATGGTTTATTGTTGTCTTGCTTCCAAACCGGGTGTTTCCAGCTGCTGCAGCAGATTCTGGTTTGTAAAATGCAGAGAAAATTACAAAGTAAAGGTCGTAAACAAGTTCACAGTTTATCCAAAATGTGTGGCAGAGTAAGGCTAACGCTAACTCTCAGTTGTAAACATCCACCACAGTTTACAGAGCGCTTCCTGATTCCATTGTACAATCTGTGTTTTTTTCAGACACAAACAGCTGTGCAAAGAGGGATTGTTAGCAACGTTGTGGATGTGCACACTTTTGGTTTTAGTGTCAGTAGTTGATAACCTGCTGGATTATTTGACCTCTAGGACACTCTGCTCCATGATCCAGAGTTCTTTGCATCATAAGACATATCTTTATCGTTTTACTTTTTTATTGTTTTAATCTTTGGTGCTGTCGGAGTTGAGTTATCACAAAAGTATGAAAATAAAATCCAGGTTGAATTAAGTCAAAGTATCCTGTGAGGAAGTTTGAGACACAGTAACGAAAAAGGAAGTCTGTGATTTCTTTAAATAAACAGCAAACAAGCTGATCATTAACTAAATAAATTATAGCGTCTAAAACAACATCTTGATTTGTAGATTTGTTCTGAGGAGCCTCCATCATAACAGGCAGCAGAGCCCGGCCTGAATCTGACTTTAATCAAAGGCCAACACTTAACGTGCTCCCTCTAACTGGAACCAACCCTCTCCTTTTCTCTCCCAGCGGTTTCTCTTCCTCATCTAAACTCTCCATACCAATGTGCTCATGGATCAGATCTCGTGAAAGGCTCAAATCAACCAGCACACAGCTCTGGGCTTTTCAGAGCTGCTGAAACACTTTTGGCCATCACAGATTCTTACTTCCCCCTGACTCACTGCACGCACACACTCCCACCAAAAACACACTCATTTTCTAATCACTTCCAGATAACTGCTGTGCTCCTGTGGGGCTGAAATAAACTGGGAGGGAAAGCTCTAGAAGAAGATTTCCCAGCCTGGCTCCAGCCTGTTGTTCAACTCAGAGGAACTCGGTTGAACCTTAACACGCAAAACAGTTAACGGGAGCCGCATCACAGGGACGACTGATGGATGGATGGATCGGGAGGGAGGGGAAAGAGGTTCCAGTTATACAAACGAAAACAAAAAGGGAGCGGAGAAAAAAGAAAGTTACACAAGATGGAAATACGTGGAGGTTGAACATAGAAATTATGACAAAGTGCATCTTGGATTCGTTAAAAAAGATGCAAATTAACAGCAGTGATTTCTAAGAAGGAACAGTTTATCTTTCTTGCTTTGTTTTTTTAGCTATTAAAGTCCAGAAAACCCATTTTAACGGACTGTTTGATCACCGGGGCTGCAAGTTTAATAACTGATTATAAAAGTGGTTACTTAATGAAGATTTACTTCATTTTCATCATCCTAATGGCATTTTTACACCTTGGCATCCAAAACATTGCTCCAATTGAATCTATATTGACTAAATAATAAATATAGCTGCAGCTTATTTGCCATTTTTGCACCAATTTCACAAATCCCAGCGGGTGGCTCTTCAAATCCAGATCAGCTCACCAAACCAAGGACTCCTACAAACTCACAGATTCTCTCTTCCCCCCCCCCCCCCCCCCACCCCCCAAGTCATTATTTATCTTTCCTGCTGCAGCATTCCTCACATTTCATAATCTCCCACATGCCCCAAAAATTGGCCAGAAAAACAGCATATTTTATCACCGGGAATATTGAGAACACTGCTGCAGATGGAGCATGATTTACACTCTAAAGCACCAGATTTTCAAAGTAATACAGGAAATCATTTGACTATTAAATGCAGCTTCTTTGTTTTCCTTGTTGAAACACGGCAAACATCTTGCAATTAATGTAAGTTTAAAAGATAAATTACGATTCCACACTCAAATCCTCTTTATTTCTGCCAATAAAAAGTGATTATTAACAAAAGTACCTTACTTTATGATGCCAGTATGAGGAGGTTATAACGGTTCCAGTGGAGAATGAGGGGGGGTGGAGCTGGGTCTTAAATTCTGATGATCCAGACGTTCATAAACGGAACCACCAAACAGTACAGAAGATTATTAAATATCCCAGAACTTCTTCTAGCTCATTCTCTCCATCAAACGTCTCCAGCGGTTCGCCGAGCAGCAGCCAATCACTCCGTTCAGCGTTATTGTCCGCAAATTGCCAGCTGTACAGACTTCACCGAGGACGAGGAGGAGGAGGAAGGAGCGGAGGACCGGAGGGGGCTGGATTTATTCCCTGGAAAGACACTAACTCTTTCATGAATGGTTCCGTAACAACCGTGAAACTGCGCTCATTTCACACGGAGCGCGCTGAGGCGCACACCGAGTGCGCAGGAGATTTACAGCCGGAGTTAAACCAACTTCTACGACCTCCTCAGGATCTGATCAGCCTACATGCCCCCGCAAATACTTCCTAGAGTTTATTTAGACAGCTGGTAGCAGACATCAAATGATGGTCATAAAGCACTATCGCACTTTTCCAAACAGGTGGGGAAAGAATTAAATTGATTTAAGATGGCTGTAAATGTGAAATTAATGGAGCTTATGTTTGCTTTAAATTACGTTATATGACACAATATTATGTGAACTTATTTCATGCACACCTAAAGTTTGACTAGAAATCTCAACTTTAACCTTAACAAATTATAAATAGCATTTTTTTTTTTTCAATTGACTGTCTCAAACAAATCAATATCTTTTGGTGAAATTAAGGCAAAGTAAAGAATATTTGACAGCTAGAAAGCATGTCAAACATTTTTACTTTACTTACTGCCTTAACTTTACCAGCAAAAACTAGTATTTCTACACTAAAACCCAGAAAACATCTTCAAAATATAAAACTTTTTTCATGTTCCCCAATTGAAACACTACAAAAGTCACCAAAATATAAAGAGTTTGCCTTTAATAGGGGGATTCAACAAGAAATGTGACATCACTCTGTTACACAGAGTACAATGTTTTCTTTGCAGTGAACAAGCCGACAACAGAAGGAAACTTTGAGAAATACAGTTTGTCTCATTTTTCAAACCACGTTGCTGACCAAACAAAAAAAAGAAAAAAGAGACATGACAGGCACTTTATTTCAAATCAACTCGCTGTATGTACAATTAGTATTTAGTGAGACAGGTAGTTTATAACTGATTGTGGTCCCCGCGATCTATCAATGGACTGATGACGGAACAGATGATGTTAAAATGGGACGGATGAGTGTTAAAAGAAATGATGAGACGCTAAAGAGGTCAAATGTTTTTATATCCATCTTAAAAACTAAAGCTTTCTTTTACTAAGACCAACACTAAACTGAAAACACCAGGATCGGAATACATTGTGAACACAGTAAACATGAACAGAACTGGTTTAGATTGACTCGGTTTAACTCCTCCATTGGAGGGATGCATCACGTTTCGGCATTAAAACCACTTTTGACTAAAATCTGAGGACATGCACGGATATAATGCCGCATTTATAACCTTTATTAACTGTGGCCGTTTATCAATATCTGTCCAGTCACTTGCTCCGACTTTTTTATTTTTTTTTTTTTTTTTTTTTTATAAAGCAGAGGGATGCAGCGGCTTCAGGTCAGATTTCCTGATACAGTGACAACTGTAAAAGTATTGAAATCTCAGTATTATAACAGTAATATTTACCGTTCACGGAGGCAGAAACACTTTAAAAGATGATAAAACGTTCTGTAACAGTTCACGTCTACATTACAGTAGAAGGCTGAAATGTTTTTTTTTGGAGCAATTTTTAAAATATCATTCTCAGTTCAAATCCAATTAGTAAGAATTACTAATGACCCTTAAGCCAAAAGCCAAAAATTGAGAATTGTCCTAAATGATTTGGAGTGTTTTAACTTTACCAAGAGAATCAGGTGGAGAGGAGTACAATCAGGATAATAAACTCTAAACTCAGCAGCTGAAACTTTTAGAGGAGAATCACAGTAACTTTTAAGATACAAGTAATCTCTTCCTTTTACAAGAGAAAATTAAACTGTTGATAACATGATAGTCACCTGAATTTAAGTGTGTATTTTGGTCAAAACCTCTTTAAAATTCATCTTTGGACGATTCTTTTTTTGTTGTTGTTAAAGGCGGCATTTTGAACCATTTTCTGATATTCAAGAAAAAACAAAAACCAAGTCATGCTCTGCCAACAAACAATTATGAATGACGTTTTTCTTGCAAATACTTCCATCCACCTGGTTCTTCAGTTTGGTAAATTAAACAGTTAAAAGTACTTTTAAATATTTGGCCCAGAACCTGATACCCACTGAAGGGTAAATAAATACAGACCTGAAGTCAGTTTGAAGATGAAGTATTTCAGGCAACCCTGGTGAAGTTCCTTGAGACGTTTCAGACCAAATCTGGCTCACTTCTGCTAAATGCCTTGAACACAATAACCTCCAGGCAGGACTTTAATCCACTGACCGCAACAGAACATAAGTGGAAAATCTCAGAAGTTAATTTCACTACGTTAAAAACCAGCTTGGTTTTTAAGAACAGGACTTCTGAATGTGCGCCTACCAAACCGAACCAGTACCCGGCCGGGCGCCTGGAGCAGATTGTGAACAGTCTAAAGTGCTTATGGTGTTTGCAGCAGATTGACAAGTAGTTCTTTGGATGTTGGGTGGTTTAGGACGGATGCAGAAGCTCTAACAGGGCTCCAACCGCGCCAAAGTAACCCTAAAAACAACCACAAAGAACAAGGAAGTAGTCAGAAATCACCGAGACCGTCAACGGAACAATATTTCTGGTCTCTGAAGGGGAGCGAGGGTTGGAGTTACGTACCTCATGCCGAAGGAAGAGCGCCTTCAGCTGGCCTTTGGACCAGTAGTCCATGGCATACGCCAGCAGCTTCATGGAGAGGGTGTTCACTCTCAGGAAGTTCCCAACAAACACCACCCGCTCGATGTTCTTAAGACGAGAAAGAGAACGAGGATGAAATAAGAAATATTTTAAAATGTTAAAGAGAGGCTACTTCCACAATAGAAAAATCTTTTAAGGCAGTAAATACATTTCAGTTGGGATTTTTTTCTAGACAATATCAAGAGCATTTAGAGCTGCAACGATTAGTTTATTGTCCGAATAGTTTTCTGTCCAATTAATCCATTAATTATGTTTGTTTTGAGTCTTTTTTTAATGAAAAAAAAATACCCAAACTCTTCTGAGTGCGTGTTCCTTCTCCTTGTGTGCAATTAAGATATGAAACCCAGAGGAGAACTATTGAAGTTGAAGACTGCAGCGTCTGATAGACACAAAGATGAGTCTTAAATTATCGACAAGGCTTTTCTAAACTTAAAATGAAAATTTGACACATTGAAATCCGTTTGTTTTTTTTAAAACAGAAATGTTGAGACAGCTTTTAAAATGAATTTTTGCAAAAGCTTTTTTAAAACATTTGAAAGTGAAAACAAATAAATAAAATTGAAGCACTGAAAGTTTTTAAAATATGATCTGTTCTGTCAGTATTGGACAGAATGACGTCAGATCATTTAATGCGTTTCGTTTATATTCATTTTTATCATCCAATTGCATTTTTCCCTCACCGGCACTGTTTAAATATGTTCTTTAAATGGAAAAAAAAAACCATTTAACCACTGATTAAGGAATGAAAATCCAGAACATGTTCCTGTTGGATCAGATAAGATGTTATTATTCTGTTTCTACTCTTGTGAGCTGAACGCCTCCATCTTTGGAGACATAAGACTCGTGGACGAGGCAGGTGACCTCCTCTACGCCTTCATAGCCCTGTACAATGCTGCTTGATCAAGACGCCACAAGGCAGCACCGTAAAGAGGCTGAAAGCAAAGAGGAAACGGACAGCGGGAACAATGGAGGGGGAACAATTCCTTCTACTGGTTTATCTAAAGAAAGTCTTCCCAAACCGTTTTGCAGCATCATTGTCTAGATTCGAGATGTTCGACGGACGTTACGACACAAACAAAACATCCTTCCCGGTTCCCGCCGTGACTGACCTCATTGACAGCGCACATTCTGGTGATAGAGCCGATGTTGTTGGTGATGGTGACCAGCGTCGCCCGGGCCAGGTCCTCTTTAGACACAGACTCCCTCTTTTCTTTGGACATCATGTTGCCGAAACTACAGAATCAAAACAGGATTTATTTTTATCACTTAACTCTGTCTGAGGTACAACGTTGCACATCATACAGTTCATCTCTAAAGGACTGAATAAATCTGAGTAAATTACAATATTTGGCTGAATATTGTCAGCTGCATTGCAACTGCAACTCAAACACCAATGGCTCTTGGTTTTTTTTTCAGAAGTAAATTGAACACAATTCTGGTTTAAAGCTCTATTTAAAGCTGGACTCCAGTAAGAAGAACAGAAGCAGCTGTAAACCGCACCTTGAGGCCACAGCCCAGCCCGGCAGCCCAAACCTCTCAAAGTTTCCTCCGTAGATGTCCCGGACCAGCTTGTCCACACGGGTGCTCTCCCCTTCGGAAGCCATTTCGAGGGCTTCCTCAAAAGTAGAGCAGCCAGTCAGCAGGCAGCACAGGCCCAGGAAGGTCCCGCCTCCGAGGCTGTCGACACACACAGATAAGACGACAGGTAAACCATCAGGTGGGCCAATTTAAGGTCTGAAATCACAGGTAAAGAGACGAGTTCAAGCCAAAAGTAAGACTTCGGAACGGTTAAGTACGCGATACAGACAGAAGGTCATTGTGTTGAAGGACAACCGAGCCTTCATGAGTCCATTTCAAAGCCACCAGACAGAGAAATCACACAAGAAAACAAACCAGTGGAGGAGGAGAACAAATGTACCTAAAAAATAACGAGAAAACCTTCGGATCAACTGACACAGTTTAAACTTTAAACCCGTATCAAAATAAACATTTTGTGTGCAATCACAAGCAAACAGTCGGTAAAGGAGGTGGTTTGGTAATCAATAACTTATTGGCTGCACCTTATTGCAAATCCCTGCATTTCATATCATCCTGTGTTTAGTTTACAAGTGTCACAATACATGTTTATTTATTCATGCTCTGTTTTTGCACATCATTTTAATTGAAATAAGACTGAAGAAAATTATCTAACCTTCAAACTGCATCTTTAAACTCTCAAATAAAGGTCAAACGTTGTGTCTTTATAGTCTGACTTATGTACCAAACTGCTTTATAAGAAAAAAAATGTTTTGCACAAACAAGCAGGAAGCAGCAACACTGACAAAAAATACGAGATATAACATCTGCACTCTGATCTACGCGTGTCTACTGCCAGCTTCGGTCGTCTGAGTAGTCATTACCTCGTCCCAGTCACTCGTTTGTAGTTGTTCTCAGAGTAGACGGCCAGGATACTGACCCCGGACCCTATGTTGACCAGCAGCAGAGGATAAGGGTTCTCCAGTGTGTAGGGCCTCTGGACGCAGTGGTCCGGGTCCGTGGGGTTCTCGAAGTAGTAGCACTCCGAGGGGCCGCTGGACACCACCGAGTCGATGTACAGCACCCCCCGGATCAGACAGTCCAGCTCGTCCAGCTTGTGCAGCTGCAGGTCCGCCATCTTTTATTTGAGAGGGAGAGAGGGAGAGAGAGAGAGAGAGAGAGAGAGAGAGAGCAAAAGAAAGAAAGAAAGAAAGAAAGAAAGAAAGAAAGAGAGAAAGAGCGCTCACGATTACCAACAGGATGTAGTCGGAGAACACAGGAGGCCGGAAACTGGGGGAGGAGGGGGAGAAAGGGGAGGGGTCACAAAGACAGGAACTATCATTTCAATTCAATAGAAGTTGATCTCGCTAAAAAGAAAAACTAATGATCATGTGTCTGCATCCTCTTGTGACTACAAGTTACAACAATTCATGTGTTTTTTTTTTCTTTTACCTTTTTTAGTAGGATTTTTTTAATCACATTTACAAGGTAAAATTAGTGTTATAATCATAGTATATTTCATAGTCATGACTAGGCCAAGTACAGTAACTGATGTTTTACCACGGTCAGCTGTGAAAATGATGCAGAAAATTAATCTGCTTTGACTTCTCACCCACTGTTCAAGTGTTTTTTGGATCAATACTGGATGCTGCAAACATGTTATGACCTCACAAATGTCTCACTTCCCTTTCTTGTGTATCTTCACTGCCTTTGAAGACAAACAAAGAAAGCACAACTGCAAGACCCACCGTGCGGAAATCGGACTCAAACTTGTACGCCCCCCCTCCGGTGGCGCAGAGGGTGGTGTGGAGGCTGGAGAAGTGCTTGTTGCGGCCCATCTGCAGGAAGGCCGGGAGGTCGTGCGTCGGGAAGCGGATGAAGTGCAGGTTGCCCGTCCGGCCGCACAGTGTCAGGTCCTGCAGCTCCAGGTGCACGTCCCTGATGCCAGTCTTGCCGTAGGCGGTGTTGGAGGTCAGGTAGCGGCGGATGCTCTTCAGGTTCTCCACCTCCTCCTGCTCCTCCTCTGCTGTGATGTCTTTGGGCTCAAAGTACACGAGCTTCACCAGAGTGCCTCCGATGTCCATCCCAAACCAGGGAAATGCTGCGTTATGTGAGATAATAATAAACGAAAAAAGCTGTTTAATTACATTTTGAACCCCATAGCCCCCCCCCCAATTTTGTTTTTCATTTTGTTGAAATAATAATAATAATAAGTACATATCTTCAATATGTTCATGCTTTGTGACCGTGGGGACTAATGGAGAAGATGTCTCACTGTTGGCCCACATTATGGTAAAGCAGCTTCATCCCGAGGAGCAACAGTACAGAGTGTACCGCGAACGCCATCTTGTTGCAAAATAGATTGTGGCTATTTACTGCCACGACAGCTCGCCGATATTACACTGAATAGTATGCCGAACTGATCGTACATTTAGGTGTCATCCCAGTACATGTCGTGGCTATTTTAATTTATTTTAAAAATGAATTCATGCCACACCACTGCGGGATTTTCTTTCTGCATTTGCACCGACTGCCTCTTGTGGGGAACGCCTTTCATTTTTGTGTCCATGCAATGGTCCTTCCCCCCCCCCCCCCCCCCAGTAAATACACTAAGCCCACGCGAGCGACGTTAACACCTACGCGGCCTCGTTTTCTTCACCGAGTCACTGCGATGCCTCGCCGTCGAGTTGGAGGTCCCCCGGTCGGATGCGGATCTTCCTGCGGGTGCAGCTGCCTCATCGCCGGGCTCGTTTCTGAAGCAACCGGGCATCTCCTTGTTGGACCGCGGCTGCTTCGAGGGCGTTTCGTCTTCGTCGATAGTATCATCGTCACGCTGGTGGCCATTGAACGCCATTGAAACGACTAATTAACTACACACATGCTGTAGGTTCAGATGTGATAAATCAATAAACGTCAATGATTTATGAGGACAATGAAGTCCGAGGCTTAACGAGCTAGCTAATTAGCCAGCTAAGTAGCTAACGGTCGTCTCCAAAGGCTCGGCTACATGTCCGTTTTATGTTCGCTGTCAACATCGAGGTGGGCGGGACCAGCAAGTGATTGAAGGACGCCAGAACCAATCAGAGGGCGAATCTGCCAGCTATAAAAACGGTGTATAGAATGAGGCTGATGTCACTTTTTCTTGCTATTAAACCACATAAAAAAATTATGTATGCTTGGAGAGCAAAGGTGAAATATGCACATCTTTTAATCCCAAACAAACATGACTAAATTACACTCATTTCAAAATGTGTAATGTCCCCAACAAATGTGTTTTTTGCAATAAGTACACAATTAAATATTGGCTTCATGATATGTAAAGATCATACAGTTAAGGCAGCTAAATCTCGCTATCATCTTTCCAATATTTACAGAATTACTAAGAATTTCTGTGCATATTGCGAGTTGCAACTATTACTAATGAGTTATTAGTAATAGAAAACATGCTTCAGATTTAAAGACATCCGAGTAGGATAACAGTGTATTTTACACTATAATTAACCATGATTTCTTTTTGAACCTTCTTTTCATTTTTTATTATATTTGCATTCAGCTCTTAATTTCTAATGGACAATTTTTTTATTTTCACATTATAATGATGCAAAATACTTTTCACAGTAAATTTGATGATGCCCGATTGATAATAATTTGTCACCTATGTTCTGAGACCCAACTCCAGTAAAATTGAAGATAAAAAGATGATGACATGATTTCACAGAATTTATGTTTATTGACGTGTGTGCTGATTTCATAGCCAAAGACAGTGCATACGATTTCAGATAAAACTTAACTGGAAAGACAATTTACATGTCAACACTAATAAGAATACATTTCATCTCCATCTCTGCAGCTCAGATATTCTCTTAAAATGTACAAAAACCTCCTAAATCAACACTGGACACTTCCCATATGGCCAATTCTATTTACAATGAATATCTCACTGTCAAACTTGGCTCAATTTAAATAAGAAAATCTATTGACAAATTAAATGTCAAAGATGACAGGTAGCATACAGTGAATTATCCAAACCCATAGTTGCATTTAAGGACTTGTTTTACGATAGTAAAGTAAAACTGACTCAATTTTCAATTACATTCCCAAACAGATGAAATCATTTAAATCACCAAATACAAACACTTAGCTAATCTTTTCCTGCTCAGAAATAAACTGGGTGATGCCATAAAATAAAAAATAAAAAATATATTATCAAGAATTGCCATGGTTTTAAAAAGGCATGAGAGCCACTGGTGTACACTATGAACATTTTTAAAATATATAATTTAATCAAGCAGGTTTCAGCGGCTGATTTGTTGACTGAAGATGATCTGAGTTCTTTGACATGTTTTTGACACATCAGTGTTTCTTAAAATACATAATTGGATAACTAAATAGAGCTTATACATGTACAAATAAATACACACAGTGCATTTGTAGCCGCATCTCCCACTATCCACAGGAAAAGTAAATTTACAGTGTGGTGGGCTGCTGGTCTTCTTTCCTCCATACACGACTCCTCACTGGGTGACCGCCAACAGTCTTATCTTGCTTATCAGACAAGAGAACATACAAACAATCATTCATACACAGCCTCAACGCACGTTTAAAAACAACACATTTGCAGCAGGCGAATAAATAACCAGATATCTCGACCCAGTTCTGTCAAGTTCCCCGACTACAATAATAATAAGATCAGATTTGCTTTTTTTGTTCAACGTCATTCAACAGTAAAAAGATGAAACGGAGTGAAACTTAACGACAGACTCGTAATTAATGACATGATCAAAAGTCTGGCGAGTCAGCTATTATTACTGAAGGTAATTATTAAACTGCTGCCTCACGCCAGTCAACTGCAGTGACTACAATAAGGCACCATACCCCTTAAAATCCTCTTTCAAAAGCTGAACAGCCTAATCTTCTCTTTCATTAAAGCTGTTCAATCCCCTTTAGTGCTTCCACCTCCACGCCATCAGCAGAGCACAGACTCCCACTCCTGCAGCAGTCAGAAGGTACTTTGTGTTCACCGACTGGGCGACGGCGGTCGTCTTCTCCCCGGAGTTCTGCAGCGAAACGTCAGCGGCCGCAGCCTCGGGTGGGGTGTCGCTCTCACTGGACGCGGCGTCACCGGTCGATGGAGGTGGTGCGAACGCGGTTTCTTTGGCCACCTCGCCGTTGACGATCAGACCGTGCGACGGCGACGTTTGGCCGCCCAGGTTCAGGGCGGACGGCTCCTCGGAGAAGTGCACCACGTTCTCCACCACCTCGTCCAAGCTCTGACACGGCGAGTCGTATTGGTTCTCCTCGGGTTCGTTGTGGTCGGCAGCGATGCCGTTCTCCCGGCACGGCGGCGTCGTGACCGTATCCGCGACGGCGGAGGTGACGGCGGAGCACGCGGAGGTCACGCTGTCCGCTGCAGCCACGCTTATTTCTAGCCGGTCGCTGGTACCCGAGTAGGGCGCCACCGTAGAGCAAAGTGCAGGGAGAGTCGGGCTGGCGTGGTCCTGCGGTTGGATGCTGATGAGTTGACTCGGCTTGCTCAGACAAAGATTGTTGTCATCATTAACAGAGGTGTCCAACTCAGCAGCAGCAGCAGAAGCAGCAGCAGCACCAGCAGCAGCAGCAGGTTCAGGGCGGGGTGGAGCTGCAGTTTCTGTCTGCGGGATGCTTTCAACAACCTGCAGGGGAAATTAACAACAGATATTAGTAAATATTTTCAAAAATGAAGGTGGCTGGTTTAGTTTTTTTTAAAGTTTTGCTTTTGTTTCCCGTGAATAAAGTTCACATCCTGATGAAAGAAGTTTACATATCTCCGTGTGGGCTGGGTTTCATTAGAAGACTTTGGCCACTGGTGGCGCTACAGATCGATGTTTTCGTGTGGGTGGGTTGGGGGTGGGTTGGGGGGGGTGGGGCAGCTCCCGGTGATACTGTAGCACGAGCGTGGATCTACATGACACACATTCCTGCCAAAGGTTTTATACCCCTCCGGTGATCGGCAGCTGGCCGTCGTTACGTGCCAAGAAATGCAGCAATGTGCCAGCGGAGCTCAGAAATAAGAGCGACTGACAGGCAACAAGGATGAAAATAAACAATGCAGGTTTTAAAACATTTTAAAACTCTGCTTTGCAGATGCTTTATAAGTACGGGATGTCATTCAACACATCTCTTCAGGCTCAAGAAAACAAATAACACACTGAAAAATATTAAAACTAATGAGATAATGTGCCCGAAAGTGCTTCAAAACGATTAATTGATGTTTTTGATGTCCCCGTAGGTACAGTGTTGTTCTATAGATGACAACTCGTTAGTTCATGCAATCAAATTTAAAGGGAGGAAACAACAATTACAGCTTGTCCTCATCAAATAAATGAGACACTCAAGTCTTAACAGGTAATAATTATTGAAGTTTACCAGAAAGTTTTATTGGCAAAATAGCAGCAAAAAAGATCTTTAACACTGTTGGTCACTTGTTGTCTACTAATGGCATCTCAGTCCTCATCAGGTAAAATTCATGAATGAATACATTTAGCCTGATGCAGGTTTGAGTGCCAAAATACATCATCTTTTGATTTGTTATGATTAATGTGTATATTCACCTGCATAGCAGGAGGATCTGAGGTCTCCTCTGGCTGCTGGACAGCAGTGGCGACTTTGTCCACTGGAGGCATGGTGTCCTGGACTGGAGGCTTCACTGGAGTCGTAGTGGGGAATGAGGACACATCCGAGTCCACCGCGCTTGGAGGAGGACTCCTTGGCGACGTGCTCTCCGAGGTGACTGTTGCTGTGTCTGTGCAGGGCGGAGCTTCGGTCTCATATTGTTCGACTGGACGGTGTGGAGGGGGGGCGGGGTCGACTGACACCTCGCCGTCTCCTGAGCTCACCTGATCCGGGATCGGTCCAGCATCAACGGGGACATCCTGGGTGTCTGATTCTGAGTTTTCCTCCGGCTCTTGGTGAGGATTGGTCTGTTTCTGTGGTTGCGGGTCGGCGGCGGCGGCAGTAGCCCACAGAAGGTGTGGGGTCTCCGGGGAAGGAGGAGGTGTTGATGGAGGAGATGGCACTTCAACCTGAGTGGACTGTGGAGGCTCGGGGACCGGCTCTGGAGAGGAGACAGCTTTGGGAGGTTTGCTTTCGGGGGTCTCCAGAGGCGGTGGGGCCTGAGGAGCCGGCTCTGGAGGAGCTGGAGGAGCTTCAGCTGGCGGAGCAGCAGCAGCAGCAGCACTGTCAGCACCGCTCCCTGGACCGGACAGATGACTGGCAGGTGGTGCCGGATGGACGTGTGCTGTGATGACAGTCGTCGGTGGGGAGCTGGGGGTGGAATCTGGGACAAAGCAAACAGTATTGATATTTAGATCTGTTATGACCACATTTGCCTAAAGCCCTGTGAAATCCTGAAGGACTTGCTCACACTGAAAATACACAGAAATTCATTTATTATTAACTTTTTAACTGGAGTCCCTAACACACAGCTAGTGCTACATTCTTGTGTGTGAAAATCCTCCCTTGAGTACAAAGCAAAAGAAGACATAAAGTATATCTATAGTCTATTAATTATAAGGAATTTGGAGCTTCATGCTGAGTTACTGATGTCAACACGGCTCTCCCACACATTTTCCTGCCTGCCCAGAGTCGCGAGTTTTCTCTCAAGGTCAGACAACAAGGAGACAATCAGCTTACAGTGGGCACGGCTCACTTGCTTGCCTGAGAACTGTCAATGCATGCGTGAAGAAAGATTATAATTTATGCACCTTGGACACTGCACTCAGGTCCGAGCCAAACAATAAACTGCTGCGTAAACATTTCTGCAAACAACGTAATGCAAACATTTAAAAAAATGTTGCACTTGACTGCAGCTCCAGTTTCTACACATTCAATCCGAGTGATGTTCTGCACAAAGCGGAAGATGTTTCACGTACGACACATGAAATTCGACACTGTACTAAGGAGGTAAATGTATGTGCTGACTTACTGTTGCCGCGTTTCAGTGCGTTGTATTCTGCTCGAACCTCGGCCGCGAGAGCCCTGTGCTCGCAGGCCTCGAGCGCTTCGATGAACTGGTCTGGCCAGTTTTCTCGTCTTTTCAGACACTCCAGGAGAAGCGTCATGCCGTTAAAACTCCCACGGGTCTCCGTCTTAGCCTCGATCTCTTCCTAAAATTTGGTTTTATAAAAAAAAAAAAAAGTACAGGAAAGACACAATCAGCAATCAGAGGAGGAAGACATTTCTTCTTTCTTCAAAATGCCATCAGTGATTATAAACTTCATTGTTCAGCAAAGGATATGGAAATGCTTCCTGTGTGATCATGGGAATAATAATCAGGCAGACTGCAGCACGACAACAACTTTATCTATGTTTTATAGTGAGAACAGTGTAATGAATAACCAAGTCATTTATGGTCCTTATTCAGGCTACGCCTGACATGTGTGAGAATTAAAAAGTCCTGAAAGATCATCATATCTTTAATATTGCTCACTTGTTCTTTTATTACACAGTTCCTGATGTAAATAAAGAGTTTTGGACCAGTTTATCCCTTTTATTTCTTTGTTTTAAGGCGACATAAGTAAGATATGAGAGAATGTATTTTCAAAGTACCTACACTGGAATTCAGGTATAAACTATGATTGCTGGTACCAATATTTTATGTTATTCCCAGACTTATTTCCACGTTCTCCTACCAAATGAAACCTACCCTGTCGTGAGCAGTCAGGCAGGGAAGATACATCATTATGTCTCTCGGTTTCACTCTGGTGACAATGACTGGCATCTTCACCCGCAGGTATCCGTTGTACAGTTTGTCACTGGCGTACGACATCTGATAAATTAAGACAGAGAACAAGAAAGAACTCTCAATACTGATGTAAGGTGTCTCTCATATTCCTCCGACATTTAAGTAAACGCCTCAATTGGCCACATTCCCATTGAATAATCTGAATTCCCGTCATGTGTGAGGTGAAAGTACCTAAAAGGCACACAGATGATATCTGATCTGTAACAATCACTGAGACAGTGGGGGTATTTTCATTCAGTGAAACCAAAAGTGAAACTGAAGATCAGCCAGCCTGCAGTTGTGGGAACAGGAAATATTTTGTTTTCCCTTCAGTTGAAATGTAAATCAATTTTTAATCTCTGCATTGCCACAACTATTTTTCTTTTTTTCAAAGGGAGGAATACACTCCTGCTTTTCAAGGTTGCAGCTGTCTGGAGAGAGAAGAAGGTGAACAGGCCCGACTAGTCACTGATTAATCACATCCTCAGTCCGGTCTTATATCTCAATTACAAAATGTGCAGCAGGAAAGTTTCAAATGTCTCGATCCTAAAAAAAAACACCCATACGTTCGGGGTGAAATAGGAAGCTCGGGCACACTTTTATGTATATTCAATACACATTAAGCTCTTCCTTTTGTTTATACCTAAACAGCCAGTTTAAGTAATCTGTCTTCAGGTTCAGTCAGAGGGAGGGAAAGTTTCACAGGATATTCTGCAACACCGAATAAAGCGTCACGTTAAAGTTTAGTGTAAAATGTGGAAGAGAAGAGGGAACTAAAGAGCAAAGTCTTTGTATTATTACCCAGAGACGCCTTAATTGACCTGACACACTCACACTCACTCACTCTCTCTCTCTCTCTCTCTCTCACACACACACACACACACACACACACACTGCCAGAGGCTTACGAGCAAAGTGAAAAAGTTTGTGAGTGTATATTATTTTCCTCTAAATGATGACAGATTGCAGATTAACAAGGACAAGGAGGGCGGTGTGAGAAGGGCACAGGAAAAAGGCACCTTGACTGAATTATGCAGAGCTGACCCAAATGAATGACCTCTAAACTGGCATGTTACCACGGCCCTTTTCCTTGCCAGTCTCCTCGGCTTTCCAAGACTCAGGGTCGCATTTCATGCATAACAGATCTGTTTGAGTAAAATCTCACGGCTAGGTTTTCATGTCTGACTCTTATCTCAGTCTCAGACATCTTATAGGACGAGACAAAAGGGTCAAAATGAAGTGAAAGTAAAGATATCTAAACATCCAGGTAGAAATACCTGATCAAGCCCGCTTTCGAGTAAACAAAGGCTGACGTATATGAAAAAAGAAACACTTTTCAGTCCTATTTTTTTAAGTGAAACAATTGACAAAGAAGGCAGGGGAACATTTAAAAGGTTACACCTACACAAACAAGGTCGATAGCTTGTAAATGATTGAGATAAACCGTTAAAACGACCCTTTATGCCTTATGCCCTTTAAAAAAAAAAAAAAAAACAGGCTAGGAAGGTTGGGGGATCATTTAAAAAGTGTGCTCAAACACAACAAGGACGAAAGAGATACATACCGGCCTGTAAATTATAGAAATATGCTGCGATAAATAGCAGTTAAAAGTTGCGCACAAGTAAATTGACTCGTGCGACAGAAGCTAGCAAATGTCAGTAAACGGCGGCGACATTAGAGCTGAAATACTCAATTGAAACATCATTCTGTGTAATTACAGGCTTGATTCAGGTTCACATGTCGTACTGACACTAAATCTAGCCCTCACCTTTCGTGTTTTAGAGCCCCGGGACTTCGTGCCTCCCTCTGAAGTGTTATTCTTGCTCTCACAAAACCTACACTGTCTCCTTCACACACATCTGCGCAGAGATTCCCCCCCGTTCTCTACTCCGATTGGTCAGCAGCGCCGTCAATCAAACTGTCGTCCAATAGGGACGATTTAGCGGACGTGGTGTAGGCGGGGCTTGCTTAATCTTGACCCCAAACGTGATCTTTTCCTCTGCTGCGATGGGATGGCAGAAGAATTAGATTGGATCTCGATTTCTGGTTTACATCTGTCTCTAATCCCTGATCCTAATCCGTTCACATGGACAGAGAGGGAGAGACAGAGACAAAGAGGGAGAGAGAGGGGAGGGGATGTGCATGTCAGAGAAAATACATGACCATTTTGTTTATTTATTTCATGTAAAGACATCTGTTATTCTTCTGGAGGCAATCAAGGAGCATTCAAGCAGGTACAATGATCCTTAAAGTAAAAGTAGCAATGCTGAGCAAAAATCCTGCATTAACATAACATTTTATTCAGCAAAATATATTGAAATATATTTATCAAAACTAAATTAACCTTATCGTGCAGTAAAATTACCCATGTGAATGTTATAGCTACAATTAAAACATATTATTGGACAATGATAACTGACACATTGCTATAAATATAGCAGTATAGTTGTAATTGGTGAAGTAAAGCAGACTTAACTATTTTGCATACTCATTCATCTGTGACTGACTTGTGTGTAAAGTCTATTTAAATGTTAGAAATGGTCAAGGTGGAGCTGCTTTTAATTACTTCACATATTATTGGGTGGTTTCGTGTTTACTCACCCACCACTGCTGATATTTGTAAATTTGCTTTATTATTTGTATGTCTATATAGCAGCACAGATTTCATCTGTAGTAATCCACATTTAATCATGACTAATCTGTGCACAACAACTATAAGCAACTGCTTTTGCATTTCAATATTTATTTATTTATTTTCATATTTGCAAGCCCTCACTCATAATCCATACAGGCAGCTAGGGAGAGCATGTTTCTCCCATGTTATCGCCTCTTCATCGGCCCCCTGACCGAGCTCCACCAAATCTTAAAGACCTCATAGTACCATGTCATCCTAACAGAGTGCTTCGCTCTCAGAGTGCACACTTGTGATTTCTAGAGTTTCCAAAAGTAGAATGGAAGGCAGTGCTTTTAGTTTTCAGGCCCCTCTACTTTCGAAGCGCCTCTCAGTTTGGGTTCAAGAGGCATATACTTTCTCCACTTATAAAATCAGTCTTAAAACTTTACTTTCTGATAAAGCTTATAGTCAGAGCTGGCTCAGGATTGAGGACAAACTGAATAAAGTACTCGAGCAGTCCTTGTCCAGAAAGCAGACAGCACATCGAGACATTGTTTGGCAACAGAAACGTGAATGAGGAGATGAAGGCTAATGCTTTTTCAATCCCCAGATTGGAAGATTGTGTAGACAGGATTGGAAGAGCGGAGGTTGTGTCTAAATTGGATTTACTGAAGGTGGACTGGCAGGTGCCTCTGGCCCCATAGGGCCAAGTAGACTTCAGCCATCGTGACCCCCGGTGGCCATTATGTATAAAATGCATAAACAAATCAGCACAGTAAAAATGATGGCCAGGAACAGATCTTTACACGGACAGGTCATAGAGATTACTGTGTATATAGTGTGTGCCCATTGTGATCAGCCAGAATCAGTTCAGCATGTGTTATAGACTGCCATAAATATAATAATGAAAGAAAAAATGTATTTCAGCCCTGAAGGCAGAAAACTTAAGGTTCACTCTGACTAATGTTGTGTTATTTATACTTTTATTGTGTTGTTTTGATCATTTAAACCTGTAAAGTGTTTTTGAGATTATCTTGAAAAGAGCTATACATATTTTTTTTATTATTATTATAATTTAAGCATGTGATTGAGTTTGTTAATGAGACAGGTTTAATTAAAAGATTTCTTTTCTTTTTTCTTTCTATTTTTTTGTTTGCTGTCTGCTCTACCCTTCTGTCCAGTAGGTGGCGGTAATGCGTCTTGAAGTTGGCCTGTCAACCACCGAAAAACCCTAGAAGAAGAAGAGGAGGAGGAGGCGGAAGAAGAAAAAGAAGAAGAAGAAGAAGAAGTAGTTTGAGAGAACGCGCGAAAACCTAAAGGTGAAATCACAAGACGCCAAACTACGAGACAGTAAAAGGAGTTTTGTTTTCACCCACCACCACCACATGTAAATATTCACGGTTTTAAAGACATGAACGACAACGACGGAGTTTACCGGCCGACCCGGCGGCGAGTGAGAGGAGACGACGGTCACCTGTGGAGGCAGGTGAGTTGTTCACACACAAACAACACACACCTGCACATTTCACACTGCATTTCAGTCCTCGCTTGTCTTCTGCAGTGTCGGAAAGCTGATTGCTTCTCTTATTCCCGTGTTTAAACCAGAGAATAAATCTTTTAAATTGCTGCTGCAGCATCTGAGAATGGATCACCTGTTGGGTTTAAAGTAGCACCCGTGCTTGTTTTGGTTTTATCGTAGTGAAACTAGGCCCATGTTGTAAATATATACATTACTTTACTACCCGTGCCGAATAGTTTCAAATATTGTGAAACTAGATTACAGTAAAACTATTATTGTAAGTGCAGTACAGTTTAGTCATTGTACTGTAAAATGAATTTGTAATAAGGGTATTATACTGTATAATGACACTGCAGAAAGAGCCTCTGACTCTAACACACATGTACAGTGAACCTTCTGTAAAGGGGTAGTTACAGTAACTCACTGGCAGTAGTGTTGCCATTATTAGGGCCCGAGCACCGAATGGTGTGAAAGCCCTATTGTTATTCAAGGTGTTTTTTATTATTATTATTATTATTATTATTATTATTCCGCTTTCTTATCCTGACACAGTAGTCGCCATTTTTGGCGGCTTTAACATGCTCAAAAACTCGTGAAAGTTGGCACACGCGTCACTCATGGCGAAAAATGACGTATTTTAGTGGTTTCGCAAGTCGCCAGGGCGATGCTGGCAAAGTTTGATGTTTCGCCGTGTCACAGGAAGTTGATGTTTAAGGTCCAGGGATGCACCAAACCCCCTGAAACTTTGCACATAAGCCAGGCACCAACTTTCATGACTTTTCGAGTTCGTTAAAGCCACCAAAAAGGCCATTTATTTTCAAGAAGAATAAGGAACGAGAATTAAAACTGCAAGCAGTGATGTTCGGGTTGAACCTGCTAATCGTTAAACTAATGCCGACAGGTTTGGACCACCCCCGACCCGCTGGCTCCCAGCATGCGAGGGCCCGCATATCACTGCTTGCCGTTTTTAATTATACTTAATATGCAGTTAAAATTCAAACCGTTTTGATCCTTTTTACCATTTTTATCCTTGGAATTTAATTTAACTTTGTGTGTTTGTTTTTCTATTTGTTAATTATTTTTTTTTTCCTGAATCGATGAATTAAGGAGTCATACAGTGTATGTTCCCCAAGATCTGCTGGATGATCACAACATTAGTTATACTTGAGGAGTAAAACACAGTTTTATAGCACCAGCAAAGCAAGTTAAATCTGGGCATATATTCATTTAAGCCAGAAGGTGGCGCCATTTACGTACTCACAAACAGGACAGTGTATAGTAGCACATTCTAATCAGGATTTCCCTCCTGATTAAAATGAGCAGTGATCTGTGTAAAGGTGAGAACCGTCTGTGTGACAATAGTCGTATTTAATCCACATGTTAACAACATGAACAGGATCCCAGTTATCAGAATTACTGGAGGATTATGGGAAGGATAGTCCCAACAGCACCGGGCAGGGTGTTGGCACAATAATTTGCAGAAAATATGGATTAAAGATGTTTGGGTGCATTGCAGCAAAGGTTTTTCATGATTAGATGCTCTTTATCTTGTTAATGTGTTTATAATTACTTAATATTTTATTGCATTATTTTTTATAAGATTCGGTTTACGTTACAAAACTGTTTGTAGCTTCACATTGTTTTACACACATTTCTTAACTGGATAAAAAGAGGGAGACACTTGTGCCTCCATGTTATTAAAATGTATGCACTATCACCAGCTACTCTTCATTACCAGCAGTTTATGTCTGTATCCTCCTCCTTATTAAATAACAAGTACAGGAAGTGTAGTAATTGCTGTTCCCCTGTGTGTACACTCACACGTTGAGTGTATGATTATTTTATTTTTAAAGGGGAACTTTTTCCGTTTTTTTCAATTTCACACCTGAAGATTAGTTTTGTGTTCTCGGGGAATACACCGCCCAGACAAACAGTTGTTTAATTTCTTCTTCGGCTCTCGAAGGACTTTGTGTCCAGTCTGGAGACACGGATGTCATTTTCCCAGCGGGAGCTCAGAGGCCACATGTTTTTTTGGGTTTTTTTTACAACTTGTAATAACTGTTCCTGGAGGGGGGGGGGGGGTGATATGCTGGGGATGTGGCAACCAGGGTGCCAGAATAATGAAGGATGCTTCACAATGAGCTGAAAGTCGCTGTATGAAGCGCCATAAAGATGTGTGGAGTCCTTTTACCCTATTATTTGATATGTATGGTAAAGTGGCATTTTACTGCACTACTTTATGATGCATGCGTTTCCCCAAAGTTAAATTATGCTTCGAGGTTGTTGGGAATCAAGGAATTACAGAGCTGAGCTGCAAGCTGTTCTTTAGGTGTTTAAAAGTTTACTCCTCTTTGGCTGTTCAGGGAGAAATTAGTCGGATTTCTGGATAAATAATTGCGAAAATAGACCAAAACAAAAACTGTGGAACTGTTTGGTTAATAAGTCGGAGATGAATGAGAAGGTTTGGTTTTGGAGTAAATTGCACAAATCCTAGTGGGCATCAGAGCTTCATTCTGTTTTTGAGGAAGCTTTGTCATGAACATACAATCATTTATTCTGTAGCATCAACGCAATTAACAAGTTACTTGGTAGATTTAAAGAAAAACAATTAAAAGAAATCCTTTTAAAAGATTTTTTTTTTTAAAGTGTAAGTATAGAATTAAAACAAGCACTGTTGTGTCCATTAACCTTAAGTATCATCGAACCTCTCGAGAAGTCAAAGCACAGCTGAAAACGGCCCCTTTTCTGCTGCCCGTATGATGAACTAATATTAATATTTAATCAAATTTCTG
This sequence comes from Embiotoca jacksoni, assembly GCF_022577435.1. Taxonomy (NCBI): domain Eukaryota; kingdom Metazoa; phylum Chordata; class Actinopteri; family Embiotocidae; genus Embiotoca; species Embiotoca jacksoni. The sequence continues at coordinate 2,062,485 of NW_027185378.1, forward strand.
TTCAAAATGCAGAAATGTTTTGCTGCGCTGGGTTGTTTAATTTTAATGGTTATAAGTTGACTTTGCTTTTAAAGCCCCCAGAAGATGTCAGTTTGGTTTATTTATTTGGAAGTCATGTTGGTTTCTTCTTACAAGCCTGTTTGGACTAAAAATATTATTTTTGAATGACACGGTAATGAATTTAATTATTATCATCATATTCAAGTGATTTCTGAGAGATTCTTGTTATGACTTCTTCACTGCGTCAGACTATGTTGATGCTGCGAGTCTGACATCTGCTTCAGCACATTTCTCAGTAGCTGGCGCTCTGCTGTTTGTCTGTGCGGCCACAGGGTCCATCTTTTCATTTTGAACAACTGAAGTGGAAATAAAAATAAAAAACCAGGCCACAGCCAGAGGATTTTGTCTTTCAGAGGAGAGACAGAAGACAAGAGGAAGAAGAAATAAGTTGAGTTGTGTTTATGGTTGCGTGGAGAGAAGAAAACCAGAGTGTTTGTTTGTTTGTAGGTCGGTGAAACTCACCTTTGACCTTAAGTAGATGGGTAACTACAAAAGATAAATGTCTTGTTAAAAATTTAACATCTAAAAAACTGGCTGAATCACATCATCGACTCATGCTGACACTAAACCAGATCAAATAAAATGCAGCAACAAAATTAGCAGCTCAAAAATCTGGAAAAACAATATTAAGGACACTAAATCGTCTTTATGGAGTGAATGTCTTCCATGTGTCTCTCCATGCAGCTAAAAAAAACAACCTCTTAGCGCGTCCTATTTCACTCAAACCTTTCACATGTTGTCGTGCGAACCCTTCCCGAGGAGGAGAAGGGAGCAGGAGGCAGAGAACGGCCCGATTAAAGCCACAGCGACCGCCCGAGGCCGCTTCGCCGATCCATCACGGCTGAGCGGGGCGAAAAAAACAAACACCATGTACGTCTCGATAAAAGAGCAGGACTGGACTCTTTTCAGAGCCCTTTAGCTATAAAACCACAGCGGCCTGAGATGGACCGGAGACGTGCAGGATTCTCATGAGCGGCCACGCGGATGCTTTTTTTTTTTTTTATATGATCCGAGTCTGTGCGGTCGACTCTTCTCTTTCTCCGATGCAGAGATGGGATTTTATAGACTTTATCCCCCGGAGGCATCTCGATAAAACCAGCATTGTGTGTTGGCAGAGTGTATTGTCGCTGCATTGCGCAGCATTACAAAATCATCATTGCTTCTTAGACGCGAGCATCAGGGCTGTCGGCCACGAGATAGTTGGAGCTGCTTCTTTTCATTCAGCTCCCCAATGACAGCAGGACAGCAGAAAGTCTACATCTTCCGCTGCAAACTAAAAACACACCTCATTCGACTATACCTTGAATTGGAAAAAAAAAAAAAAAAAAAAAAAAGAAAATTAGCACTTAAATGGCACTTACTTATAGCACTTTGCAGTTTAGCTTTTTTGAAGAAAATTGTACTTTCTGGATTCTTGTTGTTCTGGGTTTTGTACCCTCATGGTTGAATTCACATATTGTAAGTTGATTTGGATAAAAGCGTCAGCTCAATGTAATGTCATGTAATGTAATTCATGCTCGGCTGTATTTTTCAGTGAGAGCAAGCGGGGTGAGGGGAAATGGCCTCGGCCCTGATCCTCTGCTGAGTGCTCAGAGGTGATGATGCTCGTGATGTGGATCCTGAAAGGCTCAGACGTGCATTAACAGCAGCAGGGTCACGGGTGGGATCTCCGCGGGGATTTCGATCGACTGCAGAAGTGAATGGTTGTGCAGTTGGTGCAGAAGATGCTCTGGTGGAAAGCTGATCCCTCTTAACAAACCTGTGAAAACATAAAGCGTGATGGATGGCATCATTCAGCTGTGAAAGACGGAAGCATGAGTTAAACAGCTGATTAGCTAAATGTGAGTCCGGTGCTCTTCGTGAGCTAAATCCGTGATTTATTGTTCTATTTGTATTTTATTCTCTTCACAAATTTGATGGATTTGATGTGGTTTTGCTTTATTATATTTCAAAAGAGAATATTGCAGATTTGACTTTACTACATGTACTCACTGTACAGTTCGTGATGGCTACTGTAGTTGAAGTTACTTTTGAGATGAATTATTTCATCTAAACAGCTGAAACTTCCCAAATACTGCAGCAACAGCAAGATGCTACTTATACATTCACGCAGTGGTGAAACGTAACTATGCTAACACAAATACTAATTGAGTCTACAAAATGTTAAAAGTGCAAATGAGATGTTTTTGTCCAATGAAATGTTGTATTTACGATAAGATAAAATAGGGAAAAAGGAGAAAATGCTTTCATTTCAAAAGCACAGATTATTTATCACGTATTTTACTATTAGTACATTTACTCATACTATACTCAAATTTAAGGTACTTGTACTTTACTTGAGTATTTCCATTTTATGCAACGTAATACTTCCCCTCCACTTGTATTATTAAAGTGATTGAATACTTCCTCCACAACTGAGAAACGCTGCCAGAAATAAAAAATAAAAAAAGAGCAATTTGTAAAAACATGCTGTCAACATGGAGCACAATGTGTCCCTGAAAGGACACCGTTGTAAGCAGGATTGTGTCTCTATCTTTAGTTAATATAGAAGTGAAAAAAAAAAAAGAAACTTGAGAATTAATTTGACATGTTTGTCTATTAAAGGGACTTCATGATTGGCTGAAAGTTCGGTCTGTTCTGCAGTGTCGTTTCCTCCTCTGATGGAAAACCCTCCAATACAGTAAATAATAGTTTGAAAGTGACCGCAGGTGATTTTGAGACGCGGTCTGTTGTCAATGAATAAATTATGTGCAGGAGCATAATCACGCTGAAGAGCTTTTTCTCTTTCTTTTTTTTTTTTTTTTCTCTTTGACCTGTAACCTTTCTTTTTCACACCAGCAGACTAAAATGTCAAATCTGCCGGGGCGTTGAAGCCGCAGGCGGCCGCTGCTTTACTGGTAAACACACGGGCGACTGAAAGCTGCTGTATTTTCTGCAGCGCTGGAAGGCTTGGACTGTGGGTTGGTCACTATCTGACTGGAGCTACATCAGATTCTGTTAATGCGCCAAGAAATACATTTCTTTAGGTATTTTAAAAAGGCCTGATTTGTCTTCTTTTTTTTTTTTTTTTTTACTGTTTTAAAAGTAAACATTTTTATGGCACAATAAAATGAAATTATTTCACTAAATCAACTGGTTTTCTGGAGTACAGGCTTTGTTAATGACTCAAAAACTTGTACATGACTTTCACTGTATCTTAACATCTTAAACCAATCAAATGCATGACCTTATCTTTTATTGTCTATTGAATATAATAATGACAGTAAGAATATATTTACACGTAGACATAAAGATATTTGTATAAGTGCAGGATATATGTTTGCTCTAGGTGGCCTTTAAGCATTAACAGCGAATAAACCTCTTATAAATGGGTCGTAACACACTATAAACAGATCCTTATATTTCCGTTTACGCCTACACACTCTGTTTAAAACCTTTTATTAACGCTATTTATGTACTTATTGGAACCAAAGGGGTAAAAAGTAACTGTATTTACTCGGGTACCACCTAAAAAGAAAATAATTTTGAGATACTTTAGTGGAGAATTTCCATTTTCAGCTGCTAAACTTCTACAGTTCAGATGGAAATATTGTCCTTTTTACTCCTCAATTATTTCCAACTTTAGATGGATTATTAATAGGCTATATGATGTAATCAACAAATTAATTACGATGTATAAACAGGTTAAAACTGAGTAAAGCTCCCCGCTTGCTGCTTTTACCCAAATATCATTATTGATTTGACCTAAATTATGCAGCTGGATTAGTTGTGAATTTAATATGGAGAAATGTGCATGTCATTTCCGAACCTTCTGAATTAAATGGAGAGATTTGATGGTTGGTTTGTATTTTATCCCTGATTAAGGTAGGCTGAGTGATTTAATAATAATTTTGAAAAAAAACACAAGCGCATCAGTCCATATTTGAGAATGATTTAATATACATGTCATGAATCACTTACACAATCACAACTTGAGTGTCCTGAATATTTACATATTGGCTTTTTATTTGTACAAATCTCCTCTGCTATAATAAAGTCCTACTTAACTGTGAAAAGAGAAGACAAATGTAACATCAAAAACATGATAGAGTTCATTTAACATCTAATCAAGCTCACGACAGCAAACAGGCCACTAGAGCCTTTCAACGAGGGTCAGCGAACTAGAAACCAGCCGAGAACCAGCTACACTCTTCTGCTAAAAAAAAACAACAACAAAAAACTTCACTACAACATCTTCTCCTCTCTCTCCCACGGAACCGGATCCTGCGCCTCTTCCACGTGCGTATTCCTGCGCCCTGTCCAGAAGTGCTCCACATCTGGGAAGGTATTCTCCTGCTCCTGGGACACGGCGTTAGACACGGCGTTGGCGACGGCGTTCGCCGCGACCTCCGCGTCGTTCCCCTCCGTTTTGGGACATGGTTTCCGCGGGACTTGCTTTGTGCTTCTGCAGGTTGCGATGAGCCAGATGGAGATCAGTCCCTGGCGCACGTCGTCGTACATGGTCATCAGGATGACCGGTGACAGGGAGCTGCATGCGTAAAGGAGGACTTGCGCGAAGATCATCAAACCCACAGGAGGCTGGTTGAACCCGAGTCTGATCCAGGTGAACGTCCCCCACTCCGGCAGCAGCATTAGCCCCAGGGCGCCGCTCAGACACAGTAGAACCAGGATGACCTTGCTCTGGTGATGCGGGCTGGGCGCGTGGTTCACCGCGGTGTGCAGCGTTTTGGTGTAGTAGGCGAGCGTGAAGATCACCGGCACCACGAAGATTGCTGTTGGGTAAATCTTGTAGAACAACCTCATGAAGTCAGACGCGCACATTGGCATCTCGGAGACGCAGATAGTGTCGCGGCCACGCGGCACCAAAGAGGCGAAGAGCATCTGAGGGATGGGAAACATCATGGAGACTATCCAAATGAACGCCAGGGCTCCGTGGATCCACGTCGGGTTGTGGAGGGGCCCCATGGCGGTGTTGGGGACCAACGTGTGTTTGGCTCTGGTGGTGGCTGCCAGGATTAAAGTTTTTGCAATCACACAGGAGTGCTGGAACCAGTCCGTGGTGCTGCACACAAAACTTCCGAGGGTCCAGGTCTGCTTGTAGTAGGTGACGGCGCGCACGGGGGCGCACAGCAACAAGATCAGCAAGTCCGTGGAGGCCACAGAGGCGAGGAGCGCCTTCACCTCGGAGCCCCTTCCGTTTCTGAAGTCACGGATGAAAATCAGCAAAACGAGCAAATTCCCAACTGCTCCGGACACACAGATCCCGATCAGGATGACGGGAATGGCTGTCCTGGTGTCCTCCCCCTGGAGAAGTTGAACTCCTCCAACGAAATCAAAAAAGGAGACATTTGTTGGTCTATTAATATCCATCTCTCCCTCTATGACTTTAAAGCTCCTTAAAGTGGAACGAAAATGCAGTCAACAAATATAAAAAAAACAACAACTTTCAGTTCAAATCCTGGACATGAAAGAGGCCGAGGAGCTGTCCAGCGCGCCGTAGTGCTGAAACGCTGCGAGTGATCGCATCAGCGAGTGAGTGGATGGGCAGGCTGTCAGGTAGACTATTTCAAGTGCTGCCATTTAGCATCGGGAACCACTCACGTCACTTCAGCAGCGTGGCTCCAGGCTGTAGCCCAAATGTGAGCGCAGCGTGATGTGATTTACATCCACAGCCTCGCAGGGAACTGCCGAGCGTCAGAAACATGTCAGAATATCAAGTTAGTGGACTTTTTGTGGACATCAGCCTGTAAAAACATTGTAAAACCGGCTGTGACTTTTATTGGACTCGACGACAAAGAAATTGAATGGAATTCCTGCAATACTGTCACGTCTTTTGAAAGAGACAACATATTTAGAAAACTGAAAAATGCCACAATCATGTCTTAATGTATCAAATCCACTTTTAATATTTAGTCAGGGTCCGTTAGCTGGATTAATGCATCATATTTTGCTTAATTTGCACACTGACAGGAAAACCCTTTCAAAGATGGGAGAAGATTTGGGGCTAAACTTTCTTCTTTTCGGGGCCAAATGCAAGCCTTTAGTTGTATATTTTGTTCATATAAAACAATGGAATATATATTAAAGTAAAGTTAAAGCAACGCAGTGCTTCGGATTTCTTATGAAATGCTGACCTCCAGGAAGAAAACTCACTCGAAAACAGTTGGGAGTTTTGCTTGGTCTGGTGTGACCAGTAGCTCATAATGTTAGCTTTAAATTAGTAATGCCTAAACATACTGTGGTAGTTGTGACGTCTGTTGTGACTCTTCTTTCCCTTTGCTATATTTACACCATGTTTTACCATTATTACCTTGTAATATTTGGCTGCATTCTAATGTCAAAGCCTCATTTTAAGGGATTGTTTTGTTTAGTGACTAAATTCCCAGTTGTATCGAGAACATTTTGTTGCTACGACTTTCTCTTTCTTTTATTTTTCTTTTGCACGCTAATGGTTCACTGGTAAAAAGACTGTGATTTGCAACACGGATCAGTTATAAGGCATTTAATAAGTAGAACTTGTAGACTGATAATCAACCAGGAGGATGTATTGGCCAGTAGATTTGAAGCTATTTGAAAAGATATTGACAAGTTTATTTTTAACAACATTTTTAAAACAACCCAGTTTTAGGAATCCTTTAAAAAAAACATCTTTGTTTATGTTTTAATCCATCCATCCATCCATTTTCTTCTGCTTATCCCAGGTCGGGTCGCAGTGGCAGCAGGTTGAGCCAGTTTATGTTTCAATGATTATCAACAAGTGCATCGTTATCAGATTATTAAGTAACCATGAATTAAGCTATTAGTCAAAATAAAACGTGGCTTATTAGATAAAGCAAGAAACCAAAACTTTAAAACTTAATTACTTGGAGTGAAAAGAAATTGTAATTTAAATAGATAAAAATGTCACACATTTCCTTTACTTAGTAGATCATAAATTGGGTGACAAAGAAACAAGAAGAAACCCTAATTCTAACCGATATTAATATAAATGAATGAATTGAAATGAGCTAAAAAAAAATATTAGCCGCATCACGAATAGCTATAGTAGGGTGACCCTGATACACAAGTGCACGAAGCAGGCTGCTCCACAGAGCGAGGTGTGTTTACTTGACTCGAAGAGCATCCGGATGGTGCCCACTCAAATGCTGTCACCTCCTCTAAGAGGGCTGGTTGCTAGGAGACCGGCGCTGCCAACACAGTGTGGGGTTAGGAAGATGTGAGGAGTCACGAAGTGGCGTGAGATGCGGACGGTTAGAGAGGCTTTAAAGCGACTCTGGAGTCCCACATGTAATGGATGAGTAGTTACGACGGTGCGATTGCTGGGGGAGAAAAGGCTGCGGTGGTATTCAGAGGGCTGATATAAACGCACAAGCAGAGGTGCTGCCCTCACGGCGGGCTGTAATCAGGGATAACTGAGATGTTGTGGACTGCGCAAGGCCAAAGAATACAAACAGGTTTCAGCTGATTTCACGAGCGAAATCGGCATTTCTTTACATCACTGTCTATTTTTGAGAAGGCGCCCAAGTGACAAGACCTGCAACATATTTTCGATACAAGACAGAAAACGTGCAGGAATAAATGAAATGTTACCTGAAAACAACACGACTAAAGTTTCGCAGATCAATTGTTTACTGTGGTCAGCACTTTGGCTTAGCATGCTAAAGCGATCTTACTAAAACCCCAAAAAACCGACCGGCTGGTGGCTCTAGAGGAGAAGTCAGAGAATCACCAAAGAGAGGAGGCTTCATACTCTGGGGACATTGAATTTCGTGGCAATATATCCATCGGTTGTTGAGATGTTTGGACCAAGCGGCAACCAGCCGTGACGTCACCCGTTCAATTCAATTCGAGGATTTTCCTGATTTTATTAATATTACGTAGATGAAAGAAGGCAGTTCTGGAAACTTGCTTTATATGGTGTCTAAAGGACAAATCCTCATCAAATATGACTCCAAGGTTCCTCACAGTGGTGCTGGAGGTCAAAACGATGTCATCCAGAGTAACTAAGTGATTACAGAAAGAGTTTCTGAGGTGTTTAGGACCAAGTACAATAACTTCTGTTTTGTCTGAATTGAGAAACAGGAAGGTTTTGGTCATCCAGGCCTTTATGTCTTTCAGACATTCTTCAAGTTTTACTAACTGATTTGTTTGGTCTGGTTTTATAGAAAGATATAGCTGAGTGTCATCTGCATAACAATAGAAGTGTATGCAGTGCTTCCTGATGGTATCTCCTAATGAAAGCATGTACAGAGTGAAAAGTATTTGGTCTAACACTGAGCCTTGTGGAACTCCATAACTAACTTGTAGACAAACAAGACTTGTTGTTGATATGAACAAACTGAAATCTATCTGATAAGTACGATTTGAACCAGTCTAATGCAGTTCCTTTGATCGTTGTAACATCTTTCAATCTCTGTAATAAAATCGTGCGATCAATCGTATCAAACGTGGTTTGGAAACGTCCATTATGAAGCCTCCAGTTTGTATTTTGTCCATCACCATCTTGCTAGTTCGGAGCGGTTTGGAGCAGGAAGTGACCATATTTGGATGAGCTGGGGGAGGAGCAAGTGGTGGATTTGACTGATCTGATTGGAAACCTGACGATACTACGTCCCGCCCACCGATAGCTGTAACCTGACTGCACCACAGACCTGTCAATCAAACAGACACGCTCCCCAAAAACATGCCTTTTTGAGGCTTATTTTCTAATTAATGAAGAGATTATTTTCAGATGGACCTCCAGAAAACCCATAAGAAGGAGTGACTTTAGCTAACAACACCGAGATAACTGCTGGACACATTTTATTGACTTTGTATTTGATGAGAGAAGTTGAATGGGAGTCTATGGAGCCAGAGGCTTTTTGGAGCCGACCTCTAGTGGTACTTGGTGATATTGCAGCTTAAGGCCTCATTTTTCAGACCCAGAGCAAGTCAGTCCCTTCACTCACCCTCTGAAAATATTGGTCTGCTTAACAGACTACCACAATTTTTTTGCACAGACCTGCCCGGTCACCAGAGGATGAATCCTGAAGACTATTGTCATCTTCTGACTTTTCCTCTTTTGCCAACAGCAAGTTGACATTTATTTTTCTGGGTAAAATCATCATATCAATTGGATGGGACTTCCTTGACATTTTGCTCAGACATTCCTGCCGCCCCTCGGGATCACTTTAATCAGCCTTCACATTATCATCGGGAATTCATGGTTTCCTGAGGATGAATCCTGACGACTTTAGTGACGCTGTGACTTTTCATTCCCATCAGTTTCTAAACTTCAAACTCAGGCGGTGAACATGCTAACCGTTCAACCCCTAAACTTCAGCATTAGCATGATCACTGGGGGCCATTAGTGGGTTGACATTTAGCTCAAAGTGGTTGTGCCTGAATCTGGTCTCAGAGCTGCGAGCGAGCCTGTCAACTCTTAGTATGCTTTATTAATCTGTGTTTCAAAGAATTTTTTTTATTAAAATGTAATCAAGACATCGTTGTGAAGTGTTATTTTTCCAATCAGGATCAATATTATCCTTTGAAATGTGCAGTAATTTTCCACTGTGTGCTATTTCAGGACATCATCCTGGAACAAAAGTGTAGTCTTGCCAGTAAAAGACTCCTTTAAAAAAAAAATATATATATATATATACACATGTACCTTCACATAACGTCTGGTACTTAATCTCATGGACATTTCAGCTGGTCTGCGTTGTTTCTCGAGAAAATGCCCCACAATCACAGCTTCCTTCTTTTTTTCTCTCTCTCTCTCTCTCTCTCTCTGCATCCACAGACTGAATCAGTATTGTGTGAGACTCAGATCTGTCACATTTACGTCCCCGAGGCTTTTTACAGAGCCGGAGAAGGACAGAATAACAGTAAAAAAATGAAAGATGGAGAGGAGGAGGGGAGAGGAGGAGGAGGAGGAGGAGGAGGGGGGCGGGGGGTACATGAACAAAAACCCGGAGTAATGTTCCCTTTGGAGATATTTCAGAGGAGAAACAAAGATGAAGTAGTTTTTGGGCCACAGGGATGTCTAAACTTAAAAAAAAAAAAGTGGACTTTTCCGTGACAAACGTCCGCCCCAAATGCAGAAAAAGCTTTTACAGTATGAAAGAAAACAGATGCAGGTTTGTGTCATTAGAGATGAAGGGTCTCCCCAGGTGACGGCGCCGGCTCTCATGTTATTGCTCAGAAGTGGAGAAGCGGTCAGCAGTTCATCGTTTAATGTTGCGACCTCATTTTACATTAAAAAAAAAAAAAAAACACAAAAAAACGGGCTCCTTTCAAGTCCCATCAAAAGCGACTGACGCCGTCAAGTCGCTCCTATAGGTGGCAAAACGGGCAGTTACCACGACAACCTGCGGATGAAAACCCACTTGACTTGCAGAGGCTGCGTCAGATCGTCTCCGAGCTGCACCTCTTCCAAACGGGTTTCCCGTCTGAGCTTTGTGACGAGCTGCGGGAAGCTTCATTATTGTTCATTTGATTCTGGCATCATGCGAAGGGATAAATGACTCCCTTTAGCAAAAGGGCAGACTCCCGCCTGCAAAACAGCAAATAATTAATGTCAGGCTTTTTTTTTTATGGTGTGTGTGTGTGTGTGTGTGTGTGTGTGTGTGTGTGTGTGTGTGTGGGTGGGTGGGTGGGTGGGGTGGCTTTCCTTTTTCTCCTCTTTAATGATAAACACACAAAAAGTCGACACGCATTCAGGTGACTGTCTGGAAACATGCCATTAGCAGGTAGACTGTGTACATGGGGATGTTGGTGGTTGACCGTAGTTACCTGCTTTTAAAAGATGTATTGTTTTATGATGGTTCAAGTTGGTTCCGTGCTGCCTCCTGCTGGGACCTCCTGCTGTCTGCTGTCATGACCAATCAGCTTAAAAAACAGCGCCAACCGCAGCTGCAATAATACTACATTCACTTAACTTCTGTGTACTCTCGTGACTACTTTATACCTCTATGCTTCATTTTAGAGGAAAATATTAACAAGAATGGTGACTTTGCACATTCAAATTTCGCATGTAAAGCATTTTATTCATGTTTTGAAAGGTTATTTGTTGATGAAAAACAGACAAAAAAAAACATGCATGAGTTCTGAATTTCATCACAGTTCATCAAAATAAGTTTTGTTCATTTGGAGTTTTTTTTTTACTTTTAAAAACATATTTGGCCATATGATTGTCTGTCTTGTGGTATTGCTGTGTAGCTTTCTTCAGGTTATTTGACAAAAAAAAAAAATAATAATAATAAAAAAAAAATTGTATTAATTTATTTTTTTTGTTTATTTTTTTAAATCAACTTTTGGAATTGTGTTGCCAGGAGAGGTCGATGGTACCAGACAGCTTTACTGGCTTTTGATTTGATTGTTGGATTCTCATGTTAGCGATGTTTCCTATTTCTTTGTTTTTATTGTCGATATCGTTTATTTTGTTTTACTTTTTCATTGTTCACTAATCCGATTTGAAAAGTATGCAAGTAGACAGGTGATCCTTGGTTATAGTACGTCACCTGGTTCCAGTTGTAGGAAACAGGAATGATTCAGATAATATTATATTTTAGATGCTTCCAAGACTTTGTGTGTCTCTTTCCTGTTTCAGCACGTCATGTTCATGAAGAAAAATTCAGTTCAGTGAATCCTGAGAGGGCAGTGAGGTTTACTGAGTACTGACAAACATGTGACCAGAGGTAAAAGTGATAGAAGAGTGCCACCATGTGATGGAGGAAGCAAAAACATTTTCCCCTCACCAGTGATTTAAAAAAACAAAAACAAGTTTGATACGTTGCTGGACTGAATTCTTTATTCCTAACACATGACAAGGTAAAATAATGTATTTCCATAGATGAGGTATGGGTTGATCTGCTGATCATCGTTGCTAATTTTAGAAAAACTATTTTTTTTCTACTCATGAAATGATCAGTACCTGCAATCAACACTAGGTGGCAGCAGATGATAGTTTGTGCTGATGATCTGATCAGCTTTTGAGGCACCAGATGGAGAGCTTTAATTTAATCTATCTGTCTGTTTGTCTTAAATGAAATAGATATAACAGTGTAAGATTTGCTTGAATTAAAAAAACAGAAAAATTAAGTTCATTAAATTAAACATCTGATTGAACCCCTGAGTAAAAATGTTGTTTTTTTTTTTTTTTTAAATTAATAGGTAGATGTTAAAATACAAAGATATATATTTATGCTTCCCTCTGATTTGATTCTCTAAATAACACTAATGTTATTAATATCTTCAGGTTTATTTTCAGCTGCCCTGATCGAGATTTTACCGCTTCTTGTCAGTTTCAAATGTGGTCAAATAAGTGGAGAACAACGGCTCCCTAACGGTATAAAAAAACACAGTTGTACCAAAATATAAAGCTGACATGGTTTGTAGTAAATATGCTTTCTTTAAGGATACTGTCCAAAAACTGTCCTGAGTCCTGTTTTTGTATTTAATGTATCACCCCTCCTCCCCACCAGAGGGCCTCAGTCACAGTCACCTGTCTTCAACATCCACCTGGCTTTCTCTCAGTTACCCAATCAGCTGCTCTGAATATTCACCTGCTCTCCTGTTTCTCTCCATTCCTGCTGGTAAGCTTCTCTTCTTTTTCTTTTTTTTTTCTTTTTTTTAATTTTTATCAGTAAGCTACCTAAAATCTGTTTGTTTTATCTGCGTTTGGGTTCTGGTTCCTGCCCTCCTGTGACAAAAATCACAGATAATTTAACTCTATTAGCAAGTAATGTATGTGCATATACATATACGTCATTGTTTGGTGTCAGGGCTCCATTTTTTTTTTTTGCCCAAATGCTCATCAGTTCTGTAGTTTAATTCGACTCAATCCCACATAAACGATCTTGCTGCCAAAGTAGCACCAAATGTGTTTTCATTTACAGCTGAAAAATGCAATATTTACTCCTGTTTCAGGGACATTAGCTGAAAACTGTTTTCAGCTGCTTTAGGAAATTACTGATATTGATTTTGACGCGAACCATATGGTGGATTTGGGGGATCCACATATGGGGGATTTTTAAAGACTGACCATAAAAACTGTATATTTATGGCATCAAAGGACTCCATGTCTCCATGTAAAGAGCTGAAAAGGCCAGTACTCAATCTGTTCCACATGCAGGCTGATTAATAATTTGGCCAAATGTGTCATTTCATGATGTTTTAGGAATCTGGTGAAGGAGAAGAGAAGCCTGCAGCTGCAGCGGTCGGTGTGCAGGACATGCATGTCTAAACTATCACACAAACACCCACAAACACCTTCAAGTTTAAATGCACACAATAAGAAACCAAATGCGTTTCGTTTATGGACCTATGCTGTTGAAAAAAAAAACAAAAAAAAAACAGTTTTTATTTAATCTAGATGACTTGTATGTTCTTGCCTTTATGCACACAAGGCCCCGCTAATCTTGTTCTCCATCGGCCCCTGTGCATAATGAAAAGGGGCTTATCATGATGCTGGCCTCGGGGGTGACGTCGACTTTCTCCATTTCCCGCCGAGAATAAGGTGAATGCCACTTAAACCACGTGACCGGCGGAAATCTCCCCGGACCCATAGGTGCCATCGCTGGCTGGAATGGGAACAATAACTCGGAGAGAATAAAATGAAGAGTTCAATTGGGAAGCGATTAAAATGAATGGAAGCTTTGACTAGATAAGACACATGCCATTTCCTCATCTATTTAACATTCATTGAATTGAATAATCCGGTCTTATTATCGTAAATAGTCTGCATATTTACCCTGAATATGCTAATTTATGTTTGCTGCAAGCGCTCTGCGACTTAATAATTTTTTCATCAATATATGCATATCTCTGCCTTTCTCCTATAGCTATTTCTAAAGATGAGTGGAGAGCGGGAGCGGCAGAGAGACCTCGGCACACAGTCGTATCGTGCTCATTGTTTCTGTAACTTTTTTTTTTATTCTTTTTTCTTTTTTTTTGCACTTTGCCCGAGGCCGAGCCAGTTACATTTCAATCAAAAGATTCATTGTAAAGTCATTATCCCAAACTAGGCCCCGATAATTGGCTGTCATTTTGCATAGTGGTGGCACTCTGGCTTTAGGGCGAAGCGCTGCGGACCTTATCTTTCACTTTTAAGGAAAAATAATGGACAATTTATCATTAATCTTTTCCGGGAAATAATAACAAGTTAAATGTCATTTCCCCCGTGTCATGCCTCACAAATAAAATTGTGTTGCTCTGGGCTCGGGCTGATCACTGACTGACCTAGCCTCTTCACTGTGAAGGTAGCGGAGAAGTTGAACACGCAGGGAAACATTACCATAAGTCCTCTGCAGTGTGTAAGTGTACATGTAATATTAGTTATAACAACATTTTCCTGTGTTATTTTAGTTTCTCCTGTAGCTCTCGCTGATTGTTTTTGGACCTTTAAACCTGCTTTTATTCATGTTATCACCTTTAAAGCTGCATGCATTGGAAGGTGTGTTCCTACATGGTCACCTGACAGGTGGATGTCCAGCATTTACTCTCCTTGGTTTTTCGGGCTCAGCCTCCTCTATGCCAGTTGCTAACTTTGTCTCCCTGGTGTTTGCTGTTGAGTCGGTACCTATTTTGTTTATTAGTTTTGTTTTGATGTTGTTGTTTGTGTTGAAAACAGCTGCCTGCACCTGAGCGCTCAGAGATGTGAGAGTGAATGGAAACTGTAGCTTGCACAACCGAAACAATCAGCTGAAAGTAGCTAAATGATTAAATGATGAACTGCAGCGGCTCTGAGATAGATGCTAAATGCTTATGTTAGCCGCTAACACGCGGAGCTGTAGCGGGTCTGTAGCCTCATGATTTTTTTTTGACCGGTAATTAAAAGATAAAAAACAAAACAAAAAACAGTATTTGCGACTGTTATCTTTACCTGCGCCTGGTAGCAATGCATCACTACCCCCGGTAGGTGGCGGCAATGCACCTTGCCAACCGCCATTAAACAACAAAAGGGAGAAGAAGAAGATGTTGGCACCAGGCTGCGGTAAAACTCGGTGAGTTTTTATTCTCAGTGGATCGTGAATGCCTGCAAATGAATATTAAAACCTTACCTTAAGGAATTAAACCTTTTCTTGTCAACTGTGACACAAAGGTTTAGATTACAGGTTTAGATTTCAGGCTCAGAGGTTTCACAGATCACGTGTGTGTGTGTGTGTGTGTGAGAGAGTTCTGAAACCAAACGACTCAGTTATCACCTGCAGCTGTTACTGTGTGTGTTATTGTGTGTGTTACTGTGTGTGTGTGTGTTGTGTTTTCTTGTCGCGAGGCCTCGCTGAGGGACCCCGATCGTCGCGAGGGGCCTCATCAGTAAACAATCTTGAGATAAATGGCAGAGTGAGAGGTTGACATCAGCAGAGGACGACACTCATTCCCATTCGTTTACGGGATTAGGCCGCTGTGAGGAGATGAGGCCGAATGACTCGTTTGGCATTCAAAGGCAACTGTGGCCCAAAGAGAGACTGTTTGAACAGGGATCAATTATCAATCAGTCTATACAGGCGAGGAGGGGAGATTACCGCAGCGGTGCGAGTCGTGTTGACAAATAACCTCCGAGATCCTGTCAATGAATGCAAACCGACAAACGCCTTTGGCTTTGACACTGGCCACTGTTGAAATTCAGATTAGAGTCCATCTCATGAGCAGATTGGAGCTGTTTATGTCTGCTCCGCCCGCACACATCATCTCAGCAGCATGAAGACGCCGACTGCATCCCGCACTTACAAACAAACCACATTTTAACTTAAAAAAAACCAAAACACCACACATCTGTACATTTTCTAATAGTGCCATAATTGCACAAGCATGTGGAAAACCATCTCACTAAAAAAAAAAAAACAGTCGTAGAACAAACAAATGGAATTAACACGAGTTGAGCTACAGGTGCAGCAATTAAAAGACAATTAACTGCTCTGCAGGCCAGGGATTACAAATACTTCACAATCAATTAAAACCAATCAGATAATGTTGGTGAACGAGCTTTACATGCATGATTAAACTATTAAAGCCTTGGTTATAGCTTCTGTAATTAATTCTGGACTAATGGGAAAATAAATAACGTGCTATACCTACACATATTGTGCCACATTCTTGTAGTTATTTGCCAGTGAAATGGGAAAAAAAAGGGATGTTTGTGAGCAAGCAGGACTTTAGGATTTAAGTTTATCTGCCATATTGTTTTATCAGGTGGTAAACAGAGCTTATGTCACATCTCAACGTCCAGCCCATGTTTTTATTTGTTTTTAGTTGGACTCCTCCGGTGGAAACAGTGTTCATAGAAACAGTTTGAATTTGTTTGAAGCAACAGAACTGAGTGTTCAGAGATTTGTCTGAATATAAATGGGAGATAGTGGTGTTTGAAAAGAAGTTGTAAAACATAGAAATGAATGAACCTTTGAGAAATAACTTTGCATAAAAGCCAAGAAGAGACATGACAGCTGGAAGAAATGAATTTTATTAAATACAACTAACCAAACTTAATGCCGTCTGATACAACAGTCCTGCAGAAAATAGTTGAAACTCTTTTTAAAGAGGAGTTGATTCAGCTTTACGGTTCTATAGTGATTTCTATTAAGAATGTACTGAATCCTGAAATAACCCAGGAGTGTTTCCTGTTACTGCACATTGCAAAGAATCTTGAAGGCTGTTATTTATTGTTTCCACGGTGCATTAACTCCATTTCCAAGACTTTTCACTCACAAACAAACCACACAACTTAAAGTTATCATTTATTGTGTGAAGTGCGACAGATTCGGATTAATGTGACCAAATGCTGCTGTTTGCTGATGCTAATGTCACAGATGAACTTCTCTCTTTATCGGCGATGAAAGGACGAGATCATCGCTCTCCCCCGGTGGACATAAAGAGGGACCTGACCTTGTTCTGTCATTGTTGTGCTTCAGGACGGCATCAATAGCGGCGGTCGGTGTGTCGGTTTGGAGGGCAGGTTGAAGGTCACCGAGGGCGCCGCGGAGCAAACAGTCCAAAGTAATCCTGACCTTCCTTTTTGTGCCGCTGCTGCAGTCAGAGAGTTGACCACCGGGACTCCTCGGACACGTCTGGACGCCCTCGAAGTCGAGCAGAGGGACGGAGGAAGGGTGAGCTCGAGTGCACGGGCCTGTCCTGGAGGCTCATGGGAAGATGAGTAGGGTTTATCTACAGGAAGCAACATAACTGAAGGTTTTGATGTAGATTCTTTATCTGATGCTGATGATGGCTTTTCAATTAGGAGAACAACATTTGTTGCTTGACAGCCTCAGTCAAGCCAAAGGTCCAGTTTTTGCTGTTTTTTTAGGAATAGAAGCAGTACGAAGCTTTACTTTATTTGGTTTAGTATTAGTTTAGTTGTCCGAATTACAACTTTCATGTTTTGGTTCACTCTCACCGCTCTCGCAGCATTTCTTTTGGCCACTTCAGCCGGCGATTTTTGAATATACAGCTCTAAAATCCCCCCACTTCTGTACTTACAGACTTAGAGAGCTGGTAGAGACCAAAAATTGAGCTAAAAGAGAGTGAATATCGGACTCCCAAATGAGTGATGTTGATCTGTCACTGGTGGATGTTACAATTTTTGTTCACAGCTGAACTCAAGCTGCCAAAATTTTAAGTTTCTCTTATCCATTAAGGCCAGATGATTGATTTTGGCTTCACAGTTTGGCTGTTACTGACTGAATTTTGGGATTAAAGGATTCATAAAGTCTCTGTTGGTGGTGCTTTTTGCTTTATCCGTTTACTGCTGCTAAAAAGTAAATTTGATTGCTTTCTATAGATATTTTTTTCCCCAAGAAAGTCCACCTATAAAATGTGTTTCAGACAAAAACACTTTTCATGGCTGCAAGATGAATTTATTCTGCGTTAGAGCTGTTAAAAACACTTAAAATGTCACTGATTGTTCCTTTAAATGTTCCCAAAAGAGTCCCTGACCGTGTCGTGTTTCAGAGCTCATCCCCTCTCTCCAGGCGCACACACACTCATATCGAGTCTTGAGGAGGGTCACGCTGCTCCTCTGCCCTCGTGACCCGCGGGGGGTCAACGAGAGCAGCTTTACAAATCCTGACTTTATAAAAACACCAGGAGAAGGTCCTCATGGGAATTAACCCTTCCCAGGCAACCCCAAACAGTAAATTACAGGGGGCTTACATGATTCCTGTGTTCCCCGGGGACATCAAAAGCTCCACTACAGATCTGCTTCTCTCTTTTGTTCCACTGTATTAGTTCAGTCTCTGAAGGGCTGCAGGGAGGCTGCTGCGTCTAGTCTCTTTTTCTGTCCGGTTTTATAACTCCATCTTCTTTAGTGACCACATTCACCTGTTTGGAAAAGAAGATTTGGTGTGTTTTGGCTCACAAAGCCTTCGTTGGATGTCAGTTTGTGTCACAAACAATTTCTAGAGGTTTTTTTTAGACTAAAAGACAAACTGGAAATCTCATAAATGTGTCCTTTTTTTAACGACACAATACACACACTGAGTCCAAAACTTCAAAAATAAACCAAAATAGAGCCTGCATATGTGCAGAAAACAAGATTTTACTTCCATTTCTTTCATGCCGTTTTCCTACAGATCAAACAATTGCTTGTTGCATTCAGTTTTGGGCAAAAAAGGTGTAAAATGAATGTCAATATATCCCTTTACATACAGATTATGTTGCTCTCTGTCCACAAAGTCACAGCTTTTATGTGAATGCATTGAATTTAATTCAACTGAGGCGGTTAACTGTAGAGAAACTTGTTGTTTTACCTCTTTAAAGACAGACTTTTATCTCAAATTTTATGTGAAACAACAGCGTCTGTAGCTGGGATCTGAAATCTCCCAACGTGTAACCTCCTGTTATTTAATATGATCTGACTATCAGGTTATTACAGAAATACAAATGCACTGAGAAAGAAGTGACCTGAAAATACACTATCAGCAGTCACAGTGTAATTTTTCTTCTCCAGTCTGGAGAGAATTTATATATTTTTATATTTGTAAACAAATCTTGCATTAAATTCTCATAATATTTTGAATTACAACATAAAAAATAAGAATCTATGCGTATAAAACTACACTGGCGTTTTTTTCTGTCTCGTTATCATTCATTGTAAATATGATTTGACGTTTTTTTTGATCAAATATAAGAAATACAATAATCAAAACATAAAAACTTAACTAGAAACTGAACTAAAATGAACAATGAAGACATTCCTCTGCACCTGGCAAGGTTTCCAATGTAGTTATTGCAGTTTATTTTTGACATATGAAGAGTTTCATTGTCTTTGCTGCATTTTTTTTTAATCTATAAAACAACATATATTGATAAAACTACACATTTTCCATGAGAAATTCAGCACCAGACACTATCGTTATCTTAGATATGAGTCTAAACATGTCTTCGTATCTCTGTGAGAGGACTCTATATCTCCTACTCCTATATGTTTTGGGGTCTGGGGAGCTGCTGATGTCGGAGGGCGACCGGCCTGTATTGACTCGTGGACAATAGCTTGTATGTCTGAGTGTTTTTCTCTCTGGGCCCTTCATTGGGAGGACCCCTCCTCCCCCCTGCTGGGAGCAGATTAGCCTCTTCATGGGGGATGTGACGCCCAGAGAGGAAGTATCAGAGGAGGACAAACGCAAGGACAAATCACAGGGCCGACACTTAATATTCAGCACAGACGAGCAGACGGCAGCAGAGAGGGCTTCCTCTGAGCTGCAGGCTGACATTTCCATTTCTGCTGCTCCTCTTTGTTTTCCCCTCATCTGTTTGCTGCCACTGACACGGTTTTTGTAGGAAGGAAAGTATCAAGTAACAGTAAAAAGACAGATATTAAATGAGTAAACCACTGCACAGTATCTTTTCTTCATAAGTTACTATGATGTCTTAGTTTTTTGTGATTATTTGCACATTAGAAATGCAAATATGGGAAAAAAATATAACAAATGCACATTTACTTCAAATATTCATCTGTATATCTCTGTATCTGAATGAAAATCTGTCATAAAAGGAGCTACATTTGAAATATATTCAATTTTTTTTGTTTAAAGTTGAATATTTCCATAGTAGCTGCTTTTTTTTCTTCTTTTGTTTTTTAAGAAACTGCATCCTAAATAAAGTTCAAACGCCAGCCATTTTGGCAAAGCTTTATAAAACCAATATAAAGCAAGAAAAACATAAATATCAACATTTTTTTTTAAAGGTGCATCTTCTTGAATTTCTCCAAATAGCCTTTAGGGGTGAGAAAATGTTCCTGCATCCTCAAGTGTCTTTTAGTGTGGATGGTTTTCACCAACAGATGGCGTCAGATACAAAGTTATATAGATAGAACTGATTGTTTCTTGACATTAAATATAGATGACCAGCTCATGTTCACGTGGAGCTGTTTGCATCGGTATTTGTTTGAGGAAAAGTTCAAGTAAAAAAATGTTGTTTGCTGCAGCCTATTTTAATTTAAAAGACCAAGTCATGCTGATTTATTACTGATTAATATGTTTATGCACCCCCAGATGTTAGCTGTATTAATACTCTGTCTGCTGCCCCTGACCTCCTCCTCCTTCCTTGCTGGATGATTGACAGCTGCTGAGGTCAGTCCTCAGCTCTTTCCCACATGGCCCTCGGCCGCAGTTTAGCAGATAATTAAAATATAAATCGGACAAAGACCACTAAGTCGCCGGTTAGCGCTACAAAGGCAGAGCCCACATCCCCGGAGCTGGTAAACCAACACCTTATTATGGAGCCCGCAAAGAAAAACACGCCGCTCTCCGCCGGCTGTTCGCCACAAGTGCCGCGATGCGTTCGTGGTCAAAACGTCCTGGAGCGGCGCGACACGAGATGAGTTCAAGTACAGTTTGAAAAATCAGAATTCTATTTAATGCACAAGAGAAACATGTGATTTACATCACTTTAGAAAAATGTATAACCGAATATGACAAAATGTCTCATGCAATCAGTTTATTTGCTATTTCAACCAAACTCTTTAATTTATACTTTGTTTAATTGTTAAAACACGTGACACAAGATTTTTCTCCTATAATTGTTCATTTTTATCTCTTTTTTTGGCAATGAATTTCCCTCCTCTTACATTTATTTAGAAAGTGAATATTGCAAATGATTTGTTACTTTATTTATTTAAAAACTGGGTAAATTGGGAATTTCATATATCCGTTGTCTGGTTGAAAATAGTTTAGATGATAAAAGCAAAGACAAAAAGTGATGTAAAACTGAGGGGAAATATAAACATGATAGAGAACAGAGACATAGTGGGCAAAAAAAAAAAAAATTATGGCTGCTTTATACTGTTTTTGTTTTGTGTTTCAATCTGTTCGCTTCCAGGAAGCCTTTAAATGACAAGGTATGTTTGTTTAAAATTTAACTCTCACTTGAAAATAATGAAAAAACATTTGACCAAAAGAGACCAGATCAACATCTGGAAAGAATTTAATATAAAAATCTTGATATCGTCCTCTGACCCAAACTGGGGAAACCCGCTCAAGGTATGCATGGCACTGATAGATGTGAATTTTTTTTCGGTTTTAAATATCATATGCTCATCACGCACAATTTACAAGTTAATATAACTTATCCAGCTGTGTGTCAGTGCTATAAAGATCTATCAAATGTTTACACTTAATTAGCATTAGTTAGGTATTGCTATTTAATGCATTCTCTTCTTTTATCCTGAATTTGTTGTATATATATATATATATATATATATATACATTTACAGGACATCAGCTGCATTGCCTCCTCTGTATTATCCCTAAAAAACAAAGTAACAACATATTAGTTTTATATAATTTGTAGGTTTTTTCATCTCTGTAGCATTTTGCTACCACATTCCTTCAACTATGTTTTATTTTACTGCTCTGTATCATGAAATAATTCAAAATCAGTGGTACTAACTAGGATCATTTTAGTTTGTGCTGTCAATAAACTACCTGCTGTCTTAAAGACAGGCAGTCGTAAAGTTTAAAGGCAAGGAAAGTAACTAAAACATTAAAATGATCAAAACATCAAGCAAAAGAAACGCACCATAAAAAGAAATTTGAAAACCATTAAAAAAAAAAACTGAGATTAAAGAGTAAATAAATGAGACAAACACAAGGTGAAATAGTGCAAGAAATGAATCAAGATCCTCCAACTTGGTTGAATGAGAGACAGCAGCAAACAGAAAGAGTCCTGAATCTCGATGTGGTGGTTGCAGCAGACCTGCAGCTGTGCTGCAACACTCACGTTTAAACCTGAAGACATCCTTCCTTTTCATGCGTCTTTTTAATGAACTGCCTGAACATATTCATGATGTGTGGTGCATTTTTACAGGCAGCCACAGCTGCTCCGAGGCCCTGTCAGTCTGGGTCGGCGTGAGTCCTGTATACGGGGACAGGAGCATTTCATTACGTTCATCAGGGGGTGACAAAGTGAGCCCTGATTAGGTTTCTAATTACTCACTTTAACCTCTAAGTAGACCATTTGCACTGCGCTGCTTGAACTGGATCCATCTCAGGCCTCGTCTGTCTGTTTCTCTTGGCTCCATGGAAAGTGTGTGAGTGTGTGTGTGTGTGTGTGGCAGCTGCTGGCTCTTATTGTCCACCAGAGTGTGTGTTTATATATGTGTGTGTGCGGTCAATCACAGCATCTTCCAGGCGGATTAGCTGCGGTTATGTAACAGCTGTCGGTGTCAGGATGTGATATGAATCTGAGGACCTGATGAGGGAATGATTGACAGCTCAGCTCCCAGAATAGATGAGGAATCTCTCTCTTTGATGAGGCCCTAAGCTCCCAGTTGATCTCTTCGTGGGGCTTTCTGTATAAATCTCTTTTGCCGTCTTTTGTGATTGGCAAGGATAACATCTTAATTAGACAGATTACTTTATCAAAAAATAGTGCTAAACATTTCAGCCCCTCGTTTAGAGCCTGTTAGAGTCCCTCGTTGATCTCAGACAGGTTTTGTCTCTCGGGTGATTAGTGGACGTCAAGGAAACCTCATACTGGTCTGAGTTACATGAAGAAATAAAAGGCAAGTTGGCACTCTTAAAATAAGAAATAATGGAGGAAAACAAGTTTCCACTCCATTTAGTGGCTGTTCTGGAGCTTTCTGCAGATGGAGTTTGTCCAGTTGTTATGACATTACACACGTTAATGACTTTTAGACCATGCCGTGTTAAAAATCAAGTTTAACAGTTCATTTTCAACTTTGAAACAGAAGTTGATGAAAACAATATTAATGGAGAAAGTCAATTTAATCAGTGGGTGTAGGTCAGATGTTCAGAAAGCAACAAATTAATTGAGAAAAATTGTGATAAATCAAAATATTCTCTAGTTTTCAGCTTCTCAAGAATTTTATTCTGTTTTATATCATTGTAAATATATGTATATATTTTTTATATAGACCATGTGATGGCCATTCTTTGACATTTTATGTACAATTAATATATTTTTTGATTAGAAAAGTAATTAAATACTCCATCCAAACATGTTTTAAGACTCATTTTAAATAATAATTTATTTCTGGACTTGTTTTCTCCTTAAAAATAGTTTTTTTCTGTTTATAAATTCATCGGCTTCAACGTCATTCTGCACACTAAGGGTCAAACATGAAAGTAAAGTCTCAATAAAGCAAAAAATATTTTTGAGTGGAGGAAGGGAAGAGCATTTTTTAATGGGTTAATGAACTAGCAAACTAACACTGGTGCTTTTCACCAAAATATAGTACTGCAGGGGGTTTTGATATCCTTTTAAATTTATGTTCCACAGTTATTGATCCTATTGTTTGAGGGCCATGTCTGACATGCTCCTGCACATGATCCAGATAATTGATTTCCCTCAGATTGACAACAAGATAAACTCTGGATGGAGGATGTAAGGACACGCATCATACTTCAAACCTCAACCAGAGAGTTTCATCAGATATTATCTGTTAAAATTACACAATGTTACACAACTTCCTGTTTCCTAATGATCGTCTGCAGTTTCCTCCTTTGTGCATTTGAGTCTTTACTTGTAGCCTCTCAGATGACTTGTTGTCAGGTGATGCTCACACTGACCGCCGAACTTCCAGTGAAGCCCAACAGAGGGAGCTGTAGGCTTCCACTCCGACTTGATAACTCAAACTCACTGTCTCCAAAGGTTTACTTCCATTATGAAAAAGTAGTAAAATCTTAATATAAAAATGCATTTTAAGAAAAAGTTCTGCATTTAGAATGTAGAATAGTGAAACATGTATGTTAGATTAGAAAAATGGACTTAAAGAATCAAAAATAAGGACTCAACAAACAGAAATGTTTTCCCTGTGCGCCATATTATTGGATTATTATTACGGATTCCTAATTTATATATTGTTTCATGGTTTGATGCATAACAGTGCTTCATATTTTACAGTAACTACAGCTGTACAATGAATATAGTAACCTGAACTGGTTAATGTGAATACTTGAATAAACGTAAACACCTCGAGAATTCAACAGATGAAGAAGCAAATAAAACTCTTGAGCTTTTATCAGATTTCCAAATGTCAATCAAAACTCTCAGCGAGGCCTCACAACTCATGCAAAGCGTGCCAGCCGCTCCTGCACATCCACCACGTTTTAATTTGCATGAAGGGTTTTACTGATGTAATTGAAGTCACAGTGAGGTCAAATGTTTTTCCACATTCGTTTTATTTCTGAAGTTAGGACATTAGTTCAGCTACAGACCAGTTGGACTTTAAACTCTTTCAGATGGATCATCCTTGACAGAAAACCTCTTTCATCGTAAAAAAACATCATTAACATTTATTTGCTGATGCTGTTTGATGCAGTTTGATTCCGGCCTGTTGCCCTCACTGTGTGTAAACAGATATCTGGACTTCCACCAACCAAACCTGCTCCGTGTCTGCTAAAATCACATCTTCTTACAGCCAAAACTCCAACTTGGCATCGCGAAAATATTTCTGCTGCATCTTCCAAAATTACTTTGTTTTCACTCCACGTTTCATGAGTTGTTTTTTTTTTTTTTTTTTTTTTTTTTTTTTCTCACATTCCTTATTTCCTCAAAACTAATTTATTCCCAAACATCATTACGGCCACCACTATTAACTTCACATGAAATACTATGGACACCTCCCTGGTATCTGAAATAATGCTACCACAATGGACAAATTGATTTTTTTTTTTACAGGTGGTGATGAACTGAGTGTGTGGAGGTCAAAACATTGTTAGTATTAGACCACCAAATATTAAACTGTTCGTGGTTTTATTCACACATTAAGTCAGAGTCAGGATTTTTTTTAAGGATGTTTTGATGATTAAAGAGGGCAGAGGGTTGGAGATATGTTGGCCAGAGGAGGAAAACATTACGCAGAAGATACCCACATTTTCAGCGTCTCCTTCCCCTTTAAATTTCATGGATTCACAGATTTGTTAAGTGGCCCTCACCACCTCCATCTCCGTGGTTACCACTTCAGAGCTGGTCTGTTTACTCAGTCTTTACCTGAGTGGAAAATCTCAAGTGCTTCTGTCAAAATACCACCAAAGAAAATCCCCTCAAAGAAAGAAGGAAGTTTTTCCTGATGACACAAATTGGCACATAAAGTCATATTTCATGAGTCGGCGGCAGGAGAACAAAAGGTTAGAGGCTGGTGTGCTTTTGAGCATCGCACATGTCAACAGAGACGTAAGAGTCTGTGTGTGGAGCTGCGCTGTGTCTGATCATGCATGCATTCACTGAGAAAAACACTGGTAAATATTATTTATATATATCATTAAGTAGAGCTTTAATGTCGCTCACGTGAATAAGTGTCAGTTTGTTTTGCAGTTCATTCTAGTAATAAAGAGCAAAATACTGGAATCTAGTTCAGATTCTATATATGTGGAACTTTAAAGGCAAAAGTTTGACCTTCTAAAGATATTTGCTTTCTAGTGGAGAATTTTTTATTTACGCTTTTTATTTTATGAAGCTAACTCCCGTTGATTCCTGGAGTCTGCTGGTTTCCTGGCAAAGTCTCCCACAAAAAACTGCCAATAAATCTGCAAATTATCGCTTTAACACTTCAGTGTTTGTGCTGATCAATCAAATGAGATATGACAAGTTAACAGCTGAACTTTAGAGGAGCTGGCAGGTGGATTTTTTTACCATCAGATCGAGCCAGGCTAGCTGTTTCTTGCGGTCTCTGCTAAAATAAGCCAAGCTAAACTAAGCTAAGATAAGCTAAGCTAAGATAAGCTAAGCTAAGCTAAGCTAAGCTAAGTTAAACTTAGCTAAGTTTCTACTAGCAGTATTAACAGGTTGTCCATCCCGTTCTTTTGAACGCGATATCTCAGGAACGTTTTGAGGAAATCTCTTCCAAATTGGCACAAACGTTCACTTGGATTCAAGCATAAACTGGTTAGATTTTGGTGGTGAAAGGTCAAAGGTCACAGTGGCCTCACAAAAATAACATTGGTGGCCATTGCTCCAGAATACACACGCTAATCATTACAAACGTTCACACACATTTTAAACTTTTTTACCCGAAAGGTCAAAGGTTAACTTCAAGGTGATGTTAATATCTGCTGTAAAAACTGTCTGTAACCCAGTAGTAAAGCTGCGCGGGCTGTCGTGTGTTTCCTTTGTTGTTGTCTATTTGCCAAACACAGTGTCAATCATAGCCACTTCGTTCAGACGTAGTTCTCATTGGCTATATCAGGCAATGCAGGTTTGTGATTGGAGGAGGAGGATAAGTCCCACCCCTCCAGGTAGGAGTCTGAGCGCAGAGAAATGAAGACGGCGTGAACAGACGAGCGCGGCTCGAGACGGGGAAATTCTTCAGCTAAACACAGGATAGCAAAAACTGTGTGAACAATAAGTCGAGCTTTTGAGAGAGTTTCTGCGAAGAGACGGGAGTTGTCCAAGCACTGGTGTGCCAGGAGTTAACCTCGTTTGGCAGCGTCTTGGCTAGGTTTTTGAGTTACCTGGAAAACCCTGTAGATTTTGGATTTGGATTCTCCTTGACGAAGGAGATGGCGAGCCACCTTTAACCCTGAGGAGTTGGACCACGATCACCTGTTGTTCCACGGAGGACACCGTCCGTTCCTCCATCCCTTAGTTCCTTCATTCCTTAATTCCCTCATTCCTTCATTCCTTCATCCCTTCATCCAAGTGCACCAGTGTGATAGGACAGTCAAAGCTCAAAGAGCTCTCTTTGAACTAAACTGACTTGACTGGACCTATCTGACTAAAAAACTGTTACGACCTCAACACGGCATCATCTTAAACGTTTGGATCCAAAGAACTCTAAACTGTTTGCACTAAAGAGACAATTTTCTTTCATCACCTGTGATATTGATAACAGAGTTCATGAGTGTTATGTTTTCGAGCTGCTAAGCAGTTGTTACTTTGAATACACTAAGTGTTGCATATGTTGAAACCTAGAATGTGAGTGTAAATAGTTTAATGTTTTATTGTTTGTTAAAGTTTATCACACATTGCGGTTGAACGTAACCCTACGGCTTCAGTTGATTATTGTGTCTGTTATCTTCTTACAACCTCTCCCTTACGAATCTAGACACTGGTCCATAGCATACTGAGTCTTCTGTTAACCCCCGTGTGGGTTACGTGTCCATTACTCAGCGCCATAAGGGAGGACGGTGACACGTGGTCAGGTACTGAACAGGTGACACTAATCTTGGGTGTCTTTCAGCTTTCGGACCGCTCTCCTGTGTTTATTTATGGATTGGTTGATTTTTCTTTGGTAAGCCTTTATTGTTTTTTTTTGGCCCATAATTGACTTTTTATTGGTTTTATATTAAAAATGTTCTGCCTTTTGATCCAGATTTTAAATTTCCCTGTTGGGAGGATTAAAGTATCCGTCTGTTGTCTCCACTTATCCATTTTCTGACATGTGCACAGTTCAGCTCTGCATCACCAGCGCCAGGAGCAGCATCCGCTGTTCCAGTCGTCCCATCAGTCACTCTCAGGCAGACGTATCTTCACACACACTCTGGGCCACGCAAGGCCTTTTTTTCCGCTGCGGGTCATGTCAGTTCAGACAGACTGAAGCGGGCGAGTCGACTGGGAGCAGATTCTTCTCCACAGTGACAGCTGGAGGCAAACGGGGTCTCAGTGGTGAAGGGGGGAGAAAACCAAACATGGAGGAAGAATGAGAAGACTGCTGGCATGCACAAGACAAAAGAAAGACAGATTTACTGGCACTGTGTCTGTCACCAGATCTGAGGGCCCCGCTGGGGTCCCTCGGTAGGATGGTTTTCTGTTTATAGGGACATTTTCAACACAGGTTCTGATGTGGAAGAGTATTGTTGAGGTGTATTTCTCTACGTTTTGCAGCTGAAAAGAAAAATGTCCCTCCAGGTCACGCTTTAATACTTCTGGTAGTGACTTCCTGTTTTTTTGATGCTGGTCCTCTAAGCTGGGTGTAGAAAAAACAACAGGCGATCGTTGTCCCAGATGTGGCAAAGGCTCCGTGTCCTTCGGTGATGTCAGAGGAGACACCGTCTCTATAGTTTTAACATGAATTAAAATCTCCAGCAATGATTAGGAAACCTTCAGGGAACATATTCTGTTGTTTATTTATAGCTGAGTGCTACATTAGCATTAGCATCTGGTGGGATGTACACTGCTGTGACAAAAACAACAGAAAACCAGCATTTTAAAGCTAGTAAGTCACGGTCAGATGAGCAGCGCTCGTTGATGATGGTCGTGTTCACCTGCGTGGCTCTGCCAACATTGGCAGGGCTTCAAATACTGACATAAGCTGTTCATGTCTCATATTGATGCACCAGGCACCTTATGTTTAGCCACCAAAGAACACGAGAACAAGAATGCTTATAGTTAGGAAAAGATTATGGTTTGAAGTTTAAAGCTTTCTGAAGTTAAGAACAGAGCTTGCTGGGAGAAAGCTT
The DNA here is from genome assembly GCF_022577435.1 of Embiotoca jacksoni. Classification (NCBI taxonomy): domain Eukaryota; kingdom Metazoa; phylum Chordata; class Actinopteri; family Embiotocidae; genus Embiotoca; species Embiotoca jacksoni. Next base: position 2,091,377 of record NW_027185378.1, read on the forward strand.
CTTCAACCAGACCTTTGGAAAGTACCAAGAGTGATGCACTTAACAAAATGGCTTCCCAATAAACTTGTTTCTGGCCAATAAAAATGAAATAAATCAAACTGCAACTATTTTGAACAATTTGTAATCAAAAATACCAACAATTTCTTGGTTTCAGCTTCACAAAAGTGAAGATTTACTGCAGTTCTTTGTCTTAATAGAAAAATAAATTGAAGATTTGGAGATTTCAAATGATTGTTCAGACAAAAGAAGATATCGGAAAATTATATTTTACAGTTTTCTTAAGTTTTAACAACCAATAAATTGTTTGATTGATCAAAAACAAGCTGATAAACCAATAAATAAAATAAATATTAGTTGCAGCCTTGTGTCAGATCTTAAATAAGTTTTAATGAACTATCCGAGAGTTATTCAGGCCAACTATAATTACATTGAAAGGACTTAAAACCTCATTTTGCTTCCATGTGGTGTTAACAAAGACATTTATTTGTAGCTTGTAGCACAGAGGCCTTCATCCGGACGGGGCGTGGACACAATGAGTTAAGTTTATCCGGGAGGAGTTGGAGTCGATTCGGCTGAATAACAGCCAGCATCACGCCCTGCACTATCCGGCTCCGCCGTGTGTTCGTTCTCCGTTCATGCAGCCATGTGTTGAGTCGGCGCTGAACTTCCTCGTCCTGCAGAAGAAGGAGGACGGAGGCGTGACGTCGCTGCCCACAGACAGGCCCGTACGGCAGGGGGAGAGAGGCAGGGACGCGCCGTGCGGGAACGGACGCCGCTGCTGCCGCCGCTGCCGCAGAGCACACTGCCGACACGCAGGAGCAGCCAGGGCACTAAACAAGCGGCAACCACGGCAACTTTGCAGAGACGACAGACGGCCATAATGCGGCACCGCCCGCCGACCCGGAGCTGATGTGACTGTGCACGCCCAGCGCAGGGAGGAAGCGGCGGACACCACCACCACCACCTCTCCCCGGTTGCCTCGTCTTGTTGAGCGCGGCAGGTCGGTCGGTCTGTGTGGAGGGGGGGGGAGGAGATGTCCTCGCTAACCGTGGAGGAGGACCAGAAATGGTTACCGACACACGTCCAGGTGACGGTGCTGAGAGGCAGGGGCTTGCGGGGCAAGGGCAAGCACGGCACCAGCGACGTGTACACCATCATTCAGCTGGGGAAGGAGAAATACTCGACCTGCGTGGCGGAGAAGACCACCGAGCCGGAGTGGAGGGAGGAGTGCTCGTTCGAGGTGCACCCCGGCGTGCTGGAGAGCGGCGGGCGGAGCGGATACCCGGCCGGGGCCAACGAGCTCGTCCTGACGACGATGCACCGGGCGCTCATTGGGCTGGACGTGTTCCTCGGACAGGCGGTGATCCAGCTGGATAAAGTCTTTCACGAGACCAGATGCGTGAAAAACATGTAAGTTCCACTCGTTGTGTGTGTGTGTTTGTGTTTAGCATGCAGAGCAGGCTGCAAACTATGACCAAAAGCTGCGTGTGTGTGTGTGCTTCATGTGCACTCCTATGTTCACTGAACCCATCGGGGTGTTTCTGTCCTCTCCAGGCTGCTTTTGTTCTATTTCAGTTTGTTGTGAAACAGAAACACAGCTGTCAGATCTGTGGTGCTGCATTAGGGCCCTGCAGACACACCCTCCCTCCTCCCACAGCGACACCAAACTAACTCCAAGCATCACCGAGGCTGGAGGGCCCCCCCCTCCTCCCCCCAAAGATAAAGATACACACACACACACACACACACACACACACACACACACACACACACACACACATACTCTGTTTACATTACATGCTTGTTGTGGGCTCTTAAAAAAATGTTGTTCCCCACTAGCTGAGGCATGACATCGAGCATGAGGGGGATTAATGTGGCTGTCCCAAATCCAGGGATTAACAGTTTCATGATCCCAAAGCTTCAAGGTATTTTTAGCATAACATGTTGTTATACACAAGTCCACCCACTAGATTATGAAATGATGATGATGGTGAACAAGTTAGAGGAAGTTCTATATATGATCATATCTGATATTTTTTCCAGTGGAGGATGTGTTTAATGGTTTGAGTGCACACATTTTCTCTTCGATATGAACCTTATTAGTCTTTTGTGATGTCGTACACTTCCCATAATGCCTTTCAACACCCCCTGCAGAGCCCCCCCCCCCCCCCCCCCCCGGACTTCTTGCATTCAGGTGTTGGTTAAATAGCGATTGCCTTTAAAATCAAAAAGTTAGCTTAAATGTTTCTCATGGCAGCAGTGCATCATGGGTATTTGAGGCTACTGCCTGCAAAGAAACGGGACTCTTCTATTATTTATTTCTCCCTTGTGTTGACTGTTGATTTGTGTTGATTTGTGCAGGAGAACCCGATGTTCTGGAGAGCTCAAATATTTAGTTTGTTTACTTTCTCCCATCCCCTTTTTCAAGGCCGTCACCAAATTAATGGTGAAAAAAAGACAAATTTTGGTTGAAATAGATAAAACCATTGCAGCTTTGTTTATGGTTGTTGGTGTTTTTTTTAGTTTTTTTTTTTTTAGATGTCAATGCTGCAACCAGGACCTGGAATATGTATTTATCTGTTCAGTTTTAACCAGAGCTGGTACATGATGCTACCACTGGAGCTCAGATGAGATGTATTTTCAGTGTTGTCTGAAGCTGGTTGATACTTCTATCACTAGACTAGCAGCCGACCTGCCTGTGCTTTCTTTCACTCCCTTGAATATGAGATGAAAGTGGAACCAGTCTCCTACCGTCGGCCCTGTTGGGTGCTGGACACTTGAAGGTTAGAGCCCGCCTGAGATGTTGCTGTGTCTGCAGTTTGGTGTTTTGGTACATTCAGAGTGTCCATGTGGTATTCAGTGAAGGAGGGTTGGTCAATAGGAACACGTCTCCTCATGTGTGTCAACCTGTTCAGGGAAATATTAAACATCCTGGGTTGGAATTGGAACGTCCTTTCAGAAAGTGGACCACATTTCTTTTGTGAATGAAATATGACTAGATAAGTCACCAACACCAACATTTATCCATATCATACTTTCTCTCAGCCCCAACCGTTTTCTTTCTTTCTGATGATATAAATCTTGAATAATCGGTCAGAAATACATACCATAGTTTGAAAAGAAACTAATACTGTATTTGCTGGGGTTTATTTTTAGTGGTAAAAAAAAATGAATTTGACTTGTCTTATCCCTCAAAGATTAACATGTCTGCAGCCATAATTTCTACATTTTGATTGACGATTAATAGACTTTATAATAGTTTAGATTATTCAAGCATTTTAACAGCCTTCTGGATTAGTTAAGAAATGTGTTGGAGCAAATAAAAAACCTATGGAAATTATAGGACAATTGTCAAAGATGAAACTAGAAACAGAAATAGAGGAGGGAACTGACTCAGGAATGATCCTGAGTCAGATCCCTCCTCTATTCCTGAGTCAGAAAGTTCTGTTTAAAGGTTGCTAACATTAGCCGCTGCTATAAGGCTCTGGCTATAATGGACAACAAAATCTCTGAGAATGTGGACTTTTTGTTTCGTAAGATAATTTATATTCTGTTTCCTCTTTTAAAGGTAAATAGTGGTGCTTTAATGCATTAGTTTGGTCCATATTAATGTGTTTTACACAAAGTTTCCACTTCAGTGACTTTAAAATAACAGCTGCATGAGAACTTTGCCTAAATTTTAGCATTTATATAGCATTAAATGAATTACTAATTAAATTCACATTTCATATCAGTTAATATACGCCAAGTAATATAGCTAATAATGGAACAATTTCAATAGATTATCTTTTCTCATATCATGTATTATTTTACAAATGTGTTGTGTACATTGACAATTCAAATTAAACTGTTATTAAAAACAGAAAGCTTAGTTCTACAGTGTTTAAAAGTTGAACATAGAATATTGAATTTGAGCTTAAAGCTTCATCTTTGAGCGCCAAACACAAATATGGAACTGGACCTTAAGAGGAGATTGTTTTGTCGACAGTTTGATGATTTTGAATGTAACTTTGCGAATATATTTTCATTGCAATGATGCAAGTCAAGTGTTGAGGTTTGAATCGCAGCCACAGCAGATATTTAATTTTTTCGTACTTGAATTTTTTTGGGGGGAAAATGGAACCTTTAGTTGAATATCACCTTTTTTTTTCTTTTTTTTAAACTTTGATATTAAAAATCACATAAAATAAAAGGTTTTCAGTGTTACGGTTTATTTTCTTTTTAGTTTGTTGTGGCAACACCCTTAAAGTAAAGTTATGTGATTCATATATCTTGTGTGTATCTTGATAGAATAATAATAGACTGTTAAAGTTTTTGTTTTGTTGAACTCGAGCTTCATTTTCATGATGATAAAATCTAAAATCTAAATGTTGGCACTAAATTCTGATGATAAAAACATGCAGAAAGAATAAGATGCTCTGGTGAGGTGGCGGAAAGAAAAACAAAGAGTTTTAAAATCAGTCTGCAACAATAAAACTCCCTTTACAGACAGATTAGCATGAAATCTTTCCTGTCAGAACATGGAGAAATTAACTTGGTTGCGTTTCTCAGTGAAAGTAGTGATGCAATTATTCTTGCAGAGGTTATAGGTGTGGGCCAGAGCTCTGCCAAGACTCCTTCACTTCACAAATTCTAATATTTATAAAGCTCTTTAGAGCAGATAGAGCCTTCACAGTGATGTATAGCTGCTGGTCATATATTTCTGTCCCCTTTTCTTCTGTACATCAGGCGTTTTTTATTCTCTCCAGGATTCATCATTTTCCACAAACTGCACTTCTAAATCAGCATGTTCTCGTCACAGTCGGTAGAAAAAAATGGATGAGTTTGAAATCTGGACGAATTTTGGTTTAATTCTGCACACTCGACTCGAGTCGTGAATCTGGAGAAAAGAAATGTGACTTTGACCTGAAAGCCTTCCGACCTTGGAGGATTTTTAATAGTCGTTCTCAAAACCGGAAACACAACAGCAGAAGTGTTGGGAATGAATTAAACCATCTGTTTATTTGCTTTAATGTGAGATGCAACCGCTCACTTACTATCTTGTAGCACAAATCTTTTGCTTTGAGAGGTTATGTTAAAAAACAAAACAAAAAAACAACTGCATTAGTGGCTCTAATCTGCTCCATAGACTTTAAAGTTAACCCTCTGTAAATGCCAACAGCGTTCGCTGAGTTGCGTCACTTTTGCCAAACACAATGTTTATCCTGAAAAATCCTAAAGTCAGATCCTTTTTTCTTCTTCTTATTTTGTTCATTCACTGGAGAGGATGCTAACACGTTAGCCGCTGTCTTTTAGCACATTGTTATGTATGTGTCCCATCAAGTGCAGACATGTTCAAAATTCTTTTAAAACAAATCGGCCGGCAACATGGCCGCCCGCCTCTGAGCCTGGTTCTGTCGGAGGTTTCTTCCAGTTAAGAGGGAGTTTTTCCTTCCCTCTGCTTGAGGTTTTTCTCCCTTAAAGAGGAGGGTTCCCCCCCCCCCCCTCCTAGTTTATGTGGGAATTGTCGTATTGTTGGGTTTCTCTGTTTAATGTTGTAAAGTTCCACTGTAAGGACTTTAATGTGTTAAGTGCCATGAAATAACCTGTGTTGTGATTTGGCGCTATATAAATAAAATTGAATTGAATTGAATTGAAGGTGAAAAACGCGTGTGGCTAGCGAGTTACAAGTAGAAATATCTGCCAGCAATAGTTAACTGTCGTCAAAGTAGATGGTTAGCTGTCAAAATCAAATGCTAGCTTGTGGAAGATTTACAATACTAACTGTTTAAATATTTAAAATGGCTTTAAATTTGGGTGCAGACAACTTGCTGAGGACCTGAAACTGAGTTCAGACTTGGGCTTAACTTGGGGCTTAGCTGTCTTTTATTTGGGACTTCATAGCCAAGAAGGAGTCTGTCAACAAATAAACAACAAATATTTGCAGGCCCGTCTTCTCAAATGTGAGAATTTGCTGCTTCTTCTGGTTTTTACATGCCTCGAACTTGAAATAATTGTGAGGTTTTGTGTATATTTTTGTTTGTATGTTTTTTGCAATGAAATGTAATTGATTTGGCTCATTGCCCTAATTTTACAGATTTTGAACTCGTACATCAGGGAAACTGTAAAAGAAACGACAACAAGGCTTTCAATCAGGCTGGTTTATTCGGTGCTCGGGCCCTAATGAACCGGCAATGAAAATGAAGAACGCCAAATCGGTAGAGTGGAGAAACACTGCAAATTCCAGTTATAAGAATATTCAAGGGTCCAGTTTATGTTCGCATATTACTGTATAATAAAACCACAGCATTCATGCGTGATTGGAAACATGTCCCAACATATCTGATCTTATCAAGCGATTTCTCCATCAAACGAAGCTGGAGCAGCAGCTGCCCTTTAAAAACGGCGACCGTGATGTTTTTGCACGCTGGATTACCGGCGTCGAGCAGATTACTGGAAAGGTGGGCGTCGAGTGAATTCCCCTTCAGAGTGTCAGGAGGAAGCTACAAAAAAACAACAACAAAAAAAACACCCCCTAGATCAGCACGCACAGAAACACTAAATTGATTCTGCGATGCTTTTTGCTGAACACCAAATGTGTCGTGCACAGTTTTCCTTCATAATCAAGTTTCTTCCCAGGAGGATCGTTTTAATTTTCAGATGGTTCATTTCTGCATGTCAGGGATTCTTGCGGGAATATTATGACTTAGATTTGGTATTTTACTTCCGTCACATTTATTTCCGAGTCTCTGTTGGCTATCTGTAACCTGTGAACAATGTTTCATGTTTCAGGCCTGAGAACTGAACCATCTGCTGAGTGAGGTAGAGAGAGAGAGAGTGTGTGTGTGTGTGTGTGTGTGTGTGTGTGTGTGTGTGTGTGTGTGTGTGTGTGTGTGTGTGTGTGTGTGTGTGTGTGTGTGTGATGTACATCCAGAAAAATCCTCTGCTAAGAGCCGACCGACTTTCAGGAGCTGCAGCCCGGAGAGAATATAGTCGAATGGACATTATAGGTTGCGTAACGCCGTGACCTGACAAGTCATCCTCGACCAATGAAGCTCGACGGGTTCCTGTGGAGACGGCTCGGATTAAGCGGCCCACATTAAACTGGTTTGTACTGGGTTGTACTCTTAAATCAGCGAGGAAGCAGCGTTGTTGGGTCACGAGTCTCCCATCATCCCATCTGGCTTCATCGTGAAAAGAGGAGAGGGCACATACAGATGATTGTTGTTGTTGTTGTTAAAGCACATGTAAGGTGTGTTTTTTTAGCAGACCAGAATTTCTAGAAGTGTTAGATTTGTTTCCAAATGTAGGTCACTGTGACACAGCAGCCGCCTTGTTTTTGTTCCTGTTTGTACTCGGAGCAACCCTTAGCTATCTAACTAGCCAGCATGCTAAAGCTCCAGCTGTGGAGTCCTGCCAGCTACTTGCCAAAATTAGCAAAAGCAGGACGGTGCTCACAAATTTCTTAGAACATAAAATATCCAGCAGTTTGCACTTTTAATCATAATGTCTCTGTTTATTTTTCAATGAAACTTAAAAGGTCCCTAATTTGACACTTTACTGGTGCTTTCTTTGCAATCTCTGACGTCTATAAGAAGATACGTTTGTGATTTTAAGTACCAAAATCCATGTCAGTATAGTTTTACATCTCCTGTCTGCCAACAACCGGCTGCTTTGTGTCTGTACCTTTAAGACACTGATATCAATGAGCCTTCCTTCTGATTGGCTGACTCTTTTTTTGAGTGACACTCGCCCTTACGGAAATTCAAACGGCACAGTTGCCGAATACGGGCGGCGTGCGTTTCTCTGCGGACGAGGCGTTTATTTTTTATTTTTTAATTTTTTTTGAAAGACAGAACCAAAATGTTTCTACTTTTCTGGCTAAAACGTATGAACACGAAGTGAAATGTACTCTGCACAAATTGTTCTTGAACCTCTTGTAAAATCGCAGCCCAGTCCACAATAGAAATCACATGAACGCTGATTAAATTGTATTATTTGTTGCAGCCTCCCTCAGCAAACAGAAAACAGCACCTGTGTTCTCGGGATGTTTTTTTTTTTATCTGCAGCACCAGCTTTGTAATCTACAACTCTCCGTCCCGTTTCAGGGGCTTTTCAACAGCATATCATTAGTTAGCAGGATTTTATTATGACAGGTGATCTCCACATGTTTTTTTTTTTTTCTTCTTTTATTCTGAAATATTCGAGAAATACATCTGTCATTAATCTGAGTTAAAAAAAACAAACACCCATCTGTTATTTGGTTTTCTCTAATTTATTTAAGGGACTATCAGCATGTGTTGTGTTGTAAACTTCATCAACACCTTGTTTAAAGCTGCTCCCCCCCCCCCCCCCCCCACACACACACACACACATCTGGTTTGTGAAACATTCTCTTTTTCTTTCGACTCCTGAATTAACTGACTTATTTTCCACAGCAAGCAGCCGTTTCCCGGTTTATTTACTGCCTCGCTGGTGCCGATCTCCGACATGTGCCTCGGCCTGCGTGGCTGTAAGCGCGACGCTCGGCTGTGTGAAATGCATGACGAGGGGAAGTTTGGTGGTGAGGTTATAGAGGCTCATCACATCCAGATGTGGAATGTGGTCGGGGTCCGCTGCGTTGTGCTGGTGAGGCAGGAATCCAGGCCACATTTACCACCATTACCCACAGGGCTCCTGGAGCGTTTGCTGGCCTAATTCATTGAAGACAATGTAATGGGATGTGGCCACTTGGTAATTCAAATGAAGCAGCAACACTTTGCATCTTATTTAGTGGGCCTGACACACCAAGGCGCTGGTGTGCTACCGTTGATTGTAGTTTTTGCACCCTGTTCTACCCTTTTCAGCTTTAGTTGGACCTCCATGGTGACATTTCTGCTGAATCGTTTTTGCCCAGTTGGATAAATAGTTGACCAGACAAAGCTTTCTGTGACAAATTATAAATGGAGGTGTCATATTCCTGCAGATGGCTCGATCCTGACCTAAATTCTCTCAAAGTTGAGTTTTTGGGGGCGTGTCTGTTTGATTGACAGGCCTGTGGCGCAGTCAGGTCACAGCTATCGGTGGGCGGCACGTAGTATCGTCAGGTTTCCAATCAGATCAGTCAGATCCACCGCTCGCTCCTCCCCCCGGCTCGACCAAATATGGTCACTTCCTGCTCCAAACCGCTCCGAGCGAGCAAGATGGCGCCGGACAAAATCTGAACTGGAGGCTTCATAACGTTCACAAACCAACGGGTGACGTCACTGCTGGTAGCCGCTTGGGTACTACTTATTAGCATGGTAACACGCTAAACTAAGATAGCAAACATGGTGTATTTTTTTTATTAAGTTAGCATAGTGATTGTGAGCATGTAGCACAGCCTTGTCGAGCTGTTAGCCTGCACCCCGAGAATCCCTGAAAGCTTCTGACTCCTCTGGTAGATAAAACACGAGTGCAAGTCAGAGTGATTGCACCTCAACAAACATATTTGATGAATAAAATGTTGCTGTTAAATTGGTACTAGTTTCATTTCACTCTTTAGTCTGACCCTGATACCACCGAGCTCCACAGAGCCCGACTACACGCCGGATAATACAGGCCGATTGCCTACTTGTGTTGTAGTTTCAGCCCTGTTCTTGGTTTCTAGGGATTGACATACGTTTTGTAAGATGAAGTCTACTTCAGGAAGAGAACACTTTCCTGACTGCACCTCGGTGGATCGGGGAGACAGGGAGATGGGGCGGGAGGAGATGAGGAGATGAGGAGATGAGGAGATGAGGAGATGAGATGAGGAGATGGGGAGATTGGGTGGAGTGTTGAGATTTCCTGTTTTTGCAAGATGAGGAAGCAGATATGCAGTTATGCTCTGCAGCTCTGGAATGGGACTGTTTATGGACAACAACAAAATCTGTGCCGACTCCCACAAATTCCTAAAAAAACAGGAGGCAGAATATTTTGGTTTTGGAGATAGTTGTGGTGCTGGAAGTCTTCATAAGCTTTTTTTTTTATTGGCTGTTTATAGCCTGAAATGCTTCAGCAGGGCAGCCTGGCCGAACTACAGTTTCTGTGTGGGATGGTGCTTTTGGGAAAGTAGGTCCTCTTCGATAACAGACTGTTCTCTGCCTGAGCATGTGGGCTCCAGAACACAGGCTGCTGTACTTTTGTCTGTGCTGCACTTTCTGTATTTAGGGCCTCTTGTCTGTTAACTTACAGCCACATTTGTTGTTGTCAGGCTTATTCATGCATCGCGCGACCCACAAGCGCAGGTGCACGGACGTAAATAGGCCTTTAACTTCTGTGCATTGTCTTTGAAAACATTTATTTTAGTCAGCAGAAGTCATTTTTTTCTCTGAATATTTATATATGAAGCGCCACCTTGTGAAGTTAGTCAATTAAAAACCCAAAGTCTAACAATATAAATGCAAATAATAATAATAAAGTTTTTACTTTTTTATGTTCCCAAAAAACACAAAATAGAGGCTGAATGGGAGATTTAAGACCTCCTTAATGAGCACTTGTCAGTGGTGTGATGATGGTCGTAGTTTTTTTGCTCGTAGTTGTGCAGTAGAAAAACCCTGACGTAGCTCCCAGCTCGTGTGTTGGAATGTGAACCCCACCTTGGCTACAGGGAGTTGGCTGACGTGTCAGGAGGAGGACTGATACTACTGTTGGAGCATCGATGTGAAACTCGAGTCCACACCTAACAGACGTTCGAGGGATGTACAATTTTAGGGAGAGAGAAAAAAATAATAATAATTCATCTTCTGTCAAATTGATTTTTATGCATATACACAAACATAAATTATGCACTTGCTTCATGGGAGTGCCACTCCTCCCTTAATGAAAATAACAAACTCATGTGGCACATTTCCATTGTTGTCTATTCACACGAGATGTATTGTTTGTTGTTTGTGGAGCTATAAAAAGGCCCAGCATTCCTCCACCTCCTCGTTAATAATTATGTTCTTTTGAGTCATACTGGCAGGAAGTTTGTTTGCCGTTTTCCACCGGCTGTCTTCTCGGGTGTTACCGTGTTTTCAGGGGACGATGGCAATTACATAACAGCCCGTGTGCTGTGAATTATACGACTTGTGTTGTTTCTTTCTTTCTCTGCAGCCTACAATTACGCCTGTTTTTGTGCTAAAGTGGTGGAGCTATGCTCTTTATTTTCCTCAGCTGGATAGTTTGAACCAAACAGGGGCTGGAAGAAGTAGCTTTCGATGACTTCAAGGCAGTTTTATTTCATCAGGCGTGTCGTCTTCCTCTGTGGTAACTAGTTAAACTGTTTTCAGATCTGGTGAGAAAACAGTGGAGGATAAATGGAAAACCTGTAATATTTCGTGAGAAATTTATAAAAAAAAATATCATTATTTAGTGTATTATTGATATGTGATAGTTTTATTTACAGTTTTAATTTTACATTGTATTTTTGGACTGTGCATGCATTGCAACATAATTTCCTGCCTTGCAGTGTTTCTGCACAGTCACTCTGTTGGTTTACAGAACAAAAGGACGGGATCTCGTGGGGGGAAATATAAAAAGCTGTTTAGTTTCTAAGACAACTGATGTGTGAGGTTGATTTCTCAGATCTCACCTACATCAGAGTTTTGGGGGTTTTTTTAGGCTCTGTTTTCTTTCGTGTTCCATCTTTGACGTTCAGGCCTCTGTTCTTGTAACTTTTGAGTTTCCAGATAATGACATTCAGGTTTTCTTGTTGACACAACAGCACAATCGGACGCTGTTGTTGTTCATGAAGCTTTTTGAGTTTCACAACCACATCATCAAATTGCATGTAATTACACTTAATTTCGTCAAAGCCACAGTGCAACATTTTAATTTTAATGTATTTTCAGTAAACATTTGCGAATTTGCGCATAATTTAATGTCACTGACTCTTATATTTGTGGTCATTTAGGTTGTCCATGTGTCTTAGATTATATATAAATTGGTCTTCATGCATAGAATTACATAATATTTCCATAAAGCTGCTCCGTAAGGCGCCATCAACTAATCCTGGAATGGCAAGTTTGGCTATTCTGCAAAATTGAACTGTCAGAAAATGATCAAGACTATGAAGCTTGGGCAGGGTTGTGTCACTCAGACTCACAATGCACACATACGAACAAACAGGCAGTGTGGTCGAGGTGCAGGGTGAAAATAGCCTTGCAGCACAGGAAGTGAAATATCTAAAAGGAGGTTGGTTTCAGGCCTGTTTTTTTCTTCCCCACTGGCAGCAGAAATGCGTGTCAACCCGGGGAATTTTTGTCAGTCATATCGTCTTTTAAAAAAGAAAAAAATGGTCACAACAGAGCAGATGAGACTTTCCCACATCACTGTGCGGTGAACTAGTTGGCACGGCGTTTCTAAGCACTGCATCTCTTCGCTCGTCCAGTAAAAGTTGAGCGGACTTGTTTTCAGTCATCTTCATGGAGGTCACTCAGAGTTAAATCAGAGCTGACCATTGTTTTACTTCATTGTTCTTGTTCACCGGGTCCGTAATGATTAAAAAAAAAAAAAAAAAAAAAAGAGGCCTCCCTGAGGCATTGTGGGATGTCTGGTAACACACAGTTGTGTGGTGGTAGTAGGACGCAGGCACAGAAATACACTCTTACTCTGTCTGAGGACAGATTAGCCCCATTCGTCAACAATACACTCATTCATGTGCCTATAGCATACAGCAATTTCTACACAGCTGTTTTTAATTTGTCATTTTTATTGCTTTACCCTTTATATGCTGCTGTAACGTAAAGATTTCCCTTTGAGAGATGAATGAAGTATCTATCTATCTATCTATCTATCTATCTATTACAATATGCATAACACAGAAAGATGCATATATTCCTGCACTTATTTATTAAAGCGACACTACCTGTATACACAAAGATTTTACATACATTTTACCTGCAAAACGCTGCTGATGAAAATAGACATATATTTCTATATTTTCATATTTTGCTTTTACTTTTTTTAAATGTTCTGTGTTGCACTGATTTTAGTTGTTTTTCAGTTTCAAATTCTTATTGCTGAATTATTTGATGACAGTGTTTTCAAAATAAGACTTTACACTCTTCTTCACTCTTATTATTATTATCCAGTAAAAGCTTTTATGTGTCAGTACATTGTTTCATAATTTGGAGGGGACACTGCTGGGGTTTTTTTTGCATTAAAAAATTTTCCTGTCAGTAAATTTTTTTATAGTGATCACGGCTATTAACTGCAGTACCTAGAAGCCTTAGCTATGGTTGCCATGGTGAAGAAGTCCGGCAGAGACGTGAATCACAATGAATTCAAAACGCTTTTTTTGTTCAATTTGAGTACAAAAAACGGTCTCATAGTTGTTGAATTCATCCTGAAATTTATAAAAATTTACAAGTGGATTTATTTAACCTGCAGATTTTGTTTTCTTCACACCTGTAACAGGATTTCAGATCAGTGATTGGAAGTTTCTTGACATTATGCGCATTTTACAGCGAGGTTTTTATGAACACTGGCCTTTACCTTTTTACTTTTAATCAAATAAATTAGTTATTTTCTCATGCAGCTATTATTATTTCAGACTATGAGTCATCAAACTTTGTCTGCTCTTACATTAGAAACCAGAGACGCACAAAATAGCTCCTCACACTCAACAAATCTTTTCAGGACAAGAACAGAAGCCCAGTTTAGTTGCCAACTAATTATTATTTTGATTACCAATGAAACTGTTGCTCTGTTGCTGTATTTGATTAATTGATTAAATTACATGTCTAAAAAAAAAAAGTAAGAGAAATGCTCATCACAGAGCCTAAAGCTGCAACTTTGATTTATATTAACATGAAGACGAGAGAAACTATAAATTCTTACATTTGAGAGACTGGAACATGCTTTCTTGCTTGATAAAGAACTTTAAAAATGAATAATTTCACAGAATTGTTGTTCATGAATCTTCTATGAGCCAACTAAATGATTAAACATTGTGTCTGTGAACCTGATGTGAATTTCCTCCTTTCTGCTGCAGGTGGTACCGGCTCAACTCTAAGACGGGAAAGAAGGAGAAGGAGCGGGGAGAAATCCAAGTGACCGTCCAGTTCACCCGGAACAACCTGACGGCCAGCATGTACGACCTGGTCATGAAGGACAAGAGCGCCTCCACCTTCACCAAGCTGAAGGAGCGCATAAAGGGGAAGAGGAGGTCCAGCGAAGACGACTCCTCCTCGGCTGTCCTGCCAAGCGGATACGGCTCTCTGTACCGGATGCGCCAAAGACTGCCGAGCGACGGAGGCGGGGAGGAGGACTATGAAGACGATGAGGGGGGCGAGGCCCGGCGGAGCAAGATGAGGACCTTCTTCTTGAGGGGGAAGTTGCGGAAATCCTCCGACACTCGCTCCAGCACGTCTCTGGGCTCGGAGAGCAGCGAGTCATCATCAAGGGGAGGGAGCCTCAGTCCCACCGCCGGTATCAGTGTGGTGGTCTCCGACCTCTCCAACTCCCCCAGTAATAGCAGCAACCTGACGGCAGACAACAGTCCAGGTGAGGAGGACGCCAAAGATTACTGCACTGCACCTTTATTCCAAATAGTAGATTTCAGATTCACAGAATTCCTAGTGGATGCACACACACACGGGTTCATGTCAACAACCCTGCACTCTTTTACAACAGCTCATTACCACTCAATGATTTTATTTTTTATTTTTTATAAATCAATTAATAATTAATCCAATAATGTCATAAAATTGTGAAAACATGCTAATTTGAACCCACTACAGTTCAAAATTATATCAGATGTTACTCATTTTAGAAGTTTTTATACAAATTGGGGGAAAACAACCCAAATTGTGTTTTTTACTCTTGACAAGATTCAAGAATATCTAATGGATTAATAAGTCATCTTTAGAGCTGCTGGTAGATGGATTTTATTACTATTAAAACAAAGCCAGGCTAGCTGTTTCCCCCTGTTTCCAGTCTTTGTTCTAAACTAAGCTAACTCAACTATTTCTTGAAAAGCCCATCATGAGAGGATGATGTCTAATAAACACGTACCCTGTATATTGGAAGACTGAAAAAGAGGAAAACTCTCATTAAATCAGTTTTTTTAATTCAATATTGCTGTGAATAATGTTCCCATGTAATTATATTGTTAGAAAATATTCATATCTGTTCTTAAATCTGAAAAACATTGAGTAAAATTGCACCAAAATCTGGCAGAGAGTGAGATCCTGGACGATTTTATGGAAATGATATGACTTTATTTTCATAAAATGCAAAAGGAAAAAAACACAACTTCAGTGGGATGCTATGGTGCCACAATCAGCTGCAATAATGTACATTTTCTCTTTTAAAGTAAAGTCATTTGAACAAAAAACAAAGTGTTAATGAGCCCGCAAAGAATCATGAAGTGAAAATCGTGCATGGGGAAAGTGCCGTTTACATTTTTAAATTGGCTAATTAGAGAACAGCGTGGAGGAGATGCTGCACTACAAACTGCAGAGCAACAGCTCTCATAATACTGAGAGGTAATTTAATTCATTTCTTTTTCTGCTCATGTCTGCCAGAGACTCTGATTCGTCCCATTGTGAAAAACTGTCAGTCAAAGCCATCACCAGCTTCTGTCACCTGATTAAACTGCCTGTTAATTTAATTTCATTAACTCACTGATTGCCTGCGTTATGTTTTTCCCTCCAATGTCTGTGTGTTTAAACTCTCCCTTCTGACATCCTTTCATTTCCTCCTCTCTTTGCCTCGTTCTTGCAGAGCACACAGCAAACACGTCGCCCAAGTCGTCCTCTCTCACCTGCGAGTTCGGTGACGAGGCCGGTGAGATCACCATCGCAGTGCCTCAGCCGACTGTTTGTGTTAACGGAAGCCATTCGTACCAGGTCCAGCCTCCGGACCCAGGCTCAGGGACACCTGCAGGTTCTTTAGGCCTGGGACTGTTGCAGAAGTCTCTGCCTCTCTCCGTGTCGCTGCAGAACCTCCGACCCGACGCAGACCTCCCCAGGGGCCTCGTGGGAGACGGGCGCCGCTGGTCTTTTGACAAGCCTGGCGAAGAGGAGAAAGCTGCCATCGCCGCGGCCCTGGAGAAAAGCGGCCCGATGCTGAGTGGGGAAGAGGAGCAGTTGGGACGGGCTGCTCCGCCACAAGCTGCCTCGCTGTCCTCTGCCTCCGCGGCGGAATCGGACATCCAGGGGAAGAAACCGAGGAGGAACTTGCTCTCCCACGAGAGGAACGAGTCTGCTGGGAAAGGTCAGAGTCGGTCCAAGGATGAGTCCGAACAGACTGCCGCCTCCGAGGAGAAATACAAGGGGTGGTTCGGATCAAAGGAGTCGCACAGCAAACCCAGGTGAGACTCGCACTGTGATCACACACAGAGAGCGGCAGTCACACACTGACAGGTTCGTTTGTTACAACATCAAAAAGATGATTCAATTATCATTTCAGTGTGAATGTAATTTGAAGAAGTCGCTAACATGAGCACGAACCTGCACTGTTTAGATTCCCTGCATCATTAGTCATGACTGAGGTGTCTAATTACATCAAATCTGGACACTTTGGTTTTATTTTGGTGAAAAAAGGGGGCATGAAAGATTACTTTTAAAGTGTAGGTTGATGCTTTTGCAGCAAGGTTTTTGTGGGGTTTTTTTATTCATAGATTTATAGAAACTGTTTTGGATTTTACCTGATGGAGAAAAATGACACAGACTTAACAGACTAGCTCACTAAAAAAAAGAGATGTAGTGTTACCTTTAGGTAAATCTTTATCAGTGTGTTTTTATTTAAAAATTTTCATGATCATAATCAAAATGTTATAGTAGGTGTTGTGGAAAAAGCCCTGCAAAATAACAGGGTAAAGCAGCCATTTTCTTTCCATCCATTCCAGTTTTAGACCTGCTTTATCCTGAACATGGAGCTGATTATATGAGCAAAGGCAAAGACCATTTAAAAAAGAGTTTGAAATTTTAGAGCGAGCCATGCCATTCTTTTCCTTTACCATTTTTTGGGATGCGCAATAATTTATCCATTTGCCCTGTATTTCTGTGCAGCATATATAGTGTAGTGCAGGTTGCCAGATACATCCAGGTTTTCATCCAGGTCCCTGCACACATGAAGTTACTACCAAACCTGGCAACCTCACTTTGACAACAAGCCTCAAGGAAGCCACTGTGTTGGCTCCCTAAGAAATAATCTAAACACCTATTTGCCTCTAAAACCATAAACTATCTTTCTTACATGTCTGTTTAGGTTCATATTGAACAAGTTGGTATATTTTTGCACGTCTGACAGAACCAGACTGACAGTTTCTAGTCTTAATGCTAAGCTAATCACCTCCTGGCTCTAGCATTTAACTACTTACAGACAGACAGTGAAATATTGCTTTGCAGGATAATGTCGCCCGTGGAGCCATTTAGTTTGATAACATTAATATTTACTGTGTTCCAAAATTGAGCCACTTAGGAGTCAAATTTCCGAGTAGTTGTTTACGTCCTGTGGAGCAGCATCACAGCTAGAGGGTGCTTCCAGCTCCGTACGCGTCCCTCCTGGTCTCAGTCTCTGGTTACAGCAGGTATCTGCAATGCAGATGGAGGGTGGGAAGCCGCTCCGTTGGAATTAACTTGTATCCAGCCGAAGCTTTGTGCTGGCTCTGATATGGTTCAGTAGTAATGTCAGTTTCATGGAAAGATGATGATGTGAGCTGGAAAAATCATTGTTCTCTTGTGAGTGTGTGTGTGTGTGTGTGTGTGTGTGTGTGTGTGTGTGTGTGTGTGTGTGCGGGAGGGGGGGGGGGGTTGTGTGGGCAGGGAGTAGGCAGGGAAGTAAACCTCATCTAATTTTATTTCCACTTCTAACACAAGCACACAGTTAAGTGGGTAATTCATTTCAGAGGTGTCACCTGCTGGACTGTACTTCCTCCTGTGCACCTTATATATAATTTATTTTTAATTCAGGTCTACGAAGATCAAACAACTACTTTTAATTTTCACTTTTCTATCAATTTACTGATCTTAAAAAAAAAAACCAGAAGAAGCCGGCGTCGTAGTATTTTCACACAGTGAGCATAAAGAAAATATTGGACTGATAAGCACCTGCTGACTGAAGCGAGGTCAGCCGTTCTGGATCATAGTACACACAGTGTCTCTGTGCCAGCTCTGGAACTATACATTTTCACAGCCTACACACCCACATGCTTTTAGATGCGGCGAAGTTGGCACCGACTGCACGCAGCTGCCTCAACTTTTCCCGCAGAATATTACACAACGGGCCGGTGAAAACACAGAAGAGACAGACGCAGATCTTCTTAGATAAATAGTGTTTTGGAAGACATTAAAACATGCATCATTAATTTCAACAATTAAATTGCAATTTTTGATAGAATTTGTTTGCTTAGCAATTACACTTAAAACCACAAATTGTGGACCTTTAATGTGGTTGTAAAACACAAAGTCCATTTACTCTGACAATAACTTTTAGTTTGCAGAAAAATATATAACCCTTAAAGTTTATTTGTTGATCTGTGGGGGGATTTTTGTGTGCATTTCTGTTGCTCTGTGCTTTTGCCACCACAGGAGGGCGCCAATGTCTAAAATTCACAAATTCTCACACTATCTTTAATTCTGCACTAATCGCGATTTTTATAATTCGATTTTTATATTTATACAGACTCCGCTGTCAGCTATACCTTTTGTACACTTTTGAGTCTTTTAGCTCATTGTTTTGGTGTTACGGGCTGCAGTTTGATTGTTTTGGTTCACTCTTTCGGTTCTCAAACCCGTGCTTCGTGGCAGCGGTAAGCGGTTTTCAGCCAATAAATCTGCTGTCTAGCACCAGGCTTTAACGAATCTGTGTGAACGATCCTAACTAACGAAGAGGACTGTGTGCCCTTCCTTTCACAGCCTGGTGGTCTCACCTAAACTAGAGCCCAGCACTGACCCCCACCCACCACCTCTCCCACCTACCCGCCACCCCTCGGGTCCCCCCGTAGATCCCTCCTCTTTGGGCTCTCCCCTGCACCACACTAACCCCTTCTGCCCCTCACAGAGCACACCGCCTCCCATATCCCCCTGCAACCCTTTCTTCTCTGTCCTCCAGCACAACCCTTTCTACGAAGACACGCTAACCCCTCAGCACCTCAAACCTTCGCTGCCTCCTCTGCCCTATCTTTCCAGTTCCCGGCCTCCCATTGCTCAACTCTTCCCGCAGCCCGGTAACCCTAACCCGACCAATGACAACCTGACCACAGAAGACCTGAAAGCCAAACTTGGGAAAAGACCTCTTCCTCCAACTCCCACAGACGGGAAGAAACCTCTACTCAAGAAGTTGTCCAACCCGTTTATGTCTGTCAGGGAACCGGACTCAGAGTGGGACGAGTCTTTCGAAGCGTTTGCAGCTGGCAGGCTACAGTCTCCTGAGGATCTCGCCACAGATTGCAAAACACTGCAAAACCCACCCAGCGACCATCAACTGGAACACGGCAATAATAAAGGAGCTTTACTACCCGTAACGGAAGCTGATCAAAGCACAAATGCACGATCTTGTACAGATTTTTTATTCGAAGCACATAAAGTCACCGGTCAAGGGACCAACACTAACCTGCATCACCTCGACACTTTCTCCAAATTCCTTGAAACGATCCCAGAACACACTCCCTCTAACTCTGCTTGCACTGATACTAAACAAGACACCAGTGCTAATAACGATCTAACCGACACTAATATGCATCAAACCTTACGTTACATCTCATCTACACATCTCAACAGCGGCTCTCCGGATCCGAGCTCTTCGGGTCTCGGAAGTTTGGCGGAGGATGATTTCCTCTCCTGTATTTCATCTCATTCTGACAAATTCTCAGCGTCCTCATCCGAGGAAGCTGAAAGCAACATCCTCGGCTTCGAGAATTCCTCTGACTCATCTGTGGTGAAAACAGAAAAGCCCTCAGAATCCGACATGTCAGATGATCTGTCTTTAATCGATGCATCCCAGCGAACTGTTATTCAACATGGGGTTAGTGACAGTGAAAAGGAGTTGATTGGTTCTTTAGCACAAAGATCTCCAGTGCTGACACATCCACAACCCGTGATCCCTACAGATAAGACAGGAACTGAAGGTATAAATACTCAGACACTAAACATTTCTGATGTTGTGTACCCCGACTTTTTGCCGAACTTTTTCGAGCTACAACCG
This sequence comes from Embiotoca jacksoni, assembly GCF_022577435.1. Lineage (NCBI taxonomy): Eukaryota > Metazoa > Chordata > Actinopteri > Embiotocidae > Embiotoca > Embiotoca jacksoni. The sequence continues at coordinate 2,111,492 of NW_027185378.1, forward strand.
AAATTGACCTTCAATGAAAGTCGAGAAGAAAGCGTCGATAGATTACTGGATTTTTCAAAGGATTTCACTAATACGTCTACTAAAAATGATCCAGATGTGCAGATTCCTGCCAGTGCAGATGCTGAACGCTCCTCCACACCACTATCATTAAACATCACAACCTCCTCCCCCGGTGCCGAGCAGCATTTGTCTGATACGTTCTTTGGAAGCGCCGGTTTAGGAGAGCAGGATGCTAATGTTTTTGGAGATTTCCACAACATCAGTCACATTGGGAGCAGTCCTAGCCGAGACTTTGACGACACTTTGTTATGCTTGGACACATCCGATCGGAGTTCAAGCAGCTTCCTCCAAAGTTTGTATGTCAGCCCCGACTCGCAAGACTACCAAACTTGCGAGTCTCACCAGTCCTCCAAATGCTGGAGCGTTTCCGAACCAAACGAGACGCTTTACTCCGCTAACTCAACGCTGTGTGGGGAGATTAAAACAACAACTGGTGCTACTGTGGGCCTGGTAGATTCCCCAAATGCATCCAGGACATCTAACGGACAAGAATCCCTCCGCAGGGCCCAGGACAAGCCGGTAACTCTTGAGCTAAGCTTCCCAACGGGAGATGGCTCACAAGTCTTCCCTGCAGCAGCGACAGACTCTCACACGAGCTGTAATCCAAAGAGGCTCAACGAAGGAGGTGTGAAAACCCAGCAAGTCGTCTCAGCTGACGGGTTGGCGGAATGCCCTCAGGTACAAACTGCTACGCTACATCGCTCCCAGTCCGAGGGAGCTCTGGCGCCGGCCTTTGACGAACTCCTGCTGCCCTCTTTTGGGAGCGATCCAGGCGTGATGCTTGAGTCCTCCTTGGCTCAGCCGGGTCCCCACTTTCCCACTCTGATTTCCTTTGCTCCTTCTCTAAGTCCTGACCGTAGTAGCTCCCCTGTAGCTCTCTATATCCTCCCTTCCCTTGCCAACGCTTCGGCGAGTTTGCCAACCGGCGCAGCACCAGTGCCAATGCTCCAGGAGACAGAGCAGCAGCAGCAGCAGCAGCAGCAGCAGGCGGCAGCCAATCTGCAGAACAGGTGAGGCTGCACACGCTCAGTGAAAAGGTGAAGAGGAAGCACCTTCTGCTTCCAGAAATTTCTATCCTGTCGTCTCTTCGGTCTCCTTCTGCCGCTCCGCTTCCGCCTGCTTTTCTTCTGTGCCGACTCTCTGGGACGGGAGGGGGGGCTGTGACGTGACCTTCTCTGTTGTTCAGACACACACACACACACACACACACGTACGCATACACACATACATGTGCACTGGTGTTAACGGGACTCTTGTGCAGGTGTCTGTGTGTGTCCTAGCTGTGGTGACAGGAGAAGAAACAAAGCCTCAGGCCAATTAGCAGTTATTATTTTGCCCTGATTCCTACCACACACCTCCTCCCTACCAACACGCACACACACGCACACACACGCACACACACGCACACACGCACACACACACACACACACACACAGACCCCACAGGGCGAGCCAGTGTTCACACACAGCCACACTCATTTGCCAAAACCTCAACCAGAAACCTTTTCTTTTTTTTTTTTTTTTTTTTTTTCTTGTGAACCCAAAAAAAAAAAAAAAAAGGTGTTGTTTTGTCACGCATTGCATTTCCTTTTCACCTCCGGGTAATAACACTTAACACAATTTCTACATGTTTGATTGCACCAGTGCATGCAAATAAGTCTCAGTTTTTGGGATAATTTCAATTTTCACCAGTGTTTCCTTCAACACCTCACACCGGTCTAACCTCCTTTGATCTTGAGCTCTAAAGTGAAGCATTACTGGGATTTTAAATGGTTCTTTTAATGTCTGGTGTCAACTTAGGGGTCTATTGTGTTCAAATTGTGATTAAACCTACAATACCAGGGCTAAAGAAAGATATATGTGAGGAAGATTTTTCCTTTGTGAGTGCCAGTAAGTCTCAGAAGATTTTCTTTGAAATGTAGGTCACTGACATAGGAAATTAGACTACACAAGAGTTGTCATTTCGGAAGATCCCTCAAGCTGACCTGAATAGAGAACTGCTTTGTTTGTTAGCTTCCTGGCTTGCAGGAAAATTGGTTAAATGAAACAATAGGACAGTGGCATCGTTTTGCCCGTGTAAGATTAAAACATTAAAAAAAAATATTTGCTTAAGTTTTCAGAGTCAATTTTGGTTGTGTTGTGCATCATTTTCAGAATAAAAGCTCAGTGCTAAAAAAAATTTAAACTTTTTTTAATGCCTGAAATAAAAATTCTTGATTTTTTGTTTTGTTTATTTATTTCCTCTAATATTGTTTCATTTGAAGGATGTTCAGGCATAAAGTGAAAGAATCTAGGAATTCACCAGAAAGAAGGAAATATTTTTCTTTTTATCCCATTAATCATCTTCTGTTTGTCCATGTTAAACCTCTTAAGAAAAGGAATAAAATTTGAGTTTGAGCCAAATTAATAGCAGCAAAAAATGCTTGTAGTTTGGTGGATAACTGTAGGTGGTACTCAGCTTTTATTTAAATGTATTTTAATAATACATATGGATGCTAATAAGACGGTAACACTAGATTTATTTGAATATTTAAGCTTAGAAGTTCCATGTTAATATTGTGAATTTGAGTCTTTGATAGAATATTTAAAATTTAAGGTTATTTAGGTTGTTTAAGGTTTTTCAGAGCTTTTGACCACATCTCAGGCTTCTTCAGGTTTCATGAATTTACTACATTTACAGGTGGTTATATAGAGATTTGACGTTCCTGGGCAGGTTCTGCTTGTTGAAGAAGACCATGAAATATGGTTGAAAGCCCTGGGGGAAAAAAAGCTACTCTTAGATATTAAAACATTCATAAAACTATCATCCCAACGCTTTACTCTGAAAATCACCCACTTCCCCCTCTTTGCATGTGGTGATTTTCAAATTAAGACAGAAGATCAAAAAAAAATCTTTGAATTGAATTAAGTTGTTTTTTTTAGTTAAATTTTCCTATAAAGACATCATACAGAAACAGCCAACGTGTACATTGTTGAAGCTTTGTTAACTGGGAACCTTCAGAGGGCCAGACAGTCCTCTGTCTACCTGACTGTCTGTGCTGTGTTTGTCCTTTGTTGTCCCTCCGTGCAGCCCCCACCCAGTGAAGCCCCTGACCACTGCCATGCTGGCTGAGGAGAAGCGGTCAGTGCTGGCCACCGGCCTGGAGAAGTTCAAGTCCACCATCCACCCGGGGAGGAGCAGCCAGCTCACGGAGCAGGAGACTGACAGGAAGAAGGTACAGAACCAGAATAATACTGCAAACGACAGTCACTATGTGAGTGCATTTTTCTGTCTAATGATCACGGCTTGTGTTTAGATTTATATGACATTTATACACTTCATATGTCAGCCTCAGTTTCTCTTCACACACACAGTAGCTGCTTGTTAATTTAAGAATACATGATAATGGAGATAACTTGGATTTACCAGTGAATTTATATGTAAGGGAAGCAATAAGAGAAGAAAAAGTAATATAAAAATACTTATTTGCTAACATTAACATTTAATTTTTATTTTTTTTTAAAGAAACATACCTTTATAATACTTTTTTTTTAAATGTCATTTATTGGATTATAGTGAGGTTTGATTTCATGCAGTGGATTTTGTTATATCTGCAAGTATTGAAAGAGAAATGACAGTTTCTTGTTTTTGTTTACTTGTGAAACAAACAACTACGCGAGTTAAATTGATTCTGAAAATCATTATTAGCTGCAGCCCTAAATATTTATTAAACCTCGATACAGTTCATTTCCTTTCACCGTTCTAAATTATAGCTTTGCATCAACAGGAAGTGAATGAAAAGATTTGTAATTTGCTTTCTTTTCCTGCCTCTCCGTCTTGTCTCCAGTCTGCGACAGAAGGCGCCGGCTCGTACTACCACCTGACCCACAGCGAGCTGGTTGCCCTGCTGGTGCACCGGGAGGCGGAGCTTAACAGGCAGAAGGCGGAGTTTGAGCGTCAGAAACTGTTGCTGAGCAAGCGCGAGCTGGAGCTCAGGAGGCTGAAGCCGCAGGTCAAAGATCTGGAGGACTACATCGACACGCTGCTGGTGCGCATCATGGAACAGAAGCCCACCCTCCTGCAAGTGCGCTCCAAGTTCAAGTGACAAACGTAGGGGGGGGGAAAGGGGTTCGCAGTTCACCTCCACAACAGCTCTTTAGTCTTTTCACTGCTATGCTGTCCTTTTTGATACAAATATTTCGGCACTGAGAGATGTTGAGGCGTCGTTTTTCCAGCCGGCATGCATTAGTGGACTGACACACGTCCTGGTCTGAAAGGTTTCGTCCGAGTGGTTTTTCTTTTGAATGTAGCGCGTCCTCAGGTTGTTTTCAGGTTCACAAAGCCAAGGTGGTGGGTTCACAGCCCAGATGCTTCCATTTTGGGATCCTGATTGTAGAAACATTGATTCTTCCTTTTCACCTCACCTCTCACTAATATCACTGAATCACAAGAGAGAGAGAAAATTGTATGGTTTCAATCCAGAACGGTGTGTATCCAAATGTTTTAATCCTTTAAATACAAATTCATTGGCCATTTTTACAGCGTACCGTCAGGTTTTAGAGGATATCACTCTTTCAAGGAAGCCATAGGTTTAATTTGATTTTAGTGAAGTCTTCTCAAAGACAAGAATCCATCCCAACAAAAACTTGAATGCCTTTTTTATGCCTTAGAAATGCAGTTGAGAGTAAAAACTGTTTAATTTTGTAGTTTTTGATTAATGGATTAGTTGAGGAAAAAAGTCAAAATGTTAAGTTTCCTTCAATCTCTTATTTGTCTAGCTACCAGTTCAAAACTCAAAGATATTTAAGTTACTATATATAACAAAGAAAAGGCACAAATACTTAAATTTGAGAGTCTGGAAAGCAATAGATTTTCATTTCACTTTTGGCTTTTAAAGCACCCTCAAAAAGAATTCCTGCCTACAACTACTGTAGCACATGCTATGCTAGCACATCCCTACATAATAGCAAAGGCTGCAAAAATATTCACCTCGATAGATTTAAAAGTTTTCAAATCTCTGCAAGTTTAAGCTCGACTGAGATGACCCAGAAACTATCTGAAAGGCAATAAATCAATCTACAATATTTAAGTATGTTTTAGAAAATTGTCAGAAATTCCTTAAATGTAAACACAAATCCTGGTCGATGAGTAAAATGTGTGAAACCACCGGTTGGATTCCTTCTGTCTGACTTTCTGGGATGTTTTTTCTTTGGTCTCTATGCTGTTCTGGATTGACACCCTTCAAATGTTCCCTGATAGATACAGAGTGCTCTGACTAGTTCTTGACTTTACAAACCAAACGAGCGGCATGAGTGTTCAGCACGTTCCTGGGAACTGATTGTAGCTCATGAATGTTCAAAAGTGTTCTTAGCCAGCAAGCGAATGGTTTTTTATTTTCAGCGCACGACGAGTGCTGTTTATCTTCTGCTCTCCTCTTCCCTTCTTTTTTTTTTTTCCTTCTTTTTCGTCTTCCTATGGGCATGTCTTGAAATTACCCATAATGCTCAGCCACATAAGCTAACTGATTCTCGTGTGGGTCGCGGCGTTATCAGGTGAAGACAGCATCACTCAAATATCCAGTCAGTATCGAGACGAGCCATCGCAGCATCTCTGATCTCATGCTTCTGCCTTCCCGCGCGCGCGTTATCGACTCCACGGCGTCGAGAAAGATGCCTGCGACATGCCGCCACTTGACTTCCCCTCCCTCGGCACTCCGCGTGTCACATCTGCTTCTGCTCGAGCACGCGTACTGCTACTGCTTTCAGGTGTTACAAAGGGATATATACCGCGTTTTACAGCATATATGCCGTGTTGAAATGCCAAATGCTGCCTTATTTTTAGTTTTTGTTTTGACGTTTGTTAAGAATCTAGCACTTCGTTTTTACTTGTCGGGGCAGGTTTTGAAGAAAAAAAAAGCCATCTGTTCGCTGAGAGTTTTTTTTTTGTTTTTTTTTGTTTATTCCCCTGATGCTTTATTATAATATTGTTTAAGTCACTGCACAAAAATACATTGTATGCATACCAATAGAAAATGAGTAGTAAGAGTGATTTTCTGTGAAATGCCAAAAAAAACAAAAACACGAAGCCTTGCCGCTTTTAATATGTGGAGCCGATCGACACACCATAAAGTATTCTGATATGATGCCACTTTTAACAGCATTCGTGGATGTCCTTGCACTACTTAACTCGTCAGAAGAAAACTCTACTGTACCCGTCTGTCTGATATCGGTATAGTTAGATTTACTTTACACCGTACTGCACTTTCTAATCGCTCTGTGATTTAAGCACTCGTCCTACGTTCGACCACCACGGCGACGATTAGCAGCAGCATCCGAAAACCCATCCCGTCGTCTCGGTTCTACAACACAATATCCAGTGCATAGCTGACTGTAGAGACATCATAAAAGTGACTCGGCACTCAACGCGGTGCGAGAACAAACATCCTCCTTCATGTCTTCCATTTTACAGAGTTTTTATTTGAACTGACTGTATTTTGTCCTCGATCGTGTAGCTGGTGGAATGTGCTTAAGGTAGTGTGTAAGATTGGAAAGTTTACAATCCGTGATGCAATTCTGTTTCACAAATTTTTGTATATTTAATAAAGAATATTTTGTGTTTCTTGCTCACCGTATGTTTGGTTGTAATTCTTTCTCTGTGATGTGTTTTTACAAAAGGCTCCTTGTGATAATTCTATTATTCTTTGCATTCAGCACCAACTTGGTAGAATTAGAACTTTATTAACTTGTGTTTTTTTATACAAAACATTCTGGTAGGGATCAAACTAAATATATTATTAGGGGTCCGAGCAGCGTAGCTGCACCGAACCCTCTTGTCTTTGTTCCAGTTATTATTATTATTCTGCTTCTGCTTATTTTTCTCTGCTAAAAGTGTTTTTGCAGCAAAACCCATACGGTGAAAACTCACCAGGTTTGGCATATAGGTTGCAAATTGCTCCAACTAGTCGGGCACAAAAAAATGATACTAAATGACCTAACGGTGGCGCTGTAACAATCAACTATACTTTTATGAAATTATCTTAAAAAACGACTTGGTCTAGTACCCAACCAAAAGCCAATGAAAAATCAAAAACTCACAAACCAAATAAAAAAAGCAATACAACCTAAACATTCACATGGAAAACCAAACCAACAACTTAAACTCAAAAACAAATGGAGCAAACGTGCAGAATATTAAGTGGCACTTTCTGAAGTCCATACTTACAATTAAAGAAACTGTTTTTAGATACTTGACTGTGAATATGCTTTTTAAAATAAGCTTTATTGTTAATTTTACTTTTGAAAATATTCAACTTGTTTTTTATTACCATGTATGCTTGTAAATTATTCAAATTGTATTGAATATTTACCAATTTCTTGGATTTCTGTCTGAACTGCAACAAACTTTATCCCCCAAAATCCCATTAATACATTTCAAAAAAATTACTTTTAACATGAGACAGTTTTGCTCCTTTTAATGCTAGTCTCATAGACATTTATTAATATTAAAAAACAACCTATGTTGTTATCAAAACAGATATATGCACCCATGGCAGTAACGTTAAACCCAGTATTTACTGAGTGAATCTTCTGACAGTGATAGATCTCACAGATGCCGCGATCACAGCTTTTTTCAGTGTCTTTATTAGTTCTTTAGTCAAGAAATCCCAACAAACTGGGATGTTGTGATTTTAGAGAAAATATATGGCGCATTGTCCTGATGAAATATCTTAACATAGATGGATCTTAAATCTCCTTAGTAGACTCTTAACGATTTCACAAACAGGGCTTTTTCCAGGTTACTGAGGTCATGAGTCTGACCACCTGTAATATTAATCAAAAATTAGATTTTTCCTGTGTTATTTATTCTATTTAATTGTTAAAAATAGTTTCCTGTCAGTTTTACTTCCCACCATGAAGGTCTAAATGCTGTTTCACACACTCAGGACTGATAATCTGCTGCAGAAATACTGCATACTGTATTTTATGGCATGTGTAATGTTTGAAAAATAATCTAAAAATACTGGAATCATTCTATAAACGTCCCACCTGATGCACTGTAAGTTTTTAATCATATGTAAATACCCCCTTTATTGAAAAATAGAGAGAGTATGGCTTTAAAGTCCCCAGTGGAAGCTTAGAGGTTTATTTATTCTGCTGTGTTGTATATTCCTATCTTGTTGACTTTAATCTGAATCACCACTAGAGGGCTACATTAACCTCCATGAACTAATCCTTCAGTGCAGTAACTAGCTGCTTGGTCTCCAAAACTGATGCACCTGATTCACCATTAACTTCCCATTTAATACAATGAAAACAGAGCACGGCATCATGGGAAATGCAGTCCCCGTTTACGACATTTCGAACCGCAGCTTGTCGGAGCTGCTCAGCCCCGGAAATACTACATTACCCAGAATGCAACCCGGCCAGGCAGGAACAGCTGACTGTGACCCCGAAAAGCCCAGCAGCTGCATTTGTTTGTGGAGAAGCGTTTTAAACTTCCTGAAGGAGCAGAGAGGTGTTAGTTTGTGTCCGTCTGTGTCCGTGTGCAGAAGCATGTCTGAATATCCGAACTTCCGGTTCGGCGCGTCCCGCTTCGACCAGGTACTTTTATTCTTTATTCGACCAAAGTCTGCAACACAAACTCAACTTCATACGCGCAACACAAACAGCAGGCAGCTGGAGACTCACTACGTGACACTGCGTATCTGCACAGACTCCCAGTAATAAAACGTACGTTTTTAAGGTAGTTTTACTGTTTGTTTGTTAGTCGAGTTGTCAGCAGCAGGAGGCGCGAACTATTACTTTCATTAACATTAGCAGACAGCATCAGGCCTACAAAATGCCGAGTTTCTACTGAAGATAAAGCATTATTTTTTTAGTTAGGTGCAACTAATAAAGTGTCCATTGGTGGAATATAACGGAGTACATTTACTGTACTTTGAGGTATTTATCCTTTACTTAAGTATATTCCATTTTATGCAGCTTTATACTTCTCTAAACTTTAGAGGTAAATCTTGTGCTTTTTACTCCACTGCGTTTGTCTCACAAGCTTTACTTTTAACATTACAGTATTTCAACCACTTCCTGTCCAGTGAAAATCTCCCAAGTTAAATTAGAATTTTTACGATAAACTGAAAGATTAGACGTTCCTTGAATGTGAGAGAATATGAGCAATACAATTTACTTTATTAATCCGAAAAATGTCTAAAACGAATAACCCCATAAGGATTTTTACTCACAGAAGGGATGTTTTAACAGTAAACCTACATTACAAACTGATGGTGCAAAGCATGGACTCGGGAGTTAAATAACAGATGATCTTAACCCTAAATTTAAAGTCAAAATGACTTGCTTTGGGTTTGACCAATCATCTTTTAATCAGCCTATTATGTTCCCCAACTTGAAAATGCATCAGTACCCCTCTAATAAAATACCCCGTAATAAGTACATTTGCATAAAATAAATATCAGCTGCATCAGTTAAAGCAAGAACTGTTTGGATACATTTTGAAGTTTCTTTTATTCTTAGATTGACCAATTTAAGAAGTTATGATCAATATCCAAATTCAGTGATCCATCAGCATCATTTGCACTAGGTGCAATTGCACCATTGTTTTATGTGTGTATATATGTGTATATTTCTTTCTTTCTTTCTTAGCTGTATATACGTCTATTTATGTTTTATCTGTCTGTTTTTTTTGCACACTGAGAGCTGAAATTAAAACCGGAGTCAAATTCCTTGTATGTGTTACATACCTGGCCAATAATGCTGATTCTGATTCCTTCCTCTTCTTACCAACGTCAGCTCAGACTGGAGTCTCACTGGTGAATAATTGCATTTAACAGATTTTAACCACCACCAACCCCCCTCCTCTCCCGACCCCATGTTTCCCCCAACCATCCATATGTTCAGGAAGTCACGAGGCGCAGCAGCAAGTCTGAGACCAGATTTTCATCCAAATTAGCAGTTATTGTAATTAAACTGAAACAGGGAAGGGATGGGCGGCTTCAAGCCTGCGCGGTGTGTTTTTATGTTTCCTAAATTCTTCCTTCTGCTCGGTAAGAATAACTGATGGAGATGTATTTCTGGAACAGTCATTAGAGGAATTAATTGCAGTCGCTCTGGGGTCCCTAAAAGATGCAGATAGGAAACAGTTACTCGGCGGCACCAATAAGGAGGCTCCACCTGGTGTGGTGGAACAGCTGGCGAGCTGTTTACCGGGTGACATCTGGATCCTCACCGACTCTCTGCTTCAAAAAAACCCAAAACAGCTGTATTTTTCCTCCCACGTTTGATTTATTTCACCTGTAGAGTGGGTGGAAAGTTGGACTGTCACGAGATGTGTCTAAAATGATGTTTACTCAAATAACAAAGAATAAAATTAATGTTTTAATGGACTTTTTTTTGTATTATTAATGTGCATGTCTCCTTCTTCTCTTAGAACAAGTTTTCCGGTCGGTTCCGTCACTTCCTGGATGTGATTGACCCCAGAACGCTCTTCGTGACAGAGGTACGCAAACTTATTGATTTATGTATTTGTCGGTTGTGGGATTCTGGGAAAAATTTACTGAAGAGGGAAGATAAAAAAAAAAAAGGCTCTGATTTTGACTTTTTACAGTGTCCCACCTTGTTTATGTCATCATTTAACGCGACTAAGTTATGAACATATTTCGAGATTCTCAGCTCCCACGAACAAATCCGAGCCCTTTGAGGCTCTGCTCGTCGAAACGTTTTCACCGTGTTGTGATGATTCCGCTCGTGCAGCCGCCGGAGCTCTAATGAAGCTGTTAGAGGGCTGTTTGGTGACAGTAATGGAGGCAGTAGCTCCTGGGATGTGATGAGGTGTGGACAGCTGCGAGGAAAGGGGGGGGGAGGAACTGCACACATGCATACACGCACTCATACACACACCTTGCACCTTGCTGGGCCAGGCTGAGCCTCAACTTGCCCCCATTGACGAGAACAGGGATGGTCACACAGTGAAAAGTGCACATCTAACACACACGCAGATGGCAAGCTCATTAGAGCAAATTGGTCCACATGACCTTGTATTTTGCTCGGCATTAGACAACGATCACGCCGCAGAAAGCTGCTCATTACCTTTTTAGGAAACTCATTTGTCAACTGAAAAAGCAGCGCGAAAGTTTTAGTGAAACACAATTATTGAGCCGAGCGGCGAAGGAGAAAAGTACCCAGAATCCTCGGGGAAACCCGCCGGCCAGGTTTAGTTTACTGACTTTTAAAAAAAAAAAAAAAAAAAAAAATCTTCTGTCACCAGAAACGGCTGCAGGAGTGTGTCGAGCTGCTTCAGCGTTTCAAACAGGGAACTCTGCCTGCAGGAGTGACGGACGCTCAGGTGAACACACACACATACACAAACACACACACACACACACACACACACACCTGAGCTGACACAGTGTTTTGTGTTGAGTGTGTGTGTGTGTGTGTGTGTGTGACTGCTCCACAGAGGGATGAAAGTCTTTATTTCACATTTTATTTTAAACTGAAAATAAAAGTTTTTCTGATTTTGTTTTTCTGCAGCTTTGGCGAGCTCAGAAAATAAAGCAGGTGAGATTTCTCGGTTCTCATTATTTCCTCTTCCTCTCAATCACTGACACACACACACACACACTGTGATCTTTATCGTGTGACTGTTGTGACACGGTGTCAGCGAAACGCAAACTGACACCAGTCGTTGCACTTCATATCATCACTCGCCTGTTTACACAACAAATATACACCAGAGTGGACAGAAAGCATGAAAACGCAGCGTTTAACCGTTACCTAAGGAGATTTAAATTAGTGAAGTGAATCATCCGAGTGGTTGTTTTTTTTAGCTCCTCTGATAATGAGCTGCGAGTGCCAGTTTGGAAAGACGGCTGACGGCCGCTGAACTGCAGCTGCAGAAAATAATTTACAGAAATGTGGAACTCCCACAGCAGCACTCACTTTTATAAATCTGGCATGTTTGACTTGACTAAATACAACTTATTATTCTTCTTCTTATTATTAGCATTATTTAATGTCACCATGCTGAATATAATTTAGCATTAACACGAATACAGTCAAAACGGAAATACAAAAAAATATCTTGTTTATCTGCAGTTTAACATTTTAAAGAACCACTTCAGCTATGAATCGTACGAAGCTAATTTATGCTAGGCTACGCTTCAGATTAGCTACTGTGAGTGCGGGATCTTCAAAAATACTCGGATATAATTGATGATATCCGTGTCTTGTAGTGAGATAGAGTATCTTGCTTTTCTAAGAAAGTCAGTTTATTTTTTTTTGGACATGCCATCATTTTGAATAGCAAAAATAAAGAACGGCTAACCTGCAAGAGTGTGTTTTATTACTTTTCGTCTCAACCATTAGCTTTGTGCACTTCTGTTTATTTCTTGGTAGTTTCAATATATTTAATGTGATTTTGAATTCCAATAAATTCACTTCACATAAACTTTCCCTCAGTTTTTAATCTCGAACAAAAACCCTCTTCCTAATTGATGTGAACAAATAAAACTGCGCTCATTATCATGTGATTCTAATCATTCCTCTCATTACAGGCCATCATCCATCCTGACACAGGGGAGAGGATCCTCATGCCCTTTCGGATGTCAGGTACGGTAGCTCGGTGTGGGAGCCTCAGGGGGGTTGGGGGGAGGGCGGGGGGGGGGGGGTGTGTGGGGGCTTGTTATGGTCCAACATGGAGGCTTCGTTCACCCTGGGAACTGTCACGGCTCTGCGGGACTCTTCAGGTTGTCTCGGGCCTTCAAAAAAGGTCACACTCAGCTGGGCGCTGATTAAGACCTCTCCCCTACGGTGACAGAAGATCTCCAGGTTCTTCTAAAGAGGCAGACACTCGTATTTTGGTCCAGTTTCAAAAGCACCTTTTTCTGTGAGGTGACTTTGAAGTGTCAACGGACGGGGGAAGGAGGAAGGAAGGAGGAAGTGGGGGGGGGGGGGCAGAGATTAAACTGTTAGGACCAACATACTGTCAATGTCAGAGATACAGGAATCAGGAGATGTGTTTTGATGAATGAATATGAAGTTATTTGGAAGGAAAACACTATTAAAAAGTTAGAAAATGAGAAAATAGAAATAAATCCGGCAGCAGGATAACTTAGTGATAATACTGACTCTCTCTCAACAGGTTTTATCCCGTTTGGTACACCAGTGGTAAGATTTCCTGACTTATATTTTAATAATCCAAACCCAGTCATCGTATTATTCTAAAATGAAGTTAATTCATCGTAAAGAGTTGTTATTTTTGTCTCTGTCCAGGTTGTTGGTCTCCTCCTCCCACATCAAACGCTGGCGTCAACTATCTTCTGGCAGGTATTATCAGTTTATAAATTAATTAACAGAAATTGAAAAGACAACATGCATTAATTAACATTTCTGTGACTGTCACAGTTTTTTCTTGCCAATAACAAACTGCTGTCCTGCTAAGATGTTGCAAAACCAATGAAATTATTCATTTAAACATGTGAGACACGAGACGGCAGAGGCCAAAGTGACGTCAATAGCCACATTTTTGCACGCTGAAGATGATGCAACGCAAGGAGCACACAGCTGACGAACATTGATACAGCAGTATACTAACATCTACTTAAAAGTCGTGTGTCGAGTGTTATTTATATGGAAAATTGGCGATTTTACTCTTATATTTGAGCGTAATCAGCTGTGAAAATCTGGTTTTAATGTAAAGAAATTCATAGGAATAGTACTAGTGCGAGACAAAAGTCTGACATCGTTTAAATCATGAACTCGTTTCCGTGCCTAAAATCTGCAATGATGATAAACTCGTGGTTTACTTACTAATTTTTCCCAGAGCTTCCAATGTTTTCCTTTGCTGTAGAAGGCTGCGAGATAAACGCCAGTACACCTGAGCACCTGTAATCACAGACTGAGACTTCTCCGACTTTCTCCTCTTTTGTTCCAGTGGTTGAATCAAAGTCACAATGCCTGCGTCAACTACTGCAACCGCAACGCCTCCAAGGTACAGTACCGGGATCAGAGGGACGGCTGCACGTCAACACGTCGCTCAGCTCAACTGCTTTTACATCGTTAATCTCTCTTTGTTTATATTTTTTTTTTGTTCTCACTTCAGCCGGCTGCAGCTTCCAAATTCCTGCAGGGATACGTCGGAGCGGTGACCAGCGCCGTGTCAATCGCTGTGAGTTCTAGTCATACTTCTGCTACATGAAGATATGATGTCATCACGCAGGGACAACCGAGTCACTCACTGATATGTCAAAATATCTCCGCATTGGAAGTGGATGTTTTTCTCCTCATTTTGCAATGTTAAATTGTAAAATCTGAAATTAAATTGTTTTATTTGCTCTGTTGTTTAAGCTAAAGGTTCCTCCAGTTACCTTCTTAAACCAACATAAAATATCTTCAACCTTTTTTTTTCTTTTCTTTTCTTTTTTTTTTTTACTTTTTCAAGTGCGATGTCGAATATTTTGAATGCTTTTGATGAGCAGTTTAAACCATTTAGTAGCAGCCCTCCTCTCAGCTCAACCTGTTTTTTGTCTTTTTTTTTTTTTTTACCTCAAAGACTCATGTCAAAAGAGTATGACACACGTTCACACACCTGGCTGACACAACCGTCAGCGTGGACGAGGAGCTCAAACCGAGCCAATTACTGGTCCTGCTGGGTGCTCATCCGGTTGGTGCCCTCAGGCCTGACAATGGCAGCGAGCGCAATATTAAAAAAAAAAAAAAAAGTCGCGGGGTGTCTGGAGGGCGGACCGACAGGCCGGGAGGGGGGCCGCGAGCTCTCCAATTAAAGGTCCAGTCTGGTGACAACCCCCCGCCGGGCTCGGGAGAGCTCCAGGCAGAAGTGGCGTCGGCGTTGTGTTATCTGAGCACATGAATGCAGCCTTGTTGTGTGTTTTAAAACCAGAAAAGTTCAATCATTCAGCTTGTTTACACACAGTGACCCTGAATTTCAGTCACTTTCCTCCCAAACATCCCGTTTCTGTAACCATTTCTGGTTTTGGAGCTTTTCTGCTTTTTAATAACGGGAACTGTCTGATCGTATCGTGTGCTTTACCTTCAGGTCGGGTTGAACGTGTTAATCCGGAAAGCGAGCCTCTTCAGCCCAACCAGCAGGCTGCTGGTGCAGAGGTTCATCCCCTTCCCAGCAGTGGGTGAGTTCACAAAGGCTCCGGGAAACTCTTCACGGGACAGACAGAGGATTAAGACCCGCTTCTCTGCTATTATAATAAATACATTTTAAACTAATTAGGTTCACATCATAGATTTGTCATAGTCTTAAACTAACTTACTCAAGCAAACTAAGGTTGACCTAATTTTGTTTTATATGTAATTTTAATTATTTTTTTTGTGGTTTATTAGAAAGAAAACAGGGAAATTCACAAAATAATTGTTTTTTTTCCATCATTATCTTCACAATAATTATCAAAAAAAAAAAAATATTCGTATCCTTCGTGTTAATAGATGTAAAGTCTACCCTTTACCAACTGTTCTGTGATCATAATAACGGTCTGAACAAAAGCCAACCACAACTCTGTGATTTTTTTTTTTTTTTATTTCACCCTCCCGCTCGGAGACGTGTGTGGAGCCACAAAGCTGATTTTCATGCCACTCTCTCCCCAAACACAATCACACCCAGGGGTATAGACCCGTGTCCCAGAATGCCCCGGGCTACTGGCTCATAATTAAATTGTTTGCCCCCCCCCCCCCTTCCTTACCATAGTGGTTCTTCTAATTAAATCAACAGGTTTCTACAGCGCAGCCTTTGCCTGGTAATTGGCTGCTCGTTAGAACTCTGCTGCTGCAAACAAATTGGATAATTACCCCTAAAGTGGGGTCTATGTCAAGGCCTCATTTACCTGCTTTCTGTTTGTTCATTGTTGTTGCTGTTGTTTTTTGGTGGGGCCCATATAAAAGTTAATTAAAGCGCTTAATTGAAGCGAGCGAAGGCAAAGTGCTGTTGTAATTTTCACCCATTTGATTTTGTTTGCTTACTCAAGGCCAGATTTATTTGTAATAACCTAATCAAGCGGCGGCCTGTCATTCAATTAGTTTATGAAGACTTTAGCTGGAGGGGAAGCCGTGCTGGCGGGAAAGTCGTGGGTTCAATTTAATTTATTTGTCTTTTGAAAATATTTGACGTTATTTGCAGTATTTAGGAATTAATTGCGTGACAAATTCTTGGATGCATTTCCATGTGTGGACTAGATGACAATTAAAATACAATTATTTTAAATAATTACAAATTACAGCCAGATATTTCAGTATTTAGTTGTGCAGATTCAGCAGTTGTTTGGTGTATAATTCCTTTTACCCCATTATTAATGTAATTATAAACAGGTTTTTGAGAATTGTATCTTTTCGCTGTATTTTTTTGTTTTCCTTTCCAGAATCCTTCTATCTGTCCCCTTTTTATTAATTGGTCTGGATAAAAAAAAAAAAAAAAAAAAAAAAAAAATCCCTTATAGGTAAAAAGAGCTATTTGCTCAGTCAATTGAATTCCCCTCATGAAGCGAGCCAGCAGCCCCGCGGCCCCCACAGAGATAACTCTGAACGCTGTTGTCTTAAATTAAAAAGGCTCAGGGCGCCTCCACTAAACTCTCTAAAATTAGTTTTTCTTATTCCTATTAGAGTCAAGAAGAAAGCTTCATCTATATTAACATACATTTGTGTTCATTTTGGCTCTCGTGAATAAATCAGAGACGAACAACACCGCTGTTTGTCGGCCGACCAGACGTCTCAGTTTGTAGATGATTCGACTCTCGTTTGTGTCTAAAGTTTGACATTTATGACATGGCAGTGATTTACTCCATTTACATTTCATTACAGGAATGGAAAGTAAACAGGTATTGTCGTTTAGAGGGAAAATTCTGTGTCTTTGTTTCTTTAAAAGATTATAGTTCATCCTGAGGGGCACGTGTGTTGCAAATATAATGGAAATCTATGGAATATGTTTTGATGTCAAGCTCGGACTATTAAAGTCAGAGTATTTCAGTCTGACCTGACCAAAGTGGTGGACCAGCCGTCTTGTTGGCGTCTCAAAGTATTTATTTTCTGATCACACCTGGAGTTGCACCTGCTTTAAAACATTCTCGCCTTTTTCCCAGCGAGTGCGAACGTCTGCAACGTGGTGCTCATGAGGCACTCGGAGCTGTCGGAGGGCATCAGCGTGCTCGACGGCGACGGCAACGTGGTGGGGACGTCCAGAGTGGCTGCGAGGCATGTACGTACTTTACTTCTGAAAAATTAACTTCTGAAGTTAATATATCCTTCTGGTTTATTGTTATTGATCAACAATCACTGTGATATCTGTATCGTCTCAGTTTAGACTTTGAATGTGTTGAGTTCACACATGAAGGATTTCTACCCTGACAAAAGGAAAGCAAATGCTTTTTATTTTATTTTTTTACATTGTCATTTTATGATTTATTTTTTTCTGACAGGCACTTCTGGAGACGGCTCTGACCAGAGTGGTCCTGCCCATGCCCATCCTGGTGCTTCCTCCTTTGATCATGGCTACACTGGAAAAGTAAGAAACTCTTCATTTTAATCAGCCAAGAAGATGTTGAAGCAAAATGAATGAGAAACAGTAATTTAACAGAAAGCAAATAATCGGTGTAGAAATTCATTATTTTAGTTTTTTGTTTAGCTTGATTTGGTGAAATCTCTTTTTAAATGGGATTATAGAGAGAAACCCAACGATTGAGCAGCACCTGGCAACAGTTGGGGAGGAATAACTCCCGTTTTAATAGGAAGAAACCTTCGACTGATCCAAACTCAGGAGGACGGCCATCTTCCTCGAGAGAAAAGATGAGCATTAAACCGCGAGAGTGTTTGCAACAGCAAAAAACTGATTTCTGTTAACTCAATATGGACTGAATTACTGTTTGTATTAGTCTGTTTTAAACTAGCTTTTTTTAGAAGAAGGTAATTATTGCTGTAATGGCTGTAACGTATGTGGTGAAAGCTTTTGGTGTTCTAGTTAGTTAGAATTATTGAAGCTTGCAGCTGTCTCCTTATTCAATGAATGACCATTAATGTGTGAATGATAAAACTGAGCTCCACTCCTCAGCCGGTGTCGTTTAATAAATCCACAGAGTCCAGTGAACCCTCTCCACCACTGAGATTCAGAGCCGTCTGATGAGACCATAATGAAGTCTTAATGATGCGTTTATATGGACGTCTTGTGATTGATGGCCTCGTGCTCTCTGGCGAGGAATGCGGCCGTGGAGGCGGGGTCAGCTCAACCTGCCCAGGTGTGTTTGGGATTCCTGTGTGTGTGTGTGTGTGTGTGTGTGTGTGTGTGTGTGTGTGTGTGTGTGTGTGTGTGTGTGTGTGTGTGTTGAGTGCTCAGCTCGCCTTCACTGGCTCTCAATGGAGCGAGAACAGGGGGCACAGGGACGGGTCCCTGGCGGCCCCTCGCTGATGGATGACACCGCTGAGAACAGATCGAGGCTTCTGTGTCGCCCGTGTGCTTCGGTAGATGTGACAGGCTGCAGACCTGAATTATTTTTGTGTGTCTTAATCTACATTAATCTGCGTAAATAGTGTGTTTTCTGGAAATTTGATAGCATAATTTTTGGAAAGTCAATCAAATTACACACTCGAGGCCAAAGTAGCCTTACCAAAAGTTACCAAAAACGAGGACTGCTCTGTTTGCACTTTAGGCTTCATATAGAGGTGGTTTCCAAAGAAAAAAAGTTTCTCATTGACGCTTTCTGCTTGGAGTCTTGTTTCCATTTGAAGGGCATTTTGTTCCTCTTTGTGTTTGAGAGCTCCCAAAAAACATTTGACTTATCAAACGATAATTTCTGCAAGAAATGTGCTGTAAATGCTAAAGAATGAATTTCTAGAACAACTGCAGTGTGCACTATTAACAACAGCTTTTCCACCGCTGACAAAGAAACGCCTCCTGATTTATTTATTTTTTAAAAACCTTGTTGCATTTTAATGATCACTCTTCTCCCGCCACCTTTCTCACATTAATTTAACATAGAAATCACAAGCCTTGCTTCCAGTTTAATTGTTCCCATTCACAAGCCTTTGTATATACAGAACAGCAGGTTTCATAGGACGAGAAAATAACTGAACAAAATGTGAAAAAAATAATACTTTTATCTTCTGTTTGCTCAGAAAAATTCCTCGTCAGCAGAAGAACTGTTGATCATGAATGTGTTTGTTTCCATTATAATTCAGTAGCAGATTGTTTTATCGGCGTTTGACATCGCAGGAGTCGGGAGGGATCTTCTAATGATCAGTTGGCTCGTGATAACAATTTAACCTGCGTGAAACCTCCGCTTCCACGTGGCCACTCGCCAGGTTAATTATTGCAGACATTATCTCATGAAACCGACTCGCTGACTTTTGGATCATATCAAGTTGTTCACCTGATTCAGAGGTTTTTAAACGTACATGTGCGGCCGAACCGTCGTCCCCTCACCACTACTTTTCTCTTTTAAAATGCACTCCTCTGAGGTGTGTGTGTGTGTGTGTGTGTGTGTGTGTGTGTGTGTGTGTGTGCGTGCGTGCGTGCGTGCGTGTGTGTGTGTGTGTAGCCTAATTAAACCATGGCAGCCATATGTGTTAATGAGCTCCCTCATTAGGCAGTAGCTCTCCTCGTTAGGGGGAGAGGCGTCGCTGGTGGAGGAGAGATGGAGCGGCTCGTTCTCAGGCTCCCGCTGAGTTCGCTGTCCCACACACTGAAGAAGGGATTACGGTACGGAGGGCAGCGAGCGGAAGAGAGACGAGGAATATGAGAAAATAGAACTCTGGATAGATTTATTAGACGTCCTTAAAAAGACCGTTTTATTTTGGCAGAGAACATACAACTTTTGTTTCTGATTGCAACAGTTCCAGTTTATTGCTGAAGGATTGAACACTTCATATGTGAAGTAAAGTAAAAACAAAGATTGAAACAGGAATTTAATAGTTTTAAATTGCTTCAAAAGACTTTAGAACTGATTCGAACAGTGAAATCAATTCATGGTCTTTAATTTAAAGTTTTGCAAAAGTGCATTTTATGAGAAGTTTGTAGTTTTGTGTCGTTATTTGAGCTAAATATGAGGGATTCAAATCATCTCTAATAAAAACTTTGATTTGTTCACAAATGATCCACATGAAAAGTAGAATTCACCTCATAAATAAATACTTTCTTTCTGACCAGTTAAGACATTAGGGATCGTGCGTCATGTTCCTGTGATATAAAGTCTTTTTAATGTTTGCAAAGTGAAGTCATGCAAAGAAGCAGTGGAGGAAGTCCTGCTTTTTATCACCTAATGTTGCTTTTCTGACTGGTTGCTTTGATATTACTGTATTTCAAATCCACTTCATACACATAAATGCATTGAAAGGACTATTCTCTACATGCAGCCCCCCAACATTCACCCATACTGTGATTGAGAAGTCTGAATCTACCGTTTACCTTTTAAGTTTGTGGAAGATGCGGCTTCAATGACACTTAACCTCTCCTCTTATGTTTGTATAACTTTATTTAAACTAACTGTTGTCCTCTCTGTGCCCTGTTGTCCCCCAGGCTCCCTCTCCTGCAGAGACAGCGGAGACTCGTCCTGCCCGTCCACAGTCTGGTGTGTCTCGCAGCCTTTGGCCTCGCCCTGCCGCTCGCCATCAGCCTCTTCCCTCAGATGTCGCAGGTACTTCATCCCAAAAATGAGTGCTGAGGAGTTTTAAACTGGGATTTACAGGAACAGTTTTTATTGTTTATTTCTGATATAATAGCGAGCATTTCTCTTTTGAAAGAGCTGCCTCACACTAAAGCCCAAATATAAACCAGTTTGTGAGCTGGTTTGAAGTTGCGCCATCAATACATGATATCAAATGTCTCTGCAGTCAGATAAAAGATGATTTAACAGAGCAAATACTCGTCTGTGTTGTAAAAGATGTGTCTCAAAGTGCATTAATGTTTTGTTCCTTTAAATCCCGACCGTATTGAATATCTCAGATGTGCCGTGACTCGGGTTCAGTGACTGATGTCGGTCACCTGACCTCCTCAGCGTTTCCCATCAGGCTGTGCAGGAGCTCTCTCCTAATGAGGCGTAGCCCTCTGAGACTCAACCTGCTCTGTTGTGATCTGCCCGCTGCCTTTATTCAGCGCCACCGCTGCCGTCCAGGCTGAGATCTAACTTTAGCCTCGTTGTCCTCAGTGTGTCATTCCTCTCGGCGTGATTCTTGTTTTTCTCTCCGTCTTTGTCTCGTTTCTGCCAAATGACTCGCTGACACGAGCCAAGCGGCTCTGGCTCCAAAATGTTTAGGATTTAATTACCACTGGAAATAGCTCCGACAGCCATATGGCAAAAACTTCAGACATATGTGCCGCCAACAGTCCTGTGAAAAGCTGTTCCACCGAGGGGCCTGTTTTTCTCGCACGAGTCCTTTTTGCACTTTCGCGAATGGAAAAAAAAAAAAAAACTGATCTGAGGAAAAAAAAAAAGCAACATGAATGCCCTGCTTCTCTGACGGCCCCCCCGCCTACTCAATTTGTCCCACTTTTACACTTCACACCTACCGAGACGTCTGATTAGGATTCAGCCTCCGACTCCGGCTGCCATCTGTCTCAGGTTCAAATATTAGGAGATGCAAAACCTCAAATTACACTTTAATCTGCCAAATTGGATCCTTTTGCACATTAACGTTAAATAACGAACATTTAAAGCCTTTAAGAAATATTTACTTACAAATACAACTCTTCAAAATCGTGTACGTAGCAGCTCATATCGGAGATATATAGACACACATGTAAACTTGTTACGTGACAGCTTGTGCCAAATATCTCCATTCACACTCTTGACCTTTTTGTTCTGCTTTGATTCTCTCAGATCGGCGTGGATCAGCTCGAGCCGGAGATCGCCATGGCAACGGATAGTAAGATTGTGACATACAATAAAGGACTGTGAGTGATCTCCGTGACGACGACGCCCGGGCGCCGCTCGTCGAGGCTCAAAGAGCCGCTTGAAGCTGCCAGACGAATGAATTTTGGTAAATTTTGGCCGCAGCACTCGGAGGGGGAATTCAACATACGTTAACAGTTAACAAAGACATTAATTGATTGTTAAATATGACAGAACAGTGACAGGACAGCACAGCACCTTAAAGTATTATCACACAACAAGGAGCTGAAGCAACCAGCGGAGGGAGAAACAGCCGGGTTAGCTCGGTTAGCTTCTTGTAGTTTCTTCTTTCCCGCCCTTTTTAAAAAAAAAAAAAGTTTTTTGTTTTTTTTACAATGAACAAGAAATTAACTAGATATTAATTTAAATAAACACGAGGAAAGGTAGGTGGATTTAAATAAGAGTAGGATGTTTGAATGATTATGGTCTGTAAATACTTAATTTAATGCAGAGGTTCCCAACCTATTTTTCTTTTCACCTGTGAATATGACGTCTCCCTGCAACCTTACATTGGCCATAGGTTACCTGTCTATGAGCTGTGTGAAAGATTTTGAATTTTTTTGAGGTCTTAAAGGTCCCATTTTGTATAAAGCCTAATTTACGGATGTTTTTGGATCATAAAGCTGTGAAAGAGTCTAAACGCTCACTGCACGGAGAAATTAATATTCAGTATGGACGAGCCGTTTGTATTTCCATCAGTTTGTGACATCACAAACTCAAGATCATGTCACATGTCCACGTCGGCCTTCAGCGGGGCCCTCTGTCCAAACATTTATGTGTCAGAAAACAGTGAGTGGTCATCCTGTCGGGGAGCTAGCAACCTACAAGACCAAAAAACAACAACCTGTGATTGACCTGGCGTGTGTCACTCAGAAAAGAATCAGCCAATCAGAAGAGGGGATCATTGATATCAATGAGTTTTAAAGGCACAGACATAAAAAAGCCTGAGAGAGAAGCTTAAAACTACGTTGAGATTGTTCATTTGCTTAAAAATGCGAATAATGACGTGACAGTAGATAATCAAGAGAATCCTGATTTACTGTCTGTTGTAGTTAAAGAGTTTATAAATAAAATCTTTTACTTTAATAAAGCTATCTCATTAAAACAGTCATCTGTATTCAAATTTCAAACTGATCAGTTTCTGCTTAAAATTCCTGTAGTTAAAATATGATTCTGTCTCTTAACCACAAAAGTAGATCATGAAACCCTGCTGATTAATTCATTTCAACAGGAAAATTTCTCTGAGAAATTTTTTTACTGTCCAAAAATTGTGATTTTTGTAACAAAAAAGTAAGTAAATAAATACACATTTAAGTTGTTTCCCTTTAAATTCCAAAGGGGATATTTTTAAGTCTTAATGTGAAGTATTTTTTTATTCGTTGGTATTATATTGGTTTTATAGCCAGGGTGTTATCATATTTCAAAATGTATTTTTGTTTGTATTTCTATCCATATAAACCTTCTGTCTTTAAAGTATTATCATTTCTCTGGATCTGTGTGATTAGTGTGTTTGCACGGTTGCTGTGGGAACGCAGCACTGTAGGCTTGTAATACAGCGTAATCCGACAAGAAGCCACATGCAGAATCAGTGGGGGTGATGCAGGATGTGAGTTAGAGCACAAATAAAAACAACACGCCATTCATAAAACACTGCAGTTCAGCAAATACATCTCACAGCTGATTTATGTTTAATTTTTATAGTGCTGGAACGATAATTGAAGATGTGCACTTCTATCTTCTGTTGTAACATTTTATATCATTTAAATATGAATTCATAATGAATTTAGCTTTACTGACAAATTCCAGTTTTAATTAGGTAATTTTAGCATTTTTAAAATGATTTTATGTCTAATCTTATGTGTATATAACTGAGGGATTTCAAAGTGTTATATTACTTTACATTTTTCGGAAAACAAAAGTTGTAGGATGTCTAGGGCTCTGAACTTTAGTTGCCAAATGTATTTGAGGTTTTAATATCAGTAATCGTGCGCAGACTTTTTTGTGTGTGTGTGTGTGTGAGATTAGTTTCATGTTTGCTGCTGCTTTAACTCAACTGACTGCACTCTGCATTAAAACATGGAATCTGTATTATTAGCTCATCCCACAGAAAACAAGTAATCTAATAATTAAACCAGTAGAGTTTCCTGACGCCTCGCTGCAGCAGCAAGGACGTACCAGCCCCTCCCTCCTCCCCCTCCCCCGCAGCTCCCCGCTCCTCCGGAGACATACTTTTGTTTTTCACGGTGGTGTCCTGCTCGCGTCCTGAACTCTCCTCTCTGCTGACTCAGGCGACGGGAGACGCAGCGTTCAGGGAGACGAGCTTGATTTTCCCCTTTTTAATTGTTTTCCTAACAGACAACTAAGAGGTGCAGCTGGTATTAATTGTGCTGACCTTTCACCGAACCGAGGTGTGATCGGCCTCGAACCCACCTGCGATGTTAAAGAGGGGTTACAACTCACATTTACTGGTGTTTATTTAGATAATAAGGAACTCTGAATACCTTTTATAGTCTTATTTGCACCTGCAGGGAGGATAAGATGTCCTCCAACTCAAAACAAGGCTTGTGGCCCCCTTTTGCACCTCCAGATGTCTGACACATTGTGCACCTTTTTTTTTGTGAAGAGCCGAGACCGTTCCCGTGCGTTTCACTCCGACATCTTCCCGTCTCTTCTCCTCCGTCTCCTCGCTTTCAAAACACGACGTCGGGGTCAGACGTCAGGCCTCATCTCTGAATCCTCGGGGTCATTAGGCACAGATTCCTTCCGTTTCTTTTGACAGGTAATTACTGAGGAGGCGCTCCGTGAAAGAACCGCTGCACAATAGTCACTACTTTCCCTCTTTTTTTTTTTTTTCTGTTTTTTTTTTTTTTTTTTTTTGCACCCTCTGGTTGGGAATGATTTTCTGTGTTCCCTTTCTGCTACAATTCAGAGGGAATACCAGTCGACAGGTAACACACCTGACACCTGCGCAGCTGTCCTGCAACATTCCTGACACATCAGTGAGAAGCAGTGATTCCCAACCAAAAGAACCTTCCCCAGGGAGTTCACAGCATATTTATACTGCCATAATTCCGCCTACATTTTGGGGGGAAGGTTGTTTTTCCGTCTTCAGAAAATAACCTAAAAAATGCTAAATCCACGTCTCCACTTCCTGTGCCACAGAGGCCCTCGTGTCTGCAAGATTTCATTCCAATCAAACACCAGCGCAGCATGTTTCACACTGATTTGCACATGCACCTTTAGTGGGAGAGCAAGAACTAATGAGTGAAACCTGCCACTGTAATGCACGGCTGGAATAAAAAAAAACCCTGCAGACTCTGCAGCCAGGCTGAAACGCGCGCGCACACGCACACGAAAAAATTCCCGTCCGAGAAATGATTTTTGCTTTTATTTCTAAAACATCTTTTTTTTTTTTTTAACTACATGTTCTGCTTGAAAAGTATGTTGTTGTTTTTTTTATTTATATGTCTTATGCAACACAGCGCTTAATGAGATCTGCAGACCGTCAATAAATGGAGACATCTGACGAATGTGGCAAAAAAAAAAAAAAAAAAGGAGCACAAAGCTGTGAACTTTTTCTTCTGATTGGCTCTCAAGTCACTGAATTTAAAAAAAAAAAAATAAATAAAAAAAAAATATTTAAATAAAGCAAAGCGATGAATTGGTTCCCGTTTTGTTCCTCTGGCCGGTCACCAGCGTGTTCCTCGACTCAAAGTGTGCATCGACACCTCTGTTTTTTGTTTTTAAATTAAAGATGGCGCACATGTGGCTGAGTGGGCGGAGCGAGTGGCGAGGTGTTAATGACCTAAGCAGGTGGTTGAAAAAAACAAAACAGCTTTAATGAAACAAATAGCCTCTTTGGAAAAAAAACAAAACAGTCTTTATCACTGTCCTATGTACAGTTTTAAAAAAAACAAAAAACACAATGGCGGAGGTTGACGTTGTTTCTCTTCATCTTTGGATTCGAAGACCAAAGATCATTAAATGGTGGAAGGATCTTTCTCTTCCACAGTCCTTCAGGATGGATGCTGATAAATAAGATGCTTTCTCCAGTGCAGCACCTCGATGAAAAGATGATCACATATTCAGTCCTGGAGTCTTCCTCTACTGCGTCTAATTATACTTAATAATATTACATAATAAATAGTGTTGGTCCTCTGGTTTGGGGGTTGGAGGGAGGGGAGGGGGGGGGGGGTGAAGGGGGCAGCAGCATTGTTTGCTTTTAGTCCTCTGAGGTGACGTCGATGTCCTCATTGCTGGCCTGCTTGGTGGCGATGCGCCATCTGTTGATGTGGTGGTTCCCCTTCTTCTTCTGCTGGCTGTCCGGTCCCTCCTCCTCCAGCTTCTGACGCTTGTACTTGGTCCTCCGGTTCTGGAACCACACCTTCACCTGTAAGGAGGAAAACAAGAAAAACAGCTCAGTCTGAGACCTCGGTGTAAACAGACATTCTTAAAGATGAATAATGGCTGCATTTCAACAGTGTTGTTATTAATGCAGCTGTGATCCACGATGATATTAATCATGCATTCAGACTATTTACTAAATCTGTACATCTGAAAATTAAACAAATTTTTTTGGGGGGGATAATTGAACCATAGTTTTAATTCATTTTGATGCAAATTATAAATGCAGTCTTGTTGCAGCTCATCAGTTGTGAGAATGTAATCCCTTTTCTCTTGAATTTAGTACCTAAATCTTTAGTAACAAAGGCTGAAACCTCTCTGTTAATGTCTGGGAAACATCACGAAGCTACAAGACTTCCTGCAGCCAGATGCAATCAGTAATATGTCAGTAATATGAGCTGTGCTGATTTGGTTTCATTTTTTTAAATAGCAGCACCTGAACTCATTAGTTTCCTCTTCTTTTTTCTTTTTGTTTTGGGCTTCAGGCTGATTCTACTTTATGAAAACTGTTTTCATGTAAAACTACAAACTCTCCGTGATCCTCATTAAACTGCACATGTTCCCAGAGCTGCATGGTTGTACTGTTGTTGTTGTTGTTGTTTTAAAAGAGCAAAACTCAACCTCGCTAAAGTGTTAGATCATTTAGCAGCATTATATTTTGGTTTTTCTGACCTCCCCTTCCCTGCCCCCTCCTCCCCCTTTTTAAAAAAAATCACTAGTTCACCTGATGAGGATCATTTTTTTTATAGTAAAGCCAGTCCTAATGTTCCTACAGGGATCAATAAACTCTTTGTGGTGTTAACATCCAGCTGATTGACTTAAGTTTTTGTTACTAAATAAACTTTGTGTGTTAATAATAACATTCACTTTACTGTCTTTATAATTTGTAAAATTCAATTGAGAACCTCTTATTGACTGACAGGAAACATACAGCAGCATTTATTCATTTCACTGACTCAGGAAAATCTCTTTATATTCCCTATTAGGCCTAATGGACACCCAGATGGTGTGGACTCATTAAACTTAAACATCAATAATATTTACTCTGTTTTATTGTAGGACATGCAAGACTGCTGCAAACTGGAGGTTTAATAGCTTCAATATGATATTTTTTTAAAAACCTAAAGATTTTATATATAAATGCAAAATTTCTCTAATTATTAACATTTTAGTTGATAATATTCAGCAATATAACAATATATTTATGTAATATTTAGATAAACTAACCTATAGTTCAGAAAATGTATATTTGGGTTTTCAAAACGTACAAAAAATATTATAAAATAATGTTTAAATTTCCTTTTTTTTTAAATATATTTTTTATTAGTATTTTCATTGCCACAGCTGTTAATCTGATTATTCAGGCGTTCAAATATTTTAGTTTTTTTTTTTTTATTGTGAGAATGAACCATGTTTGATGGAGACCGGAAGTGTTATGATAAAATGATTAAAACCGGCAGATATCCCCGTCACAGTGTCACTCACCTGTGTTTCGGATAAACTCAGGCTGTTCGCCAGCTGCTTCCTCTCCGCTCCGACCACATAGTGGTTCTTCTCGAAGGCTCTTTCCAGCCGGAGCAGCTGCGACGGAGAGAAGGCCGTCCGGATGCGTTTGGGTTTCCTGGCGAACGGACCGTGGAGGAGGAGGCTGTCCTGGGACACGTCGTTACCTGAAAACGGCAAAGGTAAGATGAATACAACACCTCGGACATTAAAGGGCTGTATGGAAAAGATTTTTTTATTATTATTATTATAATATATAATATAGGCTAATATAGTTGTAAATAAAAGTAATAATTTACCAGAAATTTAATATTTGCAGAATTATGCCTCTTAATAGGCCAGTACATTTTTTATTTATGTAACACAAAGCCTGATTTAAAAACTCCACTAATGAGCGTTTTTGACAAATATTATGAGTGTCAGTTTTAAAACTCTTTAGAGGAAAAATGCCAAATATTCTGACCAAACATAAAACGACTTCTTTTGCATCTTTTGCACGTGCATCTTTTTCACTTTACAATTACAAAGAACGCAAGCGAATTAAATCATAAACAACCATTTAAAAAGACACATTTTAAAGAAATGTTAAAGCGATGGTGCAAAATGAACTGATAATTACGCGTAAATAAATGAGAAATTATATACAATATTCAGTCGTGGGATAATTGATCAATTAGCATATTTGACTGGAGTACTTAAAACATAAAGCGTTTGAGGATGTGTGCATTTTTTGATCTTTTACTGCAAATTAACGGACAACTGGTTAATTTTAATTCTGATATATTTCACACTGTTGTGTGGGGAAGGTTTAAAAGGTGAAGCTGTTGTGGAGATTGATGGCTTATTTTATGCTAAAATATTTCGGAGGGTTGTTGCACGCTGCGCTGCAGAGAGGTTGGAATATTATTGATTGATTGTGTTTATTTGGACATTTTTCTTCTATATATTTATATTTATTATATTTAATATTTATATTCCCGTATTCCAGCTTTTCTTTTCGTACTTGTCTTTTTGCATTTTGTAAGAAAGTCTACAACAAAATCCACCTCGTTATTGTGGGATAATAATTAATTATAGCCTCTATATCTATAATAACTATTAGTTTATTGTTCTGATTAAGTAGCAGTTTAATGATTTGCATATTTCTGTCTTTATTATAAAAACACATTTTCTGTTCAAAATCACTGCAGGCTCTATTTAAATCCACTGCTGCTGCATTTTATTCTGATTTCTATTCACACTTCAGTTATTATCACAGATTTGATCTATTTCGCCTCCATAGTCTGACTGTTGTGCAAGATTTTATTGTAATTAAATGAACAAACTGTAGTCTAACCTAAGGCGAATTGTATGGAGAGGGGGGTGGGGGGGGGGGGATCCGCCTCGGTGCTTATCTGCTCCTGCTGAGGCTTTCTGAGAGTCGCTGAAGGGCGAATGAGAGTGGAAGCAGGAGAGCAGCCTGCCGGAAACTGGCTTCATGTTATCTGTGGCTGCAGTTTATTTTTCTACCAGGAAATATTTCTCATTGTGGGGAGTCATATCTTGTTCAAAAGTCCTGTTCAAGAATCTTAAACCTCATGAAAATATGAAAAGCAAAGATTGAACCACCACTTCTTATAAAGACACATAAATCTTGTGAATTTTGGCACCATCTAAACTGCAGATAAGTCTACATTTTGCTTTAATTCAGGCTGAGTATCCAGGTATTTATGACCTAATTGTGGACTTTAAAATTGTTGCACAGATTCGTTTTATTATTTTGCATTTGCACCGCTCCACCTACCTTGAAATCTGTGTCCAAAGAAGCGGTTCCGTAGGACCCAGGGGTAGAAGTTGAGCGGGTCTCGGTGCTGTGTCCCGAAGAAGTGCGGGTGCTGTAGGTGGGATCCTCCGAGCTGGTGCGGAGCCACGGTGAGAGACGGGTGGTTCACCGTCTCCGGGAACACTAGGTCCGGGCTCTGGTAGAGGGACCGGGCCGGCGGAACCTGGTAACTGTTCATTAAGGCATCCGTGGTCGGGTTGGAATAACTCAGAGCCGTGGGGCGGATGGGCTCCTCGGCTGTTAGAGGGTTCTCTTTGGCGACCAGAGACTCTATCGTGAAGCAGCGCTTGCCTGCAGAGGAAAACATCATCTCGGTAGAAAGAAAAAACCAACAGCAAAAAAAGAAAGTGGTCAGTCGTGTTACTTCCTCCTGCTGCAGAAGATAACCCCCTCTCAGAGATGCATGGTTGCGGGGTGGTGGGGAGGGGGGGGGGGTGCGCCAATAGCCTGCACAAGCTTGCTTTATGAAGATGCTGCTACAAAACTCAACAGTGCTGCAAATTGTCCGTGCGCGCTCGGAAGGAATCTGTGCACAAGTGCTCACCAAAGCAAAGCGCCTCTGAGCTTCCATGTGGCCCGACGCTGCGTAGGGAGAGGGAGCTGATTGGACCACAGCACCTGCCAATAGGTCTCCTCAAGTACCTGCTTCACAGATCACACGAGACCGCGCAGCTTAGTTACAGAGGCACGCTGTGAAAACATGTGCGCGCCAATTAATGGCTCATTGTGTTGCGTTCAGCCTTAATATCTGTTTTTTCTTTAAGGAAACAGTCGGCCGGGCGGAGAGGGGAGGGGGGGGGGGGGGCGCTGGGGTGGGGGCGCGCTAGGGGGGGCGTTAGAGGGGGGGGGGGGGGTCCACTGGTTTCTGAGCGCATTCAGTTGGTTCAGGAATTCTCTGGTGTCAATGTTTGGAGCCTGGTTGTCGAGAAATTAAAGGAGAGTCATAGAGATCTCTTTAACGCACTTGTTTCAATTCTTTAACTTTCTTCTTTAACTTTTCACCCTCATTATACAACCATTAAACCGTCACTGGGCTTTGAAAACAGTAAAGAGCTCGTTCATTTACTGGAAATATTCATCGAAATACCAAGTTGTGCGTAAAGATCAATTCATTTTTCTTTCTGCTTGATTTGTCTTTATTATTTCAGCATATATTTTCTTCTCTCACCAGAGTGCACAGTTTCACCTCTCAAGTTTAGCTTTTAGCTTTTTTTTTTTTTTTTTTAATTTTTAATTTTTATGTTTATTTCCTTTCATATGCATTTAAATGTTTTTTACTTGTTGTTCCACTCGTTTTGGTTAATAACATAACAATATAATCATAATTGTAGAATAATTTTTAACAGTACATCAATAATAATAGTTTTTATTACCATTACAATCACGAGTAGTAGTTTGTAGACCTGCACCTATTTTGTTTAATATGGAAAATTCCGTTAAACAAACATTTTCAAAGTGGTGTTCAGGGACCCAATAAAATCATCGTTAGTCTCAACGTGCAGATTACTTTTCAAAAGATTAGTTTTTATCGCCAAAATAGGATCCAAAAAGTTCCTTCTCACAAATTGAGCCAGTATTTAATTTGTTAATAAAGAAGTCTGCAGGATTTTGACCACATCTTGTTGGAAAATGGACCAAATTAGGCTTTAAAATGCTTTGACTCGTGCACATTTTGAGTAAATTGACGCCCAGTTTGTCCTCTGTGAGATCAGTTGAGCAGCAGGAGAAAAGCAGCCGGTAGTTTGTTGGTTATTAGAGGTCTTTGCGCAGCTTCCTTTATGCGCTAACCAGGTTAATAATTCTCCTCTTAATGCGCTCGTTTGCGTAAAGGTTGCATTAGAAAATCATTACCGATGGAAATTATGAGGTAAAACAAGTTGTTGATTAGGTGTTTAGAGTTAAAGACATCAAAGGAGGTTCTGGGAAAGTTGGTCTCCAAAAATCTTCGTATTTTCCCCTGAAGTTTTAATTTTTATTAAACAAATTATGGACAGATAAATGTGTACTTTCTGGGTGGCTCTGATTCATTAATTCTCCAGTTTCCGTGGAAGTATTTCCTGTTTCATGAGTCATAAAAACTACTGTCAACTGGAGTCTGGACCGTTTCATCCAGGCTGTTTATTAACTGTTGGTAAGAATAAAAGCATTGTGAAGAAATAATAGATTAGTATAGATCTGTGGAGTTATTTTGAAACATTAAATCTTCACAGTCTTTTTAAGATAATATTTTACTATTAGGTCTCATTACAACCCAGTCGTGGTGACCCTGTGGGCTGTAATCAGACTCTAATCAGACGCCTTTGTGGTGGTGAAATATTTCAGGACTCGGTCAGCACTCTTTCTGAGGCAGATTTTATATTTAAACCATCCCTCAGCAGCAGGAACTGCAGGGCTGACCGAGCTGCTGAGTTTAATGATGAAACCCTGCAGGCCTTTACGCGCTGACCCTGATCGCTGCTGGTTAATAGATGATCAAACCGCTCCGCTTTAACCAAAACAAAGTAAAGCAATCCACCGTTGTTCCGTAGCTGTTGTTGATTTTTTCCCCCCCAGAGGCTCCGGAGGACACAGACTCACATCTGACCTCTTCAACTCCACTGGAAATAGTTTACAGTAAGATTCCTATTGATTGGTTTGACATTGCTGAAATAATTTTAGGGACTTTTCATACATTCGTGATAATTAGTAACGAGCTGGGACCATAATTTTCATTAAATTCTAAAACACTCCAGTAAAAGAGCTCAAATATGCAGTATGTTCTGGTTCATATTGTCCAGTGTGAGGAGAGTATGAGGTGGAAGTGTTTTGCTAATAGGTAAAAGAAAAAAAGATGAAAATGTATTAGTTGGGCACCAAACCCTTTTTATTGTAGAGCTCCCACAGTGGAGTCAGAGATGGCTATAAAAAAAAAAAAAAATCTAAATTATGCAGTGAGAACATATTAAGACTTAAACCGTCTGTTTGTTTTTGTTTTTTTAAAAAGGAAAGAATTAATCCACAATTGTTATAAAAACAGGTTTGTTTCGCACAGATTTTGACACACTAAATAAAAAAAAACAAAAAAAACCATGATTGTTATGTGACGTATTTACATCTGTCCACATGACTGTAACTGTTGGAACAATTTAAAGCTAATTTAATTTCAACCCCCTTAAAAATACTGCTTTTGAGGGAGTCCTGTGTTTTTATTAAAATAAATATAACAAAACATAATCAATTAGAGGATACAGGCTGTTTATGAAGTGATGAAAATATTCCATTTCTGCTTATTTTTGTCTTCTAATGATTTTTAAAAATGCTAAAACTCTTCTAAATAACTAATCTGAGTCCATCTAGCTGTGTAAGAATTTTTAACAGGGATTGATAAACACTTTAGCTTCAATCAAACAGTTGTTCAACCACACAATAATAATAACAATAATAATTAAGATTATTATTCAAGTAGACAATTCTAGTTATTGGTCAGTTTCAAATGTCTCCAGATTGTTTTGGCGTCTCAGGAAACTGATCCAAAATGGAGGCCACTGTTGGTGACACAACGTAAGACAGGTGCTGCCCTCCAGTGGCATCTGACTGAACAGTCCTCTTGATAATAGATTTTTATACATAATATTTAGTGAAGAAAATAATAATTTTATAATAATATTTGAACATGTGCTCTAATAATGGGAACTGCAGCTTCTCAACTGATTTTTGACTCATTTAATCCCCCAAAATAAACACTGTGGGATCAAACGTTATTAATTATTGTATTAACAAAGTTCTGTTCATAATGAGTAAAAACAGTTGAAGCATGGGAGCCCTTTAATGACCTTCAACAGTGTAAAAGCTCACTTTGTTTTTCCAACTCACTTTAAGAGATTGTACTCTGATGAAAACTATTTTTGACAGTAAAAATAACTGCAACGTGAGATTTTAGTAAATCCCTTTAAATTTGTTTAGTTGATGTCCTTTCACCTGAGAGAAAACCTCTCACCAGTCCTCAGAAATTACTCCACTTTGTCACTGTAAAGTATCTTCTTCTGTGCCAACGTTGCCATCCAGTGGTGGAAGTGAGGCACAGCATGTTGAAAATATTTAAAATGTCCTGCAGAGGTCAAAGGG
Source organism: Embiotoca jacksoni (assembly GCF_022577435.1). Classification (NCBI taxonomy): domain Eukaryota; kingdom Metazoa; phylum Chordata; class Actinopteri; family Embiotocidae; genus Embiotoca; species Embiotoca jacksoni. Next base: position 2,145,271 of record NW_027185378.1, read on the forward strand.
CAGCTGTGACCTCAGTGGTTGCAGCTCCATGAAAAGCCTCGGCTGTGTCTGAGGTAAAGATGGATAGTTCTTAGTTCAGGAAAATATAGCAGATAGAGTATTTCTAGTAGATAAAGGTCATCACAATATGTTGACCTCCATAAAGCAGGTAATCCAAATTAACTTTCATTTATCAAACTACATCTGACCCGCACTCCCACTTAATTAATAAGTTAATTGGTCATTTTGTTTCGCATTAGCGTTGTGTGTTCAGCTAATCTATTCTACTTAAATGCTTGGAAAATTTCACCCCATTATAACGAGATGGGAAAAGTAGCACGTGGCTGCGTTTGTGCCACCTGCGTGAGAAGTGGGTTCGTTTATCTGCACCTGCTCCTCCAACCGGCTCCCCCCGTCAGCATAAACAAACACCCCACTTTTAACAGGGTCCGGAGAGAAAATACATGTTTATAGTCAGAAAAACGTATCGATATTAAATTTTGTTTGTCTGAAATTGTTCCAAACATTTTGGATAAAATGTAAATTATTATAAGCGTGCTTAAATGAAATTTGAAGTCATTTTTAGGAGATAAAATCATGAATAAATTTCTAGCCAGAATATGATAGAGGTATGATCCATCATTTTTCGATATTTGAAGACTTTCCTGTTGGATGGTGTTGTGCGTAAAAGGCATTTTGGATAAATTGCGCATTTCTTTTGGGAAGGAACTATTGCTTTCTGTTTGATCTTCTCTCTCTCTGCTGCATGACGTCAACAGGAAGTGGCATTTCCTGAGAAAGAAAGCCCCTGTTCTCCGGGCATCAGTATGACCACTTCACTGGAGGAGAGCTCCTCTTGTCCGTGCCCGTGTCTGAAGTCATTGTGCGTCTCGAATGCGGCCCTTTCACGACGAGACAAAGAGCAGCTACGACTTCAAACGCTTGTAATGAAAGCTAATGACTATTAGATGGAGTAGAGATGCCCTCAGCTCTGCAAATAAAATGCAAAGTGTCTTTGTTTTTTTTGGTTTTTTTTTACAATCGTCTGCCCTAAAACGCACGTTGGTCAAGTGAAGTGCACTCTCCCAATTGGAGCTGCAGCTTATTGCTCTCCATGAGAACTTTCACACCTCCTCGGAGCTGCATTACAATCTGTCTAACAGTCATATGACCGACAGGGTTTAAATTAACGGTGGGAAATAAAATAGACAGGGAGGAGGGATTTTAGGGACGCTACAGAAATAAAAAGATAATTAATGTGAACTGATGAAGTCTAAAGAAAATGTCAACCCCCATTGGCAAAAAATAGAAACATAGTTCAACATTACCACAAATAATTCTCAAGTAGGATCTATTAATGTAATAATAATAATAATAATAAACCCCAAAGAGTGACACTAAAAGTGTTTAATTTAGAAAATCCATAAACAACAAACTTTTGCCTGGCAACTAGTGTTGGTAGAATGTGCGAGGGCATTACGCATCAGTAGGTGGTGAGTTTCAGTTTTTAATAGGTAGATTAGGAGGTAGCTGTCTGCTTGTTTTCAATGAACCTCTGACAAACAAACACTATCTATTTAAATCCTCTTGTCAGTGTTGGTGGATGACTGATGTTTAGGAATTTGCAGATTTTACTGGATTTATTGTGTCTTTATTTTACCAGAAGTCTCTTAAGATCAGAAAGTTCTGGCCACATTTGCAGCAGTTTAGACACAATGTGAAATGTCATCACTGAAAATATTACAGATGAATCTACAGATTTTTAAAATATTATTACAATTTCCCGGTGTCCTTCAAATCAAAATTTTCTTCCCAGCTCCAATTAAGTAAAAATAAATCTTCACATTTGAGAGCCTGAAACCAGCAAAGTTGGTCTTTTCTCTTATTTGAGGTATCAAACTAGGATTCATTTTAAACCTGATGAATTGTTTTAGATCTAGAAAAACTGGAAAGACACTGTATTTTATGACTAGATAGTTTGGATTAACAGAAATGTGTCTGCGACCAGGATAAAGAAAGTGTTAAAATATAAACCTTAAGAGGAGCTGAGCAGCGAGTCAGGAGACAAATGAAGATGTCACAGTTCCCTTTCATAAGAAGTTCCAGTTCAGAGAGTCTTAAGAATCACAGCCAGCGTTGGCGTGTTTCCAACCGTTAAGGTTCCCTGTGCTAATTGAGACGATGAGCCCCCTGACCCCCCCCCCCCCCCAACCCCTCACCCCCCATGACTCTCTGAGTTTTCCCAGGCCTCTGGCTGCTTCTTTCTGTCCCTCAATGGGATTACGTTGGGCTGTGGAGAAAGAAGAGGAGGAGGAGGAGGAGGAGAAGGAGGGGGAGGGAGAGGAGGGGAAGGGGGAGGGAGTTCTGATCACATCAGAAACGGCTCTCCGGGGTTTTTACACGAATTCTGCTCCTCCAGCGGCACTGCAGCAGTAATCAGGAGGAGATCAGTGCTTTTACTGTTTATTAAACTTCTCTCTTTGATACTGTTACAGCTGTCCTCTCCTCCCCACTGCACCTCCACACTGATCCTCTGCTGCACCTCTGCACTGTTCCTTCTCACTGGTCCTCCTCACTGTACCTCCTCACTGCACCTCCTCACTGTTCCTCCTCACTGCACCTCCTCATTGTTCCTCCTCACTGCACCTCCTCACTGTTCCTCCTCACGGCACCTCAGCTGGTGCAGACATCAGCTTGCTTTTCATCTCTCTGGTAAGTAAAAAGTATGTTGATCACTTTTTGTGTCCACAAAAACCAAGATTGAGCCGTTGATAGAGGTTTGTTCTTAATCCTTACATTTTCAGCCGGACAATAGCTCAATGGTTTTATTATTCAACTGTTTTCTGGAGTTGTTGCCCTCTCGATTATGTATTATTCTCCGTCCAGTCAGTTGTAAAAGTAGCTGCTTCTTGATTTAGCGGGTCAGTTGATTTATAACAGCCTGGAAAATCTCCATAAGACTGAAAATCAAAAGATAAACCATCTTTTTCTCTCACGATTCCCTTCCTGGCAATTTTCTCTCTCAGCAACAAGATTTTCAACCACCCCAATTAGCTGCTCTGATGGACTCAAACATCCCGATCCTGTCTGCTGTCCTCTCTCCTGTTTCATTCCTAATGTCTGCCAGGCAGGCTTCAGTGGACAGCATGGGTCCCTTTCCACCTGAAAAGGAGAGACGTCAGAGGGACGGTTTCTATAGAGCCAAGCCGGGCCACCTGCCAGCGGTGGGAGGGCATGTTGGAGCCCCATCCTCTGAGAAGCAGTGAGAACAGGCGTAGTGACCGTTTAAACAGATTAATCAGTGAGACCTAGCTCCATGGCCCTGAGACAGATTGACCCCCACCACCCCGGGTTACAGATATCCCAGCTAATCCCTGAGCTGCTTATTTATTTGCTTAGCTTAAATCAGAGGGGAACCCAAGTCAGTCCCAGACTTTATGTTGGATGAAACCTGGGAGGAAATGTCTCCATCATCCGCTGAGGCAGAGGAGAGGAACAATAAGGGAGAGGTCAGGAGGGCAGAGGGATGATACGATGTGTTAAAGAGGAGTTTCCTAAAAAAGTAATGTGATTATTCACATCAGGTGCGTTTTATTTCCATTTATCAAGAGCAAATTGGTGAGCAGAAGCTCATAATTTTTCAGGTTCCCATCTCCTTTTAAAATCCATTTAAATTTCTGTTTATATCTGGTTTTCTTGAAAAGGTTGATTTAAACCTTTAAATCTTAAAAAGATTTCTCTTAAATTGAAGTAAAAAAAATTCTTAAGGCTCTCATAAGGTGTAGTTTATTATGAGTTTAAAACAAATTTTGCTTCATCAGAACTGTGAGGATGTGACCCAGTTTCATTGACAGTAAAATAAACCCAAACCTGCCATTAAATTATTCAAAATCCAGATTAGTACAAGATTTCCACCTGAGCCCTGCCAACTTCAGCACTCTCAGAAAAGCCCCAAATAAAACATCAGAACTGCTCTTATTTTAGAGTAAGTTATGTGTTGCCTCAACTAGCGGAACAGTGGAAATAATAAATGCAGATTTTCTACATTTACCTTATATCACCTTTAACGTCTGAAATCTTTCTCACACATGGCTAGAATATAAAACAGAATATAAAACAAATAAACAGGACAGGGTTGCAATTGATGTCATAAAATATATTTCTGAATATTTCATTCAAATATACAAAAACTAGAACATGAACTGAACTCATGAAAGAGCAATAAAATGTAGAAAATTAAATATATAACTATAAATCTATTAAATATAGTAGTTGGAGACAGATTCTCCTTTCTCAGCTGTTTATGTACAGAAGTTTCAGGAGTCCTTTGGTGTTAACAGTGATCAGACACGTCAATATCAACATCGGAGTCGGAGAACTCCTCATTCTCGTCGCCTTCATCTCCGTGGCCCTGAGATCCAGGACTTTTCGGTAGAACAGCCAGGCCCAGTTTGGCCAGTTTGGCCTGCTGCTGCTCCAGACTCTGTTTGCGCCACTTGATGCGTCGGTTCTGGAACCAGACTTTGATCTGGAGAGAGAAAAGTAAAATTCATGTTGGAAACGGTGTGTTTAAGGCATGAGCATAAATATATTGTGGGTAAACACTGAGTTCTGATCTTTCAGTGCTGATCATTTCTTACCTGGGCTTCTGTGAGCTGCAGCGCAGACGCCAGGAGGAACCTCTCTGATCCCACCATGTACTGCTGCCGCACGAACTCCTTCTCCAGCCGGGACAGCTGCTCGCTGGTGAAGCTCGTGCGCATCCGTTTTGATTTCCCTCCTTTAGTTTTGAATGAGTGCAGCCCTGCGTTGACTTTGGACATCGGAGCTTAAAAAAAAAAAAAAAAAAAAAAAAAAAAAAAAAAAGGAAGGAAAAGAAGAGATGGAACATTTAATCACACTGCCACACAAATGTGGCTTCGTTTTTCACATTTAAAAGAATCTTGTTCTTGAATTTACCCTGTGCGTAAAATCCTACACGACACGATGACTGGTAGGTGAAGGGCGGGCAGCAGTAGACAGAATATCCAGGTTGCGTGTGGATCGCTGAGTGCAGCACGTTTGGAGAGTAGAAGTACGGTGCCGGTGCCATCGGTAAGCCTGCGTGTCCAGTGAAAGGCAGAACCGGAGCTGCTGGTTGGTATTTCACTCTGCACTGAGACGGACTCCTGTGATCTCTGGTTGTTTCCTCCGGTTTGGCGAGCAAAGCCTCGATAGTGAAAGATTTCCCACTGGGAACCTTCGTAGTCGACGCGCACTGCCCGCCCTGGTAGTGCGGGTACAGAGATGCTGGTGCGTAATTACGCACGGAGTATCCATAAGCTCCCGTTGGTTTGTTCGGCACCTGCATTCTTCCAGATATTTTTTAAATTAGATCTTGAAGGTCTCTGCTGATAAAAAAAAAAAAGTTGTTGCTCCAGGTGTAGCAGGAAGATGAGTGCTGCTCCTCCGCGGAGAGGCCCCATTTATACTCCAGCACCACACGGAGGTGTCAACAGCCCCCCGTCGACCCTTTGTTTTTCTAAGTAGCAGATGAGAGAGACGAACATCCCGACAACGTAACCAATTAATTGGTGGAGTAATACAAGCTGGGATTGTCAAACATCCTAACCCTTTGAATGACAAGGCTTTTGAAGAGTGCTGGGGGGGCAGGGATTTACTGGGCTACAAATTCTTGCATGGATCTTAAGTCCAAATGTAATCATTACCGCTGGGAAGGCCTTGATGTTACTAAATCATCTTATTTGGAGCCTTTTAAGTCCTGGCTGGCCGACAGATGCTTTAAGAAGTGTAACAAGTCCCTACACAATTGGAGATCGACTTTAAGGTGCGCAATTTACAGAGAATCTTCTGTTTTGGTTTATAGTTTCCAAACGCTCTTCGTCATCTACAAATTTAGGAACTTTCAAGGCTCAGAAACGTGTTTTTCGCAAGCTGTTGCAAATCAAGAACCACCTCTAAATGTAAACATCCTCTAATCTTTTTCCTGTATAAAATGAATGCCCTCTGTTCCCAGAGTGTGTCTTTTAGCAGCAGCGGCGTGGCTCCTAAAATAGAATAACTGCCCTGCATAATGGGGGCGTCAAATTCGGCGGGTTAGGTGTGGCGACAGCGTGGTGCTGCTGGTTTTGTCAAACTGCAACTCTGCTAATCTGAATCACTGCGTTAATCCACATGGTTGATATATCCCATCCTTTGACTGTCGTTCCAAAAAAAAGGCTTTGTTTGGTTCCTTAAAGAGAACAAGTTGCTCTAAAGCCTTAAATCTGAGTGCAAGTTTTTATGTTTGGTGAATTAAATCAAAATAAGTATAATGCGACTTCTTAGAGTTTGTACATATGTGTTGTACTTTAAAAAGAGACCAAACATATTTCCACAGAGGTTTGACGACGAGGCTCTGCGGCTCCTTTAAAGGAGGTGATTTGCTTTCTTACACCACCGGAGGACAAAGACAGCCTCTCTTTCAACTTGAATTGTTGCCAGCTCTGCAAACTTTCCCGGCTCATTTCCATCATTTGAAAGTGACAGAGAGCTTCTCCCGAGCCTTAAGTAACTGTTAAAACACATTTAAACAGCGCAGCGAAGTGCTCCTTCCCTTTGACCTCCGCACGTTTTATTTATCCTCCTCAGCTGACACTAGAATGTCTAATGAAGAGGGCAAACACAGACTTTCTCGGGTCAGCTTGAACAATAAGGATGCTTCTTCTTGTGATGGCTCTATACAACCGGACCACCCACCCCTATAACCGGTGCACTGTGGAGCATCTCCGTCCTGACACGTCGTTTAACTCGTGTTTAGACCAGAAATAGGAAAAAGTGAAAGTTCGATAATCAATTTTAGATGTGTCTCACCCAAATCCACTTCAAAATGCATTTATTTAATAAGGTTTAATTATATGAAAAAAGGGTTTTAGAAGATTGCCCAAAACTATTGGAATTAGGTTATGTTATCCACTTTTCTTTCTTTCTTCTTTTTATCAGACTGATACCATTAATAAATAGATAGAAAATTAAGCTACAACTGCATCAACAGTCAACTGTTTAAAGTTTGTGAATATTTGCTAGTTTTCCTTCAGTAAATTAAATATCCTTGATTTCTGGTCAGATAAATCAAGGCCTTTAAAGGCATCACCTTGAGCTCTGCAAAGCTGTGATGGATATTTTTGTATTTTCTGGGTATTTTATTGGCTAAACAATTGATTAAAAATAAAAAATTAACTCAGTTGAAACCTTTGTTTGTGTATTGGAGCCAGACATGGAATACACAGACCTTTGTCTCAGAGAGTCCTCTTTTCATAGTCATGGGCTGAGAGGAGAAAGAAAGCTGAGGGCTGCTCTTTAATAGCTCCGTAGGCCATCCGTCCTAAATGAGGCTCTCACCAGCAGCTTGAAACTCATCAGACTGAGAAGTCACTCAGTTCTTAAGCTTGAATGCAGTGGCTCATTTTCTGTCGGTTGTTAATTGTTGTACCCCAATGAATCGAGCATTATTGTCAAAAGATTAAAATATTTATATTTTTCAAACATCCAATGGAGACTTTAAACAACAAAGTGTGGCAAAACGATAAAATTATGTTAATATACTAAAATATGTCAAACTAATACCTCGTGAAATGGGTTGTTAATGATATAATGTGTATAAACAGAAACAAATATTTTCAGATGTTCTTCATAAATGATATATTTTACATTTTACATTAAATTTTTTGCTTTTCTATTATTATCTTATTATCTTATTACTTCTGTATGCTGCTGTAGCGAAAACAATTTCCCCTCCGGGATTAATAAAGTAACTACCTAACCTAACCTAACCTAACCTAACCATTCCCAATTCCTCATATCCAATGTTATAGTTGCCACAACTTTTAGCTGCTCTGACGGATGCTATTTTATGTCCTGTAATTGCAACTATCAAGCATACAAACAGTCACTTATTTAAAAAAAAATATCATTTAAGTAGAAATTGCAACACTAGACTATGACAAAACGCTTAAATATTTGATTTTAGTAAGAAGTATAAAAAGAGAAATGTGCCTAAAATTTCAAAAATATCATGTTGATACTGCCTGAACATGCGAGCAGCATACTAATGTTACACATGGATGAGTTTCAGCTGATTCTTACCACTTTGTATACTTTTATATAGCACCATGTATTATATTCTATAGACTTTGAAAAGAGATTTTAGTGTGTAAAGTAACTTTAAGATGCATTTTGTGAAGCAGAAAATACAATGTTTCCTTTTGACATGAAGGAAAAAGTAGCAGAACATTTTAAAATTACATTTAAGTTAACTTATAGACAGCGCTTGTGTAATCATAGCCGACTTCTAGATGGAAAGTAAACTTATGAATTCAATATGTGATCACATACAGTAAATGTTTTCCAGTAAGTCTATGATATTAATGTAAGGGTGAAGCCCTTTTTCTGGTTTAACTTTGTCTCTATTCTCCTCTTTCTATGAGATTTAATTAAACAAGGAGTCAGTTTGTTGTCGAGTAATTTTAAAGATTAAAGTCCTGATTTCCAAACAATAGATGCTCCAGATATTCCTCCATCTCAGAAGTTATGACAGAGAAGTGAGAGCTGCGGCTGTGAAGAGAAACTCTGCTGCGTCACACCTCTGTTTACACGATTGAACGAGACAAAAGCATGAAGAAACACTGTCATCATTATTATTACTGAGGTGAAAGGGAATTCTGTTGTCACCAGCCCGACACATTTAACAGGCATTGTTATCTGAGCCTTTCTTGTCCACGCACATCCATCACTAATGAATTTATGAAGCCATTTACAGAACGATCCGGAACGAGCTGCTGCAGGGCCGAGGCCTCATTACAGGACCTTTACAGGAACCTGGTGGGGCTTTGGACCTCACCCTGACTATGAATGGGAGTCCAACGGGCAGGCACTCTGGCTCCAAAACAAATCAGACACTGCTGTATATGTGTAGTGGGGACTTTATGCAGCAGCAGTAGGAGCCTAATGGCACTTTAAGTTAAGAGGTGAAACACATGTTATGAAGTTTTTAAGAGATTTTCCAGTTATTTGTCTTTGATTTCTTGAGAAAAAGAAGGTCCAGGAGAAACTACCCGTGTTGTCCTAACTCCTCTTGTTCAACTTCTTCTGTCACCACAGCTTTTAATCTCTGGTTTGGTCACATTATTCTAATGAGACTTGAAGAAATAATGATGGATATATTTATTTTTAAATCTGCACTTATTGCACTTATATCTCAGATGTTTTCACATCTGTACAGCCAGCTGTAGTGTGGATCAATCTGTGGTTTCCAGCCTGGGTTGAAAAAGAATCACACAAAATGGACATACCGGCTGACTTGATACTTTCTGACACTTTTAATACACTTAAAAGTGTCAGAAAGTATCGAGTCAGCTTTTAATATTTCAGTTAAAAAGGTATAGATTTGTGATTAATGTGCTGTCTTTTTAAATCAAAACTTAGAGTTTTGTGTCCATAAATGTTGAGATTAAATATAATAACAAAGTATAAAACATGAAATTGAACCTAAGGTTTAAAAGAAAGAGAAATGTGTCTGCTAAAAGAGAAATTTCACAACAGCACCTGAACTTTATTAGGCAAGGCAAGGTAAGTTTATTTGTATAGCATATTTTAACAACAAGGTGCTTCACATAAAACCATTAAAAGCATCAAAACATCAGGCAAAAGAAAAGGAAATTTAAAAACAATTAAGAACATTGATTGAAACATTAAAAACAGTCATTAAAACATTAAACAAGCTAAAAATAGAATAAAGGTTGCAGAGCAGTTTAAGAAATAAAATATAGTAGTAAAATGCAGAAATACAGGAAATTGATCAACATCCTTGAATCTGGTTCAATTGAAGGCAGCAGCAAACAGAAAAGTCTTCAATCTTGATTTGAAGCAGCTGAGAGTCTCAGCAGACCTGCAGTTTTCTGGGAGTTTATTCCAGATACAGTGGTGTGAAAAAGAAACAAACACTTTTTCACACAGGGCCATGTGGGTTTGGATTGTTTTTCTCCCTTAATAATAAAAACCTTCATTTAAAAACTGCATTTTGTGTTTACTTGTGTTATCTTTGACTAATATTTAAATTTGTTTGATGATCTGAAACATTTAAGTGTGACAGACATGCAAAAAAATAAGAAATCAGGAAGGGGGCAAACACTTTTTCACACCACTGTATGTGGAGCAGAAAAACTGAATGCTGCTTCTTCATGTTTAGTTCTAACTCTGGGAACAGAAAGGAGACCCGTCCCAGACGACCTGAGGGGTCGGGATGGTTCATAAGGTCGCAGCAGATCAGAAATGTATTTTGGCCCTAAACCATTCAGCACTTTATAAACCAACAGCAGAATTTTAAAGTAAATTCTTTGTTGGACAGGAAGCCAGTGTAAAGACCTCAGAACTGGAGTGATGTGATCCAGTTTCTTGGTCTTAGTGAAGACTCGAGCTGCAGCGTTCTGAATCAGCTGCAGCGTTCTGATTGACTTTTTACAGAGACCCTTAAACACACCGTTACAATAGTCGAGTCTACTGAAGATGAATGCATGGACAAGTTTTTCCCAAATCCTGTTGAGACATAAATCCTCTAATCCTTGATATATTCTTCAGGTGATAGTAGGCTGATTTTGTAATTGTCTTAATATGGCTGTTCAGATTGAGGTCTGAAACCATGGCTACACCTAGATTTCTGGCTCGGTTTGTGGTTTTTAACATCACTGATTGAAGCTGAGCGTTGACTTTTAATCGTTCTTCCTTGGCCCCAAAAACAATTATTTTTGTTTTATCTTTGTTTGATTGAAGATAATTCTGGCACATCCTGTGGTTGATTCGTTCAGTGCATTTACCCAACCCCTATTAGATTCAACAGGCATAATTTCTATTTTTATTTCATTTTATTGCCCATTTTTGATTGTTCGTTTGCTGTTGCATCATTTATGTACCAATTTTGATCAAAAAAGTATGTATACTTGACAATTTTATCTGTTAAGGCCTCTAAAATTTATTTAACAATCTAATGTTCAATTTCCAATGTTTTAAACATGATTAAAAAATGCATGTTAAAATTATATGTAACTAAGAAAAAGCATAAAAATTCATTTATATTAGTTATATTTGTTTAAATAGCCTCACATGGATTGATTCATGACTAGATCAGACACACAAAAAAAGAAGTGAGTTTTAGTTTTCAAATTAGGGAGAAAACAAATTACAGAGGTTTTATTTTCATTGAATCACTTGGATAATGTCTCGATCGTTTTGTCCCTTCTGCTTTAACCGTCCGGCAACATTAGGCGAAGAAAACAATCTGAAAACATGTCTGGAAATGAACTATACATACAATATACATTCACTATACGTACAGAAGTCCTTATACATTTATTTACACTCTCATACGAATATATATTAAATATATCTGTTCATAATGATGTTTTTAGATCACAAATATAAAAGAGAAAACAGTATGTCATTTCAATACATCCTATAAATTGTGTTAATATGTTGGGACAAGTCCAAGTCTTGTCAGAGCAGGTTTCCAGACACTGAGGGCAGGTCCAGGTTCAGACTCAGGTCTTTGATTATTGATCATTTCAACAGTAACACTTTGATATTCTGCTTTTGAAGTTGTGTTAACAGTGTATTTAGCATAATCCTTTAGAAATCTTTAAATGGTGAAGGAGTTAGCACTGGAAGAAGCCTGGTGTCTTTTTTGTTTTGGACTCTTCTGGGATTTTATATCACTGGGCCAAAACTTGAGAATTAAATATTTGTATTTTGCTCTGTAGGACCTCATCTTAAAAATAAAACAGCTAAAGAGGCACAGAAGTAGCAGTAAAAGTAAAAAAAATTTTTTTGCTTCGAATGTGAAAAGAGCTAACTCATTCTGCCTCTTTTGCCTCCTTTGCATGCAGATGGAGTGTTTTCCATTTCCATGTGTGGCGGTAGGGAAGGCCCACACTCACTGCAGCTCCAGCGGAGCATTAGCATCGACACCAGTGGAGCTGTGAAATGCTTCTCCTACTAGTCCTACTGTTGTAGGAGTTGCTCTCCTCTGGGCTAATAGTGGCCATTTGGGCTCACAAAGTCCTCCATCCATTTGCATTAATACTCATCCACCTCATTGCCAATTTAATGAGGGATTAAGTTTCAGGCTAAATCTGTTGGTTCCCACCCTGGGTAGTGCATTGGAGCAGACGGGAATCCCTGCAATCCTTCATCAAGCACTACTTGATGTATTTTCGATCTCTGGGCATTGAATCCTAATGATCCCCTGACTTTTTTTTTAAGTGACACAATGAGATGGCCGTTTGTATTTTTTTTTTTTTTTTTGTGGATTCTTTTTTGAACAACTTTTGGAGGATTTGCCATGACATTTTGGTGATGAATTCTGACATCTGACTTCCCTTTCTTTAGTTTATAAAGAAATGTCTGCAGAACTGATGACATTCCCATTAGCCGAACCTCGTTAACATGCTAACCCTAGTAATCAAAGCATTGCTTTGCAGCCTCACATTGCTGTTTCATCTTGTTGCATTTTCAAGACAGACGTTGCCAGATTTGTGTGTTCAGACTAATGCCGTCTTCCATGTCAGGTGCTAGTAATAATTGCAGATTTACAGAAAGGAATTTAGGTGTATGTAAAGTTCTGTATTTAGGTCAGAATAGGCAACATTCAACCCTTCTGCACACAGGGTCAAATAATGATAATTATTGTGGAGTAAATGTGAAGCCAGAGCTAACAGCCTGTTAGTTAAGCTTAATCTCAACATTACATTTCTGTTTTTACCGAGGCTATATCACACATTTATTTGTTTTCTGACTGAGTTAGGCTAACAATTTTCTCAGCAAATGTTAAACTATTCCTTTAAATCATCAAGACCAGTATCCATCCTTCAGTGGGTTGCAACTTTATGAGTTTGCGAGTTATTCAAAGTTCCTCTAATTTTTCTTATTTATGACCCTTTTATTTATTTTCATTTCTTTGCTGTGCTCATGCATAACTATCTTTCAGACAAAGGAAGCTTAAGCAGGAGTTTGTTATGCATATATAGTTGTTTTCAGTTATATATTATCAGAAACGAAGGTAACTCCAGAGAATTTCATGAATTACTTTTGTAGAAAGTTTCTTTTGACACAGTAGATACTGTAACTTTATTTGATTTGACCTGTGCAGTCCAGATATATTTTCCACCAGTCTCTCGATAAATTCATAAAATCTAAGTGTCATTCAGACATTTTACATCTTCACTGGTATTGAAAAGCTTCTTTAAGAAACCAGTCATTGCTGTGTTTTAAAGAGGGTCTCCTTTCTCTTCTCCCTTCCCAGGTGCTGTGAGGGCTCCATGGACACCATCCTCCCCCCTCCCCTCTCTCTCTTTAATGGAGGTGAGAATTGGCGGGTTGGACTTTAACACTTGACCTGTGTTTACACTTCCTGTGGGTGTCAGATCTTGTCCATAAAGCGCTGGTGACTCGCAGGGCTCTGGCTGCAGTGAAAGGAGACGGAGAGCAGCCGAGCACCCCGGCGCTCCAACCTGAATGCTCTGCTGCTCCGGGGCTGTGATTAGAAGGACAGGCCATTTCCTCCCTTCACATTCTCTGTTTGCTTATATTACTGCCACACTTCCTCGACCCCCCACACGCAGCTCCGCAGGCCTTTTATAGGAAAATCATGACAAACCTGCATATTTAACCTGACTGCTCCTGTTAGCGTCTGTCTGGCTGGTGATGGAGATTTAATAGATGTCAGAGGTCACAAAATGGACCGATAACAGAGTTTCTTGCCCGAAGGATAATCATGTAAACTGAATTTTTATTTAGAAACAAACATTTACACTTTTCATGGAAACTGTTGATACTCTTCCTTCTCTTGTTTTGGCTCCTCTTCCACCTCTAAGACTTTTCATGAGTTAGTATAAGTTTCAACTTTGTGATGATGCATTTGATGCATACGAGAGAACAGATGTTTGAAAGGGATTGCATATGAAGAAAGATGACAATTTGACCTTTAAAAAGTCACTTATTACTTCTGTTTATCTAAAAAATACAAAAAACACCAAATTGGAGATGTGTTGCTTTCATATATCAAAACTGTGCAGATTATCTTCAAACTGTACCAAATTACCTTAAAATGTGTCATATGTTTAACACATTACAGAATCACGAGGCTCAAACTGAGCCACGTATGTGCTGTGGTTTGACCGTACTGACGTCATGCTACGATTTCATGTTGAAGACACTTGTAGAGACGTCAGCTGCAGGTGGTGGTTAAAGTCCTGGTGGTGACTCTGCAGCTGCAAACATCTCTTCTGTCTTATAGCATGATAAAAGAGAGGGAATGTGATGGTGCCATTCTTTTAGGTGACAGGGTTGCATTCACGGACCTACAGGTACCAGTCATATCCTGGTATGCAGAATAGAAGTGTTTGTCATCATTATAAATTCCCAGCAGATGCAACAAACGTCACTCATGTGGGAACAAGTTACTAGAAAGTATAAGACTGTCTGTCTGGAGCCCTGTACTGTATGCAACGTGCTCCGTATGATAAAACAAACTTCCTATAAAGACCCAGGCTGTTAAGACTTGAACCTATATCTTTTATTTATTGAGTTTGTTTAGCTCCTGTCTCCTTGCATTAAAGCATCCTCTGTGTTTGAATTTTCTTTGGATGACACCTTCAAGTTAATTTAATGCAAAAACTCCCTGCTTAAATGTAAGTTAGTCCAGTGTTCGGCTGTCTAGTTTTGTGCTGCGTTGCTTTAGAGGTCTGTGTTTTAGCGATGGAGGAGGTTTACAGTCGTCCAACCTTGGTTGTAGTCTTTTGTGTGTGTCGGTGTAACTGTGAGCCGAGCAGAGGACAATCAGAACCTCTCACACTGCAGATCAAAGCGTCCGTCTCCCTGGAGAAACCGCAAACAAAGACAGATGTTCTGAGTCTGTGAGCCACGATGGACTGAGTGCAATAATTAGTGCAGACAGCCCACCTAAAGGCACTTTACATCTCACTTCCCTGTTCTTTTAACTCATGTAAAGAGTCAGGGACACAATGGCTAATTTTGTGTTTTTACAAGAGCAGACTGAACACTTCAAACAAGACCACACACAGCCTGACAGGTAGAGCCCAGATCTGACAAACATCTGGTGACATCTACTGGAAGAATGCGGTAATTATTAATGATCATTAATGTTATAAATTGATATGGATATGACATGTCTAAAATGTCTGCTGTAAAAAAAAAGCCTTATAGAGAGTGTCAGGGATGTCTCTTCATCTTTCACTTCAACATATGTTGAAAATGTGCCAATTTCTTTCAGATGATTATTTTTGACATTTTTACTTTATTTTTTTTAATCTATCTCACAGTTTTGACAGATAAAAAATGTGGAGCTGTCTATTGGCTCTCCTTATTTGGCCAATTTCAACCTGAAATGCAGTAATTACATCAATTTGACTTTATTTATTGATCTTTTTATGTAGCCTACCTATATTGTTCATGACAAAATACATAACATGCAATCAATGTGATTTAAAAAAAAAAATTAGATTAATTTTGTAATGTGGGGATTCCTAATTATGTGTTTAGATACCTGTAAAATAAGGGAGAAAAAGGGCAAGCAGGTGTGAATTCTCAAAGCAGTCCCAACACTGCACCCAAGTGGTCATTAGACAAAAAAACGACATTAAAACACCCTCTTGTATTTGTGTATCAGAAATGCCTCCAGTTTTTGTTTCTGACAGATATAAACAAATAGCATTTCTTTTATAAACCAACTTGTAGCAAGCAGCAAAGGTGTCTCTGTTTTTGTATTCAGTATTTTGTCATCTGTATTTTTTCACAATTTGTTTTTGTTTCCTGAAACAATAAGTACATAAGATAGACCAGTTTCTGTCCTCAAAGCGTAACCTTCAATGATCATCTGCATAGTTTGTGAACCGCCTTTGAGATTTGGGTTTTCACCTTTTTTTAAGACACACACACAAACACACACGATACTCAGGCATCCGCCATTTTTGTAGTGACACAAAGTTTGTTGTAGTCACATTTTTTGGATTTACCTATGTTGCAGTCCAACAGATTGCCAGCAGGTGGCACCATATTATAAATTAACTATTTGCATCACATTGATGTTACTGCTGTCACACTGAAACACGTAGATTATAGAACCTACAGAACCTACATTACTTATAATAAATCGTCGGAGGATTACGCTGAAGGAAAATCATTAATCACAAAAGAATAACCTTTGTTTTAGATCTGCAAAATGTTTGGCTAATTTTTCCCTCTTTGTATGTTTATGATATGAAAATTGCACAAGTTACTTTTATTTTGCATGGCTCACATGTTTACATACTGACAATGACTCCATGCATTAACCCGGCAAACCACCTTTTGAATAGTATGAAAATTTCATGAACAATTACTATATCAGAGGTATTATAGTATTTTATTGAATGTTGGAGCCCTTAAGCGTGTGAATAAATGACTGCAGGACTGATACCTTCAGAGGACCCTGAACGTCCCCTGAACAGGATGTTAAACTCTTGCAAAGATGAGTGACATTAAAGCCAATTAATCCAGTATTAATAAGGGATCAATCATCTGAGACATTGCAGTGCAGAGCTGCTAATTGTTGAGTTTATGCACATTTAATAACGTCACCTCTGATACTAGTGGAACTTATTAACTTTTAATCCCTGACCTCATCCACGATTAATAACTCTGTCTGATCCTGTAGAAATGAGGCCTCAGCATGGCCTCTGACAGATGGGCTACCCAACTGCTGCCAACTGCTTTCAATGCAATATTCAACACACACACACACACACACACACACACACACACACACACACACACACACACACACACACACACACACACACACACACACACACGCTTTAACACACACTTTAACACATTCACACACATTCACACACACGTGCCCATCGCTCTCATTAGCAGTCAAAGAAAGGGGCCGTCTCACTGCCACGAGGGCGGAGGTTTGATTTCTGGACAGGATGTCACTCTTTTATAAGTTAATCAATTTATCATAAGAAAAGCAGGAAGGTGTGACAAACTGAAAACTATTCAGTCGGAGGCACAGCAGAAATACGTCATTTGAACTTTGAGTGTTTTTATCCTGCATCATGCTTCAATTTTATATATAATTCTTTGTTTTCGGTTTGATTTTGTAGTATGTACTTCTAAGTGTCCATGTTTATGTTGGATGTGCGTTTGTTTGGGCATGTTTGGTATGTGAAGGTTGTTTTATGACAGTATATACTTAAACCAAGTACTTAATTAGAAATTAACTGCATCCCTTTAGAGCAAATGTCAATCAAAATATGAAATATGTTTAAGTAACGTGTGAGTTTAAATTTGCTTTCAGAGCAAAAGGGAAACATTTCTGCATTTGTTCTATGTTTTTTGAAGTAAAACTTTATCCTGATCCAACAGGAATATTAAAGGTATTGAAGGTGTTCTTTGTCACACCAAGACAGAAAAACAGTTTCACCAGGGCAATTTTTTTATATCAAAATCAGGACAACTGTGACAAGATTCAGTTCAATAACTTTCCCTGAACTTTACCAAAACATTTTCACTTAAAGCCTCAAAAGATTTTTGGAGATTAAACTAAACTTTCCTGTTATTGCAGACAAGTAAGATAAAATACAATTTAGTTCGTAACCAGAAAGAGTGGAAAATGTACATACAGAGGAATATAAAGATAAAAATGAAGTTTACAAGTTCTCTGAGTCCTCAGCGAGCTGCATAGATGAAGATCAGCCAATTAAAGGCTTTAAGCAGCCGAATGTATTCACATACAAATTCCCACTGAGGGTGTTTTTAAAATTATTTTTTTTATTTTCTCTCAGCTTGAAACCCGAATCAACAGACAGACACTTAACAAGCTGCTCTACTCAAATGCACCAAACATTTGCAAATTTACAGCCCAGTTCTGTGGGCGGAGAGACCTCTACACAAGGAGAGGTTAAATCATTTGCACTCCCCCCCCCCTTCCACACACACACACACACACACACACACACACACACACACACTAGATATGAGTTAAATGTGACTTCAGAGATAGTTTTAATAGTAGATATCTGGGTCATTTAGTAAATATAAGTCGAGTCTAATCTGTTTTATTTATGGAGCCCAAATTCACAGATTTGCCTGAAAAAGACACAGGACTTGAAACAATCTATTTGTTTCTATATTTCTATGATGATTTTCAGGTTTAGCTTATACGATTTTATTCTTTTGCCCTTTTATTTGCATCAATTTGTGCATTTTCTAATATCTGTTTGTTGTGCTTTTCAATTGTTTAAATTGCTCTATTTTAGTGCTTTCATTATAAAAGAAAAGACTAGGCCAGGAAATTGTTTCAGCACATGGCACCATACAAGAAAAAGGTGCATTTCCTTCACATTTTAAACTAATAATAATCAGGAACTTCTCTTAGAGATACTTTCATGCACAAAATGTTGCTCAAAGAATTTTAACTTCCCATGGTCTCCTTTCCTCTCTGCATCATACTAAAATACATTCAGTGGCTTGTCAGGACGTGTCACTTCACTCTATAAACCTTCACCTCCTCCTTCCTTAGATGAACCCCCTCACACAGCCGCTACAGCCTCCCTTCTTCGACCCTTCCTTGTCTTTTGTCTGTCTTTCCCTCCAGAATTGCTGGCCAGAGGCTGGAGCTCTCTCTCCCTCTCTCTCCATCTGTTAGCCTCCTCTCCACGAGCAGATGTTTACTCCTTCCTCCTTGACCTGAGCCTGTGTGTGTGTGTGTGTGTGTGTGTGTGTGTGTGTGTGTGTGTGTGTGTGTGTGTGTGTGTGTGTGTGCGCGCGCGCGTGTGCACGTGTGTGCGTGTGTGTGTGTGCGTGTGTGTGTGTGTGTGTGTGTGTGTGTGTGTGTGTGTGTGTATATGTGAGGGGGTGGGTTGGTAGTTGTAGACCTAGAGGGTTTGACCTACTCCAAGAAAGAGGCTGCATTGACACTAGTGGAGACAATGACAGGGAACAATGGCATGGACTGACACCGGGGAGGCGGATGGGGGAAGCAGTGGCTGACTGAACTTCTCCATGCACACACCCGTCATTCTTGAGCAGAGTGGAGGACTGAGAGGATAGACAGCAGATTCATGTTGTGATTACAGCAGGATGTCATCAGCTGGTCGTTAAAGAATCACATTACTGTAAAAATGACCAAATAAGTTTGAGTTAACCTGAATATGGTGTGGTGTGGTTTTGTGCAAGACAACATTCCAAATCATCCATATATTTCTCCATATCTTTGTTTTATATCAATCTGTTGTAATACCCACTTTTGTGCATCTGCATGCTGATTTTATGAACGTTTTTTTATAGACTTATATCTCAAATCAGAACTTTCAAACAAAATAAGTTTAAAAAAAAAAAGAGAATGATAATATAACAGTTGATGCAGTGGAACATTATAGAGTCCTTTGGGTTACTGTCCTGAAGAGAAACACAGTGTTTTGGCAACAAAGTTTTCTGGTCTTGACAAACCTCTTATCTGAAAATCTGCTGGTGGGAAACCAGAAATCCTGTGATAAGAAAATTCTGCAAAACTATCAACCATTAAATGTATTTTAGGCTCTTTTATATTGTAGTTTAAGGAATTGCTGCTGGACATTTTGAGAAATGCACTTATTAACTTTCTTGCTGAGAATTAGATAAGAAAATGGATACCATTCTCATGTCTGTGCTGCACATTTGAAGCCAGAGCCAACAGTTGGTTAGCTTAGCTTAGCATAAAGACTGGGGGCATGGGGAAATAGGTAACCTGCGTCTCTCTGTTTTTTGTTTTTTTTTAACTTTTGTACAAAATTAGAACTTTAAACCCCTTATGTTGAGCTTTTAGGTGAAGTCGCTGCTGGCGCTTAAATCCACAAGCAAGATAGAACGTTTTTGTGAATAAAATCTAAAGGTATTGTATTTGGACAGAGCCTGGCAAGCTGTTATTATCTCTGCTTCTGATCTTTATAAGATTGAACTAAACCGATCAGTGTAACTTTCCTAACACACACACACACACACACACACACACACACACACACACACACACACACTAACTCTTCTTATTCAACTCCCAGGAAGAAAGCAAAAGAGTATATTTCCCCAAAAGTCGAATTATTGTATTATAATAAAGCGAAATATAAAATATATTAAAAGCAGTCAAATAACTCAGCATCATTCATAGTCTTGCCATAGTACTACAGTGTTAACTTTATTATGAAACTACTCAGATTCTTAGTTCAATATTTCAATGTTATTATTGGTTTTCCCTTTATCAAGATTATGAGATACAGAGGTCTTAAATTAATCCTTTATTTACAGGTGAATCTTTGATTGTTGTGTGAAACAGTCATGGTTTTGTTTGTGCTTTTATTTTGTGAACAGCGTGGCTCCACAAAAGTTGGACAGCAGTGGGAAAATAACCCAATGATGGGGAGCTGTGGCTCAGATGGTAGAGTGGGTTGCACACTAATTGGAAGGTTGGTGGTTCAATCCCCAACTCCTCCTGTCCACATGCCTAAGTGTCCTTGAGCAAGACAATGAACCTTAAGTTGCTCCCGATGGTGGACCATCAGTGTGTGAATGTGCTCCTGATGGCAGCACACTGCATGGTGATCTGTCTCATGAATGAGAAAACCTTGAGACTGAAAGGTGATAAAGCGCTATACAAATACAGACCATTTACCATTTAACCATGTGCGAAGGAGCAAGTGTGATTTTGGACTTAGTTGGGTCTGCAATGAAATGCTAAACTCTCTCAAAGTAACACGGCTCGAGCTACTGTAGCTGTGAAGGTGTCACAGAGTAAAAACATATCATTACACTCTGCTGCAGAGACATTTTTGCTATGATGTAAATCAGCCCAAGTGTGGTGTCATCAGTAGTAAACTGCCTCCACTGTCAACGCGACGGTCTGAGTGCTCTGTGACAGCAGTGTCAATGACCTGTTTGAACCAGCGTCAATGTTAATGCTGCTGCAACAACGCATTTCCAAATAAGAGAAATGCAAATGTTCCCATGAGTGTCCAATCCACCGCTCATCGACCATCAACCTCCACTGAGACAACACAAGACTAAAACCAGAGCAAGCATCTGATTTCATGTCCCTTTTATGATGTGATTTGTGAAATGTAAGACTTTAAAAAAAACAACTTGCTGCTTCTGCAGTGAAATTCAAATGCCTTTCACAAAGACCACCTTAAGAACCAGCTGAGCTTCACCCAGAACAATATAAAAGGCCACTAGTTTGGGTGTAAAAGGTCTCCCTGCCTTGTAGTTACACTGCTAAACCCAGCTGTAAATGGGGGAATTGAAAACAGTGCAGATTGTTTGGCAGGGAGGGATCCTTTACGAGTGTCCTAATTACAGAGTGAAACACAAACAGACGGCTGCCTACAGAGAAGAATCTGACTTCTGATTTCTACAGAAGTCAATGACAATCAAAGACTACTTTTAACACACAAAAGAATACAATCAAGTGTGCAATAACTTGTTCTTACACAGCAGAGACTTGTATGTTCTTAAGAGTTGAGGCCCAAAAGCTTTACAACAACATCACCTTTCAAACTTTTGTGAACGCTGTTGCTTCTACAGTTTAGCCTTTTACAGTTTATCCTGTAAAAGTAACAAAGTCTTGTAATCGGTAAAACTTTGAACTCACCTATTTAATGTAACAACTAGCACACAAAGAAATGACGAACTGAAGTGAAGTTATTTTTCCTGAATATGAAAGGAAGCTGCACTATTCTAAAAGCAAATTAAAAAAAAAACTTGAGTGTACAGGTATGAATTTTGTGTAGCTTCTTGCTTTGTCACGCTTTTTCTTCAGCAGATTCTGACTCCTTTATTTTGCCCTTATTATTTGTGTGTTTGTGTGTGTCAGTGTGAGCTGTGCAGGTTCCCTCTCCTCCCTTTTGTCTCTTCTTTTCAGATGTGGGTTGTGGAGCCTGCAGTCAACGTGCTCCTGTACCTCTCCAGGGATGTTGATTAAACTTAATTTACATCTGTGCTGCCAATCACTCGCATACTTTACCTGAACCAGGGTTGTTTCAGTGGACAGTGGTTTTTCTTCAAACTGAAAGTCAGCACACCCGCTTTGTTTACAGTCAAAGGTTTGCTAGAAAACCATGCTTCTAGTTCAAATACTACAGTATTGTTGTATTGAAATGGGTGCTGCCTACTTGATAAGGTATCAGACTCTGAACTAACTGTATTGTAAATACAGATTGGAAGTGAACATCATAAAACTTGAACTTATGGTAAAATAATTGGAAAATAAATCGAACAGAGACTTGAGAAAAACTTGCAGAAATACAAACAAAAGCCTCCCACAAACCTCCAGCCGAATACCGATGTGTTTTTACTGGTAACACGTGCCTGGTTTTGTCAGTTGGACAGCTTCACTGGTCTGGTTGAACTAGTTACAGCCAGGTATGTGTCTGTTAGTTACAGACAGAAACCATAGCTTCATCCTCCGTCACTAAATTTGTAATCCAACAACAACTAAAAGAAAGAACCACATAACTTCTACTAAACTATTTCACAAATACAGCAAAAGTAGACCATTTAAAACCCATGAGGTTTATAAGATTCCCTCTTAGTATATGCTTTAAATCAAAGGATTTCAAATTAAAATACACCCTCAAATTCTGCTAGATCACAAGGAGCAGTTTGAAATGTACTGAATATAAACATGTGCATGAGATTGTTTTGATTCTATTTAAACTTTTCTGAAACTTATTGTTGCAGTTTTTTTTACATACAGAGGTTGCAGAAAGTGTTGTTCCATGCTGGAAAATATAAAATAGGACCACTTGAAAACTTGCAAACTTCCACACAAACTCATACTAATACTCTCCAGGTCCATACTGCTTCTCACATTCATGAATTGAACATGATTTCAGAAAGCAAAATGAGAAAAGTGTTTGTGTCCCAGGAGGACAGCAGAAAGGAGATGTTTTCTTCAGTGAATATTCACCAAAAGCAACATGAGTGGGGAACATGTCTTTTGTTTGAGCCATTTTGTGTGGGAGGTGTATGAGCTGGGCTGCCATTAGGCAAGCACACAATCAGGCCACCATGTGCTTCACCACAATTTTGCAAGGAAGAGATTCTCTGAGAGGACAAAGCTGTAGATCATAGAGGATTTATGATTTGTTCTTGCTTGTTATTTAAATATCTGCTGTAAGTTTTATGGAGTGGTGGAATATAACTAAGTACATTTACTCAAGTGCTGTACATTATCTAATGTACCTTTCAGTTTATGCCACTTTACACTTCAACTTCACAGCATTTCAAGGGACAATAATGTACTTTTCTCTTAATTGACACATATAGTTACTAGTTACTTTACAGAATTCAGGTTATTTTACAAACAAACTGTACTACATCTAACAAAATACCATCTAAATAGTTTAAAAAAAAAAAATCTGCCTCTACCAGCTAATTACCACCAGATAATATTTCTGTACTATTACTTCAGTAACACTTGTAATACTAATGTTTTATACTTCCTCCACCATTGACTGTACTTTTTAAACCACATGAATTTTACTCTACAAATCTCTACACATTTCACACAAACAAATATCCTAAAGGCAGGTTTGTCAGAATGTGTTACGTGTAGTAGAAGGTAAAATTTGAGCTTGAGAACAAAAGATATACCAGAAGATGAACATTTTAAAGGACTGTGTCACATCCTCTTTCTTCTCCCCATCCGGTGAGAGAACAACAGGGGACATTCGTTCAGCGCTCTGATTGGCCAGCTGGATGTAACAATGGTGCTGATTGGCTGAAATGTTGCCGCTTCTGCGCTTCTATTTTGAACATAAATACGAGCAGCCTCAGCCTCTGCTTTAGAAATCCGGGGCTGTCAGAGAGGGAGTACATTGTGCTGCGACTCTCTAACACAAACAATAACTATGTGGCTTTAGTAGTTTAGCAAGACCGAATCAAAGTTTTTCTCCTCACGGAACCCCCGAATCACTTCCAACCGGTGTTTCGGGTCGTAAATTTGGAAATGTTATCTTAAATTGCTGCTAGCTTGCTGGTTAGCTTCCGGATTAGCTCGAAGTTTTGGACCGTCTTGCTGGTTGGCATTCTCCGACCCGAAATTCAAACTAAATCGACCACATAGCAACATCGTCCGCAGGATTTATCCGGATTGGACAACAGCATAAACATGGAGTCCGTTTTTGGCAACACTGGCTCCGTTAACAACGTTTTGAAGCGCAGGCCCGATGGGATCCCCGAGCTTTCCTCGCTCACTCTGCCCGAGCTGAGCACAAAGACCTCGCATTCCAGGAACCTGTTCTCCCCTGAGCCCTCGGCTGTGCTGTCTCCTGTCACCAACTTGGCTCTGGACCTGAACAACTTGGCAGTACTCGGAAGGTACTTTTATTCAACTTTGTGTTATTTCTTGTACCTACTGCAGCTATTATATTTGCAGGCAATGAACAAACCCCATTGATGTATTCCTGTTCTTATGTGGCATGTAGCATATGGATTAGTGGCTTCATTATTTTATTGTTTTCCCTCTTTTTTTTCACCCCCACACAGCCAATATGATACTCCGAAAAGGAGAAAGCGTGCACCCCTGGAGAAGGTTCCCTCCTTTGGTTCTGACGTCTCATCTGATGCTGGTGAGCCCTCCTTAAAGCTATTGTCTATGCTAATTGATGCTATCAGAATGAATGCCAGAGGGCCTAATATCCATGTATCCATCCGATTCCTTAGACATGCCTTTAACTTTACATGTGGTCATAAAATACATGCTTTTATTTTTATTTATTTTTAGTGCTGCTGCTTTTAAATAATAGTTTAATAACAGATCATTTTAATAAGCAAAAATGACAGTAGCTACTTTGTTCCCAGCTGCTGAATTGTGTGAATTTAGGTTAGGTTAGGTAGTTACTTTATTAATCCCCGAGGGGAAATTTATTTCTTTTTTTTTATTTTATTACTTTTCTTTGTCTTATGTGATGGTTGACTAAATATATTTGGATTTTGAAGTTTTAGTTGTACAAATCAAACACTTTGCAGACCTAACCTTGGGGTTCAGGGAATTGTAAAAGGAATTTTTCACTATTTTCTGGCATGTTAAAAATGGAAAACAATTATTTGCTGCTCTATATTCACACACCACTCCTTTTTTTTTTTTTTTTTTTTTTTTTTTTCTTTTTTTTTAACTTATCTACAGTGTAAAATCAAACACAAATGTACAAAGACAAATGTAAAAACACTTCAAATACACTGGTAATCATTCAGCTGGTGTTTGGTGCCAGTTTACGTCTGTGTTGCACCAACGTGATGCTCTGTATAGATTTGTGACTCAAATCCCTTCCTTCAGGCCTCTGCATGGATTCCCCCAGCCCCATGGATGCTGTCGAAGTGGACGATGCGTAAGTTGCACTGTCCTCCTCTTGTCTATTGTAATCAATCAACTCCTGAGAGCGGTGCCCCCTCTGCTTTACCCCTCGGCCTCGACACACCACCACCCTGCACTTGGGTTCAGCTGAGCCAAGCACTGTTTCTCATCTGCAGGATTATTGTTTCTACCGTTGCCTTTAAGATGCTGGCTTCACTCTTTTTTTTTTAAACTAAGGAGATTAGCAGTTAAGGCATGTGAGCTTAACTTTCTTTCTTTGTGAAGGAAAA
The DNA here is from genome assembly GCF_022577435.1 of Embiotoca jacksoni. Taxonomy (NCBI): domain Eukaryota; kingdom Metazoa; phylum Chordata; class Actinopteri; family Embiotocidae; genus Embiotoca; species Embiotoca jacksoni. The sequence continues at coordinate 2,170,960 of NW_027185378.1, forward strand.
AAATGGTAGTCTGGGATATTGGAGTCATCTTGACTCTTGCATTGGTCATTTTAGAGTGGGAAATGATCCACAACATTTAGGACACGGTGGATAAGAATGAAAAAAAAAATCTTTTGCATGAATTTCTGTCCACACAAGAACAATTCTGTTGGAAACCTGAATGCCGGTCTTGATGAAACTTGCTGCAGCAGTTGTGCTCAGCATTGTTATCAGGACCAGTTTGACAGCATATCCTCAGCTGCCTAATCTTGGGTGGCCTCTTTTCTTAATTCTCAGTTGGGTGAGTCTCTGCCGCCATCTGATGATGAGTTCCTTTACAGCAGCATTTGGTGCTCGGGACCTCATTCACCTCCTCTTGCAGCTGTTTGGTTGCTAGGAGTCTTTCCAGGTTGTTGTTTTTTGGAGGGGGGGGGGTGTCCTGTCCTGCTCTCGGGTTTAATGATAGCCCACCCCCTCTGGGGTTTTGGCACACTCTTCCTATGCAGTGTTATTTCAATAGGCTGGACTTTACTCTGCCTCAGGGCAGTTGAAATGAGGGCACCCTCAGAGAACAACCTCCCTCCCTTCTCGTGGTCTGCATTGAATGGGACACGCTCCCCCCCCCCCCCCCCCCCAACAAACAAAGAGCCCTTGCAGAAAGGGGGCTTGGCAGCATTGGCTCCAGCAGGCATATGGTAGATTAGCTGATCTCTGCATCCCTTCTCCTGCCCCCCCCCCCCCTCCTCCCCTCCGAGCTCCACTCCGAGCTTTCGACTCCACTTGTTTAGCATACAGGTGGGCATTACTCCAATGCAAAGACCACCTCTCGCCTCTGCGCATTCACCCGACTTCCTCAAGTCCAACCGTTCCTCCTGGTTTCTCAATAGAGCTGCAGAGTCTTTGTGTTTGTAGTTTATGAGTGTGCAGTGGTTTCGGCTGCCAGTCGAGGGCTTCCAACTTCTTTTCTTAGCATATTTTATGTTACTTTTTTTTTAATGCACAACACCGCCTTGAAATTAATTGTAATTCTTAAACATTTTTTGTCTGTTTTCTGTTACAGATTTGAAAAAGCCATTCAACAATCAAGCAGAGTTAACGAGTAAGTTGCTGTAAAGTCAATAACATGAAGTCATTACCTGTTGTTTGATCTCTCATTTGAACAGTATTGCTGTCTTGGGAGTCGTTTATTCTTGAAACGATCTGCCTGTTAATTTGATTTGTACTGACTGCAGTTTTTACCTCTTCTCTGATTATAGGAGGATGCCAATTCGAAGAATCAACTCTTTGCCAGTAAGTAGCTTTGTACTGTTTATGTTCACGGCCCTGCATGCTTCATAGTAATTGGTTTGATTTGTGGCAGATGTTCAGTGCGAACAGATGCTGCAAGAAGTCAAGTATCCATTCCACTCCAATTTTATCTCAAAAGTTTCCTCCAGAACAGTTGGAAATTACAAGATCATACAACACACATTGGAATGGGGGACTGTGCAAGAAGCCTCATAATAAAGTTTCCAAAAAAAAACAAAAAAAAAAGGGGGGGGGGGGGACCCTCCAGGGCAGATTTTTATATCTAATGAGTTCAAAACATCCTCCAGTGTGAATCCACCCCCATAGCAGCTTGTTAACCACCACTGAGCCCATGCTAACTAGTTCTTCTCTTGCCCTCCTCCCTTCAGCTCCAGCTCCTAGGTTTCAGTCCATCTCTGAAAGGACAGGAAGCAGTCTCGCACCGCTACGGAATATTCGGCCAAGCGCCTTCCCAAATAACCGGCTGCTCCACGTCTCAACACGAAAACAAGGAGAACATGCCAGAGGTCAGTGGGGCAGACGACAACAACAACAACAACAACAAAGTGTTTAGGAAGTGCATTCTTAAATGGATCGTTGTTAGACAGCTTATGTTACCATGGCACTGCATCATTTGGGTTTAAATTTTGTTTAATTAGAATAATAGTACTGTCAGTATTAGGACTTTAAATGTAGACTAGTTCAGAAAAAAACAGGTAAAAAAGAAAAATCAAATTTCTCTTGCATAATTTTATGTTTGATGAAAATCTGCAGAACCATTGTAGCTCAGCAACAGATGAATAGAGTTAAAGTTTGGAAGGTGCTCTCAAAAAATGCAGTCTTGATTTACTTTTTGAAATCTTTTTTTTTATTATTTTTGTTTTTTTTAGGAGGGCTTTGAATTCAAGAAACCAAACAAGCCGGCGTCTCGGTGTCGCGTACGCTCCTTCCACAGCGGACAGACGAAGGACGCCTTCGCCCGCCGGCCCAGCTCCGCTCCAGCCCTTATGGTACGGGGACATGTCCGTGTTCGCTCACAAAATCCTGGCCCGGTTCTGCAAAGATGCTGACCCAATGATTACCAGTGTGTTTGAATGCTTGTCCCCGTTTTGTACAGATCTCTTCGCCCTCTGCCATCCAGCAGCTCGACTTTTACGACTCCAGCCCCGAGTTTCTGAGACGGTCCTCCGTCACCTCGTCTCTGCACGACGAAGAGGACGACGGCTTTTTAGAAGTGCTCGACGACAACATGGAGGTGAAGCCCTGTCGTGGCAGAGACGATCGAGCATTAAGCACATTTTTCTGAAGATTGTCAAGCATCAAAAATGGGTCACAATTGTCTCCCAACAGCAGCTGAAATCATTCCCCTATCTTTAGAAGTTCTTTTGTCCCTCATCTTTATTTCCTACTGATTGTTAGAAAGTAATCCTCCACTGTTATTGAATATTTGTCTGACCACAACCTCTTTTCTTGTACAGAACGACTCCAGTATGCCGATGGGGATGGCCAGCCTGCTCACTGCTCCGCTGGTGTCCAGCACGACAAGAGAAGACTCGGTAAGTTTGCTCACTGGGGAATCAGAGCAGTGAGACTTTAGCAGCAATAACAATCTGCCAGATCAGCAGTAAAGTATCCGGCTTATTCTGATAATAGTGCTAAAAACTAATGCAAATTCTCTTCTCTCTCGTCAGCCGGTGATCCGGTGCCGACCTCGTAGTCTGTTCCGCTCGCCCTCCATGCCCAGCCCGGCGACCCGCCCCTCCGCGAAGCGTCCCGACTGCCCCGGAGACGAAAACACGCCGGCCAGGGTAAAGAGACGACGTAGCCTGGCGGGAACTCAGGTCACCACCCTGGAACAAAACCCAGAGTCCCCGAGAATGGTGAGTCCCCGCTGCCCGGAATGACGGCTATTATATTTGTCGTGTCACTTGACGTGATTAGTTTAATGAATGGCAGCGTTGTTGGCATCCTCTTGTTTTGATTTAGACCAAATAAAGCTGGTGCATTTTTCTTACTGTGTGCAGATGTGAGGTAATCTTGTCAGAACTGGTTAGCTCCAAGTCACAAGCTAAAAACGATCTTGTTTGCGTCAGTAGTCCGTTAAGATCTTTCTTAAACCAGTCACTTCTTGGAGGGCATTTTTGGTGTGATGCTGGATATCATTTGATCGCCTTTTAAAATGCAGAACGTGATTTAAACAGAAGCAGAAGATAAAAACCAGCCTGGAAGTAACTGGAAGTGAAACCAGCCTGGAAGTAACTGGAAGTGAAGAAATGTCCTCTGAAACACCCGCCGAGGCTCACTGGCTTTTGTCCCCGGCTTTACAGGCCGTCTTAAATCACCTCGTTTTCTCCTCGACCGCCTCCTTAAATCTGCTTCGTCTCCCTCCAGAGCTGCTTGCTGCTCCAGAGGTCCAAATCCTTCTGTCAGACCGAAATCGAGAAGCTGCTGGACAGTGAGGACACTTCTACCGAGCTGATAGGAGATTTCACCAAGGTGAGAAAAGACTCTTCAACTGTTTTTTTTTTTTTTTTAATTATTATTATTTTTTTCTCTCTCCACTTGCAGCTTAAATGAAACAAATTCTCCAATCCAATGTCCTTTTTTTTTTTTTGTGTGTGTCTTTTAGCCTTTCGTTCTGCCCACAGTGGAGGGAAAACACCAAGACCTCAAGTACATTACCTCAGAAATGGTGAGCCCACACTCTTCGTTGGCTGCGTCTCCTCATGATTTGTCAAAATTCTCAGCCAGTACAACGTTTCTTTTATTGTTTCCCGTCACATTTTCACAATAAAACCCGTTCTTCGTGCTCTTCAGATGGTGGCAGCTCTGACCGGGAAGTTTGATAATCTAGTCGAGCGAGTCATCGTCATTGACTGCCGCTACCCGTATGAGTTTGAAGGAGGGCACATCAAGGTGAGGCAGCTATTTACAATGTAAAAAAAGCACAAAAAAAACAACCTCAAATATTCAGTTTTGTGTCGAAGTATCATTTGGCAGTGTGCAGAAGTCTCCGAAAAGTACTGAAGTTTGATTGAAGTTCACCAGTAGTAAACTTTTGGGATCTTTTGTTGTGTCAGGGAGCTCTGAACCTGCACCAGGAAGAGCAGGTGGAGGGTTTCCTCTTCAGCACCCCCATCATCCCGCTCTGCCCGGACAAGCGAGTCGTCATCATCTTCCACTGCGAGTTCTCATCGGAGCGCGGCCCCCGGATGTGCCGCTTCGTCAGGGAGCGAGACCGCGCCGTGAACGAGTACCCCAATCTCCACTACCCCGAGCTGTACATCCTGAAGGGCGGCTACAAAGACTTCTTCCCTCTGTTTCAGGTGGGATTTTACTTTAGATCTCACTTGTAATGCTGCTTTGTGTACCGGCTGAGGTTTGAAGAAAGCGTTGTCGTTCACAAATTATTCCTGCCACAAAGTCCAGTCAGTAGCTGTTGGTTGTTTTGTTTTGTTGTTGTTGTTTCTTTTTAACTTTTGATTCGTTTCAGCAGATTATACAGTCAAATTCAAAATTTGTCCAACTTTGTTTCTATATTTACAGCTGTGTGTGCATGTTTTATGGACAGTTAAACAAAATAGAATTAAAGTAAAGCAGAAAACAAATCTTCTCTCCAGCTTGAATATTAGTACTTGGAATAAATGACATTTAGAAAAGGATAAAAAAAGAAATACAAATTCAAAATGTAAAAACCAAAAGGGGAAAGTAAAGATCAGGGAGTTTTCATTGTCACTGAATTCAATTTATCTGGATTTACATTTATTAGCCTTCAAACTGGGAAGATTTGTGAAGAGAAGGACCATCTAAGTCACTGAAAGAGCTACCAATTAAGACAAAGTTCCCATTTTTGCAGCCATAGATAATGTGGAAAAGCTACTTCTAAAGATTGTTATTTAAAAGCACTCACCAGTCGTTGAAATACTGCGACACATTGTTTAAATCTAACAGTAGTTTGTGATGGTAACTTTGCAGCATTGAGCTCACAAGCTATTGACCGACCGTCCCTCTGTCCTGCTTAGTTACAGATTCTGTTTGCACGGAGTTTGATTGACAGATGAGGCTTTATGTATTTAGATTTTCGGACAAAAGTTTATCGTCAATACAACATCTTAGTCAAACATTACACGGAGTACAATTGGTAGAATAAACTTAGTTTAAGGTCCACTTACTAACTTTTTGAACCTTCAACTCCAGAAAAAACACCGTGTTGACTTTGAGTCGAGATGTTTGTCGCGAGGTTATTGACACTCGTTGAGCTGTTGTACCGCAGAGTAATGGACTAAATGTAAGTGCTGATGTCTGTTCAGTGCTCTAAACTGGTCTCCTCATCCTGCCGCGCAGGTACAATGTGACCCTCAGTCCTACCGGCCGATGCACCACGAGGACTTCAAGGAAGACCTGAGGAAGTTTCGCCTCAGGAGTCGCACCTGGGCCGGGGAGCGCAGCAAGAGAGAGATGTACAGCCGGCTGAAGCTGTGAGCGCCTCCTCTTCCTCCCTAACTGCCTCTAAAAAAACCCCACCACACTGCCTCTCCACCAACAGACTCAGTATGACCTCCTCCCGGAGCCTGCGACCTCGCCTCACCACCCAGGAAATACCTTTTGCGACTGCGCCAACAAAAAAAAACAAAAAAAACCCGGGATTTTGTGACATCCCAGATAGATTTTCTATAGCAAAGTTAGTTATTTATGCAAATTGAAAGAGGGAAAGACGTGAAATGATGAACCGTCGGCTTGAAGTAGTCGCTGAGGTGCATTGAACAGATTCTAAGGTGATTTGTCTTTTTTAAAACCACTTGGACCTACTGCCTGTTTGACCTTTTTTTTTTTTCTTTTTCTTTTTTTTTTCTAAATAAATGTTCTGGCATTAGCAGCACAAATCACTGCCAGATTGCAATAATATGACTGAACCACACTGCCAAGTCTGAAGTTTGTCTTTCAGTCTCCTCACTGGATGTTTGGTTTTTGTTTTGAATTTCTCCCGCCTTTTTTGAGCACTTAATTTAAATACCTTGAAATGGTGAGGTGCTTTTCTTTTTTAGATACTGCTTTTGATATCTTTTTTTTTATTAATTTTTTTTAGTTGTTTTGATGTCTGTTTGGACATTGATTTGTTGAATGAATGCCTTTCTCTAGGCATCCCCAAAAGGTAAAAATTGGATATTGAAATGACAACTTATAAACGATGAATGCTCCCCCCCATCCCTCCTTCCTGATCAGTTGCAGTACTGTCTTTTTTTTTTTTTTTTTGTCTCAGTCAGAACAAACCAAAGCAAACAAAAGCTACCTGTTAACTTCGCAGTGAGATTTTTCTGATGCTGCAGGTCAGCAAGTGTGAGAAGATTTTTTTTTAATTTTTTTTTTTTGATCCAAGACAAACACCTTTTTGTTTCACTTTGACTACATAAAAATGTCTTAACCCTCTGCAGAGCTAATGATGCTGGTTTATAATGAGAAGGGTGCTTTCAGTATTTTGGTACAGGCTCGTGGATGAGCTGCTGAAATAAAGATCCAATGTGCATTCAAATGGGATGAACGGTAGCCTCTTCTTTTTCTGTGAAAGTATTCTTGACTGGGTATCAAGTTAAACGTCATAACTTTGCAAAATTATAATTCCTTAATGTAGTTTCTGGTCAAAGAAAAGTGAGCAGGCTTTATAGTTTTTTCCTTTTTTTTTTTTACCTAAAATGCTGAGGTTTGATATCCACCAATTACTTGCTGGATTATTTTGATTTTTCCTTCCTGCCAGGAGCAAAAAGTAGATTCATTTAAGGTGTTATTTTGACACGCAGAGTAAACCCAGGGCTGTGTTAGTGCGCCAGTGCACTGCAGTTTCTTCCTGCTATTTTCAGTGTCTGTATAAAAATCACAAAAAAAAAATAAAAGCTCCATAGCATGAAGACTTTAATGCAACTCTCGGCCTTCTCTGCATGTGTACATTAACATTATGTAGCATCCAACACCTTTTAGTGTCATCAATTTAATGCTCATTTGAGTAGTTTTGTTGGCCTCGAAGCATAGATTTTTAATTAGAGCTAAAACAATTAGTTGTTTTTTTGTTCGTTTTAATATTATTTTCAATAAAACAATTTTTTTTATTTTTTTTAAGAGCACAAACACTAAAAATGTAGATAGTTTGTGTCTCGTCTCCTGTTGGTTGACCAAATCGACCAGTTTGGACCTTTTTTTTTTTATTATTATTTTTTTAAATAAGAACTTTTGTCACCATGAAGCGGCTCTTCCTCTGGTTTCTGACTTTAACAATACATACAGAATATAATCTTACATGTCTAGAGTTCAAATGCTCTCAGACTTCACAAAAAGTTGTTCAGATAAATGAGTAAACTTGCTGCAGGATTCAGTCAAAGCAAACTTCTAAGAGTTGGTTTTCTGTTCAACGTGGTGGCGAAGCAGATTTTTTTTTTTTTTTTTTTTTTTTTTTGCAGCACACGGAGCAGTTCCTAGTTCTTTCAAATGTTCCCTCTCTGGCTGACCTTGGGAGTGGCCTCTCTGCTGCAGCACATGCCTTTACGCACACGCACACACACACATTCCTCTGTATGGAGGCAGCCTGACGTGTCCTGACATGAGCGTAACAGTCCTGTCGCAGGAGGAGAAACCAAATCGCAGCCTCCACGTGCTGCAAACACGTGACCGGTCTGACGGAGGGGAGGTCATAAAAGGACAAACTCCCTCCCTGCTGGCGCTGCACCAAAGTTTGAAATCGGACAGAAGCCATGTGGCTGTGGGAAAGAGAGAGAAAGCCCCTGTTTGCATTCCACAGACTAATGCACAGCCAACAGTTTCCTGCTTAAACTAGTGTGTTTTTGTTGTTTTGTGCGACAAAAGTAAGAGTCGGCAGGATACTGAGTATCAAACTACTGCCACGGGAAAGCAACACGGCTGAGTGAGAGACAAACTTAAAATTCTGCGTTTTGTTGCAGTGATCTTTACACGATCTCATCAATAGGTCTACACCAGGGGTGTCAAACTCAATTTAGTTAAGGGGGCCACATACTGCCCACTTTCATCTCAAGTGGGCCAGACCAGTAAAATCATAGCATAATAACGCATACATAATGACAATATTTCTCTATGTTTAAATCATTGGTGAAGGTTTTTGGATGATAAACCCTATTTTAAAGGTCTTTCTACAATAAACTAGAAACATAAAGAGCAAAAACTCAGACATCAGCCCACTGTTTATCTGCCTGGGCTCTCCTCTGCAGATTTAACGGGTCACAAAGCGAGCAGCAGCTTCTCCCTCCGGAGCAGACGTCGCATTTACGCTGTTTCTGAAGCAATTACTGGATTGATTAAAAAAAAAAAAAAAATCACAAAACGTTTGTACTCATAAACCTCCATATTCTCATAGAAATGCAATGCATGTCTTTCTGTAATTTTCACACTTGGCAAAGTCAGCCGGCGGGCCGAGCTGGACCCCCTGGCGGGCCGGATCTGGCCCGCGGGCCGTATGTTTGACACCCCTGGTCTACACTATTCACAATCAGGCTGCCACCTTTGTGCGAGCAAGACGATTACCCGGCCTGAGGTGTGCGGGGCCTCACACCTTTACACCAGGCATACATAATGCAACACTCGAAGATCCTTTCGATGCAGGCTTCTTTCTCCACTCCAACAGTTGGTTTTTAAAATGTAGATGAGTCCTTTGGCAGTTTCCCCCCCCCCAAAAGAAAACCGAGCCAGGTTTTGCAACAGGACTCCAAATAGGAGCTGGAGATTCGAGAAAATTCAACAAAAAGCAACCGTGAGACACTTAAAAGTTGGAAAAATAAAATAAAAAATGGTTTCTGTAAATGAACACTGTTCCTACTGAGGTGCTTGTCTGAGTAGCTTTCCAAAAATTTCAAATCTAAAACAATCAGATCCAAAATAATAGCTCAGAAAGCTCTTTTTATTGTCCTGAAATTCCCAAAATTTGACTGATGGTGTTTTGACAGCTTTATTTGTTTATTTAAGCTAAATCACAAAATTGAATCGTTTTGACCTTGAAAATTGTACTTTTGTACTAAAGGCTCCCTGATTAGCTTTTTCTGCTGCTTTTATATATATATATATATATATATGACCTTTATTTAACCAGGTAAAATCAATTGAGAACCAATTCTCATTTACAATGATGACCTGTCAGCACAGTCCACACAGTGACACAAACAGCACAGATACAAAACAGTATGACAAACACATGAGGAAAAGGCTAAAGACAACATGGGTAAATGAATAAACACTATGTGCCAAAATAAACAATAAAATTAATAAAAATAAATAAAATGAAAAAGGCAGATTACTGGATTTTCTTTATAAAAATGAGAGAAAGACAGAGAGAGAGAGAGAGAGAAAAGCAAGGGCTGGTCAGCAGGTACAGCAGTCAACTATGATTTGTTGCAGCTTTAGTTTGAACATGTTGAGAGAGGTGAGAGCTGTTAGTTTGAGTGTGTTTTGAAGTGAGTTCCAGTCATTTGCAGAGGCAAAATGAAAGGTGTTATGACCAAACACAGTACGGACTTTTGGAATGATGAGCCTAATGAAGTCACTTGATCTTAAATGGCGATTGCTGTCCGAGATGTGCAGAAGATTTGAGAGGTAGCGAGGGGTCATTCCCAAAAGGGATTTGTAGACCAAGAGCAGCCAGTGTTGTAGCCGCCTGGTGTGAAGGGAGGGCCAGTCCACCAGTCTGTAGAGATCACAGTGGTGGGTGGTGAAGGGGGCACCTGTGGCAAAACGGATTGCTGAGTGGTGGAGTGTGTCCGGTTTTCTGAGGGTGGTCTTAGATGCCATTTTATAAATTATATCGCTGTAGTCAAATAGAGGAAGGATGGTCATTTTCACAAGGGTGAGTTTGGCAGAGTGTGTGAAGGAGGCCTTGTTTCGATACAGGAAACCCAGTCTAGCTTTGACTTTAGCTAGAAGGTTATTGATATGTATATTAAATGAGAGAGATGAGTCCAACCAGAAACCAAGGTATTTGTAGGAGCTGACAAACTCCAGCTCTGAGCCATCAGCGCTGTAGATGTTGGGGGGGCTGGGGATGATGAGGTTTTTCCGGTCAAACAGCATACATTTGGTTTTTTTGGAGTTGAGGAGCAGATGGAGGTTGTGGAAAGACTGTTGGATGGAGGTGAGGCTTAGTTGAAGAGTGGATACGGCAGAGTGGAGTGAAGGACCAGCTGAATATAAGATGGTATCATCAGCATACAGATGAATCCTGGAATTTCCTGCAGCTTTGGCTACATTGTTAATATAAATGGAGAACAAAATAGGGCCTAAGATGGAGACTTGAGGCACACCTTTAGAGATGGTAAGAGGTTCAGACATGATGTTTTCGGTCTTCACCCGCTGGACACGACCAGCCAAGTAGCTAGCAAACCAGTTGCAACATCTACTGGACAAGCCAATGCTGGTAAGTCTATGCAGGAGAATATTATGGTTGACCGAGTCAAAAGCCTTGGCTAGATCTATAAAGGCAGCTACACAAGTCTGCTTGTTGTCCATGGCGGAGATGACATCATCAAGGACCTTTAGTGTAGCGGTGGTACATCTGTGGCCTTTCCTAAACCCAGACTGCAGGTCAGACAAAATATGATTTAAGTCAATGAAGTGAATTAGTTGTTTATGTACCAGTTTCTCTAAGACTTTGGCCAAACAGGGCAAGATGGAAATCGGCCTGTAGCAGTTCGGGTCAGAGCCAGAGCCTCCTTTAAAGAGGGGGAGAATCGTAGCCGATTTCCAGTCAAGGGGGAAAACAGACAAATGAAATGACAGGTTAAACAATCTTGTAATAGGGGAAGCAATAATATGAGCCGCTGATTTTAAAAACACGGGGTCAAGCCCATCAGATCCAGCTGACTTGTTTGAATCTAATTTAATGAGCTCATCCAGGACTTCTGAAACCTTAACAGGTTGAAGGGAGAAGCTGTTAACGCTGGGTGATGAAGTAGGGGTGTTAGATGAATCTGTTTCAGGGGCAGCTGCACCAAGGAAATTAGACGAGTTCACGAAATGTTGGTTGAGTTGTGTGGCCATGCGCTGTTCATCAGTAACGACAATGTCATCAAAGATCAAAGAAGTGGGTAGATGCGGAGAAGCAAGTTTGTTTTCCATGGATTTTACTGTTTTCCAAAATTTCTTGGCGTCAGAGCCACTGGCTGAGAATTCTTCTTTGTAATGACTGATTTTGGCCTTCCTGATTGCCTGTGTTGTCTTATTCCTGTATTGTCTGAAGGCCAGCCAGTCAGCAGCAGACTGGGAAGACCTCGCTCTCCGCCATGAGGTGTTTTTTAGGCGGATCAGAGCCGCCAAATCATGACTAAACCAGGGGCTGTATTGATTCTTCGTCCGGAATCGTTTCAATGGGGCGTGTTTCTCAATGATTCGGCTAAAGGTGTTTTTGAAATAAGACCAGGCGTCTTCCACTGAGGGGATAAGATTGATTCTTTCCCAAGACGCAGCTGAAACATCATGCAGGAAGGCCTGATTGTCAAAGTTTTTCAGTGAGCGCTTGGTCACAATCACCGGTGGACGTTTGACAGAGAGGCCGGAGCGAACGCATGCAATGGCACAGTGGTCACTCAAGTCTTGACTGAAGACTCCAGATCGGTAGTTTGATGGAGTGTTAGTGAGAATGATATCGATCAGTGTGGCAGACGACGGTGATTTCAAATTATGTCTGGTTGGCTCAGATACAATTTGAAAGAGGTTTAAAGCATCAAATTGCTGTGTAACTAAATCAGGGGGGTTGATCATATTCCAGTTTAGGTCACCCAGAAGGACAAACTCAGAGGAAATGTGAGGGGCCAACAGTAAACCGAGAGCTCTTAATGTGCATGCTGGAGCAGAGGGTGGTCTGTAGCAAGCAGCTACAGACAGAGTGAAATTTGTTGATAGTTTAAGTTTTAACAGTAACAGTTCAAATTGTTTGGGGACTGATTTAGACAGCGTAACAGAACATTGCAAATGGTCTTTTACAAATAAAGCCACGCCGCCACCCTTGGTGGATCTATCCTGACGAAAGACGTTGTAACCGGGTATTCGAATTTCTAGATCCGAGACACCTTTCTTAAGCCATGATTCAGAGACAGCCAGAACATCAGGGTTTGCAGTGTGCACCCAAGATTTTAAATCATCAAGTTTTGGCAACAAACTACAGATATTGACATGTAGAAAGCCCAATGATTTACGGTCACAAAAATCATTAAACGACAGATTAGAGGCAGTGGGACAATGAATAGCGGGCCCAGGGTCTGGGTGAACATTTCCAGAGATGAATAACATAAGAATGATTAATACACGGCTGAGGACAGTACTAAAATGTTGCATTTGGTTATCTTTCAATGACTGTTTGGTCAAAATTAAAGCGGAGGAGTCGTGGAACTGCTGCAAGAACATGTGAGAATACAAAGAAATAGGCTTTGTTACATACCAAGTGGGAAGTCCAAAAGTCTTTGTAAACCAGAAGGTTGAAATGTCCCTGGTTGATAAACTAAAGTCCAATGTACCAACACCGTTAGAAATGATGGCAGTCTCCCGTGTATACCTGCTAGAAAGGCAGCTTGTAGGAGCTGATGTGATCCAGAAAATATAAATGATTGTAAGCCAAAAAGGCCAGGAAGGTTTTAGTGGATGAAACATGTCCAAACCAATAAGCAATAGGTTAGGCTGTTGCAGATTGAGGAGGGTCAGGCTGCAGCCACCAGAGGAGGCTAGGTTGTAGTAGCAGCAGCAGATGGAGCAGCAGCAGGTGGAGCAGCAGGTGGAGCAGCAGGTGGAGCAGCAGCAGCAGGTGGAGTAGCAACAGCAGGTGGGGTAGCAGCAGCAGGTGGAGTAGCAACAGCAGGTGGAGTAGCAGCAGCAGCAGCAGGAGGAGCAGCAGCAGCAGCAGGTGGAGGCCAGGCTGCAGCAGGATGAACAGGCCCAGGCCGCAGCCACCAGAGGAGGCTAGGTTGTAGTAGCAGCAGCAGGTGGAGCAGCAGCAGCAGCAGGTGGAGCAGCAGCAGCAGATGGAGTAGCAGCAGCAGCAGGTGGGGTAGCAGCAGCAGCAGCAGGTGGAGGCTAGGCTGCAGCAGGATGAACAGGCTGTATCTCATAGTCTGCATCAGAGTTTGGAGTTATTGCACAGTTGTCATTGTTTGCAAATGTATATCGAGACACTTTTAAGATAGTGAAATGGTTATGATACTTTGATTTATTGACGCAAACATCCTGCAAAAGTACAAGAGCTGATGTCGTGGGAGGTCTTTCAAAACCCTGCCAGCACCCTGCAGAGTTTCCCTGAAAGCTACCCCACCCTTCCTGTCAGCTTGTCACCCCACCCCGGGTTCCTGCAGGCAGCTACGAGCCCTTCAAAGGTTGCCTCACAAAGCTCCAGCCCAGGTGTCACCTATTAAACCCCCGTGTGCTGTGACCTGTTTACGGCAAACCGACCTGTAATTCAAAGGAACCGAACAAACCGGAGCAGGGCGGTGAAACATACATGTGTGTGTGTGTGTGTGTGTGTGTGTGTGTGTGTGTGTGTGTGTGTGTGTGTTTCAGAGGATCAGAAACTTCTTCTTTCTGCTCGTCCTCTGTGCAGTTTGAGATGATTTCACAACCTGCCGAGGATGTTTTTTATTTTCACCCTGTTGCCTGCCTGTGGCATGTTGTCATCAGCTTCCTTTATTTAAAACTTGCCTCGTCGTCATTGGTCCATGCACCTCGCTGGTCGCCCTTCCTTTCAGCCACATCCTGTTATTGTTCTTATTCAGCTGGTTTTGTTTCATCACAGCCCAAAACAAACTTGACTCCTAGTTAAAAAAAAAAAATCACTCAAACCACCTCTGACTTTTTTGTGGTTGGACTCAAAAAGAGCAGCTGCACATCTTTCATGTTTGTTGTTTTTTGCTTTGAATTTGCTCCATATTGAAGAGCTGATTCTCAACGTGCTGCGGAGTCCCTCCATATTATAAGCTTCAACTTTAAGTTTCACTCTGAAATCCGACTTCACTTTCACGTTGAATTCTCGCTATGATTTTGGCTAATTATTACCTGCAGTGATCCCACTCATTTGCCTCTTTATTACTGAGGAGTGTAATGTGTACAAACTGCTCTGGGTTAATCATTACATGCTTTATGGGTGTTACAGAATCAGCACTTTCCCTCCAATTCTAATGAAAAGCTTCATGTAAGCAGGCTGAACTTTCAGTGTTGGTTACCCAGTCTGAATATAAATCAAAGCTGATCTGAATCTGATGTAGACGACTTTATGAAATGCGCTTATTCACTTTAAGAGTTAGAGAAGAAGTTCACTCAGTTATTGTGTCGTTATAATGTTTTAATGAGTGTGTTAGATGTATTTTGTTCCCCCCCTGCTTGCAGTCTTTATGTTCAGTGGAGATAAATGGCTGCTGTCTGTAGCTTCATATTAACAATGGAGGATCTTCTTAGTGCAAAAGCAAATAAACATGCCTCCCAAAATGTTCAACTAGCTTTTAAAATGTTTTAAATTTGAATAATCAGTATCTTTGTTAACAATTGGCTTCATTTGAGAAGTTAAAACCATGACATTTGGGACATTTTTGCATGAAAAAAATAACTGATTATCAAAATAGTTCCAAATTAATTATCTGTCAATCGACTAATTGATTGCACATAAAAGCATTTTATGAATTTTGTATGCAAAAATGGTCATATTGTGAAGTAAATTAAGCTGTCAGCCACATTGAGTGCAGAAATGTAGTTTTTTTTGCAATACTTTAATAAATATATATTTTTAATCCACTCAATAGTAATATATCAGCTGGAACCGAAGTGTCTGACTGACTGACACCTCCATCCCTGCAGCTCCACTGTTAATGCTGATAAAACAAACTGTCTGTCTGGCTGTAACGAGGACACAAACAGAGCAGAATGTCAGACGTGGAAGTCTTTCATCTAAAAAAACCCGGTGAAATCCCACGAAGGAACTGAACAATCTTTGTGTCACGTCTTCTAACAGAGTGGTTCGGTCTCAGCAGGTCGGTGCAGGGCGGAGGGTGAAGAGGTTAACAGGACGGTGGAGTGAATGTTAACAAAGCACAGTGAATGTTTTCTCTCTTTTCCCTCCATCACACACACACACACACACACACACACACACACACACACACACACACACACACACACACACACACACACACACACACACACACACACACACACACACACACACACACACACACACAGGGCCTCTCTGAGTAAAGAAGCATGACCAGCAGCAGCTGTTGGATTAACAGCTGCCTCTGTTTGTCTGCTGAGACCCTGAAACGCTCTGATCTGTGAGCTGTCCCTCTGCTGCTGTCTCTCAGTTCATCCTCACCGCACACAGACTCTCATTCTTATTGCCATATCTTCACTCTGATCTGATTTATCACTGTAAAATTCATACAAACAAATGAATAAACTGAAAATATAAATATTAATCCAAAAACAATAATGATTGATCCTAAAAATGCTAAGTTTGAATTATTTTTTTTCACATTTAAAGTTGTTTTTCGGTGGTGGTGTATTCTTAAATCAAGAATACAAGGATAGAAATTGTAATTTTATATCAATAAAATGTCTTGACTCGATAGGCTATTTGACAGAAAATTAATCTGCATAAATTTTGCTTTTTTAAAATTATAATTTGATTGAAAAATGATAGAAAATTATGTAACAAATTAAATAAATGAAATAGAAAATGAAGATTCACTGATTTCTGCGTCTCATATGCAAATTGTCAGGAATATAATTCTATATATTTTTGGATTTGTGGCTGTTGCCTGTATAAAAGAAGCAAATTAAAGAATTTTATGTAGTGTGATGTTTTTCTTTCTACTATTTTCTGACATCTCATCGACGAAATAATTAATCTTCACCTTTGTAAACATCACATTGGAAGAGTTAACAACGTTAAGAGATACAAAACTGTAAAATAGATTCTGTATTTTGGTTAAAAACACATCCTAATAAAGCCGTTTTACAAAATAACAACTGATAGTATAGAAAATAGGCTGCAGACTGCGAGCGCCCTCTGGCGGTTCAAACAGAACACAGCTCCGGGAGAGCGGTCAGCTGACTAACACGGAAGTGAGTCCTCAGCAGAAACACCACTGAGCCAGGGGAATATTGTTGATACAACATAAGTGAAGCTGTCTGAGCGCACGTGAGATCATGGTTCGGTGTTTCCTGATCCACACGGTGTGCCCGGTTACTGCTCTGTCTGCCGGGGAGAGCCGGGTGCTGTACTCCCGGGTGTTCGGTCCGGATGAGGGAGTCCTGTCCGGGAAGCACGAAGAGCTGACCGCGGAGGAAAGAAGGCTGCTGCAGAAGGAGAGGGTCGCTGTGGTGGCCAGGTGAGTGGGCGGAAACTAGTCTGAACATGTACAGAAAGGTCTGAAATACATTAGTTTGTCTCCAATAATGATATATTATGTGCCCGATCAATAAGGGCGACATGTTGGATTAAACTGACTTCATATTCTCTGTGCAGTTTTTTTTTTGGAGAAAAATTGTGAATCAGAGAGTGAGTAGTGGAGATGACTGTCAGCCTCAGGGTCTTATTCAGATGTCTTTTTTTTTTACTTTTACAAATGACTTATTTTTAAGAGGATGCAGCTTTTGTCCCTGTGTTCCCTCTTCATGCACAAACACACACACACACACACACACACACATATATATATATATACGCAGTATATACATATTACTGTGGAAAGGTTTTTAGGCATTTTTTTTTTCTCCATCACCGATACCATCATGTTCAGGTTCATATTTATTCTCCAACATGACAATGAGTTATTTGATTATATTTAATAAGGCGATGTGCTCATGTTAATGTGTTTTTATGATCCTCTGTTCCTCAGGCAGGTCCGTAGCGCCGTCTCTCTGTCCCGGGAGGCTTCGGGCCGGCTGCTGGTGGAGACGGTCCCCGGTGAGGAGGCTCTGGCCCTGCAGGACGCCGACAGCGGAGTGGTCCGTCTGAGAGCTGGAGACCCTTTCTCTGAGGAGATGAGCGCCCTGTGGCTCGGGGTCCAGGGTCTGGGCTTCACGCTGGTCTGCGAGCCGCACGAGAACCTGCTGCTGGCCGAGGGAACCCTGCGGAACCTGACCCGGCACTGCCTGGACCATCTACACATGCTGGGGCAGGGCAGCGAGGTGAGCACAACCCAAACACAAACACGTTTTATTATGGAGATGGGGCTCCAGTTGGTTTATCTTTTTTAAGGAACACAGGGCTGAAAGGGGATACAAAATTAACATGATTATTACAACTCAAAAAATTTGATTCTGCTCAGCTCATTTAAAGTTTTCAAACCTGGACTAGATGCAGATTAGATCAAGACCTGGTTTGATGTGGATCTGGTTTTACTAACACCGTTAAGGTTTAACAAATCTCACAGGGGTGTCTTCACCCTCCGTGATACTATAGTCCACGTACAGTGGTTTTAATCTAGACTAAGTCTCCTGTTTTAACAAGCGCAATAACCATGCGCTGGTTAAGACTTGTGAATGTGACATGTGAAGACTTGTATGTGAGGCACCTGTTTCAAAACCTGAAGCTGTGTGACAACAGATGATGGACTGAGAAATATTAATATCTATTTAGTTTCTTTTACTTTTACTCCTAATTGTCAAATTTAGAAGAGTTCTGTAGACTTTGATTTGGACATCAAACTAAATCTGGCTCCTCCTGGTTGCCTGACAGGTGCACTGCAACTGGTCCAAGTCCAAAATGTTGTCATTTCATTTTATTAAGACAAGAGTATTAACATCACATTACAGTGATGTAAAAATCAGTTGTTAATCAGTAAAATATTATAGAAATAAAATGCCTTGTTGTTTAGCCACCTACGACCACTGGCGGTCAGACGGACCTTTCACTGCTGAAGAGGAGTCGGAGAGTGGCGGCACTTCTACATAGAAATTGAGCTGTATTCTTGGATTTTGAAACAGTAGACTTGTGTTTTTGTTATTTGGCTTTTCTGCAGTTGTTACTTGGTAAAAATGTATTGTTGGTATCTGCAGTGGGAAGTGGTTCTTGGTTCTCTTGTCTAGATTATTTAATTGATTCGATTTTTTTTGTTTTTTATCTGATTTGTGTAAAAATAAAGATTGCAAGTTGAAAAAAAAAATGGTTTTACCAGTGTTTAAACTTGTATTCAACAAGTTGGCGGTCTGGCTGTTGTTTAATTTGTGAAGGAGGGATTAGAGGAGCGAAAGATTTATAATTGGGGGGTTTTGCTCCGTCATTGATATATGGGAGACCATTTTCTGGTGATATTCAACAAATCCCATGAAAAGATCAAAACCAACAATTAAGTGATCCTACTAACAAGTATAAATAAAGCTCTGTTGTCCAGATGCTGTTAAAACACATTCATTTGACACGTTGCTGCGATGTGTGAAATCACCAACGACACTCTCCCTGCAGGTCCTGCTGAGGAGCGGCCGCGTCGACGTGCTGCTCAGCCGCCTGCTTCCTCACGGCCAGCTCCTCTTCCTCAACCATCGCTTCGCCCAGAGTCTGGAGAAGGAGGTGGCGGCTTACGTGGCCAAGTGACCCGGAGGGGGTGAGGGTTCACTTCTATCAGCTCCGGTCTGACTTCCTGTTTGAGCTCCATTACTGTGAGCTTTCAAACAAACAATCCGAATGCTGTTTACCTTCGGTGACATTTCGGTGTCGGAGGAAGAGGAGCGGACCGCCGGCTGCTGCTGCTGCTGCTGCGGCGTGATGTGTAAACACACAGAGCGGTGAATATCTCCCTCAGCCACTTGCAGCTCACTGTTGGCTGTTTACTTGTGTGGGAGGCATCACTTCAAATCCTGTTTGTCAAATTGAAAAGTGGAAAGGAAAATGTGGCAGATAAAAGAGTGCAGCTGAAGAGGCTAGTTAAGACTCACTCGTCGGCATCAAAGTCTGCTATTTATCTGATTCACCGCACTGGAAATGTCACCGTGTGACTTTGAGGAGTCCGAGTACAGCTGGTTTATTTGTGTTTTTTTTAGTTGTTGTCTTTGGGTAACTTTTAATAGACCGTACGTTCCTGAAGAGGAGGAGGAATGAATGAGGATGTTTTTTTTTCCTTCTGCAGTACAAAGTGTGAATCATCTCGTATTAACAAAACAGAAAAAAATGGAACAAACAAAGATCAAAGTCAGACGTCTTTAATGTCACTTTCAAGCGGAAATGTCATGTTTCCGGAGGCACCGAGGACGATGGAAAAAAGGCAGGAAAACGAGAAGACATATTATCAAACCGTAATGAAGGAATGCAAAAGACAGAAAAAAAAACAGGAAACGATGACAAGGACGACAACGTCCTGACACAACAAATAACAAATGCATACCCGTGTGTTGTGAACATCTTGTTGTACCTCTAGCTCCTCATACCTGTGTGTGTTATACCTCATGCCTCATAAAAAGCTTCTTAAACCCCAGTTTTTGTGCTGGCAACCAAATCCTACACCATAGCTGTGTTTTCAGGAAACGGGGGAGAGGGGGACTGTCTGAATGCCAGCATCAATTGCTTTGATCATCTTCTTTTTTTTCTGTATTAAAAAAAACAAAAAAAAACCAACCTCATTTCGAGTATCACCTGAGGCGTATTCTTTGAAACTCGTGTTGGTCGTGTGCAATCAAGGACGCAGTGCGGTTTCCAAAAAAGCCACAGGGAAGCAGGTAGCAAACGTTAAACATGATAAACACGGGAGAGGAGGATTTACACGTGGTGCATGTCTCACGGGGAAAAAAAAACAAAAAACACAACGTCTGCGAAAAACATCTGTGAACTGATTTATCAGGTAGCCAGAAAGTAGAGGGCGCTGTTGTTTCTGCAGGATTCAGGCTGCAGGAAACAAATTTACTGACTTGTATGAAGTAAATATTTAGATTTTGATGCAACTTGCTATAAAATACACCTGGATTATACTCTGTGCTCCTAAAAGCACGTTGAATTGAAGTAAAACATTTACAAAATGGATAATAAAAGAATCCAATAAGTTTGAAAAATGAATGCTGTACATAATGGAAAAGGAAAACCTTTGAGCGTTCATAAAATAAAAAACAAGGATTGTTCTGCATAAAAAAAATAAAAAAATTCTCCATATTTTTACATTCTTGCTCTGTTGCACTCTTTTGGAGAACATTATTCTTTTAATCCATAAACATGTTATAAATAATGCTGATCCAAACATCATTTGAAGGTCCTTTTTAGTTTCAGAAACTTGACTTTCTGCCTGCAGCTCTTAAAAACTTTTTAAAAGTATCTGACTAATATTTTCAGGCGTCAGAATGAAAAATTTGTGAACACATATTTTTATGTTTCCCACATGTCAAAACCAAACTGTCCCCCCTCTGAGCTCTGACTTCAGCCACCCTGCAGCTTTGGGCTGAGGCTGACTGCAGGCCGGGCTTCATCAGCTGACATCACTGAGCGATCTTATGAATAAATTAGAGCCAGTTCAGACAGTCAGCGCAGGTCCTCTGCTTACTTTTCTCTCTGCAGGACACAGTCAGTGCATCTTCTCATTAAGGTCGTGAACTTTAGCTGTCATCTGATGTTTTGGCCTTAATCTGCAGGGAATAAAAGGCTAATGTCCAGTAAACACTTAATTTAGTTCCTTTCAAACTGTTTTTCTTGTATTTTTACAAGTGCTGTCACTTTTGAAAAAAAGACTCCCTTTTTACTCCCTATCTGTCCACAACTCTTGAATTTCATTGAACACTTTCAGCCTCCCTCCACTGGAAAACGTGTTGCGCTTATTGTTTGGCTGTTTGACCTTCACCGTGCAGGGAGATGTATGTGCAGAATTGGACACCAGAAGGCTGTTTCCTCTTTTGTTATGGTTTGAAGGAGGAAAGTTTTCTCTGCGCTCACCTTAAATCTCATTTTATACTTACGAGATGATTCGGTAACATCAGTCCAATTACAGTCCAGTTAGCACACAAGTTGGGGACTTTTCAGTAAAGTGGGAGACATTTTGTTGTCCTGTAGTTCAAGTTTTTGGTATAAACTATTTGCATATTCTGGGTTTTGTGATGAGGAAGAGGGAGTAAATTCAATTTTAAGAGTTTTTAACAATGTAACTAAACATTTTTATGCATGAAAATTAGACACAAATTATTTTTCAAAGCTATTTCTTGTCTAAATATATTTTTAAATGACTGAATAGAGCAACAATCAGTGAAATCAAGACTTATCAACCTTCAATAGTTTAAATAGTTGGTGTAAAGACTTTTTTGTAAATTTGTAATCTGAAAACACAACATTTAACTGTGTTAAGTTTGCTTCTTTAGTTCTTTACAACCAGTTATTTGGCCTCATTAACATGTGTAAACTTTGCAAATCAAAGTGCAGTGCTGAGCCGTAGCCTCCCCACTAGGGGGCAGTATGTAACCAGACAGGATGAGAGCTGCGGCCTATGTTTGCTGCTAATAGGAGACAAATAGTGACACCAGAGCAGAAATCCACCAGACTACAAAAATCATGAAGGCTGCAGCTTTGAAACAATTTAAAAATGAGATGGTAAACATCAAACAAGCAGCGCGTTAACTGTCTTGGAAACCAGTTTGTAATTACATCTAATTAGCGATGCACAGAAATAGGAAGTTGATCTTTGCCTACAAGCATCTGTTTGATCAAATGGATGAGTTAATGTCAAGTGGGGATTAAAATGACTGTATTTGTTGCAGATTTGGTATATATTTGTCTGTATGTTGTGCTTTCATCATGTGTGATTGTAAGGATTTCATTACTGAGCAGCTTGAATTATTACTAAAAGCATGTTGCACGTACAGAGAAACAAGTGGAACAGAGAAAGGGGAAGTCAGGAGGGTGAGAAAAGTGTAATTGCGCATATAAAATCACAGGACAGGAAAAATGCAGTGATGCTGCAAAATTATCACACTTAGTTATTCTTTACTTTGAAAAGAGGCCACTGTGGGGTTGAAGTTAAAAGATTAAATGGTTTAAGGTTATGAAGAGGTTTTCAACTGAGTGCTACCAGAGCCCAAGAATCTATAAGTTTCTATTGGAGCCAAACACAGCAGGTGATTATTTCCTGATTAGCACAAGATCCTCGGTGAAATCAACTGCTTTAATGTGTGGTTGAAATGAAAACACACACACAGGCTTCAATAGCACTTACAGAGGGAATAAATTGAAGGCCATTAACTAAAGTACATAAAATTCTCATAGCAAAAACAATCTTCACCAACTTTGCAAATAGTTTTTTTTTTCTAGCAGCCCAGAACTGGAAAAGGCACAACAGATGGCGAGTGGGGCGAGTTTATCAAGGGGCCCAAAGGTCAAACTGCATGATGCAGCAGAGCTAGTAGATCAAAGGTGAAATCTGGGGAGCAGCTTTGTACATGAGCTGGAGTCAAGAGGGAAGGTCCTCCTGAGCTAACCCGGTATCACAGCTAAACGTGAAATAGACACACCGGTCCACTACAGCAAAACGTGTAACTTTCACGACTGGACAGCCCAGAGCGTGGCTATTTCACATTTTGCTGTAGCGGACCGGCTTGACTATTTCACGTTTTGCCCGAGCACCACAGTGGCTGTCCTACACACATTTCCAACCAGAAACCTTCAAGGCGGTAAACCATCTTTACCGCGACTCCCCCACCCCCCCATCCCTCCTGCTGCGGCTGTGTGCTTCATCCCTGCTGCCTGTTTTCCTCCAGCTGCCCTCATATTCACTCATCATGTGTACAGGCTGACCGAGACCAAAGCTGACATTGTCACAGCACATCTCAGTCACTCGCTCAATCTTTTCTTCCTCTTGCATTTTGTCCTCCACCAGCCTGCAGCTCCAACAAAAACATTCCCCCATTGAATTTTAGAGACTGCCCATTGAATACTGCCAACTCCTAAGTTTAAGGATTTTCCTCTTCATATTTTTTCTCCTGCCTCATTAAATGTCTCCCTGACTATTGTATGGCTCATGGCGAGAGCACAGTGGAGAAAATGGGCTCAGCTCTAGCCAGAGATACAGTATGAATTTCAATGCGGGTTGAAGACTTATTCACTTTAGCCTCTGTCAGGGCATGCAGCGTGAAATACCTGAACTCCACGGCTCGCATTCACATACATTAGGCATCATTTCTATTCCCTTTCATGCGTACATCTTTAGAATTTCAAATATTCCTCTTCTCCCAGGCAAGAGCTAAGTGGAGCTGGTATTGTAGTGCAGGTTGAGGGAGGCTCAGTGATAACAGCTAAACGCCACTCATATTAGGTGTCACAAGAGATCTGTGTGATCTGTAAATTTCTGCATTCTCACTGCCTGTGTAGGAGGGAGATTACATGTTTTTTGGAGCAGAGTGTGTAGGCGTTGACATGCTTAGCTTGAATTAAGGGGTTGAATGTAATAGTCAACATTTTGTCATGTTAATTCTTTGCCCATAATTCTGCAAATTATACCTGAAATTCTCCTGAAACACACAACCCTCTCTTTGTACAAAATAACATCTTCCCTGCGAGGCTCATCCAGTCTATCAGGCATCAGAGGAGAGACGTTCTCTGTTCGCATCTCAAATCGTGTTAGATTTCCAATTTCAAGCCATTTATTTCATGCCCCCCCCCCCCCTGAAAAATGTCTCTTTTCGCATTTCAACCGATCTGCATGAGGTGGCTGCTGTCTAAAGGTATAGCTTGTCACTGCTAGACTGTCACCACACTTCAAACGACTCCGTTAATTGAAAATATAAGTCAATTATTCCTTAATGAAGCTCCGTGTGCAGCAGGATTCCTCTGTAGGATTGCTGTTTTTTTGGTTGTTTTTTTTTTGCTCATTACGAAGGAAAAGGCAGTGTTGTCTGTGGGGGGGGGGAACAATGGACTCAACAAACACTTCACAGGAAGAAATGAAAAGAACTCTCATATCTTTGATTTTCTGCCTCTTTTTTTGGAGGGAGGGGGAGGGGGATCGGAGTCTTTTTGTTTTTTCTCGCAAATTGATTTGTTGATCTGTAAATAAGCTAAGTGATAAAGAAGTCTAGACTGATAAAGGCCACATGCTCCTAATGCTCTGATAGCGACTCAGAGGGGATTATACGCCAAACAGGATGCCATCTGCCTCTGCAGTGAAAGGCAGGCTTATTATTTTTATTAAAGTCAAAGATAGAGGCAGATACTTTCATTCTCTTCTTCCTCTCAAAAAAACAGTGACAGGCGATACTTCTGCAACCAACTCATAGTTAACAGTTGAATAATAGAAAAACATTCACATTTTTATCATGCAGGAAAAGCCTCTTCTTTACCACTTGCAATTGGGCATTAATTGCAATTTCAACAGTAATTAAGATAATTGTGGGGAGGTTATGGCTCGTTCGCAGTAAAACACTGACTGTGGTTGTAATTTCAACACCCCCGAGGAGAATGTGATCATATCCTGCGCAGAGCACCGGCTGTAATAAGTTACGACCTCCTCAATAAATTTACATCCGAGAACGGCTGACTCTTTTATGGTAAAATTACAGTGAGAGTGCGTGTCACTGTATTTTACTCAGGCCTGGAGGCTTTAACGGGTCGTACCCTCTTATCACATGAACATTCCCCAACGTCTCTTCCCTCCTTCTCACACAACATCATTCAGGATTGTGGGAGGGCGTGAGGCCGGTTTTGGGAAGTGATTTCAAATTATTTTATTGAAGTTATTTGTAAGGTTTTTCTTGTGTTTTAGAGATAAAGCTACAGGTCATCAAGACTTTTTGAAGATATCAAACCAAAGTTGCACACTGTTGCGAATACTGCACAAAGAACTTCATTGCATCAGCAACACTTAAAGCTGCGTTTGTTGATTTTTGGGCACCAGGGGGATGAAAATCTCAGAAACAAGCTGCCACACATACAAACACACCTCTTACATGCATTTTAAAGTTACTATGGCTAAAATGTTGGCAAAAAACCTCTTTAATGACAAATTTAACAAACACAGAGCGACATTACCACTAATTTTGTATCCAACTGATGAATGTTAGTCCCTTATTCTTTCTATTTTTAGCCCTAGTTTGGTCTACATCCTGAGAAAACATGTGTCCTCTTGACATCATCCTCGTTGAAAAGTCGACTCAAAACAACCTGTGCTTGTCCAAAATTTGCAGTCATCAATGCTTTTCATGGCGGTAAACCGGTAACTAGTTGGTGATACAACTCTTATTCCTGCAGATAAAGTGCCGATTGGTAATTTTGTACTTAAAACGAGATTAGGACTTAAATCACTGAAGAAACGGGGGATGTACAGTGGGTACGGAAAGTATTCAGACCCCTTTAAATTTTTCACTCTTTGTTTCATTGCAGCCATGTGCTAAAATCAAAAAAGTTCATTTTATTTCTCATTAATGTACACTCAGCACCCCATCTTGACAGAAAAAAACAGAAATGTAGAAATTTGTGCAAATTTATTAAAAAAGAAAAACTGAAATATCACATGGTCATAAGTATTCAGACCCTTTGCTGTGACACTCATATTTAACTCACATGCTGTCCATTTCTTATGATGCTCCTTGAGATGGTTCTACTTCTTCATTGGAGTCCAGCTGTGTTTAATTAAACTGATTGGACTTGATTAGGAAAGGCACACACCTGTCTATATAAGACCTTACAGCTCACAGTGCATGTCAGAGCAAATGAGAATCATGAGGTCGAAGGAACTGTCCAAGGAGCTCAGAGACAGAATTGTGGCAAGGCACAGATCTGGCCAAGGTTACAAAATAATTTCTGCAGCACTCAAGGTTCCTAAGAGCACAGTGGCCTCCATAATCCTTAAATGGAAGAAGTTTGGGACGACCAGAACTCTTCCGAGACCTGGCCGTCCAGCCAAGCTGAGCAATCGTGGGAGAAGAGCCTTGGTGAGAGAGGTAAAGAAGAACCCAAAGATCACTGTGGCTGAGCTCCAGAGATGCAGTAGGGAGATGGGAGAAAGTTCCACAAAGTCAACTATCACTGCAGCCCTCCACCAGTTGGGGCTTTATGGCAGAGTGGCCCGACGGAAGCCTCTCCTCAGTGCAAGACATATGAAAGCCCGCATAGAGTTTGCCAAAAAACACATGAAGGACTCCCAGACTATGAGAAATAAGATTCTCTGATTTGATGAGACCAAGATTGAACTTTTTGGCGTTAATTCTAAGCGGTATGTGTGGAGAAAACCAGGCACTGCTCATCACCTGCCCAATACAATCCCAACAGTGAAACATGGTGGTGGCAGCATCATGCTATGGGGGTGTTTTTCAGCTGCAGGGACAGGACGACTGGTTGCAATTGAAGGAAAGATGAATGCGGCCAAGTACAGAGATATCCTGGAAGAAAACCTCTTCCAGAGTGCTCTGGACCTCAGACTGGGCCGAAGGTTCACCTTCCAACAAGACAATGACCCTAAGCACACAGCTAAAATAACAAAGGAGTGGCTTCGGAACAACTCTGTGACCATTCTTGACTGGCCCAGCCAGAGCCCTGACCTAAACCCAATTGAGCATCTCTGGAGAGACCTGAAAATGGCTGTCCACCAACGTTCACCATCCAACCTGATGGAACTGGAGAGGATCTGCAAGGAAGAATGGCAGAGGATCCCCAAATCCAGGTGTGAAAAGCTTGTTGCATCATTCCCAAGAAGACTCATGGCTGTACTAGCTCAAAAGGGTGCTTCTACTCAACACTGAGCAAAGGGTCTGAATACTTATGACCATGTGATATTTCAGTTTTTCTTTTTTAATAAATTTGCACAAATTTCTACATTTCTGTTTTTTCTGTCAAGATGGGGTGCTGAGTGTACATTAATGAGAAATAAAATGAACTTTTTTGATTTTAGCAAATGGCTGCAATGAAACAAAGAGTGACAAATTTAAAGGGGTCTGAATACTTTCCGTACCCACTGTAGGTGGTGATTCAGGAAGTGTGCCACCAGCTCAAGCTCTTTCAGTTTTTTCACCAGATAGTCTTTCAGCTTGTTTCTGTCATTTGGTTTGAGGCAGTCAATTTATTAGTTTTTCTGCAGATAATACTGTTGATGAGAGTGGTAAGACTGAACCAGTAAATGTGCTAAAACTAAAAACTAAGAAATCTGCAAGGTCACAACGAACAACGCCATTTAGCATTTAAATGTCATTTAACTCTGAGTTAATCCTACAAATTATTAATTGAGCTTTAAAATGTTGCAGTTAAGAAACTTTAATATGGTAAGACTGTTTAATGTCTGGCTTGCGGCTGGAAATCAGCAGCACCTTTTCTGAGTCCCACCTGAGTTATGCTCATCGTTCAACATATCAAAAGACTTTAAGTCCTGATTGTTATTCAGTCACATGCACCAAAACATCTGTGATCTTTATGTGAAGATGTCATTAATCTGATCTTCAGGCTGCTGCCATTCTGAGGTCATTTGCATAAATAAATAAGTCAAGCAGTTTTACAGCCTCTTAAATAATGAATATTATGTATGTCTCCAGTTTACCACAGTGCATTAACATCTTACAATTCAACCACACAGTGCTTATGGCATGTGTGCGCCCAGAGTGGGGAAAGTGCCTCATTACCGCTGCTTTCCAAATTAAATGGGAAAAATCTATTATTCATTTGCGGAGGATCCCCTGTGAGTGAAGCCCAGTAGGAAAACAGGAAGTGATGGGAGTTTTTTTTTGCTCTGCCAGCCACTTAGCGATTGGTTGCTGCTCCGAGTTCTGTAGTTGTGACCCGAGAGAAACGACGCAGCATTCAATCCTAAAAAAAAATCCCAGCGTGCCGAGCAGGCCTTTTCAGATTAAAAGCCTTCTCTGCATACCTGATAAAAGCATCTTTCCTGTTACAGACATTGTGTTTTTTTCAACACAGTGTGTTTAAGTAACCCAGCCTTCTTCTTCTGGTTTGGAGGACATATTGTCTGGTCTTCTCCTGTCCCTAGCATGCTACAGTCCATTGTGCACTGATAAATTGTTTAATGGAGCATCCTGGAGAGGCTAATGAACCTGAAAAGTTAAGATTTATTAGAAGACCGTTGTCTGTACCGAGAGTTTGGATGCACGTGGAGACACTGATGAATATGTACTGTAATTCATGATATGTCTTTGGGTATTTCTTCACTTTTTTTTTGTTTTATTTTGCACAGTGTGTGTGAGCTGCAACACATGTTTTTTTGAAGAGGATTGTTTGCCTCTGTGCTCTGCTGCACGGCACACATGGCAGCGGTAAATATATGACCTGAACCAGACGAATGAAACGCCACTGCAGGGTGTAAATAATGAAGATTCGTCCGTTTCGTTCGTTTGTTTGTGTCAGCTCAGCGAACCTGTTGTTAATCACAGGGCATCACTGTAATATAATAAGAAACAGGGATATATTGACCATGAATATTGTACACTACTGGTTAAACCTGTGTATTATTGAACTTTTTTGGTGTTTGCATTTGGTTGTCATAACATGAACATTTTTGCCACAAATCTTGCAGAACTTGCAGCTCCGGCATCACTTAATGTTAATGCATGAAGACTGAGGGGTGTGAGGCGTCAAATAACATTGTAAATATGTATTTGTGAGTGTTTTACAAAACAAACACACTGTACTTCTTTGACAGTAAGGACATACTCCCCTTGCGTTGCCTGTGATTCACTGCAGACTGCCGCTGCAATCCTCTGTTGTGCATAGTAATACAGTTTTAAAGAGGGAATGGCAATTAGAGTAGGGGAGGGGGACGGAGTTAGGGGTGGTGGGGAAGTGGGTCACTCATGACACTGGGGATGTGCAGCAGAACGCACTATGCACTTGTCATGTCATCTCTCACTAAGCTGCAGTCAGTCAGCAGCGGCCCCCAGTGTCAGTCGCGTCAGTTCGGGCAGGTTGGATCCACTCTAAAAGCAAACCTGTCCAATTTTCTCCTTACTGTCCATTATCTTTCACAGCAAGAACCTCCGAGTCGGTTGGAATACAGCTGTCATGTTGCATGACGCCTGATGACTGCATACGTTTAAGGAGATTAGAGCTCCGTCAAAGGTTCACATGTGAGGGGAATTTTTCATCAGAGCAACGTGTACCTTTGTGAAACAGCAGCCGACATGATGTAGAAGTCTCCGGTATCGAAACTATCTGTTGGATACACAGTAGAAAACAGCTTTAAAAATATCTTTGGAAGTAGCTGCAGCCTCATTTGAACACATAACAGATTAAACTTCTGACTCATGCTTCTCTTGCCTTTATGATTCATATATTCCAAACCAGCGAGGTGAATGGATGCAGACCTGCATCAAGGATTTATGGAGCCCATCATTGCTACCTGGGGGGGGGGTCTCTGGAGACCCCTTGGCACAATCATTGTTATTTACTGAGGAATCACTCGCTGCATCTTTAACACTTAATAACCTCTAATGGAGTCTGTTTTTTAGTTATTTGTGTTGGGATTGTGATAAAGGAGTGAATGCATCCCCGTTCTGTGACATGTGACCCAGTCCTGCCCCAGTGCTGTTCCAGGTATACGACAGGGGTCTGTTTGGATCTGTGGGGAGGACAGGATTGACACAGAAGTAAGATGTTTGGGGCGCATGATGGTTAAAGCGCAAAGCTCATGGGAACAAAATGGCCTTAGCAGCAGAGAGAGACTCCGAGACAGCCGGACCTTTACTAAATGTCAAATGCCCCCCCCCCCCCCCCCACCCCCCCCCCCCCCCCCCCCCACACACACACACACACACACTTTTTTCTGTCTATCCTATGTCTGATAAAGGCAAAAACAAGAGTATAACAAGAGGAAGACATCCTTCTCCTCGTACCGGGTCATGATTTGTTTTTCCCATTTGGGCCTATTGAATTACTTTTGACCTCATCTTCTTCACATCTATCCATTTAACTTCCTGTTTCTGTCATCACAGAGATCCTCCCATCAGTTAGTGTCTGAGAGGAGTCGTGGGCGGTTTTTATTATAGTCCTGTCGTAGTCTGCCCCTCTAACTCCCCCTGGTTTTCAGAGGCCTTCCTCTGTCCTGCCACTTCTTCCTTCTTGTAAGTTCCTGTCCTGATCCCCCTTTTTCTATCTCCAGTTTTAGATAGTTACTTCCTCTCTTTATTGCACCTGTGTCACCTGGAACGCTCCTGCTCCAAATGGTAGAAATAGGCTATGATCTTCTGAATTTTAGAGAAAATATGCTGAAATAATTGCAGTATATAATTTAAAGGATCAGTTTTCCTTATCCTGATCCTGATGAAATATTAACACTCCCCTAATGGTTCTTTGGATATTTCTGATCCGGCACAGTTGCAGGTGAGTAATGTTTTCCCCTCACTGTATTCTTAAATTGTTTCATGGATGAATTTATAATTTGTAGCAATGAGGGCAAAATCCATCAACCCCCAAAATTACCTTTTCTTGGCTCCTGTATCAACAGAAATATTTAATAGCTCATTGCTCGTTACCCTCTGTCCTAATGGGAGAGATTTCTGTCCACAGCTTCTCGACTGTCACAGCTCATTATAGCATCTTTCAAAGCTCCACCTGCCTGAAGTTTGATGGTTGTTCTGTTTGCTGACTCATTCTCAAAGAAGAAAAAAGGAGTCAGCTGATTGCCACGCTAAAATCCAGTCCTGGAGAGAGTCCTGACTGTTTCAACTCAGAAGCACTTTCAGGGATATTGATGGCTCATTTTAAAGTCTCCAGTTATTGAAACTAACAACCTAATTCCCATTACAAAAAAGTTTACTTTTGTTTACATGCTCATTTATGCTGTTTCTTTTTTCACATTTGCTGTTTTTATTGTTATTTTTCTTCAGTAAAATTAAAACTTGAATGTATTTAAAGATTTTTATTTCAAAGGTTTTCAAGTTTATTTTTTATCATAGAAGAGATGACTCCTTGGTTAATCAAAAAATAATCACTTTTCTCATTGTTTCCAGCTGTAATCCACCAATCTTTTTGTCAAACTAAAAGACATTTGTAAAGAATTAGAGACAATTGGTTAAAAAGGCGCAGACCAAAGTTTCACACCAATCCAGGTTATGGTAAAAAGTCTCTGACACGAGCCTCATCATGTATTTTCACTAGTGAGCTCTTTTAGCTCGATATTGTCAGATACTGAGAGGATAAAAAGGTGCAGTGCTTTGATTTTCACAGGGAATGCCCACATTAAAAGGTTCCTGTAAAATTACTGAAGCTTTAATCAGAACTGCAGCAATACATTTCATCCAAACTTCCTTAATAAGATGCCACAGATCTCCCCTGTTTGCTACTTCTGTTACACGTGAAAACAGGAAGTCTTGTAATGAAAGAAAGAAAGAAAAGCCTCTTTCGGTGTCTTTGGTGTATTTGGAAATAAATCATGGTAAACTGAAAGAAAAAATAACTTCATGGTCATCTTCTCTGGCAAAGATCAGACCAGACAAACTAAGGTTATTAATGTGCAGGTAGA
Organism: Embiotoca jacksoni; assembly: GCF_022577435.1. Classification (NCBI taxonomy): domain Eukaryota; kingdom Metazoa; phylum Chordata; class Actinopteri; family Embiotocidae; genus Embiotoca; species Embiotoca jacksoni. The sequence continues at coordinate 2,202,627 of NW_027185378.1, forward strand.
ACTGTCAGTTGTTGACGGACTCAAATGTAAAGAGGAGTTTGGATGGTTCTTGAAAAGATGAACCAAGGAAAAGGGAGAGTCACTGGAGAAGCTGTTCTCCGGGGGCAGTGACACAAAAACAAATGTAACAGAGCTGAATGTGTTTCTGATAGATGTTGTACAAATTGTTGTGAATGGAGAACAGATGTGGGTTTGTGTGCTGACAGAGTGGTTCTGTTGAAATAAATTGCTTGTTGCCACATTAACAAAAAGGCTACACAAGGTATGCTCAGAGATTAAATGTATGTTAATAATGTCACATTTACATTACAAAGTTATCAACTCTAATGCACAAAAAAAAAAAGTGTTTATTAAATCAGCAAATGCAGCGAATGAGCCAGTTTTAAGTAGCTGAGGTGATTCAGGCAAATTCTGTATTTTGATATAAAATCACATCATTTTCAACTTTTTTTGTTAATATTATCAAATTTTTTTGGACTGATGAACACATTGACAAAAACATTGAGTTTTTCTGAGTAAAACCATGACTGTTTTCACAGTTTCACAATCATTTCTACCAATGAGTACTTCTTTTTTATTATAGACTATTTTCCAACAAAAAGAAATCCTCATTTTATAAAGAATGAGTGGAGAGAAATATTGAGTTGGGTTGAATTTGTTTTTTTTTGTCACTCTAAACTGTTTCTATCCTTGATAAAACTCCCAAAATCATTTTTATTTTTGATGAAAAGAGAAATTAATGCTGGTGTCTGTATTTTGGAGAACTCAGACTTTAAACAACAATTAACTTTATGTGACTGTATTTTCTTGTTTTAATGTTACTTCCAAGCAATAATGTAAACAGGTAGAAAATAATATATCCATCCTTTAAGGCAGACATGTTGACTGGTTACAGTATTAAAGCCCAGGTGGGAGCCAGCCCAGTTCCATTAATTTGTACCAGTGAACCCTGACTCCTTTTCCTACTGGAATGCAGCCTTCAGTAAAACACCTGTGTTCTCCCTTCTGTGAAAAAGGTCAATTTCTCACAGCTGCGCAGTTGGCCTCTACAGCGCAGAGCGCGCTAATGAGGCCACCTGGCCCCGGTGTTGTGTTGACGTCATAGGCGTGTTGAAGAAGATGTTTGGCTCCAGAAAGTGCGCGCGAGGCTCGTTTGTTGTGTTTTTCACCCAGCTGGTGTAGTTTACATGCAGAAACAGAGTATTTATTGTGGGGCTGGAAGGAATTAGTTTCGTATGCATCAGTTTTAGTAGCCAGGTGTTTTTGAAATGCACTCGTGAGGATGGAAGAGCGCGCGTGATCCCGGTTTGGATTACCAGGAGGACGTCACCTGAAAGTCTGGAGAAGTGTCGTCGCCTGTGAACCGGCAACAACGGTTTAATTGCTCATTTGTCGGATACAGAGAGAATTAACTTCTGTGGCCCAGCGAGGCTTCCTGCACCGAGCGGTGAGCGGTCTGGTGAGCGGTTCTCCGTGGATGTAATCCGAATGGATGTTCAGGATCTGTTTGCAAACGGATTATCTCAACCAGATCTGCACGCCAGGATCTATGAAGTAAGTTCATTCTCACTGTTTCCCTGAAATCTGTGCTTGTAATGTCATGCAAAATAGCAGAGATTGGGCTCAGAGGGCTGTGATGCAAACTTTGTTATTATTCAGAATATTAAAACGTGGTATGCATTTTTCTTAATTTCAAATCAAATGTGTCCAGCTAAACGCCATCATAATGTTTAAACTGGGACTTTGTAGTTGCTTTGTATTTGCATGACATCCTTTTCTACTCATCTACTGTGAACTCCTCCAATTTAAAAGCTTTTCGGTCCCACAAAGAGCAATTTAAAACGACAATAATCACAATAAATCAGTTAAAGACTGTTCAAAAACTATAACAAGTAAATGATTGAAATGATACCAAAATACTACAGTCATGCATAAAGTGCTGTAGGAGGAGGTTCTTTGTTGTATGTTTGAATTAGATGCTTTTATTGTTTAACCAAGCCGTCTTTGATGAAAACTAAAAAAAAGAAGCAAAAATCAGGTCAGATGTTAATCTAAGATATTACTTTTCAGTTATTGGCTAACATAGCTGAACACAGCTGATGACATTTGTGGTTGTTAAATAGGAGCTTGAAGTTGTGCATCAACAACACCTCAACCCTCTTTTTTAAAAATCTGGTACTGTGGCTAAATGTCCTCTGTTTTAAGCCCTTGTAAGCACACATGTTAAACTGGCACTGGTCTTGTGAGATAGCTGAGATTACGGATAAGATTGAGGTTCTTTTGGTGCATGAAGGGATGAAACGCTTCCTCATCCTGTAGCACTTTTCCATTTGTGCAGTTTTCAAAATAAAAGCCTTCCCCCTTAAATCGGCGGGAATACTCCACAACTCTGTCGGTGCTGCGCCACTGCGACTAAACATCAATGCCAGCGGTTCCAGATAACGGTACACATGTCATTAGCTGACCCTCCTTCACCTGACTGAAGGCCACAATTAGCCAACAAAAGGTAATCTCAATCAATTTCAATTTCACCTTTTGTGGAGACTATTGAGAACACAAGGGGTTAATTATCCCTCTGCAGTATTGATTGGTGTTCCTGGCTGGCCTGTTAATTAGGGTGACTGATTTGGCGCTGGGGTTGGGGTGAGAGATAAATGATAAGCATGAGTGGAGTGGAGAGGAGAGGGGATGGGGAGTAATTCCTGGCCTCCTCTGGTGCTCCCTCTCTCCACCTCAGCTTCCTCCTCTGATAAATCTCACTGTGCTTTTAGCTGCATGTTGTAAAGGCTGCAGAATCAATATTCCCTTTTTCCTTTCTAGTTATGTTTGACGAATCTGGCTTGATGGAGGCATTTTGTGTCACTCCGACGGCGGAGATTTTGCATATCGCATGCTATTTACCTGTGATGGGAAGATGTGCTGCAACACATAGTTTGTTTCTTATGTATTTTTCATGATACGCTGCTTGCAGAAGATGGCATAAAAGGTTATTTTTCTCCTCCCTGAAAGAAGATACCTTATCAAGCTGTCTTGTTGTCATGTCCCATCGATGGGCGCACGATATGGAATGAATAAAACTGGGCTGCAGAGACACTTCTATGCTTTGTGGGAGTTTGGCTATGCTTGGCTACACAAGTGACAGCGCGGCGTGGCTGTGAAAGGGAGGCCGGCAGAGCTGCGAGGTAGGCCCTAATTGAAATCCCCTCCTATGTGAGACAGTGGAGATGGAGCTGTAAAAGGTCCTGTAATTACTGAGGCCACTAATGAGAGATAATTGGGTCATATGGCAGCATCACTGCTGGGGCTCCGCTGCCAGGGATGTGGTTAGGGATAAATAAAAAAAAAAAAAGGTGGGAAAACTATGAACTGCTGTTGCTCATCACCATTATGTACCACCATTACAAATGAACAGTTCATTAGGAGCCATAAGTCATGTTCTTGGAAAAAGGGGCCTTTTTCTTCATCACTGGCGGAGTGAACACCGCTGAGAGTCGCGCCACACGCTTGGCGTGAGGTTGAAGCCAATAAAGTAGCTCTCTCGGTCCCGAAAAGCCGGTGGGGCTCCGCAAATGTGAAATTTTCATATTTGCACGCTCCATTACAAAGTAATTGTGCTTCATTTTTTTTTTTTCCCTTTCATTTAGCTTCTAGCTGTAATGGCTCCTCAACATTTTGCACATTGCAGACTGAACTCTAAAACTACATCCACAGTATGTCCATAAATCTTCTTTAATAAAAAGCTGAAACCAAAACTTGTTACGCTTTTTAGACATTAAGTACTCCACTGTATTCTCTGCCTCATATTCAAAGTAAAGAAATCCTGAAAAAAAATAGCCAAAAAAGGACAATTTCATATCATGACATTTTCCTAAATGTAGTAACTGTTACACATTGAGTGCTTTAACTGTTAAAGGGCTGAATTGTTCTGGTTTCTTGCAACCAAAACATCCTTTAAGATTATGATGAGTGTCTTTTACTTCAAATGTGTTTGGTGCATTTTATGGTAGTATTTTATTTTCGGTTTCATACAATATCTGAACAATTTTCATCGCCTGCAATGTTTTAAAATATCAGTAATGATGACCAATAGTGACACAAAAGTGCAGAAAAGTGATCAGCCAAATGTATTTAAGTATCAAAAGTATAAGCTATGCGGAAATATCAATTTTTTGCAGAAATTTTGTGCCTTAATAGTGCAATATTAGTATATATGAGGACTTAAATGACAAATTTACATGTGCAATCAGATTTTTACTTTGAAAATTGTCATAGTGGTGTACTTCTATCATCTTTATATATATTTTGTAACAATGGATTACATTTAAACAATTTACCTCGGCTTTGCATGTGAAATCATAAACTTGAAACTCCCTACAGTTGTAGCTGTTTCTTATGTAAAATAAATCTGTGATTTTACTTTCCATTGTGTGAAACAGTCCTGATGCATTTCATCCTTTCTGCATAAGTGGAGTGAGAAATTAGCAGCAGGCTTTTAGTCACTGACTCGCACACATCCTGGCCTCAACTTCTCTTCATGTTATTTCCTTTATTGCTTTTTAAACCACATTTACACAGCTGTGATTTAAAAAAAAAAAAAAAAGAAGCTTTATAAATAATTTTTTGGGATTTAATTTTGATGTTGGTCCGGGGATGATCGGGATCCGTGGGAGGCTAAAACCGCCCGCTTCATGTTGAACGTGCCGGTGGAAACGGCATGACGGGGAGATGCTGCTGTGATGTTCACAGTCGGAGTGTGATTATGTACAGCTGCTGGGCATGAATGAATGATTCCCACACAACGTGCATGTGGAAGCCAGTTTGAAAAAGACTCCTGGTCCCTTTACAGCTGTAGATATTGATGTTGCGCTCCGTGTTTCTGCAGCTGCTCAGGGAAACATTTGTACTTTGTTTAGTTTACCATCTCTTTTGCAGGGCTAACGTGAAAGTCAATATTTCTTAGATTTGTTTTGTGAGTGGTGCTCAGTTTGTGGAAAACATTGATTTGTTTCTTTGCTGCTTTTCTTTTGGCTTAGCTCGGTGTAAACGGATAAAGTGTCTCCATAGCTTATGCTATGCGCCGCAGCTTGTGTGTGTTTGTGTGTGTATGGATGATTGAGCCTGCGGCCTGTGGCATACGGCCACGCATGACTGAACATGTTCCTCAGATTCAACCAAAGTAAAAGAAAGAAAAAAAGTAACAAAAAGGGTCAGCAGCTTTGGTGGAGCACAATCAGCCGCGTGTCTTTAAAAAAAAAAAAAAAATTATTGGTGAGATGTAAAGCCAACGAGGAAGAGTCATGGGTCCGGCTCTGGAAATCTCTAATGGGTTTCTGCAGAGCTCTTCAGGATAATGACCTCTTCAGCTTGCCAGCCGTTTAAGTGATCTCCAGTTAATTGGGCAGGAACCTCAATCATGTCGGCACCCCGATCCTCCACCCCCCTTTAACCCATCGCTCTCATTATCAATTAGCAGTATTTCTTCTGCATTCTGTCCAGAGAGCCCTCCGAGAAAATCATCTGTTTGAAGCAGCGGCTCCTCAATAACTATTTGCTATTTGCACCGCTATTCTCGGAAAAATCTAGCTGGGCTTAATTTTTATCTACTAAAGCAAAAAGCACTCCCACAGTCTGTAAATCTCTGTCCCTCACTGTGACTGCATTATCAGACCAGTGGTTATTAAAGCGTATTATTTGGTAGAACTGTTATATTGCAAAGTGTAAAAGGTCACAAGTTGATATTCGTGAGTTTAATTCAATTCAATTTTATTTATATAGCGCCAACTCACAACAGAGGTTATTTCATGGCACTTAACACATCAGAGTGCTTACAGCAAGACTACAATATTACACAGAGAAAGCAAACAATTCAACAATTCCCACATAAGCTAGGAGGGAAAAAAAACTCCTCCTTTTAAGGGAGAAAAACCTCGAGCAGAGGGAAGGAAAAACTCCCTCTTGACAGGAAGAAACCTCCGACAGAACCAGGCTCAGAGGCGGGTGGCCATCTGCCTCGACTCGAGTTTACATCTGAATGTGTCGAACTTGAACTGAAATTCAAAAGGACAGACAAAAGAAAATACATATTTAATGTGTGTTTTCCATCCTCTACTACAGATATGTAAATATTAGGATCCGGTTCTTGTGGAAAAAGAGCTGTAAGAGCTGGTGGCTCTAATTTTCCAGTCGGCTGCCATCATCCAATTGCAGCAGAAAAGGGCATCATTAAAATGATATAAATTAAAGGAGCACCAGTCAAACTCAAATAGTGAATAACAGTGTAGAAAAAGTAATGAAAATATGGCTTGTTTTATACTAAATGTAAGAATGTCTCGTCATCACTCTGCTCAGACCTGAAGTTTTCCTCTGCGTCTACTTTTAGTCTTTTCATTGGAGCAGAAGCTCCAGTCGCTTTATGCGCATCATTATTTATTTGCCTGTTTTCACCATCATTTTGGTTTTTATTGGCACACCAACTTTTCCACTTCAGCCAGCAGTAAAAAAAACAACTTTTTTTTTTTATAAAAGATTATTTGGAATTTTATGCCTTTACATTCAAGTTGGAAGTGGAAATTCATTCACAAATGTTCACAATTGCTCATCTGATGGAGTTTCTAAGAAGGAAAACTGAAAGTGGAATTAGAAATGAGCTTTAAAGAAACTCGAAGCTCAAACTTGTTACAATATTTGGTGACTATTTTAAAGAGCTTTTAAGTTCCAACTTCAAAATGTGCATTATTTGGGGGAATTGTTTCCAAAAGAACAGCATTGCCAAAGCAGCAAAATATAATTATTTTCAAATATTTAGACAGGAAAAAAATAACTTTAATATAGAAAGTGATATGATTTTCTTTGTCTCATTCAATAATTAATCAAATATCTTTAGTTTTGGACTGTTGTTCAGACAAAATAAGGGAGTAAATTTCAATAATTTTGTTGGGCATTATTCATAACTTTCTGACCTTGGCTCAGATGTTGGATGTCTTTATCTTTCTCCAGTTGACCACTGACTCTTGGTCCGTGACCACACCAAAGAGAAGTCTGACTTTTTCTTTTCTTAAATTATTCTCCAGTGTTTTGCCAGTTCGTGGCTCCTTGTGTCCCACTTGTATAGTCGCTGTGGGGGAAACAGTTGAGGTCAAAGTCGTCATCCTCTCCCTGTCTTCAACACTCGTTTAAAGTCGCACAGATATACAAGTTTCCACCGACGGGGTCTCGCTGGGTTTTTGTTTCTCTTCCCCCTCCTCAGCCTTGGCTGGAGAAACCTTCCTGTTGGTCCCGTCTCGCTCATGACAAATAGACTCTGGCATCTGTGTTGTGAAGGCCTCTGTGACATGGCGACTTGTGGGAGGGGATGAATATTCATCACTGGGTGCTACTTCAACCCCGTCAGCTCGGCGCCGGCTGTTCCCCGTCCGCCGACAGAGACGGAGAGGCAGAATGTGGCCAAGAGGACGGTGATGAGAATCAGCGCGGAGAGGGAAGTGAAGCAGAGTGAGGGACTGGGGCTTTGAAAGATGCTTCGACCAGATGAGAACGACAACTCTGGGATGGGTAGATGGTGAGAGGAAGAGCGAGTGTGGGGGGGGGGGGGGGAAGGAGGGATGGCTTCGGAAAGATAACTAGACAGTGACACAGCAAAGGGAAAAAGCTGCAGGAGGGAAAATGGCGTGAAAAGATGGTCACTGGCAGAGAACGAGGAGGAGGAGGAGGGCTGAGGGGAGATGAGAGGGATTGCTTTGGAAAGATGAGTAAATTAAAATGGAGTGAGAAAGTGGCCGAGGATGAAAAGGGAATGGAGAAAAGAATGACTCCGGAGCCACGGGTGGACAGCATGAGTGGCGAGAAAGGTGTGGAAGTTTGGGGTCGGTGTAAAGAATGATTTATCCCTGGATGAAGACGGGAGCCGACCCACCCCCCTCAACCCCCTCATTCCTCCTTCTCCTCCTCCTCCCAGCTGGTCCTGTGCGGCGGCTGCATGCTTACCTGTAGACAGGCTGCTGCTGCCGCTGCTGCCCGAGGGACAAGTAAACAAGGCTGCTGGTTGCAGATGGGACCGCCAGAGATGGATGGCCTTGTCACAGACACACACACTGATACTGTACCGAAGTGTTGCAGCATAGAAAGGGGAAAACAAATTTGCGCACATGCAAAAGAACTCATCGGAAAAATCACTTGTCTGTAGTTTTTTGTGTGTTTGGTGGTAGGGAGAGGCCACTGTGGGGTGAAGCAGAGACAACAGCTTGGAGTGAACCTGCTTTGCCTCTCTCTCTCTCTCTCTCTCTGGCAGGGAAAAGAATAAACCTCTTTATGACATCATGTTTCTGGGTGCCCATTAAGCTTCACGCTTCCTTTTAGCGAGTCTCGTCTGCACCGCGTCGTCGTGTTGCTCGCATGAGAAACCTGTAATCTTCCACAAATGTGGGGGGAGCAACAATAACGAGCAGGTACCGAAACATGGACAGTCCCCCTCTCTAAAAATCATGGGGACAAGGTACCTGAGGAACAAATGGAAAAACCAGTCATCAACCTTTTATTTTGCATTTGTCAGCGAGACAGCAGTGTGACATGAAGAAGTGAGGAATCTGAATGCAGAGAAGCGTAAACCTCGTCACTCCGCCACCTCACACCTCCACTGGCCCTGTTCGACGTGGGAAAACAGACGAGGGAAATTCATTATCTCTAATGTATTCCAGTGCTCCCCGAGTGCCAGGTTTCATCACAGCTGAAGAACATAATACTCCAGTTTGGTTAGTTTCTATTGTAACAGTACAGCTGCTAAAAATATGTCTGTAATGTATGCAGCAGGGAGGGAGCTGCTTGATCTCTTGTGTTTGTGTGGCTGACAGTTTACTGATGAATCCAAGTTGATGGATGTCTTTATTTATTTATTTTTTAACTCTAGAAGTGGAAGTTCAGAGTCCAACAACTTAAAAAAGAAAGAAAAACCTGACTGCACATGTGCAACTTTTACGAGAGCGAGTGCTGCATCACGAGTGCTGCAGGCATATGGCAGTTTTTTTTATATGGGAAATGACAGAAGATGAACGTAAAGAGGAGGGGGGAGGTGGGTTGGGTTCAGGCCCTCCTGGCGATCGCGGGGGCGTTTCGGTTTCGAGGTCGGTCGTAAAACCAATTATCTGCCCGGATATTAACATGGAACTGTCATCTCCATGACGACGGAAGGCCAGAAAATGTATAAACATTTCTAATGATCACAGGTTTCTACTCTCCACTCCACCTGTGCACAAATACGAGAAACATGGGCTCGTAGTCCAACAATAAAGCTTGATGTTTCAGTCTTCTCGGCCACGACTTCATTCAGTTTTGTTTTGCAAAACACAGGACACGCACGTGCAACCAGCTGATGACGACAGTCGGACTCCATGTTGACAGCACCTGAATGAAGCTCTGCCTCTTTTTTTCCCTTCTAGTTAGGAAATAAAATGTCCACAGTTTTCTTGATCTGGTTGAAATTCATTAACATGTTTTGCGTGTTTAAAGATCCAAAGTGAATCATTCATTTCAAAGTTGTTATAATAATAGATAAGATGTGTATTATTGATTCAAGACATCGACCTGAAACCTCTCTGATCCACCACCATTTGTGCTGTCAAGACTTCCTGTATTATTTCAAAGTAAAAGCCCTCTAGAGTTTTATTACCCAGAAGCCCCTCATTTCTTAAAGGCTTTTATTGTGAAACATTTGCAAGAATGTGTTGTATAATCACACTTTAGATCAATAATCCAAAATGACCGTTGAAAATAACAGAACTTTCATGTTAACTTCATTAAATTAAAGCAATAGAAATATACATAGAAGTTAAAACGACAAACTGTAAAACATTTATCACAGTTTAAAGCAGAAATTCCTGCTTCAGTCACTTATTGTGCATTTACTTTCACCTCCAAATAAGGAGGTGTAGACAATCTGGACAGGAGCAAACATACCTTAGTCTGTAGCATAACTGTTGAGAAATAATCTATTCAGTATTAGAAACATGTGCAGAACGTTTTATGAGCAGTGAACGCACCCCAGATGTTGCTGCTGAATCCCTCTGCCTCTGACGGTGGTCCCGCTGCTTTTATTCAAACAGGAGTTATGTCGGGAGAGATTTGGATGGGTCTGCTGTATGAAGGAAATCCCAGCCTCTAATCCACTGTGAGTTACTTCAGCACCAAGCCAGCTGTATTTTATCACAGTTTTTCCCAGCGTGTTGCTCAGGTATTTTCCTGTATTACATCATCTGACTGACGGTGCAGGTCCCAGTGATACAAACGCAGTAAGTATCGGCAAGTAAATCAATACAGAAACGCCCTCTCTTTCTCAGAACATATACGTCACGGAGAAGAACTTTGGAGAGGTGTTTATACATTATATATCGCTGATCACTGCAGATTTCATTTTTCATCAGTGTCTTCGCTCCTGCGTGAAAAAACACGCATGGATTCTTCACAATGCTTCTAAAGGAATCCTAATTTAAGCTTCATTCAGTATTCTCTTATTAGTATTAATAGGATGTTGCATTTCATTTTAATGAATGGTTCCCCGTTTTGTGCAGTAGTTCTCATTAGCAGGGCCATTTTGAGTGGTGGGGGGGAGGGAGGGAGTTAAGGAATATTGAACTCACAATTTCTGATGCCGTGCTTTTATTTTGAAGGAAATTGGTTTCCTCACAATGCCTTGTGTGCTGTAGCTGTTTGCTGCTGGCGTTGTCATGACAGTAATGGAGAAAACTAGCGTCGTCAGGATCTGATCCTGGTCCCGAACAGGGTCAGGATCAAAGACGATGTGGGTCCTAATACTAGACCAGTTTAGAACCACTGGTTTAGGCAAATTTGGTGATCCACTTCTCTTCTGAGATTCTTTGTTGGATTGGTAGCTTTGCATATAACACCAGGAAACTGCTGGTTGGGCTTACTTAAAAGTAAAGTCTTGTTTGTTGAATACTTGAACAGAAATATATAAATGACAGTCTCATAGTTTTGGTCCATCAGTTATTCATTTGCTCTATAAATCTGTGCAGGTCTAGTGTGGTTTCAGGCCTCTGAAGCGACGCCCTCATCTCCAGTTTGCACGTTTATATTCTGCCGTGTGATTTTTCTTTGGACCCAGCTTGGCTAGCTGTTTCCCTCTGCCTCCAGTCTTTATGCTAAGCTAGGCTAAACATGCTTCCGAGATTAATATATTCTCATCTCCAGTTTGGGAGTTCTTAAATGTTGAACTAAACATTTCTAATTGCTAAACTGGACACAGTTTAAATTGGCTTCTATATAAACAGTCTAATTGGAATCATCAGCGTTGCCATGACAACCTAAAAATAGGTTAATCACCTGCCTCCCTTCCCGTAATATCGCCGCTGACAGCAGCTTGAATGAGTCACCCACTTGACTGCCGTTTAGGGGAACGTCTGAGTTCAGGCACTAGTGAAGAGGAACTGTAACCGGAGTGTGTTTGTGGTGAAACGAAGAGACGTGCAGCAGCAGAGTCGGTCGCTATAAAACACTGATGTCCTTTAGTTTGTCACCCACCACACACACACACACACTCTTTCTGTCAGTTAATGTGTTGGCAGTGGGTTACATCCCGGAAGGGATATGAATAAAAATGTCACAAATCAGGTCGTGTGGCAGCAGTGATTCAGAGAGCAGCTTGAAGGCCCGTGGAGTGAACTCGCGCATGGAGATCAAACCTCTCCGTCATCCACCTGAAACAAAAAGCAGCCGGGGTGGAAGACGAGGCTTCTGTCAAGATGTTTTTCTGCCCGTCGTCACAGGAAGGCCTTCGCAGCACTCCGCTCCCAGTCGCCCGTTGTTGCTTTTTAATTTCGGGACCGAGGTGACGCCCAACGGGTACGGAGTAAATGGCAAGCTGTGAAGTGACAGTTCGCCTCCATTTGTATGCCGTGTGGCAGTCGGGAGAAGGTGGTAGATTTACATCACTGGCAGGGTGGAGCTAAAGTAGATGAATGTTTTTTTTTAATTTACTATTCAAAGTGGCTAAAACTGAAAAATAAAATGATTTCTTGTCTATTTTAAGGAGGTGCATTTCAAACCCACAGAGGAACACAATGTCCTCACGTAAATAAACACATTTCCAGTGAATCCTGTAGGATTCTTTGACAGAAACGAAGACGACATCACATGCCATCCAACATTACATGAAATCCCCTGCTCTGTTCCCATGGCAGCTGACAATAACACTGCATGAGGCATGCGGGCAGAATTCGTTTCTGGAAAATAATGCCATTGTAGGTGGGAGATGTAATGCCATCCCTCGTACTGTTGTCACTTTCTCCGGCTGAAGGAAACGCAAAACTGAGTGACATTTTTATTTCTGCAAATGTTCTGGAAAGTAGCTTTTTACTAAAATGTGAAAATCATGAGCATGAAAATGGAAAAGAAAACATTTGAAAAGCAGAAAGACAGAAAGTGCTACGTCTGTCTGTGTCTGTTATTAACATTAGAGAACCCGTTCACCCTTTTTTTTCCCAAATTCACGTCTGGTGGACGGTTCCTTCACAATAAGAGCTGCAAGTGAAAACGGTCTGAAGGCAAAGTTGAGAGCCTGTCGTATGATTTTTGATTATTTGTCAGTAACCTGTTGCTGCACTTTAGTCCACGTCTTTGCTCGGAGAAGCTTTTAAGGTGCAGTTGTAATTTTTTTTTAATGCAAAGACTCGATCAAATGACATGTAATTTGAAACAAGACATTCGTCCTGATAAACTCCCAAAAACTTGCAATTTTCTGTAAAAAAAACTAAAATGCTTATATCCGCCCAAATATACGCTGATTAAAATAGATCTGTGATAGTTTAATATCAGACAATTAAACCTATTGGGCTCAAGAAAAAACAATTTGTATTAGTAGTAATAAAATGTAGAATCATCGTTTTACCTAAAAAGCATATAAAGATATTTAAAAATGCTCATCACTATTTCCCAAAACCCAAAGTAGTAACATCAAACTGTTTTTTTTGGAGCAAATAACCGATGTTATTTAAAGTACAGAGGAATAATACAGAGAATTGTCTTCACATTTTATGCTTCAATGTGCTTCATAAATGACTTGAAATGAGTAACAGATTATCAAACCTGTTGCTGATTAATTTTTCTGTCCGGGGACGTCTCGATAATCAATAGTCCGTTATCTGCAGGAAAGCCCTTAAGACTGAATCCACCAGAGCCCATCATGACCAAACTGCACCAGACCTACAACACCATTACACCCGAAGGCTTTTCCTGTAACCTACAGCTTACCACAGTGAATCCAGCTGAAATGAAATGTCCTCCTGTCTGAAAACATGAAACATGGCCACATTCAGTTCTTGTGCAGGAGGCTTTTGATCCTCATCCATCCATTTCACTGTGGCTCCCAGGCAGCGGCTGGTGTTTGCTGCGTGTGCCGTGTGCTCTGATCTCTCTGTGTGAGCAGTGTCTTCACTGCTCTTCTCTCACACTGTTGTACAAGTTAGGCTATGTCGGTGATAAAGGAATCTCTAGGTGCTGTGTGCATATAACAAGGTATTATTTTGATACTAGATATGTTTCTTTATCTATATGCATTTCTTTACATATTTAATCCCCTGTTGTTTCACACTCTCTGCAAACATGCATGTAGATTCATACATTAGTCATATCTAACATTTCACTGGTAATACTAATCTTTGTATATAATTCCCGCAGAGATTAATAGTTTCACATATCAGATCTTTTCTGACTTAATCTGATTCGCTCCGACTGTCAAAACTACTATTAATACAACTGTTGGTGCCAACATAACTAATGAGTCCCTCTATTGCTCCTATGCTTCTCCGGCTGTATATGTAAACTAGATTTTAAACAGGATATTATTACATCTCCATTAATGACATAAAATATAATATTCAGCTTTTTCATACAAGATCCCTTTTTCTGTAACTGTCAAGGGAATACTAAGCCATAATCTGTTGTTTGAATATTTACGCCTGCTGGCAACGTGTTCTTCTCCTCCTGATGTTGTTTAATGGCGGCTGGCAAACAGCTTTTAGGTGCATTACTGCCACCTTCTCTTTTCAAATTTTTGGTGACAGCTGAGACTGTAGATTGCCTTATTATTATTTCAGTGGGAGCTGATGGCAGCATAAGGTAGTAACATGTAATCAAACTCTTTTTGTAGCTCTCATGCATAAGGACATAAAACTCAGGATGAAATGATTGCTTTAATTAAGCCTTATTAATCCAAAATTTTGGGAGCAGCTCCAGATTACAAAACGTCTTGGAATCACTGACACCTATCTGTTTGGTAACGTAACAATTTTGGCGATGAGCAAGAAGCAGTGGGAAAACTGTAAAATCCTTTTAAACACATTTCCCTGTGCCATGGGGTTTACAGATACAAAAAAATGCTCTCGCAAAGCTCTGCTGAATACATATTTCCTTTAACGCGGGATGTCTTGATAATGGGCGGCTGAACTCCAATCAAATCATGGCATTTCAGAATCCGACGCCGTTATGTATAGCAGCAGTCCATTAGAGCACTCATTTTTATTCAGATAACGTGCCATTTGACTCTAATCTCGTAATGTGATTTTAGACCGTACTGTACAATTTCCGCATCCATCACACCCTTTAACATAATTTCCCTCCACTTTTCAAAGAGGTTTTAACCCCTCACCCAGTTTATTGGCACCGATGTCAACACACACAGGTACCATCCATTTTTTAACAATAAAGTTCTAGGCTTCTATACTTTTTTAAACATTAGGGCTCATTATTTAAATTTTTCTCATATCTAGCTTATTCTTAATAATTTTAAGTTGATGAAAAGCCTCTGAATTTGTGATATTTCAGGTTAAAAGTTGATATTTGCACTGATTACTTTAAGGAACCCTGACTAGTCTGCTGCATAATCACTTTTCTGTTATTGGAAACACAACTTGAGCTGTAAACCTGGAAGATACTTGATGTACATGAACAGAAATTTCTGTAACGTTAAACCTAAATTAGTACCAAGTACTTTCCCCTTACAAATCTGAAAAAAAAAAAAAAAAAAAAAAAAAATCCTGTAATAATGGTTTTATAAGCTCCGACTGTTGTTGCTCTCATGCTGCTGTTATTGAAGCTAAACTAAACTCTTGAGTTAATGCCAGAGAAATTGAAAGACGACCAACTTAACAAAGGTCTCAGTAGTGAAACACTGGTCCTGTTAATGATGCTGTATTTGTGGAGTTCAGTAGACAGTCGACAGCAGCTTTTCTTCCTCTGTAGTGATCTCCTATGTGCATCCTTCAGTGTCCTCAGGTGTGCTGAAGCTCCATTGCTTAATGGACTAAAAGCCAAAAACTGTAAGTGTGTTTTCTATTCCACAAAGACTTCCTGACTGTTTATAATCCTGTTCATCATACACAGATGGATTATCAGACAATGGGCGCTTGAGCATAGGCATGTATATAAAAAAAGGAAAAAAAGAAGAAGCTTTCCACCACTCCTACATAAGAGGAAAAACCTCACTGAAAAAGACACAAAGCACAAAACCTCTACCAAGGCCAATCGTCCACTCTTCTATGAAATGAAAACCTGTGACTTCTGTTTTGTATACATGTCTGGATATATGTCTAAAACTATTAGAACGATGTCAAAATATGCTTGTGTCTAGCTGAAAAGCATCTCTCGGCTGTACTTATAAATTAAAAATATTTGACATACCTTTGTGAAAGCCAGAAAACAATTAATTATCTGCTAGATATGTGCAAATACCAAATGTTTTGGCTGAAATAACATCGTGAACATGGCAGGCGGTTATCAAAAACTATACTGGTGATTTTAGTTATACCGGTTTCTGTTTTCCCCTCGATGTAACCACTGTCCCCAAGTGGTCCCCAAATGTGTACTAGCCATAAAGCATGCTGGGCAAGTAAGTTTTTACCATCCATATCTCTGTTTACTGGTCCTTTTTGGGTGCATATGAGAGCGTTGTGCAGGGGATCTGGGCCCAGCGGGTTGGTTTTTCTGCCAGGGCAGAAATTCTTTCCCTGCACACTTCTTTTGCTTCCTATTGACATCTTGCTGTACTAAATTTAGGCAACTACATGCGTCTCCCAGAGGATTATTGGTATCCTTAAATGTGTGCTGTGACGCAGAGTCATCGTATTTTTAGGATTGTTTTGTCAGTATTGAACTTCAATGCTACTAGATTTGAAGATGTCTGGCATTTATTGGGCCAAAGCGCTGATATTGCAATGTTACTGAAATAGAAAAGTACTTCATAGATCTGCCTTGTGGTTCGGATCTGCTCCACAATGTAATGGCTTCTTCATTGGCCAATGCTACACACTTCCACCGAATTTCATTAAAATTGGTTTTGTAGTTTTTCTGTAATGCTGCTGACATGCAGACAGAGAAGAGAACAAAAAAACTGTCGTAAAAACACAAACCTTTTGGTGAAGGCAACAACAGATGACCTGGTTTCACAGTTGTTTTGCTGCTGTTTTATAGTCAATTTACATCTTTGTGATCATTTTGTGTCTTTTTATAGCCTTTGTGATCATTTGATTAACTCGAAAGAAATCTCTACAGTCGCTGCACACAAGTTTAACTAGTTGGCCTAGTTAAAAAAAAACATCCCTCACAACACAGCAAGACATCAGCATGTCACTGTGCACTCTGATATTTTTGCGGTTCAAAAGCCTGTCTATAAAGAATTAAAAACAATAAATGGTTTGTGTGTTCAGTTCCGTGGCCTTCGAGGTTTCAAATACTTCTTCCATGTTCATCATTGAATGTGGCTCAGATAGTTGTTAACACTTGAGCCATTAGCTCCCAACCTCCTCAATTATGCAGTTATCATTATTAAAAGATTCTTTCAAACATCTTTTGTGGCTTCTAATGGAAAAAGGCAACCCTAATGCATCGCAGCACAACTCTCAATCTGCTGTTAGGAAAGCATCTAATTTTCTTTTTATAAAGTACATGGCCCACATTCTGTCGCCGGCCTGATTTGAAAACACGGTAATTTCATTGAGTTTCCAAGTCTGACGTGGCAGATTGTGTTCTGAAAGTTGGTTAGTGCTTTCAGAGTTTTTTTTTCCTTTTTGCTCTATTATGCCCCGGAAACCTTTTGGTTTGGAAAAAGGGTTCATTAGTGTCAAGGACCGATTGGAGAAAGAGTTTTGGGAAAAACTTTCTGTGTAAAGTCCTGCATGGTCTTGCATGCCTGCAGGAGTAAGGGTTAGACCTTTGCGGACATGGACAGATAATGAAATTTGTGTCGCGCAGAAAACTTGCAGCTTTTCAAAACCACCCAGATAATAATTTGAGCTTTACATGTAGCTTGCACGTCTGGAACGAGCTCCCAGAACAACCACTGTTTCTTGGCATCTAAAGAAGCCAGTTGTTTTGGCGTCTGTTAAGGCCTCCCATTGTTGATTCCTCTTCCCCAGGGTCTCCCCTAAAGACCCTAAATATGCTGAAGAAATAGTATTTTCCATCTGGCCAGGAAATGCCTGAGGATCCTCCAGGAGGAACTACAGGACATAGCTTTGGAAAGGAATGTCTGGGCTACCTTGATTAGCCTGCCACCCATCTTGAATAAACACTAGAAAATGCATAGCATGCCGATTGTATTAAATTTATTTCATGCTCTTCAGACTATATTAAATTTTAGTGACCTCGGGGCGTTTCCTTGAGTCTAAATTTCCAGAACCTTTATTGGCACGGCTGTGCAAATGGCAGAATCATCAGTATGTTTTTCTTGTGTCTAAAGTCATGTCTAGACAGAGCATCCTCCATCAGAAGGAGTAAAAGTTATTCTGTTTTTATTGCTAACACTTTTCTCTCACTATCTGATCTATGCAGATCAGTGTTAACAACATTGAACGATTGTTTTTATCCCATATTTTCTCTGAATAGTTTTGGAGTAGTTTTTCCTTGGCTATCTGACCTTAATGACCCTCCGCTCCATACGTGGTTAGTTTTCCTTGGATCTCGGGTGTTAAATCTCTTTCTTCTTTTTTTTTCTTCAGCGCCCCATGTTGTTTCCCAGTAAAAAGGATTTTATTGGAGGAGAGCAGGATGATGGATAAGGTCTATTCCCAGGATCCCCCGCTCAGGGAATGCATCCTTGTCAGGCCTAGCTAGCAACTCAAGGTGATGGGTGTCAAGGGCTAAAGCTGCGGTGAGAGGAAGGAGGTGGGAGATCAGGGCAATAATGGTTCCCTCATCATGACTGAGTCTGCACGGGGCTCATCATGGCCTCTTTGTGCAGCTGGTTAGCTTTGGAGTTAATACACTTTTAAAGAGGGGGGGTCATTTTAAATACTCTTTATGCTACAATTAAAAAAGGAATTTTACACTTTTCTACCAGAATGAAGTTTTGCCCAGCAAACATTGTGAGTCTGCATCCAGTACAGTGCTGGTTATATCAACAAAAACTATTGAAAAACTTACTTTTTCCCCCACAAATATATTAAAGATTTTGTCAGCATAAATAGATTTTCAATTAAAACAAAACTGACTTTTTTTTTGTTGACTAAAATAACCAAGGCCAATGCTAAGATTTATATTTTAACATTTTCACTTTTTCTGAGCATTTTAAAGACTTCCCATCACCATTAGCTTAACATTGAGGCTTAAAGTTCAAACTGGAAACAGCAGATGGGAAACCAATTTCCCCACTTGTCCATTTAGAATATACATTTTTAGGTTCAGTCATGAATTTGAATGTCAACTTTTAAGCCAATGGATGTTAGATGTCCTTACAAAATAGCAAAATCAAATGATATGTTATGATTGTAAGTTCAAACGGCGACTAAATGGATCTTGTGGTGAGATTTTCTGTCAAATTTGTTTGTTCAAAAGATTGATCACATTTCTGATTGCCCCTTTGTCCTTATTTATACATTCTCAGTTGACTCTATTGTTCATAAATTCCCGTTTCTAAAATAAATTGGAATAAAATAAATATTTATGTGAAAGGCTGATATTTAAACAGAGAAAGCTCAATAAGTAATCTGATGCCCAGAGGACACTTAGAACATCAACCAATCAGCTGTTTAATTTGTAATTCAGTACCATGACGGGCTCTTGTTAAAAACAGATGTTCAGAAACATATGGACATGAAAGGAAAGAGAGCGAAAGAGAGAGGGGAAAAAAAGAGCAATTGTCATTTGATGACTGATGATCTGTCAGGATCTGTTTCAGTTTGTCTTTCAAGTGGTCCTAATAATTATCAATCCTGAGTCGTACATGTGAAGAAGTCCATCTGGTTTGGAAACCGTCTGCACGAAGGAAAAAAACCAACAGCGTGTAGCGTATTGGCTTATTGAAATCTAAACATGTCTTTGAGTGCAGTAGGGTTAAAATGATAGATAAATGCACATACAGATACAAAGCTAACTAATTAAAGACAATTAAATAAATAAAAAAGCTTGATTTGTTGTTGTGTCTTCTGCAGACATTTTACCCCTCATGTAACATTAAACTAAAACATATTGGAGCGTTCTTAAGGAAATGGGAAGTAGGAAAGTTTCAAGCTCCCAGTGGGAGAAATCGCTTGGACCCCTGTTGAATTGGGAATTTCCCATTAAGTCAGAAGTGTTTGAGAGATCCAAGAAGTCGTTCTGATGTCACTTGATATTCAAATTAATTTAAACGAACTGCATGTCATTCGATTTTCGTTTGTACGTAATTTTATGAAAAATATTGCTGGCTGTTTTAAACGTTATCTGATAAAAATGACATGTAGAAAAGTAGTCTACAAATAATAATGTCTCCATTTCCTCCCTGCGATGGTCTACATGAGTGATGGCGAGGTTGTTTGTCACTTTTCTGTATACAGCAGATTTCCTGCGGGCGGCCATGTTGCCGCTTTGTTGTTGTCATGGGAACGCTCTAAGTCGGAGGTTACCTGAACTTTTCCACTTCCCAGCTGCTTAAACACGCCATATTTTCTGCTGCACAGGAAAACGGATGAAATCAAAGTTTGCAACAGTTCCTCAGATATTAAGCAATGTGTTTTTTTTTTTTTTTTTTTTTTTTTTTAAACCCAAAGGATGATAGGCAGCCTGTCTAAACTGAAGCTGACTGCTTAAGGTCATTGAAATGTGTTGGACACATTTCGGGAAGCAAATGATGAACATCCGTTCATATCCAATCTGAATTTCAGCATTATATAGGTTTCAGCTGACACATTCAGATGCATTGTCTCCTGTTGTGATTCGGAAAGTGTACGCTACATCTGCAGGAGCTTTGCAGAAATCACTGTCCATTGTGGTGCCGGCTTGTTGCTATCAATCTGTATCAGGATTACAGCTCCTATAAATACTGCCTGCCTTAAATACCAATTTGCCAGTTTGATCAGTTAAGAGCTTTTGACAGCGGTGTCATTGAGCAACTTTTCCAAGATGCAGCGGGGATCACTCCGTTGCCCTCATTCATACTGTACTCAGTTGGTGGGATTAGCTTCAAATCCTCTTCCTCTCTAAAATCCTCTGTAGGGAGCGCCGTCATTGAACCTGCTGTAACGGAGCTCTCTGCTATTTTTACTCCTCGTGCTGTTAGTCAGCCTCGGTGCGAAACATCAAAGCGCATTTTGTAGTTCAGCAAAAAGGGAAAACCAAACCGCTCATTTATAACTGGTTCACAGCCAAATTAATTATTCATTCAGATTACTGTTCGCCAGCACGAAACAACTGGGAGATAGGCCAAGACACACAAACACGTACGCAAATTCTCCCAGAGTGCTTGAGAGAAGTGAAGGGCAGATAATGAGAGCGGCGGCTGAGTTTTCAGTCTGCTGCTAAAAGAGTACAATGTGGAGGGTTTTACTTTGCGGCCCAACTCTGAGGTGTTTTTAAGAAGATTAGTAGGTGTTGTGAAGCAGATAAACGCACAGATTACTCCACTTTTCTCTCCAAGAGTTTCGGCCTTTAGTGTCTCTGTCGGGTAATTGGGGGTCGGGGCGAGACAAACAACATCACACGCAATCGCAATCAATGAAGTGCAGAAATGCTAAATCAAACAATGCAAAGTGCTACAGATGGAGTTAATGGGGTAGGCTGTCAGGAACATTTAAAGGATTAAAGTAGCATTAAAATATTGATGATGAATCATCCTGGTCTGGACTGGGAACAGGTAATATTGGAATATTTTTTACACAATAAACAATGAGTTTTACTGAGCCTTTTTAGGCCCATACAGATCTGTGAATGTATTCTCTATTTTGTCTTCCATGTTTCTTATGCAGAGTTTAGACTAGTAGAAAGTAGAGACCTTTTTCCAAGAGACAGAAAACCTCGGTTGTAACCTCGGTTACACTTTCTGTAGTTGTTTCACCTTTAGTACTTGTGTTTGATGATTGAGGACTTCTGTAGTGAGCCAGTGGCAGGAGGGGAAGGTCTGAAACTCGCCTGCAGAAAACCAAAGAGAGGCCGGATCTGAAAGCCGCAAATAGAGAACACCAACACCGGCAGTGACATGATGCCAGTAATCTGCATATTCCTCTGAACATGGGTCCATCACATCAAGTGTGCATCGCGATTTTGTTCCGTCCTCTGCGCGGCTTCATATTCCACCGGTGAGGTGTGGACCGTTTTATTTTACTTCCTGATTTGGTCATGTTTCCTTGATTCCTGTGCTTCCGTCGTGGGTAACGGTTCTTAAACGGCTTCTTTTTTTTTTTTTTTCTCCGTTTTGTGGTTATTGTTGTTATTTCCGACTTTGTGCTGCAGCCTACAGACAAAGTTAATACAGCTTGATGTGTTTTAGTCATTTAAAAACATGCATCCTCCTATTTATTGCGTAACTATTTCACATACCGTGTCTATAGGAGGAGGAGAAAGCGTTTCTTGTCCAATTAAAAGATCCTGGGGGTAGACGGTGATGTGTTTTATTATTGAAAGTTTGCACAAGGGTGTTTTATTTTGAAAATTGACCACATTTTCTCCAACTGACTTCCTGCCCGCCCGATCTGCTCCGTTCAGCTCACTTGACTTTTCACACTTTCCATCTTTATTCGAAACCTACCCTCCAAAAGAATACCCTACAATTATGTCACCTGTGAGATGACGACACACCCCATAATCAGAGTTAAAATCAGATCTCTTATTATTACACTTATTAACACACAGACCTGAAACTGCTGCAACGGGAGCTCTTTTCGGGAGAGAAGGAAAACTAAAGCTGAACTTTTATTTGTAAAATATTCAGTGTAGTTCTGATCTGAGCAGTGAAGTCCTAAAGATGACACTGCTGAGAGAAGTGTGTACTGACGGTGACAACCACAGATTAATCCTCTGACAGCTGTCTCGCATGTCTCATGTTCAATGTGTCATAAGTACGTCTGCTGGATGGACGACGTGTTACAATTTTAGGGTAAAAGTAAGAGCAGCAGCGTTAAAACAAAAAAGAGCCACAGGAGCTGTGAAGTGACTGAACAGACCAAATCTACACAAAGTCAGCAGCAGTTTGGAAAATGATGCTGGAGGGAATGAATACTTCTAAATGAGATATTAAAAGGTTATGAACATGCAGGATTATTTAACAGCAGTTCTGTACTGGAGGTGTTTGCTGGCTACTATACTGAAGAAATTAGCATAATATTTCTGTTTGCATAGCTGCCTTTCACCCACTTGTGATATTATTCCAGAGAGTGCCACCACTTTATTTTTCCTTCTCTCATACACATGTTCCTTATTCAAACGCCTCCTAAATGAATAGAAATCACTACATGCCAAAGTCTATCACCTCAATCTCCTCATGAATCATAAAAAAAGAAAATCATTGTGTATATCACATGAATAATTCACATATAAACAGAAAACATGCTGAATAAACAGTGCAACCACATAGTCACTTCTAAGATTTAAACCACAACAGCTCGATTACAAGCCTCGAGTAAAATTCACAACCCCCCCACCTACGCCGCTGTTATCACCACATGGGTTGCTTTGCATATGAAATGCAGTCATGATTAAAAGACGGAGACGTGCAGAAATTACACCGAACTTGTCTTCTCGCGCGCATCATCTCGGCTCTGTAGCGCAGCACCCCCTGCAGGGCACAGTGGTATTACTGTCAGGCGCCACGGAGGCGAGCAAAGATTAAGAACACAGAGGTCTGTGGGTCAGCAGACTGCGGAGGCTCCCCCGTGCTCTAGTTCTTCCATCTGACAGCAAACACACACACACACACACACACACACACACACACACACACACACACACACACACAATGTCTCGTACACAAACACTTTGCATTAATATCCTGTTGGTTGCTGTGTATATTTAGTCAGACATGTACAGCCATGCTTTTTGAAGGTTTGGATGCTGTATAAAATGTAAATAAAAACAAAATTATACACAATTATTTGCAAATCATGCAAACCAATATTTCATAGACAATAGACCAAAGACGACATATCAAATGTTGAAAATGAGAAATTGATTGTATTATGAAAAATATATGCTTATTTTGAATTTGTTGGCAGCAATACGTTGGGACAGGGTCATGTTTACTAGTGTGTTGCATCATCTCTTTTTACAACACTCTGTGAACGTTTGGGAACTGAGGAGACCAGTTGATGGAGTTCTGAAAGATAAAAGTCGTCCCATTCTTGCCTGATATAAAATTTCAGCTGCTCAACAGTTCAGGGTGTTCTTTATTGTATTTTAAATTTCATGATGTGCCTAATGTTTTCAGTGGGTGGCAGGTCTCTTCCACCCGGACTCTTCTAGTATAGAGCCATACTGTTGTAATACGTGCAGAATACAGTTCAGCATTGTCTTGCTGAAACTCCCAATGTCTTGTTTCTCTGATGAATCATAGCAAAATAATACATTTTTCATCAAGAACTGTAATTCTGTCACCTCTATAAGCCCTGAATATGAAAGCTGCCATCAGATTTTACACTAAAATGGAGACTTTCAAGCCTTGATTTACCCACCAACGTCAAAATTAACAAAGCATTAATCACAGAGCTCTGTCGTGAAAGCATCTTTACTTCCTTAATGTCAATTAACTGACGTCAGGATGTGAGAAATGCTGTTTGATTGATGGGAGGAGCAGCAGGATGGATAATCTCCAAACTTGAGATGACTCAATGCGTTTTAAAATCCTAACTTGTAAAGAATGAGACCTTCATTATTAAAGATTCACATTCATTAATTTATTATTATTCTAGAGTCTCATCGGGTCTTTAAAGTAGGTCTAATTTATATCTTTCGGCCACTCCGGCGCAGCAGATCAAGCTGTAAATAAAACATCGTAAAGTATATAATATTAATGCGGCTAATGTGTTTTTATACTTGCAGCTACATTTGCATTTATTAAGAGTCATATTTATGGCCAAATAGTGCAAGTCCAATATTCACTCTGCTTTTAGTACTCTTTTACTCACTTCCAACTCCCGAGAGGATATTTGGCTCTTTAGCTTTCAGATGGTTACTTTTTTGTCAGTTATGTGGTGCAGGACAGTGTGAGTTTACTTTCAGATGCCTGTTGCTGGTTGACTGTGAGAGTGAACAGAAAAGGATACGTTACTGGTCGTAAAATCAAAACAAGGGGCTGAAAAGTGCTAAAATGCTGCGTGGAGTGATAATTTGCTATGATTTCACTACTGGAAGTGATCGCGTTCCTGTTTCACTCTGACCTGTTGTTAATACAGAAATAATGCAGTGATAATAGCTTGTGATGATCATGAACACGTGTAAACAGACAGAGTGGTTTAATGTTGAACCTGCTGATTATTTCTGGCTTGTTTCATCGTTTAAGTCCTGTTTTCTGACCTGCTCTAATTTCAGCTGACATTTTTGTTCATTCTTTAAAGCTCGTACCTTTGATAAAACACTGGCCTCACACAATGTATGGCTTAGAATAAATTTGTGTGCACTTGTTAAGTGTAATTACTCAAACGCCAGCTGAGTCATTCTTTAAGGGACAGGAGTTTCTCAGCTGGAGGCCTGCTAGTTGTATCTAACCCAGTTTTTTTTTTTGTGTATACCAGCCGAAGGCCTCGCGCGTGTGGACTCCAGCCCAGTCTGCCTTGTTCAACATACCTGCTCACATGGAGCCATAATACTCAGCAGCTTGGATAAAAATCTCCTGCTGGCTCAGCTGTCAATTAAATAAACATGTTTTGGTTATTATTCCGCCACTCTGGCTCTTGGCAAGCTGCTGGCCACATTGCGCAACTACTCCATAACTCCAGGAACAATGCGCTGACATGCCCAGATGTGTGGCAGTAAAAGGAGTGCCAGGGAGCAACACGCGCACACGCCTTCTGTTTGCAAATATGCCCGAGCAGGTGGTTTTTTTTTGTACCGCTGAAAGACATCGCGTCATTAAAATGCGTCTTGTCCCGGCTGCAGGTTGCATCTGATCAGCGGTTAGCCCCGTAATTCGTACGGCTGACAGACGGGCGTCTAATGTGAGGACTGGACGGGATCCATCACCGTCGTCGGCTGTCTGTCCGTCTCAGTCTGTCCCAGCTTTGATCACGTTTGGCTTCGGAGTGAGTCAGACGTGAAAACGCACCGACGCACAGCCCACACAGATCCTGTGCATACATTCACTGCGTTCACACACACGTAAATCCTGCACGGATGCTTTTACACTTCAGGGCTCTGCCTGTCAAACATGTGTTTCTTCACACGTGTGTCAAAATCCAGGTGGGCAGGTAGGTATTTATCCCCCGCCGGAAAAAGGAAATCAACAAGTCGTGTAATCCCTGTAGCATTTAAAGTGTGCCAGGATGCACTCTGGATGTAACAACTCCGCAGCCATTTATTCTCAGTAAATCAGTAGGAAAAACGTCTCATGCTTTGTGTCATCTAGGTCCAATTTTAATATCTGATATACTGTTCACAAGGAGACTATCAGCAGCTTCAGAGGAGGTCGCTACCTTCCTGAAAATAAATCCAACCGAAGCCAATACGTGTAGCCCGGGGGCACTTAATCTGAATTAGGAAAACTTTTAATTACAGAAAAGAGTCGCATTAATTTTCCAGGCCAATGTCGTCCTGCCCTAACAAGCTCTATTATTCATTTAATTAAGATTAATTAATTAACAAATCATTGAAAATGCCCTGGTCCAGCCTAAGCACATACTTCTATTGATCTCTTTTCACCTCCACATACATGTATTCCTGCTTCTACTAAACAAACAAAGATGGTGCAAAGATAATACATATGCATGCAAACACACATTAAATCATGATGCACGATATATCACGTAACTTTTCAGCTTTCCTTCCACTAAATGAATAATGTACTTTTAGTCTGTTAGCCAACAAGTGCAGTTGTTTAGTTTTAATCCAACGTGTCATATGCTCATAAATTATTTCTCTGTGGTAGGAATATTGGTTTCGGAGCTGTAAACTACTGAAACCATGCCGTGTTCGAGGTCGATGACGCTTCTTGATTTTAGTTTCTTTTCCTCGGTCTGTAATCTTTGATCCACCTCAAAGCACAAACATTCCTGATTTTTTATTTTTTATTGATGCAACATTACTGGAGTCAAGCAAGGCTACAGGGCCTCATGGTGTCAGCTTCAGGGTGCCTGAGCTATGTGCAGTGCTTCACCACATCTTCAGCATGAGTTTCTATGCTGTGGAAAACGTCCAGCGTTGTCCCTGTGACAAAGACCCCAGTGGCTCCAAGGACTGCAAACCTCCTACATCATGAAGACCCTGCAGACACTTCTGGAGCAGCTTTTGGACTCCCTCCAGTTGAACATGCCATCATTTACTTGCTAATCCACGTTTTTTTTTTTTTTTGACTCCTCAGGTGTTTTTAACAGTGTCCAGCTGGCTCTGCTAAGTGAGGAGCTGACAGCGTTGCAGGTGGACGCCCTCTTCGTTTCCTGGATTGTCGACTACCTGACTGGCAGACCACAGTGTGTTCAGCTTGCCTCTCTGTGTGTCAGACAGAGTGAACAGAAACACCGGGACCCCCCCAGGGGACGATCCTGTTGATCCATTGCCTTCACCCCTCTACACTGTGGATTTCAGCTACCAGACACAGTCTGGCCTTCTTCAGGAGGTCTCTGATGACTCCTCTGTGGTTGGAGGTATCAGCAGGTGTGAGGAGAAAAGAAACCATCTGCAGCTCAATGTGGCAAAGACAAAGGAGCTAGTTGTGGCACCGGTGACTGCTGCTTCCATCCAGGGGGGTCAGTGTCCCTGGAAGAGTAAAACCTGGACCGGGCTCAGAACACTGAACCCTTGACAAGAAGTCAGTCTCTACTTTGTGATGACACTGCAGTCCTTTAACATATACCGAGGATGTTAAGAGCCTGTGGTCGTCAGTGTTCTCCTGTTTACTGTTGTGTCCTGGAGTTAAGTTGAGTTTAGCGAATGCCAACAGACTCGACAAACTGCTCTGCAACGTCAGTGATGTTTTTGGGGGTTGATCTGAACTCTCTGACGGCGGTGTGCTGTTCACAGTCCACGTTACCCATAATTATTGGGAATCTCTCCCATCCACTCCAGGACGGGCTGATCCAGCACAGGAGAACATTCAGTGCACTTTTACTTAAGTGGACAACAGAGTGCCACAGGAAGTCACGCCTGCATGTGGCCATCAAACTCTGTGTCAAAAGCTTGCAGTTGTAACCTTGGACTTACTTCACCAGTCAGCAGCCTCATAAAGCCATAATTGTTCATAATTTATATTTTCAATTATGCTGGTTCAAGAGTACAATAATTTTTTGCACCAATTTTAACTGCAAAACTCCAGACTAGGGATCTCCAACTGCTTTTCCTCCGAGAGCTACTTTAACAAAATATACTTTCGAGAGCTCTCGAACACTAACATTTTTTCACATCGCTGAGCTCCATCCAAACCAGCCGAATAAGCTTCTTTTATGGGAACAATAACAAACTGATACTCAAAAACATAGTGTACCATGTTCATGCTTATACTGCATAATAGTACTCTAGTACTGCATTTATTTTTTACTTGTTCAACTAATATTTCTTATTTGTAGTCTTTTTAGCATTTAAACATAATTATAAATCCTGTTTCTCAGCATTTATGTTTACTCTTTTCTTTTTGCATAATGTACTCTGATGCAGATATTGCAACATATTTTTCTATATATTGTCACCACATATTGCAGGATAATGCACATATTTTTCCATTTTTCTTATGATTTCTCCATACTTAAATATATTTCTATTCCAGAATGTGAGGAACTGTGACATTTCCCAATTTCCCCTCTGGGATCAATAAAGTATTTCTTTACATCTGTGCATCACTAGCTTGCTAAATTCCCTGAAAAGTCCCAAACATTTCACTTTATCCTTTTAAATAAGGACGAAATATGCAACACAAGTATAAGTTTGGAAAAATATTGTTTGTTTTTTTATTCTCTGCTAATCTGTTTCATCTTGAAGTTGTGGGTTTAATTTGATGATATTTAATGGACAGATGGTTGGAGACCATCAGTACTGAATCCTGATTGGTGGTCAAACGTATGCGACATTAGCTTTTTTCTGACCAAGTCCTGACCAAGTTAAACCACTAGAAGACCTCAGACATAAACAGTAGAGATGAGATTTCTCTGTCGTAACTTTGGCAGAAAATTGTGTTCATGCAGAACCACATTCCCCATAGTGAGAAGCTGATTGAGAGGCTTTTCAGAGGCTTAAAGTAAATGATTTGAATACTTCTCCCAGAGCCCCGCAGAGGGACGGCTATATCGTGCTGTGAAAATGATTTTCAAAAATGGTCACAGGTATTTTATATCACAAATAGGTCCATTTCCCCCCAAGTGGCCACGGCATAATGAAACAAACTTGGCTATTTTGAAGTGTCTTCCTGTTAGGATGGTAAGTTTCTGCAGAAAAAAGCTCCGATAAAAGAAAACATCCTACACCTTGAAAAGTGGGCAGGCAAACCCATAGGGAAGTCCTCCTTAGCGGCATCAGTGGAGCAGGAAAAATCCCTTTTGAAAGGGTTCTTGGCAGCAGGTGACGGGCGACTGTGGCGAAACAGGAGGCAGAGATTGGCCCTCTGTGAGGCGGTTTCAGGCTGGCGCGCTCCCTGTATCTAAAAGGAGGTGTCTGCCATGTTAATGAGTGCCGGCCTCGGGATGAGACGGTGTTCAGAGTGTGACAGCTGCCCTGGGAATCCATGACTCAAAATTAAAATAATGAAATAAACCGTCCGATTACTGTTCTTCACGGACGACATCATTTCACCTTGGGGGCCAAATGCTGCTTCCTACTTGTTGTACAGACTTGGACCAAAAGAGGGGTTTTCTAACTACACAGCCTTTTATAATGACAGCTATAATTAGACTGCACAGCTCACATCTGTGGGATTGAAAGAGAACACTTTGACTTTGCTGTTGGTCAATAATTATAATTAAACAGGATGTTAAGGTTGTAAAAGTTCTCAAAACTTTTGGGAACTCTTGTCTTTAGGATTTTGGGTTATTTCTATCCGGACGTCCGTCCCGTTCTCGTGAACGCGATATCTCAAGAACGTTTTGAGGGAATTTCTTCAAACTTGGCAAAACCATTCACTTGATACCAAGGATGAACTGATTAGATTTTGGGGGGGTCAAGGTCACTGTCACCTCAATTCTACACATTCATGTGAACATGATATCTCAGGAACGACTGGATGGAATTTCTTCAGATATGACACATTTGTTGACTTGGCTTCAAGGATGAATTGATTACAGTTTGGTGGTCAAAGTTCAAGGTCACCGTGACCTCGTGTCCCTCTCATCTGACCCTCCCGTTCCTTGGAAAAGCGATACATCAAGAACGTTTTGAGGGAATTTCTTTAAACTTGGCAAAACATTTATTTGGTACCAACGATGAACTGGTAAGGTTTTGTTGGCCAAAGGTCACTTTGAGTTCACAAACATGCATGTATATGAACTGCATTTCCTACAACCTGAATGGTTATCTGAGGCAAGCAGTGGCCGGGCAGTAATTCTAGTTTAATTCAGAATTAAGAAAACATGGATAAATATTATTTGCTGTCTGTCAAATAAATGATTTGGGAAAACAGAGTCCTTGTGATCATTTTGGGCAGTCGTCATGGAAATGATCAATGTAAATTACAGGCTTCTGTTGGACATATTTGTCAACTCGTATTATTTTTTCTTGATTGGTTTTCCATCTGTCATCTATTAGACTGGCAGGACTCGCTGTGTGTGACTTGTGGGGAATGACAATTTAGGTGCAGATGTAACAAGCAGGGCTGCAGTGCATTGGACTATCTTTTAATTTGAATGTGTGAAATGTATTCACATGCAGGCCCTCAGGGTTCTGCATGCAGAAAACGGAGACTAAAAACCTTATCTGTCAGGGATGTCACAAAATGACTGATAAGCATCCATCGTCTCTCTTTACTCAATACAAATTGTCTCCAATCTAAGGTTGGCTGTAGACTGAAGTTTAGTTTACATTTCTGAAAGAAACTTCTGGCTCTTGGTGGGAAATTAACAGCTTGGCATAAGCAGTCGTCACTTTCTTCCATTAACACCCTTTTTAGCTGCGAATGGAAAGAAGAATTACGTTGTGATTACCACAAACATGGAAGGTGAGGAAGGTGGTGTGTTGACGGTTCGAATCAGCCACTTGGGAAAGTTGGAAAATGAATTGGCTCGTGAAGTGTAAAACTGCTGAGATTATACAGGTCAATTTTAATACGTGCACATGCAAACGTTGGGGTTTATTATTAGCCGCCATACATAACAACATAATGAATCAAGTTCGTCACTTTTTCTATAAACCAGTTCCGGTGCATTTTCGTTGGACGACGCAAAAAAAGAAAGTGTGAGTGGTGATGTAGATGCTTTTTTCTTCTTCTGTGTAGCATGTTTTTAATACTGCATACCCAAATCACAGAAGCAGCAGAGTGAAATGCTTCATTGGAATCGATTAGAAGAAGCTGCCTTCTGCTTTTTTAAAGTGCATTCAATAAAATCAGCCACCTAATACTCTGTTCAATTCCCTCTCTGTGCATGAGTAGTTGTCTGTGCAGATCCGTTGGTGGGCTTTAAATGAAAAGCTTGACAGTTCGTTTAACAGCCTCTGAAACCCCCCGCTCATCCCCCAGCGTTTCAAACTGAGCAAGTTGTGGTGTTTTTGCTGGTTTTTGTAACTTTAGTTTTAACTTTATTGTCTGGATGGATGGATGGATGGAGAGGACATTTATCTTGCAGAAAGATGTCTGCATAAAAAAATAAATACAAAAACAGAAAAACAACGAGGGCCGTGTTGATATGATTGCATGAAAAGTGTCGTTTATCGGATACACAAACATAAACAACACAACTATGGAACGTTTCCACACTCATTATCTCTCACATGGTGTCACCATGGTGACATTGGCCAACTGCTGTTATGTAATCCCAAAATAGAAGTATGCAGTTATAGACTAGAGTTCTGTAAAAGTGTTGACGGAACACCATCTGAAAACATGTATTTTTAATCTTCATTTTTTACTTTTTTTCAAACCAGAATTTTATTTTTCTAAATCTTATCAGAGCCTATACGAATTATTTTTATGAGTGGGACATCTTCCTGATGTAGAGTCAAGTAGGAGAGACCAATTAGGAAAAGGCAAATCTGCACGATACAAAAACAAAACATTGAATTTAACGTTTTCTTCCTTTAAAATGAAAGTGCAGTATTTTGGTGTCGAGAATCAAGTATCCAATTGCTACATGATGGTGATTGAAAGCTGCAGTATTTTGTAGCATGATGTTACATCTCATTGCGCCACGCTTTACTAAACACCCTCTGTATTATTAGCCCGGAGCTTTCTGTGAAGGGGATCCCTGCTGTGCTAACGCAGAGGTCTCATTGTAGAAAAAAACTGCAGCTTTTTCGTTCATTTCAAAATGTCTTTGTGAATGAACACGTAACGGTGTCCGCCATCCCGCCCGTGCTGAAGTCACAAAACCTTTTGTCCCGCTGCCGGTGCTTCAGATGAAGCGGGAGCTTTAAGGCTTTGACTTCGAAGCTAACCTGCCGCCCTGTCGTCCCTTTATGAAGAGTCTGATCCATCCGGTGCTGTGGCACCCTATAAGTTAAGGACACCACACTACAAAGGGGAAAGAAGTTAATCCAATAACCTCAGCTGAACTTCCTCATCTTCAGGCGGTTGGAGGCTTTGATGCGCTCACTATCAGCTACTGAACAGGGACTTGTGTTTTTTTTTTTTTTTTTTTTTGGGGCTGAGGCGAAATGGCTAAGTGGTAAATTGTTTGCATGAAAGAGGGTGTTGTGATCGTTTGTGCGTGTACATGCATATGTGTGTTGTTTGTTGTTTGTTTTACTGTGCCAGCACATGTGATGTGTGTGTGTGTGTGTGTGTGTGTGTCCGCCCTTGAGACTGAGGCATAATGAGGAAGTGTGAAATTGTTAGTACTGTATGAATCACATACTGAGAGTGTGTGTTTGTGTCTGCTTCACATTTGTCTGTAGGTGTATGTCTGTGTGATTTTTGTATGCTTCTCTGAGAGTAGAACCAAAACTCTTGTCTTACATGTGACTGCGTTTTGTACAGCATGTGTGTGTATCGGCGTATCCCCCCCTCCCCCCATATGCAGCTTCCTGCTTTGATTTGTGCGATGCTTGATGCTCTTGATAACAAACTGCAGCCTCTCAGAGAGCCGAGCCTGCAGCTGCTCTGTCTCTCCACCCATCCTCCATCTTCCTCCCTTTTTTCCTTTCGCACTCACCAGCTTTTATGGAGGCAATAAATAACCCGGCACCATCTCCCTGTTTAACTTGGTTTTAGAGGCCAGCGGAGCAGGCGGCATCTGGCAACATCACACTTTACAAAACTAGGATTCTTCCGGCGGAGGGCCATCAAAGATCCTCAGAGAGTTGAAGAACCCATTAAAGGCCTATTTCAATATTTTGAGAAATGTTGTTTAATATTTTAGGTTGTGATGAAATTGATCACTTTGCATCAGTTCTACATATATTTACTGAAGGTGTTTGACTAAGGTGAAAAATGAGATGAAAAAACTAGTGGCTGTTAAAAAAGGAGAAAATAATGGCTGGGTGTAACCAGTCATTATATTTCATAGTAACACCCTTTTGAGCTGCAAATGGTTACAGGAATTATGTTGTGTTTGCAGCAAAGCTGCTAGCTGTGTTGGAAAATTACTCAATTTGTACAGTGTGGTACTGCTGGGATTATGCACTTGGATTATAATATGAGAGCATGCAAACATTGTATGTCATTATAATACATCATATGGATACATATATTACCTGTATAATGAATACAGTCCTTCACTTTTGCTGTTGACTTTTCACTGTACAGCAGAAAAAAAGTGAGTGAGAGTTGAGATGTTGCTGGGTTTTTTTTTGTCTGCTCAGCAAATTCCACTTTTCAAATTACATATCTGAAACACACGAGCAGCGAGTGAACGGCTTCATTGGAATCAATCAGAAGGAGGAATCTTCTGCAGCATGGAGTGCGTTCAACATAATCGCCCATAATGCTCAGTGTTCAGCTCAGTGTTGGCCCTCTGGAGGCATCAGTATGCGTCAGTAGAAGACCCTGTCAGTTCATCTAACGGCGTCTGAACCCCCCCCCCCCACCACCACCCACAACCCCACATGTTTCTGAAATGAGTGAGTCGTGTCTGACAGTCTTTGTAACTTCACTTACAAATTGATCTCAATGCGGTAACACTGGAAGATGGTCTGCATAAAAAAAAAATCAACACAAGCCAGATAATCTCTGGGGCTCTCGTTCGGGGAATTTTTTAAAAAAATGTTTCAGGAAAAAGGCTGAAAGAGAAGAAAATGGTAAACTAGATTTTCCAAATGAATTATTGGAAGTGGAAAAAACAGTTAGTCTGGTTTTAGACCTTATGAACTTCACATTTTTGGTGTTTGTCTTTAGTCATTGCATCAACATTAATTCAATGCTGAATTCGGAGAGAGGACACAATCTTCCTACGCAGCCAGTTGGCCAACCAGCTACTTCTAAACATGGCAACAAACGTGGATGAGACTGAGTCATGCACAAAAATAAATCCTCTCTCATCATAGTTATTAATTTCCCATTGTACAACATAAACTGTCGTCCAAAATCTACATTGGTAGGATGGATATGTCACAAAATGGACTAAAATTGAACATGATGCTTGGCTGAGCGAATATAAGGAAATAAAAGAGCAATTCAGTCTGATTATCTGGCTTGTACTAGCTTACATATGGCATTGCTCAGTGTTTGTTGCAACTATTTTAAATTGTGATTAATCTGGTATTAATTTTCCTGATTAACGATTTCAGTCTTTTGATCCATCAGATGTTAGAAAATTGTGAAAAAAAAAGCCCTAATATTTGATAAGCAACCAGGAAGACATCATGTTTAGTATTTTTTGCATGATAAATGATCAAAATACTCGTGAATTTACTTCAGCACCAACTCTAAGATAGGCTAAGTTAGCCGTTAATACTATATTTTCCATGTCGGATTTAAATAATGTACTTTTTTTTAGTGTCCAAACCCTCAGAATAAAATGTGCCACATGTTGGAAGTTTGTCCCTTCAGACCTGATGAATAATTAATAAAGGAATTATTTGAGGAACTTTCTGGAGCTCCTCTGTGGTCGCCCCTCTAAAGGACCCCTGAAGGTTTTGTAAAGGTCTGTAACTTGTAAGAGACTAGATTAAACCCAGCCAAAACAATCTGGAGGAGCGGATGGGCCCTCATGGAGTCACCACCGCTAAGTGGATGCAGAAGGGATTCGGAGGAAGCGGAGGGAAGTCCCATTAGTCGTGATCTATATGTGTTTTAACAGGGATTAACAAGGCAGATGAAGGAAGTGGCGTTTACCTGTGTGGCCGTCTGAGAGTCCTCGTGGATCTGGAAGGCAAATACAGTTTGCACACAAGCAGGATGGCAGGCAGGAGGGGAGAGAGGCTTTTCCAGTAATATGTATTTCTACCATGGATTTTGATGTCTGAGGACATATCATGACGTTCTGGTCCCTTTGTGGACTCCTCATCTCTTAGAAGTCCTTTCAATAATTCAGCTATAGATGAGACGGTTTTTGCTTCTCTAATAAAAGAAAGTTAAATAAAAATGACATTTTTCACAGATCAGAGACAAAATTTATTCCCTGAATGATTTCCTCTCTGCAGCGGTTGCACATGAAAATCAGTTTATATTTCAGTTTTACATTATCTTGGTGCATCATCTCTTTTATCACTCACAATATTTGTGTTATTTAAAGATAAAATAGAACTTAATTGATCCTAAAAGTAATTCTTGTGCCAGAGATTACTCAAAATGTACACTTTAAGGTTTCAACTTGAATTGCCGCCTAACGGTTGTCTGCCTCCATTAACTAGTCCGGTTGTAGTTTACTTGGCTATCTGTCCAAACCCATATAGATATTGGACTCACGGTGACCTTGACCTTTGACCTTTGAAATCTAACATACAAATTTCCCTCTGAGGGATTAATAAAGTATCGATCTATCGATCTATCTATCTATCTAAACGGTTCATTGCTGAGCCAAAGTGAAAGTTTGTGACAAATGTGAAGAAATTCACTCAAGGCGTCCCTGGAAAATCACATTCACAGGCATGATAAGGTGACAGTGACTTTGACAGTAATAAATATTAAGTATTTAAAGAATAAATGCTAACCCTAGTACCTAATAGAATAACAATAAAGTAAGATGAATTTAGTGAAAAAAAGTCATCTTAAATGGGTAATATTGCATAAAGCAAAAAGTAATATTTGCAATGAAATGAGTAGCAAAAAGTAATACTGCACGTGATATTGACAAAATAATATTACACATGACACAGTGTCCGATGTTTCAGCTGTCCTTCGTGCAAAAGAGGAAGTAGTTTACAATTTGATGGCCACTGGTAGAGAAGACATCCTGTGATGCTCCTCAGTAGTCTGTCTACAGCCGAAGGTGCTCTGATAGGACTCAAGGTGCCTTGTAAGGGATGAGAGGCATTGTCCATTAAACTGAGTAATTTCCTCAGCATCCTCTTCCTCGAAACCTCCACTAAAGACTCCAGTTCCTCTGCCAGGACAGAACCCACCTTCCTGTGATAAAGTTCTGCAACGTTGTTCTGCAGATGTTGAAATATCTCAGCATCTTGAAATCTTGCACAGACCTTCCAGTGTTTTAGTCCAGTCTATATAATGCCAACTCTTTGGCCTTCTTGAGGCTGAGTTGCACATGAGCTTCGTCCCACTTCCTCCTCTACAGAGACTGATTATTTGCATTTTGTCCTCGTGTTGTGCTGCTTCAAGCCAAACTAAGTTATATTAACTTCTTGCACTCCTTCTCTTCAATCAAATCGAGTTGTTTTCCTTCATTTCTATATCTTTCCTTTCATTTCTGCTTTTTTTGAGCATCTACATTTAGCTTTGATGTTAAAAGAAAAAATGGCCAGCAGTTGGCCCAATTAGCCACGTTTGGTTCTGATCAAACCATACTGCAGGTGCAATCTGAACCATGTATCTTAATGAGGTGGAGTGCTGCAGGGCAAAGGTCTTCACCAAGTATCTGCTTTTGTTTTTATTTTTTATTTTTTTAACCCGTGTTTTAAGATTTTCAATTACATAATGGTAACTTTAAGTCAATCAGCATTGCAGCTTTTTTTTTTTTTAATTTTTTAATTTTAGACATATTGTTGGACATTTTAATAGCATTTACTGTTTTTACAAATCATCGCCATGACTCATGATTATTCACCGCTTTTGACCAGTTTTGTTTATTCTGTCCAACTTTCTCACCAGCTACCTGTCTCACCCACACACATATGGACGGGAAGAGTTTCAGTGCAGAGCCATCATTTAGTCTGATACGATGTGAAACGCGTTAAATATCCAGGGCGATAGAATCATTACCGGCTCCTTGTCGTCTTCAGAGCGGTGGCGGCGACGTAGGCGGCTAATTATTTTCTCTCCCTCTTCAGAATCAATTGATTGCATGTCTTTAAGTCGGTCTGAAAAGCAGCTGAAAGGAAATGTGCTGTCATACTCGCATCAAAAAATGTTATTATTCTGCACACATCGCGGCCCAGACACAAGGTTGACATTTTCTAATTAAACGTTTCCTTAAGCTGTGTACATCTCCCTGGGAAGTCTGAGAGACGCAGACGCCCTCACTGCCAAGATGAAAGAACTCATTATTTTTTCCCTTGCCCACTGTCGTCCTCATGTTTCTTCCCCCTTTTCTTTTTTTTTCTTTTTTTTCCATCCAGATAACAGAACTATTCCATTTAATCAATGCTGCCTCTAGAGTACAGCAGAGCAGCCGCGGTCAAGAAAATGCACCTCAACAAGTAAGCATAAAATTCAATTCCTCCGCTCCACCTCCCTCCAATGCCACCCCCAAAACAAACAAGCACAACAGAGCAGTGGGGCATTCATCATTGCTGTTTCTGGTTTGACAACTCGCTCTGTTTTAGTATTACAATCATAAGCCCTGAATTGGATATAAGGGCAGCGGGAGAGGTTGAAAAATGGAAACGCAATAGATTTGGCCCACCACCAAGAAAAAAAACCAAAAAACTTTTCCTGTTCGTTTGGAAATGATAGCACGGCACAGAAATTGTGAAGAGTCAGAGATTATATTCTAATCCTCAACTCACACTTTACTAGAACCCATGGGCATTGTAAAAAAATAAAAAAAACCGTAATATGGAAGTGATTTAAAAAGAACCAAAAAGGAGAGAAAAACGGTATTCAAAACCTTTTTGGTGATTTCTTTTATTTTTATATATTTATTTTGTGAGGTAAGGTTTGACAAGAAGCAGGAAAAATATAACAAGGGAGGAAAAAAGTATATTGGCGACAAAAAGTACAATCAGCTCAACATATTAAAAGAATAAAGATGAAGCACATCATGGGATGAGTTTCAAAAAGCAGCGACTGCTGCTCATGTGACTCCATCAGATATCCAACTGACAGACAGGCAATCATCAACCCGAAGTCGCGTGCATTAGACTGCATAATCTGTCGCCGCAAACTGTGAAGCTTCTCTTGTTCACAGGAGAAAAAAAAAAAAAGTTTCTCTGTTTCTGCTTCCACAGTTCTTAACAGACAGCAGCCAGCATTGGATTCCCAGATCAGTGACTTTTAAATCGGAGCTCTCAGCAGGAGTAGAATGCTATTAAAGTTTGCTTTATTGCAAACATATCTTAGTCAAATATTATCTTAAAGAACGGAAGAAAGTGAAACTCAGTGAGCACATTCTTGGAAAAATGCTTTCATGTTTTCCTTTAGACAAATAATGTATTACAGCTTTTTTTTTTACAGGGTTTGTTTCAGTCTGAAGAATTTCTGTCCAGCTTTTGATATTTTCAGTCCATTTCCCACACAGAATATCAAATAATGATTCCTAATGACAACTCCTCTAAAATATGTGAATGACAGCTATTGAAACACAACATGGAAATGTTATTACATGATTGAGTTGTGTTTCTGTCCAACTAATAAATTAAATCCACTTTTAAATATGTTGTGGTCTCCATAAAATAAAAATACAAAATCTCTTTAGCTTTCAACTTTGTCTGTCTGCTGATTGGCGCTGGTGCATGGGGAGTTTCTTGCTGGAAGCGGCTGTCTGCTTCGGCTGGAAAAGGTTTAATAAGATTGATGACATTAAATCAGAGTAGAAATGCACAGTGGAACCAAACACTGAGCTAAAAGAGACTTAAGAGATCCTGAGTTGATGTTTGTCTAAAAATTGTTACTGCTTCTTCGATACTTGATGTGTACAGATCAGGGCTGTCACTTTTTATTTGAAATGTATTATACGTTTGAGCGTAGTTAACATTCGACCTGTTCGAATTAAAAATGTACAGACTACATGCGCAGCTGAGCATTTGAAGTAGTTTGCTGTTCATGCGGCAGAGGGCGCTCTAACAAATCACCATCAATGGGTCAACTTGACCTATTGTAACCCCTATTTGACCCGATTTAATCATTATATTGTTGATCAGAAGAAGGTAAAAAGGAGGACACTCGCGAGCAAAGCCTTTTAGAGCGGACAATCACAGAAGCAGTGTGAGTAACTACCAAAGATGTTGCTGTGATGTTGCCACCAAAATGACGCAGAGGAAGCACCTCAGACCAGCGGAGTAACTGCCACTGTCATTATATGACTGTAAAGTGCAGTATAACAATATTATTGTGACACAACTGTTAAAACTGCTGGAATAATGTTATGTTAAAGTAAAATTAAAAAGTAAAATTAAATTAAAATTAAAAAAAAAAGTGACAGCCTTATTATATATTATGGTAAGATGCAACATGATGACTTATCTCTGGTGTCGGGGTCAAAACATCGTGTTTTGGCTTTGCTAAATCAGTATCATGCTC
Source organism: Embiotoca jacksoni (assembly GCF_022577435.1). Classification (NCBI taxonomy): domain Eukaryota; kingdom Metazoa; phylum Chordata; class Actinopteri; family Embiotocidae; genus Embiotoca; species Embiotoca jacksoni. The sequence continues at coordinate 2,241,949 of NW_027185378.1, forward strand.
CTATAGCTGGTTGGATATATCCGAGGAGGTCTCTTCACTCTTTTGACCGACTCTGGCCCTAAGCTGATGTTGTCAGATGTTACCAAACCTTACCACTTCTTTCAACCCTCAACTGCTCCACCCTGCAGTCGGTAGGTTGGTGGCTCTTTCTGCTGCGTCTCCGGTCCTCCACACAGCCCACCGCCCACACAGACCATGTGCTCACATCCAGAGGAACCAGCATTAGGTTTCAAGATGAATTGTATTTCAACAGATTAGAAAATAAATTGCATGCCACTAAAATTGTCTAGTCAGGCCAATTTCTGCATGAGACACAGGATTGTATTTCAGCAGGTGTGTTTGAGTAATGTAGAACTGTAGCGTGTCTCCTCTTTAATCCCTCCTCAGTAAATAGATTTTAACACGGGAGTGAATAGTGCTGGAGGAAACAGATAAATCCACTGCAGAAAAACAACAACAATGGTTTCCCGAAGCACCTTTTAATGCAAGCTCGTGAGTTTTTAATCTGCTATCAAGAGGCAGCGTTTCCTGAAAGCTGCACCTTGTGTTTGCTGTCATCAGAGCTTTATGGCTGCAACAACTGTAATTTTGAAGTGCTTACTAAGAAGTGAATGGATTCTGAGTCTGTGATTCGACGTGTGCCAACCAAACCAGTTGTGATGATAAAGGAGGACATGCATCAGATGGAACAAGTTGCTTTTTAAACAACCAAACACTTTAATTCCATCATATTCATAGTAAATTTTAAGGTGATATATATATTTTTTTTCTTTTCATCTTTACTTGCCGTACTAGTTCATAAAGAGTTCATCTTGCTGTGTACAGTACTGTTTGTACTTTGTCCTGAGGGAAAAAAATTCTATTGTAGCTTCAGAGACTCTCGGGGTACTTTTTCTTTAAAATGCACCAAAGATAGTTTTCTTGCCTCATTTGCACAAAGAGCTTCTAGGAACAAAAATGACAAGTGTCTCAGGTTTAACATTTAAAACGTAGAATTTTAGGTAAAACATTTATGAAAAAAAAGGTGCAGGGTTACCATACTGTGTACTTTTCATTGAACTGTTTCACTGAATTCGTTGCTGCCGAGTTTTTCTTGTAAATAGCAGAATATTCACTGCAAATAACCTTGAAAGCTATTTGTACACTTTTTCAATCATAATTCACAACTTTTCCACTAAATTTTTGTCATCATCATTTTTAGAATCAGGTTTTACTGAGCACATGAATGTAACAAAGTTTACAAGCTGAGTTTCATGGTCTATAACGACTCGATAAAAAAACACTATAAACTTGTGAAATCTATATATTTTGGGAGCTTGACCCACATTGGGACTAAATGTTTTGATAAATTTGCCTCTTCTTGCTTATTTTTTTTTTCTTCCATTTTTGTGATACTAAATTGCTGGAGGAACCCCTGTAAGAGACGTTAGTGCCACTAATCCCTGTGAAAATCAACATATAGTTTACAACTTTCTGCAACTATCATGATTTTTGAGGTTGAGTACCTGTTGCCTCCCATTGATATAAAACACCACCGAATATTAGACTTGCATTCAACAGGTTTCAACATTTTGTTGCATCATTACCAACAAACTAACAGATTAATCAGCTATTACTATTCACTGCTTAAAATGTCAAATTATCATTTTAGTCACTTTTCACAGACACAAATTTAAATATTTCCTGGTTTCAGCTGCCCAGATGTGATTTAAGGCCTTTCTTTGACAAAAAAAAATCATCCTGAGCTGTGGGAAGTTATTATGGGCATTATTCTTCAATTTTACAGACAAAATGATTAAGAAAATACTGGCAATTTGAGGATAATGGTCAGGTGCAGTCCTGCGGTGCACACTCTGTAGTTGAAGTTACTTCTTTATTTTTCTGTCTCTGTTCAATTCCAACCCAAAGCAGCCTCTAGCTGCCTTCTTGATAAAAAGACAGCAGAAACAGCTCTGTTTGAAGTAATTTAGCTCTGCTGCCTCTGCGCTTGGTGCAGCGTTTCTCCGTGACTGATCATTTTTAAAGGTGGTAAATGTATACATCATCCCCCTTTGGTGAACGGTGAGAGCCGGTGCTGCAGCGGGGGATCGGTTTGTAAGAGTGGGGCTCATTTTGTGTGTGTCTTTCAGTGAGTTGTTTGTGTGTGTATATATATATATATATATGTGTGTGTGCGTGTGCGTGCGTGTGCGAGAGATGCTTCAAAGGCACACTCACAGAAGTAATGTCCTGCAGGGCGGGCAGGTGTCGGGAGGGGGATCTGATGGAGTAGAAACTGCCTGGCTGTGGTAATAAGTGTCTTCCTTGTTGGAATAATGCTTAAGACTAAAAATGACTGGAATGATTCAGACTTTCCAACGCGGTCCGCCGGGCTTCCACTCACCGCAGCGGGAAAATATAGGCTGCAGCAGCACAGTGAGAAATGTTATGGTTTCACTCTTCTGTGACTTTGTGTGTGTGTGTGTGTGTGTGAGAGGAGGGGAAGTAATGAAAAAGGCCCTCACACTGAGCCCGGCACCAACCGGCTACTTGAGGTACCCCTGGAGAAATTAGCACATAATGTTCTTGAATTATAATTCATAATGTTCTTTTAAAGCCTTGTTAGCAGCGTGGTCGGCTGCTCTGAGAACAAACGGCCCCACCGAGAGAGCTGAGTGGTATTAAAGAGTTTACACGCAGGCTGTTTAGTAACGACGCAGAAAGAAAATGATAAAAACAGACGGTTACATTTCCTCCAATAAGTTTTTTTTTTGCATGTTTTGCCCAAAACCAAATATCTGACCTTCAATAAAACAGATACTTCAGATCTTCTGTGTTTTTTTTAGATATGACACCGTGTGTGCTCAATTAAACCAGTTTTGCTGACGGCAAAACAAAACAACAGTATAATTGAGGTCAGGTCATGTCTGATTTGTTTGAGTCCTGCCATTTACAGTGCTCTTTCGAAAAAGTGAAAAACAAAATTGTGCAGTCATCAGTGAGTCATGGACGTGTTAATGTCCAAAGGAGCTCCTACTGCCTGTGAGTCTGTCTGGCATTAATGTACTTCTAGAGTTCTTTGATATTTCAATTATAATATATAATGTGTTTTAATGTGTGTTTTAAAGCTGAAATCAGGCGGTGAATAATGAATGCGCTTCTCTGAGTTGTGTTGCAGCTTTTCATTCACGTTTTTAAAACTTCTTAACTATGACTCAGCGTTTTCTTTGTGCACACAGACGTTGGATGTTTGTTTGTTTGTTTGTTTGTTTGCGAGTGGAGCTTCAGTTCCACAAAGAGCCGTAAGATTGAAGAGCTTTTTTAAAGGCTTTCGTAAAGTGCAACAATGTAGTCTTGTCATTCGTTACCAAGTTCCATAATTCAGTACTACTCCTCAAGACAAGAGATGTTTCTGTCAATCTAGTTTTTTGTTGGGCCAACAGTTTTTTTTTTTGTATTTTTTTTTTATCAATAACAGGAAAATCAAACAAATATAATCTTATCTTTCAGTTAAAAACAAATCACAACATATTCACAATGTTCAGAAAACACCGACTCCCCACACTGATGATATTTTTAGCTACTGATTTAATTAACTTTGATAATATGCTTTGCCTGTGTGTAAACTGCAGCCAACAAGATGCCATATTTCATCTTTCATGGAATTCAAAGGGAAATTCTGCACACAGTAGTTTGTGTTTCTTTCTTTTCTTTTTATTTATTTTTTTTCTAAAAGTGAAGCTACTTGTTTTTTGTGTACAAACTCCTAATGTGTGTTTTCCTTTGCTAATAAATCAAGTAAAAAAACCTAATCGTTGCCAGAAGAAGGAGTAAAGAATTCATGACCATCTGGCTCACAAATTTTTAATCAGTGGTGGTGGTGGTTGGCCTTCATCTGAGCAGAATGAAAACTTAATATCAGCGGGTGTTTAGGAGCTTCTTAGAACTTAACTGGGAAAATGGGACACAATGAATACATGTAGAAAATGTATAGTTACTTCTAATCTCGTTCTAAGCACACTTTAGTGTTCACAGTTTACTACTAAATATACTGCACGCAGTTTTATGTATTTCTAAGTGGTGGTTTGTGACATTTGAAAAACTTTTTATAACCCCTTTTTAATGACGTAATAATAAATCATTTCTCATCTATAGTCCATAGTATTGTCCACAAGGACAAGAAAAGTCTTTGTTTGGTCCAAAAACGCCTCAAAAAAAAAATCTGTAGGATACCAGTTTAATGAATTAGCTTCAATGTTAAATCAAAACACAACAACTTTGGTCAAACGGATCAGCTGATCAGGTGATTCGAGGAAGTTTAGGGTTCGTCCCACTCGTCCCGATCTTGTGTTTCCTTTTCCCTCCTTCGAGTTAGAAAATGAATCAAATAATGTGAACTTTTTAAGGCAGACAGAAGTGAATCCATCTCGGTCATATTTGGAGTCTCACATAAACAATGCTGTCGCATCGATGTCCCTCAAATCGCCGAATAGTGCAGATCTGTCAATACATCAGGACGGTTCTCTGGACGGGAGAGATGGTGGAGGACGGCGTCACGCTTCAGCGCTTAGCCCCCCTATGGATCTCTGGGTTTCGTTTGTTCAGCAATGTGGTGACATAAAATAAAATCTAATAAAATAACACACAGCCTGAACCCAAATGTTATTCCAGCTCCCGGCTTTCTGATGTTTTTCAATTCTGTCCCCGCAGACAGAATAATATGCTGGTTTCACATTCAGTTATGCAGCAGCTGAAACTGCTCAGGAGAAGAAGAGGAGGAACTTTGTGTGTGTGTGTGTGTGTCTGGCGAGAACAGCAGTTATCTCTGCGTGTAATGACGACATGAGACTCCGCTGATAGTCTTTCTTATCATTTATTTCATCCCTTTTGTGTCCCTGAAATGGCCCACGGTGTCACACATATTAAAATTATGATCTTCACCTCTGAAATGTCTGATGCTTCTCGCTCACGTCCAGCCAGATGTATTATTTACTGTTTTTGTGAGAACGTGGGAATCCTTGAAGGCCCCTGAGCGCCTCTCCGGACTGTGTGGTATGTGTGCTCAGATTATAGACAATACACAGCCTAAAATTTGATCTCTTATTCATGAGGGAATGTACAAAGCACCCACACACAAGCCTGAGACCGAGAACAAAACTGAAGCCAGATAATTCCTGAATAATAAATACAATGAAAAGTACAATAATTAATAAATTATGGCTCTTGTTATTTCAATTCAGCTGTCGACATCTTCGAGAGTCCAAGTACACGATCCAAAATACCATTAAACATTTAATTTCATTAACTCTAATAATTCACTTTTCAAATGCTCCGCGTCAACACAGGAAGTTATATATATATTTTTTTACATTTTTTAGGGAGTTTTTTAGGGAGCACCTCGATGTGCTTCACATCACCTCCATCATCTGGATGGAACCAACACTATTGGCTAAACTGTCAGTTTAATGTCACGCCTGCTGGCTGCTACCCTAAAACACGACTTTTTTTCCCTGCTTTCATTATGGAAATTGAAAGACGAGAGTTCGGAGTTTGTTATACTTCTGTAATGATCAATGGAAAGGGTTTAATTAAGTTGTCAAAATGTGGATTCTTAGAAATCCACCTCCATGAGGTCAAGACAGGTAAAGATTCAGGTTTTTATTTCATGTATTTACATTTTTAGGACATGTCAAGCGGTCTGTTTTCATCTTTTTTGCTGGCCAACTGAACAGAGCTCCTCATCTCTCTGCCTTTGTACCTTTGACACGTCTTGCATCCCAAACCTCAAGAAGATTCAAACGTTGGATCTCTGTTTCCGAGTGTGTGCTTACACCGGCGGTGACAACCTGAGACAAAGCGACAGGCTCCTATAGAAGGAGTGACAGAGTGTGAAGTTGCAGCTGGAGGAGAGAGTTGCTCGGTGACAGCGAGACTTGAAAGTTTGAGTTCAACTTGGTGCAAGTAATCGAGTGATGCATCGGAGTGATTGACAGCTGAAGGGCAGAGGCAAGGTCTCCCGCTGTAAAATCTCTTTTGACTTCAACCTGTCAGAATTGTCAGACAGGCTAATTAATCAACAACACCGTCCTGATTTGTCACTGAATATAAACGGGTGACTGATTCAATTCAAAAGGCCGTTTTCAGGGAGATCAGACACTGAAACTTCACTGAGTGTGCATCTGTTGCTATCACTATTAATTCAACATGTTTTATGCTAGTGTCATATAGGACTGATTTTTTTTTTTTTTTGTCAACATTTGCTAAATTTGGCCAAAATTTTGAGGAAATGTTTTTAATAATATATATTTTCACCCAAATAACGTGAATTTAGGAGTCCGATGGGTCTAAAACCTGAACTTGGCCAGTGTTGTCACTTTTTAGACCCGACTGAACCGGCTTCTGAATTTGTTTTTAAAGAAGAAAAAAGAAAATTATAATTTTGAATCCGTTATATCTTGCCTTGGAGAGGCTTTGTCACACATTCAAAATCACTAACCACAATGATCTTTAACTTCTGTTAACTGATAAACTGCGGTCGAATCTCTTCCAACCGCTGGAGTCACTGATTCCCAAGTTATACTCCAGACATCTACCTTTTAAGAGGTTGACGCTGTTGAACCAGGGTGGAAGTCACTAATATGATCGTCTCTCATGAGTAAATGACTTCATTCTTGCACCTGACTGCTCCTACAACCTCCTACAGAAGTCTGCTTTTCCTCGAGTACTTCTCTGTTCCTGATCTTCTGTGATGCCAGAATGTAATTGGTAAAAACTCCCAAAAGAGATTGATTAACGACTTCAAAACCAGCTACACATTAAAAGAGGGCCACATATAATCTCAGTGAACAAACACAGCCCCTCTTTAATTAACCGCACCTATGGGAGGGGAGAGGAGAACACGCAGCACCGAGTTGGATGCGTTCAGGAGCCGCTGTGATGAACGGTTGTTTCGTTTGATGGCAGTTGTTTCTCCAGATGTCACAGTTCTTCATTTCCTTCACTGTTCCTCTAAAGAGATCCATGGGCCGTGCGAGATGCTCGTGATCATTCAGATCAGCTGCTGATTTAAATATTTTCCGTAACGACATCCTGCAGACCCGGCTGCAAGGCTTTTCTTCTGCTGCAGTGAATGGTGGAAGAGTTAGCGTAGCCGCGGCAGCCTCTCGGTGTTGACCACGGGCTTGTGTTTGCTGTCGGTGTGCTCATGCAGTACCTGCCGTTTCGAGCACTTCCTGAGGGATATGTTGAAACCGAGTCAATATTTATGAGTATTGCCGCTCTGGGCTCTTCCCTAATGGCGCACGGCTGCTGAGGTGTCCGTTGCAGAGCGGCGGAGGCAGGACGCCCGAGGCTGGCGTTGATGAGAGGGTTGAGTGTGAGGCGGAGACACGTAGGGGAAGTGTGTTTGTTAGAGTGACTGAGAGGGAAAGAGCTTCTTACAGTACATATTGACCTGCCCTTTGTAATGGTGATGTTGCACTCCTGTGACCTGGCCCCGGGATTAGAAACCTATTGAGTTGAGAGAAAGACTGTGTGTGTGTGTGTGTGCTCAGCTGAAGACAGACCTTGTGCTCCACTTACATATAGTGTAGTAATATAACTGTGTATCGAGTATAACTTAACTGTGCATGCATGCATACGAAAAGTTTTTAGAAATTACCCAGAAAAATGTGCTATCATTATTTATTTTTTATTATTAATTAGGCTTTTTTTTTGTGCTGTCTTGGATTTCTGTTGGTAAATTCACTGAGTTGAAAAGTAACAACATTATTATTTTATTTCCATTCTATTTTTTTTTTAATTTTCTCTATAAAATGACTAAAATAGAGAAAAATGTTCATTGTAATTTTCTAGAACTAAGGTGATGTCATCAAATTTCTTGTGTTTTCTGTAAAATAATCAGTTTATGATAAAAAAAAAAAATAAAAAAAAAAATAAATAATCAAGCAGCATACCCGCATTGTTTCAAAGAAATGTTAAAAAAAAAAAGACTAAAACAGATCAAATTTGTTGCATAATAATTTCCTGTTCATCAACTCAATGATTACCAACCAAATCTGTCAATTTGGAGCCAATACCAATATTATTTATTATTAACTTAATGCAAAAAAAGTTTCAGGTCTGAAGGATGCAGGTTTTTAAAAGTTACTGTCTGTCACTGCCAGGGTTATACACATTTTTACGATTAAAAGAGAATTGAATGCACATTTAAATGTTTCAATTGTTCTCCAAAGCTGTTGTTTGGAATCTCTGTGTAAACGCTTTACATATTTACAGTGTAATAATTGTACACATAGCCACGTACACTAATGGCCAGATTAGCATGTTAGAAGGCCTTGAGGCTCAAACTTTCCTGTGAGGTCTCTTCTGACTCTCCTCAGCTGCTGTTGCCGTGCAGAGCTAATGTTTAGTAATTTGCCATGTGAGCAAATTATCAACTAAAATACCAGCAGGGTTAAATCGAGATCTTCACACACGGTGCCTGCACACGATGAAGTGATAATATAGGTTCCTGCAGAGTGGTGTGTGCATATGGGAGTCGGCTTTATTGTTGGCACAACAAGTTCTCACTTCTTAAAGCCTGGCTGCACCTTTGCCTAATTAATGTGTCACATTCAGAAATAGTTCTCTGCACTCAAAGCTATTTCTGAGCCCCTGATGTGGGTCATATTTTAAACACTAAATATGTATTTGAAATATATTTCTGTTTGGTTTTCATCACTGTGTTGACTGAGGAAGATGTGGCGACTTTATTAAAAATGTACACTCGAGTAGAAGTTACTGTGCAGAAGTTTGACTCGAGAGCAACTAAGTCACTTATTTACAAAGAGAATCTTATTTAAAATGGATTTAACTACATTGCAAAGACATTTTTCATCTTGATGTGATAACATTAGAACTACAAATAACATTAAATCAGTCCATCCAGGATTTTGTGGAGTTTTTTTTGTTTTAAGTGTTTTTAAGAATTAGAAAACTTGCAAGTCGAGAAAGACTTTCCTTTTTTTATTTGGTGATGAGAAAACAGGAGCAGAGCCTTTCTGATTGTAAATGAGGAGTTATTTTTTTTTTTAATAAAGCCAGTTCTGTTTGAAAAGACTTAATGCTGTTAATACATTCAGCACAGCTTCTGCTGACGACATTTTTTGCAGAAAAATCGCGGGAATTATTTGTAACATACTGCGTAATTTTGCTTGAATTCGTGTTAATTATTGCAAAATCGTGATTTCGTTGAGGGGACCAATTAAGATGTTTTTAATCAGAGATCTCATTTTAGGAGCAAATGTTTGAAATTCTCATGATAATCACCAACTTGAAACCTGCCCAGTCCCTGCTCATATAAAACCCGCTCGATGCTGTGGCGTTAATAAAGTATTCGCTCGTATCACTCCAGAAAACAATTGTAAGACCTCTACTTGAAGTGCTATTCATCAGCTGTGTCTGTGTGCCGTTGTTAGGGAGTTAATAACAAAGACAGCCAGAGAGAAACCGTTTCGAGCAGCCGTTGTTCCACGTGGCTGTAGTCTCCTCTTTCATGTGCGCGTACGCTCGTCGTGCTCGCTGTGATTCATCATTACTGCCTGACGCTCTCGCTCTGTGATTGCAGCTTATGTTTTGATTCAGATGCCTATAGAGCTCATTTATTTGTTGATTACAGCTGTTGTCTCGGTGAAAGCCTCTAAGTACGCCCTCTGACTGCCAACTTTTCCTGTATTGCTCACTTATTAACTGCTCAAGTCCTGTTTTATCGGGGGGCCGACAGTCGGCTTTAATTAGAAGTGCATCTTGTCTTATTGCGTGGTATCGATCCCGGCTATTTGGGCTTCGATTGCACCCACAGCTCATTTTCCAAAGCATCGTAGAGAAATGCACTTTGTTGGCATTTCTTTCTTCTTTAACAGAGTCCAAGTGAACTATAAGGCTTCTAAATGAAAGTCGGGGAGGTTGCTGAGGCGACGATAGGATGGTCAAAACCAATTTCATTCCACCTTTCTGCACGCTGTGCTGTAATTTACTATTATTTATTTATTATTATCTTTTCGTATTGCTTCATCAGTTGTGACTGCTGTTTGATTTGAGTTCGTATTCTTCTGCTTTTCATTGGATAGCTCTTGGCGATGCACCTTTAATTGCTGCCTGTCATCACCATTGAGAATTTGGAAGCACATCCATCAGACAAGTGATTAATAGACACTGTTGGTGTTGGTTTATCTCCGTGTGATTGATAGAAAATCATCTTTGGCTGTTTCAAAAATCCATTTGATTCATTAATCAGTCGTGGTTTATTTACTCAGATAAAAACACATTGACGAAAGAGAGCAGTGTTTAACAAGCCTGCAATTCTGTTGTCTGCATGTTGCCATGTGTGCGTTACCGTCCACCTTCTGCTCATTCTTGTCAGTCTAAAGCTTTGCCAAGTAAAAGTGCACTACCTACTGTAACTCTAACCACTTGTCAAACGTCAACACAACTGCTGCTCCAGCACACACAGGTCTTTAACCAACACTCATCACTGTTTGGATGCAGGAACTCTTCTTCAGCTGCATCATTTAAGGAGGAGGTGACTTACTTTCTTTAGTCTGGTCAGGAAGAAAGAAGTGATGATGATGTTTGTGATTTTTATGTGTCATGATTTTTTTTAATTTTTGCTTCAGTATCTGTAAGCAGCGCTCCGTTTTTACGATATAAAAGGAGGCAGATCACAATTTTGTAATCTCGCGTTCAACGCTATCATATCATCCAACGCTAGTTTCAATATTTACTTTCCGTCCCGCATCTCATATTGCAGACCGTCTGCTGGAAAGCACTGAGAAAACATTTGTGTGACACGTTAAATGAACAAGCTCCGCCACAGTCCGGCGTTCTCCATATTAAAGCACGTTGTGATGAGCTCAGCTCTGTCGGGTTTGAATCATAGACTCTGTCCCTCCCTCATTAACGCCCAGCTAAAACTGACTCCACACTGCTGCTGCAGTCCTGCCAGAGAGGGATATGCTAATGTCTGGTGGTGACAAAGAAGTATTGCATATTTTTAATCAGCACTATGTGCATGTGTGCGTTTGCACTTCGGATTGTTTTCACACAGTACGTCTGTGTGCGAGTGCTCATTCTGCTCTGTGTGCTCATGCTTAGTCTTAGTGCTCGTGTGTGTATATGTGTGCGATTTTGCTGAGAGAGATCATTAGCAGTAATGTGCACTGGCCTGATTCTCCGCCCGTCCGCTGCTCCTTCTGATGTATTAATATTTTGTAGGAGTCACCTGGTGAAACTGAAAGCTTATGCAAGCACAATCACCACGAGAGCGAACATACATTGTGTACACTGGGCCTCATTATCGGGACTGAAATGGGCAAATTTGCACACGCAGTGTTTTGGAATATTCAAGTTGAGGAGAAAAAAATTGACTTTTAATGTCTTGCACATTTGAACGAAGGTTTTTCAGAACTCTTTGTCTACATCTGCAGTTTAGAGGTTCAGAATCATTGACCAGCTGTGAAACATTTTGATTGGAGCTGTGAAGCTGCAGTAAAAACTGAAATTATTGATTAATCTATCAACATAAAATAACATGAACAAAAACAGTAATTTAAGTATTTTTAGTCCAAAAAGTTCCAAAGGTCGTCTTCAAACTGCTTTTGTCGGACCAATAGTCAGAAACCCAGAGATATTGTTTTGAAAGGCATAAAACGGAGAGGTCACAAATCTTCACACTTGATGAAGGAGTTTGTTGTATCAGTATGGTTAATGGTGAGTGGAAACTGCAGGAGAATTATAGCAACACTAGAAATGGGATAAACAATTGCAATGTATAAATATTTCGATGGCTGTGTTCAGACCGTCTCAATTTTGGCCTTTCCAATCATAATCTGATCTTCCTGATTGGCTGTCCACGTTGTAAGTGATCAGATCAGATCTGCGTGTCCGGCTTCCAATCCTCATTTTTGGTTCACATTGGTTGCTTATAAGGACATTGCACCCAAAAGTAGAAGTCGTTGACATAAACGAACAAAGATGGCGGGTCATGAATCGGACTTGCTGATTTACAACATGGGATTGTGGAGCCACAGGTTTTATAAGAATAATGAGGTGGCGTTCGGAGACCGAGGAGGCTCCACTTTATTTCATGCACCTGGCATTAAATAACTGTGACTGAACGAGGTGGCTCATTTGGGTGCAAATAAGTGGAAAGCCAAAATCAGGTGTTACCAAAGCTACAGCCAGATTTAAGATGAACTGCAGGGGAGATGTTGGAATTAATTTGGACAAAGTGACAGCCCGAGAGGTATTCAGTAATATTTATAACAATCATTCAGAAAACTTGAGTTACGTGCTGGAATGCTGCCTAGATTTACAACTTTTCTCATGATTACATCATTCTGGATTCATTATTAGGACATAGTTATGCCCTTAAAATCTCAAATAATAACTGATTGGCTTATTAAAATAAAAATTTTTGAAATTGTCCCACCACATACAACAAGACTTATGTGAGTGCATGAAGAAAATGAACTTGAACAGACGTAAAACCTGAGAAAATAAGAAGAATATTACAGACTGAACTGATTTATTTATTGTGTGGGTAAAAAAAAAGAAGGTTAAATTGCAGTTTTTGAAATCATAAATAGACAAAAAGGATTGTTAACCATAACAAATTTAGAAGACATGCAGTAAACAAACATGAATGACATTACAGGATATGAAGTTGTCTGCTCCTGGGTTAAATCAGTGCCATATATCTCCATAATTATTATTAAAAGTGACTGTAGAGTGACGGCTTTAACACGTCAATATCCCCGCAGGATGTTACTGACAAAAAACACCTCCCAGTTTAACCAAGTAGCACAAGTGAAAGTAAATTTTTGTGCCTCAACACCGATACCAAACACACAGTGACATCTGTGAACACGTCTAATCTTCGCAACACTTTGACATGCATATTTCATTTATCAAAGTAAGTCCCAACCACTGCACCGCTTTTATCTGCCTGATAACCAGCCTCCATTTCCCCCTGTAGAAATGGTCTCCAAGTCAAATTTAATCTTCAAAGGGATGCGCGGAGGCATCCTCATAGCTCCGCTGGCTCTGTCCTGGATCTGGTTTGAATCTGGAACAGGACCTTTGTCACATTGCTCATTTTTTCTGCCCTATTTTTTTTTTTTTTTTTTAATCTTTTAACTGCAGATTAAAAACCAAAACAACAAACAACAGTGACCGGGATGAAAAAAAAAATCAAGGTGACAAATGAATGGGAGAATATTTCAGAAAGCACACATCTCTAAAATTACCTGTGTGAGTCTAAATCACTGCACCTGACAGAACTTAAAGTAAAACCACAAAATAGACTCTCACACTGAACTAGAAACAAGCAGCTGCTCATAAATTAGGTAAATAACATAAATATATTATTTACGGCTGGACCGCAACAGCGGCGCTATTCAGGCGAGTGCCAGATCAAGGTTACACCGCTGATTGCCTGAATGCGCAGCTTTTCAAATTAAAAGAAAGAAAAGACTGAATGCATAACATGAATGTGAACTACAGACGGAGCAACCGTCAAGGGAAGCTTTGTGATACAGAGACGTGGACAGATAGAAAGGTAGGGCAGTCTGACAGATGTGAGTTGTGAGCGTCATCGATTGCCGTTTGCCTTTGTTTCCAGTAATAATGCTAAGGTAAGCTACCCAGCTGTGGGCTGAAGCTACAAGCATACTGACAAGAGAATGTCAATCATGTATCCATCTAATAAATGTCAAACTGTTCCCCCAAAGTGTACTCCATCTTAATGCAACCCTCCCCCCTGTGTCATGATCAAATACAAAGTCAATGCAAAGACCTGAGTGTTCAGGCATCAACTGTAGGCTGTGTGAACTGAGGTGAAGACACACACGGTAAAAATGTTGGAGTGAGCAAAAAGTTTTACTCATCCTCCAAGGTCTTTGACTCGGCTTCATGAACACACACAAAAAAAAAAAGGACAAAAGAGACTCGGCTGTTAGTGAATCACAAAGCGCTGTGAGTCTCACACGGCGGTGTGTGTTCGGAGAGCTAACGTGTAGTCGGTACATTGTTTGTAGTGAATAAAGCTAGACTGCAAACACATTTCTGTCAGCCACAAATGCTGAATAAAGCAAAGTGAAAATCTGCTTTGTGTTTGGTACGAATCTACTTCCACACAATGTGATTTGTGCCATAGTGTCCTTATGTATTTTAACTAACTTTTATATATAGTGATCATATAACATTCCGAAGTCACTGCACTGATGATTTCTCCATGACATACACCACATAGTTTTCTTGACAGCTTGCAGCAACAAAACCCCAAAAGAGAAAAAATTAACTTGAAAAGAGCTCTTGAAAAAACCCTCCCGGCTGCAGCGGCGACTTGTTGGTGGAAACTTTCCCTGACGAAGGCAATCTGTGGACGGAGGGTTTCTCTTTTACCAGTGGAATGATGGAATGCCAGGGCAGTTTGAGTGTTTTCCATTAGTCTGAGAAATACTCAAGAGACATAATGTACCAGTTGAACACCTCCCCTCGGAGTGTGTGAGACGGCGAGTGCACTGCAGTGTAAGTGTTTTGGAGAGTCGAAGGAATGAGAGGGAGGCAGGAAGAAAGGGAGCGAGAAGGTGAGAGTGGTGGAGAGACGCAGAGAGAAAGTGATGAAGAGAGGAGAGAGGAAGAAGACAGAAATGAGGGAGGGGGAGAGAGGGGGGGGGGGCAGGCAAAGGGGTCAAGAGAAAACATCTCTCAAAGAGCACGCTGGTGTAAGTGTGTTGGTTTCAAAGCAGCAGCACATCAGTCTCCACCTGGGAGCGCGTACACAAGCCTTTTGGCTTACGATGCCTTCTGTGAAAAAAAACCTGTCGTTTGATTCCCAACACAAGCCAACAGTGGTGTTTGGCCAGTGGGCCGAGGCTCTGAGAGCAATCGGAGATGCCGTGGAGGCGGAGGTGGCTCGCTCTCACACCAAAGCTTCGTGTAATAGGCCGCTTCAGTTGTCCGGGTTCCCAGAAAAAAGGTGCAAATTACAAGGCGCTATCTGCCGGGATGCGCCGACATTTGGCAGCGCAGACGAAAATGTTTCGGGTGTAAGAACGCTGCAGAGATTGTTCGATTCAGCCGCTACAGTGATTTGAAAAGTAGGACAGTAGTTGTTAGATAACAGCAGCTCATCAAATAATTACTATCTTGGTGCCAAGATGCTGCTCCTCCGAGACACAAATAGAAGGTTCTGATTCACAACTCACGGTCCGGTGAACGATAAACTCGGCTCTGTTTGTCAGATTTTTTTGTTTTGTCTGAATATAACACTCACACACCATACACACACATCTTCAAAAAGAGAGACTGGTCACTGTAATCATTTTTTTTCTGGATGTCATCCCTTCCTTTAAAGGACTGTTATAAAAGATGAGGGATAAAATTCACATACACGAGTTGAGCTGAAGTCAATTTGAAGTCTCAGTGGACACAGATAACAATATGAAGTGTGTATATTCCAGTTACAGTCTTTTAAGCGTGAAATTCCCTCATTGTGTTCACAGACGTCCAGATACAAATCGACACGCAACCGCCTGAACTTCAGATAAGTAAGTAGATACTTGATTTTGCAAACTTAAGTGTTGAAGCCTGATATTACTGAACTCAAGACTGGGTTTTTTTTGTATGAAATGAGGAATTTGTCTTTAATAGCAGCGGCTCGCTTTACGAACGGCACGAAGACAACAACAGAAACGACCAATAAGGCTTCCAATGTTCATGCAGCATGTGAGTACCGTTTTCAAATGGAACTTGTGTGTTTGGGTTTCATGGAAAAGATTAGATGATGACGTTAATATAAGTTGTTGCGCATTGAATAGTTTTTTAAATGATCAACTCACAACTTTTGAGTTTAAAGCTATTAGAAAATTTCCAGCACACCCAACAATGATGTGTTCATATGGACGGATCTCACATAGGAGCCCATAATCAGGTACTATCAGACTCCAGGCTCATCTAGTGTGCAGTGCATACAAAGTTAATACTGTCCTGGATGTTAACTGGTCTATAGATTGAACACTAATTTTAATTTTGGCCTCAAACTCGTCTCACAGAAGTAAGACAGCTGCACAGAAATAAAGACTTTTCTCTCTGTAGCTACCCGCCCTGCAGGATATCTACTCAAAGAACTGTTGACAAATGACAAAGAAAATGTTCTCATTTTCTGGTCTCTTAGTGTTAAAGCAGGCAAAGTGAACAGGATGTTATTAGACTGCAAGAGCACCTTAGAAATCTATAGTTTTCAATACTGTGTCTTTCCGGCCAAAAATCACCATATTTCAAAATGTTTTCTGTCGTCATCTATTGTTTCCTTTATGACACGCTTGAACTTGATCAACGATACCCTTCTTTGAAAGTCTGACCTTTTCCAAATCTCACAAATGGCTCACTAACACAGTAAGTCACATGCTTGACGTAGATCTTCAGCAGGTTTTCAGCTATGATTGCTGTGATTTTTGTGGCTTTTAGGTCTTACAAAGAATCCCGTCAACTGTCAGCTCATGTTCCGGCGTCTCGCTGTGAACAGTGGAAAAGCAGCACGTTGTGCTTTCTGCTGGCAGCTTCCAGGTATGAACGCGCTGGAACTATAAATTTAAAGCATTTTTAGAGAGAGAATGCACGCTCAGCAAACCTTTCCAGGATTACAAAACCAGAATTGAATATGTCTTATAGAGAGTACGGCTCAGATTCTGTCTCGTCTTGAGGACACAGATGGATTTAAACATAAAACCCCAAACAGTTTTTGTGAATGTAGAATAGTTCTTATGCAACATGGCATCAAAACGGGTCCTAAATTCTTCGATCAAAGAGAAGCTGAGTGTTTTTACGCTGTTCTTTAATTGTTTCATATTGATTTTACAACAATATACCACAAATAGAAAGAATATTATGACAACTGTAACCTTTGATAATATTTTAAAACTTTAAAACATATTTCTACATTTATGCAATATAACAGCAAATTTCATGCATTGCTTGACTTCTGAAAAACTGTTACATACATGAAGGACATTTCCTTCACTTTTATTACACTTTTTACGAGTTAAGACATTCCCTGAGTTTGTTATACTAGCTTGTGTTTACCAAGCCTTTGATTGTCATTGTAAGTTAATTGGGATTTAGGAATCTCTCTGATAATTTTCTCTTGGTTTAAGCCCGCTATCCTCTTCTGTCTGTCTCAGAAAGTCTAATATTTCTGGATTGTTTCCAGCAAAAAATATTATTTGTCCCTGATGAGGGTTTGGATTAGCGATGCTAGAAATATTAAAAGAATTAATAAAGTGTGTGTAAGAGGGGTGTTTGTGACAGCGGGAGGAGAGACAGTCATGAGATTTAAACCTGTATTTGGTGCACCGTGACTATGCTGCTTCTGTTTCTGGTCTTCGGAGCTGCCTGAATTGGATTTCTTCGTTGTCGTACTGGTGCTGTGATCGATGGTGGTCTCCATCGCCACTGTAGCCTCCTCCTCTTGCTGATCTGATCTCGGCGGACTCGCGGGGAGCGACTTAATGGCTGTGCTGTGGCAGCGGTCCGGTGCTGCTTCCTGCTCCCGAGGTGTTCAGTCATGAAGGTCATTACAGTAATGGAAAAGGTTTGTTAGGCTCCGCTCGCCTGTGTGCCCGACATGACTTGGAAGATAGCCCTGGACTCAACAGAAGAGGAGCCGAGCCGGGCCAGATGGGAGCAGGAAGCCGGGTCAACTTTAAAATCCCCACTGACTCTGGCAGTATCAGCCTCTTCTTCTTCCTCATCCTCTGCTCCCTGTGTCATCTTTATTATTTAGCATTTCTTTTATTTATTTCTCCTTCATCTCTCTTTATTTTCTTACTGCAGATTAGCAGTTTGCAGTTTTCTGTGCTGTAAAACATACTGCGCTTTATTCTACATCTCTGTTTGTAGTTTGGTGTGTTTTGTTGTTGGATGGCTGCAGATATAATTTTCTAAAACACTTTTAATACAGTGAATTTACTGGTAAAAAGTTGCTCCTCAGTATAAAATAAGTCCCAGAGCTGAAATCTTTATGCCCACTTAACTTGTATCTAATGGAAAATGCTACAGTAATTCATGACTATTTAGAAAGTACTCATACGCGTGCAAAGCAAGAACCCAAACAGTATTTAGTCGAGTTAATTTGACAGTCAGGAGTCTTCAATCTCCATGCGGCATGCTCAGGCATCTGTACTTGGCGACTCTCTGAATCCTAATGAGGACATTTCTACATGTAGCGGCAGAAAACAATGGCTGCCTCGCTGTTCGCTTGTACGTGCGACAGCAGCGCCGCTCCGCTCCTCCGCTCACTTCCACGGACGCGTGAATATTCCTTTATTGCAGATTAGCGTCTCCAATCAGCGCTCCATCTGAGACGACTGTGATTCATCCACCTTCAGATATCCCAAATCAATGTGAAAATACTCCCTGTGGTGAGTGTGGTAATCACATGCAACAGGAGTCACCATTGTTTTTTTATATGTAGCATTGGTGTTTGTATCTTTGATGATTAGTATCGGTGATTAGGGGGCTGTTCTCCTGAATATTGCTGAAAAGCAATCTATAGCACAGTGGTAGTAAAACATTAATAAGCACTCAGAAATTTGCATTCATTATTATGAGCTTTGGCTGCAGCAGAGTCTTTAACGTGATGGAAATTATGGAAGTGGAGCAGCAGCGCATCACGCATGGCCCTGTGGTTTCCAGAAAGCCATCGTTAGTGTAAAGTTTGAGAGGGAGCTTTTTTTTTTTTTTTTTACAAAAGGAAACGAGTTTGTTTACTCATTATAGATAATGTATTTGTATTATTTAGGGATTCTGAGAGGGTTCACATACATATTGGTACCAGTCAATGGAATCAAAATCTCCCAAAATGGGCAAAATCAAAGACAATACTGGACCAGCTTTGCAGAATATGACCAGTGAAGACACCAACTGTCAGAGACATCCTGTCTGATTTCCTTTATTTGGCCTCTGGAAGTATACATATATGACTTTTAAATGCTGCACAGCCTTAACGTTTCTGCACAAGACCGTAAATCCAATCTGCTGGATCGCACAACTTAATTCTTACATTTTCATGATTGAAATATTTTCTGTCTACGCTGAATATATAAAGATACAGTCTGCCAATGCGAGCAGTAAAACTGTGCATATTCGATGCAGACAGACATTTTTGGACCAAAGAGACGAGTCCGCTCAGCCCCTCAAAGAAAAACAACATCAAGGGTTTTTCACTTGATCGGGGGAACTAACATTGTTATTGGAGCGCTATGCGTGTTTGTCTCTGTAGTGAACCACGCCTGACTGGTCTCCGCTGGTTCACTGCTCCCGTGTCCTCGGTATGAGGGCTCTGTGCAAGGAGACGCTCTTCAGACCTTTTCCCCTGGTAGACGATCAGAGACGACATGAGGCGGAAAACAGACAGAGGCACAGACACGCCGTCTCTCGTACATGTATGCACAGAAGCGCACAAAATCCCAACGTACACACAAGCCGGCATATGTACTGGCACATAAAACCGGCTTTACACATACACATGTACTGTATGGATGCAGGAACAGACGAGCAAATGCAGATTATGTTCACATGCATGCTCACAGAAAGAGACAGACGGATACGCATATCAACCCTCACCCAGCAAGCAACTGACAGACAATAATGCACAGCAGCCGGTTGAGTTTTACAACAGAAATCAGCTCAAAATACTGATAATAATAAATGGTATTCAATCACAGAGGAAATTAAATGAAATTGGAAATCAGAAAGATACTAATTTTCCTGTTTCACATTTGGAAATTTCCCCCCTCTTATTTTGGTAAAATGATGACGAGGTTTTAATATTGATGCATGTTGTCTTGTTATCTAGTTGGAGATATCAATGCATCCAACAAACAGGAAAACACAGATCTCAATAAGGACTCAGTAAAAGAATAAAGCAATTGCAAAACTCATTCATGAATATATGAAGAGTTTAACATTAAAATGATACAGTATGTCTCATCAAATAAGACTCCTGCTTTTTTTTTTTTTTTTTTTTTTAAACGCTGAAGGAATAGAACTTTAATTAAGTCGAAATGAATGAAACACTGGTTACTTTTTTTTTTTAAATTATGCTAACATTGACCAATAGTAAAAGACGTTATCAGTGTCCTCAAAACTTATTTGATCATTTTGGGATAAAAGGTTTTCAAAAACAACCTTTTTCTTTCCATAAAGAGTTTCCATTTTACGTAAGCAATATCTATAGATGTGTCAATATTTCTAAACAGGAAATTATCTCATTTTAAGGACTTTCTTATCTGCAGGCTAACAATAACAATGAAACTGACATTACATTTAAAGAGTCACAAAGTCCCCTTAAAACTATAGCGTTAATAAAAGTTGTAATAAATGAAAAAGAGCAATAAGATACATAAAAAAAAAACAGGTTACCTAACAGGCAGAAATATATAAATATATGTGTAGAAAAGATGCTGTGGGAGGTGATTTCCAGATGAGGAAAAACAACTCCCCTGTGTTGTTAGAAGATTGTTTGATTGATAAATTGTATGTAAATATATGCAGCGTTCATTATCCACTGGGTTAATGATGAAACAAAACAAACAATTACAGCAACGACATTATTTAAGAAGTCTGTCACAGGAAATAGTTGGGAAGAGGTGAATTTTCAGAGTCAGCGAACGGCGTCGTTCTGCAGCTACAACACGCCGTGATTAATACTCCATGCAAATATATGCAAGGTTCATTACGTGGGTGGATGATGACAACTCGGCGATCGCATTAACGTCTCACTTCTCTGCCGGGGCGACGTCCGCGCTGAAGGTGAAAGGTAACGTCTCCGCGGGGAGGAAGGTGAGGGGAGAAGGTTATTAGATTAGTGCGAGCGAAGTGTTTCACCAATGGTCCCCGCAGGGTAAAGTGATTGAGCTCTGAAGACAGATTGTGTGCAATTACAGTCCATTTGTTCCAGTCTGGCCTTCCCTCCCGTTAGAGAGGACCCGGTAATGGAACTGGCTCGCTGGCTCTCGTCTCGCTCCTGTTGTCTTTGACTTGGCTGTTTTTTTTTTTTCTTAGGTCTCTGTCTTCCTATCCTTTCTCTTTCCATCTGTATCACTCTCTTTTCTTTCACGATCAGAATCACTTCACCCTCCAGGTTGAATAAATACACTAGAATCCCCCCTTTTTCTCTCAATCTTTGATTCCTTTCCTTACCTCTTTATCCCTTTATCCGCCCTTCTCTGGTCCTCCCACTCTAAACTTCTCTCTCACAATCTTTTTTTGTCTCTTTTTTTTTTTCCTCGTCTGGTCGAGGCAATTATATGCTTTCCAGCTTCCAACTAAGGGCCTTTTCCCTTTTTTGAAAGCACGAACCCCCCTCCCCCCTCCGTCGTCATCCCGCTCGGCCTCCTCCAAAGGACCTAGTGGAGTTTGTCACTTGCAGGATATATCGAGTGGAACATAATTAGATGAAGCTTGTGACACCGGCGAATGCAGAGGGGGCCTCACATGCAGGGCAAAGGGACATAGAAAAACATATTAATTACACATCTGTCTACAAATACATATTGAGTCAACAATGTCGTGCCAAAAGAGCATGTGGCCTCTGTCTTCTCTCCCCTTTCTCACAACCTTCCCTCCTCTGCCTTTTCATCTTTCTGTAGCAATTACATGCCTTGCAACTCCTTTCTAAAGCTCCTTCTTTGCCCTCTGCAAATCAACACTTGCTCAGTAGCTCCTGGACCTCCTTGAAAGACCCAAAGGAGTTGGACTCCTGGGTTTCTCTTTCCAGGATTCAGTAGCTTTACAGTTGTAAACAAATCCAGTGTGACCTCATTTAGAGTCCACAGGGGAGCACAAGAACATTGTTTATTGTCTTTCTTTCTGTCAGTAGTAACAGAGACTTGCGTCCATCTTTGTTCAACACCTACGCTTCCCTCTCGGCCTCCAGCAAAGGACCTCAGAGTCCATGTTGAGAGATCACGATTGAAAGTTACTGTCTTCTTCTTCGGCTACCTATCTGGCTCTGGGTTGTGGTTTTAGCTGGCTAAGCATAGTAAAGAACATGCCTTTGAAATCCTCCAGCTATTCCTGCAGAAATCCCAAGACATTTCCAGGCCAGATGGAGTATGTAATTCCTACTGGGTGCTCTGGTCCTGCTTTGGGGGTCTAGTCCCTGTTGGATGTGTGTGAAGTACCTCCACTGGGTGGTTTCCAGAAGGCATCTAGATCAGATACTCCTTACTTTGCATCCTTCCTGCAAAGAAGCAGTAGTTCTAGTCCAATCTTTCTAGATGTCTAAACCTTCAAAAGTGAGCCCAGCCACCCTGTAAAGGAAAAAAACGATTCAAGTCACTTTGTATTAACTCTTTCTAATTCTTTTGGTCACTTCTTAAAGCTCATGACCAATATGCATGTTCAATATGCATGAAATGAAGTAGGCTATGCAATGTGTTGTCTGATCAAAGTGTGGAAGGTTTATACCTGATCTTATTGGGCACATTCAAAGGAGTGCCGAGAAGCTCTCCGCCACGGAGACGGGCAAGGTGTAATGAATTGTACAAATGTTGCACTTGATGAAAAACAATTTAAGTAGTAAAAAGTGTATGAAAAAGGATTGAAGAAAGCTTGTGAGGGTTTAAATCCTGGCTACGGGCTCACTTCTACACATCTGGCCAGTCATGTGAAGCCAATAACCCAATTGAAGCTCTAACTCTCGGGAGCCACATCCAGAGATTCTCGAGCACCTTTCATGTTGACATGGCATCAAATAGTGACAGTTCAAGTCAGCTTTTGTCAAGATTATGTGTCTTTAATGCTTCTGGTATAAATTCTTACAAATATTTGGTGCAATGTTTTCAGTTGAATTGTGTTTGAGGACAAACTGGGATAATTAGATCCAAGTTATCCAGATCCTAAGTTTGAATCAAAAGTATTTTGCAGCAATTTGCAGATTTAAAATGTGCATCCAACAGATGGAAAGAAACAAGCTTTACAAGAACAGGTGCTCTGTATATTTTCTCAGCTTTTTTTTTTTTTTTTTAATTTTTTTTGCACCATTTCTTATAGCAACCCTCGTCTTTATTGACCCTCCTGCTGTGCACCTCCACTTCTCTCTCTATACGTCCCAGTGTGCTCTGAGAGACCTGCGGGTGCACATCTTTGGTTCAGGCTTGCACTGTATCGAGTGGAACCTAATTAGACGAACCGAGTGTCGGAAACGTAGCCGGAGCTCGCAGTGCAAGACTTGCGATAAACATTTCCCTCTATAAATATCAACACCAAGTTGATGCTCATGTGCATTTTTGAAATTAGTCTTCAGTGCTCTCTTCACAGCTTCTCTTTGATTCTCATCAAGATGGCGCCGTGCTAGTGGCAGCCTGTTACAGCAGCTCCCCCGAGTGTGTTTTTGTTTTAAGTATCTTTCTTTCTCCTCTCTTTGGAGTTGTTTTTTCTTTCACGTGTGTTAAATGACGGTCAGACAATGGACCGTAACTTTTCCACTTTTCTGGTGGCTCTTCTTTTACTTTTTTCCCTCTTTGTAACGGAGAGCCACGCACAGTGGACTGGGGCCATTGTTTACTCTCGTGATCAGCTGATTGCGCTGAGTAGACCTCTACTGCTGCTGCGAGGCCTGAAATCCCGGATGAACTTCGGAGAAGACGTCAGGGTTGCAGAGCTGGAGCTAAATTGAAGGCGAAGAGGAGGAGATTTAAACTATCGGTACCGGCGATTTTAATGGGGAACATGAAGTCCTTGGGCAATAAGACTGATGAGCTCGGCGCGCTGGTAAAGACCCAGCGGGAATACCGGGAGTGCAGCATCATGTGTTTCACCGAGACATGGCTGCACTCACATTTCCCAGACCACAGCGCGGCCGTACCCGGCTTCAGGACCATTCGGGCGGACAGAGACGTTGTGCAGAGCAGCAAGAAGAAAGGTGGAGGGATTGCAGTCTATGTAAACGAGAGGTGGTGCAATCCCGACCACGTGTGTGTGTGAAGGAACGTTTCTGTAGCCCGGACATTGAACTTCTAGCCGTTGGGATGCGCACGTATTTTTTGCCGAGGGAGTTCTCGTCCGCCATTGTTATCGCTGTGTACGTTCCTCCATCAGCTGACGCAGAGGCAGCAGTGGACACCATCCACTCCACTGTGTCCAAACTTCAGACTAAGCATCCCGGTGCATTTTTGGCAGTTACTGGTGACTTTAACCACACCAGTCTGGATAAAGCTCTGCCAACTTTGCACCAGTATGTTAACTGTCCCACACGGAACAATAAAACTCTGGACTTACTGTATGCTAATGCCATGGATGCATACAGTGCTACTGCCCTTCCCCCCCTTGGTAGGTTGGATCACAACCTGGTCCTGCTGACTCCTAAGTATGTTCCTCTGGTACAGAGGCAGCCTGTAACCACCATGACTGTGAGGAGGTGGACACAGGAGGCTAAAGATGCCCTGCAGGACTGCTTTGAGTCCACGGACTGGGATGCTATGTGTAGACCACATGGGGAGGACATCAACAGCATGACGGACTGCATCACAGAATACATCAAATTCTGTGAACACACCACCGTACCATCCCGGACTGTACATTGCTTCCCCAACAACAAGCCGTGGATCACCAGTGACCTGAAAGTTCTTCTTAATAAGAAGAAAGCAGCCTTCAGGTCTGGGGACAGGGACGAGCTCAGGAGAGTGCAGCACGACCTGAAGGAGAAGCTCAGGGAGTGCAAGGACTCCTACAGGTGGAAGCTGGAGGCCAAACTCCAGCAGAACAATGTGAGGGAGGTGTGGACCGGGATGAAGGAGATAACTGGGTTCAAGGGGAGAGAGAGACAACCAGAGGTCTCCCTGGAGAGGGCCAATGAGCTAAACTGTTTCTTCAACAGGTTTAGTTCACCGCCGTCATCTGTCTCCTCCACACACCACACCTCTCAAACACCTCTGCTGCCTTCCCCCCTCCCCTCTCTGTCCCCCCTGGTGAACTGCATGGACACAGAGTCCTCAACTCCAAAGGGCTCTTCCACCGTCCACGCCATGTGCCCCTCCCCCTCCTCTCTGTGATGACTGGCCAAGTTAGGAGACAGCTGGAGAGACTCCACCAGTGCAAGGCTGCAAGACCTGACGGCATCAGCCCCGGGGTCCTGAAGACCTGCGCCGTCCAGCTGGCTGAGGTCCTACAACACCTCTTCAACCTGAGCCTGAAGGAGGAGGAAGTCCCGGTGCTGTGGAAGACGTCCTGCCTGGTTCCAGTCCCTAAGAAGACGACTCAGTCTGGCCTCAATGACTACTGACCGGTTACCCTCACATCTCATGTGATGAAGGTGCTGGAGAGGCTGGTCTTGGCCCACCTCAGGCCGCTGGTGAAATCTTCTCTGGACCCTCTTCAATTTGCATACCAGCCTCATGTGTGAGTGGATGACGCCATCATCTACCTGCTGCAATAAGCTCAGTCTCACCTGGATGGAACCGGTGACTCTGAGAGAATCACTTTCTTTGATTTCTCCAGTGACTTCGCCGTAGTCTGCTGGGGGAGCAGCATTGGAGCCGGCAACACCAACAGACTTAACAAACTGGTTAAGAAGGCCAGCTCCATCATTGGCTGCAAACTGGACAGCCTGGAAAAGGTGGTGGAGAGGAGGACGCTGAGGAAACTATTATCCATATTGGATAATCCTGACAACCCTCTCCACCACCTGCTGCAGGGACAGCGGAGCACTCTCTCCAAAAGACTCCTCCAGCTCTGCTGTCACAAGGACAACTACAGGAGATCAACGCTGCCCACTGCAATAAGACTGTACAATAACTCACCTCTGGCAAAATCCATCACACAACAATAACACCATTGGTTGTCTGTTTTCTTGTTTCTTTAAATCTTTGCACTATTGTTTAGTTAGTTTTAATTTAATTATTCTATTTTATTTTATTCTATTTACTGTATATACTATGCATCTTTATATTTAATATTTTACTGTTATTTTATTGCTTTCCTGTGCCTATAATGCTGCTGTAGCAAAACAAATTCCCCTTGTGGGATTAATAAAGTATCCATCCATCCATCCATCCATCCATCATCCATCCATCCATCCATCCATCCATCCATCCATCCATCCATCCATCCATCACAATCCTTCTTTCTCTTCCTTTCTCTCGGTCTGACTGCAGCAATTACCTTCTCTTCTAGCCTTTTTTTTTTGCTAAATCCCTTTCTTCTCACCACTAACACCACAATTCCTCCTCTCTTTCTCCTGGGTCGTCTCCAAAGCCTCCCACCCTGTGGAGTGTGTGTAGCACAATCACATGAACTTCCTACAGGCTTATCACATGTCAAAGATCCCAGCGTTCCCTCAGTTTTAAGCAGATGGGCTCCGTCAGCACGGAGCCATCAGAGGTAATTATCTTCAGATATCATGTTGTTCCTTTGACAGTTGTAAAAGAAGCTTCAGATTCATGTGATTGTGTGAAAATGTTGATGAAAGGGAGGGCAGAGAGGGGAAAATGAAGGCTGTCAGAGATGAACTGTTGCGGATAAACGGCTACTCCCACACCGCACTCACGCTTCCCCGACACATATATTTCCAGCCATAAATTTATTGACAACCTCATTCATCACTCCAGATGCAATTGTACGAGCCGCCTGCTGGTTTTAACATTAATAACCTTTCACTGCAGTCTTTTATGCAGAAATCTGAGGACTCGCACAACACTAACCTGTTCTTTTTGTCTCATCACAACTTATTGCAAAACTAGCAATGTCGGGTTGTTCATAATCTTTGCGTCACAATGGATTGAACCGAGCTGATAAAGTTAGATAAAATCCTTGCATGTCTTTCACATTACAGCTGCATGTTATGTATCTTTAAATCCTCCATTTATCTATCAATAAATTGTGGGATGAAACATTTAGATTGTAAACAGTCAGAAAATGATAAATAAACTTCTTCAGTGATGCTAGCAGTTCTATGCTTTGGGCTTTGATTTTTCAGATACATTGCAGTCCGCAGTTTGTGTCCTCTGATCTCTGTGTATCTCACTCAGTGCAGAGCTTAACATCTGCTGCACTGACACACTGCGAAGTTGCAACTTTTCACAATCTGCTCAGAATCGGGTCACAGGCTACTCGTAGTTCGAGCTACAGTTTGGAGACCTCTGCCGTAAAGTATTGGACGAAGAGAAATTTGAATCAATAATTGGTGTTAAAAAAAAAGCTAAATTGTCTAGGATTCATTCTGTTCATAAGAAATCTGGTACCAGTCCACGTTGTAGCTCATCAAAGCCCATAGGCATTACTCTCTGGACGATTGGCTTGCCTTTACCAAATTTCCTTATAATGGGTCCAATAGTTGTTGAAATATTTCAGCCTGGACCAAACTGTTATATCCGTAAAGCCGTACAACTAGCTCAACTAAAACATTATAATCAAAACCCAAAGTGGTTTTAGAGTGCAGCGTGTGCCAAAGCTCAGGTGGGGTTCACCTTAATCTTAACCCTTTACAATACCTAAAAAAGTTCACTTACAAAAATAAAGTCATTGTCGATATTTCAGTCCTATCCTACAGTTTAGTGTGTTGTTCCCTCTCTGAATATCCAAATGAAACAAAAGTTTGAAGGTTTCAATAATCTTTTTCGCAATCAAAAGTTTTTTTTTTTTTCTAGTTTCATTTCTTTAGTTCTTGTCTTAATCCCTCCTGTCTCCTGCTCTTCCTGACTTCCCACATACATAATGCAGGCTCATATACTCGGCCTATTTGCAGTGCCCATGTCTCACAGCACAATCCATTTTTTTCTCCTCTCTAAACACCTGCTCTCTTTGAATTTTTCAATTTCTCTGTCCTCATCCTTCTTTATTATGCACAGCCTAACGTAACGCTCTGCCCTGATTTCTATTCCATTTTCCCCTCAGTGTCTCACCATCACTTTCTAGAATATACTGTCTCTCAATTAATTGGTTAGACTAATAATCTGTGACATTTTCACATGAAGGTCCATTTTTTTTCTCTGAGAAGCTGAATTACCGCTGCACTGATTCAGCCTGTACACCCAATTCATCAAATGGTTCACATTTGCATGTTTAGCCACACTAGCGGGATGGCTCGAGGGAGGGCAATTTCTGTTATTATGGGTCTGTCAGTTGGTTAGTTAACCACTTTGGTCTGGACTGAAATATCTCAGCTGTCAAGAATATTAAATAAACATTGTAAATATTCATGATTACTTGTTCATAATGCCTAGTGAAGATATTTGACTGTAGGTAATTCTCTGGATTTGTGTTTAGTGCCATATTTAGCATCTATAATTATTTGTCCTGCACTTCAGAGCTAAATATCTGCAAAACTAATGAAATTCCCATCATCCTGAGCTGTATGTTATATTTAGTGTTAACTAGCAAATGATAGCATGCTTAAAATCTGTTCTCTGTCCATCCCTCTGTCCATCCATCCACCCACACCCCCAACCAACCAACCAACCAACCACCCAACCAAAGTTATCATTTATAAAATTTACGAGTTACTTACAAGATACATATTAACATTTTTGTTAGGAGTAAATGTGAATATCTGTTTGTGCTATTGTAACCCAGAGATGTGAAAAACCTTGTGCTCCCACTTGGTGCCATAAAACATTAAAGTTCTATATATGACATCTAGAAGCCATATTTTAGATTTATTTAGATCCAAAGTGAGAAATTGTGTTTGCACTGTGAACAACCTCCTGCCATTTGTGTGTATCTTTCATTTCCTTGTCAAACCTCTAACCCCGGCATGCACAAGGTAAAGCAGAGGCTGTTACAGGCGGCTAATTGAGGGACATGTTTTGTTTACTGTAATTATTCTGACACCTGAAATTATTCTTGTAATGATTTATTGATGGCAAATTGATACATGTCGCACCTTCAATTATGCGGTCAATCTATTTTTCATGATTTTTTTCAGCTCATTCCCTGTCGAGTGCATAAACACATTTATGCCTTTATCTTTCTGTGCTCAAAGCGTGTTTGTTGTTTTCTTTTAATCTCAGCAAAAGTCCTCAAATAAATACTCAGAACACTGTCAATATACTTTATTAACAATACATTTTTTGGGCTCTTAATAGACCCTTTTTTCTACCACCGTTCTCTCTCCCTGTCATCTACCTTCTTTATTTTTCATTTTTATTTTTTTATTCAGCTGTGTTTGGGACAAAAATCTTCCACCATCGTTAAAATGGCTCTCGAAACAGGTCCAGGTGCAGCTCAGCAGGAGATCTCTCCTCCCCCTGGAAAAACACGGTGGTTACAGGACAATTAGAGTAAACACTAACAGCCGAGCTTCATCCCAAACACAGGCTTTATCAGTCAGCAGCCCGCCTCTCTCTGGGCAATGCCGGGCATTAATCTCCATCTCGACAGACAGACAGCCCCTCCAGGCAGCATCCAGCTTCACTGTAAACACGCTCGTCTTAAAAAGCAGTTTAATCTGGCATTGAGTTGTAAGCGTCTCATTTTGTTTGAACGTGTTTGTGAACGTCACTAAACGAGATGTGAGCGTTTCACTTCTTTCCTGAAGAAATGACTTGCAGCAGGAAGGTTTTTTTGAGTTTGCATGTTCTTCCCGTGTTTGCATGAGTTTTAGACTGGTGCTCCGATTGGTTGATACTCCTGTCGGTACCCCTGGGAACTGAAATGTGGGGCTGCCATCACACTCCCTGTGTGTGTATGCATATAGGAACTAAATACAGAGGATCAGTTTCCCCACAGGGATCAATAGACAACTTTTATATTTAAGGAATGTCCCTGAAATCAGTCACAACATCTTTAAAATAAACGACCAAATTTGATTCAGGTTTTTAAGCCGCCAGCAATATTATATATAAACTTTAATTAGTCCACTTTTATAATTTTCTCTGAGATATACTCAACAAAACTTTCACAACAGTTTGTGATCTCTTCCTTCTGAGAATGCTTGACTGTAGTCATCAGTGACACTTTTTCAACCTCACAGGTACCAATAAATGGTACAGCAGACGCATCAATTTTAATTGACATTTCAGGCCTTTTTTCAAACAAAATCACCAAAATTTGTTGTCTTCATCTCCTTAAATGTGAAACTTTGGTCGTTTTCTTCATCATATATGGTAGTAGTTTGCATGTGATCCAGTTTTTGGACTGTTAATTGTACAAAGGATGTTTTTTTTTTTAGATTTTAAAGATGCCTGTCTTGCTGTTTAGGGGCTGTAAACTGTCCCCGTCTATACAGTTATGGTATGTTACTGTCTTCAATTATGGATTGATTGTTTGTTGATGTTTCAAATACTTATCACCAAATACAAAATTTTGAGACTTGTTGGCTACTGATGTGGAGAAGCGAAGATACGAGCTGGGGCATGTCCGTCTTGTACGGGAGGCTTTGTTGTCGCAGAGAGGAACAAACTGCAGCACTTGAAATACAAAACCAATCCTCTTTTTTTTTTTTTCTCTCCAAAGCGTCACACCACGTGTGGACACACTGGAAGTGAGTTCTTGGCTCAGCAGCTGCATGCTTTCTCTAGTTTTCTCAGTTTTGTGCAGTCTTGTTTCATGTCCAACCAAAGGTTGGAGGACCTCCAAAATACATGGGGAGTGTGATTAGACTTATTTAACACTGTTAAGAAGTACAAAAAAAACAACATTTTGATGTTTGATCAGCTGGTACCAAAAACATACAATTTCTTTTTTTTTTTACTTTAGACTCACTAACTTTCTAAATTAGGAGGTATTTTTTCTGTTTGGACCTCATGTTTCATTGTTGGTGTAACTAAAGTAACTCGTGACTCACAATGATAAAATCAAGGCTGCACAAATAAAGCATGAATATTATATAAACAGTAAGTATCAGAAATGTAATATTTACCAGTGTGAGTGCAGTTTTCTCACAAGGCCGAACGTTATTTCACACCACTGTTTTGGCGCTTTGGAACCACCATTCAAACCACCTGCATAAACTCCACTCCCACTTTCACATACACACACACACACACACACACACACACACACACACACACACACATAGAGCAGGAACAGGCATCATTAACCTAAATTACAATGGTTTTTTTTTTAGGTGATTGGCCGGCAGCAGGACAGCTGGCCAACGTCGGAAAGACTCGCTGAGAACCTCAATGTAACACTAATGCTAAACATGTGTTCATGTGGACTGGAACACTCAAAACACACATTAATTATAGTTTAGGTAAATATGTATTGCTTTGTCACACCTAAAGGCCTTCAAATCACACAAAAATACCAAGTGTGTGTGTGTGTGTGTGTGTGTACACTTGGTATTTTTGTGTGATTTGAAGGCCTTCAGATGTGACAAAACATTACATATTTACCTAAACTATAATTAACGTGTGTTTTGAGTGTTCCAGTCCACCTGAACACATGTTTAGCATTAGTGTTACATTGAGGTTCTCAGCGGGTCTTTCCGACGTTGACCAGCTGTCCTGCTGCCGGCCAATCACCTCTAAAAAAAAACAAAAAAAACATTGTAATTTAGGTTAATGATGCCCGTTCCTGCTCTACGTGTGTGTGTGTGTGTGTGTGTGTGTGTGTGTGTGTGTGTGTGTGTGTGTGGTGTGTGTGCTTGCGTACTGTACATGCTGCCTAGCCATGAGGAAAGATGACTTCAAACACAAGGACAACACGCATCCATCTGTCCTCCTTCTCCTCCTCTTCAGTCTGTCATGTCAGTCCCCTCTGCAGTGCGAGCTGCCGTCAAACAAGTGTCCTGCAGGTGTGTGTATGAGTGTGTGTGTGTGTGTGTGTGTGTGTGCGCGCACACGGCGGTCCTGTGGCAGTGGTGCCTGCACATTGCTCACTGATTGTCATACTGTTGCTTTCTCACAATATGCCATGTTGCACAGTGTGTGGCCCGCCGGCGCTTTTCTTTGCGGGGAAAAAAAATTGGAGAATGAAATTATGTGACTTACTTCTCTCTCTCTTTTTTTTTCCACTAGAAGAATGAATCCAGTGTCGTGTTGTGTTGCAGTGCACTTTCTCAACACGTCTGTTTACAGAAGGAGAAGAGGCTTTTATTTTTTTGTGACTTTGGAGAAGTGCAGCGGTGGACAGTTTATTTTGTAGATGTTGTATGCCAGGTATTGGCACATCCCACAGATGCTGACTTGCATCCGACTTGCTGTCTTCCCACAGGGCATCCTACAGTCATCTCTTCGGGGAAATGACGTCCACATGATGTAGTAGAAAACATCAGACAAGGCTGCTGTCTTCCTTTTTGTGGTGGACATGGGTCAGCATGGCCTCTCTTGCATATGGTTTATATGCAACACGCTGCAACACAGTGTGGTTCTGACTCCTTTCTATCAGCCAGCATTAAGGATTTCAGATGATGGATCAGATTAATGGACCGGCTTTCACTCCTCCTGCACATCAGTGAGTGTGAGCTTTTGGCGCCCATGACCCTCTCACCAGTCTACTCGTTGTCCTTCCTCGGACAAGTGCAATTGCAGTCTTATTGTAGCTCAGCAATTACCACCACCTTTGTACTCACTGGCACGTTATAGGAAAAAGCTGCAGCAGGCACTTTGTCTGCAAACTGCAGTTGTTTGGGTAATAGTTTTACTGTTTTTTATTAATATATATTTATAAATTTGACTAACCTGGGGCTTCACCCCTGAGTAAAGTTGCTGAGATCAGCATCCACAGTACGATTATAACCAATAAAACGGCTTGCAGGAGAGATGAAAGTAAAACACAAGTTTTCATAACCTGTGGTTAGCCTTTGATTGTGTAACAGCTGCACACTGTGCACCTTTGTCCTCCCTTCCCCTTGGCCTCATGCTCATTACGCCGCCATGCCTTGCCCCCCTCCACCCCCCCAGTGAAAGAAAGACCTCCTGACCTGCAGCTTCTCTCCGGTTTTTGTCCCTACACATCGTGTCCTGCTCGCTTTCACTGGACAAACCTGCTTTGCTCTCCTCTGAGACAAAAAACATCTTTCTTAGCAAAGTCTTTTTTCTCTGCTGCGTGTTTGTAATATCAAGTTTTCCTTTTCTTGCCTCTGGACAGCACCATCACTTAAAGACTTTGCATGTAAAATTAAAATGTGTCAAAGCCCTCCCTGTTTTCTTTAATCACAAATTTTTCTTTTTGGGTATTCACTCCCTCGTTCGTTCATTTGCATTTCGTACGAAAACAAAATCACAGTGTCGATTGTTGTTTCCGTTTAATCGTAGTTGACCGGTCGTGCAGGAAAGCAAATGGGGTGTTTGGAAATCGACAAACATTACAGTGCAATCGAAGCCATGATCTAAAGTGTTCAATTTAATGTCAGCCATTCATATGCTGATTTTAAATTGCTAACAGCACCACGCTGTGCCAAGTGTCTATAATCGTGGTGACACTATACAATATTCCGGCCCGTAGGCGAGAGCTCCCTCTCCAATTATGTTTCTCTTGGCCAGAGATTGAATCTATTACTGTGTAATTGCCTCAATATCTCCAACTATCACCAAGAGCAGTTCCACAGATTATTCACACATATGGTGATTAAATGTTTGGTGAAATCAATGCTATATTTAGGATGTTGTTAATGTTGAAGGAGCGCTGTCTTGATACCACCCGAAACTGGCAGAACAAAGTTGCTGAAGGGACGATCTCATCCCGAACTGTTGGCGACGGCGATGAACAGAAAATCAGAAAACTGATTTAGAAAAGTCCTCAAAGATCGTGAAGCTGACATTTAAAAAAAAAAAAAAAACATTTTCTCTTATCTGTGTGTCCCTGGTGGGTGTGACTTCCTGCATCGAGACATGTCGGATAGCATCAGTCAAACTGTCAAGAGGCAGACTTACTTTACTTTTTCTGATAGTCCAGCGTTGTCAATAAATCCTCCTGATCTTAGACTCAGCAGGTAGAAACAGATATGAAGAATGAAATCTATAAACAGAAGCTGTAAATTGAACCTTCAGTTTTCATCTGATGCGACTGAAACATGGAAATGTCAGCGCAGATGATGTGGAGTCTAAAAATGAAAACTGATGATGAGCAGAATGTTGCCAGATGTGATGAATGTTTATTTTAGAATCAAACATCATGTGATCGTTTTTGTGTACGCTGCAGAAGGTTGATGTCACGATGCTTTATGAGAGGAGTTACTTACTTTAACATGGCAGGTGTTTTATTGTATTCAAGTGGTCTAATTAATAACATTCAGAGGGAAGAGGAAGGTTCCTCTTCTGGGGACTCTGACAACCCAAAGCAAATGTTGAAATCTGTCTATGACACTAAGATGAAGAGGATATTTGGAGCTGGCAGTGGTGCTGTACATCCGTGTTTCCCAACCCTGAAAACCGGTGGACTTTTTTTGTGATTTTTGTGATCAAAAATGTGAGATTTTTGTTGTGGATTTTCTCAAAAACTGCGATGTAATTTGTGTCGCTTTTTGTGGTAAAATTCGAGGGAATTAGAAAGAAAGAAAAATGCAATTTTTGTTTTGTTTTTAAGCACGACCTGATAAACATCGTCTCGTCAAACATAATCACAGTAATATTTGTAACCTTGAGGCTCAAAGTTACACAAAAACGAAGTAGTCCGTGACTGTATTTTAGAAAACAACAACTACATCTGTCAAAATAAGAGCTTGAGATGCTGTTTAATTCACGTTAATTCAACACATGGACCTACTTATACACAAAAACAAACTGCAGCCTCTTACAACTTAATGTGTGTAAAACTAATTTGCCGTACAGTAATATGTAATCACTTCCTTTGATAACAAGCATTTAATGCAAAGAGTTTAATATGAGGACCACATTTCCGAAAGACCCCGTCACTTCCGTGTGTTCTGCTCGTTTCCTCCTCCGGTACACAGAGTTTGTTTTGGTGAGGAGATTATTATCATATCCTGTAATAAAATGAGTTTTGTTTGAAAATATTTACTTTATGCTGTTAATACTTTCAGCAACAGCTTCTGTTGATGAACCTTTTTAAGGAAAAATTGCAGGAATAAAAAAAATAAATAAATAAAAAATTGCAAGCTACTACAAATAAAGTGGATATTGCTTGAATTTTCGTCAATCATTGTGATCGCAAGATTGCCATATCCTGGAGGGACTGATAATCAGGC
The DNA here is from genome assembly GCF_022577435.1 of Embiotoca jacksoni. NCBI lineage: Eukaryota > Metazoa > Chordata > Actinopteri > Embiotocidae > Embiotoca > Embiotoca jacksoni. The sequence continues at coordinate 2,277,062 of NW_027185378.1, forward strand.
CAACTTGCTTCTGAATAGAAAGGATATGAGCGATGTAGAGGTTCCTCTTCCAGATCAGTCTGACTCTCGCACTTCACTGCGTTCACACACTGACTGACATTGCACCCATTAAAACACCGTACGCGCAGAACGAAAGCGACTACTGTGCAATCTTCCTACGAGGCATCCCCAGATGCCCGAACAGACGAGTGCTGAAATATTAAAGATGCATATGATGTGCACTATGTAAACAAAGCAGCTCTTTGTGCAAAGTGGAAAACATCATTATGTGGATTTACTGCTTGAAAATAACCCAAATCAGCCGGCTACACTGGGTCACAGCAACGCCATTAAATGACAGCCGGTCCTTCAGAAGCCTCGATCAGGCAAGATCAAAGTCTCACAGTTTATAGTCCTGCAGGTGATCATTTGTTTTTTGTATATTGAGGAGAAAGCAGGAGAAGCTAGAACATGCGTGGCCCCGTAATGATGCTGCAGTGATCGTCCGCTAACAGTCGCGCCACAGAAGAGGGAAATCTTTTGAACACGTGGTGTCGGCACAAATTCTGGAAAAAAGGTGCTTTCATGTGAGGAAGGAACGAATACATGAGAAGATGTCGGATTGCAGCCTCCAACACACATCTCTGGCCACTTAGAGCAGTTAGCTGGAAGTCTGACATGGGCACCAGCTGCTCGGACACATCAAACAACAGCCACATAGAAGAGCAGATAAACCACTAATATTCTGCAAAAAAATACACATCATACATCATAAATACTCAGAAGCACAAGCATCCAATCTGTGGAATAAAGTTTCAGAGACTTTTGGTTTTTTTTGTATATATTTTGGTGAAATATTTCTTTGCTTTCAGCTACCAAATGTTGTGTGTGTGTGTGGAAATGGAGCCTGCTGCTGCTGCTACTGCTGCTTCTGCTTCTGCTGCTTCTTCTGCTGCTGCTTCTGCTTGGATGCACGCGTGGGCGTCGCACTGATGTTTGTGACACCTGATTGATTTATTCATCTTCCTGCGCTCTGCTTTGCCCGGCAACGATGAACACTGCAGTCTGTATGTGGCGCGCTGACAGAGGTTGGGGGGTGGCCTCACCCAGACAGCTGCAGTGCTGCTTTTGGTGCAGGACTTCGGCGCTGTGAAGCTTTATTTGATTATTTCTAGAAAGAGAAAGTGTAACGACTTGTTCTGTAAATGTGTAAAAAAAAAAAAAAGTCCGTCTAACAGACTCTTTTTGTAAAAATTCCTGAAAAGTAAACTTTTTAAACAAGTGAAGATTTTATTTGAGAGCAGTGATGGAGTACCACTGATGGGCTTATCATGTTTCCTCGATGGGCTGGCTGACCAAGTCATACTAAATCTGGGCTATCATCTTCCTCGACACACAACAAAGGAGAAAGATTCAAAGCAAGTAGCAGGGCTTCACATTTTCTATGCAGTGACACAGCGAGGTAGAGGCAGGTTCAAATACTGTCGGATTGGAGACTCAACATGAGGGAGAGGAAACTGTTGCAACCAGCTGCACTGGAACAGCAACTGCAAATACCCAGTTAGATTTCACACAACAATAGTTGTTGCATTTTAGCAGATGATTTGCATCCGTTTTCAGTTTTTCCACCTCGTACTGCCTTGGCCCCATCGGAGCACTTTTAATGGGATTCTTCCTTTAGAATAAATGAACTTCAGCAGTATATCCCCAATGCACTGCGTGCCTGTGTGAACGGACCTTTATATGATGTCTGGTAAACTAGAGGGAGACGTTTTTGAATTTTAAACCTTAATACTCATCAGTTTAGATCAGTTTATGTAAAACTGCTCACATCAACATGACTGCTCTGTGATGGTGATAGGATGGGAATTTTCAAGCGAAAATATTATTCAAAATTTTCTCAGATTTGACTATTAATCGACTATTCCACCCTCACCCACTTAATTGTGGTAGACTTCAGATGCTAGCTATACCTGCAGGGTTTGCAATGCACTGATTTTTCTGAAGAAGTTTCATACAGAACGTTTTGATGGCTGTAGTCGCCTTTGCATGTTTCTGCTGTTCGCTGTGTCAAAGTTTTACCTGCAAAGCTCTGCAGTCCGATAGCTGCGTTTCCTTCTTCTTCCTATGTTGTTTAATGACGGCTGGCAGACAGCTTTTGGGCGCATTACTGTCACCTTCTGATGGGAGTAATGCATTACAACAATGCGCCTGCAAAAACGGGAAATAAGGAAAAATGGTAGTCGCGTATACTAATCGATTTATTATAACAACTATTTGAATAATCGATCCTCCGGCATGACAACCGTCTCAAGTTACAGAGCAACTTCTCAGTTCAACTGTGACCTCCTTAACTTTAGGGCGCTTGTGGTTTTGCTGCATAGTGACAGATTAGTTTATTATAAACGTTTGCAGACTCTGGCTGCTTCTGGTCTTTGCCTTGTACTCTCTTTTTATTAATGATGTTACCTTTTACTTTTCTTTTAGCATCGTTGCCACGTTTTGGAGAATTCATGTTTACAGTACCAACAACCAAAGGCGTAAAACAGAAGCTGTCATCGATCGTAATTTTCTTCTCAACGAATGACTAATTTAAAATCTGTGAAATTACCCGTTTACAGTATAATTAAGTCTATTTGTACATTAGACATTTGCCTCATTCAAGTTTTTCAGTTAAACTCCGCTGTAAGAGTTGTGACATTACCCTGTCGCTCCCGCGCTGAGTGCCGGCCTGCTTGCCGCTGTGATGAAGCACCGACACGCCCCGATTTAATAACAACATTTCTCTAGAACAATAGCTTTACTCAAAGGTCCTTGTTTACCGTTATAAATGTATGAATGTTGCATCGAGAAGCTGCAGCGACCCACAGCTGTTTGTGCCTAATGAGGTGTCTAATGCATCTGAGAACAGTCAGGCTTTGTAGTTCTCCAGCGCAACATTTTTATGACTCTGTGTCTCTGATGCGCAAGAAGTCCTGGAAAATATAACGAGTAACAAAGTGGAAACCTCTCATGGGGCTAAATTACATGGCAGCAGGAGTCGCGGAATAAAATGGACTCAAAACTCATGTCAAGACATTGTCATGAAGCATTTTATACTCAAGTTTAAATATATATGAATGTGACTTTTTTGTGCTGTTAGGAATCAAACCCTGTTCCTTAAACTGTATAGAACGAGAGAGAAGGCTAGTGCTGTGTATCTCTATATCTCAAAAAGTGAAAGTATTTAATATGAACTCTCTCTTTCATAATGCGTGATTCTATTCTTTACTCTCTCAGCAGAGTCGGCAGTAATATCTCCAGACTATGTTTTCAAAGACTTTATCTAACTCTTTGCTCTGCAGTTTGTACAATGAAGTACAAAACGACGGAAATATATGGATGAACAGCTCCCGGTTAAAGTTCTTATTGGAAGCCCCGGCTGCACTCATCTGGATCTGCAGGGCCGGTGGGAGCCGCCTCGGCATCGGCAATTTACGGTCCACCATAGTCTCCATGTTGTCCACACTAAAGTTGCTGCCTTTTAGAGACGGCTCTGTCCTCCCATTGTTGACGTCTTTCTCATGAGAAGGTGGGAGTTTCCCTTTAGTTCTTCATTGTGAGTTTAAACTCCTTCAATGAGAAGCTGAGTAATGTTGCATCTTTGCTCCATAAAGTCCTGAAACTACATAATCCAATCCGGCTAGCAGTAGAATGGTCCTTTAATGCTACGCAACTCTTAGCTGTGAGTCCCCCCCCAGGCCATAATGCAGTAAATTAGACTGTGTTCCTAGTCAACTTAGCGTGTTAAATAACAGTTAGATGTACTGTAAGTCAGCGTTTTCCCGACTCAGCAGCGGGAAATTCTTTTTGCTGAGAGGTCGCTGCTCAGCGTCAGGCTGTTTCCTCAATTAGCTTCGATGTGAACCACTATTAGGGCCAACTGCAAGTGGGCCCCAGAGTCTGGGATGCTTCTGTCTTCCTGCCACTAAAACAGTATTTTTTTGGTTTATTTGTTTGTTTATAAGTCTCAATAAATAAACAGGTGATTATTTTTCTGAAAGCAGAATGGAAGATGTGAAAGTTATCTTGTGGAAATAGACTCGGCGATGGTGTTTGAGCAGCTAATTCAGTGTTCGACAAGGTGTCACATTATACAACGATGGTTTCCCGAATGTCCTGAGAAGCGTCAGTGTGAGTCACGCCGGACGGGGACAAATTTAATGCCTCTGCTGTCAATTTGCCCACTAAAATTGGGGCTCATTACGGCGTAACAGCCATCAAATCCACTGAATAGTTAATATCCTTTTCATTGTGAAGTTGTACAAATCCCTCTCTGTTCCACGGGCATGTCGAATGTGGCTTTAACAGGAGTAATGAAAGCAAAGCCCCCCTGCAAAATGCAATTATAGCATGTGAATTATGAGCGGTTAAACCCCCCATAATGATCCGGGAGCCGGTGGGACGTTTATTGTATTTCAGTCATAGATGCCATCGTTGCAGATGCATCTTGATGTGACATTTTCAAAGCAAAAGGTTCATCAGGATTTTTATTTTTATTTTTTTATTAATCCAAACAGAGCGAGTAAACGCCTGAGGATGCCTCACAGGAGAAAATGAAAGGTGCTCTGTGTGCTGGAGTTGCACAGAAGTTCAGTCAGAGTTCATGAAGCCTTTACAAAAGAAACACCAGTCTCTGGGGATTACAATGGCAAGAACAATTCCTAAGGGACCGAATGTGTTTCCAAACGACACGGGTGCTGATATCCCCCCCCCTTTTTTTTTTTTATTGTCAATAAATCCCATAAGCCGTCCATAACTAATACAGCCTTGATCAGACCAACAGTTCCTCTGTGCGACGGACCTTCACTGAGCTACACTGTTACACTGGCTTCCTTTATTACCTCGGACATGTTCGCTGTGGTTTGTTTTAAATGTGTCCCTCATGCAACAAAGTGACATAATTGCTCACATCCACAGCTACAAGAAGTCTCTACTTTTTCTGAAGATTTACATTAGAACCAGGAGGCTTGAACACCCCAGATAACAATTGTGATAAAACAATAAGTTAAACTGAATACAGAAAATACATTTTGAAGCAAGAAACAAAAACAAAAAGAACAAAGTATTGATCCTGCTTTTAATCACTTTAACTTTTCTCTTGACTCAGACAATTTTGTGCATCTTTTTTTATCTGAGGTTTGCTGTACTGTATTTCTTTTAAAATAAATTACTTTAAAAAGAAATACCATGAAAATATTTTGTAAAATGACTAAACCTGCTGTTGGTTTGCTTCAAAATCAGTTTCAGAATGTTGTGCTTTTGGGGGAGAGAGTTCAAATTTTAATTTTTACACCCGTTTGATCTACAGGTCAAAGATTTTTGGAACCGATTCAGAACAGATTCTCCAAGAAGCCAAACTTAACGTTCATAATTAAATTTTCCAAAACAGAAATCTGCTCCAAAGAGTGTCCAAAGACAGTCACACCTGATCAGAGTAGACCAGTGGAAAATTCGAAATGATAAAATGCAGCAGATCCAAACAGAGCTAACTGAACAGCACCAACAGAATCATGCCTTTAGACAATGAACAAATGGCTGCAGTTGTAAAGACTGAATGATCAAGGAATATTCTCTGTCTTATCCTTCCTCTGTGATGACTGTGGTGCACCGTGGGATCAGACATCAGAGTGAGTCCACTTAGATGCGTTGACACTCAGACCTGCAGCAGCCAGACTGCCCTCCGTTTTTCATGTTTTCTAAATTACACAGTTGCTCTCGAAAAACATTTGATTTAGCTCAACTCCGTTCAAGAGTTCCTCCAAGTTAGTTTTTCTGTGTGAAGTGTTGGGAAGCATAAACGCCTGCTTGTGTTTTTCTACTTGCGAGCAACTCTCGAGTGCTGATTGACTCAGTTTGGATATCAGAGCCCCTGATAAATGCCGAGATTTCAAAGAGCACAATTGCAATCTGAAGATCCCCTATGGGCTCGGCAAAGCCTTTCGACCTTGTGGAGCAGAGGAATGAGGCAGAAGTCTCGGTGAGTGTAATTACTTTGCTCGGAGCAGTCGCTCCAGCCTTGCATGTAAAGATTTATTTGTGTAAGGCCGCTCATCTTTTTTGACTCACCTCGACGTGCGCCATCGGCTTCCTTTGCACTTTCTTTTTAACACGCTGACCGAACTTCAACCCAGAAGTAAACGAATAAACACCAACCAGGCTTGAAAATACAGAGGGTGCAAATTTAACAGCGATATCTTTATTATTATTATTTGCTTTAGAGCCTCTGAGGAAGCTCCAGTTTGGTATCAGGGGGATCAAAGAGAAACGGCGGCTCCAATCTTCCCTGGTCGCTCTTGACCTCACACTATCTCAATTACACTCTGGTTCGTTATTGGCCCGCTGATTTGCATAATTTACGAAGAGCCCTCAGGAAGTTCCTGCTCATTACAAAGCATGTTATTATAGTTTATTAGATTCAGAGTCGGGGGAGAGGGGGGGGGGGCTTTGTGCGGGCTGCCTGATAACATAGTTTACACAAAACAAACTGGTGGGAAACAGCTCAAGTCTTCCATTGAGTTTAAACACGTGTGACTCCAACAGGTCGTTGAAAGTCCGTCACCACTTTTCATGAGGTCTTGTTTCTTTATCTGTTGTGTTACACTTTTTAAAATGTATTTGTATTATTATCATCACAGTCTTATTGTTGCATCACATCATTTTGCTCTTCTAAATGGTGCCAGCAGTGATTTTTATTATTAGTACTTGCCGTCTGATTTTCATGCATGCAGATAACTCCCTCCCTGTTGTGCTTTGACTGATTGTCCCAGGTGAATATGCCAAAACACATCTTCATTTGGCTCGTCGTGTCGAGGGGGGGTGCGGTGTTACGATTCGCCCAAACATCGTTGTTATTTACACGAGCTAACAAGGTTAGGACAGGATTTCGACTCCTGAATGTCATGGTGGTTTTTAAAGAAGCAGAATTTAATAAGCTCCCCTGTCAGGTTGGAGTGCAGCAGTGCATTAATATGCATGAATATGTATAAGCATCTCTTCCTCACATTTAAAGGATTAGCAGCCGAATGTGTTACCTGTTTTAGAATTGCTGGAGGAGGAGTATTTCTGACTCTGCCAGGGGGAGAATTATTTATCATCATTATTATCGTGTGCTGGGGGAAAGCCGTACTCAACTAATGTCGATACTTAAAGCAAAACTGGTTTAAAACGCTGCACCTCTACGGCTTACCATAATTACTAGATTGTAATTTACATATTATGATAATATTAGAGTCATATTGGTGCTTTGCTCATTCACAGTTTAAATTAATAGCTTCTGACTGTCTATGTGGTTCGGGGTGGAGGTTCTTGACCCACTTCCAGGAGTCTGTGTCACTGACGGTCCGGCCTGCCCTCCACACACACACACACACACACACACACACACACACACACACACACACACCACACCACACTACACACACCACTTCCCTGTCCCCTCTATCTGCCCTCATCATTCCCAGGCCAATATATTCCCATTTACTGTGGCTGACAGTGGCTATGAACAGAGCTGCAAATAGCACTGGGTCATTTAACGAGGGCAGTAACCTGAAGGTGAGAGCAGGGGGGTGGTTGTTGCTGAACGGTTGCCGGTTTAAATCTCTTGGCCAGGGGAGGAAAAAGTAATATCTTTGTTGTTTCCAGGCAACATCCTAAAACCAAAACATGTTCAATTAAAAAAGAGAAAAGAGGCAAATCCTGAAATTTAAGAAGCTGAAAACACTGACTCAATATTTAATCAACTATCAAACATTAAACTTCTATTTAATTATCATTATGATTCCCAATAGTTTCCATATTCTATCATTTATACAGTACATTAGCATTATTTTGTGACTGTTATGACCATGAAAAGAGCATTTCTGGTTCAGAACAGAGATTTGATGGCTCACCAAAACTGGACCGACTGGAAAAACATAGCTTGGTTTGTTGAATATTGATTTCTACTGAGGCTGCAGATGGTGCCTCAGACTTTGGCATCAATGGCATGAACCATGAACCCTACCTGACTGATATGAACAGTCCAAGCTGCTGCTGCTGCTTCTGGTGTGATGGTGTGTTTATGTTTTACTGAGCATGTTTTGAGTCTCTTCATACCGCCAGCCTGTTCATTGATGCTGCTACAGTTTACTCAGTCTTCTAATGCACCTTGTCACAAAGCAAAAGTTGTCTGGAACTGGTTTCATGAACAAGGTGATTTTAACTGGCTTCAGTTTTTCACTAGATCTAAATATAATAAAACACTTTTTGTAGAATGGGCCGCCAAATCTGCAGAAATGATACGATGCTGTCATGTCAGCATGAAGCAGAATCTCAGAAGAATGTATTTTAAAATCTCAGCCATGAAAAATGTAAGCTTTTTGGGAATTTTATTCTTGTGTAAAGTGCGTTGCGACACATGTTTCAACTATATCACCTCCGCTAAGCAGGTTATGTTTTCAGTGTGGTTTGTTTGTCAGCAGGATTACTTGGAAAGTATCAGTCTGAATTTAGGAGAAGTGGTGGAAGGCTGCAGCACAGGAAGAGGAAGAACACATTCAATTTTGGAGTGAATCCAAATCACAGGGCAGATTATTTTTCACTCACATTAACATGGCAAGAAAATAAAACATTAAATCCAATAGATGGTAGTTCAGTTTAATATTGACCAAACATAGGCAATTCTACAAATACGATTACTCCATATCACAATTCATATTCACAGGTACCAGTAATCCTCTGGGATACATGTGTACTTGCTCAGGTTTAATGCAGCAAGCTGTCGTTATGGAGACGTATACAGTGTTTGTGGTTGCAGATATTTATATATATATATAAAAAAAAGAGTCTAATAGTGGCCTTGGTGGAAGTTTGCACTCTGCCTTCTAGTTAACATGCTTTGCATACATTTCCTGTCAAAAATACACTCTGCAACATTAATTTTAACCAGCTGTTTGTTACAGTGGTCCCAACACAGGAACAGTGAGCTTATTCTTCATAACCTTTTAATTTCAAACATTGTATTTTAAGATGCTCTGTGTTGCCTCACTTGTTTGTTTTTTTGCTTCTGCTTTGTGCATTAAAGTCCTTGGATCGCAACTTTCAAACTGTAACACGCCGCTACACTTACTAACAGCTGCCAATGTTCCTTCACATTAAATCCCCTGCTGCAGAAATCAAGTCAATGTACAGCGTTGAAATGCCCTTGAGCAAAGCACGTGTTTGCAACCTCCTCCATAAGAGCAGCACAGTAACTAATGGTGTAGAAACCTTCCCTACGACTGTTCGATCTTCTGCATGTTTGGGCGATTTAATACAGTTAAACCATCACAGCTCTGATGGAAATGCCATCCCATCTAAAAAAAAAAAAAAAAATCTTTACAGCAGGTCAAAGGTCGCCATGGACTGTTTTAGAATCTGAGGCAACAGTTGTGTTTCATGCCTTGGGGTTAATATGTGAATGTGGGTGAGGGGTTAATGGGACGCACCACATGTTAACGCGAGCCTGCTGTCGTGGCCTAATATGGATGTTTTGGGAAAAATTCAGTGCAGAGTGGTGGACCTGTTGAGCAAGCAGATTTGATATTACCCTTGCGGTTTCACATCAGACTCCAGTTTGGAATTTGACTGAGATGTCCTGCAGTATTAAATCTGAAGTTAATTAACAGAACGAACACAATACAAAGCAAAACCTCAGAGAACCAGAGCTGTGACGGAAAGATTTGACATCCTTTTTTCTACTGTATCCTCGCTGCTCACAGAGGTGTCAGTACAAGTTTAAACGGACCTCGCCGCCTTATGTCAGCTGGCCAGAGTTTGCCGAAGTTGCTGTTTTTTGCTGATGGTCGAGCACCTTTGATCAGGAAGATGTGACGCGAGGTCCCGCGGCCCTTTAGTGACTAAGCAGATCTGACTCAATGAGGCAGAGAGTAACCTGAGTCAGCTGAAAACAACCCCCCCCCCCCCCCCCCCCTGTCATAACAATCAGAGCAGGATGGAGAATTAAGCATTTTAGCTGACCGAGACAGTGATGAAGCCATGCGCATGCGTGTCCTCACCTAATATCGAATAAATATTAAGTTACATGCAAGAAGAAAAAAAATGTGTCCGGAAGCAGATCTGCAGCTTTAGCCTGAAAACTCAAATCCACTGTGTTCACACCATTACCCTCAGCAGCGTTACCTAATAAGGATACAGCTTCAAACATTCAATACGCAGCGACATAAACAGACATTTATGAGCGATAGAAAAAGATCCTCCGTCTGCCCAGAGGCAATCGAAAGGGAATCGAGGGATGAACGGAGTGAGCGAGCAAGACGGAGGGAAGAAACGGGAGGCGAGTAAAGAGAGAGGGCTGGCTGAAGCACCCGGAGGTCAACAACAAAAGCTTTACAAGAGAAAAATAGAGACAGCTGTGCCTCAGGACATCAGCTAATGAGCACCGAATGCCTTTTCTCTTCAAGAATCCGAGCACACGTTACGAAGCCAAGCCAGTGGGAGCGGGTGGTGATGGTCTGTGGCAAACGACCCGTCATTATCAGAAAAGAAAGAAAGAAAAAAAACAAAAACAACAATGTCATGGAAAATCAAACAATATTTTAAATTAGGGATTTCATGCCAAAAGTCTGGATGTATTTTGGGCATGTTTTATTTCCTAGAATTCATCAATCACGGCTCCCAAAAAGTGATTGCATCATCAAAAGCGGCTCCTCAGCAGAACTTTGAGTAATGCTGTAATTATGTGCTTCACTTTTTTCACTAGTCAGGATTTTGTAAGAGCGAACTGAAGGTTAGCGGTGTTTTTTTCTCATCACGTCGGAGTTAAAGTTAGTATTTATTTAATTTGTATTTTTTCTTCAACGCCTTCACAGCATCACAAGCGACAAACAAAAGCAACATTTTAACAGATAGATTTCAATTCTTAGGGTGACAAATCAACTTCACTCCCCCAAATAAATCTTTAAAATCAGTCAGCTGGTGAGTCATTATTTTATAAAGGCCTGGTGATTTCCTAAGACATCTGGGTACTGTAGTTTTGATCATAAACAGGAGTAAATAATGGATGTTTTTGGTACTATTTTCACCAGCGGATGCACACATTTGAGGGACGGACTCGTGCACTCGCTGTCAACAGCAGTGGAACAGTAGATATTGGACTGTTTATTGTAATGAAGAAACTCAAAGCGGTACGGCTCAATGATGTGTTTTTTGGAGTTACATTTAAAGTGTTATGATACACTGGCTTTGTTTTTTTGTCTTTTTTGTGGAATTGGTGATGCGTCATCAAACGCTTGCCTTAATTGAAGATCAGTAGTTTAATATTTTTCTTCTCTGTAACATCAATTAGAAATTTCTTTTCCTTCTTGCAGCTTTTATCAACAGAAACAATGATACGGCATGCACAGCATGATTGAGTTCACTTCAAAATCACAGAATAAGAAAACCTTAATTATTTTTCCCTAAACAAATTTTCTTTATTATAAATTAAGACCAAACACAAAATAGAAACATTTCTTTTCTTTAAAATAAGAAACAGAGAGAGGTTGAATTGATTGACTTCGTTTGCATTATTGTAGTTGAGCTGATAATTTCAAAATTGGATTTAAATAGACTGAAATAGCATCGGCAGAGGGGAAGTATATAATCACACAGACAATCCTGAAGATAACGGATACCTGGCGGATGAGCCGAGTGACGAGGTTAGCCTGTTTGAAATGGTAATAATGATTTGCAGTGTGTACTTAGCAGTGTTTTAGACATTTGGATGTGAAGCTGGTCAACGAGGAAATGAACAGCAGATATTCCACACTTGTTTCTTACATACTGTCAGGCTGTGAAGCAGATTTGATCAGCAGTTAGAGAAAATGCTCTCACTCGGTTGTTTGGAGACACGCTGGCACCATTCGTATGAAAGATGCAAACTTTATGAATCGAACATCTCTGAAACAAAGTGAACTGCTGCTCTTCACATTTGCACTGCTCCAAACGAGCGTGTAAAACAGCATTCGTCATGTGTCTGAGCGACGTCCCCAGGATGTAAATTAATAGCACGAGCACCGTTAATGGATCGTCGTGTGGCGCCTCTTGCACCACGTCGTGAAACCGCGTTGGCTGCACACACAAAGCTGGCGGTTCTCATAAATTCCCAGCCGAGGGTGAAAGTGAGCATTGACGAGGACTGAGCCTTTATCTGGGAATGATAAATCCCCCCGCACTGTCACACGGAGGATCACTGAGGAACCTTGAGCTGATTTATCGAGCTCAGAAAAACGGGCCGGGTGAGGAAGCTGTCCTCTGGCTGGATATCGCTGCCATTCTTCATTTGGGTGACGTTTCACTCAACTCTTGAAGAGAGTCCCAGAGAATACTGCTCCTTCTGGGTTTTAGACCCTTTTCACGGTGTTTCTGCTTCAGAAGAGGGTGTTTAGAGACAAAACAGGAAGTGAAGGACGTATGAGAGAGATGACAGAGGGGGTAATGGATTGCATTCAAACATCATGCAAATACATGATAGTATATATATATATTTTTTTTTTTAAATCTTCTTTTTGTTGTTTAACTAACATTATGTTATGTCAAAATATTTTAAACTATAAATCTGGTAGATATCAGACTTTTGGCACATTCACTCACAATATAAAGAACTCCTGGGTCCCCTGAATTATTAAGAGCTGCCAATATGGCACTTCAGACAAAAGCTCCCGTCACAGCACCATTTTAAAGCTGAAAGATTTCTTACTGAAACAAATTGAATTCCTCTCTAATCAATGTGCAGAGGCTGTGTAAATTTCCATAATTTTTTTTTGTGTGTGTGTCCATTTAAGCTTTATTTTAAATTTATGAGAACTGTCTTATTGGAGATCCAATAAGCCCAAAAATGGTGAAAGATAATATTTTCATAGCGTATTAGTTGAGTGTTATGTAACCTAATCAGTGTGGGTACAAACTGCACCACAAAAGAGGACAGTTGCGGGAAACTTAATGGTACAAATACACTTCATTGTCCCTTTAGCAACCGAGCTTGCTAACTTGTCAACAACACAACCAACAGCAAAGATATTTGATAATCATCCATTTTATAAGGAGAATTCATGGTTGAAGCAGCAGAGAGACCAATTTCAGCTCCCACTGTCGCTCCAGGAAATCATGATGCAATGTCGCTACAAGAAAAATTCTTGCTTTTCTCCTCTGCTGTCGCTTTCTTCATTCAAATACGCGACCCCTGTTCTTGTGAGTCTGTCAGAGGAAAGCCGGTGAATCAGGTTGAAGGACAATGAAGAACACTACAACTCTTCATCACAAAAATCTGTTCCTCCCGGAAGGCACCGCACATTACAGATCCTTCAGTGTAAGAGAGCTCAAGGTCAGATATTTCTTCAGAAGTTTTTTTTTTTAATCTCTGGATTCCCTCAAAGCTGGCAGTGGTCCAGTAAAGGCGGTCTGCTTCTAACCTAGACACTCGACTAAATAATTCATTTGTTTTGTTGTGTCAGGGTCTGGGTGAACTGTCGGGAAGATGTTCATTAAAAACCCCGCTGTGGAAAACACGTCCGGTCTGATTGAAGAGACAGCTGCACAGTCTCATCACAGTTGTAGATGAATATTTGTATCTAGAAGACTTTGGCTTCTGCACCATGTAGCATAATAGTTATTTTTTTTATTTATTTTCCATTGCTAATAAAGAATAGTTGTTATATTGTGATTGCTGCCAGAAAGTCATTGTACAGTGAAGGGTGGGATCATCTACTTCAAATTGTCTGGCTTGCTGTTGGTTGTGCTTTAAGTTTAATCACAGTGCTACTTGTGTCAGAGTTGTTATGCAACCTGTGTTACCGCAGCTGCTTTCTAGAACATCAGCAGACACGGTAAGCAAGTACAGAGGTAGCAAACTTTTGGTGGTCAACGTCTCAATTGTGAGTTCAAAATGTTCTATAAAAATAATAAAAGGCTGCATTTGAAAAATCACAATAGAAGCAGGGTAATTGAAGATTTGCAAAAGGAACTCGACAGCATTTACTTCGGGTTTAATTTCTCTTCATAATAAACTTCAGCTGACACGATTCCTCCATGTTTCTTTGATTTCTTACTCCTCCAAAGTGTATACTGTATATTGAGCTTCCAAACTATTACTATTTTTAATAATTTGTTGTTAATGTGCTATTTAGTCATGATGTGGTAAACACATTAGCCTCAAAGGGAGGATAAAATCACTTTAGAAAATATTGAAGAAAAAAAAATGTATCTTTGTCCTTGTCAAAGCTTGCTGCCTACATTAGCCATGATGCAAATCGACCTCTGACAGTTTGGTTGCCGATTTATGCGAATGTAGCCTCAAGCCGCTAACTTGACGTTAGGAACAAGATACAGACGCCCGGTTATCTCGCTTTCCTTTTAACTCGACACCACCAGATTTCTTTTTGTTTTGTTTGTCATTATCATTTTGTAGTCTTCAGCTCTGGACATCACTTCAGACAGTTTATCATATTTCAGACAGCTCCACTTGGAGCCACAAAAGACTTTGTCAAGTGTCATAGTTCTCAAGCTCTGCAAGCAGGTTTTAGCGGTTGAAATTTGTGGAGTTTCCCGTCGATGAGATAACGATGGAGTTTATTGTGTCATGGTGTGTATAGTCAAGTCTTACACCCCTTGTAATAATGCCCTATAACTTTTATGCATTATAATGGTGGGCTATGACATCACAGGCCTTGAAACCTGCAGTCGTAACACGATAACAGTGCTCCTTCAGGCAGCGGGATGTACCCCTTTACCTGCAGACACCACACCTTGTTCTTTTAAATAGATCAACCATCTGCTGGCAGCTCCACCAGCCACCAATCTGTCCCACCAATCACTGTGACACCACGACTGGCAATCATCTGTCTCCCAGTGGCCTTTGGACTGTAGCAGACTGATGTAGTTAGAAGCAGCGTGAAGGTTGGGAACCGGGTGGAGAAATAGATGGAATGGATTTCATTTCAAACCTCAAATACTGCATTTCACTTATCCTTGTAGTAATCACGGCTTTATAGGTTATTTCATTATTCATATATTCACTGGTGGTAAGAAAAACTCCGCTATTTTTAAGACTGGCCAGGCCAATATTTGAATTCCCTTTACGTTTAGTGTCCCTGAAACATCTAGGTTGTACCCCTGGGAGATCCACTCTGTGCCTCCGCAGTGATGTGAGCTCTGAAGTTATAGAGAAGAATGCAATCATTTGGCTGAATAGCCTTACATGAGTTTCACTGCTCTGTGGACTCTTTCATGTTCAACAGAATAAGGTGTTGGAGAGTAGGTGAGATGGCAAAGCGTGAAATAGACACGCCGGCCCACTACAGCAAAATGTGAAATAGCCACACTTTGGGCTGTCGAGGCGTGAAAGTTTCACGTTTTAAAAGCCTGAAACTTACAAGCCAAATGCAAATTTTTCCTGCTGTCACAAAAGCAACCACGTAGCTGCAATTAAATGTATATTAAAGTTAATTAAATGTTCTGTGAGTTTCTTGGTTCGGGGAGTTAAAAAAAAAAAATCTACTTAGCAATCTGAAATCTTGTTCCTGAAGCAGGTGCCAGTGGAAAAATATGAATTCTTTAAAAATCTTTTTCTGTTTTTTTAGACAACTTATTTTTTTCACCAATTTGCTCTTTTTCAGTCACACATCTCCTCCGATGCATGTAGCAGGCGGCTGATGAGAGATGGAGACAGACAGGCAACCCGAGGCAGCTCATGAGCAGTTTCAATTTGTGCCATTTCCATTGAATATACCTGCATCACTGGGTCAAGCTGGAGTTTCCAGGTATGCCTCAGGATGACCTTTAGCGCTAAACGTATCTGTCAGCCTAATGGTGGAGGCAGACAGAGATGTTTGTTAAGTCTCTGAGAAAGACAATTTTTTTCAAGTTATCCCTACACCTGTCCGCTGCATTGCTCCAGTCAGCTGTTTACTCTGCCAGCCCTCCTCTCAGACGGCTGCTGGGACTGGTTGGCCCCAGCTGAGGCGGAATTGGCCAGATGTAGCTCCATTAAGCTGCACTCACACCGCTATTCAACCCTGCACCTGTCAAGCTTCCCCATTCTCCCATTGCACAGTTCATAATTATAGTAATGGCACCTTTATTACCTCAAATTTGTTGTCATTTTTGAGCCAGCAGGTTTTTGATTTCACACAGAAGTTGACAAGCAGCTCTCACTCTTCTTGCTGATGTTTATTTTGCTGTCAACAGTGGATTTTGTATTTAGCAAAATAATTACGCTTGTGTTAGCTTTGAGTAGATAAAAAGGATCTCTCAAGCTGAATCGTTGAAATTTTCATAGGAAAATTATCACCTCAATCCATATAATATTTGGATGTTGTATCAGGAAATGAAATTATAGAACATTGCCAAAAAAAACAAAAAAACAAAAAGTAAAACCCACCATGTTTGCAAAATGTCTGGCTTTCAACCAAAATACTGTTTTAGCCTAGCTTTGACCAATAAAAACACAAGATCCGCTTGCAACAAACTGAAATTTTGCAACTGCTTTATATATTGGTAAGATACTATAGACCGGAAAATATAAATGTGTGCTGCTGTCGTAGTGGAGCTAACAAGACACTGTCCAACAAGCCGAGAGTTGCCATCGTGCCTAAAGCTGCAATACCTCCGAGACCCACCAGAAGTTGCCTCCAAAAAGCCTCCAGCTCCATAGACTCCAATTCAAATTCTCTCATGAAATACAAAGTCAATACATTTTTTCCACAAGTTATTTCAGTGTTGTTAGCTAAAGTCAATCCTTCTTATTAGTTTTCTGGTGGTCCGTCTGAAAATTATCCCATCATTAATTCGAAGTTAGGCCTCAAACACCTGTGTTTTTATTCAACAGCTACCCTTTTCAAGTCCCTGACACTCCTGGCTTGATTCGAGTTGTATTTCAACAAAAAAGAAAAACGACTGACAAAACAGTCAAACCTCAGGTTTCATGTGGTTGCTGGACCGGAGCCCAACATACATTTTTTAACAAGCTCAGTTTTGGTTTGCCATCTTGTTACTATCTGGGTCTGTTAGGTTGCATGAGGACGCACATGCACCAACCTCATATTCAACTTTTGTTTAACGGACTTAAATCACTAAAACATACTGTATCTTTCCTTCTATCTCATAGACGCCGTATCCAAGCGGCTCCATCTGGCGTGGATTCGTGGAATATCACCAAACGAGCAGACGTCATGGCACAGTGAGTACACAGACATCCGCTCGAAGCGCTGTGTCTGAAACCCGGTTTAATTTTGTGCAAGCCTGATTTCATTTGTTGTATATAGCTGCCTTCAGGAGAGAGCAATGCAGATGATTTGCTGCTACTGTATGTCCACACCAGGTTGAACAGGAGTAGGTTCGGCACTCATTTAAAGCTAATCGCGTGACTGATTTAGAATAAAAACCTGTGAGAGTATCAGGACGAAGCATCACTGCTGGTTGTAACTGTCTCTGTGATGAAATGCCATCAATAATTTTAAAACTTTGTCCGAAAGAAGAAATGCAGTTATATTTTTCCAGTATTTCATCTCCATAATGTCTTCCCTGCACATCATGAGTCACATTGAATCTCCAGACATAAACTCATAAGCCTGTTATGCACCGCTGCCCGCTGAGCTCCTCAATTAATTTTGGCATCTTTTGCAAAATCACATCACTAAAATTAAATGTGAGCAGATCTGCAGTTATAAAGCAGTGAACAGGGCATCGAGCCAGCCTCCATCTCCTCTGTGATAACACTACAATCAACCCCCCCTCCCTCTTCTCCCTCCCCACTGAAAATGAATCTAGCACAACGAATTACCTGCAGTGTCATTTTCTCTGCATGATCACACAGATTTTCTTATCGCAGGTTTCTTCTTTTTTTTTTGGGCAGAGAGAATGTATCAGTTTATCTTTTGCCATGTAGTGGAACTTCTTCACTGGTGACGCTGCTGTCAGCAGTGCAAACAAAAAAGCTGATTACAGGGGGCAGAATTATCTAGATTGCCTGTCTCCTTTTAGCATCCGCAGATATCATAGCGGCAAAGAACAGAGGGAAAAAAAGATACTTGCCTGGCACACACTTGTTTATGAGATAATATCTGCTATGATAAGTCCTTCCATTCCCAAGCCCCGCCCCAAACAATATAAATGTATATGAGGGGAAAACTAGGGCAAGCCTGAATCAGAATTTCAATAGACCACATTTTTGTCTAGACTTGCGATTTTGGCAATAAGCAGCACCACATCCAGAATATCAATCAAAAGCTTATTCGGCCTGTGTTTTTTAGAGACACCAGTCCGCTTCAGTGGAAGTGGCACCAGAGAAAGTATCGACAATAATCACTACCACAGGCGGCTGTTGCTTTTCTTTTTTTTATTTTATTCCCGCAACATGAATTATTCTTCTGATAAAGCATGAATTGACTGTCACCTCTCCCTCTGCTTCCCTCACACTACTATCAGTACCACAACCTTTTCCAGGACCTCCCTCGACCCCTCCATACATTAAAACAGCAACATTAACTGCGGTTCCGCTCGCAGATTCACTCGCGCCGCTTTTATTGGAGAGATGCGCCGAGATATTTGGCAGCGGAGGCACAAAAATAGAAAAGAGGGCGATGATGGATCGTAAAGTGTCGAGTTTATTGGACATAATGGAGCTGCAGTTTATAGGTGGAATGGTAGGGCATTAAAATAGGAGTGTCAGCTGTGTATTACAGACACCATAAAGCCCCCCCCCCCACCACCCCCCAGGCTCCTCCTCGGAGCAGCGGGTACACGCAGACAGGAAGCTTCGTTAGTCATATATTGGAGAGGAATAATAAATGAGGATGCTGTGAAATATGGGGTCAGCCCCGTAATGAGTTCAAATAAAGGTTCTCTGACTGTTTGAAATCACAATTCAGCTGCGCAGTGTTGCAGTTTCATTTCATATTATCATTTAATTGTGGCGTGGTTTTACTTTGAAAGGAAATAGGTGCATTTTTTCTTTCGTGTTTGAGAGTCGCCAGCTCAGCTTTGAAGAACTTGATGTACATGCTTGCCACCTACAACTGCCACAGCTTGAACGAGGTGAATGGAGAAGCTTGTGGATGTGAGAATATTAAACTAGCAGGCTGCACAGGTTTCCTGCAGCCCCTCAGAAACACATTTGAACCCCTCACAGCTGATTGACTCCCAGCTCAGCCTCATTAGTAAGTTTGGAGAGGAAAGATTCACGCAGGTGGGGCGGGGAGAGAGTTTCACAGAGCATGAAGGCCAAATCCGCTGCATCCCATGACAATACCAAGGACACTGTTCTGTTCTGCCGAACAGCTGAACGGCGGCCGAGTCCTTGGCTCATCTAAAATGCTGTTTCACATAACGCGAGCCAGCCGAAAACAAATAAACCAACCTGATAACGAGGCTTTCCCTCAATTTCTGCGACAGTTTTTCCAATAAGAGTCATCTGTGCTTTTAATGGACGACAAACATCTGTGCTGCTCTGTACCACAGAGTCTAATTTGTTTGGTAATTGTTGGCTGAGGGCAAAGTGAGCTAACCACAATTTTTGTCAATAGCTATTAAAGTTCTTGGAGATGTAATAAAATGGTTATTCATTGCAGTATGCACTGCTCTCATAATTCAACTGCTGATGTAAAGAGCAAGTTACAGTACTCAGGAGTGGATGTTTTCACAGCGAGAGTGGAGAACGATGAATTTCTAAAGTTTGGCAGTTTTTAGCCATGTTATGTCTGTCAGTGACGACATGGTAGATTTGTGCTGAAGTTTACATTTCCGCATTGTTGGATTGTGTGACTTGAAAATTTGGGTAGGAATTCATGTTCCCTGCAGAAGAATTGTCATAACTTTGGTGATCACTTCAAGTTTTACTCTTGCAATGTCATCATGTTATAATTCACTTAGCTTTTTATTTTTTATTTGGAACAAAGCTAGTACATATCATCCTGTAAAGCATGTTTACATGCCAGTAGTTAAGGTCAAGATGGGAAGTACACACTGTG
Organism: Embiotoca jacksoni; assembly: GCF_022577435.1. Classification (NCBI taxonomy): domain Eukaryota; kingdom Metazoa; phylum Chordata; class Actinopteri; family Embiotocidae; genus Embiotoca; species Embiotoca jacksoni. The sequence continues at coordinate 2,297,062 of NW_027185378.1, forward strand.
TAAATAATTCATCAATAAAAAAATGTTTAAATAGGGATGCATAGTCAATCCAAGATTTCCAACAGCTTTCAAACTTTTCTCGTAACAGCGTTCTTACTGTTACTATATTGAACATAAATCTATTTTCATGACCCTGGACAACTTCTGGTCTCTTTATCTAAAATACAGTCTCTCAAAACAGACTGGAATTGTTCCTTTTAATAATTTAGCTTGTTGTGACGATTTAAAAGTCAAGACATCTTGGAAACTTGATTATTTTGGAGCCAAAGTCACTTCAAAATTGTAAGACTTTTCTGCACATCCAGCGAGCAAATAATTATTGTTTTAAGAGCCTTTGGAAATAAAATGTTTTTAATGGCAAGCACGTCCGTACTATACGTTTCATTATAACCACTGAAATGCTGCAGGAAAAGTTCATTTAAGTAACGTAAACATCCAAAAAACGATTTACTTTTAACTCTATTTTGTCACGCTTGTAACCTGTATTTCTTTTTAACTTTAAATGAAGCTACTTTCAGTGAAAGGTTTATTTATTTTAGAGATGCTGCATTTTTCCTTAACAGGTTAAGAGTTGTATGAAGGTTTTTTTTTTTTTTTTCAAAGAAAGACACATAAAAGACAAAAAGCACAGACACACATTTTAAGATACAGAAACCAGGCTGTATGTGTGTGTGCGCTGTTAGATGCAGCTGTGTCACACAGTTGTAAAGCAGTTGCCATCACTCCAGCTGTACACTGGTTTCAATTAGCTGTGATTTTGATGCTTTGCTAATTAGTGAGGAAAAATAATTATACTCAGTTGACATCCTTCGGGGACACCTCTCCACTCGGCTTGAACGCAGCTGCGCAAATTAAAAAAAGACCCTGAACGCAACTAAAAACTCAATCATCTCCGATGAGTCGGAGGTGAGAAACAGGTGGACGGGAGCAAATTATATCATGTCCAATTCTCCTGTAGTTGGGTTCCTACCCTTCACAGACATGCTGTGACGTTTCACCTTGACTCACACTTTAAGAGCGCGGCGATGTTCGCCTCTGCACGTCTTAGCAAAATCTAAATTACGACGTTTTCGCACAAAATAATTGAGGAAGAAATGAGGGGAAATTGCGCCGCTTCTTGCAGGGTTTGCAGGAAACTGATGACCCTGGATGACAAAACGCTCTTTAAAAAAAATAATGATTTGTCTTTTTGGCTGATAAATGGCGGATTTGAAAGCTTGTTGTTTTGTCTTTAGAGTGAAGGAAGTGATCGGGAGCAGAACAACTTTGGAAATAGTAAATACATTTTGTCATTGTCCACACAAGAATGTGATTTCAGCTGAAAGTTGTTGATGTTGACATTTATGAGATTATACTGAGTCGTGCTGTTTTGACAGAAAGGCTGAAATAAATGAAGAGTTTCTTTTCAACGTGGACTTTTTGAAGACATCAGTTCTTGCTAGTATGAAACTAACTGTTGAATCTTTTAGCAGGTGTACAGAATTTAGTTCAAGTACTAAAGTAAGTAATCATCAGTTGGAATAACTGTTATGACGGTCATGACTCCTCAGGATTCCACACATATCTTGTGTTAGAAGGTGAAGTTTCACAGGAGAACTCGGTTGCTTGCTTCATCACTTCCACCTCCATTTTTCTTTTGTGTGTGTGTGTGTGTGTGTGTGTGTGTGTGTGTGTGTGTGTGTGTGTGTGTGTGTGTGTGTGTGTGTATATATATATGTGTGTGTTGTTAAATTGGGGCTTAATTGCAAGACTGCAGCCGGCACAAAAAGGCGGAGAGGTGCTGCTAGAGGTGGGAGGTAAAGTGACGCATAGATTGGACACTGCTGGGGCTGGGCTCGCCCTAGCTGTGAACAAAATAGAGCTCCTTCTTCATAATCGTGGCTGCAAAAACATGGTGTTTGTGAAGAGAGCGTAACGTTGCTGTGTTCTGGTTTCCTCTGTTGCTTCTGTTTTAGTGTCGAACATAACGATTAGTCACCGAAGGTTTGTCGATCCCCAATATGATGCAGCTTTCTGTTAGTTATGATCTTTATTTAAAAGGTAAATCCCGCCCAGATCAGAGACCTCTTCAACACAGACAAACAACACTAATATAGCAAAAAAACAATAATCCAACAGACAAATAATACTGTAACAGACAGAAAAACACCACTCTAAAGGACCAACTATTGCTCCTAACAAAAAAAAAAACTGCATCAGGAAACAGTATCACAGACAAACAATACTAATACAGCAAAAAACAATTACTCCGACAGACAAACGACACTAGAACAGACCAAATACTGCTACAAACAAAACGATACTGTATTAAGAAAAACAAAATTAGAACAAACAAAACTGAAATGACAAACAAAATAACAAGATAACATAGACAAACAATGATAAAGCAGAAAGATACACAACACTATAACAGACAAAACAATACCAATCAATGTTAAACAGACAAGCAATACTACAACAGACAAAAAAACTGCTGAAAACATAATAATGTGGTATCAGGGAAAACAACATTAGAATGAACAAATCTTTACTAAAACAAACAAGTTACATACACATAGACACACAATAATAAAGCAGGCAGATAAACAATAGTTTAACAGACAAAACAATTCTTAACAGGCAAACAACACAAAAAATAAGGCAAAACAATACTTTAACAGACAAAACAACAATAAACAGACAGAAGAAGCGAGGACGTATAAAGACAGCCAAGGTTACATGTAATCTAAAATCTAAATCAATTAAATTAGTTAAAAGCAACAGACTTGCAACATTTTTAAATTAAGTCTGAGACATTAATTTTGCAAACATCAGTTCCCTCTGCAGACTGTTAAAATGGCTGTAAAATGTTTTACAGTCAGAAGTGATAATTAGAGATCACATCAACACACACGTAGCTGCTCATTTTGCGCTACTTTCAGTCTGATTATGACTTAAACAAAAAGCCTATCATCTTCCAGTGACCCTGCGTCTGCTTCCAGAAGAAGTTCGGCTCTTTTCTAAATGTCTTTTCAGCTGCAGTAAATCAGTGTGTTTTTTTTACCACTCCCTTTCTATTGTCAAAATAAGTTTGTCTTGACTTTTATTGTTCAAGGTGCCTTCCTCAAACCGAGGCGCGAGTGCTGCATCGTTGTGTTGCGAGTTTTGTTTGGCAGCCGAGTATAAACACTAAACCTGTTATTTTGAAGCCTGTGCAGCGTGCTTAGTGCTGATCTGTCTCTGTTAAAACATGATGTGGATTACAGTGTCATTGCTTAATGAACTAGATTGAAATGTAAATGTGACTCACTTGAAAGCAGCTGTTTAATGATGAGTCTGTTTGCACTTCCGCTCTAACAAGGACGTGGAATTAAACGACCTTGTGTGAAGGCGGCATGTTTGAAACTCGGATGCTATTTGACATAATTTCCCTTTTTTTTAATCGTGTCATTTTAATATCTTGACATTTCAACATGTTTTTTTTTTCTGCTTCTTTTGTTAAAATTGGAGGAGCTGTGTGACATTTAACAGCTTTATTGTCAAGACACAAAAAGCAACCGTGTCAACTGCAGTGTGCCAATTAGAAGCACAACACAGGGAAGCCTTTTATTACAGCCAGAGCTGCAGTCTTGAAGGTGGCTCTCTGCGAAAATAAAAGCGCAAAAGCGTGGGTTGTTTGTCTCGCTAATGTCACTCATTTTACTTTTAAAGCAGGAGCATTTTGGAAAATGTGCTCTTGAACTAAACCTGCCTCGCGTTAATGGAAGCTGTACTGTTGGAGGTGGAGGGCTGCAGCCCTCCAGGGATCCTTGATAAAAAGCCATTAGTTTCCTGTGGGCAATACCTGCTACTTTACAGTATATAATGGACTTAACATGCTGCTCGTGTAGCTTTGTGTTCTGTATTTTATCCACCATACTGGGATTAATCCCTAAAGGCTGATAGATGCTAAATGAATATTTATGACCCCAAACAGTGAGGGTGAGCACTGTTGACAAACACGCACACAAACCGCAGCGTCCCAGTTCGCCACAGGTGAGTCCGAGTGTGTGAGGATGTGTACGAATGTGCGCCTTTGAACTAGCCAACATAATTAAATCCTCATAACATATTTTTAACCATAGCACCTTGCTGCAGCATGAGTTTGCAGATTTTTTTTTTTTTTTTCCAATGGTAGAAATACTCTGACGTGACTCCACATTCAACTTGGAAAGGACTTTGTGTTGGTTTGTACTGAGCAGCCTGAGACTGAGAGACTGGTTTTAAATAGCTTCAGGTTAAGTCATAAAGGAGATTTATGGTTGCCAGATGATTTCTGATAATTTTGATTATTCCTTAAACTTCACCTGAGAAATGCGATTTTCAGGTAAAATCTTTTTGCAGAAACCAAAGAATCATGTTCTTCAATTGCTTCATCATCATTATTTATAAAAGTATATTTATATATAGATCAACATTATGCAGTATTTGTTGTCATAATTGTTATCTCTAGGCGTGCAAGTAACAATTATTTGTTCTCATAATTAACATGCTAATTTTTTGATTGTATTTACTCAGAAATAACTCGATAATTACAGTGCATCCGGAAAGTATTCACAGCGCTTCACTTTTTCCACATTTTGTTATGTTACAGCCTTATTCCAAAATGGATTAAATTCATTTTTTTCCCTCAAAATTCCACACACAATACCCCATAATGACAAAGTGAAAAAAGTTTGTTTAAAATTGTTGCAAATCTATTAAAAATAAAGAACACAAATATAACACATACATAAGTATTCACAGCCTTTGCTCAATACTTTGTTGAAGCACCTTTGGCTGCAATTACAACCTCAAGTCTTTTTGAGTATGATGCTACAAGCTTGGCAAACCTATTTCTGGGCAGTTTCTCCCATTCTTCTTTGAGGACCTCTCAAGCTCCATCAGGTTGGATGGGGGGCGTCGGTGCACAGCCATTTTCAGATCTCTCCAGAGATGTTCAATCGGGTTCAAATCTGGGCTCTGCCTGGGCCTCTTAAAGACATTCACAGAGTTGTCCCGAAGCCACTCCTTTGTTATCTTGGCTGTGTTTTTAGGGTCGTTGTCCTGTTGGAAGATGAACCTTCGCCCCAGTCTGAGGTCCAGGGCGCTCTGGAGCAGGTTTTCATCATGGATGTCTCTGTACATTGCTGCATTCATCTTTCCCTCGATCCTGACTAGTCTCCCAGTTCCTGCCGCTGAAAAACATCCCCACAGCATGATGCTGCCACCACCATGCTTCACTGTAGGGATGGTATTGGCCAGGTGATGAGCGGTGCCTGGTTTCCTCCAGACATGAAGCTTGGCATTCAGGCCAAAGAGTTCAATCTTTGTTTCATCAGACCAGAGAATTTAGTTTCTCATGGTCTGAGAGTCCTTCAGGTGCCTTTTGGTAAACTCCAGGTGGGCTGTCATGTGCCTTTTACTGAGGAGTGGCTTCCGTCTGGCCACTCTACCATACAGGCCTGCTTGGTGGAGTGCTGCAGAGATGGTTGTCCTTCTGGAAGGTTCTCCTCTCTTCACAGAGCAACGCTGGAGCTCTGTCAGAGTGACCATCGGGTTCTTGGTTACCTCCCTGACTCAGGCCCTTCTCCCCTGATCGCTCAGTTTGGCCGGGCGACCAACTCTAGGAAGAGTCCTGGTGGTTTCAAACTTCTTCCATTTATGGATCATGGAGGCCGCTGTGCTTATTGGGACCTTCAATGCTGCAGAAATGTTTCTGTACCCTTCCCCAGATCTGTGCCTCAATACAATCCTGTCTCGGAGGTCTACAGACAATTCCTTGGACTTCATGGCTTGGTTTGCGCTCTGACATTCACTGTCAACTGTGGGACCTTATATAGACGGTATGTGCCTTAACAAATCATGTCCAATCAACTGAATTTACTACAGGTGGAATCCAATCAAGCTGTAGAAACATCTCAAGGATAATCAGTGGAAACAGGATGCACCTGAGATAAATTTTCAGTGTCATGGCAAAGGCTGTGAATACTTATGTACTACTACTTATGTAGAGACTTGGAAATGTGTTAAAAATTGACGTGGATCAAATTTTCTGTTATTATTTTTATTTACCAATTTCAGTTTGAGTAATCTGAAGGTCAAAATCCCTTCTTGACCAACTTTTTGACACATGGAAGATAACCTGATTTAAAAACTTTAAAAAAGGCCCTTCATTATATGCACAGTCCCCGTAGGATGAACCCTTTCCATATTTGAGTCTTTCTTGCACAGCTATAAGAAAAGGCAGGCTGTAATCCTTTTGGACTTAAAAGATCAAACTAGTGTTATTCTTTTAGAATTAGGACTGCATGAGAATCTGATTGGCTCCTGACATCTATTGAAAACAAAATGTTCCACTACAACAGGTGTTTCTGATATAACCAGCTCAGTGTCGGTGGATAAATTTCATCCTTTGTTAAAATGAAGGAATTGTTTCTCAGTACCTCGTTGGCTGTGATACTCCGAGTATGAACGCTGTGTTATTATGATTCTTCCTGCTGCTGACTGAGCTGCACAGAGAGTTGAAGTTTTACCCCTGAAAAGTGTTGGAGTCACGCTCTGCCCATTGAAATATACACAACCGCAGCGTAACCTGACAGCGCCTCAGATTTGCATTAAAGTCTCTCTGATGTAGTTTTTAAGAATCTGGAAGTGCTTTCATGTAAATGGTGAAACTCTCCCACATGACTGTCTCTTTGGTGATTTAGGGCACTTCTTTAAAAGTGATTTTTTTTTTTGCTGCAGTGCAGTTCAAACTATGGAGCCCGCTCACTCTTTTTAACGTCAGCCGTTTGTCGGGGTTGCACGAAATTGCAAATCAGCGGCTGGTGACACTCTCTGTCATGTTTGCAATGAGAGAGAGAGAGAAGAAGCCGAAACACTATCTAACACCTGCAAATGGAAACTGTCACAGCTTGATAACAAACCTGGAGGAGCTTGAGCAGAATAAACACTAAGCTCTCCAGTGTTGCGGCTTAATGAGGTTTTCAATGATACAACTCAGTGAGACGGAAAGAAGTGAGTGGCAAGTTGTGAGCGTGAGTCACGAGGCGAGGCCGCTCCCGTGACCCCTGCCAGGATCTGTACGTCTTAGTGGCCATACATCTCGCTCCCCTCAATGACCGGGATCCTATAGAATATCATAAATGGAGTCACCGCCACGGCGCTCGGTTCCGTCTTTGATTTAGTGCAGAGAGACGGCCGCAGACACCGGCGCAGCCTTGCATGACCGGAGGCAAAATGAAACAGGAAATGGACCGACTCATCTTCTCAAGGGTGTCTGTGGGATGTCGGTGGGGGGGGTTCAGGTGGGCGGACAGGGGGTGTTAAGGGTTGGGGGAGTGTATTTTACTAATGAGGACACACACTTGCAGTCACCTACGCCTGTACAAACAGAGAGGAGGGTGAGAAATAAATCAGGCAATGCACCCAAACAGGTGCAGATGAACACGGCAGAGCTTTCTATCTTTACAGTCACAGTTTCTACTGATTATATAGACCAGAGCAATGCAAGATATGATGGAGAGATATGATACCAGTTGGCTAGTTTCCGATGTAAAGGCCAAGCGGCAACCAGCAGTGACGTCACCCGTTGGTTTGTGAGCGCCCGTTATGAAACCTCCAATTCAGATTTTGTCCGTCGCCATCTTGCTAGTTCGGAGCAGTTTGGAGCAGGAAGTGACCATATTTGGACGAGCTGGGGAGGAGCGAGCGGTGGACCTGACTGATGTGATTGGAAACCTGACGATATACGTCCCACCCACCGATAGCTGTAGGTTAGGTTAGGTTAGGTCGTTACTTTATTAATCCCCGAGGGTAATTTTTTTCGCTACAGCAGCATACAGAAGCAACAAGATAATAATAGAACAATAGAAAAGCAATAAAATAGCAGTAAAATAGCAGTAAAAATATAAAATATAAATATAAAATATAAAATGCACAGTATATACAGTGTATACAGTACAGTATATATCTATATATATTATATACAAACAACCAAGAAACACAGTCAACAGTATTATTTTGCCAGAGGTGAGTTATTGTACAGTCTAATTGCGGTTGGCAAGAATAATCTCCTGTATCTGTCCTTGTGACAGCGGAGCTGGAGGAATCTTTTGGAGAAAGTGCTCCGCTGTCCCTGCAGCAGGTGGTGGAGAGGGTGGTCAGGATTATCCAATATGGATAATAGTTTGTTCAGCGTCCTCCTCTCCACCAGCTTTTCCAGACTATCCAGATTGTAGCCGATGATGGAGCCGGCCTTCTTAACCAGTTTGTTAAGTCTGTTGGTGTCACTGGCTCCAATGCTGCTCCCCCAGCAAACCACAGCGAAGTACAATGCACTGGCCACAACAGACTGGTAGAACATCTCCAACATCTTGCTGCACACATTGAAGGATCGAAGTTTCCTCAAGAAAAAGAGTCGACTCATCCCCTTTTTGTAGACAGCGTTGATGTTGGTCTTCCAGTTCAGTCTGTTGTCGATGGAGACACCCAGGTACTTGTACTCCTCCACCATGTCCACCTCCTCTCCCAGAACTCTCAGCGGTTGTGGAGCCGTCGTCTTCCTCCTGAAGTCGACCACCATCTCTCTGGTCTTGGCCACGTTCAGGAGCAGGTGATTTCTTCCCGCCCACTCCACAAAGTCCTCCACTACTGCCCTGTACTCATCCTCCCGTCCATCCTTTATACACCCAACCACTGCAGAGTCATCAGAGAACTTCTGCAGATGGCAGGACTCTGAGTTGTACTGGAAGTCAGTTGTGTATAAGGTGAACAGGAAGGGGGACAGAACAGTTCCCTGAGGAGCTCCAATACCACTGACCACCGTATCAGACAGCACACTGCCCAGATGGACAAACTGTGGTCTGCCTGTCAGGTAGTCAGTGATCCAGGAGACGGTGGACGCGTCCACCCCCACCACTCGCAGCTTCTCACTCAGTAGCAGTGGTTGGATGGTGTTGAATGCACTGGAGAAATCAAAGAAAGTGATTCTCACAGAGTCACCGGTTCCATCCAGGTGAGACTGAGCTCATTGCAGCAGGTAGATGATGGCATCGTCCACTCACACATGAGGCTGGTACGCAAATTGCAGCGGGTCCAGTGAAGATTTCACCAGCGGCCTGAGGTGGGCCAAGACCAGCCTCTCCAGCACTTTCATCACATGAGATGTGAGGGCAACCGGTCGGTAGTCGTTGAGGCTAGATGGAGTCGTCTTCTTCGGTACAGGAACCAGGCAGGACGTCTTCCACAGCACCGGGACTTCCTCCTGCTTCAGGCTCAGATTGAAGAGGTGTTGCAGGACCTCAGCCAGCTGGATGGCGCAGGTCTTCAGGACCCTGGGGCTGATGCCATCAGGCCCTGCAGCCTTGTGCTGGTGGAGTCTCTCCAGCTGTCTCCTAACCTGGCCAGTCGTCACAGAGAGGGGTGTGTGTGTATGGGGGGGAGTGTGTGTGTGTGTGGGGGGGGGGTCAAGGTGTCAATGGAGGAAGAGCCCTTTGAGATTGAGGGCTCTATGCAGTTCACCAGGGGGGGGAGAGGGGGAGGCAGCAGAGGTGTTTGAGAGGTGTGGTGTGTGGAGGAGACAGATGAGGGTGGTGAACTAAACCTGTTGAAGAAACAGTTTAGTTCATTTGACCTCTCCAGGGAGCCCCCTGGTTGTCTCTCTCTCCCCTTGAACCCAGTAATCTCCTTCATACCGGTCCACACCTCCCTCACGTTGTTCTGCTGGAGTTTTGCCTCCAGCTTTCTCTTGTAGGAGTCCTTGCACTCCCTCATCTTCTCCTTCAGGTGGCGCTGCACTCTCCTGACCTCGTCCCTGTCCCCAGACCTGAAGGCTGCTTTCTTCTTATTAAGAAGAACTTTCAGGTCACTGGTGATCCACGGCTTATTGTTGGGGAAGCAGTGTACAGTCCGGGATGGTACGGTGGTGTGTTCACAGAATTTGATGTATTCTGTGATACAGTCCGTCATGCTGTTGATGTCCTCCCCATGTGGTCCACACAGCACATCCCAGTCCGTGGACTCAAAGCAGTCCTGCAGGGCATCTTTAGCCTCCTGTGTCCACCTCATAACAGTCCTGGTGGTCACAGGCTGCCTCTGCACCAGGGGAACATACTTAGGAGTCAGCAGGACCAGGTTGTGGTCTGATCTACCAAGGAGGGGAAGGGCAGTAGTACTGTATGCATCCATGGCATTAGCATACAGTAGGTCCAGAGTTTTATTGTTCCGTGTGGGGCAGTTAACATACTGGTGCAAAGTTGACAGTACTTTATCCAGACTGGTGTGGTTAAAGTCTCCAGTAACTGCCAAAAATGCACAGGGATGCTTAGTCTGCAGTTTAGCCACAGTGGAGTGGATGGTGTCCACTGCTGCCTCTGCCTCAGCTGATGGAGGAATGTACACAGCGATAACAATGGCGGACATGAACTCCCTCGGCAAATAATAAGGGCGCATCCCCACGGCTAGAAGTTCAATGTCCGGGCTACAGAAACGTTCCTTCACACACACGTGGTCGGGATTGCACCACCTCTCGTTCATATAGACTGCAATCCCTCCACCTTTCTTCTTGCCGCTCTGCACAACGTCTCTGTCCACCCGAACGGTCCTGAAGCCGGGTATGGCCGCGCTGTGGTCCGGGAAATGTGAGTGCAGCCATGTCTCGGTGAAACCTGACTGCACCACAGGCCTGTCAATCAAACAGACACGCCACCCAAAAACATGTCTTTTTTTTTTTTAAAGCTTATTTTCTAATTAACGACGGTATTATTTCATGAGAGAAGATGAATGAGAGTTATTTGGAGTCTTTTTGGAGCCAAACTGTAGTGGCACTCGGTGGTATTACATCTTATGTCACTTCTGCATCGGCCTCATTTTTCAGACCCGGAATCTACGTCCACTTTTATATACAGTTTGTGGTAAAGACAGATACTCTCTAGAAGTTTAGAAAACTATTGGAAATGAAACTGCAGCATCTGTATGAATTAAAAATGCTGTTAGAGGTGCACACACTGGTTCAGGCAAAACGTCCTCCTGCTCCTCCCCACAAGAAATCAGCTAAGATGAATGGGCTGTAAGGATAAATTATTGAGCTGAAACAAAATATGGCACTTAAGTTTGATTATCAGGCTCAGCTGAGGCAGCTAAAAGTAGAGCTAGATAAGCAGCGAGCTGCAACAGTCACCTTCCAATAAAGCAGTGAGAATTGATAACAAATCCATGGATATCTTTGCATAACTTTCATTCTCAAAAATGAAAATATTATTCCACTACGTTTTTTTTGTCTGACAATCAGTACACACACATCTGCATGGTAAACAGTTTTGATGTATGGAAGATCAAGGAGCTAGAATACGTGCAAATGGAAAAGAGCTGTTCCAGAAAGAAAGGACAGGGAACTCATTTCTCGTGCAGATTATTTACCCTGCAGAGAAACCAGTTCCACACACCTGATGTTCTTTTACTTTTTTTTTATTACTTTATTACTCCGGTAATAATGCTCAATAAGAAGCAACACTTTTCATATGCAGACACTTACTGCTGAAGTGTCAGCATGTCTTGCATTCGAGATGTTTAGCGGAGGCTCTTACCCAGAATGACTTTGAGTGATTTAACATTTAGTAGTTTGGAGTGTTTCTCAAGGGCACTTTGGATAGCGCGCCCCCTCTGAGTTGGGGGGGCTAACCTGTGATCTTTTAATCACACGACGTCTTTGTGAGCGCAGGGCTCTACCCAGCCACCTTTAACTCCTTGTGCTGTTCACGGTTCACAGGTCCGTAATCCATTTAGGTGTGGGAGGCACGGGCTTCATTACTAAACAAATGGTGTGTGCACATCGGGAGGAGGAGGAGGTAGGGGGGGCAGTTGTTTTATTAGAAAAGTGGACTTGATTTTATATGCTGTCATTTTCTCCACCTTGAGATGTGCTGCGACGTTGACAGAAAAGAGCTTCAGTCTTCATGGTTCTGTAAGTGGTCCGACTCCATTATATGCAACAATGACACCCGAGCTGGAAGAAGCCAAAAGAGCAAAAAAAAAAAGATTTTCTCGCAGTGTGGCTCCGACCGAATGCTGTTTCATACCGTTTACGCTTTCATCCAGAGATTTTTTACGGCCCTCAAACACTGGCGGTAAAATCCCCCCCAAAAAAACCTTTAACCACGGCAGTCCACAGTCACTTCAAGCATGTTAGAAGCAGTTCATTCAGAGTCTGGGATATTTTCCTGATTCAATTTGAATCGGTTGGACAGGTGATAAAAATGGTTTTCAAACAGAGCAGGTCTGCAGCTCTGACAATGTAATACAAACTGACAGCAAGGGAACTCCTGGTTCTGAATTAGAATACACATGTTGATATCTTATAGCAGGAACAAAATGAGGGCAAATTATAGAGATGCTCAACTTCTATTTTTGTGCTCTTTACCTCTTTAAACTCCTGGAAAAAAAAATTGTTTGGAGAAAAACCCTTCTTTCCAAGGAATGAAAATAGTCCCCTACCTCAAGACAGTGTCTTGTATTTTGCTGCATCTGCTTATTACAGCACTTAAATAAAGCTCCAGTATATAATGCTGACAGTGAGTTAAGTATTCACACCCTCGATACTTTTTTTTTTTATGGCTGCAACATTAAATCAAACTGAAATATTTTCAATGTATTGTGCATAATGTTATGTGCACTCCTTGAATTTTGGCTGAACATTTGTTTCCCTGGAAACCGGTGGGGATCTCCACTTGAACTGAAAATACAGTCGAATGTAGAGGAGGGGGGTAAATTATTGCAAATAGCACAAGCAGGTGCCTCGTGGTTCGCTGTCAAAGGGACGTAATTCAAATGTATTTATTCGGGCTCCGCCTTGGACGGTGAAGGGAAGTGGCAGAGTGTGATAAGCTGAGACAGCTGTCATCAAGGCAAATACCTCGAACTCTCTAAAAGCTTGGATTTTTTTCAAATTTTGTGTTGGAAAAAGTCTCCATCTCTAACCGGTATAGACGGCAAGGTATCGGATATCCAGCGTCACCTCTAAAGCTCACTAACAATGTTCTATTTTCTTTGTTTAATCTGCAATTTTAATGCACTTTCCTGTTGGCTTCATCTCTAAGCTGCGTTCACTGCTGCTTAAATTAGAAAGTTGTAGCCTTCATGCCGTTGACCTATGCAGCACCCAATGAAAATAAACACACTTTAATTCGCGATTTGTGACAAATTTTCATACGGTCTCACTTTCACGAGCGCGCCTCCGGACGTAATTCTGCATGATTACGGTCAAAAGTTAATTATAGAAACAAATAGGTGGGTTCGGTGTGGCGACACTGATAACAAGGTTCTTTTCCTCATCTCTCTAATGAATGGAATAATCAGCTCAGTGAGGCTGCTGTCGAAAGGACGTCAGCACTAAACCATTTCTCATCCACACTTCTCCCCCAGTGGGCTCATTAGTGTGCTGCTGAAAGCTGCACACCACTACCACACAACATATTTATTATTTATTATTTTTTTGTATTCTTCTTTCTTTTTTGGGCCTCCTTACTTTGTTTGCCCTGCAATGTCCTGCACACTTCACCCATGTTGTGATTAAGCTCTGCTGTATGTAATGTGGCTCTCAGATGCTTAGCTTTGTCAGAAAATGTAATGATAATGATAGTGTTCATTGTACGATGCAGGAGTTGCTTACTGAGCTGATTAGCATTTGTCAGATTTTGTAGTGCGATCTTTGGTCCACTGAGTATGTGATCACACTCTGTAGCCAACCAGCTCCAGAAGAATCTTCACCTTCAGTGTGAAGTTCATGACCCTTAAAAGGTTTGTCACTTTCAGCACGTCTGTGGTTCACACTTGGATCGACATCAGCAGTGTGGATTCTCATTAAAACTGGCCGGCAGGGGTGGCAGGTTTTTTTTTCCCCTCACAGAAAGCAATTAATTACTATAAAGAAAAAGTCCTCAAATTCAAGCCGGGAACAAGAGTTCATTTAAACATTCCTACATACTTGAGTCTTCAGTGATCCAACACACAGCACATATATATATATATATATATATATGGTTATATATTTTAACCATATATTAAAATGATACTGCTTTTCTGCTAACTTTTCTATTCATAACACATTTTATCATTACATTTTTAGCCATTTTTTGGGCGCCATATTTATTTACACATAATTTAACATAATTATAATTGTAGGGAAACAGAAACCCAATATAACACAACAGAGCATAAAATAGACATGCCTGTCCACAACTGCAAAACGTGAAATAGCCACGCTTTGGAATATCTAGGTGTGAAAGTTACACATTGTCCTGTAGTGGACGAAAATAAAAACCAACTGCATGCTTTGAGCCATGTGATTTACAGTAAAAAAAATAAATATTTTTTTTTGCAAAAACACGTGGTTGGGGTTAGGAACGAAAAAAACAACTAAAGAAAAACGCTTACAAAACGTGTAACTTTCACGCCTAGACAGCCCGTAGCGTAGCTATCTCACGGGTTGATATTCAGTTGGAAAGCAGCACAAGTCTGAGTCAGCTAATACACAAATTAACAAGCCACAGTACTACTTACATCTTTCACCTGCTGCTTCGGCATGCATCAACTGCCACAACCTGCAGGAAACATCCTCATTAACATAGTTGTGCACTGACATGTTTTTACAGAACATGGAGGCAAAGCTGTACTTTCCTTAACACAAAATTCTGTATTTGCGCCGATGTAACACACAATCTACTCCTTACTTTGGTTTATTATTCTATCAGGTTTTATTATAATGATCAGTGTTTTATTACTAGAATGAGATAATATGAATCTAAGGGGTAACAATCGAGGGAGAAGGTCAAAAAACAGGATCGTGACCGGAGAGTCGATGCTTAGAAACCCAGCCGACATTTTCTAACCATGGGAGGAGAGTTAATGAGTAATTCAACAACTAGTGTTGACATGCCCTCAACCCCACACTGCTCCAGTGCAGCTCCTGCGTGTTCATCAGTGCGACTTTGCATTGACGTACTGGGGAGCTCCCAGCTGCGAGTGTAATTGTGTGCGTGTGAAGCAGGGAGCTGCTGGAACAGAGCGTGCGTGCTCAATCAAGTTCCCCTGGTTAAATAATACGGGAAGAGATTAGTGCAAGTAGAGACTGTATTTGTATTGCACAAATTTGTATTTGTCACCCTCATATTAAGCTGTTTATTGAAAAAAAAAAAATGGTGGAATAAATGAATTCTAAAATTAAATACGAGTTAAAATTAAAGGATTTATGTTGGTTTAGATTACATTTAAATTCAACTTGACGTGCCTGTATAATCTCTGTCATTGTTTGGCATTTTCTGCGTTCCTCTTTCCTGTTTTTTTTGGACAAAATTTAGCCAGTCGATATTTAATATACAAGACAGAGACAAAAAAATAAACTAATTAGATTCAAGCAGTATGGAAAATATTGATCCAACAAGTGGTTTTATGACTTTAAAGCCTTTATAAAGATAGATTTTATGGCTTTTGTCAAACAGGCCATACTGTGGCATCAACTCCACTCCATTATAGTACTTTTTACTTTACTATATCTGATAGCAGTTACATTTCAGATTAAGATATAGATATAAAACACATGATAAGCTCATGAAATGCAACATAATGCTACTGATTAAACCACTGGTTGCCAATGGTATGGCTTGAACATCACAGAGTAAAAACACATTGAAGCAGACTGTGATAAACGGCTTTAATAGACTAAACTCACATTACATGCCTTATATTGTGCTTCATTTGTTGACTTTCCAATGAATAAAAGTGAGAAAGTTGATTCCATAGAGAAGACCCCCTGAACTCACTTCTGATCAAACTTGGAACAAGAACATTAAAACCAAGAATTCAGTTTGTAAGAAACGTCACATTTTCATATTTTCTGCCTATTCATGAGTTCAGCACTTTATTTGGCTGCCCTGGGGACGCAGCACTCTTTAACTTGTGTATTGAAAGAAGTTGATGTTGGAGCCAGCTTCTTTTTCTTGCTTCTCTAATTTGACAGATAATGTTGTCATTTAGTAATTATTGATATGAAGAGCATCGGGTGGAAAACTTTACTCGCCTGACCGGACATCAGGTCCCCCGGCGGCACATTTAGAGGTCCACTGCTCTGGAAGTGTTTTGGAGATGTTGACACTGAAAAGTAGAAATGTTTCCGCCGTGGTGGGTGCCTGTGTGGTTTCATGTAGTGACTTCTGCGGATGCTGTCCAAGTATTTACTTCCACTAGTCTAGTTAGACTTGGTATATTCCAGGATGTTGTGTGTATTCTCAGTTTGATAACGCTGGTTAGCAAAGATCTTTTCCGATGCAAAAAAAAAAAAAAAGGCAGTTTTGCACTGTGAATCCAAATTTGTTTTCAGAATTGTTTTCTCAACCAAAGTGGTTTTGTTCTGCGAGTCCTTCTGTGTGCTGTTGCTGTTTGAAGAATGATGTTCCTGAGGCCAAATATCATACACTGCTTCATTTTAAAAGTAGGTTTGTAAATATTTTAAGTGTAACAACAGCCATATTTATGAATAAGTAATACACTCTGCCACATAAAAACCATGCCTGATAATAATAAAAAAAAATCCGAAGAGATTTGATTTCAGGGTAAAAAGCACCATGAAGTAGCCAAATTTTAGCATATAGGAAAAAATAAGCAAATTTTTTTGTAACCGCACAATCATTAGTACAGCCTTACGAAATCAAATAGGAGAGTAAAATACACACGAGAGACGAGAGAGCAGTAAATGTAAGACTTCAGTTTGGATAAAGAGAAACTGGTGGACTTGTGACCTTCACCAGCTCATCCTTCTTCCCTCACGCACCATTAGTGAATTAGTAGAGTGACGACTAATTCATTTGACTAAAGAGGTTAATCCTGGAGAAGGAAATGGGAGGTGAAAACTAAGGTGATAAATGCAGTTAAAGTTACGGTAGGCAACATCTAATTAATTATAAATGCCCAAGTGTTTAGCTAAGCATGCTAGAGGTGGTGACGTTTGACATGAATTTAACATTGTAATCTCAAAAATTCCTTTTTTTTTGGCGGTGTGTTTGAACACTACATGTCCCAGAATTCATTGGGCAGCCAAAATTCCTTGGGCAACTATTTTTCACAGAAAAACCAAAAAAGAAAAACAACCGGGTATCTGTTGATGGTGCAGCCAAGCAGACTGATGTTTTAAGAAAGACGTCAGCCAGTTACTGCAGCTGCAGTCGGATTTCATGCTGTAAACAGTGCGAGCAGTTTTTTCATACAACAATGGGACACGGTGAAGTTGCTTACTTTGTGGAGGAGATGTGTCGCCTGCAGCTTTACATCTTCACAGCTTACTGTGACTGCTCCTTCCTCTTCCTCCCCCCATCCTCCTTCCCTTAGTCCCTGCAATATTTAAGACTGATCTACTGTCAGAAAAATACTAAAATGACTGTTGGATGATCACAGTGTGCAGAACCCCAGTGACATATGGCAAAATGGCAAAGACTCCTGCATATATAGGGAATTACATTTAACTGCTATTGAAGAAGAAATTCTGATGATTAAATGTATCAAAACTTGGTTCGATTTCATGAAAAGCTTGAAGGATTAAAACTTTGAGCCGGATGGTTTTGTTGTTGGTTGGTTGATTCGTCTTCACAGGTTTTGCACATTGCTATGGAAACATTAGTGTCTGTCAGGTGAGGTGAAGGTTAAATGTTGCCGTGACATTTGCACTCGATTTCCTCAGCACCGAAGCTAAATGAGCTCCCATTTATAAATGATTAATTCCACACACGTTTTCTATAATATGTATACTATCAAAGGAGAGTAATAATACTTGCTGAGATTATGGATGTGATTGTAGGTAATTAACTTCTTTTTCAGTGCGTTTGAGAGTAATGCTGCCAGTTTAGTGGTTTGGGTATAAAATATGCTCCATGTGCAACTGGTGTATCCTGTCGGAGTAAATATAGGCAGGCTCGCTCAGCTGAATAAAGGGGGAGAATGTGGACACAGGGGACGTTTCTCCTGATGGCAGCAACATGCCGAGCCTTTACCCTGTATGACTCAGTTTGAATGTTATGTATTCATCAATTTCAGAAATATTATCGACATTAAACATCACAGTATGCGGCTTGTTATGTCAATTTTGTTGTTCATTGGTCATAATCAGCTCAATGCTCAGTGGTTGTAACAGTTGAATTGTGGTCTATTTTCCAATAATGTACAACCTTATAACCTAGTTCTGAGCGGTTTGGAGCAGGAAGTGACCATATGTAGACGAGCAGGGGAGGAGCTAGCAGGTGGATCTGACTCGATCTGATTGGAAACCTGACAATACTACGTCCCGCCCACCGATAGCTGTAACGTGACTGCACCACAGGCCTGTCAATCAAACGGATACGCCCCCCAAAACACGTCTTCTTGAAGCCAGAAAATATTTTAAGAAGGAGTATTGTCTTGACTTGATATTTAATGAGAGAAATTAAATGGGAGTTATGGAGCCGGGGGCTTTTTGTAGCCAACCTCTAGTGGCACTTTGTGGTATTGCAGCTTAAGGCACTTCTGCATCGGACCCAGCAGCTACGTCCACTTTTACATACAGTCTGTGGTTTTAGCAACACATTGTCGTGACAGTTTAGATAAGTTATCACATGATAGAATGAATCATTTTCCATTTTTCTTTTCTTTTCTTTTCTTTTTTTTTTACAGATAATTCAGTTTGAGCTCTGTTGTTGTGTGAAACCTGCTGATTTTGATTGTGCTGTTTATATAGTTTATTGCTGTGACATTGCTTTCTAATCAGGCTGCACTCTGAGAGAGACAGGAGGAGTGAGAGGTGTCATTATGTGTGTGTGTGTGTGTGTGTGTGTGTGTGTGTGTGTGTGTGTGTGTGTGTGTGTGTGTGTACTACTGACTCAGCTGGAGAGGGCAGACAATGACAATGATGACATTCAGTCATACACATGGCAACTGGAGCCTTAATTTAGACATGCTGCAGTAACCAAGGCCGTCTAGTCTCCATTGTTTCATTGTATGTTTTGTTCATCGTGCCAGATTTATCTTCTTCACGTCATTTGGCAAAGTTAATTTTTTTTTATCTCACATTTTAAACCCTGATCTCTGAGTGAAACTCTGTCCAAAAAGCATTCATTAAATGGCTCCTTTGGATGTGAAGATATGAAGACGCTCTCACAGATATTGCATGACCTATAACTTCCTTAAAAGAAAATCAAAAAGGAAAATCGTTTCATTTGTGTCACGAAAATAACAAGACTCTTTTTACATCTCGGTAATGAATGGAATAATTAGATCTGTGAGGCTACTGTCGAGTGAACGTCAGCATGAAACCGTTTCTCATCTTGACTTCCTCTCCCCAGATGGCCTCATTGATTTATCCATTTCCACGCATCCTTGCTGTGCATCTGAAATATGTCTCTCCGAACACATCATGAAAACAGCCACGCAGTTGCCAAGGGCAAACAGGGTTTTTTTTTGGTGTTTTTCACGCCTCACACTTCTTTTTCTCGGACACATTGGCGTCTCATCACCTGCCCGCTGCGATGACCACATATGATTGTAATGACACCATATGCCAAACATCCCCCAGCCTCGTTTCTTCTTCTGCGTTTTAGTTTTTCCTTTTTTCCTGCCAGTGTCTGGTTACAGCTTGAGCCTGCAGTCAGAGCAGAAGCTGATGCTGCAGTACGCTGGCACCACTGCAGGCGAGGCTTCTCATATTCAGCTTCATCTTCAAAGGGGATTTCATTGTTGTTGTAAAGGCGAGTGACGAGTTGGCATTTCGATGACTCGCCCCACGCTACAGGGGCCAAAGCAGAAATATGTCGCCTGCCTCTAAACATTGTTGTAGCTCCAGTTGTTGGAAACTTACACACCATCCAGTCGGAAGGACAGAGAGTCACTGTGTTCCCTTCGTACACTCACATATATTACTCTTAGGGCCTGATTTACTAAGATCTCAAATAACATGTACTAAATTGCTTGTTCCTTCCAAAAGTTTGCAAATTTTTTTGCACCCATTTTGCGGGTGATTTACTAAGTAATTGCGTCATTGAAATCAGGTGCAAATCGCTGTATTTTAATGAGGCTGTTGCGTGTGTTCAATTGATTCCAGCAATGGAAAACAGAGCGACCGCAAAAGGAAAAGGAAATCTGATCCCATTGAAATGAATAAATATAAATACAACAAGGACAAAACGCTATATAGGAGATTATCAGCAAGAAAGTCAATACTGTGGGAAAAACAAAAAGGCGAAAAAAAGGCTTAATAATAAAACGTCGGCTAATAAAACAGGAGGAACGGTGGATGAGATCCTCTAACAAACACTGATCAGCAGGTCCAGATCTTTCTGTGATGGGCAGGTGACTTTTCATTCAGTGCTTCGCAAGTGCTTGAGAGCCTTATGAAGCTACCTGTGAATTCTGTGAGACACATTCAGGAAACTGTGACAGCACACTGAAAATGCTGAGTTGTAAGAAGTTTTTTAATTACTGGTATTGCATGGCTCCTCCTTGTTGTTGGCTGTCAACCATCATTCAGTTCATTCAATAACTCAGGAATATCACCGCTGGACAAACGATATGTCTGAATAATCTTCGCCTCTGTCATCTGAATTTTTTTTCCACGGGTGTAAAACCACGTTCTCAACGTATTCTTTGATTTCTCTGCATTTCCTTCTCACCACAATAAGAGCAGCCATCTCTCCAGATTTGCGCACCTGATTAATGCAAACCTTTCAGTACCTTTCACTAAAATACACACGCAATCACTTCTCCTGTTTCTACTTCCAGGTTTAGTAAATATCGTTGCAGGTGCTAAATTGTTCTATTTGCATGTTCCCTCCCAGTATTTTGCACCTTCAAGCAGAAACACCCAATATTACACATGCATGCAGGCAAACGTGCAAAATGGACGTGTGTTAAAATTGCACATTTGAAAGACGCAATCCTCACTGCACGTAGTTAGTAAATCTGCTTGGACATTTTTTTGCGGGTGGTGTGGAGTTTGCACGTGATTTTACACACGCAGACCTTTAGGAAAGCAGGCCCTAAAAGTACAACAACAAAATATCCTTGAAGTTTGTGAAGTAAAAGTATTCTTTATCAAACAATGTCCCCTTTCAGAGAGCAGAGTTATTGATTAATTGATGTGTATGGAGTATTTTAATGTTGTCGCGGTGCATGTGGTGCTTAACCTTGCTTTCCCACCAAATCTGGTGCAACGCTGCGCAAAGCAAGGATGTTATTTTCAAAGGAGTGCACCTGCGTCCTTCCAGGCATCTTCAGCATCTATAAGGCTGTAAGGTTCTTTTGTAACAACCTCACCGTGTTAAATTTTGTGATATGGTGTCATATAAATCCAATTGGATTGAATATAGTGACACGTTGCCTTGATTTTCTGCCTGGGTCAGCTGAAATAAACCCGTGACCACATCCATTACCAGGACTTTAGAAATACTGTGGTCATCACACAAAGTCCAACCAGTGGTCACTTATTAATACAGTACAATATAGTCTCTGTACTGCTGTCAAAGTCCTCTCTCTGCTGCTGAGAAATACTTTGTCTAAAAGTGTCTTCATCTAAAATTTATTGACACTGAATATATCAGCCTAAAATATTGTCCACAAATTCCCCCCTGAAAATATTGGATGCAAGAAGACATATGTACTAGGTTTAGTCAGATCACTAGTCTCTTATATTTTTTTGGGTGCATTAATCTAAAACAATGCATCAGATTTTATAAGCTTATTAATACGTTTTATATAAATGTAGTGGAGTACAAAAATACTACATTTGCCTTGGAAATGTTATCAAGTAAATGTTTAAGAGAAAAACAAGAAGAAAACTTTAGGAATAGCAACAGGGGAGGGATGGACAGACAGGCAATAGATGTAAAATTAATATATGTTATATAATATATGAGGAAAATGGATGTAGGAAGATGATAATCAACTTTGAGCGGCATGTTTGCAATAGCTGCCACCTACTCACATACGTGTACTTCAGAATTGTACTTTAGCACTTAAATCAATGCGCTTGTTTTTTTTGTTTTTTTTTACTTACCATCGCGATAATAAAGTTTAAGTTTCAAAAGTTGAAACTGCAGTGCGGTTCAGATTAATAGTCAGTCAACTCGTTCAGCACACAGAGTTTATTGTTTATGCTTTTTGTAGAATTCTATCAACTGAGTCTCACTAAAAAGACTCGGACATCAAATGAGACACGCTGAGTCTCATTCTGCTCAGATTTCGTATCAACGCTCACAAGCGACGCTTCCGCCGCCTTTAGAGCCTTTATAACACACTGGGAATGTTCTGCAGCATTGCGGCTCGATAATGCTGCCCACAGCCGAGAAGGGATTTTAAAAAATGGGACCGAATCAGTGTGACGGCCAGGGAAGTCCCATCAGCCCGTGACCGTCCGTTGTTTCTGCTGTAATTCTGCCCGGGGGGAGGACGAGTAAAATGTTATGAGCTGAATCGAACCAAAATGAGCTGTTAAAAGGAATATAGTGAAAAATGCTCTGCTCGTGACCGAAGCTGCGTTGAAACAGCACCTTTGTGTCAAACAGGCAGTTTGTTTGGCGTGACGATCAGATCGATTGGAGGTTCAAGACCTCAAAACTTATTTGGTCCCTTTTAGGAACATAATTAATACAGTAGTACTAGCAAAATGAGGTTATCAGAAATTAGAGCTTTTGGTCATTTATCAAGCAAAAATTTTAAATTCACTGAATTTATGTCATGTCAATCAATAGTTGTAGATATGTGCTATGGTCTAACAAAGAGATGCCACATGGGGTCTACTATAACGATGATTAGTCAGCTGTGGCTGCTTGTGTTTCCTCTACACACTGCAGACGTTGATGGATATTGTTGAGAGTGAAGACGACACTAAGGAAGTTGAAAAAGAGTTCAGTTATTATTAATTACAGCTGTCGAAGCCATCTGCACTGTTCACTTCATACACACCCCTTCACCTCTGTCTATAACAGAGAGTGATAAAATGTAAACACAGTGACTAGAAATCAAGAGTTTATTCAGGAGGTAGACTCCGCTTTACACGTTTACATCTCAGTATAAATGAAAGGATGTAAACATAGTTACTATAGAGGAAATACTGGATAATTAAAGCACGTTAGAGCCTGATCATACATGATACATCCATTAAGAGTTGTGTTAGTGATGTCAACAGGTGAATTTCAGCATGATACAACTTTAGGTCCAAACGTACGCCAAGGGCGGCACAATTAATTGATTCCTGCCTCTCTGCAATCTCATTTTTAAATTATGATTTGGCACTTCAGCTGGATCAAAACAAGCGCTCCCATGCCCCCTCAGGCAATAGCAACGCAGCTTTACGCCACATAATGCGCAGCAGCAGAACCCGACAGCAAAATAAACTGAGTGAGTGAGACACAAACAAAAAATGACAACGCTCAGAAAAAGACGAGGTGAAAGGTTAAATTTGGTTGTCAGTGTTTGATTAGACCCAGGAGCAGCATTTTATTGTTTATTTATTATATTTATGTATGTATTTTAATGGTGAGATTAATAATATAGCTATTAATTTACTATAATATTTTATATCCTTATTTTTTTAGTTGTTTTCTGTGTCAGGTAAATAAAAGCAGTATTTGTTTTATATTGTAAAAAAAAAAATGTGATCTCAATTCTAAGAAAAAAAATAAATCATAATTCTTATTTTATCCAGGGTCGTGCAGCCTTAATGTACTCTTAATGTCAGAGCCGACATTAATCTCCTGGGGCGAGTATGAATCCAGCTAAAGGCTGCCGTTTAAACATTCGCGATTCCAGCTGCTGTTCGCGGACTCATTGTTCACAAAGCAGCGTTGCAGTTCATGAACTTTAACAAAATTACTTCAAGTGCAAACCTCTAATGGAGAGAGAGAGAGAGAGAAAGGTGATGGAGAAGGGCAGTGCGTCAGTGGCCGCTTCTTTAACCCTTGTTTCCACTTGATGCTCTCAGTTCCAAATTACAGTCAGGTGGGTCAGACAAACTCGGCTGGGGGGAGCTTCTTCGTATTATTTCTGAAGATTTCACATGACGGATGCTGATTAAAGGCGTGGAAAGAGTTCAGTTTGTCTGTCTGTCTGCTGCACTGTTGCGTAACTTATTATAATGTGTCATAGCTCATGATGTAAATGATAGAAAAGTGGATGACCTTCTGGATATTAAAAGATTGAAGAAGCAGACATTCGTGTAAAGGTTTAACTCGAAGATGAGAGAAATAGGGAGTAAAACATTCTGTGACCATGAGACAAGTTTCACACATCAGAGCGTCATGTAACTGTCGCTCCATCGCCCAGCCAGTCCTTGTGTATACGTACTACGGCCTTGAAGACGGTTCCCTCATCTGATTCAGCTCCATCACTGGTCAATAGCCGGACTACAAAGTGGCTCCGACACAATCGTGGAGTCACAGTGAGACGGCGATGTGTAGGTGGTGCAGCGCCACATCTCTCTTTCTCTGGATGTTTTTTGTTTCTAATTCTATCTATATAAAAAGACAACACTTCAGGAGCTCGCATTGATTTGAATGCATTAACACCTCCCAATCAGCCGTGGAGAGATGCTCCTACAACCTAGCAGGAGCTCTGTCCCACATCCTCTCTCCCGGCTTATGACATCAGCGACGCAAGTATTTTTTAAGGGCGAGGTGGCTTTTTTAGAGTCACGGGAGAGGGAGCTGAAGCAGATTCAGGGATGCAGAAAATATTTGTCTGCAAGGATTCGATCCAAAGAGGATTTGATTCAAAGGGTAGCGCCAGTGATCAATACACCATCTTTTTTTTTTTTTGGCAAACACTGTAATTCAGTCGACGTTAGAAGGAAGGAACAGCTAGGTTGAAGTTTGATAGCCTTCTTGGAAACACTGCTTTTTGAAGTTCTGAAATAAGGATTGTTCTGTCTTCCACTAGAAACTGCAGCCAATTTGCCCTTGAGCAAGGCAGATAAGCACTAGCAGCTGATACTGTGGAGCTCCTCAGTTGATGCTCTGCTGGGTAACTGCCAGGCAAATCCAAACCTCAGACTTTTCTCCCCTCCAGTGTCACTGTACAAAACAGTTTCTTTGTTTTCTTGCTTGTTAAACCTGCACTTGGCAGCTTTTCTATTTAAAACCTACACCTGTTTTAACAGAGAGCAGAGCTGCAGCAGACAAAATCTTTTTATTTCTTGCTCTCGTCACATAAATCTTCTGCTGACTGGCCAAATGTGGTGTCAACAGTCTCTGGCATGCAGTGAATGACACTGAGTGACCAGTAACTCGTTTCTTTGATTATTATTTGCTGAAATGTTTAAGTTTGACATTAACAAACGATAGTTACAGCCTGACAAATGGCAGACGAAAGGATTCTGCATTTAGTGTAAATGTGTGGCTGTGTGTTTCATCGAAGCAGCAATCAGCATTGACGTCCCCCATTGGTTTGTGAACGGCCATTATGAAGCCTCCAGTTTGTATTTTGTCCGTCACCATCTTGCTAGTTCGGAGCGGTTTGGAGCAGGAAGTAACCATATTTGGACGAGCTGAGGAGCAGCGAGTGGTGGATCTGACTAATCTGATTGTCCCGCCCACCAATAGCTGTAACCCGACTGCACTGCAGGTCTGTCAATCAAACTGACACACCGCCCCAAAACACAACTTTTTGAGGTTTACTTTCTAAATAATGAGGGATTATTTTCAGATGGACCACCGGACAACTAATAAGAAGGAGTGACTTTAGCAAACAACACCGAGATAACTGGTGGAGAAATTTTATTGACTGAGAATTTCATTAGAGAGGCTGAATGGGGATCTATGCAGCCGGAGGCTTTTTGGAGCCGCCCTCTAGTTGCACTCAGTGGTATTGCGGCTTAAGGAACTTCTGCATTGGCCTCATTTTTCAGACGCAGAACCTACGGACACTTTTATATACAGCCTGTGGTTTCACCTCACTTTACCAAAATAATGTTCACACACGCCACACTTAAAATGTGTAATTTATCTAAATTTCCAGTTTCACTCTCTCTGGCATGGGATGATATGTTTTAAACCTGACAGTGTGTTGTGCATGTGTTTTGAGCATAATTACACAATTAAAAGAGGATTCAGGCTAAAATCTCTGCAAATGTAATGAAAGTTTAAAAAAAAAAAAAAAAAAAAAAAGCTGCAGTGGCCTCAGAGAGCAACACATGCTACTGGCCTTGGAGAACCAATCCTCTTAGACACATCTCACCGCCTGCAGTATCTGTCCTCTCAACCTGCCCACTGTCTCAGCAGAAGCAAATCCTGAGAGGAACAGACTGCCCACTCTCTTTTACACAAAACTGAAACACTGACAACGGAGTTTGTAGTGTCTAGGGGTTGTGCAGCTTATTCTTTAGAAACCCAGTACGATGCTTCCCACGTTTCACGGAGTGTCAGCCTTTTTTTTCAATTTTTGTCATTATTTTTTTTTTTTTTACAAAAATAAGGTTTGGGATGAAAGTGTCCCAGAGATGCTATAACAATTCCAAGAATGAGCTCATTCTTGGAATGAGGCAAAACAACCCCAAACAGCTCAAAAATTAATTTCTCATCTAGAGAGTTAAGTTTAATGGCTTGGAAATAATTCAGGAAGAAACAGCTGTCAGTAACGTGAATATTCTCCCGCTGCACTGCAGCTTTTGCAGGCTTATTCAGGGTGCATGAAGGGCAAACAAATATTTGTAGATAAAAAAGTAGGCTATGTCTTAAAATAATAATTGTGGAGCTTGTGTGGAGCGTCAAACAGGCCCCGCTGTCCCCAAAACCCAGATCAAAATAGATGGATCTTTGTTCTGATTTGAAAGAAGAGACCAGCGTGAGCACGTTAGACAGAAGGTAGCCTCAAACAGCCCATGCTGGCTGCAAGATGGTCTCTTCATTTTCAACATTAAGAGGCACAGACACTGAGTCAGCCTCGCTCTGTTTTTACTGCCTCTTGCTCTGTAGGGCCCCTAAAAGATTTTCTCAACTGCCTCAGAATTAATGATTCTCGTTCAGGATAACTGTGGTAGTTTCTCTCTTTTTTTTCGAGGGGGGAATAACCTACTTTTCAGAGAAGTGTGGATACGATCTACCCACCCATACAGACTATGCACCATTTTACGCGGGTTTGTTGTTTCCATTTTATGGCAGTATGAAATAGGCTATCGATTTAACTCGTCCTATTTCAAGTTTTGCCAAGATTGGATTTTTTTTAAACGAGCTGGGCTGGGCGTCTCCAGCCGGCCCGCCTGGGAGCAGAGGATCACAGGGACTGTGACTCGCAGGTCGGAGTGCGCACAGTAACGCGCCCGTGATTCATCCGCATTTTCCAGGCGGCGCGCAGGTGGAGGCGAAGAGAAGCAGCAGCCGCTCAGCACGGACGGATGAAACGGCCAGGGATGTTCAATATGCGCAAGATTTGTTCCCCGTAAGGAACGAACTGTTTCCCCCCCCTCCCCTTCGTCTCACATCGCTGTGGATCCGGCGCGGCTGGAACCCATTTCTCCACCGTGACAAAAGTTTGACTGTTAAAAAATGATGTTCTGCTCCGCTCATGTTTTTTCACGTAGTGCTGTGGATTCCGGCGTAAGCCTGAGTGGTCAGTCATCACTTGAGAAATAGCTGCGATTCTTTCGGTCTTTAATTTCGGTGCCATCCTCAGCAAACAGAGGGCTTTTTATTCTCGCACATCATCACTCGCCCCGGATTGCATCCGTTTGAATTAATGTCGCACTCCATGATGGACTTCCTCGGACTGTACTTTTTACAGCTGGCTCTTATTGGTGAGTTGAACAACACTTGGAATTAAATTCAGTCCAGTTGAACTTGTGTGAATGTGTTTGTCCTGAGAATGGTCGCGTCAGCTCATGTTTGACCCGTTTTCGTGCTCGTTAATGAAGGTGCTCTTTAACGCGTCCTTGTGCGCTTTGCTTTTTGCCAAAGTTGCATGATGAGATCTTGTTTTCTCCCCAAGATCAGTCAGTTGTGTGAATGTGAAAGGATGGACTTGGCTGCAGAGGAGGAAAAAGGAGCGATTCTGTTTTAAAATATTTTTTTTAAAGACCACACAAGAAAGCCTTCACATATGATCTGATGTGTGCCTGGAAGTGATGAAGCGGCGTGACTCTGCTCAGGCAGACAGAAGAGATGCTTGCATGTCTTTTCTCAGCTTTGTGGAGCAGTTTTTCTGTGTCGCCCTGCAGGCAGCGGTCCCGTTTATGCGCTCCATATATATAAATGATTTCCCAACAACAGCAGATGGATGTGAGAGGACGCAGATAAGAATGCCGCCGCCGCTGCTGTTCTCCAGCTAGACTGCGTAAATGCCGATGCAGACAAGTGTGTGTCAAACTGTTGGTGTGCGCGCGCGCGTGTGCCAGCCTAGTTGGGTGTGAGCGTGTAATATGCGTGCGCGTGGCGTGCGTGCTTATGCGCCTGCCTTTGCAGGTGACTTTGTGTGTTGTGTATGGTGGAGGGGCGAAGTGGCGTGCGTGTGTGAGCGCGGGCATAATGTTTGTGTAATAAGGAGCTTAAAATGCACCACTCAAAGTGTGTATCATCAAATCAGATGCTGAATTCATGAGTGATGACCACCAGCACTGCAGACACACACACACACACACACACACACACACACACACACACACACACACACACACACACACACACACACACACACACTTCTTCTTTACCCAAATCCTGCTCACTTCATCGTGCCAGGTGGTGCAAGTCATTTTCAATGACAGTGTTGTTTTCTGCTTGTCAGATCCATATGTGGTACAAACTCAACTTCTTCTAATGTTACTGCACTCTGTTCTGAAAAAAATGTCCATGGATAACAAAAAAAAAGAAAACTCCCTGCAGAGCGAATACGGGCAGGAAACAGGATGTACAGATGGAGGGATTTGTATTTGTGAGATTTATAGCCTCCATGATGATAGCTCTACGTCTAAGGCTTCATTTCCCCCCTCGCTGCAGCTGTAATTTCAGCCACTCTCGAGGCTCTACTGACAGGAGCCTGCATACTGGGAGTGCACCGGGTCTCCGAGACGAGATGTTCCAGCACCTCAAACTCTGAACGCATCTCGTAAAGGAAGTCACACTAATACGTCCCCCGCTGCCTTCTTCCCTCACTTTTCACATCATATGTAAAATGTGTGTCACCGCACGGTGCTGTCGCTCAAGACATGAGCCGGGTGGGTGGGTGAGTGGGAGCGGGAGGGAGGGGAGGTGGGGTAGGGGGGCAGTTGCTCCTCGTCTTTTCTTTCACAGATATTCTCTCACCTTGTCAAACAGATGTGTCAGAATGGCAATCTCTCTCAACCAGGGCCTCATGATCCCATCCGTCAGCCACACGGGGAAGCAAACGCACACAGAGGTGGAGATCAAAGGGAGGCAGCTTCAGCCTGAAGGTTGCAGAGGAAGAAGATGAAGGTGGCTGGTTTGAATCCATAACGGAGGGATCTAAATTAGAAGGCTAACTCATGCTTTTTCATGCACGTGATTTCATTCATGCTACAATTCAGGACTCACGTTGGTGTGCTATACAGTTCAACTGGACTTACGAGGCGGAGTTTGTGGACTTGCATAGTGCCGCATTTCTGGAGAATGTATTACAGTTTGGGCTCCATCGTTGGAAAGCATGCACAAATCAAAGCTCCTTCAACTACAAACTGAACAAGGATCTACTCTATTGTTCCTTTGACTGCATGTGATGCACGTTATTGCTTCACGGTCGTGGATTTGGGGGGGGGGGGGGGGGGGCTACGGTCATTAAAGTGATGGTGATGTATTCAAGGAGAGATCTTTTATAAGACTGCAACACCATCTGTGTCCTTTTGCTCCCTTTTAAAGTTGAATTAAAGGTGTGGAGCAGTGGATCAAACATCCATTTTGATATTCTGCTGTTTGCTCAGTCGGTGGACTTGCAGTTACAAACTTTCGTCTGCATGTGGACGTCTGCAGAGAGCTGGACCCTCACGGATTTGAGCAGATGTCTACATTTACATCACGTGGAGCCTCGCGGACATGCGGGTGCAGAGAGCATGAATTTGCCTGCAAAAGTTTAGTGAGAAATGTTCCAAGCAGACTCGGTTCCTTCCACAACTTTTTGGGGTCCCTGAGTGCACTGAAAACAGCACCAACTCTTGTGTGTTTGTGGAGCAGCTCAGCGGGATCTTTAGGTTAAGAGGACACACTGGCTGTGTGTGTTTACATGTAGCTCTCCTCTCAGAGCTCCGCGGTGATAAATACATGGTCCTCTGCAACTTTCCGGGGGCCAAACTAAGCTTTAAAAAAAAACAAAAAAAAACGCCCGTGGTGTCCGCAGCTGCAATAATCTCCATCCAGTGTAGTGAATGTCTCTTTCTGGTGAAGCATGGTGTGTGAGTTGGATGTATGCAGCATTAGCGCGCTGTGTTTTTTGCATTTTGTTAAATTGTAGGGCCAATCTTGTGCAACACAAAACGAAAGGGGAAAAAAAACCCAAAAAACCAAAATAACAAGCATCTATTTACTCCAGATCTAAATTAGCATATTACTGCTGCGTCTCGTGATGCTTCAGTGATTATCTGCCCGCACCGCTCGGCACATTTTGGAATCATTACTGTAATTAGTTGACCAGGTTTATCTGCATATTATTCTCCTACAAGTGGTATGGACTAAATGAACACACCCGACCTCGCCGTTTTTTGCGACGTGGCGGAGGGGTTCGTACCGCTTCAATATAGACACAACAGTAATTGGCTGGCGAGTTGTAATCATCAGAATACACAAACGGCTACTTGAAGGTGCCATATTTTTCCCAGCATGAGTTCATGGTGATAGTTTCCAGCAGCAGCGGGAGGAAGGTATGAAAAATTTGAGGCTACGTTAAACTGCAGGGACCTTTCACAAAGACAAAATAGATGGATTAGATTCCTCCAGGTGTGTGTGTGTGTGTGTGTGTGTGTGTGTGTGTGTGTGTGTGTGTGTGTGTGTGTGTGTGTGTGTGTGTGTGTGTGTGTGGAGTTTGGGCAGCATCACCTCCATTAAAGAGGCCCAGTAGACTGAAAAGGGCAACCGCTGCTGTTTTTATATCGGCCTATTTTGGCCCATAGCTGATTATGTGCATTCTGTTTCTAAATGTTAGCTGTCATCAGTTAGTCGGGTGCTCAAAATGCATGACTGAAACTAAAAATGATGGTGCTAAATTATTGGATGTAATTAATCAGAGAATCAGAGAATCTGATTGTAGATTTAACAAAATTACTGATATTACCGTCAGTCATTTCGTGCTGGAACTAATCACGTTTTTTTTGGGTTTTTTTTACTGATAATGTCAGTATAGCTTTTCAAATCAGTGATTAGAACAAAACAGTCGTTATGAGTTCATATTTTGAGGACTCTAGAGCAAAGTTACCCCAAAAAAGTAATTACAGTGTTGAGACTAGAGCACTGAGTAAACCGACTGCTGATTACCATTCCTCACAAGGTAATTATTTACTGATTAACTTTCCAGTCCAGTTGAGGAGAATTTTAAAGCAGTCGTTCGGTATGTTATCATCCTGCAAGCAGAGCTGCAGATACGCTCAACGCTGCACGATATCAGGTGTTTCATTTTCAATGAAGTCTTCGGTGGGCGTTCTTTGCGCTGTTGCTTTTCTTACCTCACCTTACCTTTTACTTCCTGTCTCTAAAACAAGTGATGTGTGATCTCTTACATTTTCCGTTTCAGTTCATCTTTTCAACATCTGCAGGATTTTGTTGAATTTAGACGAGGATGCGGTTTTAAAAAACAAACCTCAACCTTCCAGCCTCCGAGCTTCCTGGTGAATCAAGGCGACACTCGGTGTAAAAAAAAAATAGTCTGTCTGTATGATTGTTGAATGTAAGAGACAGGTCGTGGCTTTAAGGCTCGAAGCTTTGCTCTGATTCTCGGGGAAGAACTCTGTTGAACGCAGGGATTCACTTCGAACCTCTTACAGCCGTAACCTGACGGATCCATGTTTGGCTATGTTCAGATTGCCAGCACAAATCTGACATTTGTTGTGTTTTTGCAGTCTGGATCCAAACCACATTTGCAGCAGGTTTGAAATGGGATTACAATCAGAAATGTACAGATGTGTCTCAGTTCGGACGTTCTACGAGCTGCGATCACTTTTATTACGTCACTCGTAACGCAACACACGATGACGGCGTCATTTTCAGAGATTCTATCGACAGAATCTATGCTACCGCTAGCAGAGCGCTATCGGACAACGTCAACAAACACTCTACGGACAGAAGCCGAAAAATAGTCTGCTGCCACTTCCGTGTTGGAAGGCTACGTGACCAGCGTAGCTGCGCGTAGGTTGTTACCACGGCAACCCATGCAGATAGGTCGGTGATGTCTGGACATATCGAATCCGATGTGCTCGCTTGCAAATAACAGTGTGGGCAGTCTGTCCTAAAGATCTGATTTGCCTGCAGTCTGAACATAATCTTCTTTTATTATAACATCATGTGTCTCCACTGTCAGTTACGGCAGCTCCAATAAAGATGTAGAGATGTGGAGATACTCCATTCACATTTCTCTTATAGTATCATCTAAAGTTGTCCTAAAACATTGGCATGAAAACCTGTGACCTCAGACCTCTCGGATGACCCCGTTACTCTGGCTGGCACTGATGTGAGTGACAAAATAAATAGACTGATGCCCGTGCTGCAGCTAACCCAAATTAAATCTCGACTTTTGTTCAGTGACTGAAGGAGTGTTTCAGGATCTGATGAAGTGAAGCGGGACGGTGAAATAAACCCCACTGATCATAAGATGAACATTTCACTTCACACAAACAGCTCCGTAATTAACAATCCACACACAATCTTAACACAAATTAACCCTCCCTGACTCTCACAGACCTTCGCACAAAATGGCCTCCAGTGTAAACCCGACTCCTCGTGTTGCTGTCAGCAGTTATTCAGCTAATCACTGTGCTTTGTGTGAGAATGAATAATTTGCTCCTTGCATGTTTGGTAACCTTGAATTGTGACAGTTAATATTATGGGCTTTTTGCAAGAATGCGCTTTATGCATTTATTCTGACAAATGCGAAGCCCACCCCCTCACCGCCACCCTTCGGAAACATGTATAATTCATACTCAGTCTCCTCTCTCTCTCTCTCTCTCTCTCTCTCTCTCTCTCTCTCTCTCTCTCTCTCTCTCTCTCTCTCTCTCTCACACACACACACACCAGGTTCCCCATAGTGGCTGCAGCATCACACAGTTTCCTAATATCTGTTGTAGTGGTTACTTCTCCGTGGCTTCAAGTTCCACTGACAGAGAGAAGCAGGCGAATATTGTCATAGAATTACAGGAGCAAACGTAGCAGGAAGGAGGAGGGTGTGAATGTGAATAAGCCGTGTGTGACACCGAGGGAAGGGATTTATTTTTCTGTGAGGCTGGAGCTGTCGCCGGGCATCTAATGTGGAGGAGATACGTATCCTCTGTAGGGCGTCTCACCTCGAATGATTTGCTCGTTGGATCCTCACCTTACTTTTATTTCTGTGATTGTTGTTTATGCAGAACATTTGTTGCTGCACATCCCCTATAGTGGAGATACAGAGATGCATTTCCTCCAATCTGCACCCCCCAATCTTCACATTTACAGATATCATTTCTGACACTCCACCCATCCTGCGTGATTTATTGATTTAATTTGTCAACTGTCTACTTGCAGAGATTAAAAATACAGAAAAGTCAAAACAAGAGAAAAGTTTTGCCTTTTAAACAGCCGCGTGTCTTTCACTGGTGACCAGTTGACATTTGTAGCCGGTTTGTTCTTTGCCGTCTTGCTGCTTTTCCTCGCTGCCCTCTGTTATCTCTGCCAGGACAAGTAACTCTATATGTATAAAGAGCAGATGGATGCAATTACAGGCAATCGGCAGTGAAGGAAAGAGAAAAAAATGGAGGCTCTAAGATGAAGATAAACATTGTCTGAAATAGAGGGAATCAAAACTGCAGCACTAATGCTGGTGGGGAGGATTTTGCAGGGTGAAACCAAAATGACAGTGCTCCTTATTATGTTAAAACCCTGTCATTTCCACTGGCTTTTGTCGAGGGACGATTATGCCACAGACACAATTACCCTGCCCTTGCCGTGCTGAAAGGATATGGCATTTACTGCCACTGTATTCTCATCGGCAGACGTTTAACTTTGTAATGAAAAGGCTGCAAAATGGTCCGAGCTGATTGTGAGCGAGCCTAAAAGGCTGCAATTAATCAGAAGAATAAAGTTTTGTGAGGTGGGGTGGGGCCGTTGGGGCTGGAGGGCTGGGAGGTAGCACTGAGCTGACTTGGCAGCGAGAATGAGAAGCGGTAATGAAACAAGCTTGCAAGGTTTCAAGGCCCTTCATTAAGTGCTCGCAACTACTTACGGCCCCGTAAGTGTGTCTATCAATGCGTATTTAAGTAGAAGTAACTTTCAGTGTCTCATTGCAACCTGGTGCACACCATTATTAAGCCCCACACAATAAAGGCTCTTATTACCGCGCCGCCTTATTGAGAGCCGTGCAGGAGGTGACAATCATGTTCTCGTTTCACACAGACAAGGCCGGAGGGAAAAAAAATATCTTGGATAATCACAAGGCCACGGCTTCCATTCACACGATCCCGAGCGTTAATCACACATGCCGTCCCATTACAGTTACTGCCTGCTGCACTTAATTTTTTGTCATTTTTTTTCATTACGAACACGACTGTTGACTCAGAACCTGCCTGGAGATAGTGAGTAGTGTGGAACCGATTTACCCTTCCACATCTTTGTTCGGGTCAGTGGGGAAGCTATTTTTTGGTGGTTTATGATGCAGAACGAGTCTTTTACTTTGAGGGTTGTTAGTTCTGTATTCAGTCCATCTCCAGTGTGTCTGCAGAAGTTAATCAGCCACTTTTCTGCTGCTTCATGCTACTTATTTTGTTCCCATATAGAAGACATGAATTCATAGAGAGGGAAGCTCTTCTGCAACTTCTTTTATTAGTTACATGCACTGCACAGTCATCTGCGAAGAAACACATTGACATGTTATGTTAGAAAATGGAGCACATTCTGCTACTGAAACAGACCACTTTGTGGAACTTTTACAGAAAAGTTTGCAAGTATTTGAAAGTTCGAAAAATGACGAAAAAAGCTGATTCCACTGCTGCCAGATTTTTGGTACCATTTTTTTGGTTTATTGTAGCAGCAGAATAGTCTTCAAGGATTATGAAAATGATTTTTTTTTTTTACTCTTTTTCTTTTTTTTTTAAACAAACTGGAGCTTTTATCAAAGTTTCCTTTAATGAAAACAGTGTCTTGTTTTTTACTGACTCAAAGGTAATCATCAATGCTCAGGCCAAAGATATAAAAAGGTGATTTACATGAGAAACACAAACTAGGGCCCAAAGCTTATCAATCTCCGCCTGTTTCTCACATTCAGGTCAGGTCATATTAAAGGAGTAGCTCTTCCGCTTGTCATCTTACTTTTCCCTGTGAACTCGCAGCAAATGAGAGCAGAGCGCTCCGTCCGGAGCAAGAGCCGAATCGAGATGACATCCTGCAGCCTCTTCGGCACTGGCCCCCGGGATCTTTGGAGCTAATTGGTTTCTAATCAGAGCCGCAGTTTCTGTGGTGGCGTTCCGCTCAGGCTGTCGAGATAGAAATAGAGGAGGAGTGTGAAAATCGACATTCAGGAATCATGTTCAGTGCCAGGCTGTCAACTGACTGAAGCGTGGGGAGGCGGAGGAGGATGGGGATGTGTAGGAAGGGGCCAAATCGCTGCGGGCGATCCACCCAACCTGTCTCAGATATGTGCCAGGTAACATTTATGAGGGCTAATGAAAGCGTTTGCAGCTCGACACTCTTACACGCTTTCCACTCTGTAGTCTGTTGTGGGCCACTCAGCTGATTATATCTTTTTGTCTCACATGTTCCACATCATCACACAGGCAGATGGAAAAACAGGCTGATGAAGGAAAAAAATAAAAATTTGAAAGATGTTCAAGATTTGATAAAAATACTAAACGAGAAAAAAAACAGTTTGTTGGCAGTAACGATTGGACAGTTTTTAATGCTGTCTTATTTCCAGGACTATTTATCACACAACGTCAAATTTGACTGTTAGGCTACAGCATGCATTCAATATTACATAAGTACCATATGTTGTGCAGTATCAGTTTGTGTTTTTGTGACCCTGTGTGTGCTCATCTAAATTACATCCTATTGATGGTGACGTTTGGAGCATTTTAAGCTACATCGGAGCAGTGAAGTTGGAGTTATTTCAGGATAGCATCCCGTTGTTGGGTGAATCATCAGTACAAATAATGAGAAAAAAAATCATTTTCTTTGCTAAAGTTTGTGTGCATCAAAATTTGAAGTGAAGTCATCTGCGACTCCCAAGGTTTCCTGAGTTGCAAACGTCCAAATAGAAAAATTAAAATTCTGTTGCCCACACTTCTAACGGCCAACCTGAAGAGAGAAACTCCACTTTGCAGACACATTATAAAACATTCAAGCTCGGATATGCCAGACTATTGCTCATAACTTCAGTTTTCTTCACTGTGAGTGTCGTCTTGTACCCTTGTTCACGTTGAAGTTTGAACAGCCACCCTGAAGGGCGGACCAATCAGTGACCTGTTTGGGTAGCTGAGTGCGAAAATGATAAGACGAGAGTTTTTTTTTCTAAATGTAGTTGCAGCAGTGGTGAGTTTTGGTGCATATGGTGTACAATGCTGATTGGGGGCCACCTAGGGCCTCCATGTTGATTTGAAATGATGCATCATTCACTACTGGTTTGTTGGTCCAAAACAAGATAATGTAAATCGTCTTGTGTTTTGTGTTTATTTCTATAGACTGAGTCTTTCTCTATATGGGTGTCAACAGGCTGTTGGTCCATTTGTAGTTGAGATAGTTGGTTTTGCTCTTTATTTTACTGCAGATGGGAATTAGCCACGAGCTAAAACTGGTACAAGGCATTGTTCCTGTTTTTCAAGTTAATGTATTTTGTACATGGTCCCTGATATAAATACATTTATTAAACTAAAAAAACTAAAGCCAAAATCCTTAAAACAGAAATAATATGAACACAATGCCAGTGAGAATGGATGAGGAGAAACAAAATAGAAAATCCTTCTGATTATCAAACTATAACAAAAGTGTACAGCAGTAAGAAGCAATATCAACAAACTATTCGATTTTTGCCAACATTTGCATTCATTATAATTTGTGTTGTATATTCACTCATCTTTTAGCTCTGGTTTGGTCTCCACCAAGTCTTATGGAAATCTTTGGCTCTTTAGTAACTAAATACTCAAATTGTCAATGAGCTAGTCTCTATAACTTTGTTGTTGTTTGGCGTTGAGTAATTTGTTTTTACTGATGCTATGATACAACACCTCTCACCACCTCCATGAGACTGTAGGAGCTTCAAGCAGCTCCTTCAGTGGCTGACTGCTGCCCCCTCAGTGCAGGAAATTCATTTTTTTCTAAAAATATATATATTTTTTTATCTATCTTATTTTGTTTATTTCATACGTATTTGTAAATTTGTTCATACTGTGTACATGCTGCTGTGACAACTAAATTTCCCCACTGTGGGATTAATAAAGTCTAATCTAATCTAATCTATGTTTACATCGGGAGTTTAAACTGAAGGGACCTGCAGAGTTGTGATAGTTTGTCAAGATAGATAGATAGATAGATAGATAGATAGATAGATAGATAGATAGATAGATAGATAGATAGATAGATAGATAGATAGATAGATAGATAGATAGATAGATAGATAGATAGATAGATAGATAGATAGATAGATAGATAGATAGATAGATAGATAGATAGTTAGTTAGTTAGTTAGTTACTTTATTAATCCCCAAGGGGAATTTTTTTAATAACCTGTTTAACACTAAACATGTAGTTGTACTTGACGGGACTGGCAATAAACGTCCCGCCTCAAACTGAAAAGCATTATCGCTAAAACATCGGGGGGAATGCATGAACAGATCGAGGCGTTAGCAGTGAGGGAGTCAGGTGAGAGCAAGTTTAATGTTGGTTTTATCATGTTAAACTGCTCTTTTTTAAACTATCAGTGAATGTATGTCCTGCAGGCCTTCCAGATGGATTCCATGTGAAAATCATACGCCGCTTTTCTGCGTGTCTCTGTATAAGCTGAGAATAAGACGGGGCAGCCCCTTCCTATCTGCACTCAGTGGATCATCTCCCTTTAGCTAAGCTGATAAATCCTGCCTTCAAGGTCTTTTTGTTCCAGCACATCTAAATACATTTTTTTTTATTTTAAAGGGGGATTTTAGAGTGTCATGATTGACATGCTGCACACAATGTAATAAGGAATTAGATGCTTTTCTTTCCCGTTTCATCTGGTGCATGTACCCGTTTCTGTAGATTTGGATTGCATTGCCTTACTTATGGACAAGGGAGGGGATGCGTTACATGTAGAGCAGGTTATGACTCTCTTGCATGTTTTTTGTGGTGATCCACCATTTGGATGCTTTTCTATGATACATGTAGTTGAGGATTAGATGAAACTCTGAGCGATTAAATACATCCCTGATCTCAACGCCTCGAACACATCGTATACTATTTTTCCTTTCTTTCTTTTTTTTTTTTAAGACTTGAAGATTAGCCGAGCCAGTATAACTAAGGTAGGGAGGCTTAGTAACCCAAGAATGAATGTAAATAGGATTCTGTGGCAATGAAAGATACAAAGTGGTCTAATTAAATCCTTCTTGATTTGAATTCAATTTCCCCAGGCCTCACGGCATCCTGTCGCTGACAAGCAAGCCGCCTCTCTTTGTCTTCCTCTCAGCAAATCGCAATTAGGTAGTGGGCGTGTGTTGGTGTGCCAGTCAATCACAGTCACAGCCTGTGTTTTAGAGATGATGACATGTGTTGACCACGGACCTTTTGGTGGCTCTAATTTGGAGGAATGGACAGTTAACAGAGATATTGATTTTTTTTTTCTTTATGTTTGTTGAGTAGGATGATCAGTTCATTTAGAAACTGGACACTTTGCTCCGAGGGTTTCTTAAAAAATATTGATAACACTCACGCACGTCCTTTTTGTACTGCAGCAGCATCTCCAGCCAATTATCACTGGCATCCGTTGCCAAAGTCATTTTCATCTCATTTGAAAATTGAAAACATTTTCCCCCGGTGTTATCCATTACGGGTCATTGTGGTGTTACAGTCTGCCAAACAGGCGGCTCTCTCTCGCTCTCTCTCTCTCTCTCTTTCCAGTAACACTAGTAAAGCAGCGTGGAGATGACGAACGGAAGAAGCAACAAAAGCGAATATCGGCGCGGAGGAGGACAGTTAACACCTACACCTGTCTGAATCAAATCGGGCGTTTTGGAACAGAAGTAAGAGGTAGATAGACTGCAGTTACTCACCGTCGCCGCCTCAAACCCTCAAATACACACCGATTTTCTTCAAATCAAATTATCGATGTCTGTTGCAACGGCCGGCGTTGTCTCAGCCTCCACCGCCGTCATTTGCATTCGCCTTTAGAGAGCCTCATTTATTTTGAGAAGACTTAAAAAAAAAAAAAAATTATGACACGCTCCCTCATCTGGAACACTGAATATAAGATATAAAACCCGTCTGCTGGTTGACTCGCCACGGCGAGATCAAACAGCCGAGCGGAGGGGGGAGGAACTGAGTAATCAGCGAGAGGAGAGGAAGAAAAACCGAAGAAAGAGTGAGAGGAAATATTGGAAGTGTTTTCCAGACGGCTGCTGGCTCGCCTCCGTCCCCTCGGCCGCTTCGCATCTCATCTTTAGGTTTAATTAGCTGCTTTTAACTCCATCCATTGCCATTCCCCCTCCTGCCTGTCCCTCTGTGATCCTGGATCCTCACCCTCCTCCGTGGCTTTGGGCCGTGCTACTGAAGTGTGACCCAACCTCCCTGCCATTGATCGAAGGTCACTCGCCATCACGCCGGTGACCTTTCCCTGATTTCAATTATTTGATAATTCGCAGCACCATTTATGGCCCCCTGATGGGCAGGCATTCGATTTCTCACCAGCGCTCAATAAAACACATCCGTCGAAGGATTCTGAGCTCTTCAAACACCATCAAAGCTCTGGCAGGTTTTCTTAATGGTGCTTCTGTCGTGGAGATATAGGATTATGAGTAGATAGCCCCGGAGGTCGGAGCCACTTGACTCGCTCGGATAGCACTCGATGGTATCTGAGTAAGGTAATGGACACCAAGCTAAACAGTAAAGTAGAGCATGAGTGGCGGCGTCGCAGTAGATTGGCTATCATCGCCTTCGTCCTATACAAGGCAGCAGATAAAGTGAAAGCCTCTCCCCCCTCCACCCACCCTGTCAGCTGCCGTGACCTCTTGTCTGATCAGCAACCTGAACAAACCCGGCGTTACGTGCTCACGGCACAGAACAAGATGCTGTCCGATTCTTGATAACCACTAGATTGGATGAAAGCCATCGAGCCACAGAAGAATACTCCTCGGCGTGCACCCCAGCCGTCCCGGGGTTCATGAGCTTTCAGCTGCCATCAATATTGTTTAAGGACTTACATGGTGTCCCGCTACTCCGCCGCTCCGGGAGCTGTGTTGTTGTACACTGCAAGAGAGGCCGGCCTCAGACGTAGGGAGCCAAGAATCTGCCAGGGCCGGAGCCGTGATCGATGATGAGGAGCGGCGAAGGTTTTATTGCGCGTCTCATCATGACAACCGGAATGAATGAGTTGCTCAGCGTCTGCGGGGCTTTGTTGCCCCCTCTGGTCCCCATTTTTATTATTACTTATTCACATACGGCAATAATGTTGGTTCAATTTCCTCCTCTATCAATTTGGCTGTTAAACTGTGAATTATGCAACACTGGGATAAAAGAAAAAGAAAAGGGGATGGCAGCAAATTAACACGACGATGATGATGAGGATATTTACAACCTTCCTCGTCTCCCTGGAAATCGCTTACACTTTTGGCGTGAAGGAAACATATGGAAATATGTGAACACACGTCTTGACTGTAGCACTTCTCTGCTGGTCCTCCTGATTAGCTAAATGATAAATCTGTCCTCCCGCTATTCACAGTTTGATGATATTTGCATACAGTGATTAGTTGTTTTTTTTCAGTCATTGTGATATCAACCATGCGGCGTGCGGTCTTTGACTAATTTTGAAGCAATTGTTTACGAGATTTGTACATCGGATGGCAGACAATATTACATTATGGCATCATCTGTTCGTCTATAACATGATGCTGAGTTTATATTCACCCAACCCCCATAGTTTGTTATATGAAGATGAGCTTGTAGAAATGTTTGCCTACTTTAGGAATACTTGAATTGTTTTTTCTAGTCTTCCCGAAGCAGGAAGTGTTTCTCTTTGTTGATTGGCTCCAGTGAATGTTATTGTCCCATCAGGTAACATAAAGATGATGATGGAATGTTATCTTTGTTAAAAAAAAAACGTCATTATTATGGTATTTTTTCTTTACGTGCACAGTGGTAAAAAGCATTTAAATACTTTGCAAAAACACAAATGCCAATATAACAATGTTAAAATACTCAATTATACAGTAAGTCTAGCATTTAAAGTCTAACTTAAGTAGAGGAATAGAAGTTTTATTAACAAAATGTACGACAACAACAAGCTTGCCAGATTTTTTTTATGTTACATTATTGGATTGTTATAATATCAGAGCATTTTCCTGTTGAGCTACTTTTATTTAATGTATAACAGTTTCCAGTACAGCTTTGTTGTGAAATATCTAATAATTCTCCCCGTTTGGAGCTGAATCAGTTATTGAAATTAGTTTAGACGAAAGCATTTTCACTTTGATTCAACTGCTAACAATTTATCTGAAATGTGACAAACGAGGCCGAACATTTGATGGCTTATTCTCAAACCGTGGCATCGCTCCATTAATCATGGGGGTTGGCAGTTCAATCAAGAGCCGGGAGCATCCCCAGCTTTGCAGTTTACAAAATGTAAAAATAGCTTTTTCCAATAAAGTAGATAGGTAATATACTGTATAACTGCAGTTCATTCCCATTTGAGAACATACTGCCTTTTTGGTGAAGGGGAACCAACCAAAAAGGACCACCCACTCCTAAAATCAGTGTATTTTATATTCTTATCATATGTGTTTATTAAGTATTATCACCTTATCTGAATGAAGGTATAAAGTAGAATGAAAAACAAAGTAAAGGACAGATACTTTAGTACTAGAGATGGGTATTTCAAGAATAACTACAATTCAAAATTCACACTGAACTTTTCAATGTTTAATAGAATTTTTGGCTACTGACAGTTGTCTTTACAAACTTGACCTGCAAAGCTCTGGATCCCTGATAGCAGCATGATCTTCCTCCCTTTATGTTATTTAATGGCAGCTGGCAAACAGCTTGTAGACGCATTACCGCCACCTTCTGATGGTGGTAACGCATTACAACCAGGCGCCGGTAATTTTTTTCAATTATAATGACTATTCTAATATTTCAAGTCTTTAGTAGAAAAGAAAAGATTCACGGGATGAATGACATGAAGTAAAGGTCCTGAACAGATTAAAACCTCTCCGCTCACTTTAACTACCCAGTTTGTTGCATGAAATAGTGTAGAAATGGAAAACAGTCTGCACAAACTGAAGTCATTTTATTTGCTGGCCAGGAATCAAATGGAAGCTTTTCACCAGGGGAAACTTTTTTTTTTTTTTAGGAGAAACTAGTTTTGACAGACGTCAGGAAACACCTGCTTCACAG
This sequence comes from Embiotoca jacksoni, assembly GCF_022577435.1. Lineage (NCBI taxonomy): Eukaryota > Metazoa > Chordata > Actinopteri > Embiotocidae > Embiotoca > Embiotoca jacksoni. Next base: position 2,339,802 of record NW_027185378.1, read on the forward strand.
TTTGTTTAAAAAAAAATTCAATGTTAAGGTTTTCATCGACTCTGTATCGCTTGAATGTTGTTCCAAACAGTGATTGCAAAACCCTCAAATTTATATGGATAAACTGTCTTTTCTGCTTTCTGTCAGATGTCGGTCGACTTGACAATTTTTTTTTTGGTGTCTGTCCGTCTCTGCTCGAGCGTGTGTGGAGAGTACAGGTAGACATGACTCTGTCTTCTACGTGTTCACGTCTGACATCCGTGTTTTGAAAGTGGTCAGCCCAGTGATCAGGATCATCGTTCCTTCACGCCACCCGTGGCCCTCGAATAGGACTGCTGAAATTTCTCCCCCTTTTTTGCTTATTAAATCCTCTCACCAGAGTCGCGTCACACTGCTCCCTAACCGAGTCATTAGAGTCCATTGAGATGGACTCGCATGTCCAGCCACGCTTGACTGGATGATTCCCATTTATCTCCAAACCCTCCCTCCCCTCGCCGCTCCCTCCGAAGACAGGAGCTGCCAGGTTCATCTGTTTGCCTGTCTCCTGACTTGTTAGAAGCCTCTGTCAGCCTTGTTACTGAGCCTGCTGATCCGTGGCCATAAACCTGTGCAAAGGTGGAGTGGTATTAGCGAACCAGGGCTTTACACAGCTGCTGGATGAGTGGCTGTAAGCCCGACATCTCCCTCAATTCATTACTGACTCTGTTGGCCAAAAACTGAGCTGTTATCAACCCAAACTAGATCAACAAATCAGCATTGACCCGTGTTTGTGTCTGCCTTTTGAATTTTAAAAGTCGACTTCCTCTTGCAGATAGAAGCTCTCTCTCCTGTTATTGACAATATTGGATTGTATCTGAATCATTTTGTGTAATGACCCCAAAGTAATGGTCGATGTGTGCGTTGGTCAATAAAACCAATGAACTGGGACTGTTCCTCAGCCCTGTAATTTCCAACTGTCCTTTAGTGCCACTTTATTGCATCCAGGTCTGCTGGCTTTAATATCCTACTTTGTTAAATCAGGGCATTTCACTGCTGGCTGTGCTGATTTGTTTCTAGTGGTTGCTGTAATTACCCCTGGTGGAATCAGTTTTTTTTGTTGGTGATGTTTACCAGACAAAACGCTGCAACAACATCCACCCGAGGAGATGAAGAACATATCTGACCCGGTGGGAAATCTCGACAAGATCAACACCATTAATTACTAATGCAGGATTCCCATTTGATACAAGTGTAAGGCCAGGACATGATAAGTATGCCCTGCACATGTTACTTGAAATTTAATGAGTATGTAAAAGTGAAGGAAAAGCATGTTTATTCCTCAGAAGTATGTTGCTGATATTTATTCATGATCTCTCCTTTTAGTTCCTCTATCTGTTTTTGGCTTTGTTAAACTCCATCTGGACGTTTCTTTATAACGACTCGCGCGTGATTAATTTGACTCTCCTCACTGCACACTTCATCAAATAGATGTTACCTGTTGCTGGCTCCGTTTTTTTATCTCCCGTCTTTGCTCACTGACTTTCATTAACGGCAAGTAATGTTTGCGAACACGCCAACAGCTTCCCGTGTTTATTCCCTCTTCTCCCGACGCTCCCGCAAAATGGGAAGCAGAGCCGTCGTCGACGGCTTGAAAATAACCGGCGTAAAAAAAACCTCCAGTGATAATTCAGCAGACAGGAGCTGCATTGTTTCCAAATGCCAAGTGTGTTGTGCAGGCAACTGTGAAGAAAATGTGAAGATGTATAAGCGCGCGCACATTGTGTTTCATGTCTGCGGGTCCCTCGAGAAATATCCTTCTTGCCCCCCCCCATTCTTAATGCTCTTGTCTCCGAGAAATGCAGAGAGACAGAAATAGAGAAGAGGGGACACTTTGGAGACGAGAGTTCAGCATCAGAGACGAAATGAAATGAGAGAAGGATTAAAAGGTGATGGAGTGGGGTGAACCAGAAACAAAGCAGTAGAAGGAGGAAGTTGAGAGAAAGTGGACAAGATTAATTAACTTATTTCCAACAACAGATCCCATTAAAGTTGCTGTCAGCACAACTCATGGCCTCCCTGCAGCTCAAACTGAATACTTTATGAGATTTGTTTTTAGACCTAGCCGTATGTATTCCAGATATATATACAGACGCAGGAGGATGTGTGTATTGTACTCATGTGTTTGCTTTCACGGTCTTCCTGACATGGTGTCAGCAGCGTCGCTCGGGTGTCTGTTGCTACGCTGTTACAGAGCAGCAGATAGCAAAATGGCAGGTGGGTCTGTAAACACAGCATCAGAGCGATTCAGTGAAGCAGCCATCGCTCGGGGTCCATGATGCCAAAGAGCGATGGAATCTGAGAGGAGGAGGAGGAGGAGGAGGAGAAAGAGGAGGTGTGTGTGTGTGTGTGTGCGTGCGTGGGGTGAGGTGTGTGTGTGGGGGGAGGGGGGTGGGGGGGTGGCGGGGGGTAAGAGGCCAGCTGTTGGGAGACAGCAATGAAAGATTGATCAGGGGGCGGGGGGGGGGGGTGCCTTTTCAAGGTGAGATCTCCGTTCTGAGGGAGGCAGGGACCTCTCCTCACCTCACTTCAGCTTTGACTCCCTTTTCTTTTTCTGTTTTTTTTTTTTTTTTTTCGCCTTTTCGGTGCTATGGGAGAGAAAAGATCTCGGAGGCTGAGCTGAGGCAGCAGGAAGTCTCAGATTAGGGGGGAGTGAGCCGTTGTCTGTTTTCTCTCCCTGGTGGACTGGAGTAATGCTCTAATGCTTTCCCACAGCAGTTTTTCAAACATTTTGTTCTCAGTGGAATATTTCGGCGAGTGGTTATTTTCACCCCTCTCTTCACTTTTTCCCTCGCTACCCTCCTTCACTTTTATATATATATATATATATATATATATATATATATATATATATGGTTTCAAAGCAGCTGTGCTTCCGCCGAGGCTTTTTAAACATTTGTAGAACTCTATTATGTCTGTCAGCATCATCAAACACAACCACAATAATGCCTCTGGGCGATCATCTTCACTTTCCCCTCATATTTACTGCAGCACCATTTGATCTTTTACATCTGTCTTCATTCCTCCCTCACCACCGCCGAAATCCACGTGAGGTGTGATCCCGCGACGCTAAAGCTATTCTGACACTTAAAAAGGCATCTCTCTCCCCTCTCGGCTCGGCTCTCGCGTTGCATTCCTAACAGCTAGCAGGATAGTTAAGCTAATTTCACATAATTGATTTCCCACTCAGTTCCATTTAACAGAATGTGAAGACCTTAATCGGAGTCTGTGTCAATGCGCATGTTGTTTTTCACTTCCTATTATATTCTCTACAGACCTTCAACGGGAAGGAAAAAGATGGAGCTGCTTCAGAAGTGGTTTTCAGGAATTTATGGCATCGCAGCGTCGCCTAACGAACAGTTTTTTTCTTTTTGTGATCGTAAGTTCGCAGGTTCAACTCTGTGGATGGGGAGTGTAAATTAAAAACTCTGCCTTCCCCTTAAGGGCTGTCAAGGTGCCTTTAATCAAAGCACTAAGAGGAAAATTACTCCTTTGGACGCGTTAGCGTTATCTGTGATTTCCAGGTGGCTCCAGGAATTACTGCCCAACAACTTATTTGTGTTTTTCATCATACAACACTTCAGTGCTTTTTACAAAAATCTTTCAGCATCCTGCGGTGAAACAGTCTGGACTCGTTCCTTCCAGATTTTTTGGGCGATAATGAAAACAATAACATTATCAGCAGCAGCAGAGCTAGTTTTTCTCGTTGAAAACTAAAATTACATCCTTACAACCACAAAACATCCTGTAGCCGCATTGCATTATGGGTTATTGAGGCTATTTATGTAATAAGCCTCAAAAAGATGTGTTTTTGGGGGTGTGTCTGTTTGATTGACAGGCCTGTTGTGCAGTCAGGTTACAGCTATCGTGGGCGGGACGTAGTATCGCCGGGTTTTCAATCAGATTCGTCAGATCCACCGCTCGCTCCTCCCCGAGCTCGTTCAAATATGGTCACTTCCTGCTCCAAACTGCTCCGAACTAGCAAGATGGCGCCGGTCAAAATCCGAACTCGGTGATTCACAACGGCCGTTCACAAACCAACGGACGACGTCACTGTTCGTTGTCGCGCACACATGAGTATATAAATACATCCACATTGACATAACAGACGTAGATATGCATACTGACCACATACTGTATGAATTATGCACTTTAAAATACACAATGAATCACACTTTTAAACAGCTGCCAAAAAGCGTAATGGTGTGACACTGCCAAAACCAAATGGCTTTTCATTTACACTCTGCAGATGCATCAGACGTTGTTTTCACTTCAAACACTAACAGCCAACAACTTTTGTGCACGATATTCACCGCCGGACCACAGCTGCAGTTCTGCTCGTTTTTCTTTTCGTGTCGTGAATGGGAGGTTTTGCACCGGGATTAATTTGCTAAGTGAGTCTTATATGAGTTTCTTTTGTCCGTACTTCGCTGAGAAACAGACGTTGCACAAATGCGTGTTTTCTGTCTGACATCGTGACACAATGTACTTATACCAAAGCTAACCCTTCACTGCTTTGATGTTTTTTCGGTCCTCTCCTGCAGGAGTTTGACAACTCCTCTGACATGATGTGTGTCAGTGACCCGGAAAAGCATAAAACGCTCTCTGATTCACACCTGTAATCACAGCGAAGTGAAAGAAAAGTGTTGTTTGGGCTTTCTGAAGAAGCATTTTTACCTTTTTCTCTCAAAAATCCTTTATATCTGCTTGCTCATATTCACAGTTACAGTTCTGATATTTGTCTGATGATGACCTACGTTTAGTCACTGTTAAACATTGACCATTATCTCGCCGTGAACAATGCCAGAAACCTTTATCGTCTTGGCTCAGAGTTGATTGGAGCGAAGCTTTGCAGCGATGTGCTCGTCAGATGGCGGAGAGATGAGTCATCTGAAGGACAATTGATGGATGGAGGGAGGGAGGGAGGGAGGGAGGTGTTGTGTGTTGTTTTGGAGACTGAAGGGCCTTTGGACCTCACAGCCTGTGGTGTGTTTCACCATCATGGATTAGACCTCCTCATGTATAGGTGTACATGACCACCGCTTCTACTCCGGAAATCTAATCCCCGTGTCACTTATTCAGTAATTTGCACAGTATTTTCCTTCATCTCACCCCCTCCAAACTTCTTTACGGTTATGTTTTACCACCATCTATTCATTTTTTTGGAGTTTAAAGTTACCTCTGTAAATATGGAATTCAATCTTTTCCTCTCTGTTCTGCTTTGTGCCACCGCTTTCAGTACATCTGAGCTCACATACACTGAATTCATCCTCTTATCGCTGTCCCTCAGGTTGTTCAAGCACTCTTCTTCTTTCTCGGTTAAATTACAATATGTGTATCTCAGTCTGTCCCTCCCTGAAGTTAGATGATCTCACTCTTCCTCCCCACCGCGTTTCAGTCTTCAACTCTGATACACGTTATCTTAATTTATATGCGGCAAATTCCCGAACCTTCTCTCTGAGTCGTAAGGTTCAAGATATTAGCAAAAATCTTTTCCCCTCTGTGTTTCTCAGTGTTGATGTTAAACGATCAGTGAGAAGAAAAGTCCTCCTCCTCGGCTCCAGTTAGAAGTGTAAATGTGCTGATGTGATGAGTGGGGTTAAAGTGTTTCCTGTGAATCTGATCCGCCTTGTATGTATTCGATCGAAACTCTTGTTCACCTTGATAACATGGATTAAATTCACTGATTTGCTTGTCGCGTGCAGCTTGGAAATTGGCTGTATTTCGCCGTCGATCCATTTTTGTAATTGAGGAGTCAAAGACAGGCTGGCACCTATTTAGCAACCAATTATTACTAAGGCTAAATACGGTCCTGTTGCTACAGAAAATGTTCGCATGAGCACTAATGCAACAGAAATTACAGCCCTCGTATAGAAAAGCAGAATCAGAAAAATGTGTGCATGTGCCGAAGAAAACCAGGTTTAGACAGGAAATTGAAGAATGCGTTCGCACTCTGTGTCGCAACCTTTACTGTAAATTTGTCTTTATACATGCCGCAGGTCACTAATGACCTCAACCTTTTTTATGAGCATAACGTGTGTATTTTAGTGAGAGAAGTCGCTGCTTCCTGATTGTTTGACCTCGGAGTGAGAAGAGCATGCAGACCGGGCACAGCTTTGTTTACAATACAGCGTCCATTAGAAAACCCAGCTAAATTAAAAAAAACTCATACTTGCATGCTTGTGTTTTGTTTACATGGCGTTTAAGAAGCTGTCAATCATACAGTTCCTTAAGCGCATCTAAACAAAGCTGCTATCGATGTTAAAGTAAGAACATTTATTCAAAGTGATACAAGATAAAATAAAAAATTTTGCATCCGTCTTCCTACACAAGTCATATCTACTCATCACCTTTACTTTTTCTCTCCCTCCTGCCCTTTGTGTCACTTGACCTCCTCTGCCCATCGTTCCCGCCGTTCTCTCCTTCCTCTCCCTGTGTTCCCCCACAATGACAATACTATTTACAGTTGTTTGAGTTTGTATCTTTGAAGGTTTGAAGGTTATGGACTTTCTGTGCAGCTGGTGGCTGGTTGCCCACCTCTCCGAAACCCACACACACACACATACACACACAGAGACACACACACACACACACACACACACACACACACACACACACACACACACACACACACACACACACACACACACACACACGGCTGCTTGTCCGTTGGCTGTGAATCATGGTCTGACCCGGAGAACAGGGGGACGGACCTGTAATTAAGCTTCGGCACTATCATTGCTCGTCTCACCTTTACTCCCCTCCGCCTTCTCTGTCTCCCTCTCTCTGACTTTACCTTTCTCTGCACGACCTTTCCCTCCATTTGACCTTAATCCGTTTCTTTTTCCTGTCAACTTGTCTTAACACTGAAATTTACCTTCCTCCTAAATCCTTTCCTCAGATTCCTATTTATGTCCATAAATCAGGACTGCTGGGTTCTATGAGGGGAAAATGGCCAACTGGATATTGCAGGAGAGTCTCCTTCTCCCGGACTAAGATGTTCAGCCTCATCTTGTTTGCTCTGATGAAATTGAAGTGCTGGTCGCTGGCAGGAGCTTTTTTATTTTTTATTTTTTATGTCATCATTACTCTGAGTTTAGATCCGAGGAGAACATAATGATGTCTGGGTAATGAAGTTCTTCAACTGGTTATCTCCTATTGCTTCCTGGTGCCTCCAGAGTTTCTGCTGCCCAATTAGTTGCGTTAAAATCCTTCTTTTTTTTTTAATCTCTTTGCAGGCTTATATTATTATTAGCAGATCCTAAAGCTTCTCTTTTCTCTTTATGCTGCATTCAGCATTGTATCCCGAGTCCTGCAGCAATACCCAAAGCACAAACTTTCATAGTGTGTCTTGATAAACGTATATATAGAGAATAAAATCAAACCCCCTGCAGCACAAAAACAACAGCGCACTTTGCAGTTTTACTGTGTTTCACGTGTGTGCACTTCACTCACGTTAAATGTGGACAACCTTTAGTGTAAAATCTGTTTACCGGACACATATTTTTGTTGAAGTGCACTTGAGCTGAGTTTCAATCCTGGATTTGACCTGGCAAATCTTCCTTCAGTGTTTTTGAGCTCCCTGAAAGCCTGTTTTCTTAACTTGTTGCACGAAAGCGTCCAGCTTCACCAACTTCTCACCAAGCAACTCGCTAAACTGCAGCGTCATCCTCCTATGATGTTACACACAACTGAGATGTTCCTCTTTCTTATAAAATCTGGTGTTTAATGTTGTGTTTAAGATAAAAGACACTTTAATGGGCAACTACAGCCTAGTCTGCTTCTGTCTCCGTGAAGACTTGCTTATTGTAAGTCACTTTGGATAAAAGCGTCAGCTAAATGAAATGTAAGTCGCACCATCACCCTCTCCCTGCCTCAGCGGCTGGTATCATTACAGGACCATTGCAAGGTCCTCCTGACCTCACCTGTCATCGTCAGCCGCCCGCAACCTTCACAACCTGCAATCAGTACTCACACACTGTCGGCCCAGTCTGTCACGATCTGTGTTCGCGTTGAGATCAGCAGTGAGTTTCACACGCAAAGTCTGAGTTTTTCAGTGTTGCCTGTAGCTTCAAATTATAAAACCGATTAGACTAAAATATGCTTTTAATTTTCTGCAAAGAACAGATTAAAGTGAAGAAGTGGATAATGGGAAATGGTTTTGGCTCTTTTGTTGTTGTTTTTTGGGTGTAATGAACGTATGGAGACTTTCATGAAAAATACAATAAATCAATGTAGAAAGTGTAATATAATTCTGGGAGTTAGTATTTCTGCTCTTGTGGAGCTCCGTACAAGCAAGTGGATTATCTCCACTCTTCATTATAAAAAAAAGAAAAAAAAAAGACTGACAACATTTACATATCAGAATGTCAACGGCTTATTTGCATATTTCTCATGAACATTGCACAATTAATGACTTCTCTGTGAGGCAGTAATAGGAAAGACCCCTGCTTGATATTGATATGTATTAGGCCATTATTCTACCTGTCGGCTGTCGTGCTTAATCATCAAGTCAATTCAAATGTTTACATCTGCAGCCTGATGATGGGGCATGAGCGCACGCCCAAGGTTTTTTCAATATGGCTTCACTGTGACTGATCTGCCGGCGGACTGGATGATGACTGATGGAAATTATTCATCATGTATCAAAGTTGGCAGAGATCAACAGGAGAGGTTTGCATAAATAAGCTGCCCCCTCCCCCCAAGCCCAAGACACACACACACACACACACACACACACACACACACACACACACACACACACACACACACACACACACACCGTTGCTCCCTCCGAGTCTGTTTGTAGGTGGATGGCTTATGAGGGAGATGGTGTGTGTGTGTGTGTGTGTGTGGTGTGGAGTGTGTGCACGTGTTTGCGTGGGCCGCTCATCATCATATTTATTTCAGAAATTCAGAACTAAAGATGGCACCCGTGAACCTGCCTTCGGTCTTAATCACACCTAGAAAGCACACACACACAGACACAAAAAGTACAAATGCCTGCGAAACACACACACACACACACACACACACACACACACACACACACACACACACACACACACACACACACACACACACACACACACACACACACACACACACACACACACAACCCCACCCCTCAAACTCCCTCTCACTCGTATTCACATCTCACTTTAGAGTCCTCAAGTGTGCTGTTTGATAAATCTTCCCCTTAAGTCTATTATCCACGGAATACTCTGGTGGCACAAAAAAAGCCGCTTTGAAGTCTTCCACACTCCTCCTGCTTATTCTTCAGTGTGAAAACACAGATGACGCTCTGCGACTCAGCTGCCTACTCACCACAGATGCAACAATATTCTGCTTGAAGTGTTCATATTCCAAAGTGCCACATATGCATTTTGGAAATTGTTCAAAGGCGTGTTATCTATTGGTGTGAGTGGGGGGAAGAGACATAATTGGTTTTAGTTGTTCGCCAGCATTGATTTTGTACAAGTAGGTGTTATCATTGGTGTGTTATTATACTGAAACTCTTATTAAAAGAAAGGTTACTTCCCGAGCTTGTAAGGCTGCGTATAAAAGTTTGATCGTTGTGGACAAAATCAATACTGATATCTTGAGACTGAAGTGCCGATTATCTGACAGACCAGGGGATGTCTGCTGCAGTGTGCATTGAAAACTGTCAAGTGTTGAAAGTCTGCATTGACTGTTCTGCACTCTTTAATCCTTTAGGTCTTCGTTCAGATCAGGAAAACAACTTGAACGGTGTTTGATCGATGTGCCATTTTTGTCAAGACAGCTGTATCGAGAAGTTTGGCATATTCTGTCAAATGGATGTTAGAGGCTGTTTCCATCTTTTTTCAATGAGATCAGATCACAAGTGGCCAGCTTTGAGCAATCTGTTTCCCACTGGCATTTCCTTAGATCCCACTTCCCTGCTCTGTATGCAAATGAACACGTAGGCTACGTCACGAAAATATACAAGTAAATAAGCGCAAGAGCAAGAACCTGAACGTCAGAATCCCAATGATCCGGGGAAGATTAAGTCATCATTCCAGCGTGTCTCTGCTGCTGTGGATCAAGGAAATTGTCCGAAAGATAACCGAAAGGAAAACAACTAAACCCACAAGAGGTTTTGGTGGAACAAGCCTCATGTTGCAACTTGTTTTAAAATGCAAAAAAAAAAAGCGTCTTTGTAGCTGCGAGTTTGCAGTACAACTCTCCTGCTTTCGGTACAGTTCAGCTTCGCTAGGCGGTCTTCCAGTGTGGCCCGGGACGGATTGAGGACACACTGTGTGTGTGTGTGTGTGTGTGTGTGTGTGTGTGTGTGTGTGTGTGTGTGTGTGTGTGTGTGTGTGTGTGTACACGCTGCTAAACGAATGCGGCAACAAGCGTCTCAAGCCACCTCCAAAATCTGGGTGTTTTCACACCTGGACTTTAGCTGGCCACTTGTGATCTGATCCCACCAGGAGGCATGTTGATGCCAGGTGGAAATGGGGTGTTGGTGTTAGACATTATCAGGTGCATCATTAATGCTTCAGCAGGTGCTCTGGCCTGATGATGCCTACAGTGGTGGAAAGTAACTTCTTGCTTTTATTTTGTACTTAAGTACAATTTAGAGATTTAGCAAATATTGTCCTTTTTACTCCAATAAGGCATTCACAGCTTGCATTATTTACATCAGTAAAAAAAAATCGGCCTAATGAGTACTCTTCCTATAACTTTTTGTATAAATACTCGATTCTTTTTTTACTTAAGTAAGATTTTGAATGCAGGATTTTTATTTATGTGTCAGCAAACTGTTATCATAGCTGAAAGAAATGAGTCAAAACTGTAAAGTATCCAAAAGATATATACAGGAGAAGAAAATCTCATCAGACTTTATATCCAGTCTGGGGATTTAAACACAACTTCTCAAAGATGCAAACTTTGTATCAGTTTTCCTTCTTACAGGAAAACAAAGAGTTTTTCTATATAACTAGATAATTGATAGGACTACAAAATCTGTGTGTGCCTTTGATTTATGTTCCCGTTTATGTAGAAGTAAAGCACATTAAGAACAGTATTTTTTTTATTTTTTTTTTAATCATAAAGCATTTTTCTTTCAAAGCTAATTGACCAACATCCTTGAATTTTACTCCAAATAGGATCTCCAGAGGGAGTTCTTTGTAGGCCAGCCACAGAAGGGCTTTGGGTTGAGTTAAAAGTGGTACTTGCATTTACTTTACTGTTGCACAGCTGATGGAGAACACAGCGACAGAAGCTCATTTTCCTCCCCTCTTCTGCTACCAACCAGCAGGATCTGGTTTCTCTGTTTAATGGAGGCTAACAGACACTTGGACAGCAACAGAGACACTGATATGATGAAAGTTTTTTTTTTTTTTTTTTTTCCCATCCGCCGCAGTAGGAGGGAAACAACGTCAGTTTAAAGTTTAACAGCGTATCCCTAATGTCTTTTATGGAGGAGGCAGGGACGGTGGGCACCAAAGAATACTTATTTGTCATTTCTGAATAATTAAAGGGACAGTCTTGTTAGAAAAACCTTTTGTTGTCTTGTAACCGACTCTGAAGCAATCTGAGCCACCAAGACCTCCCAGCGGCACCGAGTGCATTAAGCAATCGCTCTCCCACTGCTGAAATTGAGCGAGTCGCTCATGCATGCTGATGTCTTCATGCAGAGGTGGATATGTGGTCTTATAGAGGAACAAAAACTAAAGTAAAAGAAATCTGCAAACCACAAATGAAGTGAATGCTTATTATTTATTGTTTCTCTTTCATCTCTGAAGTTTTAGTTGATCCTGTTTGTAAAGGTGTTATTATTTGGTGTACTAACTGTGTGGTCCCAATTTTTGGGATGCATGCAGATGCCCACAGATGGGGCTGCAGAAACCATGAACTGGACTTTACTTGTATGAAAGAGATGCCATGCTGCATGTTAATGGTTTAGAGGACACACTATCTGTACAGCAAACCTTTTTTAATCCCATTTTATGTTATCTCTGGTACCAACAGATGTATATTGTCGTGGAAAAAACTTATATTAACAAACCCGGATTCAACGAAAAACACAAGACACCTGTTCTGGTTGTCCAAAATTATATTAATATTATGTTGATCAGCATAACATTGCAAGTCAAAATTAGAAACAATTAATTTATCTGCAAGGTTTAGCTGCTTACTGGAAATATTTCTGTTTCATAGTCTTATATAAACATTTTTGTATCACTAACTTTGAGTTGGTTTTAGAATTAATATAACAGATATGACCGATACAATTTTGGACAACCACGACAGTTGGTTTGTGTTTTTCTTTGAATCCGGGTTTGTTAAGAGCAGCATTAGGACGTTTCTTTCCTCTAAATACTGATGCTGTCCATACATCCGGGCTATTGCATGACATTGTTGCAATGAGTTTTTGAAACGCAACTTATTCAGGTCGAGTCACCTCGAAGGCGTCTACGCTGCGTCGAATTAAAAGCGGTGACAGGATGATGGATAATCCACATAAGCAGGCTGGCCCACACATTGCTCGCTAACCAGCGCTCCACACGGTGGCTTTTAACTATCAACAGTGAAGTGAATATACATGCTGTTCCTTTTTATAGCACTTGACCTCTCAGTCTGCAGTGAAGAATGTGTTTGGTTTTTATTTGGCGAGACGTTACTTAATTGATCTCTGTGGATTTTGGGGTGTTTTGTGCTGTAAATTGAGCTGTGTCTTCCAGTAAACACAGACATTTACTTAAAAATGTCTTTATATTCTATATTTTTCAACGATTTTCTCATCATACTTAGACAGAATATCTACACAACGGATATAAGTCCTCCTACACGTCTCTTTGAAGTGACACAGCACCCTGCAGTGTCACCACCGACCTTATTAACCCCCTGCAGACATCAAAGACATTTGGTGTATGAGACAGTAAAAATACTACCTATTGTTCCTTTTTATAAACGGCAGAGATCTTCTTTTGCAATAAAACCAGTCAGGTGAAGCCCAGTTAACCTCCGAGATTGTGGAAACACCTAATCTGTTCTGCCTGGGCTACTGGATCAACTTCTGTCACCCCCACTGCTCAGTGCGTCAAATCTTTTTGTACTGCTTTTTCGTCCACGATCCGCCTGTACATCAAGATGAGGAGCACGAGGACAGGATGGGACCACGGCTCCATCCGAGGACTTAGCCTGAGCCCTGGAGATCATTAAACTTTGAATAGGGGGTCGCTATCAAAGCTCGAGCTCCCTGTCACGTTGAGATAGGGTGGTGCGACAGATGAATGTAAGGATTTACTCTGTGATCCCTGAAGGTCACCCACCCAGAGGCGTCGACTCGGTGGAATGAGGTGTCCCAGCGGTGCTACATATTCCGCTTTGTCTCAGCCCTGCTAAATGATAAGATGTTTAAAAGGTGAAGTTGGTTCTCTCTGGGAAATCAGTCCTGCTCTTTCTGTCCCCCCCCCCCCCCCCCCCCCCCCCCCCCCCCTCCCTGCTGATTTCCCCCCGCTGGCTGCCCAGGCTCTTCTCCAAAAAAAAATGTAAAAAAAATACCACGCAAACTGAGAACATAGCATGAAGGCAGGGGGGCCAAAAATGTAGCAGGCAGACGAACAAGGAGCACATTGGGGTTTTTTTTTTGGAAAAGAGAGACTCGGCATGCAAACAGGTAGCGTCGCAGCTAAATGGTAAGAAGTCATCCAGAGGACACGTCAGAGTCGTTGTAGCTGACAGATTTATCCGCAATGACTTCCAGTGAGTTTTTCTGAGCCAAATAATCTTAAAATTTCTTGATCAACAACATGACAAGCCATCAAAAGAGGAGACCTGAAGGGTTCAGAGCAGCGGGGCAGAGAATATTAGATGCAATAAATATTCCTGTGTCCGTCAAAAAGAGCCGCATAATAAAATAATAGACCGCAGACAAGTGAGGGTGAAGTAATACAGCGGGGGAACTTTTTCCATCATGGCACAAAGGAACACCAATATTAAGATAATGTATGAATTATTCACATTTCCATATTAGTGGAGCAGGATTAATATGAGGGATTCATGTTCATGGTGGATTCAGACAGACATCTACACAGGTTGATATACCTGGGGGGCAAAAAAAACTAAACAAGAACAAATAGACAGGCAGGTTTAAGGAAAGGCAAACAGAGAGCGGAGGAGACAGACAGGAGGACAGACAGACAAGCAGACAGACTGACAAACTCAAAGACAGAGAGAGTGACATGGCTCTGAGGAAAAACACATGCACGGAGACAGGCAGCAGGCAGGCTGGTCTTTTCATGGCTCATTCTACAGGGGATCATGGGAGGGAGGCGGGCTCTCAGCAGATGGAATATTTATCACGTCTGGCTCTGGATTCGCTACCCAGTCACAGCTGAGAGGCAGCGAGACAGCTGGGACAGATCTGGGCTGCACAACACACAGCCAGGCGACTGGGACGTGCTGCGACTGGGGCCTCGCCGTGCCCACGATGGTGATGAAGGCCTTGTCACCAACCTGTCACTCGCCAGCCCCCACCCCCCACCCCCAACCCCGATGCCAGCCAGAGACGACACAAAATGGCCCACTAATGAATACAAGACCGTGCTTAGTGGTTTACTGGCTGCCGGTTGAAGGCGTTGCTAGTGGAGTTTTTTTTTTTTTTTTTTTCTAACAGATACACATCCAGGAACCTGTGGGCATTGCTAGCAGTCTCCCTCGTTGCCTGTCAGCTAGTTTTAGTTTAGTCTGTTGACAGCTGAGGGAAGAAAAACGTCGGTGTCAACATGTCTGATATCAAGGCAACACAAATGACCCACTAAAGTAAACAAACACAAACAAAACAAGTTGCTAATGGAGCGTCAAGACTAGAAGTGATGGAGCTACAAAACGAGGAAGTTTCAAGTTTTACTTAGAAGTGGATGTCATCAGTGCTGCCATAAGTCTGTTGAGTTTTCACCATGAGATCTGTTGTTTAGAAGTGCAAAACTTTTGATGGCACAGAAACTTTACCGTTATGATATGAAGACACATGTCAGTCTTTTTGTGATAGTTGCAGTCTAAAACATTTGATTTTGTAACAGCTTCTTTCAAATATTGCGACACAACTTTGTACAAAAATTACAAGTCAAGGTCATATCTACGAAGGTATTTTTGTTTTATTACCATGCAAGCAAAAAAAATATGTTTTGATAGCAAATTTCTTGCACGGCAATCAAAAATCGAGAACCTTCATGATATCTTATCGCTCCCTTTGATAATAACCAAACTGGACATCATTGAAATGGCATGAAATATTTAAGTTATCATCCTAGTCTTTTTATTTTCTAAACTTAAAGAACCACATGGCTCAAGGTTACAATTTTTTTTTTCCTGAATATAGAATACATCGCCTCGATTTCTGCTGTTTCCAGTCAACCAACATGTGGTTTGTTGTGATGATGAGCGGAGAGGTTGAAGAGCCGTGCTGATTGGAAATGAGAAGTAGTTTTTGTTGATGAAGTAGGTTTTGTTGGGAAAGTCTTACATTGTGCTGCAGTGCCTTCAGCAGAGCTTTTATTGAGTAATTTCAGAAAAATTACAGAAATTTTGCAAAACTGCAAGCTCCTACAAATAATCCAGAGATTGATTGATTTTGCATTCATTGTTGCAGCTGCAAGATGGAGAGTTTCTAGCCTCAAATAACACAATCCCCTTCCTTGCATACATTGTGAACTTGTCAACTATTTAGAGTTTACTAAAGACCCATGTTTCACTGTGAACGTACAGAATAAAGCTGTTTTAGGCTGTACTTAGATGTACTGCATGTCTGTAAACTCTTATTCTTGTACTGATAAGAGTCCTCATGGAGAAACTGCTGGTTTTTTTTGTAAAGATCTCAGTACTTTTACAGATATGTCGACTAAAAAATGTAGTATTTACTTATACACTCATCGCACAGGCGATAACGTGCAGTGGTCGCCCAGTGAAATGACTTACTGTCTTTGTTTCTGTCGCTACCATTGTAATCTGACTGTTTTGAAATGTGTGGTTCACTGAGTCCGTGGTGTCAGTTTCGGGCTAAAGCGGTGAATTTTTAGACAACATAAAGCTCATCAAGATACTCGTCGGCTCCTGAATGAACAAGCTCACTTTGTGTCTGTTGATGCCTGTCAGCTTTTGTGGTTATTGTTTCTTATCATTTCACCGTCAGAGACATCGAAGATACACAAAACCTTGGCGCATGGCCTCCATCACAGCTCGCTCATAAAGGGATAGAAACCCGGTCGATAAAATGTACAGAAACCACCTGAAAATAAACACCATGCTGTTTACCGCTCTTTCATAGCAGGGAATTGGCAGTTTGGTTTGACTTTGCAGGGTCCCGTCACAGAAAAATGAAAACCACCACAAGATGCAGCATTTCTCAAAGTATAGACATTTTCACAAAAGTTTACATTCGGACGCTTTGGCACCATGCTGTGACCTTTGACCTTAGATAAACAGGAAAAATGAAAACGTTCAGAGAGATGCGCTGCAGAGCTGGAAATCAGTTTTCAGAGCCGGGAAACGGCACTCGTGGAGATAAGTTCCACGCCACCTCAGGACTTACGGATAAAGCAGCAGTGTTCCTGGGAGGCATTTCTCATGTAATGATTTCTTCCTCCAGAATCCAATTTAAACAAAGGAGTTTAGTGATCTATTTCCTGGTGTTAAGATAAGAAGAGCAGTTTAACAGGGTGGCTAACAGCTCTTGTAACTGGAGCTCATCTGCAGCCAGACAGCATCGCCTGCTCCTCCTCTCCCTCCGCCCTCTCCATCTCCTCCTTCTACTCCTTCTCCTCCTCCTCATTTCTTCCTCGCTCCCTTTCTTCTCATTCCTCCAGAGCTGCTGGCTGGCAGAGGCTGCACTGGTCAGCCAAATCAGTCCAATTAGAGGGGCTCATTTGGGGCTGTAGGAGGGGCTCAGGTGATACTGGGGTGGTAAATCGCTATTAAACCCAGAGCCTGCTGTTCTCCTCTTCACATTAATATCCCCCCAGTTCCCAGCTACCACTGTTATCAAGGTGATCACACCCAGGGCTTCCCTTTCTGCAGCTTGTTCCCTCTGCTTCTTCTTCTATTTCCTGCAGAAATAGGGCATCTCCGCGCCGGCAGTCTACCTCTGCCCAGAGGCAGGGAGCACCGGTTAGTGAACCGAGTCTGGGGCCACCTCGCTTATGTGGATTATCCATCATCCTGTCACTGCTTTTAATTCAACGCACTGCGGATGCCTTTACGGGGACTCGACCTGAATAAGTTGTTGTTTGTATGTTGATGTAAAGGTCAGTCCATTTACTAATGATGCATTGAGGGACTGTCCGGGGGTTCAGAGGGCAGGTGTGCTCTGGCAGGGCGCCCCGTCTCAAATAGAAACACAACAGAGGAGCAACCTGGTGCTCTTAAAACATGTTTATCTATTTGTTACAGAGTAGAGAATGCTGTGATTCCCCACAGTGTTTCAACACTCAAAAATCAATACAGTAATCGAAACGAAGGGGGATCCAGCAGCCATCCACGGCCAAAGATGAAAATAATGAGAGCAGAATACAATATAATTCTGTGTGCATGTGTGAATGCGTTTTGTATGCGTAAGTATATACGTGAGTGGTTGTAGATGTGAGCTTTTTTTTTGTTGTTGCATATCTGGACATTGCATATATAAATCTGCAGCATATTGAGAGACCTCGGTGTGCTTTGCTCATCAACGTATGATCGCGGTGTGTTTTTATGAATATTTTATTAGCTTTTATGATCATGTGTATGTAAATAAGAACTCAAGGATTCCTATGTGCCCTCTGCGTAATCACACGAGAGATGAGCTGATCTGAAGGGAGGGAAATTTCAATAGAGAAGCCAAGGCGTCAGGTACAGCTAACAAGGCCAGCACTGCCAGCTATGCAAATACTTCACCATTAGCCCTCCTCTGCAGGGAAACCCCCCCACCCCCCCCGCTGAATGTTTAAGGCGAACTGACAGTCCATTATATCATTGATGGACATCTATCTCCATCTCCCACACCTGCATGCTGCCTGGCACTTCTGTAGTTTAGCATTCAACGTAACACCAAACAACAGGGACGTTCAGGGTGCTCTAATTGCATCGGGGGTATAATTTGGGATGGATTTATGTTTTGTAGAACCAAGTCAGTATTTTTTTTTGCTCTAAATGAGTTTTACGGAAATTTGTGCAGTTTAGATGCACGAACTGAGATTAAACCTTAAAACTGTCTTTTTTTTTTTTATTCAAAATAATTTGATTCCTGGATAACAACATAAAGCTTGAATATTAGTCTTTAAGTTCCAGTATTTTACTGTTTTTAATCTCAAATTTAGGTTGAGTCCATAAAACAATGCATCCTACTTTTTTTGTAATGCAGCTGGGTGTTTTTAATGTCCTTTAACTAACAGATTTCTTGCTAACAATTTGAAGTCTCCAATCAGAAAAAAATCTCTGTTAAATTGTTGAGGTTTGTCACACTAACTTCTACCATACATCATGTATGAGCTGCTATGACAGAAAACCTACTTTATTTTTGTCTTTATGATGATTTATTTCTACTCGGACTCAATTATTTACACTCAAAGATTAATTCGCTACAACTTTGTGTAGTACAGTCGAGTGTGGCCATGACTAATCTGACCAGAGACAGAACTCTATTCCCTCTTATCTGTACAGAAAGACCAAAAAGTATATTGTAATTATCAGAGGATCATCCCTTTGTGAAGTCTTTATCAAGTCAGCATCTTAATGTGTTATTTTGTAGGAAGCTCTGGCCCCTTGTCTAAAAGTCTAGAATAGACCAAGCAGAGTAGAAAACTATACTGCATATCTTACTATTTAATTGACTTTATCCTTGATGTAAACACAGCCCTTACAAGACATTGTGATTCATCAATATTCTTCTGTAATTAGTAAGATCCCTGTTTGATATAATTGCTGAAAAATCGGAAAACACCAATATGAAGCGCGCAAAAACATTTAAAGTAATGTGCTGAATGATGATACAATTATTAACCACAAAAAAAAGCATCTAATATCAAGAATACTTAAATTTTTAACAGTTTTCTTGAGAACCAGGATGTAGTTCCTTAAACTTAGGCCTAATATTCTGCTTTTCTGATGGTGATTTGGAATAAAATCTGAGAAATTTGTCTCCACTGTAATTTTAAGGGCCTTACTCTACAAGCTGGCATTTGCAAGGTGCATAGAAAAACAGAGTGCAGCTCTGTGGACAGCTTTGGGTGACTTGCTCGGGGAGAAAAACAATGATCACGTCAAAGTACACATGCCAAAAATAAACTCAACTGTTGAAGGCAGCATATGTTTTTCAATTACTGCTGATGGCCCTAGAAAGTATGCAGGCTACACAGAATGCTGAAACAAAACATCTGGCACTGCATATAGCGTGCATGGACGGCTTGAAATTAAATACACAAAATACACAATATGCTGCACAGTTTCAATTTGGGAATTTGGAACGTCTTGGTTTCTCTCTTGCGGCGTCACTTTGAACTGATGATCTCTTCTACAGCACCAGTATCAAAAACCAGTCAGCTGTTATGGTGATGTGTCACATTTTATGTCAGAAAGTTGAGGCAGCTTCAGACTTAGACTGGTTCTACATTTTGCAGTTATCGTAAAAACACGTAGCCCAGACCTTATTTCACTGCGTGAATCTCATTACAGTTAATCACCATGACAATGCAGAGTCTTTCATAGCACAGGAAGTCTAGTCTACCATGTAAATGACACATATATATGTTCAGAGAAAGGTTTTAATGTTGTAGTTTATACTATTTAAGAAAAAGAGACCAGCCCACCCATCCTTCTGTGCGTAGACCTCGGGTTAATTTTAACCAATCAGCATGCGCCGAAACCGGCCGACATTCTGCCAACGCTGCTACTACTTACAGTGTCCACCAAAGTGTTTTTCAATTTTTTTTTTAATTTACTTTCAATGAAAACCAGCAGGTCAATGAGGTGCTGAACGTACAGCGTTTTTATTGGTTCACAGAGTTGAAAAATGTTAACGCTGCGCTCGTCACTGTAACCAGCCATCCAGTCACAGTGAAGGAGGGCCGGCACAAATGCATTTCACCACCAACACTGGTCAATGATTGGTCTGTCCTTCAGAGTGGCTGTGCAAACGTTGATAGAGCAGTGCCTCTAGACTGCTTGAAACAAATAGGAGACAGAGAAAATAAATAGATTTTTAGGATTAAGTGAGCGATAACATTGTAATTTTGCTGTAGAAACATTAAATACATTTACATGAAAGTGAGAGGAAGGTATTCATATCCACTAAAACCCCGACTTTAAAGTGCAAAATTTAATATTTCCTGAATTTAGAAATTCAATGATGATCTTTTTAAGTTAGTGCCGAGCATTCAAGTTAAGATTTTGCAGTGAGTCCATGTTTGTAAATTGTTTTGCCCTGTAAAAATGGTGGTGCATTCCATCTTACTTGGGATTATCATGATACTGTTGAATAAACTAGTACAATTAACATGGTCATAAAGAAAAGATGAGGGATTCAATGCTCCTTTTTTTCTTTTTTTTTTTTATCTCACCACAGCACTTAGGCACACTGGAGGGGATTAGTGTACTTTGAGCCTTATTTTAAGGGTGTGATTACATTTTCAAGGGCGAAAATCACATTATGAGAAGTGACTCAGGGAAAAGCCGCATCCCCGATATACCAGGCAGCGCTGCAGCGAAACTCAGGGAATATTTTACCGAGGCCTTTGGCTGTGTTGAGATTTGCAATGTTTTGTCAGGAAAAACAGTTTATCGACTTTGTGAAATACTTGGCCGATCACATGTCTCCTCAGCCTGCTGGAATTGTGTTTTTATCTCTTCCTGTGATCCCGCGGTGAAAAGCTGCTGTTATGTAAAGTGCGACCGCCCAGATCCGTCCATGCCCACACACACACCATCCATCTGGTGTCCGCACACCTACCCGACAATGCCAATTTATTCACCTATCTATCCTTCCATCCATCCGTTTTACTCTCTGTCTCTCCTCTGATCTGCTACCCAATCACAATCAGCCAGCCCTCAAAGGCAGAGGCAGACTCTTTAATCTCAATCAACCGTTCTACACCTCTCTGTTGCTGGCATCATCTCTGGACCTCCTGTGTAAAATTAGACGCCGCGTATTTCCACCACCTGCTGACCCGCACTCAGATCCGTCTGCCGGGCCGTGCTTTTCCTTTTTCAACTGCTGCGCTTTGATAAAATGAAATGAAAACAACCTGTAATTTCCTGGTTCGTCAAGGTAGAAGATATCTCCCAGCGACCCTGCTGACTGAGTATTTGTGCAGCACGTGTTTGAGCCTGAGGGCTGATGGCTGCACAGTTCGGTTCGAGACCCTTTCCAAAGAGGAGAGGACACAGTTCACGTGTTAAGTTGGATTCTTCGTTGTGCATCTTACGTGCTGAGATGTCGGATTTAAGGGGTCTGAGGTCAAACATGGTCCATGGGCTGAGCCGGCTAACTTCCAATTTAATCACGCAGCTTTTCTAGACTTTATGAATATTATTGAGCTGGATGGAGGGAGTTCTGAAGGGTTGTGACACCTTTTTATTCATTTATCCGTGTTTATACAGCGGCGACAGTATAGGTTGCGGCGGCTATGATGTAAGCATATGTAAACAGGGATTTGGGTGTTAATCTCTCTGGCAGAAGAGGAGACAAAAGTTCTGCGCTGCAGGTTAATGCAAATAAAAAAGGCTTCGCTGTGTTGGATTAATCATGTACAAGAGATGTTTATAACACTTTTAAGAACAAGTTACACAAAAAAGCAGTAGCTGAGGAGAGTCAAAATTAGAAAAAAGAAAATCATCAAGCTGAAATTTGTGAATGTGTTAAAGCTATACATTTATTTATGAAGGAGAGGATGAACATAACTTATAACTGTAAGTTTGGCTCAGAAATTAAACATTTGTTTAGTGCAGCAGAGTGGAAACACTACATTCAGGGACACAGCACTTTCCTACCTCTGTTATAAACAACCTCACAACTCTCACATTTATTTGTTGTATCTCATATTTGTTTTGCAAATTTGTGCACAATTTCCAAACTCTCAACAAAACCCAGATGATTCTTTGATGCGCTGTTGGTTTATTCATGTGCTAATAAGCTACAACATGCAAATAAGGCGAGTTGAATGAAAGCATATGGCTCCTTTTTATTTGTTGGATGTTGTGTCTCCATACTTCCAGTGTTTTTAACTCAGTTAGGCCAAATGCAATCTGTGGACTCGTCTCCCTGCTGAACACACGAACATGAAATTCATCATCTTCTCCAGCTTCTGGTGAGATGGCAAACATGCACATTTTCCAAACATGCCAAAGTAGTCTTTCAAGGTTTGGGTCAGATGTTATGGAGGGAGAGATTGTAGCATTAAAGTACGTGTGCTGGTGTTTGAACACAGTATATACGTGTCTCTGTGACTGCCTGTGTCCGTGTGTCTGTGGGTAATCCGCGGCGGCGGGAGAGCGACAGGGACACTGTACCTCTGAGAGTTTCAGGGAGATAATTGGGACCTTTTCCCAGGTGATTACCATTCAGGAGAAGTTAAGATCAAAGCGAGGGCACCCTGGCAGCAGAGGTATAGAGGCCATGGCTGCCTTCAGTAATCTCTTTCAGATAAAATGCTCTGCCTGCCTGTCTTGCCGCGGGGGGCTCCGACCTGTCCCGTGCCTTACCTGAATGTTCCTCGCTGTCACCAAAGGCGTTGCACCCGCTTACGCGTGCCAATTTGATTTCAAAGGTAAGGATAAGGATCGTATGATATCGGACCAGATTTCAGCTCGCATCAATCAGTTGATCAGCCGGGTAGTTCAATGCAGTGCAGACATTTGATACAGCTGCAGCTGGGAAGTTTTCACCAGAAACATAACGAAAACACGGATAAAAACGCACACAAACGATTGTTAATGGTTCATTTTTTTTTTAATGTTCTGGAGATGACAATGCATTTAATAGTCCAATTGTAGTCCCATTAGCAAAGACTATTAAGGACATCTAAACACGTTCGTCACATCCCTGCAGGTGAAATCAGGGTGTGGATGTGCTGCTGATAAGATATCAGCGAGAAGAAGAAACAATATTGTCATTCTGTCAGAGGTGCTTCATAAAGAGCCGATCTGCTATAATCACATCACATGATAACAAGATTAGCAGGAGAGGTGTCGTTTATGTAATTATCTAACCGTTTTATAACCTCATTCATATAGAGACGATTTTATTATAATTGACATGTAAAGTCTTTTTTTCAATTACACCTGTAACAGTGACTTGAGAGAAGGTGACGCGAGGATATCAGGACATTAAGTAAGAGGAGACACTGTACGACATAAAGCAGTAACTTAGCCGAACACGCTGCTGTGTTTGAGACAGGATTTGTCTGCGAGGGGGTCGAAGAACAACTTGTAGTTTTTATATCACTGCTGCATCTCAGTCTCCTGAGACAGGACTGTGAACTCAGCCGAGACCTACGGAATGCTATTAAAATCAGACTCAAATCTTATTTTACCTTAACAAATTCATCAGAAAATCACTGTAACACGTCACATTTAGTAAGATGATATCAAACATTACCCAATTGTTTAACATGTAAACATGATAGAAGCTGCTGTTGAGCCCTGAATGTCCAGATTTCCCAATTAAATAGTCTATCATAGCCAGACATCGACCATCTCCACGGCGACATCTTAGTTAAAACTTTTCACCGTTCAGATTATTGCTTGGAGGTTGCTGCTGTTGTTGTTTCCCATAGCAACGGGGATGTTGAAAATGGTAATGCACAAATAGTGGAAGGGAAGAAAACAAATTTCACTTGCTGACTTTTAACTTAATATCTACATTTTTGAAAAAAGTATTTTTCTTTCTTGCAACCCAACTGTTTTGAATGTGTTTTTTGTTACGTTATTTCCTTGTTGCTTTTTGTTTTGTTATTGTAAAGTGGTTTGGGATCATGTTGCGTGGTGATTTTGCAATTAAAATAAAAACCACCGGGCATTTCTGATAATAATTTAGGAGTTGAGCTCATCAAATGAGTTGTTTGCTGCTGATTAAATGAGAAGAATGCTAACATGCTAACAACAGCCCCTGATTTTAAGGGAACTGTTGCAAAGGGAGTTTGTAGTAACACCTGATACTCCACTCAGCTTTAGAGCGATGTGGCATTGACCCACACAGACATTAGGGTCAGCCTTGTCCTCACTTAAATGCTTGCATAGTCTTCGCAGATAAATAAATTGAAATAATGCTACCACTAAACACTGTTATGTTTCCTTTATCTCTGCAGTAAAATGATTTTTATTGTAAAAATGAAGCCAGCAACCTTGAAAACTACCTGTACTTTAACTCCTTTTTGTCACATCATCTTTAATTTTCCACCGTGGCACTAAATTAATGACTAAAAGTTGGACCCAACAGACGGATGGAGGTAGGATATTGATAGCAGTGACCCAGAACTCGGTAATTTATCTCAACTTCAGTGAGGGACGAGAATAAGCATCTCTTCCAAAGCCTGATCTTACAGAGAAAACACATGGAAATAACTGCAGAATGTGACTCGGCCTCAAAGACATTTTGTCCTTTTCCTTTATTTGAAAAAGACAACTTGAGTGGTTTTTTTGGCCAGCTGGTTAAACATAAGATAATTCTGCAGTGGAAACATATGAACACTTAGAGGCCACCGGGACGTTTCCAGCCTTCATGTCTTTGTCATTCTTATCCTTTTCCAGCACGTCTGGTCACGAACAGAAAGCAGGTAGCGCTTTGAATGTAAATACATGTAGACCTTATCTCAAGGCCTGCCCCGTCGACAGGCAGAGCGAGGGGGCGCGGGGGCAGGGGTTGCAGCTGCATTATTCACAGCCACAAATGAAACTGTACGCCCGCGAGAGAAGCCGACCCAGCAGAGAGAACACATGCACACTTGATCCGGCCCCTCTGTTCATGCTGTTTCCACATCTTCCGGCCCCTATAGGTCCCCGCAACACCGTAAAGGTGCAAACTGAACAAGGACACGCATCCCAACGGATCGGCTGCAGCCCGCTCAGATCAGCTGGCGTATAAACATCCTGATGCAGCTGTGTGAAACTAGGACCCGATGAAAACGAGCACGAGAAAAAAAAGCCTGAAATTTGTCGAGCGCCCTTGGCGTGGGGAAGATTCCCCCTCTGCACGCACGCACGCACGCACGCACGCACACACACACACACACACACACACAGCCCCAAAACAAGTCTTCCTGTAAAGATCCTGCCAACGATTTAGAAGCTTTTATTTTCATTGTCACAACACAAAATAACATAAAGCAGTCGGTGGTGACATTAATATTAATTGTGTTATGTTTGCAGGAGAGACAGGTATGAGTTGTTTTGCGATGTTGTTTTGCAGCCATTAATAACACAAGAAAACAGGAAGTTGGAACATGCAAAATGCACATCACAAGTTGTCTATTTAATTACAGAAAATTTAAGCGGTAAAAATGAACACATTGGTGGGATTTGTCTGGACGTTCTGTGAGCAGAACAAACGTTTTAAACCTGCAGTAGATCTGAGCGAGAAGGTGGACTCGTGCGTGCAAACTTCAAATGAAATCAGTGGAGAATCCGTTTGATTTTATCCAAAATTTAAGTGAAGCTGACAGACGGATATGGCCACGTCTTGTTGGACATTTATTCTTAAATAGAAACACGGCCTTCCCTGAAAACAGGGTTGTCTGCGGGTGACACGGATCACGAATTGCTGGGGCTTTCACAAGGCTGTTTGGAGGTCCATTCGCTTTTATTCGTACTGCCGTGATGTCAGAAGTCAATGAGTCAGAGTTTAGTGAGGGACTGAATCAGCCAGCGAGTGACCGAGCGTGTTGGTGAGTAACTGAATGGATGAGAAAGTGTGTGAATGACTAAGTCAATGAGCGGGTGACAACGAGTAAGCTAGAAGATGCGTAGAGCTCCTTAAAAAAGTGTTTGCTATTATATTCCTCCCAGAAGCAAGGCCACCGAGCCTCCATGCTCTTGCCCCAGGCCAGAGCATGCAGCGCAGCCCTCTGGGATGTGGGGGGCAGCAGCTTCGGTCCTGATGTGAATGCAGAGCCAGAGATTTAGTCAATAAATCACCGTCCATGACTGATGTGCTCGAACCTAAGTGTTTGAACACGTGGCACGCTTTCTGTAGAGTCACATCCAGAGCATTTGGTCGGCGCAGACGGACTCTGAAGCAGAGCGCTCACAAGACCACATATTTAAAGAAACAAATCTCAGCGTCTCACTTTGTTCCCCTTTATCCTATATATTGTGCCCCTTGTAGACACACTGTAAAGTGCTAATATGTGCTGTCAGATGGGATTAGCTCACTTGACTGGGCAGACGATTGGCCTCTGAGCAGAGGTTGGACACCGGCCAGAGATGCCATTCACTTGAAATATGTCCATATTAAAAACAGTCTGTAAATCAGGCAATTCTTAATCACAATGCAGTAATATATTCCCTATTTATCTGTACTATTTAATATATTTAATAAGAAATCACTGCCTGAGGGAGTTGCTGTTACTATACCATGAAATAATTTCAGTGGAGACTTTTGTGTCCCTCAATTTTATTTATATAGCGCCAAAAAACAACACAGGTTATTTCATGGCACTTAACACAGTAAAGTCCTTACAACAGATCTTTACAACATTATACAGAGGAATCCAACAATTAAACAATTCCCATGTAAACTAGGAGGGAAAAACTCCCCTTTTAAGGGAGGAAAACCTCCAACAGAGGGAAGGAAAAACATCCTTTTAACAGCAAGAAACATCCGACAGAACCAGGCTCAGAGGTGGATGGCCACCTGCCTCAACCGGTTGGGTCGAGGGGAGAGCAAAGAGAGAAAAGAACAGCATAGAGTGTTAGTGGGGCCAGCAGTCACAGACCAGAGAGATGTAGCTCCAGGGATATCTGCACAGAAACTATGCGGGGGAAACTGTATGGAAACAGACAACAAACAATATAAAAATCGTACCTACCCCTATCAGAATAATTAGCTTTGGGAAATAATCCATTTATTTGGCATGAAATCGACAACATATTGACGCCCTAAACCTCGGCTCCGACATGTTAGCATTAGAATCAACGATGCAATGCTGCAAAGCACAAATGAACACTGACAGTATATAGAGAGCATGTGGTGTATATTGAGTCCCCAAAGTAAAACCGAGCTATAGCAATCTGCCTGAGAAATATATTAAGCCTCTTTAATCTTTAATGCAAGTATTCATCTGTGCATATGTACTTGCATGTGTCCAGATGGCTCCTGTGTATCAGCGGAGGATCATTTCCACTCTCTCTCTCTCTCTCTCTCTCTCTCTCTTTCTCTCTCCCTCTTCTGTTCTTGCAAAAAATATGATCACTTCAACCAAAGAATACTAAATGTTGACTATCGTGTGTGTAGGGGGAAAAGGATTTGAATTGCAAAGAGGAAGGAATTATAAATAAGAAGTGACAGTGACACTGGCAGGGAATGGCTCGAATGCTGAAACATTTGGATTTGTAATTACATCTTCTTTGCAATTCAAATGATTTCTCTTGCACAGTCTATGACTTTCTGCCACCTTGTCAACACGCCGACCCATTAATATCCCTTTCTGGAGTGCTACTTTTGGCTGTTTGCACAATCCCAGGTCCCATGGAGTGAAGTCTAATGCACTTCAACGTTTTGAAACCGGCCTCGCAGGGAAGTTATTGATTTGCAACAGCTACCAGCAGCAAATTGAAATAGACCCACCGCTGCCTGCGAGCGCTGATTCCCCTCCCACTCACCTGAACATGAATCTCTCTATAATGTACTGTTACAGTCCAGCAGTACAGTAATTAGTCTTTTAAACAATGTTGACTAATTAGTATATTAGTCTACTGACAATTAACCACAGTACAATATTTAAAGTAGAAGAAATAACTTCCAAGTCTGTAGCTCTGCAGTGCTTTTCAGCCTCTTTTAGCTCATTGTTTTGGATTTTTGTATTGCACATTTGCTGTGTGGCCCAGCAGGGGGCATCGTAGTGGCACACCAAGCAAAATAAAGCATTAGATATTTAATTCAAGAGTTGCCAGAGGTCAAACCAGGCCTAACAAGAACGTGAATATTAGACTTACATTTGTCCAAACAATTGTTTTAGCTAAAATCTTAAAATGTCAGGTTTGCGCTTTTGGGCTTGTGGTGGAATGTTTTGGCCACTTTAGGGACAAAAAACTCCACCAAGTAATGTAGCTTTAAATTTGTAATCTCAGACATCTGTTTTGTTTTCTTTGGTGGCACCAATGGTGATAAGTGACATTTACAGCTGAGTGTTTGGACTTCACTTCCCAAAGATCACCTGTGTGACGTCAGTTGAACCTGTTAGCTCCGACCACCCTCTCTGGTGGAATCACCACTTTTGGTGGGCCACAGTCTTCATCCCCATTGTGTTTAGGTTTAGGAGATAGGTAGTGATTTAACAGACCTTTAATAAATGAAAATCTTAAAGATTCATACCTTAAAGCCAATCAATTAACTACTATTTTGAGATTAACAATATATCAGATTATATTGTGAAAGTGAAAGTTGTTTGTTGTGAAGAATTTGGCGAGAATTATCTCCCAATTTGAGTTTTCTGGGTTTTTGGGTGTTTTAGCTCACTGATTTGTTTTCGGCCATAATTTTACTGTTTGGTTCAGTCTCACCACTCAGAAAGGTTTTGATAAACCCGCTATATACTGGCTGCTTAGTTAGCAACTAGCAGAACAACAGCATTTAGTCACTGAAGAGTTAGATATTTCCCTTAAGTGTTGTAAGAAACCAAAATAAAAGTTGAGTGAATAGGACTTTCATTTACCAGGCGGTTAAAAACACAGATACTACATTATGCTACTTTGGGTCTGCTGAACTAATAGGTAACTATTTGCTGGGACATTTAACAATTTAAGTTGAGAATATGACAGCACTTCTTTTTTCTGCTGCTTGCAAGTGGCCAAAACAAACCAACTAAGAATGCACTTCAATACAGAAGATAACGAAACATCTTTCAGCCCTCTAAATGCTGGTTAAACTGTCAAATGCTGCTAAATTGTGAAGGCTTAAACATGCCTCATAAATCCACTTGTGGAATGTGAATAAGAAATGCTCCGTCCTCAGTGAAGAGCTCCAATCAATGCGCCTTTAGCAATGAATTTTACTCAGTTGCGAGAGTTGTGATTCTGCTCAGCGGAACCTCGGGCTACAGTGTGTGCAGCTGTGTGAATATGAAGCAAGCTGTTGTTTCAAATGAGCGCGTTCAGCAAACTTGCCCCCAGAAGAAAATAGAAAGATCGAAAAATTGTGGGAAGAATAAATGGCTCACTCGGTTTAAGACAGAAACTGAGGATAATGTATGAAGGCACATGACACCATTCGTCATTGTTTACAAGAGGTGTTCTCCCCCCAAATCAAGATCTGATAAGTCGGTCCTGACCCTCGGGATACTTTATCACAGCCACTCGAGGTGCTTGATGTTCATGATGATACATGCCTGTGGGTATTTCTTATTCCTCATCATTACAGTGGCCTTACAGACATTATTTATGAGGTATTACCCTGTTTAAGCTGGAAGGAGATGCCTGTAGTCAGGAGTTAGTGAATTCTTCTACGTGCAGTTTAAGGCAGCTCACAAAGGCAGGAATCGTTTTAACTGATAGCATTAATAAGAAGCTGCATGTGTGTATTCACTGATATGATAGCTACACACACACACACACACACACACACACACACACACTGTACACCTACAAATATTCAATCATGCACCTGCAGTCAGACAGGGTTCGCAGGCCGAAACACAAATCTGCAAAAGACGCTGCTGACATTTTGACAGACATCTACACAAAGAACAGGATGCACACATTGTCATCCACACTTCACACATATATACACCAAAAATCCCACGAATAGAGGTCCTACTTTTACTTACAGTAAAGTAAACTTCAGGAAGTATTAAGCAGGGTTACGAAAGCAATTAGTGGATTAATTTTAGTAGTAATTGTAGTAATTTATCAAGCAAAAATGCCAAATGTATACTTGTACTAACTGCATGTAAGCAGTTGCACCTTTTCTTTTTGTACCATTACAAATTTTACATCTTTTGATTTGGACTGTTGGTCAGACAAAAGAAGACATTGCAGGACGTTAACGTGATTGTCCTTTTTTCTACCAGCTCTTACTATAATGTCATAATCATATGATTAATTGAAAAATGTCTGTCGTTTAATTGATAATGAAAATTATTGTAAGTTACATGAGCGAACTCTGTATTGAAGTTAGGCCTGGGACCCTCGGTTGCGTGTGTGTCCAAACTGGCTTCATTTCAGCTGCTGTGCTGCCATTGAATCATGAGTTTTCCTTGATAGTGCCTTTCAGTATTCAACTTTTGATGTCCGACAACTGAAGAATTTTTTGTTTGCCCGCGTTCGTAGCGAGACACACCGACACATACAGGCACTCACACCGAGACAGAGGAGCGATACAGAGGGGGAGAGAAAGTGCAGCAAAGAAAACGCCACCGTTTACCTGCTAAAATGTCGTCATGATGTAATTAGAGCCTACACTGGGTTTTTACCTACTATGATATAGTGCACATGATCACAGATGGCTTCCCTGTATATTTTAGCTGGGAATTGCACGTTGTAAAAAATATACGTCGGGTCTATTTTATAAATCTGCTAACATGGACACCAAAATGAAAACATGCCATGCAGGCAGTGTGTGTTTCTGGCCTTAGAAGTAGATGTCCCTCAATGTGAACACCCGAGCGTTGAACTCCAGCTCTTGACTTTTCATGAGTTACTTTCCAACTCAAATGACAAAAATGCACACACCTACTGTACGTGTACGAAAATACCCAAAACATGTTTCCTTCCACGTCCCACTTGTCCAGCCTCACTCATTATCTACTGCACAGTGTACACACACACACACACACACACACACACACACACACACACACACACACACACACACACACACACACACACACACTTGCATCACACACATGCACTCCGTTTCTCCAGAGCTGCTGACAGACTCGCCACCCGTGTCATTGTCATCATCGCGGTCCATGACAGGGCCACTTCGCTGTGTGACGAGTGTAAATCCTGCATCAGCGCTGACTCCTCTCGCCGGGCTGCTGCTGCTGGCACACTGTGTCACTCCTCATCATCTCCACCGGACCAACCGACCGCTCAACACTTTTCCCTCGTCCCGCTGCCGTTCGCTGACATCCTGCTCTCACCTCTCTTCGTTAGTGTCCGGTTAAAGTGCCAATTACCCGGTTATAATTACCCAATGTGTCCATGTGTAGATTCACTTCACCCTCTCTGGGGAAAGCTGCAGTCTTTTGTTGCTTGACCTCTTGATGATGTAACGTTGGATTAACCTTGATGGCTTAAAAAGCAGCAATTTTAACATGTTCACATTCATTTGAAGTAATCAGATTCCCTCATGCATCAAAATAGCAGCCTTAATTTATGGAAATCTCAGAAAGTAAACATCAACGCTTTGCCAGTGCTTTAAAGTTTGGGATTCACACCCATCAGAGTGGGTTCAACACTATTTAGACAGTTTTGAAAGTTTGCCCCGCAGCTAACGGCTCTCAGAACAGACAAACGGCGCTCCAATCAACGCCTGTCTACTACACAGAATGTTTCTAAAAAACAACAACCAAAAAACAAGTGCAAACACTCGAAGGTTTGTAGTGGATCGCCGACGTGAACTGCAACTTTAGGGATCAGCATCATGGCATCAGCTGAGGGATGATACATATACCGCTATCTATTCTATGTCAATCGTACTAATGAAAGCTTTAAGGTATTGAATATTCTTCTTTATTTTTTTTACATCCATGTTCCCCTCAGCATAATTTTGTAATAACTTTGCTCTTGTACCATCATGAGGTTAATATTTAATTCGGTACGAGCAAGTGTTAACATGCTAATCTGCTAAATTTAGTGAGTACGGTTTATATTGTCATTGCAAGCATGCTGGATCGCTAATGTTAGCATGTAGCTCACAACTCCTCTGAAAGCTTTTTGTTGGTTTTGTTGTCTTTTTATTTTCTACCTGTAGTTGTTAAATTTTCAGGTTTTCCAAAAATATAAATCTTCCTTCTTTGTTTCAGTATTGACGGGTCCTATCTCTCTCCACCTGAATTTATTGTTGGTGATGTACACGGCACAGGAAATGGGAGTCGGTAACACCAGTCATCACATCCAGAGAATTCCAGAGATTATTTATCTTTGAAAGCTTGTAAACTCCAACAGAGGCAGAATTTGTAAGTGAGTGAATGCTCTTATTATGGTACACACTGGTAATTGTGTTTCATGTTTTTGCATTTCTTTCATTACGCTTCCAGACTCTGCTGGTTATTTCTCTGCTTTGCCACGTCCCATTTCCCAAAAGAGTCCTCGTGCAACCCATCTTTATTTTATTGTGAGCTGATGGACTAAGATGGCGTCAATGCTGAGATGTTTCATGGAAACCAGGTCGCTGAATTCTCTGTGGAATACACGCATACACACACACAGAGAGAAATGCATGCACAGGCACGCACGCACATACACCTCACAGTTTAGGGAATCAGTTTTAATGGGAATTCATGAAGCACCTATTTTTAGTGCAGGACAGCCACTTTGTTAGAACTAAACCTGCGTTAGTTGTGCTGAGTATCAGCTGCCAACTCTGAATCACAGCAGAAGGATTCCTTTACCATTAGTTCAAAGCTGAATGTTTGTGGGACGCTCTCAAAACGCAATCAATTATAAATCGTCTGTTACTTGCTCGTTGTAAATAGAATCACTGGTGATCCAAACTGTCATCCAGTTTGTCCAGAAAGTCAAACAAAGATGGAGGGTTGCCAAAACTACAAAATATAGATGTTATCCAGTTCTATATGTCCCTGTTGTGTGTATGTTATGGCTCATCATTAGATACAAGGACCTGCATGATGTGCCGTATGGTTCATTCACACAATTTATGTCAGTTATTGAGATGTGAAGTTTGCATGCTCTCCTCGTGGGTTTCTTTCTTGTGATCTACTTTTCTGTCATTTGCCAAAGAAATTTAAGTAAGGTGCACATGGAACTTTGGTTTATTTATATTTGTGTATTAAGATTGTGTTTTTTCCCTTATTTGCAAATCAATCCGTGGACAAATTTTAATGTACAAATTTAAAGCAGAAGAAATAATGGATAATGTACCCAGTTATGGAAATCCCTAATCAAATTTCAGCGACACAATAAGTTCTTAGTACGCGAACAAATTAAGTGTTTAATTTTGCTAAAAATTTAAATCATTCTCATTTATTTCTGGATTGAATTACAGAAGCTGGAAGAGCAGCAGGTAGCCTGTAGTTTGACATCAGGACAGTAACTGATACACAAAAACAACTTTTACATGACTTATTTTAAATGTTTGACTGAAATTAGCTGTTAATAAGTGTTAAAAAGGATTTGGATGTCCATATTTGCACAAATATCAAACAATCAGACAAAATTTACATGATTCTCTCAGAAACCTACTATATCTCCAGTGAGAATATTTTGTCACAGCTCCTATGTATTTCTGTGTGCATGTCCTTCCAAAGCAGGCCAAGACGTGAGCTTGAAAACCCGAATTTCCAGGACCTGAGAGCACCGAGTAATTGAGTCATTAGTTTTGATCAGGAGCGCTATCAGCCACTTGAAGTTCTATTATGGTCATTTTATAGTACAAGTAAAAGTAAGTAAAAAAATCCTTTTGGATTTACTCTATAAGATCAGTTTTCCCTCTTGAGGTCAGCCATGATAGAAAATCCCTTTAAGAAAATGAACTGAAAGCTGGAATTAAAGTAAAAAAGAACTGACTAAATGTTTGTAATTATAATGCATGTTATTCCACTTATTGTGCATAATCCATAATCAGCCAGCCATGATTCAAAAGCAGCATGTTTGGTCCGCGGGGCCTCCTTATTACCCTCATTGACCCAACCCTTCATACGCTAAACCCCATTGATATGTACAAGGAAGCATTGATTAAATTTTGTCTTTCCATCTAATCCCGCCGAGTACATGAGGTGCTAATGTTTAAATCAAAATCAATACATAACTTAATCATTCAAACTCGTCTCTAATTTGTTTGTCACAATTGATTGGCTCGGCCCGAGCGCGCCGTCTGCCCCTCTCCCCGTCAATTAAGGTGCTGATGTGAGCAGACTGTAGCTGCCAGGGGGAGGAGGGGTGAGAAGGGGGGGGGTAGTTATGACCAGCCCGGCTGACATTATGATCTATCAAATGTTATGACCTTGGGGATATTAAGTAGCACTAATACAGAAGCAGTAGTAGTAGAAAATGAAACGACAGGAACGATTTCTCATTCGGCACTCGCCGCAAGTTCAAGGGAATATAATTAGAAACTCGGTGTTGCCCCTTTACGCAGGTACATTTATATTATGGAGGGATATAGTTTCAACATACTGTCCCTCATGCAGCGTGGCAGAATCTCATATATAGTGCATGCATTCTGTATGACGTCGTAGGGGCGGATGGGATTAATCTGCTCCAACAAAACCTGAAGTGACGATCATTTATGCGCTTAAACCTATATTAAAGAAATCGTTCAGTAGCTCAAAAAGAGAGGTTGATTCAGATTCCAGTCAAAATCATTTACATTATATATCATTTTTTTCAACAAAAAAAAAAGCCCTGGAAAATTGGTAATTTTTTTTCGAATCAGCATGTAACCTCCCATTTCAATGGAAAGCCTCTTACAATGTGCCATAAGCCTCAATTCTTAGATTAGCAGCATTACAGGCAGCCGATGTTAAAGACTACAAGTCAAAGCCGCTGCATCTTGACAGTGGATGAAACAAATATTTTACAATAGCAGGCAGCACAACTCCTCGTTTGAAAATACATCTTTTATTGACAGCTCGGATCCTTTCATCTTTGCCGTTCCCCCATGAAACTCCTGTGTCAGCACTGGTGAGCTGATGAGAACTTCAGGCAGTAATTATGGTTCACATAAAGCCATGCCATGAAACAACTTCTTCCTTTTCTTTTTTTGTTTTTTATGTGCGTCCTGTATACATTGGCACAGCGCTTCCCCGAGGGCACAGCCGCAGATTCTCTGAAGCCCGAGCTCATTTCAGACGCATCTCTTATTAGTCCCTGTGAAACAAATTAAACGCAGAACTGCCGAAGTCGTTGAGATTTTACAGGTATCGCGGTGTTCTCCTCCATGCAATGTCAGTATGTTGAAGGATTTAAGTGGTTTTAAGTTGGAGCAGCAGAAACAAAGTGCGATCACGTAGTGACGGTTGTCCAGGGACGACTTTTACGAGAAGACATTACACTATCATGAAGCCTCTTTGCAACTCCAAATTCCCCGATTTTTATTTGATGATTATATCTTTTTCTATTTACAAAAAAGTATTCTAACCTTTGAGGTTATCAAAATCCATTTAAAAGCCCACCAGATAAACTAAAAAAAAAAAACGCATTGTGGTCAACATGAAAACAAAGCTCTCTTTAGAAAAGCCGACCCAGCTGAAGTCCAAGGTTATCACCCGGCAGTGATGACATATACTACGTTGCTGACCTCTGACCTTACAGCCCCCAACTTTGTTCACCCTACCGCAAAATTCAAAGGCATGTAAAGGTCTCTCAGCCCACTGCGTGGAAGTAATTTGCTTGAAATGAATCCAGGCAGAAGATTTATGAGGAACGTCGGGTTCATCAGGAAAGTCTGGGGCGATCTGTCTTTTATGTAAACTGTGATGAGGAAGATTGTTTTGGACCTCGCTGCAGATTTTAAGTAATAATTATCATCAGCGTGAAACCTGGAAGGAAGTCTTTTCAGAGCTTTGCAACGGCTGATTTGTTTCTAACATTACGACCCACTGTGATCTGAGCCCGCGGTGCACGACGGGAGCTTTAAGGCCACAAACTTTAACCTGAAAAACCATGAAAAATTCATGCATCTTAATCTCCTTTCATATATCTGACAGTATTATCAGTCTAACAGTTGGATACGTAATCATGTTGTCTCTCACAGAATCTTTTTTTTTTCTTCATGTTTTGTGCATTTAAATATTTAAAGTTTCAAGCTGGCGCATGCTTTGTTGTAAAAACAAAAGCCTGAAAGAAACTTAGCAGTGTTTTTTTAATTTTTTTTTTACAGATATTTAGTTTAATACTGTTAATTGTTCCCTTTAAAACGTTTTTAACCCACGTTGGTTCCCATCAAGGTACAGAGGAGGTTTTCTTCTCTACTGCTGCAAACAGTTTGGTCTTTAATATACTTCTTTGTCGTCGTGAGCTCTATGATTCTGAAACCAAGCAGATGGAGCTGACAAAACCGATTCGCTCGCAAGGTGACACCTCATTACAGCATATTCTTTAATTGGAGACAAGCCCTCGTGATGATGTGTATTTCTGGAACATTTTACAGGTAAAACATTTAGTCTCTCTGTTCACTTCTAACAACCCCCCCGGACTCATCTGCATTCAGAGCGTGATGGAGCGATATGGCAAGTGAAGTTAGGAGCGGGGCTGGCAGAGGGAATGAGCGGCGGCTTTCGTCTCTGAGTGGAATCGATTGCTTGTACAAGTCAAGGGAAATGAGAGAGATCTGACCACCTTCGGATCGGCTGGAACTGCTCACAGACAGAATCAAAACAAGGGAGGGAGCTTATGGCCAGACTCTGTTTGTGTGATGGATTGATCAGGTGTACGTGCATAATGGTGATGGGGAGATACACTGTTTTTGTGTGTTTGCAGAGTTTGCGTCTCACAATCAAATAACTTTCTTCTTCTACCTCTTTTATGCGGGTCACGTTGCCAATTCAAGATCTTTAGACTGCGCACTTCAAGTACTTGCACATCCATTTGAATTTCAGACGTAAATAATTGCATCAGCATTCGTATCACTGCAAATAGAGACGTCGGCAGTCTTTAGCCTAAGTGCTTATTGGATAGTTGGAGTTGTCTGAAACCTTTCCAATGCTTTATAAGACTTCCCCATAAAGACTGTCCCCATTTGAAAAGGTGAGATCGTAAGCAGGGTTTAAAGTTCTCTTTATTTATTCCATTTCTGCCTCCATCACTGTTTGTGTACACAATTTAGTGCGGTGCCGTGAATGCCTACGAGGACAGCTTGTTTGAAAGAGTGCAATCATTCATATTCAAATCATTACAAGGAGGACTTTTTTGAGTTTGGCTGCTCAATACAAATATGAACACTTTG
This sequence comes from Embiotoca jacksoni, assembly GCF_022577435.1. NCBI lineage: Eukaryota > Metazoa > Chordata > Actinopteri > Embiotocidae > Embiotoca > Embiotoca jacksoni. The sequence goes on from NW_027185378.1 coordinate 2,377,099, forward strand.
GGCCTGCCTTCACGTATGTTTGGGTTGTCGAGAAGTGGCTTCCTTTTTTGGTTGTGCAAGAAATAACTGTCCTATTTCATAGCCAAAGGTAGAGGGAGTGTAACGTCCTCATAACATATTGATGAGGGAGCTGCAGTGAAAAGTTGCGTGTAGAAAATATTCTCACTTATGCACCAGAAATCGTGTTTGCATCCCGATGCCTACCAGCAGTGAACCGTGATTTTATCATGTCAGGACCGTGTTAACCTAAACCTATCAGTTTTACTTCGAAATTTGACCTTAGGTGACCTTATTTATGGTAGGTATGACTTCGACTATCTTCAGTTCACTATTGAATCCTGTCTTTAGTTTGTTGCCGTTTGATAAATTGTCAAGGATTCATGCACGAAGTACGCATTTGTTCATACATGAATGTTCAGGAAGTAACATGACTTCAAATGATTTTCATTCATGATCTCATGCATGACCAACACATTAATTAAAGCATTACCTAAGGTATGTACGTCATCAATTATTATGATTCATTAAACATGATCATGATGAATTTTTTGCAAAAGATTTTGGACCAAGCTGTGCATCGTGGAGCTAATGCTTAAGTTAATGTATTGTCAATCATGCATGAGCACAACGCTGGTCCACTAAAGCACAACGTGGGATAGCCACGCTTTGTGCTGTCTAGGTGTGAAAGTTGCATGTTTTTCTGTAGTGGACAAAAATGAAAACTACAGCACGCTTACAGCCATGCGACTTACAGGACAATGAAAGTTTTAGCAAAAACCTGTGGTTGAGTTTACTAAATAAACGCATGTTTGGGGTTAGGAGAAAAAGGGTTAGGGTTAAAACCGATGTCACATGACATTTACATGCGCGTAAGTTTCACGCTTTCAAAACATGAAACTTTCGCGCCTAGACAGCCCAAAGTGTGGCAATCTCATGTTTTGCTTTGGTGGACCAGTTGGCATGAGATAATGAATGAAAGACTTCAAACTCATGTTTCTTCCTGGTGATTCATGAGGTATGAATGCATGAAGTAATGCTTGAGCCATGCATGAATCCTTGATAATTCAGAAGTGTTACCGTTGTTATTTAAAGGCTCATCAATCACCTCCCTGGATGTTAGTTTCATAATGATTATCACATTGTGATTGTTTCTGTAGCTTTCTCTGCCTTTCAGTAAGCATTTTCACCACCAGGTAACACAATGCTCATCGCAGTGGGATGTCGCTGTGTTAAAGACTATTTTGCCCATGTACTGAGCACTTCTATTAGATTGTATTGCCACGCTACATGTTGTCCACAGACCTGATTATTTAATACATGTGGATGCCCACTGAGCAGAAAGCAGCTCTACAGATGAGGCTTTAAAAGATATCTAGTTGTTGGATGATTATAATGTGATCAGCAGAGAGAAGTATGCAGCGAATACCTGCTAAGATAAATTCCTATCTTCATCGGAAAGGGCAAAGCAATTGAATCGGGCCTGCCTGGGCATCAAATTACCACCTGTAAGTGGGTGAGTTAGTACATTCCCTGCTTTTTTCAAATTTTAATAAGAAGCCGATATCTAACGACAGTCGCAGGTGGTAGGTTGAACTGATTCTAAGTACCATTCAGATACGGCTAATGCTCACTGAGCTCAACTTAAGGAACTATTAGAGCCGAAAGGACTTCCAACTCTGACCGGGTGAGTGGAGGGCGGAGATTTACCAGGAGGAGACAGAGGTGGGGTTAGAGGGGGCAGCCGGGGTGGCTTTGCTGGAAATGGAGGCCATAGATCTGTTTGTTTGGGGATTAGGCCAGGATTAGGCCTCTAATTCCCTTCCCTTGTGTGCATAATTGAAAAATGTGTCTGCCCGTTGAAGGAAGATGAGAGGCCGCCAAGCCCCCTCGCAGCACTTGATTTTTTGTCGAGCTGCGATGCAGAGAGAAGAGGAAGAGAAGGGAACTTTTAACAATGACTTCAGTCAAACCAAAGTCCGCAATTGGATTCTGCTCAGCTGCACCGAGGCGGTCTGTCCCACCATCCACGTCGGTGAGGGATGAGCTCTCTTGACTGCTGCAACAAAGCGACACACGGCTGCATCCAGCCAGCTTTTTGTTCCTGGGCTGTGAGGAGAGAATGGCTGTCATTGACGTCTGTAATAGAGTGCCTGTCTCCTTGGGTTCTTTCTTTTTTTGTACCTGCAGCTCTGTGTACTTTCTTCCCCCTCTAGATTAAGCATCTACTGTAAATTTCCCGTATGATTTTTTTCAATGCAACATGGTATAATAGTGTAATTGCACGGCTAATGCGGAGGATCTACACATATCCGAGGCCCGAGTCCACTTGAGGTGTCGATAAATCCATCGTAATTGTGTTTTATATCCCTCTGCTCTTTGGATACATCTGGCGCTGAGTGATGACATCGCAGCGTAGATGATGGAGCGACCACAGATGCATTACTATAAATCACATCAGATAGTGCCACAGAGCTCACAGAGGGTATATTTTATTTGTCAAAGGCACATGTAAAGATGTAAAGATGGGGGTAATATGTTTGAAATACCATAAATCCAACCAAACTGTACAGACTTTGGTGAGAAATGTCGGGCTTTATCCACGATCCTGGAGTCGTATCGCTCTTTTATCTCCAGTCTCGACAATACGCAAGCGTTCGTCTTTGATGAGGCCGATCGCACTGCAGCTCGTTGCAGATTGAGCCGTCACTTCTTTCTGAAAGGCTCAACGTAGTCTGATAACAGATTACACTTTGACATCCAAATGCTTTCCATCTCAGGGCCAAATAGACTCACTCATCTCTGGTGTGAAAACTAAGGATAAGCTCCAAACCCATGAATGTATCCTTCATAGATCTTCAGGTTGTTTCACTCACGTAAGAAACTCAAGTTTCTCTGTAAAATTTTGAAAATGCTTGAGTTAAATAGTCAGCAGTGTTTTAAAAGTTAAAACAAAAGAGGTCTGTCTAAATAATTAACCCTTTCCTCTCCTTGTGAGCCAACGCTGCTCCATCAGTAAAAAGCCCCTTGCAGCTCCCTGTTATGAATTTACAGCTCTAAGCATGTGAATATAAAGCAGCTTGTTGATGAAAGAGAGTACGTCTGCGGGAGCAAACTTTCCCCGATAAATAAAGGTTAAAACACGTGAGCAGAATTTGGCTGAAACAGAATTAAAACGATCTTTTGGGAATCCCTGACAAGAAGCACAATCGATCGGATCGTCCCAGCGGACTGGCCCAGATAAGGAAGACATTTGATCTCTCCTACAGTTAATTATGAGTTAGAGTATTGAATGTTGCATTTGTATTCGCTCAGGGCCAATCAATTCCATGCATTCGCCCACAGACGTTTAATTGAAATGCAGATATGAAAAAAATGCGATTGTGAGAATGGCAGGAATGTTTTCACGTTTTAAAAGAGTCTGAAAGGCGTGTGATTAGATGAGAGCAAGTGATGACCTTTATTGAGTTTCCTCATACACCTTAATTAAAATTCATTCTGCAAGGCCAAAAGACTTCTCTCATTTAGGAGATGTATTATCTTGAAAGGAGGGATAATTAAATGTGGCCAATGTTACATTTAGCAAACAGACAGTGAGCACAGTTTTATGTAGCTGGGTCTGTCGGACAGTCAGAGTGAGTGGATAAAATTATCAGGACCTTTGATTTGTAAAGATATGAACTCTTGTTAAGGTTAACTACAGAGAACACGACTCAACTGACTATCTTTTTAACAAGATGTAAATGTATGAAACCAAAGAATTTGTCATTTTAATGATCCATTACTTGCTAAATTGACTAAATATGTCACTATGTTCACCAGATAGTCTCTGACTTTGTCTGTCTACTGTTTGGTGATGCGGCAGGTAGTTTACAAAAGTTCACAGACCTATAGAGTATTGAAGGTGAATTAAAATAGTAAAGTTTCTAGTTTTATAACCAAAACAATGACCTAAAAGATACCAAAAAAAAAGCCCTGTAGAGCTTGTGGGAAATTACACAGCTGCAAGATGATTATCTGCTGGTTCATTACTATGGACGTACCGAATTTCAGTCACAGTAGGTTTAAAATGTAAGCATGACGCAGGATTAAAAACAGCTTATTTCTATAACATCCAAAAACATACCAAAGATTACTGTGATACAATACAGTCTTGAATAAGGGTTTTGACATGCAGTTTAAGTTTATCAGCTATTACACAAGTAACTTAGTTTTAATCATTTCTTGTCTCTTATTTTAACTCTAAATTTGTAGCATTTGCATTTGCAGCTGCAATTAACTATTTTACTGACCAATAATCGTCTCTAAAATGTAGCTTATCCTCAAATTATTAAATAATGATGAATTGATAAAGTTGTCAAAGACCAAGCAGTGTACTGTTGTAGGATAACGTGCAGATGATGTTTTTGAGGTGTGGCGGAGAGCTATGGGTTCTCTGATAAAATGCACCCTTTGGGCACAGACCACCTGGAACCATAAACAAAAAAAAGCTATTGAGACTTGTTGCAGTCTACTCCAGCTTTGGGCTCTTACCGTCATTACTGTACACCTCTCGATAGCTGAACAGATAGTGTCACCACAGAGAGATTTTCTCCTGCCTCTTCTGGTCACCTCATTAGTTTCTATATTGTCAGTTTCTAAAAAAAAAATTATGAATTTATTCATTTTATTTGATGGGAGGCAGTAGAATGCTGACAGGAAATAAAGGGAGGCAGAGGGGGGGAGGTGACATGAAGCAAAGGTCACCTGACAGACTTGAACTGTGAACGTTGAGATTACACGGCCAGCGTCTGAAACCCTCGGGCCACCAGGATGATCCATTTCTAATACAGAGTGGATCACTGGGAGCTTCAAAGTCCATCTGAATTAAATAAACTGCACAGCTCTCTTCCAATAGATTGAGCTTTATTCCCCATAAATGTCTGCCTATCTTAGCTTCATTATGGCGGTATATGAGATGGGGTTGTTTTCATATCTTTTTGAAAAATGAGTGATGAGATTTTTTTTATTTTTTAAATCCAACCAATGCAAAATAGGCACCAAAATATTTCAGCGGTCTTTTAAACATATCAAATACTGTACTGAATGTCTGTGATGGTCTGGTGATAGTCTATATTTTTCTTTTTGCCATACAATTCTTAAATGAAGAAGTATTAATGAATGAACAAGTGGCTAATGCACCTGTTTTGGCCGTTGCCTTCTTTGTTTTGGTCCACCAGGTCATTTGACATGCTTATTCTCCTAAAAAAGAGTGGCTGCTTTATGTGTCTTAAAATCATTTCTGCAAAGTAATAAAATTCCTATAAGCTGATCAAAATATTGTGTTTTAATTAATCTGAGGTTTTATTTTAGATTCAGAATGTTAATTTTGTTTAAAAATATATTACATTTTAATTAAAAGTAATTTCACACAACATAAACATTTAGTTTTGGCCCACTGCCCTCCATCCAGATTCATTTTTGGCCATTAAAAGGATAAAATTTGGGTGCTTTTGTATTACACGATACCGTGTCAGTGAAATGTTTTAGACATTGTAAAGTAAGGTAACTTGGCTTTATGCACCAAAAACCACATGCTTAGGTTGAGGGAAAGACATCCTGCACTGAGTGATACGTTTTTCTTATCTCTTTACCATTCATGGATGTCGTTACTAATTTCTAAGTGAAAGTTGACGTCAACACTTCTACTCATTAGCTAAAATTAATAATTAAATTCTCTAAATCTTTCCTCTCTTTAATAATGCCATATTTTCAATTCCCTTACATTTCCATGAATTTATTTTGAATCATGTGGAATAGGTACCGTTGGTGCTGTTCCTTGCTAGCTGAGAACACATCAGCTGCGTGCGTGACTGTATGATTCCCATCCCCACCACTCCTACCCCCCCCCCACCCCCCACCCCACCCCCCTGCAGTGTAGCTGCAGGTTTACACTCTGCACATTACGGTCCTATCAAGCCAATGACAATAGAAACACTGCATTACAGGGGCTGCAGGGCGGCTGTAATTGGAATGGACAAGGTCATGTGCAGCACTCCCAGTTTTGAAGAGAGCATAGTGTGCTTTTCTGCCGCCCTATGACGCCGACACAATCTGACATCTGTTGATATAACACCGGGGCCACGCTCGCAGGCATGAGTCGGGGATAGCCGCTCGGTGGTATATAAATCTGTTCTCACCTAAAAATTACCTGGTTGGGTTTACGTAGAGGAGTGTGACTCCGAGGTGAGAACGCACGTTCACCAGTCATGGGGAAATCGGGATATTTCATCAGAGATCATAAGCCAGTAAACATGTTTACTCAACAGAAATGTTTGTCCTGAAATGCAGAGGAAGGCGGCCGGGATCCCAGGGAACCTTCGGAGTGGCATTTTCCGCATGCTAAGGGTGACGTGACATTCACATGGAATTCATGTTCATGTTTGCTCGGGTTACGAGTTCACACGAGGTACACCGGGATCTAATATTTCTCTGTCAGGATGATTAGTATTCTAAGAAACAGTGTTGTGACGCATTGGCTTAATTAATTAGAATTATTCATGAGGACTCTAAAAACCTGCTATGGGAAGCCCTGTGTTTTTTTTGTTTTTTTTATGGAGCCCCGTGGGAAAAGCCACTCAAGGAGTTCCTGTTGAGGAGAAACTTTTTTGCTTGCAACCCCTAAAAAACAAAGTGCTGCCTCCAAAAGAAAAGAAAATCACCCAACCTGGACGCTCTTGTCTAAAACAGTGAATTTAACTGACGACCAGCAGATCAAGGAGACCGTCACATCTCCGAGTAGACGATGATTTTCTCAAGCAACATACCAAATCTTTTCAAAATATAACACTGTTTAGATTACAGCAGAGTATCTGGAGGGTATTTTATTTTGGTAGCCATTGGACAGACTAATAGTTTGTTTTTGTTTTTTTCCTTACGAAAAAGATATAATTGGTTTTTAGATGTTTTTTTCTGAAAAGTGAATATTTTAAAAGAGGTGACAACTCACTTCCACCGTGCACCGTGTCTTCTCTTAGTCTTTAATCAGAATCAGTTTTATTGGCCAGGTATGTTTACACATACAAGGAATTTAACTAAATAAAGAACACGAGACTCCACTCGGCCACAGTGCTGTCAAAAGAAGGTGGTGGACGAGGAAGCGAAGAGCATCTTTAAACCACTGGGCTCGAGGTGGGCTGGAACATATGGAAGAAAGTCGCATTTTCCAATGAATCCAAGAGGTTTCTGGGAGGGGGGGGGTAATCAATGTGAGGAGTGTTTTGGAGTTGGAGTTGGACATCTACAGAGCCTGTGGTGCAGTCAGGTTACAGCTATCGGTGTGCGGGACGTAGTATCCCAATCAGATCAGTCAGATCCACTGCTCGCTCCTCCCCCAGCTTGTGACATTTTTGCTTTGTACACCATCTCCTGTTAGTCACATCACTCCTCCAGCCTGAATCAGAAGACAAATCCCTTGCTGTCCCTTGTGATGCATTAAATCTTTAAATCTCTGGAGGGTAAGATTTGGGCTCCCTTTTTGTGTCTGATTTTGGTAGATTGTGACTCAGCGGCTCATGATGAGCGGGATACCACGGCAGAACACAATGTTCTTATTGTCATATTGTAAACAGATGGGAGAAGGGAATGAAACATGACAAGGCATCAATAAGCACAAAAACAGCATATTTTAGTCGTGCATTTTATCGTGTCTCCGCATGGTCTCTGCATTGCAGGACCCCATTGTGATGCAGATAGGTAGAAATAAACAAGCAGGATGGTGCTTCATTGTAATGACTTTTCTCTCAGGAGATTACGAGCGGAGACACTCCGTGGTGGTGCTATGTTAAGAAAAGCTTTTCTACCAGGGAATTGGATACGCCTGTGTTTTTGTAAACCAAGAGGTATTAAAAGTAATTATGCCAGCAAGATAAACATAATTAGCACAGCATGAAACTCCATGCCTTTTTCCCGTGAATTTTCCATCACTAATTATCTTGGTATGGTTCAACAGTTTGTTGGCCCGTTGTCAATAACGATCCATGGCTTTGCAGTTAACGTCTATTTCACTTAACCATCCTTTATTTACACCTCCATCAGTGAGCTAATGTGTCCCGCCAGAAAAAAATATCCATAAGAAAGACACTCATCATTTATATATCAGAGTGTGCATCAAAGTTTGTGACAAGTGACAAACTCGTCAGCCCTCAATCTTTGCCTTTGATTTTCTCTCGTCGCCATGACCCTGGACGCTGCAGGGATTTCAAGCAGCAGCAGCACACTTGACATTGTTTTGTTGCTGCCTCTTCGGGCTTCAGATAGTCGTAGAAAGTACGTGGCTGGTTTCCAAACTTCGCTCTCTCTCGCAGCCTTCGGTGGTGACAGCCAACAACGTTCCTGCATGTCGGTGACTCCCATCGCAGAGTCGACCCGAGTCAGTTCTATTTATAAAGTGCTTTTAACAACCAGGTTTGTCATAAAGTGCATCACAGAGACAGAAAAGAAAAATGACAACAAGGGCATCACAAAAAAGGATGATGGTGCAGAGGGAGATGGGGGGGTGGCAATGGAGGATGGCGTGTTGTGACATCAGCCAACGAGAGCCATTATAGGTACAGTACGTGTGCGTGTCTGTGTCTGTGTGTGTGTGTGTGTGTGTGTGCGTGTGCGTGCGTGTGTGTGTCTGTGCATGTGTGTGTGTGCGTGTGTGTGTGCGTGACTAGAATAATAGGTGATAAAGTGACAGAAGGAAAATTATTACAGTTCATGCCGAGGGTTTGCAGATTGGTCACAAGTTTCTTAGTAACCGCAGCTGTCTTCCACTCGGAGGTCTGCGGAGGGAAAAAAAAACTCAGCGTGATCCTCACCTGCAGCTCCAGTTCACTTCTGTTTATTTCTGAGGTTGCAGATTAGCGACACACAGATTAGCATGCAAGCTATGAAACGTCTGATTCCAATTATGAGCTCGATATTCATCTGGGAATTTCTCAGCTTCATCTCAGCAGCATTTAACTGAATTTAAAAGAATATAGATTATTTTAATTTTAACTTGGGATGTTTACAATTGGAGAAACAGGATATAGTTTATCACGCTAGTACACCCACCACCTAATGAAAACATTGCACTATTAATACAGTTTTTAATTTGTCAGCAGCAAGTCTGCAAACAAAACATTTTCCCTGCCTTTGGTCAGTTTTGGGGAATCAAACCAGTCAGAGAATCCCCTTCATCACCCTCTCGCTCTCTTCACATAAAATACACTACTTCAGTCTGGACTGTAGTTTGAGGCAGTTTGTGCTCTGCAGCGACGCTGAGTGTTATCTCCGTCCGACTCTATCGGGAGACACCAACGTCAGTGTCGCAGAGTCTTGAAAAAAGATTACAGTCAGTATTTTTCACCTATTTCTTGCTTTTTTTGTGTGGCAAATAGGGGATGGTTCACTTTTGGGGATCAACACCCTGTCAAAGAAAGATGGTGGGAATGGTTAATAGAAATTAATCTGCCAGCATTGGTACTAAACATCGACTCTGGACATAAATAACAAGGTGCACAATTGCTGCTACATCTTTATCTACAGTATGTCTCTGTTTTCTACATCACTGAATGCTTTCCATGACGTGGCATGTTTGAAACCACAAGAGGAGACTTCTGCATATTGTTCATGCTGTTGCTTTGGATTCGCAGTGGTGCGAGCCAGTTCCACTTTCAAACAAGCTGCATTTACTTGTTTTAGCTTTCATTAGATGTTTTCAGTGCAGCACAAATGTTTGTTGTTTTGTCAATACCATCCTCCTCCAAAACACGCCCCCTTGGGTATTTGTTGTGCCGGCAGCTTATTATTATGACCTGCCGCTACGTTATAAAGGGATCTCTCTTGGTTTCTAGAATAAACGACAGTCTGGTGTCTCGGAGCAGGGACGCAGTTCAGACGATGAAAATATATTATGTAAGTTTTTCCTTTGTTGGGAGGAGGCCGCTTGGGCGGATGGTTTGGTACAACAGTGGATTTGACTGCAGTCACCATGTGTACCATTGCCATGGCAATAAAGCTTACATAACTTTAAAGAAGTATTAACTTTAACGCACAGCATGGTTCAAATCCTAATTTTTATAACCAAATGGTTTTTTTGCTAATTCAGGAAACAGTCTTGAGGATCGGCTTCGAGAGTCGGACAGATGTGGTCATTTTGGTTTAGGAGGACTTGTTGTGTTTGTCATAATAATCTCCACTTATACTGACATGTACTGCAGCATCCACACTCACCGAACTCTTTGAGGAAACAGGCGTCCTGTCCCTTCAATCATCAGAAGCGTGATGATAGAAATGCTCGGAAAAGAAACTTTATATCAGAGATCTGTGAAGTGCACGAGAAGACAATGAAGGACTTTGGGGATTGAGCAGCGGTGAAACGGCTGAGTGAGCTTGCAGCATGTGCTGACATCACCCACTCACAGCCTCGGCCTTTCTCGCGGCTCACCAGGCTTCGGGGAGAGTAAAGACAGGGGGACAGAAGAAGAAAAGGTGTTTGGTAGTGGCGCCCCGGTGCTGCGACGCTGCTGCCTCAGCCCCGTGTGCCACTCAGAGTGTCAGCTTGATTAATGAGCCCCTCGCTCCCAGGAGTCCCTCTCCCAGGGACAACACAGATCAATACACAATGAAAACAGGCTCCGGAGCGCCCCGCTCACTTGGTGATTGAAACGTCGGGACAATAGCGCTGTGCGTTATTATAGCGGCTCCCACGAAGCGCGCTGAAACAGTCTGAGAATCTGTATCTCAGGGGACATCAGACATATAAAACACGCTGCTTCGGTGCATGCGTTCAAACCAAAGTGGCCAAAGTGGCCATCTTGCTCTCTAAAAAAAAAAAAACAACTCTGAGTTCTACCGATGTATGTCACCAAGTGTAGTTCAAGTCCTTTTTTGTTCTTCCTGTCTGGTTGCATCTGTTTTTAACAAACATTTTCTTCGTATCGATACCTCCTCCCGCCGAAGACAAACCATCGAAGGTCTCGGCGGGCTTTTAATTGCTTCGGCAGGAGCACAAGTCGGTCTTCTGTTCAGATTTGGGACCAGTCGGCGTCGATAGCTCAACGTCGATATTGCTTTGTGTCAAGGAGGGGAAAGGTGAGGGGAGGGGGGCTATTTATGAGCCCGTATTGGAAAAGGATTTTAAACGGCAGAATGATTGTTGATATTGAACGTCTGTGCATTCTAAACGGGGGGATTTTATTCCGGCTGTTTCAGGGACAGTATGCGATGCTGGTTTGCTTCCTGCTGACAAAAGTCTGTTTTGCTGCAAGCTACGGTCAATGGAGCATCACATTCAGTTATTTTGAGCCCCGAAAAAAAAAAAAAACAGCGGGGAAACTGATCAGTTTTAATGCCCACAGTTCACTGGGTATTGTTAACTGCTCCGTGCTCGTACAAAATTTGAGGGACTTTTTTCCCACACAAAATTTCCACAATGACAAAGATTAAGGCCTCTGAACTGTGAACGCTCAAGTGTTTGAAATCATCACAAAACTCAAGCAGGCAGAAAATGTTTTTTGTTCGAGACATCCCGACATTTTTGTTCTCACCTTGAAGAAATAAATCCATCCATCCAATTTTTGATTTCTTTTCCCGTCTTTCACCTCGGTCGATTATCTTTGTGTTCGCAGCTGCTCTGTCAAGGCTGCTTAAAACTGCTTGATAGAAACTTTGACCATGTTGGAACTGAGTTGTTAAACGTCTTCAAAGTGGTTTAAACTGACAAACTACATGTTTGCATTAAAAAAGTTTCATTATCAGCCAATTAAGAGCTAAAAACGCAAATTCTGTTCAGCGTTAATGACAAAGAAATCCCTTTTTTCCCAGTGATGCCACAGTGTAAACATTTCTAATAACCTCACAGTGACTCGTTGACATCTGCAGCGGAGTTTGAGGGTGCGGACTATTTTTTTTCTTCCTTTTTTTTTTTGTTTAATTACTGTTACACTGACATTAAATGTATTTTGTCCGTTTGTGGTGGAGGCAATTAAATAGTCTCTTTGCACTCGGAACAACAGAGAACGGCTCGAATTAGTTAAAGTTGATTGCACGTCAAGAAGTGGTTGTGAAGATCTTGCACTGTCGGCTAAAGTTGTTGTTTCCTAATTTATTTAAATAGCGACTTGAATTTAAATACTTTTCTGTAGAATAGATATTGTACTGGATATGTTGTGAAGGTCTGATCATCTCTGTTTTGTGTTGGTTTGTCCTGTTTTTCTTGTCTGGACTGTAAATTGTTGTTTTAATGCTGCGTTCTTAAACAGAACTCTCTTTAAAATGTAAACTGGACTTCAGCTACAATAATCAATAATTTGATTTATTAACAATGGATTAATTGTACTGTGTGTAACGAGAAAAATGTCCTTCAAAGTTAGAATCATCAGCAAATTATAGACTTCCCTTCAGCTCTGCAGCTCTGTCGGCTCATTGTTTTGCTTTCACAGCTCCTAACAAAGTGTTTAAGTTCATTCCCAGCGCTCTCACTAATCCGGCGCTGCAGCTGTTTTCTGCAGGGAAGCTGAAAATGATCAGCCTAGCACCGAAACGCACACAAAAACAAAAGTTAGCTAGACCATAGTGGAGCATTTAGCAGCTAAAGAGGCAGATATTTCCCTCACATGTTGATGGAGACCAAAAATCACTAAATTAATGCAAATTTCTCTCGTAAACAGCCGGCTGCTTCCAAGTGGGGAAAAAAAAATATCAATTCATACGGCTTTAACTGTTGGTATAATAAAATAAAAAATAAAAAGAATAATAATAACACGAGTAGTGCACAAAATACAATCCAGTTCATACGAGCAAATCAAATTCTCATAATTAAAATCCTCCATATAATAGAAGAGGGTCAGTTCCAACTGTCCCGAATCGCATGTCGCTAAACAAATTCCATTACTTAAGGGGATAATTTGAATAAGTCCTAAATCTAGCATTCACATTGTACTTTTTCTTACATAAAAACGCACAAAGTTCATTTAAAAATACTTATATAATATCACAAACTGTACAAATACTTACAGCCAAACCAAACTGTACTGAAGACTACACGTGCCCGGTCATCTGGAATGGTGGCCACCATGACAGAAACAGAGACACAAACCTTCATGAAATTCCCAAACCTTGTCAATATTTCAGCATCTGATTTATGATTATTCCAACTGCAGTGCTACTCATTCTTATACAACATATACATCACATACAATGCAAATGTCTGTTTAAGGGCTGTGAACACACACACGTAAACATTTTTCTAAAAAGTTTTGTTCTGCACACTTGTAAATTCCACATCCCTGAATTAAATAATCCTTCTTCTTGCCTGTGGCACTCCTTTTGAATAAACTCATGACGATGCCTCGAAGTTCCAGCTTTCTCCAGGTCAACAGCAAACAACATCCCTTTTTGGGGGGTGGCTGCAGGGGTGTGTGTGTGTGTGTGTGTGGGCGGGGGGGGGGGGGTAAATAAAAGAACCACTGTTCTTCATACACTCTCTGTAATAAATGGAGAACATTTGTCTCAGTCAACAGGCGAACATCACTCGTTCTTGATTTCCTTTTCAAACCCACACCTCCCAGAAACGTTCTGTATTATTTTCATGTATGTAGCAGCCATATAACCAAATACAGAAACAGTATGAGCAGATACATACACACGAGATCTACCTTTTTCCATTGATGTCTATAAGAGCATCCATTTAGAAATCATAAAGCTTTTTCTTCAGTCTCAACAAAGTGTAGGTCAGTTTAAGTTTGGTATTCAGACATTAAAAGTATTAAATCCGCCGACATTTTTTTAATTTTTATTTCAGATTTAACATGAAGTTTCAGGTTTTCAGCAGGAAATCTTAAATTAGGGACCATCCAACAGAAGTGAGTTAAATTTCAACCCAGTTTTGCGTATTTTTCTATGGATTTTATGATCATTATCGTGTCCTCCATGAGAGATTTTTGCAGAAATGGAACTACAGACTTTGTTGAATCAGATTAACAGAATCATACAATCACATGTTGGCTGTCTGGGCTTTGATAATCACCTCCAGGCTGTTAACGGCACAGAGGAGTCGAACGGAGGAGAGAGTGTCCAGGGTTTTATTGTCATGCTTCAGCTCAGAGCCTGTCACTGTCAAACACATCTGTCAATCATATTTTTAGTTTTTATTATTTATACCGTGAATTCTTTGTTTTTTGGGGGGTTTTTTGCCTTACGTGATGGAAATACTGATTTGAACAGCAGATCATTTTTTTTGCGGGGTGGAGTTGTTGGCCTTCAGTGTCCGTCGCCAAAGGCCAGCAGAAAGAGGCCCAGGATGAAAATATCCAATTATGATTAAAACATGCACATGCAAATTTCCTCCTCCACTGTTGGTGATGGCAGATCCGCTCTGCATGCAGATGGGACCTCATAATTGCAAGCTCATGAATCGGTTCCATGAGGCATCTGCATACATAAACTAAAGCTGCATTCACAATAGAAAAGATAATCAAACTTTTATCTGTGTGTGGTGCACAGAAGGCCATCCTTGCTGTTTAAACAGGAGGAAATCTGATTGTGTGAGGCTGCGGAGAGTATTTGGTCAGATTTGGGTTGAAGATATATATTTTTTTAATGTCAGATTTCATATGGATTGTTGGTCTGTACTTATCTATGGGAGGATCACAGAGTTAAAACCAGAACCTGTGCTCCAGTGTGAATCCAGCCTAAATTGGTTATTTCATCACAGCCTCTTCCATCAACCCCTCCGCCAACAAATAACAGGCGTTTTCTCTCTTGCTATTTCTCCAAAAGCTCCCAATTTGTGGTGAATATAGAGGATGTTTTGGCATCATCTCCCCCCGGCTCCGGTGCAGACCGAATGCCTGATATGAAACCCCAATACTCTGCCCTCAACTCAGCCCAGAGGGACCTCTAATCAGCCAGGACCTGGAAGCACCTGCGTGGTTGTGCAAAGGCTTAGAATAGACATAAATATTAAAAAAAAACTAAAGACTTTGTAATCAAAGGTCTAAGTGGTAATCACTTGATTAAAAACTTCTGAGATGAAAGAAACAACACTTTGCATCAAGTGGATCACAGCTTAGAACCTGCTTTTATTAATAGAATACAAAAATAAAGCTGGTTGTGCTAAATTTTCTTTAAAATAATAATACGAAAAACAATATCAAAAAGTAATTTTCCTTTCTAATGTCTCCACATCCAAAACTATAAAAGAAAAATAAGAACTCGTGGTACCTTCATCAATGTGGTCATTTTTAGAAAAATTACCATAAATACTAAACGTATAATATTTGTAAACCTGATTAAGATTTTTGTTTGAAGTGAGCAGTCAAACTGTTCTCAAATTATCAGCATCTTCATGTGAAGTAGTAGTCGGATACAGCAGATGCATTATAGTACTTTACATATGAGCCAATGAAAGAAGAAAAGCTTCATATGGAATATATACAGCTGAGTGTGTTTTTAAAATTGCTCGTTGATATTGGACAAAAATAAATAGCCTTGTATCTAAAATGATGAACTCTCCCAATAACGTGAAAGTTTAATGAGGCTTTTTCCCAGTAGTTAATTAAAAGTACTTTATCATAACTTTTTTTTTTTTCTCAGAGCACATATTTGATTTGGAAAGCGAATTGTTCAGATGCACTGAGTAAAGTCAGGTGGCTGTGCATGCTGCGCCCCGCCTGGCTTCAGCTGCAGCAGCCTCTCTGCACCGCCTCCACACTCACAGCCCAGCCAACGGGGAGAGAGAGGGAGCGAGAGAGAGAGAGAGAGAGAGAGAGAGTTAGAGAGCGAGCGAGCTCACTTCCAATTCCTCTCCTGCTCCGCGTGTGTGTGAAGCCGGTTTCCCTGCCGAGAACGAACAGTTAGAGCGCAGCACTCAGTCCAGGGAAGCTGTCACCTCGCCTGACAGAGTTTCATCATTACTGGGTCCATGAGAGAATTTTTTGTCACAACAGCAAACGCTGCTTCAGTGAATATCTTTAGCACTGCTGCTACTGGAGTTTTGCTGTGTTTGTAGTTCAGCAGCTGCTTCGGAGAGTTTTTGTTTGGTTATGGCAACAGATTTAAAGGTTGTCTCACCGTCGGAGGAATATTTAATTTTTAATAAGGCTCATTTAAAGTCGAAGTGTTTAGCTTCAGTGTGAAAATTAAAGTCACATGAGTACAGGCCTTTGGTTTGGTGTCATCCCAGTCGGTTTGATATTTCTTGGGGGAAACTAAATCTGAATAACTACACAGGTAGAAGTATAAGAACGAAGTAATACATTAGGTGGTAGTGATAACTGCAGAAAACCTTACCTGCTTGGATCGTGCGTCAATGAAAGCCTGGAACAATCTAGACATTTCAATATATAATACCTGACAGTGAAAGGATTCTCACATATTTAATGTCAGACTTTCTTGAGTTAGTCTTTTTTATTTATATTTCCATTTTTAACCATCTCACTGGGAGTTTTTTTTCTGGTTATAAAAAGCAAACACTTTAAAAATGTTTTGACACTGTTGTTTGTGAATGTACATGAATAATATTTAATATACCAAATTGAGTAGTTGATTAATCAGCTGATCATATTAGTACTGAAGAAGTCCTTGTGTAGCAAGGCAAGAGCAGGGAACATTTCTCCACAGGGTTCTCTAAATAAATAACAGAATACTTTTTTTTTGTATTATTAAAACCAGTTTTTGGTCCACTGATTTGATGCTGTATCACAAATGTTTACAAAATGTGAAGTATTTTTTGTAACAATGTGAGTTTCCGAGGTCTTTTCCACCCAAGCATCAAGCGATTTGTGTGAGGCTGAGGTACACATGGAGGTTCTCAGCTGGCTTTCACGAGTGAACCTGAGAAGTTGCAGGTGCTTCATATTGCTTCTCACAAACAGAGAGCCTCGCTGGTCGTTTGTGTCTGACTCGATGTGTCCCTGCAGGTCTTAGGTAGTAGTCATGTGTGTGTCTTCATGGTCTATGTTTATGTGAGTGTGTAGATACAGAAGAGAAGAACAGAGTCCTGCCAGGGTCCTGACTTGTTTCAGGTCAGCTTGCCCTCTGTCACAATGTTCCTTTTCTACATTAAAAAGACATCACCAGCTCCAAACTCATGACCACAGACCTGAACTGAGAAAACTCACCAGGTGGTATTAGCAGGAGAATACTGACATAAACATCTTCTGCAGGAGCAGAAAAATACAATAAAAAATGGCTGAAATTCAATTTGAAAGTCACTCTTGCACAGAGATATGAAATCCAACTTTACTCCATTGGATGCTGCCACGAGATTCAAAATGCTGATGTGCTCATGCAGAATGATGTTGCTCTGGAAGTGCGACAGAGCAGAAGGAGCCAATCTGTCAATACACATTATCGTTTCATGCCGATCTCACTCGGAACATAACGCTCTCTCCCAGCTCAGATAAGGCCATGCCGAAAAAAAAAAAAAAAAAAAACGGCTTTTAATCCACCGCCTTACATAATAAAACATCAACTCACCTCGCTCATCGTGGGTCATCTCCCAAGGAGCTTGTGAGCACGGAGCCTAGCGAAGCATCAAAGCCCTGTCTATTCACCATCAGTAATTAATGCAGAGTAGATTGTTGGCCGGTGAGGGCATCAACACAGGGGAACAAAAAATGATAACACAACTCAGTCATAAAGGCTTGAAACCATCTCGCTGAACAAAGAGCTCGATTCTTCCAGTTTCAAGGTTATTTTTTCACTTGTGGAAAACTTTTTTTTTTATTTTTTATTTTTTTATTTTTTTTTTACTGCGACTCTAATTGTCTACTGACCTCCACCCTGTGGGTTTAAACATACATTTGGAGAGCTCTTTGTAAAAGTTATAATTGGGGGTCGGTGATGCATTCAAAGCCTGGGCTCGCAATCAGCATGTCCTCAACCCGTCACCTTATCTGAACCGGGACGCATGTACAAGCAGAGGCAGACACTGGCTCTATAAAACACAGGAAGCTACACGGACACACAGTCTGCAGCAGCCACGATAAAAAAAAAATACAGATACGTACTTTCATCGTCTGATACGTCTGAATGTTCTCGCTTATTTTTATACTGGAGTATTAAAGCAGTTTTACTGCAGGCACAGACACCTACAACTTCCAGAGAGGTTTATTTCCTCGTGTGTGATGGAAGATTGAACACTAATGCAGATGGTTGGCGAGGCATGAAAAAAAGGAACTAAAAACAAGAACTCATCAATAAAGTCCCTCAGACACACATTAGATGCAGCAACAAGCATCACAGTATATGAAGTCTCGGCTATAAGACACAGTTATACAGTCCAGTGTTTTTTTTATATATTACAGTTGCTAGTCTCAGCAACCCTCCCTTATTTTGATCATTTGGAGTGATGTTCTCTCAGAGTTTGGAGTGTGTGTAGTTTCTGTGTGCGCTGAACTGACCTGATACATGTTGAATTAGTTTAATGGTTGTATATTTAGCTAACTTATTAGCATTTTCCCCAGAGCCTAAATTCAAGAGTCACCTAGATTTCTTTAGCGCTGGAGGACACGTGAATCAGTGAGTAGCTGTGCTGTGTGCAGAGAGCGGGGCTGAAGTAGAGCTTCCTGTTTGATTGTTTACAGATTTAAACCATAGCTTGACTACTTGTTAAACTGTAGTATTTCTTCTTCTACTACATACAGTGGGTACGGAAAGTATTCAGACCCCTTTAAATTTTTCACTCCTTGTTTCATTGCAGCCATTTGCTAAAATCAAAAAAGGTCATTTTATTTCTCATTAATGTACACTTAGCACCCCATCTTGACAGAAAAAAACAGAAATGTAGAAATTTGTGCAAATTTATTAAAAAAGAAAAACTGAAATATCACATGGTCATAAGTATTCAGACCCTTTGCTGTGACATTCATATTTAACTCACATGCTGTCCATTTCTTCTGATCCTCCTTGAGATGGTTCTACTCCTTCATTGGAGTCCAGCTGTGTTTAATTAAACTGATTGGACTTGATTAGGAAAGGCACACACCTGTCTATATAAGACCTTACAGCTCACAGCGCATGTCAGAGCAAAGGAGAATCATGAGGTCGAAGGAACTGTCCAAGGAGCTCAGAGACAGAATTGTGGCAAGGCACAGATCTGGCCAAGGTTACAAAATAATTTCTGCAGCACTCAAGGTTCCTAAGAGCACAGTGGCCTCCATAATCCTTAAATGGAAGAAGTTTGGGACGACCAGAACTCTTCCTAGACCTGGCCGTCCAGCCAAACTGAGCAATCGTGGGAGAAGAGCCTTGGTGAGAGAGGTAAAGAAGAACCCAAAGATCACTGTGGCTGAGCTCCAGAGATGCAGTAGGGAGATGGGAGAAAGTTCCACAAAGTCAACTATCACTGCAGCCCTCCACCAGTCGAGGCTTTATGGCAGAGTGGCCCGACGAAAGCCTCTCCTCAGTGCAAGACATATGAAAGCCCGCATAGAATTTGCCAAAAAACACATGAAGGATTCCCAGACTATGAGAAATAAGATTCTCTGGTCTGATGAGACCAAGATTGAACTTTTTGGTGTTAATTCTAAGCGGTATGTGTGGAGAAAACCAGGCACTGCTCATCACCTGCCCAATACAATCCCAACAGTGAAACATGGTGGTGGCAGCATCATGCTATGGGGGTGTTTTTCAGCTGCAGGGACAGGACGACTGGTTGCAATTGAAGGAAAGATGAATGCGGCCAAGTACAGAGATATCCTGGAAGAAAACCTCTTCCAGAGTGCTCTGGACCTCAGATTGGGCCGAAGGTTCACCTTCCAACAAGACAATGACCCTAAGCACACAGCTAAAATAACAAAGGAGTGGCTTCGGAACAACTCTGTGACCATTCTTGACTGGCCCAGCCAGAGTCCTGACCTAAACCCAATTGAGCATCTCTGGAGAGACCTGAAAATGGCTGTCCACCAACGTTCACCATCCAACCTGATGGAACTGGAGAGGATCTGCAAGGAAGAATGGCAGAGGATCCCCAAATCCAGGTGTGAAAAGCTTGTTGCATCATTCCCAAGAAGACTCATGGCTGTACTAGCTCAAAAGGGTGCTTCTACTCAATACTGAGCAAAGGGTCTGAATACTTATGACCATGTGATATTTCAGTTTTTCTTTTTTAATAAATTTGCACAAATTTCTACATTTCTGTTTTTTTCTGTCAACATGGGGTGCTTGGTGTACATTAATGAGAAATAAAATGAACTTTTTTGATTTTAGCAAATGGCTGCAATGAAACAAAGAGTGAAAAATTTAAAGGGGTCTGAATACTTTCCGTACCCACTGTATGTGATGGGTCATGCAGTTATTGCCGCATTAGAGTCCTTGAAAGGAAACCTTTACTGAGCTGGACTGGAATGTATAAATGGGTTTTCTATAAAGTTGTTTAAATCTTTTTAAGATGCATCATGGGGATCACGTTTTTTTAAGTAACTTTTATAAACTGTTTATATGTCCAATCAAAAGTTAAATGAACATTTCTAGGGAGAATTGCTGTGAGATCCAGACTCAGCACCTCGGCAGATTCATCGCTCACCATCCTGACAGAGTATTATTATGGAGTGAACTGTCACTGAACTTATTGTACTTATCGATACCCAATAATCGATCTAATGTCTGTGGCTGATCATCTATCACACTGGTGCCAATCTAATGGTGTCTAGCACTTCTGTAAACCTACCAAGAAATGTCATATAGCGTAAGCCCACAAACCGCATCGTTGGTGTAACACTGTACTGATAAGTAACACATTAGATGAAAATACCCATCTGAAGCAGGCTGCCAAGTGCAGCTCAGGGTTTATTGGGTCAGGATGTTTACTACACTTCCTCATCGGGTGTGGGAGTAACATTTCCAGCAGGGCCTCGAACTGCGCCTCTGACATTTGAAAATAATAATAATAAACAACAGCTTTCCCAGCTGAAATTATTTAATTGACACTTATCACCAGTTTTTGACTGGTTTGGGTGACATTTTCTGGCTTTTCATCAGTTAATCAACAGCACAGGGATGACAGGAGACGAGTGGAGGGATGGAGAGACACAAAAAACTTTGAATCTCCACCAATTAAATTTAATTAAAACTTAGGTTTTAATATATTGGGAACACTGGACATTTCAAAAAACAGTAGAAACAGTTGAATTATTGACCAAATCTCAGATCTAAGTGTAGGCAGGGAACCAAATGACCAAAAAACAAGCAAAATCCTGTTAGAGAAGTTGTAAACTTTGCAAATATTTACACCACAATTCACTCTCAAAATGTTCTGTACCTGAGAAAAATGCATAGATTGGTGGCAAACAAAAGACAAATTGCATGATCTTTGTAAGGTGTAAGGATGAACAGCATTCTTTAAGAAAATGTTTCCTGATTTGGTGGTGGTGGTGCAGTGTGTTGTCTGACACCTCGCTCTGAATTCGACCATCGGTGTAGATGCTCATTATGTCTCTCCTGGTTTTTTTTGTGTTGTTTTTTTTGCCATATATCTGTTTATCTCTGCAGACCCACATTATGCAACATGTGTGGAACCACAGAAACATTCCTTTCTGTCCATGAAGCTGAATGCATTGTGCAGGGAGCTAATGATAGACGCAGCTCCTCATTCCTACAAAGTGAAACTTTGCTGTATCAAATCTGGGTCAGCTAATTAGTGGAGGGAATTGCACAATCCATATTAGCCTGGAGATGTCCTGGTAATCTGGTTAATTAACCTGACGCGTAAGTTAACTGACCTCCAGAAGATAATACATGATGAAGGCTACGATTAATGCTAAAACAAAAAAGTTCCCTGTTTCTCACTGAACTTTTCCAACTGCAGCTTTGTTCCTGCAGCTCTGCCCACTTTGGGATTAACTCAAACAATAAGATTATTTCCGCCCGCAGAAAAATGTTTGTACACGAGTGTTTGTGTAAGAGCGTGCTCACACACAAACGCTGCAAATAGACAAACATGAGGAGGAGGAGGTGGAGGCTGACAGGAAGACACACATTTACAATTAAAGGATGTCATTTTTCAGCCAACACGAATAAACGGTGACAGTTAGAAAAAAAACTCTGTTTCACACGTGCACACAGCAACACACGTGCACAGAAAGAGGTGAGCTCTCACCAAAGAGCACATTCAGGAGAAAGAATAAAACATACTTGTGTATTTTCTGTTTTGATATAAAAAAAAAAAATTGGTGCCAGCAGCACGGAGAAAATGTTAAATATTTATAAGATTGTATGACTGCATGTAAGTATCCAGAGTGTGCAAGTGGAAAAACTGTCTCTGCTCATTTTTGTGTGTGTGTGTGTGTTTGGCATCTCCATATGGCCTTATAACAAAACAAAAAAATGGGAGGATGGGAGCTGATGCAGACGGGAGGAGGAGAGAGAAGCTATTCTGGCATGTGTGTTAAGAAAGTGCGCGAAAGTCGGGACTTTAAATCCACCGATTTTTTTTTGCTAGTTCCATTCTTCGCTCCAATAAGACTTTATAGCAGCTCGTCTCTAGAGGACAGCGAGAGACGAATAACGCTAGAGAATAAAAATATCATTAGAGAAATATGGAAGAAAAAAAAAAAGAACTCGGTGCCAGAGAACAACAATGTACCCCCTTAAAATCTGCCAAATGCCAGTGGGAACTATTGTTACAATAGGGAAGCATGAAAAAGTAGAAGCTAGTAAGAATAACAACAGCAGCAGGGTACACTATAATACCTCTGCTCATGGATTCACATCCCTGTTCTGTATTTTTCGACTGACAGTGAACCAGATTCACTGTTTTTTGCATGCATGTTTTAAAAAGCAAAACAGAGAGTTTTGCACAGTCATGAGGAATCTGACTTATTTGCCTTTCATGGAAAGTCTATACCAAGGTCATGGACATTACACTTCAGATGGAGCTCCTATCGATCAAAGTGGAAGTGGAATTTGCTAAACATGTGTTTAATATCGGAGATTTAAAAATGTTTCCCGTCGCGTTCCGGGTGTTATCATCGGGATGCAGAGGTCAGACACGACTCTTCTCACACTTGTTGCTGATGTTGTTATTTTGAGCTATACATCCAGAGGACATAAAAGCATAGTTACGATCTGTAGAGTATTCAGTTTGGTATAGTATGAAGGGTTCCTTCTTCAGTGTGTAATGCAGTAGTATTAGACTTGGTTGATGGGTAGGAGAACTGTTGGTTTTGTACCAAAATGTTCAATTTACTGGTTGCAAACTTTGTCGTGAACACACAAAGAGTTCAGAAAGGATTCAGAGGTGAATATCGCTCTGCTGAGGTGGCTGGACTCTCTTTGTTAATGCTGCTCCTTGAGAGTGAGAGGAGCCATTTGAGGTGATTTGGAAACTAGGAAGGGGTATACCTCAAGCCTCCTTCTTGTTGCCGTGCCGACCCAGGAGCCACCAGGAGGCACTGATGTTGAGGTGATCTCCCAGCGGGCCTTAAAGCGCTGCAGGATTCCCCAACAGAAAGCAGGAGGATGTCACTTCAAATATCTGTACTAATTGTTTCCGAAGAGTACATACTAAAACAAGGGAAAGTAAATGTCAGCTCCTGCTTGACTTCGGTCCCAGCAGAGTTTTCTATATTCTACATTTTAGCTCTTCTCCACAGACTTTAGCTCCAACATCCCAGACAGTACACAGATCTAACATTGGAGACCGCACGTGTCAAAACCACTGCGCTCAAACAAGACGAAGGATTTTAAAGGTCAGCGTGACAGCAGCCAGACAACAGATGAAACAAATAGTCTTGTTTCCCCAGATTGCTCTCTAACTGAGAAAATTGGCAACAATTACATCTGGACTAACACCACCTCTTTTTATCAAGTCCATGGATTTCCTGGCACAATGAAAAATATCCAATTCAAGAAAACATTTTCTCCCCAGTCTCCCCTCTCCCAGCAGAGTGTTTCACTCACAAGCTGATAACGTTTTAAGTGTATTTTTTCTGCCAACAATGTGGTCTACAACAGTTATTAAGCTTCTGTCTCTCAGAGTAACGTAACGCGGGGACACCTGCTCTGCTTTGTGTGCTCGAACAGCACGTTAATACAACGGAAGAAAAGAATAACATAATGAGAGCGAGGGCTAATGGGACGTCTTGTTGACACCCAGTCGTTCTGCGGTCGGGATCATTATCATCTTGTACGACACCCGCCTCTTGGTGCGGTGAAGCCGGGTGCAGCTGGCAGGGTGGACGTGGTTCAGTCTGCTTTCATCTGTGTCCTCTAAATGTCTCTGTGACAGTTCTTTAGGACACACGACTGGTTCATGAGCCGGTGAATCTCACATAAACCAGTTTCAATTCATGTCTTAGTGTACAGCTGCCTCTATAATGTATTTAACTCTATAAAGCCAGACTAAGCCAGAATAATAGTAAAAAAAAAAAAATAGTATTTTTAAAAATGTGTACGTGCTTTTTGGAGTTTTTAACAAAATACAAACAAAAATACTCAAAATCAATTTACATGTATGATTTTTTTTTTTTAATCATATTTGATACATCAGGCTTTTATGCCAATTTATTGACAACAGTAAACACACCTTTATTTTAGAAAGGCGAACCAATTTTGCTCACGATTTCCTCGTCCTTCGTCATCACTGCCACCTGAGTGTCCTGCAATAAGTATTACGTTAAGAGTCCGTTCCTCCTCCTCATCATCCTCATCTTCCTCTAACTGCTCCATGTCACTTGATATGCAGACTATAATCATGCAGATGACATATTTAAAACTGAATCTTTTTTGTGTGTGTTTTTTGTGTATTTGACATTGTGGTAGGTATAATTGCATTATGAAATTATGGGATTTTCAGATAAATTTCTGTAAAGACCTGTTGTATCATATTGGTTTCAACATATTCAGGTACAAAATGTCAAGTACTTATAAATTCCCTCAAAACAGTAGTTACTAATTAAAAATATGAATAAAAATCTAAATGTTATTCTTACTGCAACTTTTTCTAAACTCCCAAATGGCCTTGAAGGGTTTAGGAAAAACTTCAAAAGAATAGAAATGCTTCGGTAAAATACCAGTTTTTCATGTTTGTACTGAACAACACTAAAGTTCACGTTTTGTTAGTTTCTACCTTTAAATGGTAAATTCGGTTCCTCTTCTTTGACATTTTTTTATACTTTCATGTCATATCTCTCGTTTGTATTGACATAAAAAATATCCAATTTAGACTTTTTAGAGCAGCTGATTGAAGTCTTGAGCTTTTGTCTTTCATTTCTCTTCAAATACTGATCTGGTAATCTAACTTCGGTGGAATAATCATTTCATTCCCTTCATCGTATCATTCACACCGCTGGAGCTCGGTCCAAAAATCAATTTATTATTAACTTTAAAAAAAATAATGAATGTCTTGGCAAAAAGTATGATCTCCATATCAAAAGGGTCATTTTATTTTCTAGCTGGAAAAATAGATTCTTAAAAAAATTTGGGGGATGGAAAAAAAAAGATATTCCCAGAGTTTTCCTCTGAAAGATTCCCACACAAACTTGTAATTCTAAGAAGAAAAATGCCCAAATCACAGCTGCGTGGACATTTTAAAACTGCTGCAGAATGATATTGACTTTTTTTGGGGATGGATTAGTCGCTGAGGAATCTGGAAGTAAATTAGTATTCTGCATCATGGTCGGAGTGGTCTCTTGGTTCTCCTCTAGATTTCATCATGTTCTGCTGAATCAATGACACAGAGTGAAACGACCCTCACAGCGTGTTTGGAGGACCGATTGTCTTAATGCAAACTAAATTTACGGTAACATGTTTGTTCTTTCACGCTGATGTGTGTGTGTGCCTTTATGGGAAGACTATTGCATTTTTCACTGCTGTTGAGGAGAGATGGTGTTATTAGTAGCTGAAAAAAACAGGACAAGGAGCAGAAGCAGTAAACACAGCAAGTCATCTAGGTTAAAAAGTGTTCGGGGAGGCGCAGTTTGCTAATAAGGAACTCGCATGTACACTAACTAAAGCACGGTCCCTTGGTAGCACTGTCAAAGACTTACCAAACAATCCAGGGGCCTGTTATCCGTAACAGGATTCATCATATACAGCGAGTCACTCAGCCGTGCAGCAGCTGATGAAAAGAAATGTGTTTTGTCTCGTCGACAAATAATATTGAAAAAGAATTGACAAATGGCATGCACAGTGCATCCGCTAAAATTTAGAAAAACAAACTCCATCCATCACTTCTGTGAGCTTCACATCTTTGTTCAGTCAGTGTTGTGAAGACGGAGCTGCAACGATGAGTTTGAAGCTGGCTGCGTGGGCACTTGGGCACTTGGGCCCTTGATTATGTTTTGGTTAAATTTCTGGAATGAAATTTGTCGAAACCAGGATCTTTCTCCATCTTTAACTGGATATGTTATAGATACCTAAATCTACCCACTCAAAGGACTCAGATTGTGGCTGTCGAAGTCTTGAGCTTCGTAGAGTCAAACAGCCGAGGATAATGTCCTGAAAGTTTGTTTTTTTGTCCATTTAAATCAAAATATATTCAGTTTCAGACATATTAAAATGAGAAAAACATAAAACAATCCTCTCATTTCAGATCCTGAAACCCTCTTCTTTTTTCTGGGAGCTTGTTTGCATGATAATTCAACCCTCAGCAGCAACCCAATCCAAGCTCTACAAGAAATTAATAAACTCACAAATCTCAAAAAAAGAACATTAATAACCAGAAAATGAAAAACAAAAACTGAAAGAAATTTTTGGAGGACAATTTTATAAATATATATATATATATATATATATATATATATATATACAGTGGTGTGAAAAAGTGTTTGCCCCCTTCCTGATTTCTTATTTTTTTGCATGTTTGTCACATTTAAATGTTTCAGATCATCAAACAAATTTAAATATTAGTCAAAGATAACACAAGTGAACACAAAATGCAGTTTTTAAATGAAGGTTTTTATTATTAAGGGAGGAAAAACAATCCAAACCCACATGGCCCTGTGTGAAAAAGTGTTTGCCCCCTAAACCTAATAACTCGTTGGGCCACCCTTAGCAGCAACAACTGCAATCAAGCGTTTGCAATAACTTGCAATGAGTCTTTTACAGCGCATCTTTTACGCCAGATGTAATGGGACACACACTTTCCAAAAAGTTCAACTTTTGTCTCGTCAGTCCACAGAGTATTTTCCCAAAAATCTTGGGGATCATCAAGATGTTTTCTGGCAAAAATGAGACGAGCCTTAATGTTCTTTTTGCTCAGCGGTGGTTTTGGTCTTGGACCTCTGCCATGCAGCCATTTCTGCCCAGTCTCTTTCTTATGGTGGAGTCATGAACACTGACCTTAACTGAGGCAAGTGAGGCCTGCAGTTCTTTGGATGTTGTCGTGGGGTCTTTTGTGACCTCTCGGATGAGTCGTCGTTGCGCTCTTGGGGTAATTTTGGTCGGCCGGCCACTCCTGGGAAGGTTCACCACTGTTCCATCTTTTCTCCATTTGTGGATAATGGCTCTCACTGTGGTTCGCTGGAGTCCCAAAGCTTTAAAAATGGCTTTATAACCTTTTCCAGACTGATAGATATCAATTACTTTCTTTCTCATTTGTTCCTGAATTTCTTTGGATGTCGGCATGATGTCTAGCTTTTGAGGATCTTTTGGTCGACTTCACTTTGTCAGGCAGGTCCTATTTAAGTGATTTCTTGATTGAGAACAGGTGTGTCAGTAATCAGGCCTGGGTGTGGCTCGAGAAATTGAACTCAGGTGTGATAAACCACAGTTAAGTTATGTTTTAACAGGAGGGGGCAAACACTTTTTCACACAGGGCCATGTGAGTTTGGATTTTTTTTCTCCCTTAATAATAAAAACCTTCATTTAAAAACTGCATTTTGTGTTCGCTTGTGTTATCTTTGACTAATATTTAAATTTGTTTGATGATCTGAAACATTTAAGTGTGACAGACATGCAAAAAAAATGGAAATCAGGAAGGGGGCAAACACTTTTTCACATCACTGTATTTTCTTCTTTGACAGATACGCAGTGGTGCTTTATGAGCAGTATTTAAAAAATAAAATTAAAAAAAAAATAAAAAACATGAAAGTTGCAACAATTTCTAGAAATTAGGAACACAAAAGGTTTATAATCCAAAAATGAGATTATGATAAATCTGTATTTAAATTGTTTTTTGGGATGACGACTTACCCCGAGTCAGGCTCACCGTATGTGAACACGTCCTTCATTTTGTCATCAACATCACTGTTTTTATCATCACCGTTCTTTCTATGAACTCTTTACAGGAGACGGACTTCAGGTATCAAAAAACAAAATCTCATTGAGCTTCCTTTATGTGGCTTTTATAAGGATGCAGTGCCTTTCCGTGGAGCTTATAGATTTTTAAAGGAAGCTTTCTGTCGCCGGCTGATAGCTCGCGGCTGATGGCAGTGACTGATGCCTGCTGGCTCTGGAGGAGTCGGGGGTTTAGGTGGGCGGGGGGGAGACGTGAGGAGCCATCCAATGAGACGAGGGGAGCTCTGTCTCCGTCCTCACAGCTGAGATAGAGAAAGGAAGGATAAGCAGGCAGTTATTTTGAGTTTCTTGTAAGATATCCTGGTTGTAACGAAGTGATTTCTGGTGTTGCAGTTGTGAACAGTCGCTTTCAGTGTGGATAGTCGCTCACTTTCTGTGAACATCACAGCTGTTGTTGTTTGTATTTGTAATGAAGGCAAAAATGTTTTTACCCGAGATCACAGGAATGACAAGTGAATTCCGTTCTGTTTTTGTGAAATATTTTTCCCTTAAAAAAAGATTCCTTCAATTTCAGAATCTACTCTTTGAACTGCAGCAGGTGTGATTGTTTGGGGGGGCGGGTGATGGATGAGAGGAAAAGCACAAACAGAAAAAACAAAAGAAGATAAGTGGAGAGGGTGATGCGGGAGAGAGGAAATCAGAGAGAAGCAGAAACAAAAAGGAAAAGAGAAGAGAGAGAGAGAGGAAAGAGAGATTATTTACCTCAGTGGGATAAACAGGGAGGCATATAGGATGGAACCAATCTGAATGACAGGGCAACTGATTCCTCCTAATTGGTTTTGACTGTCTGTCTTTGAACTGCCGGCGCACTGCGGCTCCGTTTCCAGGCAAACAGTTATCTCCCGCAATCTGGAGTGCTGCTTAATTTCCCAGACAAATATCAAACCTCTCTCCACACTGGATTAGTTGCAATTTAATAAGATTTGCACTGCCGCTGCTCACAGGCGCTGTTTTTTTCATTTTTCTTTTTTTCCAAACCAGCTTTAAGGTTCCTCTCTGCTCCACCTTCAATATAAGAACACCCACACCCACCTACACCTGCCCACACACACACACACACACACACACACACACACACACACACACACACACACACACACACACACACACACACACACACACACACACACACACACACCACCCACGGATCTGTTCCCACCTGCAGTTCAACATACTTACATAAGAAGAGCAAGAAAAAAGAAAAAAAACTCTAACTATGTTTAAATGTTGTTTCTCCTGCTGGGATGACATAATATCGCGCATTTCCAATGCAAATCTGCATTTGGAGTTTTCTGCGAGCGGAATTGAAGTATCTTGACATAAGGCAGATTCCTCTGCTTTTTTTTTTTCAAGGTACCATTTCTTGATCCGAGAAAACTCGAGTGGAGCTGATTTGCATCAAAAACGAATGACATTATCTCACCCTGCACTTTTTTCTTTTCTTCCTCTACCTCCCTTTGCTTTCCATAAAATAAATCAGATTTTTTTTTTTTTTAATACTCCATAGTGGAATAAATGACTTGTTGAGGGGGGATATTTTTTTTGGGCACAATAAGTGCTGCCTGTCAAGACCTCGGCGAAGATGAGCTCTTCATTTGAGTGGCAGATGCTTTCTCTCAGGAGCATCCGCAAACATCCAAACACCCATCGCAGCCGGCTCCTCGCCTCACTGTCTGCCTCGACTTTTATTGACAGCTTGCCGCCAGATTAGCCGACTCCTCGGAAAGGTTGAGAAGTCTCCTACCGAGCACATGGCGGTTAACCCGTTTCCTCCACGAGTAAAGCATGCATCATGCTAAGACTGTAGACTGGATTCAGTCATGTTGTAGTCTTTCTTCTCTGTGTTATCTCATTGACTCTGGAGGCACGTCGTACCCGGGGAGAGTTGCAGTCAAATGAAGATGTCGGACTCTGACAGCTTTGTGTGTCTGCCGGTGGAAATTGCCAAAGCTGCTGCCTTTTATTTGGGATATACTGCCTTCGCTCCGTATCACTTGATTGAGCAGTGATGGAATCAAATTTGATTAAGATTTAATTACCAAAACCGACTCGCTGCCAGAAAGTCTCACGAAGGAGTCGCTGACACAGAAACGCTTTTGGACAGGATTTCTTCTCACTTGTTTTAAACTAATATCTACCACTTTGCATGCCACCTTATGAAATACGAAGCGAGCAGTGAACGGTGTTCCCCTTAATACAGCTTCACTGCTGTATATGGATATTTAATAAACCCTTAAGATGCAATTTCCCCCTTTTTTTCCCTTTAGGCAGTTTTAAAGTTGGAAGAAGCGTCTTATTCCATTCGAGCTGACAGTATTCATTCTGCATGTTCCAGTTTTTCATCGAGGCCATATATTTACACCGTGAAATATTCAAGACTACATATTTTTATGGCCTCTCAGGTCGCTCAGATTGAAATATTTGAGATGTACCCCGCATCATTTTATACATATATTCCATGAGAATCCAGCCTGGCATATTTGATACGTGTGGAAACGTTTCAGCTCTCCACCTGAATGTAGAATAAAGTTGAGTGTGTGTGAGGACAGTGTTGGTGCACAGCAGGAGTGTTTGCTCACTGACCCGTCGTTAGGTTACCGAGGTTTTTTAGTCAAGTAGGCAGCACAGCCCGAGAGATCAGGATCCATCGCTTTGGACCAGGTTGAAATATCTCATATATTGGATGTTTTCATATGAAATCTGGTGCAGAATACACCCACACAATATACATTTTGGGAAATTACCAAAACTCAGGAAAGGCATTAAACATCAGTAAATCGAATGCAAACCGTGACGGGTTCAGCTTCAGCCCTCAGATAAATCAAAACATGGCGTAGTCGCAGGTAGAGTGATGGTGAAATGTATTGTGCTTGTCTCCCAGAAAAGTGCAGATCGGTAGCAAAAATATATTTACAAATAGAAAAAGGTACCAACAAACTACAAACAAATTTTGCAGAAAAAAAAAAAAAAAAATACTAATTCTAAACCAAAAAGTGGCAAAAGTAAATCATCGGTGCCTCAACAAAGTAGCTGTTACCTTCTCTGTGACCAGGCTCACACAGACTCCTCCATCCTGAGGAGGCCACTTTAAATGTAGATGCCACTCCCATCAGGCTTATTGATTTCAATAATACACACAATAATGCAAATATCTTAACCCAGAATTAATATTGATATTAATCTGTTTACTGCAAAAAACAAGATAGGAAAATAATTCAATAACTGTCCTTAACTGAGTCCAACAAATAGCTCTCAGATAAACCTGCCTTTATGATAAATTAATTTATTTTTGTATTTTTGAATGACCTTCGCATGCTGATGATGTCACGCCGCTACGGGCGTATTAAACAGTTGATTAGCCTCAGCACTCGGTTTGAACGGGAAACCCCGGGAACAGACTTAGAGGAAAACAGACCTACAGCACGTGACCGGCGTTGTAAAACTATACTAGAACTACCAAGTGTGCACCCTTGATAATCTACCAGGCAGGCCAAATAACTGAAGTGTCCTGGGTCCCGATGTAGTAATCTGTACGGAGTGTGAATGAACCGCAGGTGTGCTGATGTTTGCATTTCGGTCAGAGCAGCACTCAGTCTAATTACAGCCTCATGGAGCTGCTAGCATGACTGGACACTCTTATTCATTTATTGTCTGGAGCACTTTGATTTAATGGATTCATTTAAAAAATGTTATCACTGAGAGATGCACCTGTTGATACTCTAATAATATGTGGATAATAATAGGCTAACATATATATTGAATATTATCCCAAACCAGACTCAGGACTGCATCCGTTTTAAGAGTGAATAAGGGCTCTTTTAGACAGCTGGGAATGAACAAGCCTTTATTGTCCTGAGGGGAATAAAGCTTGTATGTAATTAGTGCCACATGAAACAAGACAACAGTAAACATTTTTTACCGTGTCAGGATGAATTGGCGAGGCGCGTCTTCATCCCAAGTTTCATCAAAATCCAGTCAGTGGCGTCAGTGACAACTGCATAAATTCATGAATAATATAACAACCCCCCCCTCGGGTTTATGAATGTAATTTTAAAAAGAGCTTGAATACAGTGGTGAGATGCATCGTTGACCGTGTTTGATTGCCGCTGAACAAGGGATGTAAGAAAATAATCCAGTTCTGAAACTCACTTTAATGATATTGTAAACAGTGAATCACAGAAATCTCTCATTTATCAACAAGTTTGTTTTGATTTAGACTTTGATTAAAGGAGTAATCCACTAATTATAGGCATCAAAGTCAGTGTACTCATCATGGGGAGTCTGTAAATACAGTTATGATATTCTGTGTGACTCTGGAGAGCTTCAACTAGTCTCACAAATTAACACTGATAATGTTGATTAACACTGATGTTGATGATGAGATTTTCTCGGCATGAAAACTGCAGATTTATAACATGAAGTCAGTGTAACAAACTGGTGGTGAAGGTCAGCGAAGGTTGCAGCAATTTAACCATTTAAACAAATCAAATCAAATTCTTGTAACTATGCAAGTACTCAAGCATCAATAAATTTTTCTGTCGCTGTTTTATATGTGTGGAGTTAGTGCATGAGGCACAGAAAATAAATACAAATAAAATGTGTTTTGTAGTTTTTATGCTTTTTTTTCATCAAAGATTTTGATCCATGCCACTTTTTAGAATTATTGATGGTCTAACCTGAAAATGAATCATAGTCTTTTGCCTGATGTGATTCCACGTCAAATAAGCAATGAGATCAAATTAGTTAAGACGGTTATGAATAAATGAAGATAATAATTCATTGTCCTTCACTCTCAACTTGTGGTTTTATGCGTCGAATTGAACAAATGAAGAGAAACTAACCCGCTGACCATCTCCTGAGACCTTCTCATGCCTCTAACCTACCGTCTGTCTCGTCTTCCAGGAGTCCCCCGAGTGGCTCTCTCTGCGGGCGGGCGGGACTGCCTGCGTGCCGGGGACACCTGCTCCAGCGACGACACCTGCAGCCCGCGTCTGCGCACCCTCAGGCAGTGCGTGGCGGGGGACGGCAGCGTGAAGCTGGGGCCCGGAGCGCGAAACCAGTGCGAGAACGCCATGACGGCGCTGCTGTCCACCCCTCTGCACGGCTGCCAGTGTAAACGGGGCATGAAGAAGGAGAAGAACTGCCTGAGCATCTACTGGAGCCTGCACCAGTCCGTGTTGCACGGTGAGACCGGCATTCAACACACACGCACGCAGAAACTGATGGTTTGTGTTCCAGAAAGGTGGGCGGGAGCAGGTACAGTATGTTATTGGGATTATCCAGGGTGTGCCGCCCATTACGTGTGAATTAGTCTTCCGCCTCCAGACAGCTCAACAGCTGATTCACAGGCTGAAAGGAAAGGAGTGATTATTGAGTCCAAAATAAAACTGAAGGTCTGATTCCTTTTGTTCTGCCCACACTCATTGTATTTGATCACTTTTGTTCAGATTTGAGATGCTTTACACTCTCATTGTCGTTTGAACCCCGTTTTTTATCAAACATTTACAAATTTAGATATTTAGCATACATTCAAAACAACTGAAAACGAGCAGAACAGTTTGGCAGCATTGTGAATATTCAGGAAGTCGAACATGAATGTTAAAGACATAAAAGACATGGCACTGAGATCATGGACAGACGAGCCAAACAGTGAAGCTCAGCTGCCTGAGTTTTACATCAGTGGTGGAGTGAATGTGCAACAAACAATACGATGATCAGCTGCTCCTCCACAGTGAATATTGATTGTGTGATTTGAAGGCCAAAAAACATAGAATTAAAAGGTTATAATGACTTCATTTTCTAAAAAAATATGCTGGGTTTGCTTTGGCTTGTAACATTTGAACTACATGTTTATCCCAACATGTACTGCTGTTAGAATCTGCATCATTATGAATTAAAGTCATCAGAGTTCATACGTAGCCTTTAGCTTGATTTCTATCATGTAAACTAGATGTGTTTTGACCAACATTTCATTCTTGAGGGGTCTTTGGCAGTGAGTTCTTTTTGTGTTTTCTTTATTTTTAAATGAGATGCAGACTTGTTTTACAACTTAAAAGGCATCTAATTGGTTTCAATCTCATATGAAGGTGTTTATAACTGCAGTCAATTCTGTTGTCGTTCTGTTAACTGCACTGATTGTTAATTTGTTTGAGAATTAGCGCCAGTATGTAAAGCAGGATATAAACAACGGTCCTGCATTAAAAGGTAGTTTTGTGCACCCAAATTTGCACTGGGCCATGTTTTAAAACCTAGTTTTAGGTCCTTTATTATATTATTTTATGCTTCAGTGCGCTCATATTATGAAAAACATTTTTTTTCTTTTTTCTTTTCACAATTTATCAAAGCCAACTTTAATGGTACTAATTGGTCTCTTGTCATCTGTCATGCTGTGTACAGTGAGGCATCAGCATGGCAACCAAATAGCAGATTTTTTTTTTGCCAGCTTTATCCAGCCAGGCATGATGTGTTTGCACAATTTCATCTACAGTATCTGTTGCAACTTTAGGTAAAACTTTGAAATATTGTACCTTCAGTCCTACATTTGTTTGGGTTATTGCATCATTTAGGACTCCACAAAGTCAAAGTTTGCATTTGAAAAAGTGTACACTCCCTTGAGTCCCTGTGACAACATAAACTAACCTGTCTCCTCTGTGTTGGCAGGACTCAGCCTGGTGGAAAGCTACCCGTATGAACCGGAGGAGAGGGGCTCCGACTACGTCCGTCTGGCCTCCATCGCTGCAGGTAATTGGGCAAGTTTCCCTTCAGTCACTGCTGCAGGAAATATAAGTTAATTTGAAATTCAAAAACATCTATTTTGCACCCCTCCAAAAAAAATAAGCAGGTCCCAAATAAGTTGTGTGTCAGAGAGAGAGCAAATCAAGTTGTTATTGTGCATAATTTCTGCCGGTGGGTTTGTGGAGTGTTTGATGAGTAACAGCCCACACTTTGCTTCTGTCTTCCCTCTGAGCCTGTGGGCAAGCCGCAGGGTTGGTATGTGCTGCTGTTAGCCCCCAAGGCACAGATTAATTACCTATTTACTTTAATGCAGCTGAAAGCCGCAAACCTGGGGAGGTAAGAGAGGAGGAGAGAGAGAGACAAAGTGAGAAGAAAAGAAAGAATAATAAATAAAAAAAAAGCCTTGGTTAGAGGTTAAGAGGGAGAAGAGACAGAGATAGCGAGAAGAAAAAAATGGAAGACACAGCTGGTTTGTTTACTCGAACAACACTGCATTTTTTTTTCATTTGAAGGTTTGGAAAAAGAAAGAGGTCACACACAAATGAGGAGATGGATTTTTCTTTTTTCCATTGGTGGGGACATGAAGTCAAGTGTTTTTTGTTTTTTCTCCGAAAGCCGTTAGACTCCGAACGAGTGCAGCTCAGTCTGTGAAACTTAAATAATGACTTAAATGAAGTGATTAGTATGAAAGGCGTTCATGCATACCGGTATGAAGTATAATGAACCTTGTCATCACACACAAACCAAAACGAGAGTTTAATGGCACCTCATAGGAAGAAAACAGTTTAATTTAAACATTTAAATGCAATTTTGGGGCATAAAATAAACATAATTAACCCGAAACAACAAGAGTAAAAAGTCAAAATATTCTCTATGTTTTCACACAGTGAGGAAATTAACTGCGTGTTTTCTTTCTTTAAAAAGTTGCATCAGGTTTGTCGGTGATATTTTGATATATAACACTGAGTTGAGGTGTAAAGTGGAGACACACTGTCTCCTTTTTCTGACACTACGTAAGCAGTGCGGTTTATTATATTTATCATGGGATTTGAAGTGTGCTTGTGATGTTAAAATTGCACTAGGTAGTTTTGCATTTTTGGTAGCTCCTAATAGCAATGAGGGATCAGTGTCAAACACACATTTTGCGATTTCAAACCTGAACTAATGCGAGATGACATTAGTAAAGTGCACAGGCTTTTTTTACGCCACCATGGATGAGAATGGCAAATGATTTAACAGCTGTGCGAGGACACTTCGGGAGA
The DNA here is from genome assembly GCF_022577435.1 of Embiotoca jacksoni. Classification (NCBI taxonomy): domain Eukaryota; kingdom Metazoa; phylum Chordata; class Actinopteri; family Embiotocidae; genus Embiotoca; species Embiotoca jacksoni. Next base: position 2,413,344 of record NW_027185378.1, read on the forward strand.
TAGTTTGCATAACAGCCTTGAAGGTAAAGTCGGGGTACTCAGCGGCATCATGGCAGAGATCAGAGGCATTAGCCAGGCTGTCGCTAACACCTTCAGATTTCTGATAATTTGGCTCGTATTAGCGTTTGCACACCAACTCTGAAGGGGCGGACCAATCAGAGACTAGTGTCGGTGGTTAAGCGCGTTTGTCCCACCCCTCCTTCACTGTGATTGGACGGCTGGTTAGTCGATTTTTAAACTCTCGCTGACTGGAAAAAAAAATCGCAGAACGTTCAACGCAAAATAAACGCTCAGCACCTCGTTACGCTGCTAGCAGTTCATTAAAACAATTTAAAAAATATGTCATACTCAGGAAAAACTCGCTTTAGTGGACAAGGGCCATAGAGGTGGCAGAGTGTCAGCCAGTAACGGCGCACGCTGATTAAAATTAACCCGAGGTATACGCCGAATGGCCAGATCCATAATTACGCAGTGAAATTGGGTCTAGTTTGCAGCCGGCTACAGAGACATGGACATTTTACAAAACACAGCTTTACAACAGAGATCATTAAACTTTGAGGTGACCTGAACCTCGAGGGACACATCTGAAATGTTTGTTTTGGTGGTCGACAGCGCCATAAAACTATGTGAGCACATAAAGTTAGAGAATGATCACGGTTTATTACAACTTGGATCTGATTTCGACACATTGTTCCCGAAAATGTTAACACAACACAGTAATTACTGCCTCCTGGGAATGCAGGGACGTGTAGAGGAATATACTCCCCCGCAGCAGAGCTCCTGTGCGCTCGCAGGTTCCTTTTCATTTTCATGGATGTTCCCACCAACATCTCAGCCAGCTATTTTCAAACCCACCGTGAGTCTCAGCACTGCATTGTCGCAGTGATATCAGCTCAGCGCCATTCATGGCTCCCAGAAAATCGTTGCGCGCGCTGCGACATTCATCCTCATCTCTGTGACCAATTCAGTTTCTCTCGGCTCGTTGTGCCTAATTAAGTGAGATCACAGATCAGAAAACACGGCGCACTCACCTGTTAGTGAGAAACAGTGTTTGTATACGCGTGGAAAAACCGCACACCGAAGCCAGAAGAAAACACTTCAGTTTTAACGATTGTCCCTCTTTAACATGCGTGATCATGTGTTTTGTGATCTCGTACATGCGCTTATTAAGACGACGGCGCTCGTTTTCCGGGCTGCTTTGACTCACAGCACAGCACTCGACCTGCACTGTACTGCCTCCTCGTAAATTCCACTCCAGTAAACTCCGCTGGAGGTCAAAGTTGACATCCACGCCGCGCATCTCGACAAGCCAACTGCCAAAACAACAAAGACGTGATTAATGGATGTTTTTCCACCCTCGTAGCATCTCTCCCTCAAACAGAGTAATGACCCTTTTAAAAGATGCGAGCCGGAGCTACAGCTCATCATACTTCGAGGAGTGTTCAAATAACAAAGTGCTTCACCCTTTACCGACTAATCAGTTAACTAAAGTCAAGTCAGCGGTGTTAGGAAACTGCCTCTATTTAAACACAGCAGATGTTCTGCAGCCAGAAAAAAGCTTTTTAATGCATCGCTGGCTTGCATGAGGGGAAGGAATTGTATTTCCCGAAAAGGATTTTCCACCTCATGCACCTTTATCGTAGCACAAATACAATCAGTTTGGTGCTCACTCGGTTCTTTGATGCAACAAGTTGGTCGCAAACTATGTAACGCAATGAGGAAATCAACACTTCAGGGGTGAAGTGCGAAGCTTTAGTTTGAGTGTGTGTTCTTGCACTTCTATCCCTGCCATTGCCCTACTGTTGAGTGCAAACATTCAGTTAGTGTATATAAAAAAAAAGGCAGCAGCATTTCTACATTATTTATCCGTTATCAGTGTGATCACTTTCACAGACCTTAGGAGTACACCATTGAAAGTTTGTCTTATGTAATACGCACCCTGTGTAGGCTTTGAAATAGTTTGTAGTGGTCCTTCATGAGCGATGACTCTTGTACTCACCTACAGAAGTTACAATAGTTCAATCAGGAGAGACTCAATGTGAGTGAATAGAGAGAAAGTTTTATTGATGAGCTCAGAAACAGATAGAAGCGTGAGGGATGTGAGAGTCTTTGGCGATTAGACCCCATTGTGATGACATCCGTGTCTAGACCCCAACGGAAAAAAGATGATGTAACGTTATCAAGGAGAAAAAAAAATAAAACAAAATTTGAAATTCACACGAGTGAGCTGGAAGGAAAAAAACCTCCCTTTGAACAGGAAGAAAAATCTCGTACAGTAGAAACTTGAACTTTTAGCTCCATATCTATGAAAAGGCGACAGCGAACATGCAGGTGGTGCATTAAGTTGCTCCTGAGAGGCCGACTGTTACATATTAATATACTAAACATGTTGGAAGGGGAAGAGGTGCTACTCTGCAGGAGTGTTGTCTTTCTCACAGCAGCGTGTGTTTGTTGCACAAAGAGATCGATTTTAAGTGCAAACCAGGATTTCAAATACCTCCGTTGTTGTTTCATTTCCGTCGCTTTGTGCTGGAGGTTGACGTCTCTGTCCAAATACTACCAGACTTTAGACATATAATGCTGAATATTACAGACTGGAGAATAACCCACAGTAGGAGTGCACTCAGCCACCAGTGGCTCCAGTGAGAGACAGCTCAAGGATGAACTGGGAAACTCTGGGGTGTGAATGTGTGTGAAGCATGAAGGTGCTGCACGCTCCGCGGGTCTCCTCTGAGTAACTGATGGCTCACAAAAACATAATGACAAGAATTTAACAACATACGTGTGTAGTTTTCTTCCCATTCTTGTGGCCACTGGACACAATTTGTCAACCTTGGACCCCCTCTCGGCTGCTTAGCAGTTAACTTGGGAATAACCTCTGCTTTACAACGGGTTGTTAGCTCCCTCTCCAAGGCCATTCATATTTTATATGACAGCTTGGTAACCGTCGAACTCACCGGAAGACACGAGAACAGGCACTTTACAAACTAATGAGCAGCCAGAGGAGCTGAGCATCATCATGGCCGTATTGACTGGGAGGTCTCTTGGGAAAAAGAAAAGCACACACACACATTATGATGGATTGGGAAATAATGCGGACCAAGAAGAAAAACGGTTATGAAAGGGGCTCATTACCGGGGAAGTCAGTGGGAGCGCGGGCACTGAGGGAGGCGGAGATGGACAAAGTTGAGGAAGAATGGAGGGAAGAGAGAGCTGAACGCAGGGAGGAATGGAGACAGATGGAGACGGGGGTGATAGCAGCACTGAGAGTGGCAGGCACGCAGCGAGAGAGGAAGATGGCGAGGGCAGGAGGGAGTCAGGTGAGTGAGGGATGGCCCACATGCAGGAAAGCGAGTCTTGGAGGGATGGAGAGATGGATGGAAGCGAAGGAGCAGTAATTACAGGACTTGTTGTGCGGTTGGTGAGATGGAGGAGCCGCTTTTTCAGCGCTGCCACTCTGCATTAACCCAGCAGAATGAAATATTCAGCCATTAGGCCTTGGCTGAAACACATCCAGTGCCCGGGCTCATGAAACATTTAAGCACTGTTCATGTTCTATTCATTACAAGGAGGCCTATTACATATAATCATCGTGTTGGTTTAGTTTGTTCTCAGGACGCAATTTTTTTTTAATTTATCTGTAAATGCAACACTATATCTGAGTCGAGAGGTGAGAGTGGCAAGTCAATACAGACTCCAATTAGGCCTTGAAATCATTTGTAAGCATTGGCTGGGACTTGATTTTCTCCAACCACCAGAGGGATGAAATGCTTTCTGCCTCCTATTTGTGTCTCCTTTATCTTGCAGAGTCTGAAGTAACAACAGTGAACCGCTGCCTGGATGCTGCCAAGGCGTGTAACATAGATGAGACTTGTCAGAAGCTTCGCACGGAGTACGTCTCGTCCTGCATCCAGCCATCGGCTCGCTCGGGGCCGTGTAACCGACCGAAGTGCAACAAGGCGCTGAGGAAGTTCTTCGACCGCGTCCCCCCCGACTACACCCACGAGCTGCTGTTCTGTCCCTGCACCGACACGGCCTGCGCAGAGCGCCGCAGGCAAACCATCGTGCCGTCCTGCTCCTACGAAGACAAGGAGAAGCCCAACTGCTTGGCCCAGCTCCGGGTCTGCAAGGCGGACTACGTGTGCAGGTAGGAGTTAGACAGGTTGTCGTACATGCTGCCAGCTGCTCAGAGCATTTCACACTTCCTGAGTTAACACACTGAACTGACACTTTGCAGCAACTGTGGCTTCTCTTAAATGTTCACAAAGCTTTTTGCATGTTTTACAGATCACTATTATTTATGTGGACATTACATTAATGTTAAACCTTTTTCTAAAGCATTTCATCCCATTAGATTAGATACTGTTTTGAAAACTTAAAATAGCCAATCTAATCCAGCACACCCTGGTTGATTTGGAAAATCCTGGTGCACTGAAGGCTGCTCTGAAGCTCTAAGATTTAAAGCTGAGTTAAATGTTTTTGACAGTTACAGGCAGAAAGTAAACTCCCACATAAATACAGAAACAAGCTTTGATATAGTATCAGTTAATCTTGTGTTTAACTTGTTAGTCAACACTTGCCGGAGGCTACTCACACATCCGGGATCTGGTTTGATCTGCTAACTCTTCAGGAAACCATCTGGGTCTTTTTGTCTTTTCTTTTTTTTTTACTTTGACTCTGTTTTACTCTGAAAAAAAATCTAAATCAGATTAATTCCAAATGTTGCACAACTGAGCTGCAGCGAAGACATGAGGAATAATCTCTCATGTCTGCATCAATTGATTTTTGGCCGTTAGCTGACAGACCAACAAACATGGCAGGTCTTATAAAGTGGCTGGATCATGTGTGAGAAAACAATCATCCAGCAGACATAGAACAGCATCACCATTAATTTGAGTAGTGTTTCTGTCCAGCTGGTGAATTTAAGCCCCATTTCCACTTTTTTGATCTACCAGCTCCAGAGACAAATATCTGTGTCTTTAATCTGTATATTTAGTTGTAGGTCTTTTCCTCACCAGCCAGTCACTAACTTTGTCTGTTATTGTTTGTATGTTGTTGTTGTTGACTGCTATCTGATGGTGATTGAACCCCATCGTGATGTCTTTATAAATGAAGGGGTGAGGATTGCGTAGTATTAGAACTTGCCTCCGTGTTGGCGAAAGCTACAGCGGGACGCATCATGTTTTCCGGTTGTCCGTCTCGTTCTTGTGAACGTGATATCTCGAATGCATGGAGGGAATTTCTTCAAACTTGGCAAAACCATTCACTTGATACCAAGGATGAACTGATTAGATTTTAGGGAGCAAAGGTCAAGCTCATTTTGACCTCAATGCCACACATTCACGTGAACATCATATTTCAGGAATGCCCCGATGGAATTTCTTCAAATGTGACACAATTGTTCACTTGGCCTCAAAGATGAACTGATTAGCGTTTGGGGTCAAAGTTCAAGGACACTGTTACCTCATGTCCCATTCTTGTGAACGCAATATCTCTGGAACGCTTTGAGGGAATTTCTTTAAACTTGGCAAACTCCTTAATTTGGTACGAACTGAAAAGGTTTTTGTGGTCGAAGGTCGAAAGTCAAGGTCACTGTCCTATCATATTGGCCTAGGCTTGTGAACATTTTAATTTCAGGAACGTCTAGTGGGAATTTCTTCAAAATCTGTCACAAATGTTCAATTTAATTTAAGGATGAACTGAAAGAAGTTTGAAAGTCAATAGTCAAAGGTCACTATGAGTTCACATCTGTTTCCCACTCTGAATGTGATATCTCAGGAATGCCTTGAGGTTTATTCTGACATAGTAAACTGCTAAAAAGGTCTTGGTTGTTGACATTTGTTAAGTTGAAGATACAAAGACGTATATTAAATTAACTAGAGTCTACTGTCTGATTAATATCTAAGATGACTAGTGTGCTAACTGATATTTGTAAAGCTTCCACAACTAAATGGCTGCAAAGGGATTTGTTTGACTGACTACAGCACGTGGCAGCATCCTCACCACCGTTGTTGTTCAATATAAAGTGCTTTGTTGATATGATGGCCTTGCATACTGATTTCCCCCTCAGGACAATAAATGGCATTGTGTATCTTGGAAGATAGGTCTGGCTGGTGTGATATGTTCATTTAGATTTAATTAGGCAGTTGTGTTTAATTAATTTGATTGTTATACTCATTAACTGTGTTTAATTAGTTCAATTAAATTATGCATTAATTTTCTGAAGGGAGCAGCCAGGCAACACGCCGCCATGTGAAATAGTCATTATTAGAGCAGCTATTATCACTTGGAATTCACACATGACTCTCCTGCCAGGGTGCTCGGAAAATATTTATTAATACACAGCCAAGATGCCATCGGGATCAGCATGTAGTTTGCACAGAACTGACCCTCTGTACAAGATAAGTTATCTGAAAAAGTGTATTTATTCAGAGTTTAATCCCTGTGTTTGAGACACTGATGAAAACAAACATTTCATTCAAATTGAAATGGATTGTAAACTGTCCAATCAGAGAACTAACAATGTCTTATGAAGGCATTAAGATTCACAGGCTGTGCTTCACTCAGCAACATGGACGTCTTAGACCCCATCTCGTCAAACCTCTCCTCTCTGACAGCAAATGGTCGCCAGCATTTAATCTAGTTCCTCTTCAAATGTCAGGAAGACAAAGGGCTTCATCTGTCACAGCTATTGATCAGGCATTATTCCCCGCTGCCGCCCCGATAGATCGAGCATCTTGAGGCCAGCGCGTGGCCACGCCAATCCCCGCACCAGTCAGCCGGCATTAACCGGCAGCCTGCAGACGACGCCTTCGCTCAGTGCACCACCTATGAGTTTCACGCACATCATTACAACGACATGACAAACGAGGGTGGAGCGGAGAGTCGCGGTGCCCGGAGGGGGATACCGTCGCAAATGCCAGTCGACAGTTGCCAGTTGAGGCGATATGATGGCCATAATAGCCTTGCATGAGGATGATGGTAATGATACTCGAAGTCTGACAGGAAAGGTAAAAGAGTGGGGACTGAGGCAGGGCAACTGTGGGAGGAAGAATTTATATGGAAGATCCATATTTGTCTAATCTCATCACGGCCGGGCCCGCCAGACAGTGCTCACGGTATTTAGAGAGCAAAACCAAGGCCTATCTTTGCCCCTCATTGACTCTTTACAGCCTGGCAGCCGTCCAGAAGACCATCAGCTGGGGAAAGAGGCGTGGAGAGAAAAAGAGGGATGAATGTCAGCAGTGGTGACCGGAGTGGGGGCTGAAGTGCTGCAGAGTGGGAAATCTTGAAGGGCAGAGGAAGTAGATGTGGGAGTACAGGAAGGCAGAGAAGCATTGAGGAGATGGGGAGAGGGGGAGAGGGGGGGGATTTTCGGGTCCACATCCTGCTGCTGAGAGAAAGCTACCAGCGCTGGCCACCACTCGGTGACATAATGTGTGCAACGGCCAAGCACCAGTAAATGATGGATGGCATGTTATTGCTCCCACAGGTCCCGCTGGGCACAGTTCCAGTATGATTGCCAGCCCTCCGAGCTGAGTGCCAGCGGCTGCAAGCAGGAGAACTACGGAGCATGTCTACTTGCATACACCGGCCTGATAGGTAAGAACTAAATCTTTTGTGTGCGCCAGCTCCGGCTCACCCACACTAATGTGATAAATCAGGAACAAAAAAAAAAGTTTTAGAGGGAGGAAGGCAGACGAGTGCACCGAACGGGCCTCAAAAGAATGAATCAAGGATTGTGATGAGAAGCGCGCCTCAATGATCGATGGAACGTTGATTAATGTGGCTGCAGCGTGCCCAAGCCAAATCGTTGGCATTATAAGTAGTGCAATTACAACTATCGACCGCTGTTTTGAGAGAATTATCCCTGACATGACAATGAGTGTAAGCTGGGGCGGAGGCGGAGAACCCGGCTTATTGTGCTTTAGATAAAAACTCAACAATAGATCACGTAATGCACAACAAAAGAAAAAGGCTTTTTAAAAGCACTCAGTTCAGCCACGCCCTTACAGGACAAGGACAACAACGCCATGCCGAGCTACTGCAGAAAGAGGAGAACAAGGTTGTTTGGTTTGTGGGGAACTCAAGGACACAGATAAAGGAAGAGGGAAAGCTGTTCAGCAGTGATCAGCCATTGTAGACAACCGAGAGGCCGGAGTGAGCTGTTTTTGTTTGGAAGTCTAGAACCCACAAAAATCGATGGCGGTAAAGCAGAACTTTTCTTCTTTTTTTTTTTGGCCACACTGCCTTAAAGTGCAGCGATTTTTATTTCTCACCCTGTTTAAAAATACAAGCTACATGGCTGTATAAACCTTCCAAGAGAATGACTTCCCGATCATTTCCTGCTGAAAAAGCTCCAAAGGTAGGAGAGGAATAAAAGGAAAAAGAATACGACATCTGTGATGGGCTTCACATTTCAGGCCACTGCACTTATCAGAGCCCACCGAGTTGCCTGCAGCGGTGGATATGTATGTTTGGGAAATTCCTCTACTTGTTGCTTGGACCTGATGCAGTATAAGCAAGCAGCTCTGGGTCTCATTTTATGCATATATAGTATACGGTGAATACATCTAAAAAGAGAATCACATTTTCAGTCATATCCTGCTACGAAAAGAGTATTTTTAGCTGCTGTTCGCTGGTTTCCAATACATACTCCTTTGAAAGAGAAGCTCCACCTACAGTACATCTTTCCTGACCGAAGAAGGTAGTCTTGTTATCACATGTTGCCGTGTTCGATCCTTAACTAACCTGCCCGCTGCATCTCAGTTCACTCCGCTTTCATCCGTTCCTCTGTTTAAATTCCTTAATGACCACATTTACATGCACACTAATAGGTCAGTCTTAACCTGATTAGGACAATGCTTTATTTGATTATCGTATAATCAGGGTGAGGTCATAATCAGGCCAAGCAAAACAATTAAATGAGCTGGAATTCTGCACAAAAAAAAATGACATTAAGGTCAGACAGGTTTTTGCCTTTTTTCACATTTTATGAGGTGTTTAAATGTAGATAATTTCTTAGAGTGGCACAGGACAAAAACAGGGACAGCTTAAACAACAAAAGACAGGAAACAATGTTAAATATTCAGCTCAATTCAAGTAAATCAAACAGATTGCTTCCTATTTATGTGAACTAACTTGAGGACATATTCAACGTGTTGGCTGTATTAGTTCAGTTTGGCTCTCCTCACACAGATTGTGTTGTTTCTTCCTTTTTACAGGAAGCACAATAACTCCCAACTACCTTGACAACTCCACCTCCAACGTGGGACCCTGGTGCTCCTGCGCAGCGAGCGGCAACCACAGGGAGCAATGCAACGACTTCCTCACTTTTTTCCACGACAACTTCTGCCTGAGTGAGTACCAGCTGCACAGAGAGAGACCTCTGGCAACACAACAACAATAACATCCCCCGACAAAGAAGCAGAACAAGTGTGCGAGTTAGGAGAGTCTGTAATTGTGAGCAAAATAACCCATGACACTTTTATGCTGCAGAAGTCCTTTGATGTGCCGTAACACAAACGGGAGTCGGGCTGAACCGAGTTAATGAAACTTTTTTTCATCTGCTGCCCTCACATCTCCGTCTGCGTGTCTGTTTTGTGGTTAATTTTGTTCACAGATGAACAAACGAACACCATATAGAGACATTTAAAGGGGACATATTACGCTCATTTTCAGTTGTTATTTTTGTTTTAGCTTTTGTAGCTTTGCATGATTCAGTTTTGGTTTTTTTTATCCATATTTATCTCATACTGGCCCTTTATGCAGCCCCTTAGATTATCCGTTTTAGCTGCTGTCTAATCAAGAGCCCCCTCCCTAAAAGCCCACTTTCTTCTGATTGGCCAACTTTCAGGAAGCCTGCAGAGAGGCCACATCCAGTGCTTTTGAGCCCCGCCTCATCCCCTTGCCGTTGGGGAGGCTCCAAAAGGAAACAGCAAATCTATTAACAAACATAATTTCTCATTCTTGATTGGAATTAGCAACTTCTCAAATTGTATTCGATTCAGAATGTGACAGTCGACAGCACAAAGATTTCAGCGTTCTGTCTAGTTATTGTTCAACAAAACGGTTGATTCAGTCTTTCAATCACCAGCCGTATTTTGTAATTTTTTTCCATATATGCCCGTTAGTAGGTGTACGCATGGGAAATGTGTGTATAATTAGTCAAAAGTTGTTCTGCTGTCATGAAATGATTAAGTTATAATATTAACCTGCATCATCCATCTGTACGTGGGCTTGCTGTCCTAAACTGAAAACAAAACAACACCTAAAAAAAATGCATTAAAGGCAGAATTACATTAATGAATCTCAAGGCTAATGCTGCTGCTGTTTAAGTTGATTCCAACAGAGGGCGAACTGATGCAGGCAGTGCTAATTTATACCAAAGCCACTGGACGAGATGTCCACGGCAACCACTTTCTGTAGCTCGGTTTTACCTGACAGGATTTCCAGTAGCTGGATATAATTTATTTATTTTAAAACATAAATTATTATTGTGATATACGTATATATGTTTCGACTATGCAGGGAAGTTTTTCTCTGCAGAAAAAAACGACACAATAATAGAAACATGTTTTCTTTGTGACAGCACAGATGATAAAACGAGACATTGTGGTGACTAATAAACTGCAGCTGCTGTTACATAAGATGTATCCAGCAATCCTCTACAGCCTTTTAGTGTCTGTCAAAGCTTTTTATTCATCCGACAACAGCAGCGAAACATCTCTGATGATGGGAGATCATCCCTCTGAGTGACTTATAGCACCAGTGACAGAAGAATGACACCAGTGACAAAGTAACACAAACTGTAGCTGCTGGTGTCACACACACACACACACTGGAGTTTATTTTGGGAGATTTTTTTTTATTTTTATAATAACAAAAGAAGAGAAGTTCCTATGAAGCTGTCGGCGTGAGTAACACCGGCAGTGACAGACCAATGACACCAGTGACAGAACAAAGCGAACCGCTATCATGTGCTGACAAAGTACAAGGTCACAGATTATTAGGTTTATATAAATAAGTTTCAACAAAACACAACGAAACTCTCATTAGACGTCACACAAGTGGCCTCATATCCCCGATTCCACCATCGGCTCCATAAACTCCCATTCAACTTCTCTCATGAAATACAAAGTCAATACATTTTCTCCATGAGTTATCCCGGTGTTGTTAGCTAAAGTCGCTCCTTATTAGTTTTCTGGCGGTCCATCTGAAAATAATCCGTCATTCATTAGAAAATAAGCTTCAAAAAGCTGTGGTTTTGGGGGCGTGTCTGTCTTTGATTGACAGGTCTGTGGTGCAGTCAGGTTACGGCTATCGGTGGGCGGGACGTGGTATCGTCAGGTTTCCAATCAGATCAGTCAGATTCACCGCTCGCTCCGCTCCCAGCTCGTCCAAATATGGTCACTTCCTGCTCCAAACCGCTCCGAACAAGCAACATGATCTGTCTGGCCTCATACAGCTGTTTGTGTTTACTGTACATGTGCCTCTCAGTGCTCCAGAAGTCCCCCGCCAGCTCCTTGGTTTTCCTGATGTTTATCTGAAGATACCAGCTGTGGCACCGTCCCATGAAGCGAAAGAAAAAGCCTCTTATAGACACATAACAAATGAACTTTAAGAGAATCGTTGCTTACCTGTCAGGCATGGCTTGATATTTCAAAAACAGACATAAGGATATTTATGAAATGTTGTTGTTGTCTAAAGAACCAACTCAAAATAGAAGGAAATAGATTACAAGTACATTATTCTGTGGAGAGTTAAACCTCCCAGAGTAGTCACACATGTTTTTCACCTGTCTGATGGATGTCTTGTTTTTCAATGAAACTCCTCATGTGCGTCCTGCAGTCAGCACTCAGACTTGCTGTGGCAGCTCCTGCGTGCTATTTACTGTAAGCTCCTTAGAGAGCCAGAAAAACAAACCTCAGACTGACTGGCCTCATTTCCCTGCGTCTGCAGCTAAAAAAAAAAAAAACAACCTCCTCTCCTCATGGCTGAGCAACCAGCTGAAGCCAAACAGTGCACGTGTGATGATGAGGATGAACGAGTTTCTAATGGGAGGCGATTGGTGGACCGCTGATGCACGCCGTGCTCTCATCCCTGCTGAAATTTTGTGTCTTTTTTTTTTTTTTTTGCCTGCCACAGGCAGTCCGCACTTCTATTTTGAGGAGAAAGTGTACATAATGATTTGGCACGGGGGAAGTTTGGATTCCAGCCAATAATTGGGAAAATGAATGTGCCGTGGGGGAGCTCCCGAATGTTTTTCTCTCCTCTGTGTTCCACATGTAATCACAGTGTACAAAGAATTAAGTCTTTTCTTTTTGACAGGAGCCAAAAGACTCTCCGGTTCTTCTGCTTTATCTTTTTGAGTTCCGAGTTATTTTTCCACGCCGGCCCTCCCTGCTCTGGGGCCTACTTGCTGAGACAGGACTTCAGGTGGCCTTTCGTGACTTTGTAATTGAGCGTAATTTGGTTTCCTGCCTCCGAACTAATGAGGCGGACAGAGAGAATAGTGGCAGGGAAGAATACAGTTGTTTGTAAAATACGCCTCTCGAGAGCGAGCGCACTCAGGTTTTGAAAACAGCTGTCGCCCCTGCCTTACCCCCTCATCACTACGATAATAGCCACATCACTATGCAGAACTGCATCTCTGGACTTCTTGGTTTTCTAAAAAGCCGAGTGTGTCAGTTAAAAATGAGAGGACAGATGGAGGTGAAGCTAATATATTTCTGCAATTATTCTAATTTTTTCTGGAAGTTAAAATGGTCATGTAACAGGAAGAAGTGAGGGTAACCAGTGATACGGCAGGCGGATTGGGGACAGCACAGGGGCCATGCACACGATGTGCTCTGCAGCGTTGCCTCGGGGGAACTATGAAGTCAGTCAAAAAAAAAAAAAAAAAGAAAAGAGCCCTCGGGGAGAAACTTAAAAGTCAAAGAGATGCGAGATGGCGGTGCTTAAACAGCCGTGTCCAAACATTTACAAAGGAGCTGTCACAACAGCTTACCACTGAAGATATCAATTGGCACTTCATCTCTGCGCGACGGCGGGTGGCGAGGCGCGGTGGGGAGCAGCTGGAGTTGCACCCCTCACTTCTCTCATCCGTCAGCCTGCCGGGGAGGGTCGCCGCGTGCCGCCGAGTGCTAACTGCGCACGCTGAGCATACTGGCACTTTCCCACCTGTCCCACCGACGCTAATGACCTGCAGCACCATTAGCACGCTGGTCCACGGCCCTCTCATCAGAAGGTGTGGATATATATATATATATGTATATATATATATTTATATATACACACACGCGCCCCCTCAATCTGTTTTTCCAGACCGTTGACTCGTCGCTGTTTTGTCGCAACATGCAGATTCCCTAATTATCTGCAGGGCTGACGCTGGGAGCGCACAGGTCACCCATCCGCCACCCTCCCTCTCTGTGTCCTAGTTGATGCTCACCAGTGGAGGGAGGTGAGTCGAGGCTCCGCATTGATTTCCGCAGAATTTTGTTTGCGAACGCAAAGTACCTCAGGAGAATGGATCAATTTATGATGATCCTGTGAGAAATCAATGTTTGTATGTCACACCCCGATACTCCGCTGAAAGCTTTGAAATCCCATCACTAATAACTAGTCAGTTGCTTCTAAAATCTGGTTTTTTTTGTTTTTTTTTGCTGGCAACAGATGTAATAATGGTATGATTTTTATGTCTAAGCACTCACATCCATCTTACAGTATAAGCTGTGGATATTAATTGATGAATCTCTCATTCATGTCGTCATTTGAGCATATTTTAATTGAAGTGACTTTCATGCAAACGCAATTGCAGGCGAGGAGCCCATTAGCCGAATGAAAATGAATGCTTATGGAATATTAATTCATCGAAAGATCATAAGTCATTCGGGTTGGGGTAAATCCAAGAACGTGATGTAATGGTTTTGCTTCAGGGGCGTATAAAACCATGTACATCCCCCAGATAGTAAATTATACACGGTACAAATTGCTCATACTGTAATATCCCTCCCAGTCATAGTGATCATTATATCAGACCTTAAAAGACAACTGACAAAAAATGTTAAGGTTTTGAATTCATTTTTTAGAGAAGTCCAATGTTTCTTTTCATTTTGGGAAACTGTCATTACAAATGACTTTTTACGTCTGACCCAACACTTTGAAGAAATATCTGAAATGGAAGCCTGTTTGTTTGCATCTCACACTCCTGTAATTATCTTAGCATGGCCTGAAGCGTTGTCTCTTTCAGTTCGGTGAGGAGTCAAACCCAAAACATCGAAAGCGTTTGCGTATCTCATTGAGTTACATTCAAACTTGAACATCTGTGGAAAAGGTCTCCAGTCATTATGAATGTGAAACTGTTTCAGGAAAGAGAGGTGTGTTTGGGGGGCAGAGGGGGGGCGTGTCTGATTTGATTGACATGCCTGGGGTTCAGTCAGGTTGACGATATACACAAGGTCAATAAAAGCTTAATAAAAAATGGTCAAGGTCAATAAAATCCAGGTGCCTTTGGATAACACTTAGAAATACCAAGACCTGGATGACTGAGAACTCTTACATACCTGCATCTACCAACTAAAGTACTTAAGTAGGAAACTTGTATAAGTACTCTCACTTTATTAGTGACACTTATTGTTGTCATATAAAGCATGAGAGAGATCAAAGATGATTGATCCCACCTGCTCTACTGTAGTTATTTGTATCACCTCTGAGCCTCACCACCTACTCCCCATCTCCATCTATCAAACATGCTCTTTAAGTTTGAAACTATAACATAATGGCACCTTTGAAATTTAGATTAAATCAGTATTTTCAGCTGACAGCACAAGGGCAGGATGTGAGTTCACGAATCGCTGCAGCAGGAGATGACATAACTTCACTTTTGTTGAAGCTAATTGTTCACTGGCTGCAATTTCAAATCTATTTGACATAACCATTGTTTGGTGATTTGGTCATTGGATGGAATGGCTGCAGCTGGAAAACTGTCTGTGTTCAGTCATTACTTCACATTTCCTGTGGACTGGACTTGATATTTACCACTCATGACTAGTGATGGCAGCCGTATGCAGAGGACACGGAGTTAACTGTATTCTCAAGTGGCACTAAAGCATACATCTGTTTTATCATGCTGTAAATAATGGAGTAAATGCACAGCGCCACCCACCCCCTTTTTTTTTTCTCTCAACTGTAAATTAATGGCAACAACAGCCGTCGCCAATCAGTGAGCTCCATTCTTCCATCCAATCAGCGACTCCCTCTCCTCTCTTTCATAACTTTTATTGTACAAGTCATAATAATAGGCGTGTCTTTTATGAAAATGTTTTTGCAATCGTTTGTTTTGTAAAATTCTCCCCTCCAGCGCACTCACCCACTTCTAAGATGTATTTCAATGAATTATTAACATTTCATAATGATATGATGAATTTCCACTTTTCACTTCCATTACTGCAGCAGAGGACTTTCAGCAGATATTGATGGTTTGTGTGCGTTGGCGCGCCACTTCCCATGACCCTGTGTGCTGCTCATATTTGACTAAAGAGAGAATCCTGCGAGGTTGAGAGGGTCTGAGAGTGTGCGTCCTTGATTTTTACTGAGTGAATGAAAAGCACTGGAAAATATGAAAATCCCACGGCATAATTCATATCATTTTGACCTTACTTTAAAATCAATCATGCATAAAATCAAATGTTGTGCGTATAACTTTCATCTCGATTACAAACTGCACAGAGAAGTTTACAAATTGAACTCTGATGTTCAAACTCATCGTCGTAACTTATTTGTCCGCTCAGTTGGGGGTTGATTGTAGGACTTTGGGTTGTTGTTGTCCCATGCTGTTGTTCTTGTAAATAGTACCGGTGATTTAAATAATGAAATTTAAAATTCATCAACAAGGTTGATTTTGGATGCTTTTTCAACAAGAAGGTAAAAATGTAGTCAAGTTGACTCAGTAAAGTTTTCAATTCTATCTTTTAATGCTGCTTTACAGCGATTTATGTGAGACAGCTAGCAAAGCTTCTGACGGAGAATGGATTATTCATTATTTTATATTATGAACTGGGTTCTAATTTTGCTATTCAAATTTGCCAATAAGGGGGCTTGCATTATATCTGACTTGCGGCAGCTCTTGCCTCTGAGATTTTTTTTTTTGTAATTAAAACCAAAGCATCCATCTGCCTATCAGGCACTGCTCTGTTGGGCCAAAACGACAGGCTTTTCCATAGTGGCATTAAAATCTCATACATATGAAAGTCAATTTCTGCTCACACAACACTTTTTTCTGTCTTGTGTGATGGCAGCCAGTAGTGTACGAGACTTGAGGATTGCAGCATTTTCCTGAAGAATAACTTATTTAAATTTATTCCCAAGGTATGTATGAAAAACATGTTACACATTTGTAGGCAGTTTCTTGAATTTGTACAATCTAAACTACCATTATCCAGATTGCCTTTCTGCAGATGGAACATTCACTGCTGTTTCATGGACAGTTTGTACTTTTCTCTTTACCTACAGTGCATCACTTTCTGCGAGCAGAAAATAATTTACATACTTGAATTTTAAAACTTTGAGAAGCAAACTCTGGTCACACCTTACCTGTTTTCAGTACCATGCCGTGATTTTGGTTGATAAGAAAATGTGCTTTTATTCTAAAATGTTGCCAAATGCTGTTTGCAATTTACACTTCTTATTTAATTCAGTCATTCAGCAGCCTGGTGACTCACTATGTGAAAAGTTGACCATGTTGTAATTACCGTCCCCCACTTTGTAATTATAAAGTGACCAATCACAGTGAAAAGAGTCATGCAGGAGAAAAGCAAGAGAACACTTGAGATGATGACTCGCGTGAAAAAGACCAAGGTTTTGCTGTTTAGCACCGAGATGACAAGAACAGTGTTTATCAGTCTTCCAGTCATGTCTCTTTAAAGGTTCCTAGTTTTACACTTTTCCCATGTTTGTTTTTTTCTGTAGTTTTGGAGCTTTTAGAACCAAAAAACATCTTGATATAGTCTTACATCTCTCCTGAATTTTGCTGTGGAGTTCTACAAAAAGCAGGTTGTTTTATGTTTGTGTCTTTAAGGTGAATTGATATGAATGACTTTGTTCTGATAGGCTGACTTTTTTCTGAGTGACACAGATAGGCTGACCACAGGTCTTCTTTGGTCTTGTATCTTGCTAGCTCTTCCACTGAATGACCACTCAGTGCCTTTTTTCCCAGATAAAAGATTACACATTAGGCCCTGCAGCGAGTTGACATGGGTGTGAGTTTGTGAACTCACAGTGACATCAAAAACTCAAAAAAAGGGAATCCCAAAGGGCTTGTCCAAATGCCACGGTTGCTAAATGGAGGCTGTGTGCATGTTTTTAATCTTTCACAGTATTTGTATAGCACTTTGACCTGCTTTATAATAAAAGAAAAACCACAAGGAAATTCAATTCAATTCAATTCAACTTTATTTATATCGCGCCAAATCACAACATAGGTTATTTCATGGCACTTAACACATTAAAGTCCTTACAGCAAGACATTACAATATTATACAGAGAAACCCAACAATTCAACAATTCCCACATAAGCTAGGAGGGGAAAAAAAACCCTCCTCTTTACGGGAGAAAAACCTCCAACAGAGGGAAGAAAAAACTCCCTCTTAACAGGAAGAAACCTCCGACAGAACCAGGCTCAGGGGTGGGCGGCCATCTGCCTCGACCGGTTGGGGTGAGAGGAGAGCAGAGAGAGAAAAGGACAGCATAGAGATAGAAGAGAAGAACTGTTGGTGGAGATGACAAGCGCAGGGCCGAGACGTGCAGCTCCATGACGGGACATCTGCAAAAGAAAGAAGAGAAACTACGCGAGCGAGGGAACTGAATGGAGACAACAGACAGTAAGAAAAAGCTATGGGAGAGAAAAGGATGGTGAGGTATGAGTCAGTTAAAGAGTAGGAGGAAAGAAAAGAAGCTCAGCGTGTAACGAGGTCCCCCAGCAGCCTCGGCCTATAACAGCATAACTAAGGGTTGGTTCAG
Organism: Embiotoca jacksoni; assembly: GCF_022577435.1. Classification (NCBI taxonomy): domain Eukaryota; kingdom Metazoa; phylum Chordata; class Actinopteri; family Embiotocidae; genus Embiotoca; species Embiotoca jacksoni. Next base: position 2,431,362 of record NW_027185378.1, read on the forward strand.
GTCTACCTGAGCCAGCCCTAACTATAGGCTTTATCAAAAAGGAATGTTTTGAGTCTAATCTTAAAGCTAGAGAGGGTTTCTGCCCCTCGAACACAAACTGGGAGCTGGTTGGTTCCACAGGAGAGGAGCCTGAAAACTGAAGGCTCTGCCTCCCATTCTACTTCTGTAAACTCTAGGAACCACAAGCAGACCAGCAAAATCAGAATTTATACAATATTGGATTCCTAAAAGCAATTTCTCTACTGCTCTTGTGTTCCAGAAAATGCCATTCTGGCCTTCGGAAATGGGTCGGATGTGAAGACGGGTGCCAGCCAGCCCGGGATGCCCAGTCCAGCAATGGACAGCCAGAGCCCCCACTTGGCAACCACCGTCGCGGGTATCTCTATGGAAACAGAGCAGAACATCCTGCGAGCACAGATACCTACTCAGGTGAGATGAGATGGAAGACTGAAAATGTAGTGTGCAACCTTTTACAAACAAAGAGCCACTAATGGAGACAGCCTCACTCAGAATTGGGTCATCCAGCTACAGACAACTTGGCGTGTTTGTTTTAACCTCGGGGGAGCAGCAGATGGATGGAATTTACCGAATTCAGACAGCATCAGGTACATAGTAACACAAAAGTTGAGAAGAAGGAAACTGAAGCTGTGTCTATTAGCACACTCGTGTGCAAAATCTACATGTAGCTATTTTATTTGACCGTCCAAATTGTAGGTATCCAGAGTAAGGCTGTCACAATACCAAGGGTTCGGTAGTCTGTACCAATACCACCTCAAATCTACAATTCTAGATACCAGGACAAAGAAATTATCGAATGAAATAAGTTTTTTGCAGCCTTGATTGTTTATCCCAAAATTAAATTTTCACAGAAGAATAGGATTGACCCTTCAAGTAATATAAAACAGACTGTAAAAATAAGGGCTATACAGGCTATATAACATCCGAAATATTAAAAAGTCATACTATAGCATGTAGTCTAAAATATGGAAAAAATGTCATACTTTGGACAACATGCTATAGTATGACTTTTTTTTAAATCATATTTTGGACGACATTAAAGAAGTATGACATTTTTGTTCTATTTCTGACGACATGCTATTAGTCTGACTTTCGTTCAAGCCTTGGGAAGGATGACATTAACATCTTAGATGAAAAGCCATGTCAAGGGCAAGAATTGAACCTGGAAGCAACAACACTAACCACTGCACCACTGTGCTTTCTCACGTAAAATGTTTCAAAGTCATATACAGTGCATCCGGAAAGTATTCATAGCGCTTGACTTATTCCACATTTTGTTATGTTACAGCCTTATTCCAAAATGGATTAAATTCATTTTTTTCCCTCAAAATTCTGCACGCAATATCCCATAATGACAAAGTGAAAATAGTTTGTTTAAAATTTTTGCAAATCTATTAAAAATAAAGAACGAAAATATAACACGTATATAAGTATTCACAGCCTTTGCTCAATACTTTGTTAAAGCACCTTTGGCAGAAATTACAGTCTTTAAGTCTTTTTGAGTATGATGCTACAAGCTTGGAAAACCTATTCTTGGGCAGTTTCTCCCATTCTTCTTTGCAGGACCTCTAAAGCTCCATCAGGTTGGATGGGGAGCGTCGGTGCACAGCCATTTTCAGATCTCTCCAGAGATGTTCAATCGGGTTCAAGTCTGGGCTCTGCCTGGGCCTCTCAAAGACATTCACAGAGTTGTCCCGAAGCCATTCCTTTGTTATCTTAGCTGTGTTTTTAGGGTCGTTGTCCTGTTGGAAGATGAACCTTCGCCCCAGTCTGAGGTCCAGAGCGCTCTGGAACAGGTTTTCATCAAGGATGTCTCTGTACATTGCTGCATTCATCTTTCCCTCGATCCTGACTAGTCTCCCAGTTCCTGCCGCTGAAAAACATCCCCACAGCATGATGCTGCCACCACCATGCTTCACCGTAGAGATGGTATTGGCCAGGTGATGAGCGGTGCCTGGTTTCCTCCAGACATGACGCTTGGCATTCAGGCCAAAGAGTTCAATCTTTGTTTCATCAGACCAGAGAATTTAGTTTCTCATGGTCTGAGAGTCCTTCAGGTGCCTTTTGGTAAACTCCAGGTGGGCTGTCATGTGCCTTTTACTGAGGAGTGGCTTCCGTCTGGCCACTCTACCATACAGCCCTGCTTGGTGGAGTGCTGCAGAGATGGTTGTCCTTCTGGAAGGTTCTTCTATCTTCACAGAGCAACTTTGGAGCTCTGTCAGAGTGACCATCAGGTTCTTGGTCACCTCCCTGACTAAGGCCCTTCTCCCCCGATTGCTCAGTTTGGCCGGGCGGCCAACTCTAGGAAGAGTCCTGGTGGTTCCAAGCTTCTTCCATTTATGGATGATGGAGGCCACTGTGCTCATTGGGACCTTCAATGCTGCAGAAATTTTTCTGTACCCTTCCCCAGATCTGTGCCCCGATACAATCCTGTCTCGGAGGTCTACAGACAATTCCTTGGACTTCATGGCTTGGTTTGTGCTCTGACATGCACTGTCAACTGTGGGACCTTATATACACAGTGTGTGTCTTTCCAAATCATGTCCAATCAAGTTGTAGAAACATCTCAAGGATGATCAGTGGAAACAGGATGTACCTGAGCTCAATTTTGAGTGTAATGGCAAAGGCTGTGAATACTTATGTACATGTGATTTTTTTCGTTTTTGATTTTTAATAGATTTGCAAAAATTTCATTTTTTTTTTATTTCACATTGTCCTTATGGGGTATTGTGTGTAGAATTTTGAGGGAAAAAAATGAATTTAATCCATTTTGGAATAAGGCTGTAATATAACAAAATGTGGAAAAGTGAAGCGCTGTGAATACTTTCTGGATGCACTGTAAGTTAAAAAGTCAGACAAACATGCAATAAAGGCAGTACAACTTTGCAGTTGCTAGCGTTGTCATCTCACAATCAGGAAGTACTCGGTTCAATCAGCATGCCATCCAAAATGTGATAAAAAAAAAGTCACACTATAGCATGTCGTCCAAAAAATGATAAAATAGTCATACTTATAGCATGTCTTCTGAAATATGACCAAAAAGTCATACAATGTATGTGATAAAAAAAAGTTATACTATAGTATGACATGTCCTCCAAAAAGTGCTAAAGAAGTCCTTATTCCTGCAAAACTAATGACCAGAAAGTAAAGTTAATATGGATGACTAACTTATGCATGTTGTCCACAATGTAAAACATTACATTCAAGCAAGAACATGCAATCCTCCATACTAAGTTCCAGACCCCCTATCGAACCCAGAAACTCCTGATTGTGAGATGACAACACTGGCGAGGAACTTCAACATTTTTGATAACGCAATTGTGTGCGTGTCTGACTTATATGACTTTTAAACATGTTGAGGAAGAGCGATCTATGGTGCAGTGGTTGGTGCTCTTGCCTCCCATTCAGAAGGTTCCAGGTTCAAGACTCGCCGGGGAAAGGATGATATTAACATCCTGGATGAAAAGCCATGTCAAGGGCAAGAATTGAACCTGGAACCTTCTGACTGGGAGGTAACAACACTAACCACTGCACCACTGTGCTTTCTTCAAAAAAATGTTTAAAAGTCATATAAGTAATATAAGTCAAACAAACATGCAATAGAGGCAGCACAACTTTGCAATTCCTAGCGTTGTCATCTCACAGTCAGGAAGTACTCGGTTCGATCAGGGGCTTGGAACTCTGTCTGTGGAGGATTGCATGTTCTTGCTTGGAGTGTGACTTTGTCACAATTACGACTACATGATGTTTGTTTTACATCATGGACTATATGCATGATAACATGCATAAGATAGTCATCCATATTATGGATGACATATTTTTAATTTACTTATTACCTATGCAGGAACATGCAAATTCCACATAGAAAGTCCCAGGCGGGGATCGAACCACAGACCTTTAGACTGTAAGACGACAACGCTGACAACTGCACTGTTGTGTTGCCTGACATAATTTAAACGGAAGTCATACTATAGCATGTCGGCCAAAATATGATCAAAAAGTCATACTATAGCATGTCGTCCTAAATATGACCAAAAAGTCATACTATAGCATGTCGTCCTAAATATGATCAAAAAGTCATACTATAGCATGTCGGCCAAAATATGATCAAAAAGTCATACTATAGCATGTCGTCCAAAATATGATCAAAAAGTCATACTATAGCATGTCGTCCTAAATATGACCAAAAAGTCATACTATAGCATGTCGTCTAAAATATGATCAAAAAGTCATACTATAGCATGTCGTCCTAAATATGACAAAAAAGTCATACTATAGCATGTCGTCTAAAATATGACCAAAAAGTCATAATATAGCATGTCGTCTAAAATATGACCAAAAAGTCATAATATAGCATATCGTCTAAAATATGACAAAAAAGTCATACTAGAGCATGTCGTCTAAAATATGACCAAAAAGTCAGACAATAGCATGATATATTTCCTTCAAATTTCTGACGACATGCTATAAGTATGACTTCCGTTCAAGTTATGGAAGGTAACACAGTGGTGCAGCTGTCAGAGTTGTTGTCTCTCAGTCGAAAGGTCCTGGGTTCAATTCCTGCCTGTGACTCTCAACATGAAATCCTTATTCCTGCAAAACTAATGACCTGAAAGTAGAGTCAGTCATCCATAATATGGATGACTAACTTATGCATGTTGTCCATAATGTGAAACATTACATTCAAGCAAGAACATGCAATCCTCCATACTAAGTTCCAGACCCCCTATCGAACCCAGGAGCTCCTGATTGTGAGATGACAACACTGGCGAGGAACTTCAACATTTTTGATAACGCAATTGCGTGCGTGTCTGACTTATATGACTTTTAAACATGTTGAGGAAGAGCGACCTACGGTGCAGTGGTTGGTGCTGTTGCCTCCCATTCAGAAGGTTCCAGGTTCAAGACTCGCCGGGGAAAGGATGATATTAACATCCTGGATGAAAAGCCATGTCAAGGGCAAGAATTGAACCTGGAACCTTCTGACTGGGGGGTAACAACACTAACCACTGCACCACTGTGCATTCTTCAAAAAAATGTTTAAAAGTCATATAAGTAATATAAGTCAAACAAACATGCAATAGAGGCAGCACAACTTTGCAATTGCTAGCGTTGTCATCTCACAGTCAGGAAGTACTCGGTTCGATCAGGGGCTTGGAACTCTGTCTGTGGAGGATTGCATGTTCTTGCTTGGAGTGTGACTTTGTCACAATTACGACTACATGATGTTTGTTTTACATCATGGACTATATGCATGATAACATGCATAAGATAGTCATCCATATTATGGATGACATATTTTTAATTTACTTATTATCTATGCAGGAACATGCAAATTCCACATAGAAAGTCCCAGGCGGGGATCGAACCACAGACCTTTAGACTGTAAGACGACAACGCTGACAACTGCACTGTTGTGTTGCCTGACATAACTTAAACGGAAGTCATATTTATAGTGTGTCGTCTGAAATATGATCAAAAAGTCATACTATAGCATGTCGTCAGAAATATGACAAAAAAGTCATACTATAGCATGTCGTCCTGAATATGATCGAAAAGTCATACTATTGCATGTCGTCTAAAATATGACCAAAAAGTCATACTATAGCGTGTCGTCCGAAATATGATCAAAAAGTCATGCTATAGCATGTCGTCAAAAATATGACCAAAAAAGTCATACTATAGCATGTCGTCCTAAATATGACAAAAAAGTCATGCTATAGCATGTCGTCTAAAATATGACCAAAAAGTCATACTATAGCATGTCGTCCTAAATATGACCAAAAAGTCATACTATAGCATGTCGGCCAAAATATGATCAAAAAGTCATACTATAGCATGTCGTCTAAAATATGACCAAAAAGTCATAATATAGCATATCGTCTAAAATATGACAAAAAAGTCATACTAGAGCATGTCCTCTAAAATATGACCAAAAAGTCAGACAATAGCATGATATATTTCCTTCAAATTTCTGACGACATGCTATAAGTATGACTTCCGTTCAAGTTATGGAAGGTAACACAGTGGTGCAGCTGTCAGAGTTGTTGTCTCTCAGTCGAAAGGTCCTGGGTTCAATTCCTGCCTGTGACTCTCAACATGAAATCCTTATTCCTGCAAAACTAATGACCTGAAAGTAGAGTCTGTCATCCATAATATGGATGACTAACTTATGCATGTTGTCCACAATGTAAAACATTACATTCAAGCAAGAACATGCAATCCTCCACGCTAAGTTCCAGACCCCCTATCGAACCCAGGAGCTCCTGATTGTGAGATGACAACACTGGCGAGGAACTTCAACATTTTTGATAACGCAATTGCGTGCGTGTCTGACTTATATGACTTTTAAACATGTTGAGGAAGAGCGACCTACGGTGCAGTGGTTGGTGCTGTTGCCTCCCATTCAGAAGGTTCCAGGTTCAAGACTCGCCGGGGAAAGGATGATATTAACATCCTGGATGAAAAGCCATGTCAAGGGCAAGAATTGAACCTGGAACCTCTCTGACTGGGGGGTAACAACACTAACCACTGCACCACTGTGCTTTCTTCAAAAAAATGTTTAAAAGTCATATAAGTAATATAAGTCAAACAAACATGCAATAGAGGCAGCACAACTTTGCAATTGCTAGCGTTGTCATCTCACAGTCAGGAAGTACTCGGTTCGATCAGGGGCTTGGAACTCTGTCTGTGGAGGATTGCATGTTCTTGCTTGGAGTGTGACTTTGTCACAATTACGACTACATGATGTTTGTTTTACATCATGGACTATATGCATGATAACATGCATAAGATAGTCATCCATATTATGGATGACATATTTTTAATTTACTTATTATCTATGCAGGAACATGCAAATTCCACATAGAAAGTCCCAGGCGGGGATCGAACCACAGACCTTTAGACTGTAAGACGACAACGCTGACAACTGCACTGTTGTGTTGCCTGACATAATTTAAACGGAAGTCATATTTATAGTGTGTCGTCTGAAATATGATCCAAAAAGTCATACTATAGCATGTCGTCAGAAATATGACAAAAAAGTCATACTATAGCATGTCGTCCTGAATATGATCAAAAAGTCATACTATGGCATGTCGTCCGGAATATGATCAAAAAGTCATACTATAGCATGTCGTCCTAAATATGATCAAAAAGTCATAATATAGCATATCGTCTAAAATATGACAAAAAAGTCATACTAGAGCATGTCGTCTAAAATATGACCAAAAAGTCAGACAATAGCATGATATATTTCCTTCAAATTTCTGACGACATGCTATAAGTATGACTTCCGTTCAAGTTATGGAAGGTAACACAGTGGTGCAGCTGTCAGAGTTGTTGTCTCTCAGTCGAAAGGTCCTGGGTTCAATTCCTGCCTGTGACTCTCAACATGAATTCCTTATTCCTGCAAAACTAATGACCTGAAAGTAGAGTCTGTCATCCATAATATGGATGACTAACTTATGCATGTTGTCCACAATGTAAAACATTACATTCAAGCAAGAACATGCAATCCTCCATACTAAGTTCCAGACCCCCTATCGAACCCAGGAGCTCCTGATTGTGAGATGACAACACTGGCTAGGAACTTCAACATTTTTGATAACGCAATTGCGTGCGTGTCTGACTTATATGACTTTTAAACATGTTGAGGAAGAGCGATCTATGGTGCAGTGGATGGTGCTGTTGCCTCCCATTCAGAAGGTTCCAGGTTCAAGACTCGCCGGGGAAAGGATCATATTAACATCCTGGATGAAAATCCATGTCAAGGGCAAGAATTGAACCTGGAACCTTCTGACTGGGAGGTAACAACACTAACCACTGCACCACTGTGCTTTCTTCAAAAAAATGTTTAAAAGTCATATAAGTAATATAAGTCAGACAAACATGCAATAGAGGCAGCACAACTTTGCAATTGCTGGCGTTGTCATCTCACAGTCAGGAAGTACTCGGTTCGATCAGGGGCTTGGAACTCTGTCTGTGGAGGATTGCATGTTCTTGCTTGGAGTGTGACTTTGTCACAATTACGACTACATGATGTTTGTTTTACATCATGGACTATATGCATGATAACATGCATAAGATAGTCATCCATATTATGGATGACATATTTTAATTTACTTATTACCTATGCAGGAACATGCAAATTCCACATAGAAAGTCCAGGCAGGGATCGAACCACGGACCTTTAGACTGTAAGACGACAACGCTGACAACTGCACTGTTGTGTTGCCTGACATAATTTAAACGGAAGTCATATTTAGTGTGTCGTCTGAAATATGATCAAAAAGTCATGCTATAGCATGTCCGAAATATGATCAAAAAGTCATACTATATAGCATGTCGTCAAAAATATGATCAAAAAGTCATACTATAGCATGTCGTCCTAAATATGATCAAAAAGTCATACTATAGCATGTCGTCTAAAATATGATCAAAAAGTCATACTATTGCGTGTCGTCCGAAATATGATCAAAAAGTCATACTAAAGCATGTCGTCCGAAATATGATCAAAAAGTCATACTATAGCATGTCGTCCGAAATATGATCAAAAAGTCATACTATAGCATGTCGTCAAAAATATGATCAAAAAGTCATACTATAGCATGTCGTCCGAAATATGACCAAAAAGTCATACTATATAGCATGTCGTCTAAAATATGATCAAAAAGTCATACTATATAGCATGTCGTCTAAAATATGATCAAAAAGTCATACTATAGCGTGTCGTCCGAAATATGATCAAAAAGTCATACTATATAGCATGTCGTCTAAAATATGATCAAAAAGTCATACTATTGCGTGTCGTCTAAAATATGACCAAAAAGTCATACTATTGCGTGTCGTCCGAAATATGATCAAAAAGTCATACTATAGCATGTCGTCTAAAATATGATCAAAAAGTCATACTATTGCGTGTCGTCTAAAATATGATCAAAAAGTCATACTATTGCGTGTCGTCCGAAATATGATCAAAAAGTCATACTATAGCATGTCGTCAAAAATATGATCAAAAAGTCATACTATAGCATGTCGTCAAAAATATGATCAAAAAGTCATACTATTGCGTGTCGTCCGAAATATGATCAAAAAGTCATACTATTGCGTGTCGTCCGAAATATGATCAAAAAGTCATACTATTGCGTGTCGTCTAAAATATGATCAAAAAGTCATACTATTGCGTGTCGTCCGAAATATGATCAAAAAGTCATACTATAGCATGTCGTCCGAAATATGATCAAAAAGTCATACTACAGTATGTCGTCCTAAATATGATCAAAAAGTCATACTATATAGCATGTCGTCTAAAATATGACCAAAAAGTCATACTATAGCGTGTCGTCCGAAATATGATCAAAAAGTCATACTATAGCATGTCGTCAAAAATATGATCAAAAAGTCATACTATAGCATGTCGTCAAAAATATGACAAAAAAGTTGGCCAAAATATAAAAATGGGGGTTTACTCACCAAATTGTATTTTCTCGCAGGTAAACGAGAATGACAGATTGTGGGGTGACGAGGGAGACTCCACTCTTCCCTCTCCCGGCCTTTCGGACCGCGGAGCTGAGCCGGTGTGCCTCTCCCCGGTGCTAGTCCTCGGCTGGCTGCTGCTGGTGTTGCTCTCCGACCCCTAAGAGGCCTCCCTTACCTGACCTCTGCGGACAAATCTCCAGATCCACGGGGGGAGGGGGGGGAGGGGGCGAGAGAGAAACAGCCATTTCTGTGTCAAATGACGGTGGAGGAAAGGGTCGACTCTGTCCTGCCCCACTCCCCTCTCCCTCTCTGTCACAGGAAAATCACACTTAATATCTTTTTTGTGAATCATGACTCAGAGCAGAAGTTTTGTGCAGCCCACGCCCTTGAGAATACTCACCAGAAAGGCTACCACCACCGCACCATCGGGGAGGGGGGGTTGGGGAGGGGACAGGAAGTACCCACCTCATTTCCTGCTTCACGCCTGCCAAGACACAAACTTTGACACACAACACACACACAGACACACACACACATAGGCAGACTTCGCTCATCCGAAAGTAACATCCAAACTACAGTGAAAAGGGCCTGTGGGATCAGAAGATGTACAGTGAAAAGACACTAAAGATGCAGTGCAGGAAAAAATACATAAAAACAACACACAAAAAAAATAGGTTTTTTTTTGTTTTTTTTTTTTTTTTTGTCCTCGAACATTCCTTGATGTAAAAGAAAAATATTAAATGTTACGACTTTTCTCTCAGATGAAGTGTTACATGAGATTTAGGCTGGAATGTGTGCGTCTTCGTCCACATGCAGCACTCATTCAGCCTTTGCTCTTCATTTTCATGCCACATTTTATATTTTAATTAATACCTTTGTTGCCCAAAATGTTCGATGGAAGCACATGTTCTTAATCAAGTCAAATCACAGTGAAATTCTTTGAATGTTTGTTGTTGTGTTTTCAGTTGCAGGTATGAAGAGATCATTTCCAAAACAAAGAATAGTTGAAATTTAACATTCAAACAAGCTGAAGATGTTTTATGTTGTCAAAACAAGGACCTACGTTACTTTAACGTACTGTCATTTTCTTAATTTTAATGCTGTAAATCACTTGGTATGAGTAGAAGTCATTTTTTCAAATGATGGATACCTCACTTTGGAAGAGGACTCTTCATAGAATCATTCATTGAGCTTTAAGTGTGAGGGCCTGATAATTCCTCTTCAGAACTGTAAAAAAAAAAACACAAAAAACACAAAAAACACAAAAAGAAAAAAACAATCATGTGATTTTGGTGAAGCAGCAAGAAACTGAGAGGAGTTTATATTTTTTAAATGTATGTGGACTTTGCCGCAGAGAAAACAGACATTTATCAACGAGTTTGTGACCAATCATGCTTTGCCGTCGTCGGGAGAACCGGTGGGACGTCGACGGTGCACGTTTGGACGCATGAACGGACGCATCTGTCTTTCGTGAGATGAACGAGGCGACCCCTGTTGCCCGCTGCCTGCTGGGACTCTTTGCTCAACGTGGGACGTCAAAGTATTTATAATATATACTGTAAAAGCACAGCCCTGCTCGGAGGAGCCGACACGTCTTTGGAATTTGTTTCAGAGTTAAATGTACGGTGAGAAGCCGAGGTTGGTTTGCAGCTATCTTCAGTACTGCCATTGAGTTCAGTTAGTTTCACTGCATTGTTAAATGACAGAACATTATGCTGGTTTTAAAATGTGTCGCCCCGAGCTGCAAACACGCCTGATGACAATGACACGTTGACGTTGGACCTAATAAAAGCAACACTCTAAAACTCCTGATGCTGTCATAACAGCTTAAAAGCTCCATCCTTGCCTGCTAAGTTCTCCAAGTTCCTTCTTAGGGTTCCTCAGTGATGAGATCCAAAACGTGTTGTTGTAAAAGGACCTAAATAATTTGACACCTCAACTACTTTCTTAAAGGGCCGATTCATTCAAATCAATTTTTTTTAATTAGAGACCTCGGTCGCCACTGTTTAAAGCCAGACTTTTTTATTTTTTTATTTTGGACAACATACTATACTATGACTGGGACTAAATGCTTTATTACCCATTAATAAAGTCAGTAATCATACCTTAAAAACCTTGAAAAACCAAGTTCAAAAGTGTTTGTACTGTTTACATTACTAGAAAGTTGGGTGACTAAACTGGTAATATTTGTAATATGGTAAAAGCAAAAGATGATATTATAAAATCTGACGGCTCTAAATTATTCACACTAATAGGTGGCAGTAATTAACATCGTGTTAAATGAGGTGACAAGAAAAAAGAACGAGGGAGCAACAAACATGTCTGGAAAGAGTTTTCTTACAGTGGCTATACAAGGCTCAAATCTCTGCGTGGCTCGGTACAATGCTTCTTGATCTGGGTGAACTGGCCCTTTAAATGTTCAACTCCCCCCAAAAATCCCCAAAACTTCAGGTGCGTGGTTGTTTTCTGACGAAGAGAGAATGTGCGAGCGATACCTTTGGTTTCACCAGCCGAGCGCCGTCTCCGGAGATTCACCGGTCAGCAGGCGTCGAGTGGCGTCCTCTGGTGCCGTGAGGTGACGGACCGACCTGCTTCCTGTTTGTCCGGTGGTCAGAATCCCAGATGTGACGCATGTCACTTGCTGCAAATAAAAACAAAGACTGTAAACGGAGGGGAATTCCTACCAGTTCTCTTGTGCAGAGGGGAGGGCCTTTTTTTTTTTTTTTTTTCCATCCGTCTAGAAATTTCTGGATCTCTTGATGAGATGTGACCTTTGACACTGATCCAGACTAATCTAAATTCAGCTTCACCTCTCTGTATTTCCTCCCTCTAACAGCAGCCTGGTCATCGAGTAAAAAAATACATTTTTCATCACACACACACAGGGCGTGATTTGTAAAGTATAGTGTATATACTACACAGTGTATACCACATATATGATGTCTATAGCATTCATACCTTGGATAACAATAAAAAGGATTTTATCGAAAGTTTTGCTTTTGATATGTCAGACAGAGAAAAACACCGAGAGGCTGATTCTGACATGAAAACTTTGCAGAGCACAACTTTGAGCATCAGAAACTTCAATAAATGAGAACCCTGGTGTAAACAAACCTCAAGCTAACTTCTGTTTCTTCTATCCAATTGTACACCCAGAAGAAAAACTGCGAGGGTGCAACTGTAAAGCAGCTGAGGTGAAACACGCTGCAAGCTGCAAACAGCCACAAAAATTCTTGATGTTCCAGGTTTTTTTTTTTGTTTTTTTTTTTTGTCAAATAAAACCTGACAGTAAGATAACTTAGAAATTCCTGCATCGTCATGTCGCCCTGGTGGCTCGTTTTGCTGATAGAAAAAAAAAAAAAAAGGCTCAGGCAGTCATCCTTTTACAAAATGCAGCCCCAGCTGCGCGTGTGCCACCTGCGCTTTGCATATGGCGGCTGTAATTGGTGCCGGTCTCCATGTTTTGGGTCAACAACTATGTGGGACAGACCTCCTGCTGTCCCACATACTGTAGCTGTTGGGCCCGGTGCTGCTGCTGCTGCTGCTGGCTGATAAAAGGCTAAAAATCTGACCGCCAACAGGGAGCTGAGATACAGTACAACATCTTAAACTGACTGTGAAGTGCAGCTTTAAACATCTACAAGAGTGAACTTTCACCTTTCCTGACCTGTCACACTTTTAAGTCCCCAAATTCCTACTGTAGAGTCAAGTAATTTCAGCAGGAAAGAACGAGCCCCAAATGGATTAAATACGAAATAATACCAACTAAATACTAAGAAAAACATTGAAAACTTGGCTTTTATGGACATGAACTAAATATTAACGTCTTGAATTTATAGCTTAAATTAGTCGTGCTGTTAAGGGTTTGTTTACATCAGTGACACGTGAAATGGATCTCTTTTTAATGCTAATTTTTCAACTGATATAAACAGTACCGGACTGAAATGGTTTACTGAAATTTATGATTGGGTCTACCTTGGAAACTAGCTGGATAATTAGATCACCTGATGACATTTTATTACTACAAGAGATTAAAAAAAAAAAAAAAATAGATGTGAAATATGCCAACTGTAGGATTCAGGGGGATCTATTGGCAGAAATAGGTTATATTATTCATGAATATGTTTTTTTTAATCAGTGTATAGTCCCCGTAAAACAGGAATAATTGTGAGGCCTTCAGAGAGGTGTTTTTTTCTCATGTTTCAGAACCACTGTATTCTCCAACCTCACTGCTAGAAGCTACTAAATCCTACAGACTGCTCCTTTAATCGTTTTTCTGCAGCATCCATTAGGGCTTCCTCCAACTTTTACCACATCAGGTTAAAGGTAAAAATGGCATTAAAGCAATAAACAAGACCATGAAAGTCACAGTCCATTACATTCTAACTGCAGTTGGCCGCGTTGTGTTCACTTACCTTATTATGCAACGCATCTGTTGGTTTTGGCCTTTATCCTTCTTCTTCCTCGATGTGGAGAGAAGCCAGGTTGGAGGAACAAGCAGCGACATCACCTGTGAAGTTCAGGGAGCAGGAGGTGGCTGCAAAAATGACATGTCAACAAAACAGACAAATAATAATTCTGTCATTTGTTTTCCGAGAGTGGAAGTAAATAATCTGAAAAGGTGACAGTTGCAATGGTGGCAGACTATAGTGAAATATACCCTACAATTTAATACAAATACTCAAAACAATCCCCACGTCACAGGTGACACTCTTGCACACAAGTTTCCCTGTTTGGCTGTTTGACACGAAGAAGAAAAAAGAAGCGCTTTCTAGAGCTTTTGGTTTCGGACTGTCAGTCGGGAATCTCTCGTTATCATTTTTCACCATTTTCTGACATTTTAAAGACCCAACAGCTGATGAATTAATAAAAAAAATAATTGAGAGACTCATTGATAATAAAAAAATAATAAAAAAAACAACAACTGTTTGCAGCCCTTAAAGGAGGAGCTGAATGTCACAAAATACTTTCCGTAGTTAAAAACATAAAATGTTTTATCAAACATCTCAAGCATCATTAACTGCTGACATTTATTCTGAGACGACACAAGTTTGTTAGTACTGGATGTATGGAGCTCAAAGATCCATATGAATGTCTTATTAACAGCTTAGTTGTTATTAAAAATGGTAAAAAGGTTTTTATATCGCATCGTATGTGCACACTGGCCTGCTCAGAGAGTTCTGGCAGCTATCACTGCAATTTCGAATTCGGTGGTTCTACAAATTGAAGTTTAAAAAAAATGTAGTGGTTAATGTAAATAATAAAAAAAAAACGGACAAAATTGGATGAACTGTTCCTTTAAGGCGGATTTCACTGTAGGTCTCACAGTCCCTCTCCCTGAAGCTCACTCTGTTAATTATTCCAGCACCACAATGGGCTAATTTCTCTGAGCAGCAATCTGGAAAAAGAAAATGCTAATAACGTTTTTTACAAGCTGCAGTCTGAAGGGACCTTCTTCTACATGAAGCAGATTTTTTTTTTTTTTTTTTTTTTTTTTTTTTAATTAAAGGCCCAATATCAAACTAAAATACCGGTCTAATCTCAAGTGTTAAGCAGGGCCAGAATTACTGTTCTCTTTAGTGTTACGTAATACACTTAGTGCAACAATGGGGGGGGAAAAAAAGGAAAAAGTCTATAAAACAATATAATAACTGTGGGGATATTTATTTTTCTGTCTGGTTGTTCCCTCTAGGTTTCACCTTAAAATGCACTTGTGCTCTACAGGTCTTTAAGTGATAAGAAGAATTAACACGGTTAAGAGGAACTATATTTGTTATGTTTATATAGAGTTTGTTTCAGAAGACACATGCAACTCGTGAGCAAGCACAATTGGGGGTTTGTCAGAAGTTTGTGTGTTACACTTGGAAAGTAATTTAAGACATTTTTTTGAATGGACAATTGTGAAATTTCATGCTCAGTTTTTATCTTTTAAAGGTTTGTTGTCACGTGTCAGAAAAGTAACACGACACTTTCTGCGACATAGAAATCTAAAATGCATCACTGTTGCTGTTAACTGACAAATCGGCAGTAATTTAATAATGATAATTGTCACCTTCCGGTTCACGTCTTCCCACTGGAGCAGGGATATTTATCACTTCAAACATCTTTCTTTGACGAAGAATCAACTAAATCAATTAGGTTTATTGTCGCAAACTGCTAAAGCACTTAAGGCGACAAACAACAGAGCTTTTACTGTGAAAATCCAACGCTACACGCTGCACCCTCAAAACGTCCGGTGCTCTCGCGCTGATAAAAAGCAAGAAAATGCAAATGAGTGTTGAAACTAGAAACGTACCAGGTGGTACCAAAGTACCGGAAACACGCGGTTTTTCCGATAGAGGCCTTTCACTTGCGGGACAAAAAAAAGTTTGTAAACAAAGATGGCGCGGTTTTCTTCTTCGCTTCCTGATTGGAGCACAGCGGGCTCGGTGCTGCCATCTCGCGGCTGTGACTGGTATCTCAGCTGAAATCAAAACATTTTAAAATGCGTGTTTATCTATTTGTATTCACATGAACTAAGAACATCTGTAGGCTATTAATCACTGAAATATTTCATTTTTCTTAGTTAATGTAATCATGTAAATTTCCAGCTACATTTTTTTTTTTTTTTACTGATGGCTTTTCTTTCACCAACACCAGCTCATTCGTTTCATGCCATTATATATAAAACAGTTAAAAGGGAATCTAAAACACCAATACAAATTTGGATTTTGAAAGCAGCCTCAAATGACAAAACTAAAAGTCATTCAAGCTTCCCACAATGCTCATTTAGGTAGTTTCGGCTTTTATCACATTTAAGCCGTTTAAGGGCCGAAAAATATTAAATTAAACATCTACAGGCTAATTTCATGACAACTGGGCAACTCTTTCTGCTGCCAAAGATCAAATTATATGATCTAAAGCTCCAGAATAGCTACTAAATGCCATAAGTTTGAGTTCTGCATGGCAAAACATGCAGTCTTGCAGGTATATTGCAGCCTTTTTGTCCTATTTGGAACACCTCGGAAAATTTCTGAAATCTTATACAGTAACTACTGTACACGAGCAAACAGCTTATCCGTCATACTATGGATTTACAGAAGATTATTAATGAGTGAAGTACTTCAACACAACAAGAACTAAGGGGGAAAAAAACATCATCATTAGTCAGGCTCTTGACAGAGCAGTATAGCTGGGACGGATTGATCGAAGCAACCCCTCGGAGAAATGTTTACTAATCATCATAATGCATTTAATGCTGTCAGCAAGACGTGAGACAAAAAAAAAACCAAAGACGTCTGCGACAAGAAAACACAAATGCAGCATTTCTGAGAATTACATTTCACCGTGTAACCTTTGTTCAGCAAATTTGAAATTCGAAGAGGGACATTTTTCACAGACATTATTGCCCCTGACAGCTCTGCTGAAAAACCAAGCAAATCAACGCTGAGGAGAGATAATTATATTAGACTGTTTGGTGAAAGCAATAAAGACTGGATGACCTGGAAATGGGCAGACGCATGTAAAGTCTGCAAACAATCTCTGCTTACTCAGAATTACACTGAGAGGAGGAGGAGGAGGAGGAGGAGGAAGAGGAGGAGGAAAAGGAGGATTTTATAAACAGCATCACAGTAATGTGAAGGAGGAAGAAAAAGAAAAAAATAGGAGCCTCATTATCAGCCAACTGCTACAGAGCAGAGTGTGCAGGCTGTCATAACGATCAGGATGGATTTAGTTAAATACTTTGAATCAAAGGGGAGCAACTAATCACCTGTTTACAATGTACAGGAGCTCCGGAGGGGGAGAGAAAACAGGTAAAGCAGATAGACAGAAAAGACAGACAGAAAATACAGACAGACAGACAGACAGACAGAAGGAAAGAAGGGAAGAAAGAAAGAAGGGAAGAAAGAAAGAAAGAAAGAAAGATTTAGGGAAAGAAAAAATGTAGTTGGATTGAATTTTACTGAATATCCCATTCAGTGAAAGGAAACAGAGGAATAGAAAAAGAAAGTGGAGAGAGGTCGTGTGAGGAAGAGTAGAAAGAAAGAGAGGTGAGAGATTGAGAAGGAGAAAACAAAGGAAGGAGAAAGGAAAATGTAATGGATGAAGTGTGAGTGGAAATAAAAATGAAGCGAGTGGAAGAAATAGAGCCGTTAAAGAGGAGAAACTAAAGGACGGACAGAAACAGAAGAGGGAGAAGAATAAGGAGAGAGGGAGAAGAAGAAGAAAAGGAAAAAGGCATAGTTTATAAATGTCAGATGAAGACAGAGATGTGAAATAATAAGGAAGAGAAAAGAAAACAAATAAAAAAAAGAAAGAAAATGAAGAAAAACAAGAGATGGAGAGACGGAGGGTGACAAAGAAAACAGTTGGAGGAAGATGAGAGAGGAAGGAGAGGAAAAAGCCGAGCGAGCAAAGAGGGATTAAAGATGGAGGAACAAGAAGGAGAAAAGAAAGAGGAAGTGTGAAAGAGACGGAGGAAATGGGTGGAAAAAAAAAGAAAGAAAAGATAAACAGAAGCGTGAGATGGAGAAAGTAGAACGCAATGATGGATGGAGGAAAGAGATGAGGAGAGGAGAAACAAAAGGAGACAGGAGGCGAGGGAGGAGGAGGGAGACGGAGAGATGAAAGGGAGAGAAAGAAGGAAGGAGAGACGGAAGACAACTGGCGATGAATAATTGCTGGTGAGAACGCAGCAGTTCGGCGACTCAGACTCTCCCGCCGCCGCCGCCGCCGCCGCTTAGCTGCAGGGCTCGGAAACATCAACGGCGGCATTCAAAACAGCAGCGATTCATTTGAAAACAGGCCCGGGGAGAAGCGTATTTACAAATAATAACTCTTCTCTGTGTTTTTGTTCCATCCGACAGGTTGTGGCGTGTCACACGATTCAACACGGGGGGGGAGGGAGGGGGGGCTGTGGGGGGGGGGGGGGGGGCGACTTTCTGTCTTCTAACGAGACGTCGTCACAACCCGCCGAGCTGACTGATGTGAGACCGACGATCCCCTCAGGAGGCATCTTCACAACATCCGTGACCCCATGACCTTTTTTTTTTTTTTTTTACACATTCCCTCCCGACTAAAAATGTTTAATGCAAGATCCCCATAGGATGAACAGTGACGTTTTTCGTGGTCTTTTGACCTTTTCTTTTAAGCGGCAGGTCAACGTTTCCACTTCTTAACAAGCACATTTCTGAGCGTGATAACAGTCCCAAAAGAAAAAAAAACAAAAACACTTTTAACTTTACAAGAAAAAGGTTAAAACAAATAACTTGCTGTGGATGTTTGTGATCACAAACGGATGAATCCTATTAGGTTTCGTGACTTTTTTCCTAATGTTTTCCAAAAGAATAAACTTCTTAGGCGATTCCACGAGGTGTCCGTCCCGTGCTGCCGTTTTAAAAAAAAAAAAAACATGTACCAAATTCGGATACATAAGCTGCCAACAGTCATGACCTTTAAGTCAAACTTGTCAAACATGAACAAGCAGCGCTGTGTCCGTCCAAAAGGACACGCACCTTCGAGCTCCTCGTCCTGTGAACAGACTTCATCAGTTCAAATGTAAAGCCGGGTGTTTGTAATGAGGGGCGGGTGGGGGGGGGGGGGGGGGGGGGGCGAAGCGTCTGCTGCAGAGAGAAGAGAAAACCTTTCACTTTCATGAGAGACGGGGCACGTTCAGGGATTCACTCAAGAGAAACCCTGAGCGAGCATCAGCAGCTCACAGTGGCAGAATCAGAAGCAGCAAACTGGTTAAAAACACTTCAAATGTCATTAAAGACAGTGTTTATATTCAGAAAGGAAACTTTGAAAACGTCAAGAATTATGAATTCAGTTCATGCTGTCGAGACTTCACACGTCACGGCGTGACGTAACGATGGGTTTTCACAGCGAGCAGTTTTGAGGCAGGACTTTTCAAAAACTGAAATAAAATAGAAATCCGAGGAAACAGAAGGAAAAAAATTAATTGTTGTAGAAATAAATGTCCGAGCGCCGTCCAGCATTTGCCGTCGCGAAGCGAACATGACGTCCTCTCGGAGCTGCCAACACCGAATCATTCTGGATCAGTCATTTCAATTTGAGAGGATTTACTCGATAAGACAAGTTTGTCAGAAGTTGTGCGTCTTCCTCAAGCAGACCCAAACAACCACTACAGGAGAAGTTTGAGATGAACCGCAGGGAGTTATCAAGACCAACAGCAACGGGTGGATTTTCACATTTAATAATAGACAAAAATGTTCTGTCATTCTTTTATGTACATCAGTAATTACAAGGTCAGTAAGCTAATATCCTCAAGTTTTACATGTAGTTTTCATCAGCTTCTAGTAATGCTTGTTCATCTTACGCTGCTGTCTTACATACAAAATAATGCTATGTACTGTAGTCACATTTTAAAAGCCCGGAGAGGTTTTGCCATAAATGATTTTTTTTTTTTTTTTTTAAACCATTCAACAAAAATGTCATTCACAATATTTTCTCATTATTTACAAAAAAAAACAAAAAACAGCAACTTGCTAAATTATACATATTAACAAACTACTTCCTCAGTATATATAATGCCGCTATACAAAGAGACAGAAAGAAAGACAGAGAGGGTAACGCCTGCTTTTACAATGACCGTATTCTGAGGCTTAAACCTGCGTATCAAAGCATTTTAAATACATATTAATGCTGCCAGTGTTTGACAAAAATCTACTCGCACTGTGAATATTAGGGACACTTCCAGTAGCTAATCACACTTCATAAATATGTATTTTTCTGTACATTTTGTATCAGTTAATACAGAGATTAATGAGCTGAAAATAAGGCCACTGTAAAGCGTTACCCGGTAAAGTTTGAGGCGTTAAAAAGCGGGGCGAGACACAGGAAGCTGCCCTGATTTTCAAATTAAAAACTGGAAACTGGACATGTGAGCGGGGCAGTGACCGTGTTCCAACGCTCTCGCACGTTTTCCCTTTAAAAAAACAAAAACAACAACAAAAACCCAACTTCCAACACTCTCCTCGCAGATGTTTAGAGCAGCTCGGGGGACACTTCACACTCCGGCAGCTCCAAACGGAGGCGGGCGGTAATCATCCAGAAAATCTGAACTTCAGGACCCAGGAGTTCCTTAAATGCAACGCCAGTACAGTCGACGCAGTAAAGTTCATGTTTACCAACCGGGCTGAGCTTTGATGCGTCACGCCGATTCAAACCTCAGTGAGCTCGGCTCTCTCCGGACTGTTTTGTGCTCTAAAGTTTAGATTATACATTTCTGTGAGAGCTCGAATTTGTAATTCAGGTACATTTTTTTCCTCATAAAAAAATTTCAGACTTCTTATTCTTCATATTCTTTTTTGCAAACTGGTTGGAGATCCCGTCACCAAGATCATCCACCACCATTCATGACAAGCTGACAGTTTTTTTTTTTTTGTTTGTTTTTGTGGAAAACACATCATGGTGAAGTTGATCATGTAAAAAAAAAAAAAGTTTTCCTGCAGTTTTTCTTACATTCCTAAATCTAATATTAAAACTGAAAAAGAAGGTTTGGTCTGTTGTGAGGTGTGTCAAATAAAAATAAACCACAGAGGTAAAAGTAAACATCTGAGATGATCTCGTGGACATTGTGAGAACCAGGATCTGGTGGTTCATATACATCTGAGCCTCTGATCGTTAACCACTGCACTGCCCCGTCACCCGGGGCCAGACAGGAAGTGATGACGGCCCCCGGTTGGTCCAGTTTTTTTTTTTTTTTTTTTTTTTTTTTACAGATTTGACCTTGGCTGCACAGACGATTTTTCATTTTACATTCATTTTAGAGAGAAACAGAAAAACAAAAACAAAAAAAAACAATCTTCTTTCCGTGAGAAATTATTACTACAGTACACCTGAATCAGTCAGACAACAGATTCATTTATGAAGTGCTTCTTTTGCAAAATGAGATCTCTGCTTTGCGGGAAAACAAAACAAAAAAAAATGAGAAAGATTCGCACCGACGAAGACGGCTTCCGTTATAAATGCTGTCAGCGGAGGATGTAATGAAAGCGGCTGAGCATCGTGAACGGAGAGCGCGTTCAGTTAAATGGAAACATTGTGGGAGATGCTGGCGGAGGACTGAGACGTAGAGCATGTTCGGTTCAGGCGTTCGATGGCGGTTAACGGGACTTTGCAGGTTAAACTTTTTGTCTCCACCAGCTCAGGATCACAATTTAGTTTCAGGTCTTTGTTTTAAGTCAAATCTGATGAATTAAGACACCAATTTTTTTTTTTTTTTTTTTTTTTTTTACCGTTTTAACCAGATTTGGTATCTTTACAAAGCAAATTTGACTCAAATCAGTGGAAATAGTGCAATTTCTGCAAAAGAAAAACAATATTGTTGTCCTCCAAGAGGCAAAAAGTCCTCTACATTCCAAATTATAAACACCATACCTAACATTTTACCACTAAATAAGATATTTTCCTAATTGAATAGAAGCTGCAGTCAACTGGTAGGACAGGTAAACACGAGAAGCAGTGACAGGTGAGCGGGAGGAAAAAACTGTGAGAATAAACCTGGAGCTTGTTCTCCTCACTGTTTTCAGATGGACAGAAATCAAATGTTTTCTGCAGATCTGGAGAACTTTTTGGTGGAGGTGGACATTCAGCTAACGACGAATCAAGTTTTGCGCAGAAGCAACAGAACTAAACATCAAAACCTGCAGCATCATGACCACTAAAAAAAAAAAGAAAGAAAAGATTACTCTCGTAAAGGAAGGAGAAAATAACAAGTGACGATAAAGAGTGTAGGTGCAGCTCATGTTTGAACGGCTCCGAGTTCTTAACGCCATGATCCTCGCTGAGTGGAGTTGGGAGCACATGAGGCACTCTATAATTACAGAATGTCAACTTTGTTCATGCTTTCTGCTCTGACCTTTTCCCAGTGCTAAAAGTGTGCCCTTTAACCAGACGGTGAGCAGTTCTAGTACGCCGAGCACATGTGAGAAAGCCTGGAACTAAATACGACGAGCTCTTTAGAGCAGAATGCGACTTATTAAATCCTTCTATTACTGCACTTCTGCAAAAGGGCGGGAAGTTAATAACCTCGCGTGGCAGCGGTAGATATAGTTTCTATATTAATGCGTGTGTTGTGTCTCTGCAGTCAGTCAAAGGCCAGGAAGGTGTTCAAAACATGCAATTCATGGTTTGCAAAAGATGTCCGAGAACGAAGCAGGAACACACGGTGATGCCCGAACAAAACAGAAAATGACATTTCAAAGCAACAGCTCTGTGTTAAAGTAGCAGCCTGAGTTTTTCTATTTCCTCTTAGTGTCTTGTGTGTGTGTGTTTTTTTTTCCCCTCTCATTTTTCAGGACCATGGACAGAGCGAGTAAAGCACATAGAAAGGAAGAATAACAAACAAGATCATTTAAAAAGCTGATTTTTGAGGGGAAAAAAAACAAAGGATGTTTTGTTTTTTTGGTTTTTTTGTCTTCCGTGAGATACGGCCAATTCAAAAGTCCCATTTAACAAAGCTGCTCTTCAGGAGAGAGACAGGGACACTTGCGCCGAGTTGTCTGCCTGGTACCGTTTTGTAAATACCACGTCAGCTGTGTGAATATGAAGACAGACGTCAGTGCAGCGGGGGCTAACGGGGGCAGCTGTGGATAAGCTCGGGGTACGCGGAAGAATTTCGATGGAACGGCGGGCCGAGAGAGGCGGAGCTTCTGGTTTCAATTCATGCGCCGCAATTAGAGGCTATGGATCGCCCGGGCTCACGCAGATCAACCAAATCACCCCCGGCGATCGGACTCAGGCGATCTATAGGAGGAGCCCGACACGAGAGACGCTGGATTTCACCGCAAATGGACGAGCAACCAGCTGGAAACGCTTCAATCGCGATCCAGCCGGCTTGGGCGAGACGCTGCTGTGGTTTTGTTTCGTATGCAGCCTCAGTGCCGGAGAGTCTGTGGACACGGGACGGCTCAGCAGCCGGAGACGGAGAGGCGGGAGGAGACGAGCGGCAGATTAGAGACCTCGCAGACTCTTTAGACGGGCTCCGGGCGGCACCGGTAAAACCTCCCGCAGTGGATCCTCATTAAAGGAAACCCGCTCCGAGGTCAAACCGCACAGGACTCCGGTGACACCGGGCCTCAGCGCCGAGCTGTGAACATGACAGCAGGAGACAATGGTGGACAAATGGAAACAAAGGCTTGGAAAAACTAGCTTTTTAGAAGTGTGTGTGTGTGTGTGTGTGCAGCTCAGCTTGTCCAGTTTGTTCCTGCCTTCAAAAATAACACAATACAAAAGAACAACCAAAAAAAACCCAATAATTTAAATTAAATGAGAACATAGAGGGTCGCAAAGTCTCTGAAATCTTCCAAAAAATTATGAGACGAGGATCTCTTCTAGCAGCAAGCCGCGGCCGCCTCGACTCCAACGAGGCGGTGTCGACTAAATGTAAAATGTTATTTTTTTAATTTTTTTTTGAGAGGAAGGGGAGGAGTCAGCACCTGCTCTGTCCCTCCCTCTCTCCCCCCGCCCTCTCTGTGCCCAGTCAGTTGGAGGGGACCCCAAATGTTCCTGCAGGACGAGAGGGAGGCCGCGGAGACTTCAGTCCGCCGGACGACTCGGCCCCTCAGCACAAAATGTTCCAGTCCTGCATCCCAGCATGCACCTCTCCCCGCCAGAACGGAGCTGGCGCAAGTCTCTGAAGGAGGGGGCCGAGGCCGGTGGGGGCTGATGGGAGAGCATCGGGTGCCGGGATGGTTGGAGAGGGGGAAAAAAAAGGGGGGGGGGGGGCGTGGTCAGATACAGGTGGAGGGCTGCGCCGTCGGCTGCTGTTTACGGTTTCTCAGACCTCCGGACTTCTCCTTGTAACCCAGACACATCTGCTGGGAGACGTCGACCAGGGCGCTGGCCACCGCCAGACCTACACACACACACACACACACACACACACACACACACACACGGAGAGAAACATACTTTTTTTTTTAAACCTTTTTCAAGTTTCGGTAAATGAAAACTGTTTCTAACATTTGTTCAAATACATTTTAATACAATTAATACTTTTTCATGATCAGTTAATTATAAAATCAAATATCTGAGACGAGAGGTTGGAAAGTAGACAAAAAAAAGACGGTCGGGATTAAAAATGGGTGTAATTGATCTGAACCCGCACACTGAAACTGTCCTCTCACATCCCGTTTACTGAATAATAATATAGGGCCATTTCACAACCTTTTCCACAACAGACATTTTTGACTCATCACAGTAGAAAAAAACTTTGGTTTTACTGATAACATTAAGAAATGGTTCCGTTCTCTTTAAGTATACCATTAATTATTTTTCTTTTTTCTTTACACCTATTGTGACATGTCAAAATATCTGCAGTGGAAAAGGTCAAGTAGAAAAGAAATCAATGTACTTTTGAAGTAAGATAGAAAATCAGATCCGAGGTCAAAGTGTGATGAACACGAATCTTTGACCTTTTCTGGAGTCTTACAACCATCAGCAACTTCAAGATTAATCTTTGCAACTGTTTATACACCAATTAAATCTTGATTAAAAGGGTTCCTGTGTCTTCAATTAATCACGACTCCACTGCCCATTAATTTTCAATAAATCAGTAAACATTAGCTTGTGGAGATCCAGATCCAGTAGTTTGTTGCATCCTGTAGACCGCCGGTTGATCTTAAAACTATTGGAGCAGTTTTTAACCAATCAGCAATGACCACCATATAACATTAATACTGCATCAAAACAACAGAGAGCCTCCTCTAATGTGAGCAGAGTGCAACGCCATGTCAGTCAGTCAGTCACCATAGCAACTGTATGTTGTGACCCGAAACTCTACCACCGCCATTATCAGACCTACGGCACTTCACTTAAAGAAGACGTAAGGTCATTGCACTTATCCACCCACACTGGTCCCTGACTGGTCAAATCCCTTCAGAGTGAACAGAGTCTCAGGCTATAATCACAGCGAAGCTGGGCAAAAGTCAGGCCCAAGAACAAGATGGAAATTTTTACATTGTAAAATGTCCCCTTGTTAAATATCATTGTCATAATTCTGTTAAAAAACAACAACAACAACAAAAAGTCAGCGATCCCCGACATACACAATCAAAAATGTTCGATCATGTGTTTATGGCTGCTAGATCGCATCAAATTTGAAACACTGAAGTACCAATACTTCAAAAAAAAACATTTTTAGTCAGGCTACACTTAAAATATGGGGCTACTATTTACTGCAATAACTGTGTGGAAGCTGCTGGTGTGTGTAAACCACACACACACACACACACACACACACACACACACACACACACACACACACACACACACACACACACACACACACACACAGGTGGTGAGATCACAGGCAATCATTAACTTATACCACACTTCATTAACATTTATTAATACTCTCTGAGCCATGAAATTCCAATAAACTCCATTTATCACCAATAATGAATGCATTTACCCCGATGAAGTACACATAACTAACGGCAAAAATAAAAATCTCACGTGCTCTGAAATCAGAGCGTCCTCTGCGGAGCGGGCTGCAGCCACGCGTCTAAAAGTGGGCGCAGGACGGTTGAAAATCACCCAAATGAGGCTCGGATTCCAAATCAGAGATAATCTGTGAGCGCTGACATCCTCAAAAAAAATCACTAACAGCTTTTTAATTTCGTTTTTAAAAGTTAC